>NC_069661.1:156900000-158150000 GCF_027244095.1 Hemicordylus capensis
AAGTTGTTAAAACAAATTATTGAAATTAATTCCAGTTAAAAACCCTGCGAGAAGAGGTGTGTCTTGAGGTTCTTCCTGAAAACAAACAGAGAAGAAGATGCTCTTATTTCAATAGGGAGCATAAGCCCTAGGGCAGCAGCAGCCACCTAATGGTGCAGCGGGAAATGACTTGACTAGCAAGCCAGAGGTTGCTGGTTCAAATCCCCGCTGGTATGTTTCCCAGACTATGGGAAACACATATATCAGGCAGCAGCGATATAAGAAGATGCTGAAAGGCATCATCTCACACTGCACAGGAAATGGCAATGGTAAACCTCTCCTGTATTCTACCAAAAGACAAGCACAGTGCTCTGTGGTTGCCAGGAGTCAACACTGACTCAATGGCACACTTTACCTAGGGCAGCCACAGAGAAAGCCTGGTCCCAAGTCACCACCAAATGAGCTTGTGGCAACTGTAACTGGTCCTCTTCAGAAGATCATAATAGGTGGCAGGGTTTATGACAAAGAAGGCACTCTCTTAAATACCCTAGGCCCAAGCCTTTAAGGGCTTTATAGGTAATAACCGGCACTTTGTATTTCACCTGGAAACATACCAGCTGCCAGTGCAGTTCTTTTAAAATCAGTGTTATACAGTTCCTTCAGGTTGTCCCAGAGAACAATCTGGCTGCTGCATTCTGTACCAACTGCAGTTTCTGGATTATGTACTAAGGCAGCCCCATGGCAGAATCCCAAAACAATCCCTTCTCTCACAGACCACTTTCTCATGGGGGTCGTCTCTCCTGTGATTCCCTGCAGTAGCAGATCTGCATATAGTGCAATGCTGGCCTGAACCCAGAACTTTTGAATGGGAGTAAATATTCATTCCTGCACTGGGTGTACCCCCATCCACACACACACTGCTAGGCTCTGACACATGAAATGTATCAGTCTCCTTTGGGTCCATGCAAAGTTTCCCAGAGGAGGAGGGGGTTGCAGTACAAAAGTTATATAAAGTTATATAAAAAATTGGAACCAGAGAGAGTGGGGGCCCCACATAAGTGTGCTCCCCTGTGTTGGGTTAGCTCAACTAATGAGCACACAGTCCAACAGAAGACCGAGGGTGTTTACCCCAATGGTTCTCCCCAGTAGGCTGGCCCTCTCATGAGAGTATTAATCCACTGGCAGCAAGCTGCCAGGGGAGCAAGAGTGTGGTTTGGTATGCATGGACTGCTTTGCCAGGGTGAGCCCTTGCAAGAGCACCCTAGGTCATGGTGGGACAGACCCCCAAGAATCCTTTGCCCTCCCTCATATACATATCCCATTCTGGGAAGTCATAAAGTTCCCTTCCCTTCCCAGGGAAATAGTTCCCCACAAGATCCCACCCCAACCCACTCCACCCCACCACCCCGAAATTGTGCTTTTGTGGGATAGTTTTGTTGCGGGGCTCTTAGGAGTCAGGCGGTGCAGTCACTGTAAGAAGAAGTGCTGGCATGGCATGGCATTTAAAGGGATTTAAATGCCCTTTCCATGCCAAGGGCAGGGGAACCATTCTGAAAAGATGATAGTGCTTGGCACACACCTTTCAAGATGTGGCCAATTGCAGTCACTCTGGTGATGTGCTGATGCTTTGCCCACAGTCTGGTACATTGCTTGCTGGGATGCGGCCTTGGCAGACCAGGAAGAGGGAGGTGCTTCCCTCTCCTGAAATTGGAATTTGCTGGACAAATGTTTGCAATGTGATTCACAATTTAAAATTGAAAATGCTGGTAGGTCAACCTCCAGTTTTCATGTTACGTGCGAATGTGACCGATATTTTATGACTCTTCTGTTCTGAGCCACTAAGATGCAGCTAAGCAGCCTTATGTGACAAATCAGTCTGCCTGTCTGCCTGTTTCTTTTTAATAAAATTTCTTGTCCTCTTTCTCTTTATCTCCTGAGCCCAATTACAGTTATTATCATTAAGGGAAGCACTTTGCTGGTATTACAGCACAGACAGCTTTGGTGACTTGTTGTTTGTTAGCCAGAAGAGAACAACTGGGCTATGTCCCTAGCTGGTTAATCACAAATTTTCCTATTATGCAAAGTAGCCTGTAGCCTCAGCCTTTTTCTCCCCAATTTGTCCTTGACATTGAGTGCTGAGGTGAAGGCTTTTCAGGGTGAAATCTGTACATCTGCCAACACAATAGGGAGACATTCCAGCTCCTTTCTCTCTGATCTTCTGGTTCTTCTCCCTAGCTATAATATTAATAGAGTAAGCTGCAGAAGAATTTCCAGACTATTCAAAATCTTCATGTCGATTATTTTCTCCCTTTCTAAAGACTGTTCACTGCAAGCATCAATCCACTAGAATCAATCAGCAGAAAAACTGTTTGCCATTCTAAAAACAGGCACATTGATCCATGCAGATCTTCATTTAGTTCAAATCATTGTACAATGGATCTGCACACTTTCCAAACGTGTTGGAACCCTTGCTATGGTTCCAGACCTGACATCTGTAAGCAAGCTTTGAAATTATATGGGTTAAGAACCATAAGTAGGATGGATTATGCTGACACTGGCAGGTTTGGATGACACAGTCAATGTTGGCACATTGCCCCCACCACCAGAAGTAGGGCTCAGCACCAAACTCCAGGAACCAGAAGTTTGGCTTTGGTGTGTCCTGTGAAGACCCTAGAAGCACAGGGTCTATGCTCCATGTTGGTGGCTTTGGACAACACACCCAATCTCTCTCACTCACTGAAAGTCAGGCTTATTGCTGAATTCCAGGAACTGAAGGTTAGCTTTTGGCATTCCATGTAAAGCCACCCTACATAAAAGCTCTTCTTAAGGGGCAACTCATTTTTACAATATTGCAAGTTTTATTTAGGTTGCAAATGGGGACTTCATAATCTGCAACCTAAGCCATTCACAGAAACAGTAGGTTTTGAGTAGAGTTGTACAAATCAACTCAAATTTGAATTGATTCAACTCAAATCTATGTGATTTGAGTGTCAAATTCAAATTGAATCACCCCTTAAAAGGGAAATTTGATTTGAATTCAAATTGAATTTTCAAAATTCAATTCAAATTCACTTAGAGAGCCATTTGGCACCTTTTTAAAACCATCCAGGGCCCCTGATTGGTTTAAAAAGGCACCAAAGCAGCATCAAATCTATCTGAATTCAATTCAAATTTGAATCAATTTTTTAGACCAGGTTCAAATGGAAAGACACTAAAATGCCCTCAAAAGAATTCTGGTTGATAAAAATTTTGGAATATGCTGAGATGGCAAAGCTTACAGCACTTAAAAGAGAGGGAAATTTGGAATGTTTTAAAGAAGATTGGGAACCATTTTTGCTTTACTTAAAGAATTATTTTTCTAATATGGACTTTTCAGTAGGGTTTTAAATATAGCAGTTACAGCAGGTTGGGTTGGGTAAAATCGAGAAGTACTGTGGAGTATGTATGTTTTGAATTATTATAGCAATGGTTTATATGTATAGTTATTGTGAACCACACAGATAGGCAAGTGGGAAGACAATATTTACTTATGTGTAAAATTAGATGAGTGAATGTAATTTGAATGTAAAAGCGATGGTAAAATCCAATAAAAATTTAAAATGCAAAAATTAAAAAAATTGGACCAGGGTCAAATTTGATTTGAATTTGAAACTAATTTTTGGAATTTGATTTGAATTCAAAATGAATTTCATGCAGGGTTTCGGAAGGGAGGGTTTCGGAAGGGAATAAAAGATGGCATGAAATAGTTGTTCTGGGATGGAGTTTGAGGCAGCAAATCTACCACTTTTCCACTCAATCTATGCATTTTAAAAAAATTATACCCTGCCTTGTTTTTTAATGCCATTTCACAGTCTAGCAGCTTGGACAGCTTTTAAATGGAAGCTAGACAAGGCCAAACAGTAGCTGTCACAAGCAGAGAACTTAAGCAGGTTGTAGAGTTCTGGAATCTTCACAGTCAAAAGTAAGATGGCATGGGACGATGCAGAACTGGTTGCTTCTCATCCGTGATTCTGATGTATCAGTTCCTGTCAGTATTAAGCAGCATGTTCCTGGGACTTTGTGAGTGGCAGGTTGGTAAAAGTGTTGAAAAATCCAGATGCAAAGAACAGTTAAGCACACACACACAAAAAGGATTCAAGGACAAGCAATGTCATTTTAAAAGAAACAGAAAATAACATTCGAACTAATTACTGCTCCAATTTTTTCTAGATAAATAGGAGTCTGGATTCTTGGTTAAATGTTCTCTAGATCATAGAGGACAAATGGTTGGTTTATTCTATTTGTCAGATGTCAGGTTGACATGTCCAGTGAAGTTGATGAGATGAGAGAGCCCCACAATGATCATGGTCAAGAGCAAATCTCTCCTTATCCAGGAAGATTAAAATAATATCATCACTAGCCCTCATCAGCAAGAGTTGTGACAAAATGTTTTGAAGACTTACTAAGCAATTTATATTTGCATAAGAGCTAAACATTGACATTGCATTATCAGATTGGAACTGCATTTTAAAGACCTTTGTTAACGTAACTAGATAGTGTTGTCCAGATATTCCTGGCAGGAAAACACAACTTGATTTGTATGTTCAGGAACAAAGGGCATCATCATCAAAGAAGTCTAACCTTTGCCCTATGCAGATTTTACAACCCAACTGGATTCAACTATTATGTGGAATGCAGATACAATCAAATGGATGTGACAGCCATCACAATCAATATTCAGCTTAAAAAGACACCACAGTTTGAATTATCTTTTCTTTTAGGTCTAAATCTGGTGGTAGAAAGAACCAAGAAGTCCATGGTTCAAATATCAGCCCAGATATGTATTCACTAGGCAGCCTTTGACAAGCCCCTATTCACTTATCCTCAGCTTCTCAAACTGCAAGATGAGGATCATAATCGTCACCTACTTTCAAGTGTCTGTTGTAATGATTACAGAGCTAATATATGTGAAGTACTTTGAACACTCAAATTGTGCTCTGTAAATGCTAAGTATCAAGGCACCTTACAGTGTATGCAGTGCTTAATAATTTCTGTTGGTAATTCAAAGGATTCCGTGCTTAGCCAAGCCCTGGCTCAGTTCAAACAATCTTTTCTCACATAGACTGTCATTGCCAAGCATGAAATAGAATGTCAAGACATTTAGATCCCAACCACAGTCTTATTATATACTAGTAGACATTAAGCCCGTTACATTAACGGGCGCTAGAAGAGTTGTGTAGAGAACAGTTAATGTAACGGGCTTAATGTCTCTGTGGTGAAAACCCTGATCTGCTTGCATTGGAACTGAACAGCCAAAAGCCAATTCCATTTTGGACCAGAGGAGTGCCAAGAAGGACGGCCACTGTTTGTCACTCTCGTCTATTTCTGTCTCTCTGGATGCTGTGGCGGAACCCGGAAGCTGCACGATCGGAAGCGAGCTTCAGCTGGCGAAGGGGTGGGGGGGTTGCCTCTCTTCGCCGTGGAAGCTGTGAGGGAGGGAGGTGCGCGTGGGGGGGGCATTTTAGCAATCGTCCAGTGACGGGCGGTGGAAGGTATCGGCGTGAAAGGCCGGCTGGGCCCCCTCCGGAAAGGTGGCAGAAGTTGAGCTGCCCCGTGCTGCTTTCTTCGCCCTTGCGGGGTCCGCCGCCATGCTGCCCCCCTGGAGGGATTCCAGTTGCCAGGCCTGAATGACGGACAAAAAAAGCCCTCAGGGGCGCTTCAGCTCTCGAAGTTCTGCTGCTTCCTCTCAAGCCCGCGGTGGGCACCGCAGTTGCCCTTCTCGTCCAGAGCCACCTGCAGCTGCTGCCACCCCATTGCCAAACCTCCCCCCGCCCGTCTAGTTTCCCCTTTTTAAATAAACAAAACCAAACAAAATCTCCTGTTTAATCTTTTTGCCCTCGCTTCATCCATTTTCTTGTAACCCTCCACGTATCCTGGGTTTCCTTACTGCCCATTCCCTTCTTTGGGGGGCATTGTTCCTGCTCCTCCCGCCATTATGTCCGGTGTGTTTGTTTCGGTCTTCGACACAGAGACGGTAACTACGCGCGCACACAGTTGTGTGCGTAGTTTCCGTTGTTTGGTCCGCGTGCACCGCCGCTGCCTCTGGCCTCCCCGCCGCCGCCACCACCTCTGGCCTCCCCGCGGCCGGGCCCGCCGCCACTGCCTCTGGCCTCCCCGCCGCCTCTTCCTCTGGCCTCCCCGCGGCCGCGCCGGGCCCGCTGCCGCGCCTCTGCACCATGCATGCGCAGAACACCCGCCAGAGACACGGACGCAGGTACCTTAGGGTTTTATTATATAGGATAATGGCAAAAAACTGAGAAGAACCCCCCTCCCCCATCAATTGTGTTACCAGAACCAGGAATAGATGTTTCTCTTAATTATAACCTATAGCATAAAGAAATGGCTAACTTTCTTCCATTGGGACACTTTAAAAAAGAAAGAAAAAGGTTAAAAAGAACTGCTTTTGTGACTGTCTTGTCTAGCAGGAAATCTCTAAGAAGTATCATGCTTCACAATCTAGAAGTGTCCCATTGAGCATGGAAGCTTTAGCAAGTCTGCAATTTAAGTAGCAATTTGAGACTGACTCTCCCCTCCCTTCCACACATACACACAGATTTGTGACAAGAAAATGAAGGCAAGAATTTATAGCAATCAGAGGGAAGAAAAGGCTTCCACTGAGAATACCTTCATACTCCATGTTCTGATTCTTATTATGTGTCCTGTGCAGTTAGCAACCTATGGAGACAGACTAACCTATTTACAAGGAAATGAACATTTAAACATTTAAAGACAAATCTTACCCAAAGGACGAGGCAAGAAGACTACTCAACCAACTTATTTTGAGTATTTCTTCTGCAGTGTATAATGAAGTGTGGGACAAGAATGCCAATTGGCTGATTGAACATGAAAGGATAATACTGACCTTTTATATGTATGGAATGGGATACGCTGTGCTAGACATTACAGACAAGAAAATAACTCAACATGCAGCTGCCATTTTAGGCAGTAAACCTGAGTTTCTTGAGAAAAGTACAGAAAAGACTAGGCTGCTACATAACAATATCAAACCCAATTTTAACCCATTATACATTATAACTGAGAGAGTCTTTTAATTGCAATAGAGTGTGTGTGTGTGTGTGTGTGTGTGTGTAAAAAATTCTATTCTATTCTATTCTAGCTAATTTTCTAAGGCGTACCCATAGCTAATCCTGTGTATGGCAGCTCTCACAAGAGTTCGTGAGCAGAAGCACCTGATTGGGCAGTGGGGATTCAATTTGCAGATAGGGAGGAGGAGTCTGTGATGGTTAAAGTCAGTTGGAATTTGACTGTTACTGGTCGGAAGATGTTCTTGATTGTAGAGGAAAGGAAATCTATATATAGATAGTGGCCTGAGTGAAACAAGTGGCCATGGCGGCAGAAGCAGCAAGGAAGGGCCCAGTCAACCACTGCTTCTGTTTGGGGCTACTGAGGCCATTGGAGGAGGGAGGCAGGCAAGCAAGGAACAGGCCTAGGCCTGTCAGTGGCCTAAGGGGAACGAGCTGTCATGGCGGTGGAGGCAGTGAGGAAGCCTGGTCAACAACTGCTGCTGCTGTTCCTATAGAGAGTAGCAGGAGCAGGGCTCAGGTGAGGTTGGGGAGGTCTCTGGGGATAGGGGGCTGCAGCTTGGCCAATAGGCACCAGCAGTGCTGAAGCCACGACCAAGAGGGGTGAGAGGTTTGGAGTAAAAGGATGGAGGAGTGACCAAGAGGGGTGAGTGGGATGGAAGCAATGGGATGGAGGAGGAGGAGCATGAGTGCAGCTCAGGTGAGGGAGAGATCTCTGAGGTGAGGGAGGCTGTGGCAGGAGGTGAGGGGAGCAATCAAGTACTAGCGCACAGATGCTCTGCGTGGGTTAAGCTAGTATATTTTAATTGCATATAATTGTTATTGAATATATTTGGGTCCCCCCAACCATCTATTCATTTGTACAGCTTGTTATATGTAATTATCTGGCAATAATGTAGCAGTGAAAATATTATGCTTCTGCATTATAGAAGTGAAAATATTATAAGCCATTTTGTCTGTTGTCTAGGAAAGCAGAATGTCAGTTCCTTAAATAAAATACATACATACAATAAATAGCTAGCAAGAAATAGCATAAAACAATTTATCTAAAACAAGAAAGGGCAAGCATTTTCTAAAATATCTTTCTAAATAAACAATCACTGGAGTCAAATCCATTACAGAATTAAGTATACTTGAAATTAAGGGATTTCAACAAACCTCACTCTGTAATGGATTATGGGCACATTTATTCACAGCTTCTGAAATCCAAACAGAAATGTCTTACATACCTCAAGAGAAAGAATTCCAGAACCTTCTGGAGCCAACAACTGAGAACACTTACAACTGGTTTTCTAGACTGGAAAAGACAGTGACTGATATGTTGAACAGTGCAACACAGGAAGTGCACACTGCTGTGGGATCACAATTGATCCACCCATTCTGCTGAAGGGTCCTAGTGAAAGATGGGAGATCTTGTGCTTTTTGAGTAGGGCAATATCTTGAGTAGTGCACTCACACTTTGGAAACAGTAGTTAGATTGGGAACATGTCATTGACGATCAAGCACCATGATTCCAGTCTAAGTAGTACTTCTGGATTATAGATGTGCTACATGAAATACTTGTGTTCTTGTGAAAAGGTGTAAGACTGCCAGGACTTCACTGTGAGCCTGCAGCAGTGCAGATATATTGGCACTGCCTACATTACACTGCTTAACATGTCAGCCAGTGCATTTGAATGAGAATTCTTGGTGTCAAACTACGGAGCTCTACACACGATCAGTATGCAGAGACAAGCAGGGAGCCATCCTTGGGTGGCTGGATCAGCCGCCCACAGGATTCCCAGCTCCGTCATGGAGCTGGTAGGGGTGGCGGGGATCAGGGGCTGCCTGGCTCCCGCAAGTTCCAGGATGCCCCACATGAGTGTACAGGGCCTCCCAGGGAGACCCTCAAGGCCAGTGGGGGCTTGTTGGAGCCCCCCAGTCAGGGGTTTCCTTGTGAGTCACCACAACACAGAGCCTCACTGTGACAACTCACAATCACCAAAAAGGGGTTAGCGGAGTGCTCGCTCTGCTAACCTCTTTTCAAGGGGGGGTATTCACTGAGGTTTACTGCCAGGAGCCGCACGGCTCCTGTGTCAGAACATGGCTGCAAGAAAGCAGGCTTAGCAACCTTAGCCCACTTTTCCGTGGTCATAAGTATCAGCTCTATTGTTACTGCTGACAGCTGAACAATTTTTTTTTTAAGGACCTGGATTAGGTCCCCTGAAGGTCAGGACCCTGCTTTTGTGATACGGGAGTTTTAACACTACCCCATGGTTTCAGTTCAGATTGGGCTCCCCATGGCTGTTAGAATAGGAGCTTTCCCCCCACCCTTGGTAAATAGCAGTGGTTTTGTGTGTGAGAATGTGTGTGCATCGAGGGTATGTGATCTGGTTATTATTTTCAAATGAAAAGCCACAGTGCTCATGAGTAGCTTAACATAAAATGTACTTAGGCACTTAGATTATTTTTAGAGATCGAGATGGGGCAATTGCTCTCTCTGTCTCTATGAATATGGAAGGTCTCAAGGTGTTTAGAACTTTGTAGGTCAAAATTAGAATTTTGAATTGAATTGCATCTGGAAGATGACCATCGTTAGCAAAGATGGCTGAGAACTGGTGCAAAATACTGCTAAAAATTCCACTTCCGGTAGAAGGTGGGCAGTTTGCACCAAGTTGGTCCTATTTATAATTATTGACACATTGATCATAATCTGATTCATAATATCTCAAATCTAAATCTAAAGTGTCCTGATTTATGTTTTCAATTTGAGAATAAATCAAACTAAAATAGAAATCGTGAAACACAGAGTGGAATACAAAGTAGCAGATTTGCATGATTTCTATGCTTGAAAAAGTTCCATACCTCTTCTTTCAACTGCAGTAGAAGATCTACTATATGTTCAGTTAGATATTCTATCTTTTTTTAATTGCTGCCTGTCACTGATGCCTACCACTGTCTCGGAGAGCAGCAGCTTTTGCTGTTATGAAGGGCTGTTTTCACAGAATAATTTATACATCTTGTACAATAATTATAGGCTTCCCACATCCACTTCTATAAAATTTATTTTTGAAAAAGAAACCTTTGGAATAATTGAAAGCATTGACTTTGAAGAAAGCTTGAGTTCTTATCAAAAGGAAGTACTATCTCACTCAATACATAGTTAACATACAGAATTCACTGCTGCATGATGCAATGATTGCCACTAGCTCAGATGGCTTTTAAAAGAGGGTTTCATATATTCTTGGGGAATAGATTGGGTCTATGGAGTGGACAGCTATTAGTTCAAAGGAAATGTGACGTTCAGAGGCAGTATTCCTACTGTATCTACTGTACAAAAAATATACAGTATGCTTTTTTCTGAACATTTTACTGTAATGTACATTTTTTCTACTGTACATTATGTATAAATAAATTCCATCTGACTCTGTAGTTGTCATAAGAACAAGCTGACATACCACATATCCACATTCTTTGTTTCTTACATTTGCGCTTTTTGGTGACAGATTTAGGAAATGTGGATAACAAAATGGTTACCAACCTTTCCTTTTGTCTGGGCTTATCACTGCTTGAGGAAGCAAATTACACTCTCCTTATTTTATGGCCCATCTATTCCTTTGAAGTGTTAACTAACTAGACTGTTTAATCCTATAAGGAACCTACATTGGAGAATCCTTTGTTCCACTATTATCTGAGAATTCCAGCTTGATTTGAAGTACTATTACCATCCAGCTGAATTGGAAATCATGTTAGCATTTGCTCAGTCTAAATATCCATGTGAAAATAGCTCTTTTCAGTCATTAACACAATGGCAGAGGGGCTTGTGTTTTGGGTAGTATACAAATATGTTAAATAAAATGAAAATAAAAACAGTGATGGATGGAGTGCATGCCTCTTGACGGCATGTGATGTCTCCCTTTGGTCATGTGACCAGAAATAGTGCCTTTCCCAAGCATAGGAGGTTTTGCTACTGCTTTTTGTGGTTGGTGCCCTGTTGCTGTGAGACTGAGGTCTGGGGAGGCAGAGACTGGCCAGATAAGTGCCTGGAAGCTCCCATAAAATGGGCTCATTATTTTTATAGTGCTTTAGCGTTTTGAGAATACTTTGCATATAATGTCTAGGAGCCATCATTTCAATAATTCTATAAGGTAGATCAGTATGATTATCCCATATTATAAATGTGAGAGCAGGCAGGGGTGATACTGAAAGAATGATTTACCTAAGGCCACCTAGTGAACTTGTGATGAGGTCAGATTTAAACAGCCTAGACATGATTACCAATTCATAGTGAGCCCCATTACTCTCCACGATTTCCACTGTCTTACTCCACTCTTCCCCCCCACTCCCGTTCACTCAAATCAACCATTTTAGGATTTTCTTTGTTCCATTGTTCCATTGTCCATATATTGTAGCATTCTCAGTGTACAGCACAGCTGTTTTCTAACAATCTAGGAGTTCCATTCCCCAGAACTCTGTGGTTTGAAATGTACAATTGCTCTTCCTGGTTTTTTAACTGACCAATCATTGCTGATTTTCTATTGATTTATATTGCTAGATCTATTAGATTGATTCATATTATTGCCAATTCCTTTTTGCTTTGTGTGAACATTTATCAATACAACTGTCTTCTTATTTGATTAAAGCATTTGGCTTCCCTTTGTGTGATCACCCCATTCCAAAACAAAATCAGCCCTTTAAGGTATTTCAAGATCCCTTAATGCAGAGGTTCTCAAGCTTGGTCCCCAGTTTCTATTGGACTACAACTCCCATCATCCCTAGTCAAAGACCAGTGTGGCTAGGGTTGATGGGAGTTTTAGTCCAATAACATCTGCATACCCAAGTTTGAGAACTTCTGCCTTAATGCATGCCAGTATATTACATTACAGTACAAATGCTCCATAACAGAGCATTTGCAATCATGAGTAGAAAGCCCTGCTCAGGCACACTATATGCATGGGGACGTTTTCTCCTCCACCACATGTTTATTTGGATAACAGCTGAAAAGGGCTATGAATTCTCAGTTTGTCAGATCAGACTGGCTGATGTTAGTGGGAGGAAAGTTGGTCTTGTGGTAGCAAGCATGACTTGTTTCCTTAGCTTAGCAGGGTCTGTCCTGGTTGCATATGAATGGGAGACAACATGTGAACACTGCAAGATATTCCCCATAGGGGATGGAGCCGTTTTGGGAAGAGCATTTAGGTTCCAGGAAACTCTCTCAGCCCTGTTTTGGAGATGCCAGGGAAGGAACTCTCTCTCTCTCTCTCTGGTTAAATATAGAGCTTCTGCACTGCAACTGCCTCCTCCCCGGGAAACCCTTGCATGGACCCAAAGTAGATTGTGATGTTCCATCTGTCAGAGCCGAGCCATGAGTTTGGACCAGAGGAACACCTGGTGTGGGGACGGATCTATACTCCCATTCAAAATTTCCGGGTTCAGGCCAGCGTTGCGTCGTATGCAGATCTGCCGCCGTGGGGAATTGCAGGAGAGCGGAGCCCCAATTTGCAGCAACCTCAGGAAAGCAGGGGCACAAGCAAGGATGTACATGTCCATATTGGTGGGTGGGCTGACAGGCAGCATGCTTTGACAGCTACTTGGTGGCAGTTGTCAAGACAGGGAGAGCAGTTGCCAGGGTACTCATCCCTGTGGCTTTCCTGTATAGAGCAACCTGGCTCACCATACAGCCCCCATGGACTCACACTCTCATGAGAGAGCAGTCGGTGGGAGAAGGGGCTGTTTTGTCATCACACATTATTAGAGATTCTTTCCAACACCCCTGTCCCCACAGATGATTGTTCTCATGAGCTGTAAGGGGGTGCTTCCATGGCCTTACATGCTCATGAGTGAGTGATCCACTCGGGATCAGCATCCATCATCATCATATTTGTCAAACTACTCATTTAACTGGGACAACGCTGATCCTACTGCCCAGTCTTTCTCATGAGTAAGCCTAGGGAGCCTAGGGATTATTCTCATGAATAGCTCAAGGGTAAGGACCTAGGCCCCCCTTCCCCCCCTTATTTGTTCAAAAAATAGAAATTGGCTGTTCAAGCAACCCTGGTTGGGGTTGCCTTTTAAACCCGACCCTGGGTATCCTTACCCTAACATATGTGGCCATCACGGCACTGTAATGGGTTGCCCTGCATATGTTGGCACTTGGAGTATTTGTCCCTGTGAACAGACATAATTGCCACTTCATTCTCAGGGAGCAAAGCACTTAGTGTTCCATTCTGCTTACAAGGAGGGGGGAGCAAGGGACAGAGTGGGGTGAGGGAATGCTGCTGTGTGACTTTGCTGCTTGACAGGCTGACAAACTTACGATGGGACACGGCGGTGTCCCTGTTGCTGGGCAACTGCATTTATTCTTCAGGGACAGGAGGGGTGAGACTATTGCTCAGAGATGCGGCCAGTGAGAAGCACCACAGGCATGGAATGGGTGCAATCCTAGGTGGGTCTGCACCACCATCTCTATGACTGTGGTTCCAAAAAGTGCATGGGACCACAGTTTTGGCACCATCCGCATTTGGATGTAACCGGAATCGATCCCAGTGGTTCACACGGCCATACCTACCCAAGCTAGTGCTGCCCCACCCAGGGAGAGTCATGAGAACGACTTCAACATGTGAAGAGGCAAAGCAAGTAATTGTGTACTAAATACCACATTTTATAGATTTATTGCTTCAGTCACTGGGGAAGTAAGTCTATAAAATGTGAAGTTATGCTCAATCAATAAGCCCTCTTCACATATAGCAAATAAACACATCTTGGCTTTTATACACAAATGTTATCACTTGACATGACTCCAACTAGCTCTGGAGTATAGAGTTCTTCACCAAATCATTCTCTGCAGTGATTTCTTTCACTTGTTGTCTCCTAGCTTTATGCACACCCTACTTGTTAATTAAACAAATATTATCTTCCTCAGAGAAAACAAAAGGAAGCACTCTGACAGACGGAGCAGTTAAGCAGGCTGTTAATCCACAGTTGAATCTGCTCACAGTTGCTCTGCCTGGTTTTCACTAACACAGAATAACAAACAAGATGATACCTTGATGTAGTGTTTCTGTATGGTACAACTTGGGGAAGCAATTTTTCATGACTGGTGCTACCAAACAATTATGAGGTTGTTGAGAAGCAGTGTGGTTAGAGTGTCAGACTAGGACCAAGGAAATCAGATTCCAATTCCTCTTAGACATGAAGCTTACTGGGTGATGTTGAGCCAATCACTATCTCAACATAAACTACTTCACAGAGTTAGGATAGCCCCACATATTTTAATATGTTGCTGTGAGCTATTTGGAGGAAGGGTAGGATGAAAATGTAGCTGAGCATGTATGAACTGGCCAGGGTTGTCATGTTATATGAAAGATAAAATATCTCTTTCTGTTCAAGGTGTGATGAACCCTGCCCCACACAGAAGAGAATTCTCTTCCCATTCCAGACATTGGCTGCTACCAGAAGTCTGTATGTTCCTCCCTTATTTACATCCAGCATAACCAGTTATCTCCAGGTTTATGTGGGCAGAATTCTTGTGCTCTGAATTCCTCACATGGGAGGATAGATTATGTCCAAGTTATTAGTAAACTGAGGGTTTTGCACTCCATTTGCTCGAAGGAATGGATTTTGTTTCTGGATATTTTAATGTATTTGGGGAAGTATAAGGCAACAAGTTTTTCTTGTGAATGAATCTGTTGACATATGCTCAATAGTAAGAACCTCTAATTAAACCACATATGAAAAACAAAAGGAATTATCTTCATTGTGTCTTCGTGTCTTCTAATTGAAAAGATTTGTCTGTTTCTCACTGCTTTTCCTTTATGTGCACCACAGGCTAATTTTCACACAGTTAAATATTTAACAGGGTTTTGTACTTTTTCTTTCTACACATTAATCTCCTCTTCATGCTTTCTATAGGAAATGGGAAACATATCTGCCATGATGAGAATGATGAAACATGGAACAGCTATTCTGGAAAGCTTAAACACATTTGTATTCTGTCATTTTCATTTACTTTAAGAGCGGCAAATTGTTTAGAGCTTTTAAAAACAAATACCCTATTCAGACATTGTTGTATGCGCATTGCAGATGTATGTGTTTTTGTGTGAATGACTGTAAATGAGTACATTTTAAAAAATCTGGATTTAGGCCTTAAATGCAGGATATAGATAGAAAGTGTACTACCGTAAATGCATTGAACATAATATGTAAATAACTGCTATACACAGATTGTATATTGAACTTAACATGTGAAAAGGTATTCAGAAAAGATTGAATTGATTTCTCATTGATAATGAGATGTTTGCACCCCGACCCAAGGAGACACGGACACAATATGCGTTATGGAGGAACTGGCCACTTTATTAGGGGTACAAGTTCCTTAAACAATGCCTGCAAGTCACGGCAGCTGGGATTGGCATTCACAACAGCAACAGTGCGGACCCGAATGGGGCGGCCCACTGTTACAGACCAGGCCTGATCTATATACTAAATATGCTCATTAGTATATAAAATAGGTCTAGGCCAAGTTCTTTTATATTGATGACCACGTTTGATCTGGATTGCAAAGAAGGGAGGAGATCAAACCACTCAAAGATTCAATGGGCTTTATTGAGTATAAAAGATCTAATCTAGCAAGGCAAAAAGCAGAACCCTCTATCAATTTTAGCAACAGTAATTAAACAGAATGACCTAACCAGTACCAATATTCACCGTGTGCCTAACTACATATGTGTGTGCATTTAAATCTTCCTAGATTCTAATACATTTCAGATACAGGCAGAAAAGAAAAGGGGGGGAGGGGATGAAGGCTGTGGGCTGGCATGGTTTTGGGGAGATTAGTAGAAGGGAAGAAGGGGGGAGGGAAGGAGAAGGGAGCAGGGAAAGGATGGAGGGAATTCCCAAGGCTTGTAGCATATTACCAGGTTCAGAGGCTGGAGAGAGACGGATCACTTCAGCTGAAGGGGTGAGGCGCTGGCGGAGACAGGAGTTGTGCAGTTGCTTCAGATCATAGCTGAGAGCTCCATGGCTGGGGAGCCTTGACTTCTCACTGCGCAGTGGAAGTCACAGCCTCTGAGCACGGGCAGAGTTCCTGCTTAGCCCCGCGGCTGGGCAGCAAACTCTGGGAAAGCGTGTGAGCAGATCTTGTTGTAGGCACAAGAATGCTAACTCTCTGTCTCAAAAAGCCTCATTCTTATAGTGATTTTCTCTTTGATCCTTGAATAGAATCTATTCAAGATCTCCTCTTTTCCTGGATGTCCAAAAGGTGATAAGTCGCTGCTACCTTCTGAACAAAGTCTTACTGTAATTATTCAGGATATCAGCTAGTCCAGCGATATCTCTGGATCTCATCATCTGTAAACTCTGTGTGCTTCAGGAAGGGAGGGAGGGGGACATTGGCCACAGCAAATCTGCATCTAAGATGCTGCAAATTACATCTTGGCAGTCTGGCCCCCAGAAGGTGTTAAGAAGTCAAGAGTTAGTAAGGGGATTCAGGATATTCTGTGTGAGACAGCAATTACATATGTACCTTTATCCAGTGTTTTTCTTGTAATTGAAAACAAGATAATATTTACATGTGTGGGACATTCAAGACAGTTTGGCTAGGACAGAATCATCAGTGAGAGAATACTTAAAGCCTACAAGTATTTTCTCAGTATCCATTTGGCTATATTGAACTTCCATGGAGAACAATACCAGCATTTAACAATGACTTCTTGTAATAGGAAAGGGGGGGAGGAGGGAATCAGCCCCCTGGCTGACTCTTCCATAGACATAGTGAGTCAGATGCATTTTAGCATATGAGTAGCTCAGGCCAAAGCCTTTGTGTTCACCCATTTTACAAGACAATGCTGGATTCCTCTGGCTCCAGAGAGCAGGGAGAGCAGACAGTTCACCAGAGTTCAGGTGTGATTTCATTTCTTGATATAAAATGAAATCAGACACAGGCCTGTATTCCGGGCCTATATTTCACATACTTCTGAGTTGATACCTCTGGTTCTGATAGGTGGACTGTTCATAACACCACCGCGTGGCCACCCTGCCCTAAAAGCTCATGGCGCAGACACCTTGGCTCCAGGCAACCCACCTTCCAGAAGGGGGCGCCCTTCGTTGCCGACCTAAGGTCAGGTCTCTGCAATTAACGCCACCCGTCCGACGCTGTTTAGCCATACAGAAGGGTGTAGTTTGCAGAGAGGTAGGAGCAAGGCAGAATCCCTGATCTGTCAAGCCTCAAGGGATCAGCTCCTCCTCCTTACAGCTAACAAGCTTACCTAAGGTGCCGCACCGCATTAGCCGTTCACCTCCGCACTGTGCCCGCCACAGCGGGTGTCAGCCTAGCTTGACGCCCCGCCACCCCACAAGCCTACCAATACTGTTGCCAACCCCAGCCGCAGATCATCCAGGAAATACCTTGTTCCCAGGGGGGACAGGTGCACGCCGTCACCCCTGAACAACTGGGGGAGCGAGAACACGATGTCATCGTGCGGAATGCAACCGCCCCCTCCAATGGCCACGAAGCATGCCACAGCTGCATTTACCCCATGCCTGGCCCTATCTACCTTGCTCTGCTTTACTGCCCCCCTCCAAACTCTCTGCTGGGTGATGTCAGACCAAATGACCACCAGCCCAGGGCACCAAGAGAGGACGACCGCCGGATCCTGGACAATCTGTCTTGAAAGCGAAATGCCAGACTGGTTCACCAGGTCGTTGCCCCCCAAATGCAGCAGCAGGACATCCGGTGCAGGATTCCCATCCAGGAACTCGCACAGCATCGGCAGAAACTGGGCCATCCGCATGCTTCGCCGTCCCAGCCACTCCACCGTGGCTCAACGCCCCAGGCCAAGCTGGGTTCCGGGGTCGGCGCCCTGCGCCCACTTGTGTGCCCAGAAAATGAAGGAGTGGCCCAGTATGAGGACTCTGGCGTGCTGCCTGGCCTCCCACGGTCCCTTGGACTGAGGCCATGCACGAGAGGAGAAAACGTGGTGAGTGACACACATATACCCAGTTCGAGATGACACATAAACAGCTCATGATATGAATAAATGGGCCAGGTTCGGGGTGGGGTGGGGTGGGGAAGTGCCCCCCCTACTGCACGTATTTGCGGTAGGCCACCGACCACCACCTGCCCAGCCGCCGGATTTCTGTGCCCGAATAGCCCATGCACTCAGCGACGGAGGCCGCACCGATCCTGAAGGAGTGGGGGGCCAAGTTGTGTGTGGGCACCCCAGCCGCCATGAAAGCCCTCCTCATCACCACCCAAAATTGGAACTGGGTAACCTGGCGCCCATCTGCATGAACAAAGAGGCACCCCCTGGCCGCTCCCCTGGCCGCCGTGTAGGCCCCAAGTGCATGGACTGGGCACAAGCCCGGGTCGCCTGCGGCATGTAGCATAATACTCTGCCCCCTGCCCCTCTGATCTGTCTTTGAGAACCGAAGGTGTAGCACTACCCGGGAAGCACTTATGGTGAGGTCACTGAATTGAAGTACCCTACCCGTAGGGCCGCGCCTGCTCCTGGGGAACATCTCTCCCACCCTAAAGGCCCCAAAGAATGCGACCACAGCTGCCGCCTGGAACAGGGCCTCCTCATAAGGGGACGAACAAACCCCGGTTAGTTGCTGCAGTGCCAGCTGCAGCACCTCTGGAGTGACCGGCCTACGTCAGTCTGGTTGCACAGGTGTCTCCGTTGCCCAGCCTTCCAGCATGCGCCGGACCCTGAAGTCCCCGGAATGGTCAGGGAAGCCCCTAGATTTTACGAAGAAAGCCAGCGCAGCAAGATGGCCGGCCATGGTGTCCGCCGCCAGCCCCTGGGCGCGGAGGTGCACAAGGTATTGCATTAGCTGTTCCGGGGGCACTGGCCACACATGGACCAATCCTACCTGGGCTCTAAACTGCAGAAAGGCCCTGACCCTTTTGTCGTAGGCGACCCACGTCCTGGGTGCTATGGAGGCTTGGATGGCCCTAAACGCCTCTACATCCCAAGGTTCCATAACCATTCGGGCACCTGCTCGGGCTCCTTGGCGGCTCCGGGCACCAGCTTCTGGAAGCACTGCATCTGGAAGCGAGACAGGGCATCTGCCACCTCGTTCTGTACCCTGGGAATGTGCTGGGCAGTGAAGAGCGTGTTATGGCGAAGGCATGTTAAAACCAGGGCCCGCACCAACCCCATCACCCTCTGGGACTTGGATGTCTGGCCATTAATAATCTGGACAAGGGCCAAGTTATCACACCAGAACCGCACAACCGAGTCCCTGAAGGACTCGGCCCAGATGTGGGCCGCCACAACTATGGGGAATCGGTCGAGGAATGTGAGATCCCTTGTGATCCCCAGTTCCGCCCAACTGCCTGGCCACCACTCCGCGCACCAGCACCCTCTCAGGTACAGGCCAAAGCCGAGGCCCCCAGCGGTGTCGGACTGCACCTGAAAATCTGCCTCGAGCAGCTGGGAGGACCGCCAGAATGACACCCCGTTGAAGGACTCCAGGAAAGTAAGCCAGAGCCCCATATCCTCTCTCATGGCGGCAGTGACCCTGATAAGAAAGTGGGGCCGGTTGCACCCCACCATGGCATCACAGAGGCACCTTAGAAAGGGGCGACCTGGAGCCACCACCCTGCAGGCGAAGTTGAGGTGGCCCACCAACGACTGTAAGTTGTGTAGCGTGACCTTCTTGGCCCCCCTACATTCCCTGAGCAACTCCCTCATTGTACAGAGCTTGTCCTCGGGGAGGCGTGAGAGCTGCCCAACCGTGTCCAGCTCTATCCCCAGAAATGTAAGCTTCGTGGTCGGACCCTCTGTCTTGTCCTTTGCCAGGGGCACCCCCAGATCACCACAGAGTGCCCTGAACGTGTGAAGTAGGTGTAGGCATTGGCCAGAGCCCTCCCCTCCTCCGAAAATAAAATCATCAGATAGTGAGCGGAGGAACAAAGCCGCGCCTCCCGGCGTAGTGCCCACTCCAGCATAGTGCTGAAGGCCTCGAAGGCAGCGCAAGAGACAGAGCATCCCATGGGGAGGGCTCTATCGATGTAAAATCCGCCATTAAATGCGAAGCCCAAAAGGTCAAAGTCATCAGGGTGTACGGGCAGCAGGCGGAAGGTGGATTCGATGTCGCACTTCGCCATCAAGGCCCGCGGCCCGCAATCCCTGATCATGGCCACCACCTCGTCAAACGACGTATACCGGACCGAGCAGAGCTCAGCCGGTATGCCGTCGTTGACCGAGTCACCCCTTGGATACGACAAGTGCTGGATAAGCCTATATTCACCCGACGCCTTTTTAGGCACCACGCCCAAAGGGGAAACCCGCAGGGTTGGCAGCGGCAGCCTGGTGAAGGGGCCCAGCACCCTCCCCAGCGACACTTCCTTGGCAATCTTTTTTGCAACTATGTGTTCCATTCCCTCCACCGATTTTAAATTGCAGGCAAAGCTATGGACCCGCCTAGATTGGCATGGTATCCTAAATCCCTCCACGAAACCGACCTCCAAATAGTGTGTGTGCTCCCTGTTGGGGTAGTCGCGCAGCAGCCTCTGGAGCGCCAGGATTTTAAATGGGCTGGGGCCCTTTACCAGCAACGGCTGCTGGGCGGGCCCTTACCACCTCCCAGGCTTTGGTATCCCCCCCTGCCCTTACGGGCTTTGGCCCTCTGGCAGTAAAGGCCAGCGTGCCGCCCGCCACAGAAGCCACAGTCGTGCCGGTACTTGCAGGGTGAGCGTGCACACTTCCCGTTCTTGTTAAACAACAAAACACAAAGGGCTGGGCCTGAGCTAATCAATATGCTAAAATATAACTCACTATCAGATAATGTCTGTGGAAGAGGCCAGGGGCTGAACTCCCCTGTCCTGGCAAGAAATCTATGCTAATCATTGTCAATGATTGGCTCTGCCATGCCCCAAGGGGGATTACTCAGTTGCTGTCTATAGAAATTCCATCCTGGGAGAACACCTGTAGATTTAGTCTTTCCACTAACACTTGCTTCCCCCCCCCCTCCCTTCCTGAGTGCACAGATTGCAGAAGATGAGATTCAGAATTCTCTGAACTGGCCGATATCCTGAGTAATTAAAAGACATTGTCCTGAAAGTAACAGCTTTGTCACCCCTTCTGGGGAACCCAGGAAAAGATGAGATTTGTATAGATCAAATAGAAAATACACTATAAAGAATGAGGCTTTTTAGACAGAGAGTTCAGCAATCTTTGCCTACAGCAAAGCTGCTCACAGGATCTCAGAGTTTGCTGCCAAAGCTGCGGGGCCAAGCAGGAATTCTGTCCATGAACAGAAACTACAGCAATGCCTGAGTTTTGCTGCCCAAGCTGCCTGATCTGAGCAACTGCAACAACTCCTGTCTCAGCCAAGCGCCTCACTCCTTCAACTGAAGTGATCCTCCACTTTCAAGCTTCTGATCCGGGGTAAATATGCTGCCTGGAATTCCCTCATCCCTTCCCTTTTTACTGCTCCCTTCTCCTTCCCCCCCTCTTTCCTCCACTAATCACCCCAAAGCCGTGCCAGCCCACAGCCTTGAATGAGCCGGCTGCCGGCTCATGTGGATTGGCCCCGCCTCTGCAGCAGAGCCGGGCCAATGGGAGCTAGCTCCCAGTGCCACGTGCTCCCAGAGGTGGGGCTGAGGGCAAACGAGCCACGCAGCCTAGAGAGGCTGCGATCGGCTAGCTTCTCTGGCACCTTCTTTCCCTGGCTGAGAATACTGTCTGTACTCAAATTTATACACTGATTTATACACTAATATACAACTGGCTCTTGATTCCAATGGAACCAGCCAATCAAACTGGGTTCCTTAACTGAAATGAGAAATGAACCTACGGAAGACTGAGGGGCAGTGGGTCTGAGAATATTTTTTATTTTATTGCAGTTCACATAAAGAAAGTTTCACTGTTTAAAATTTTTTTTCTGTCTCAAGGATAACTAGGAGATCACCTTCCTCTCCTTTATGCAACATGATTGCTTAAATACTGAGGATCTAGTTTACATTTTCAAAGAAAACTATACAAAACTCTGGAAAACATGTTTGTATGTAAGTTTTTACCATGGAAGACTTCACAACTGCTGATAAAAAGTTTTGATGAGACAAGAGGTCATGAAATTTGTATGACTTTCTAATTTAGAGTAAATTAATGTGTCTGGAAGTGCATGTTGAAATATTAAAACACTGAAAATGCATTCAATGAACAAGGGTACATTTAAAAATAATTTTACTTTCTAAAATTAACAAGGGTAGCTCGAAGCGTTGCACTCAAAATACAACATGAACACTGCTTTCCACTTTAACAACATATTTAAGACTTGTTCTAATATCACAAAGATAGTTTATTTCAAGCACAAACCTTGAATTACTTTCCCTCTGGTTCTTAGAGGAAGCCAGGTTTGACTTCAGCAACATGAAGCTTTACAGAGATTCTGCATTCTTTAGTATAGCATTTCCAAACATAATAAGCCTATTCTAACGAGCAGCCTAACCCAGGCTAAGGTAGCCCAGCCTGGGTTAGACTGCTCATGTGCAGAGTTGGGATCCACACGTAACCCTACTTTTGACCCCAGCCTTTAGCCAAGATTCAAGGGCATGAGCATGCCATTAATCCTGGCACCAGGGTCATGTGTGTGCTCAACTAGGGCACGCATGGAGTTGGGTGCATAGAGTGCCCAACTCTTTGGGGTACATACCACCCCGATGCACTGTGCTCATTGCACAGTGCATTGTGGGATATCTGGAGGCCGGATGCATTAACCCAGCCTCCAGAGATCTGCACTGCCAGAAGCAGTGCATATCTTGTGTGCATGCAGTGGCACATCAAAGAATGAAATGCCACCAATCATCTGGGGAAAGGTAAGTTTGTCCCTGCCTTCCCCCCGGGTGCCTTTCTGCCTGCCCTCCTGATCATGTTCATAGCTCTAACCACTTTAATTCACTGTGCTAGTGCAACAGTGCTGATATCCAGACTAATGCTGTGCTATCTATCGCCTGAGGGGGAAAGGGGCAATTTTAGCAGATCTTCCCTTCCATTTGACATGATTGTGCCTCCCAAAAATATACAATATTCCTGAGGGCAGTGCCGTGGAAGTCCAGATGTCAGCTAATGTGTTCAAAGCCTTTGAAATCCACTAGAAAGAAAACACAACGATGTGTCCTAATAGGGGCATTTATGATAAAACTCTTTGGAAAGACATGGAAATATAATGCTATATGAAATCCTATTGATTGATTGAGTGAGTGAGTGCCATCAAGTGACTCTTAGCCACCACATAGATAAATTCTCTCCAGGATGATCAGTCTTCAACTTGGCCTTTAATGTTTTTCAGTGGTGCGTTCATTGCTGTCGTAATTGAGTCCATCCATCTTGCTGCTGGTCATCCTCTTCTTCTCTTCCATTCAACTTTCCCCAGCATTATGGACTTCTCAAGGGAGCTGGTGTCCGAAGTATGATAGTTTGAGCCTGGTCATTTGTGCCTCAAGTGAAAATTCTGGATTGATTTGGTCTATGATCCATTTGTTTGTTTTCCTGGCTGTCCACAGTATCCTCAAAAGTCTTCTTCAGCACCAAAGTTCAAAAGCGTCAATACTTTTTCTGTCTTGATTCTTCAAAGTCCAGCTTTCATATCCATAGAGTGTCATGGGAAAAACCATTGTATGAACTATTCTAATCTTTGTAGGTATAGACACTTCATGGCATCTAAATATCCTTTCCAAGGCCTTCATTGCAACCCTACCAAGTGCTAGTCTGTGGCTTATTTCCTGACTGCTGGATCCTTTACTGTTGATGGTTGATCCTAAAAGGCAGAAGCTATCCACCACTTCAATGTCTTCATTATCAATCCTATGCTTTCAGCCAAAAAGAAAAGAAATCCAGTAGTTGTTTGTGTAAAAGGAGAATTCACAGTGGGTCACTTGCAAGCCTGGCTTCCTCCCAATGTCACCATTTGAATGCCAGATGTACATAGCAGTGAATAATTAATATACAGTGGCCAACATACTGTGCAAAGATACGTCCGCCTAGCAACGTTGCATTTGCAATTTTTGTGTAAGTTGTATGTGTTGTACAAATGCAAAACTTTTTAGAATATTGTTTTAAAATTTTAAATTGTGTTTTAAATGTCTTGCTTTTAATTTTTTTTGGTTTTGTTCTTAATTAATGTCTTACTTTTAATCTTGTTGTAAACCGCCCAGAGATGTAAGTTTTGGGTGGTGCAGAAATATGATAATAAATAAATAAATAAATAAATAAATAAATAAATAAATAAATAAAACTTGCATACTTGCTATACATAATCAAGCTTATTTCCAATGGGCTTACTCTTGTGTAACCCAATTTACATTTGTGCAACCTACACAAATGCAACACTACTAGGCTGATGTATTTTTGTGCTGTAACTCAGCCAGCAATAACACGTAGCATCTGGACAGTACCAAGAGCTTTATATGTATTATCTTGCAATCCTTACAGGGACTCTATAAGGCGATGAGTATTTTTACTCACTAAACCAGAACTAGTGGTTTAACCTTCAGTGATGCCCCTCCTCACACAGCTTGCTTACTTTTTACGTTTTTCTAAAAGCCCTGAGTTTATGTTTCTCCATTCATTTATCACTTTATTAATAAAAAGATTGACACTTTTTTCAAAGTGCAAAACTGCTCCAGGGACTGGCAGAGTGGGAGCCTTCTTGGTGACATCATAGACACTGTCCAGTGAGTCGTCCTCAACTAGCCTCTGTGGCAAACTTTCAGAACTGGTTTTCGCCAGAATTCAACACTAAATTGGTCAAGTACATTTGGACTGAATGCACTGAGGTCCTTCCAAGTCAGCCCATTGTTCTAGAAATGATGGCCACATTTGCACATAAAGGGGAACTGGAGTTGCAGGGGCCAGAGGTTTCCCTACCATGACATCCGAATGCATGCAACTCCAGTCCTGTTCCTTATGCAGCCTGAGGTTTTGCTTTGAAGACTCCAATTTGAACCATCAGTTTGTAGTGAGTTTTGCTACTTAAAACTGGGATTCAATGGGGCCTCAGTTGTGTCTGAAAGCAGCACTGTGGACTGCATTCTCCCGGACCAGAGTTGAGGAAGCACCTCCCTCTCTCCTTGTATGATTATCTGTACTGGCTGTCCTTCAAGCAAGAAGGAGGCATGCACAGCCAGTTCCCCCTTCTCTCTGCAGTCTCACTGACTGCAGAGAGAAGATTAGATTAGAGAGAAGATCTCCCCCTCACTGACTGCAGAGAGGGAGCTCTCCATTTTGTCTGAACGTGAACAGGAGCGGTGGGGGGTGGGGGAAGAACAGAACCGTGTGGTAATTCGACCCGCAGTTCCGTGTTGCATGTGAATGTGGCTGATGTATCTGTCTTCACCTTAGGAAACTGAAGCTTGGAAAACTTTGAGGCTGTTCTCACAACCAGCCTAACCCAGCCTGAGGCAGCCCAGCCAGAGTTAGGCTGGAGGTGAGAGTTAGTGAGGCATTTCCCACATAAGTAAATGAGGGATGGGATTCAAACTTTTTAAAAAAATCATGTTTTTTAAAAAAATATATATATATAAATGTACGATACAAATATCAAGCAGGCAATCAAAAACAAACAATAAAGAAAAAACTTTACAACTCAATCGAGCCATAATAAAGAAGAATCCCCAATACAATTTTAATAAGAAATACTGTATGCAACTAATTGTCAGAACAAAAGCACAAGTATTTAAAATATTTAAAATCAATTTATTAATATTTTAAAAAAATATCATTGCTGACATGATGCACAAGCCCATTGTTTCCTTCGGACGTGAGGCACCACTTACACAGACATGGAAGCAGCAGTGTCACTGTACAGAACTGGCAGTCATGTTAGCAGTATTTACCATATTTTCCCCTTTGTCATGAATGGGGGGAAAAATATGACAATGCTGCTAGTGTAATTGCCAGTTCTCTACAGCAGTGTCTCTGATTTTGGGTTTGTGGCAGTGGCATGTTAGTGAGTGAAGCCTTGTAGAAATCCATCAGGCTGAAATTCATCAGGGACATTCCTAGGGAAGCTGCACTGAGCCTATTGAATTTCTGCCTAGATGCATCCCTCCTGAGCCCCAGGATGAAGGGGATTTGTGTAGTGGTTAGAGTGTTGGACTAGGAGACCAGAGTCTCAATTCAGCCATGAAACTCACTGGGTGATTCTGGACCAGACAGTTATCTTTCAGCCTAACCACGTAATGATGCTAAACATTTGGTCAAAAGAGGAACCCAATGAACTATCAATTATTTTCCTGCAAAACCAGTGTTTACATTCTTTTTACTGCTTATAGTGCAATCACTCTCTCTTCTCAACTGAAACCCAATGCTCGCCAACTCCCTCACTGTTTATGAATAAAATATGTTACATGTGTATTCAGAAGAGCAATTATTTGATATTCTTTCATTTCCCTCATTTCTCTATCTGCAATTTGCTTGTGTTTCTTGGCTCTTACATTACTGGAACAGTGAAACAACAGAGTTCTGGGAAACTATAGAGTAAATTTAGTGTATGACATTCTTCTGTAATTTTGAAGGGGGGCGGGAAGCAGGAGTGTATGACTTTTCCCATGTTCCTCAGAGGAACAATGAAAAGGTTTATTATTCTAGCAGGAGGCCTTGGAAATATTGCTCCTTATTCTGGGCTATGAAACATGAGCACTGATGTCTAACACACAGTTGCTTGTGTGTAATTTTAGTGAGCTACTCCTAATAGGCTACTGATTTTAAAGGAATTGCATGGCCATTTCAGTATAGACTACCTAGGTATGCATGTGTAGAGGGGGCGGTTTGCCTTTCTCTGCAAGTTTTATTCCTGAGAGGTAGATAGGGAATACAGCATTTCCCCCCATAATTTGAAAGAATACAGTAAAACAAATGAAGTGCTGGCAAATCTATTATATTTGTGTAGCAATTAATCACAGCCAATATAAGACAAGTGCCTCATTATTTATGTTTATGCCACAAAACAAACAACAAAGAGAAATACACTACCAGTAGGAAAACATCAATTACTTCTGCAGCAGCTGCCACGTAAAACAAAACATTATTAGTAGGCTAAAGCATCTATGATTGAATATTAATTGCAGAGAGAGCTGATATATTTGTATTGCCTTTGTCACAGTTGTTCATTTCTTTCACTTTTTTGAAGACTGAAACAATACCTTGAATGATAGGAAATGCAGTTGGAGTTTTATCTTGGTAGTGAGAGGAAAAGGAAGGCAACATTGCTTCTTTTCAGTTTGTTTGTCTTAGATGTTTAGCTTATCCCTCTCACCAAAGGGGTGTTTTATTTATTTATTTATTATTATTTATTTACACAGTCAGACAGGTGTTATTGACTGGTTTGTTTTATCCAGACATCGAGTCCTTCCCAAGGACCTGGGATGCCAGAATTTTATTGTCAATGTTGTTGCTGTTATAGATATCATCGCAGAATATAGGCTGTTCCCAGTAATGCTGCTTTTTGTAATTGGCTGATGGTGATTTCTGTGGCCCCTATGGTGTTGAGGTGCTCTTCAAGGTCTTTTGGAACTGCACCCAGGGTGCAAATTACCACTGGGATTATTTTGGTCTTTTTCTGCCACAGCCTTTCAATTTCAATTTGTAGATCTTTGTATTTGGTGATTTTTTCTATTTCTTTTTCTTCTATTCTGCTATCCCCTGGTATTGCTATGTCGATTATTTTAACTTGTTTTTCTTTCTTCTCGACTACAGTTATATCTGGTGTATTGTGTGGCAGATGTTTGTCTGTTTGTAGTCGGAAGTCCCATAATATTTTTACATCTTCATTCTCTTCAACTTTTTCTATTATTATTATTATTATTATTATTTCTTGTTTACACAGTCAGACATGTGTTATTGACTGGTTTGTTTTATCCAGACATCGAGTCCTTCCCAAGGACCTGGGATGGCTGAATTTTATCATCAATACTGTTGGTGGTGGTGGTGGTGGTGGTGGTGGTGGTTGTTGTTGTTGTTGTTGTTGTTGTTGTTGTTATTATTATTTTACAAGAAGCAGCATACTTTACTTGAAAAAAGTACAGTATGTCTCTACTGCTGCTGCTTTGTATTTTGTATGGTTATATTGTGCTTGTATTTTAAATCTTTTTCATCAGATCTATGTTTTTATATTCTGGCTTAATATTTCAACTGTGTAATTTTTATAGTGTTGTTTTGATTTTCCAGTGTGAACTGCCTTGAGATTATTTAATGAAAGGCGGTATACAAATTTATCAATCAATCAATCAATCAATAACATAAAACAAGTTCCCAAATAGTTTACTTCACAAGGGACGGCTCTTGTTCCAAATAGGCTGCTATCTAAAAAGAAAATGCAAAGAGAGATCAACAATAGCCACTGGAGAGAAAGTCCTTCAGGACTGTGTATGGACATGCTGGAAGGGGAAGAAATAGAATGGAGACGTGCCTTTGAAAACAAGGAGTTGTTATATTGAGGGATAATGGGGGTACAGGAAATGGAAAAGAGATGGTTCATCTTGCAGCATTTTTCCCAAGATATTGTACTGGGAAAGGAGTTATAGGCTTGAGGGTAAGATAAAAAGAGAAAGTGTTTGTCATAGCTCTCTCAATCTAGCTGGGAAATTCCTTCTTTCTGGGGAGCTCAGACATAAAACAAGCTTATTGGGTACATTGTCTGATGGCAAGTGTGGCAAATGCAGGAGGGAAAAGTGAAATTCAAATGCAAGGACAACCTGGGCATAGTATGGACTTGCAAGAGGGCTGGATGGCAAAAGTGTGATTCCATGTTTGAGGGTTTTTAAAAAATAATTTAATTAATTTTAATTTTACTTTTTATAGCCTACTCTTCCTCCAAGGAGCCCAGAGTGGTGTACTACATACTTAAGTTTCTCCTCACAACAACCCTGTGAAGTAGGTTAGGCTGAGAGAGAAGTGACTAGCCCAGAGTCACCCAGCAAGAATCATGGCTGAATGAGGATTTGAACTCGCATCTTTCCGGTCCTAGTCCAGCACTCTAACCACTACACCACGCTGGCAAAAACATACCCCAAGGCACTGAATGAAGGCTAAAGGAGACTAGTATATGGTTTCCTTGAGGAATTTCCAATAACTTCAGGAGTTCCTGCTCCTGATAAGGGACAAATATTGGTTATTCATTGGGTTAGGTCAGATGGCTCCCCTGTATGTTCTTTAAGACAAAGAAAGTTTCCTGAAAGAGTGATTCCACCTGGATAGATTTTTGGAGAAGGGCACATCACACATTCTGGCATATACTTGCTTAATTTTGATAACAGGAAGGAGGAAATGAGGTAGAGAATTTCGCTTAGCCTTGAGCTTATCAAAATGCATAGGAGGAAGGGGGCTTGCATTCCTTTCCCTTTTCTCTCTTTTCAACCCTAATCGGGTCTGTTCTGCATCTCTCTCTGCCTCTGCTCTAATGGAACCAGAGAGGGGCATTTCTTCTGGCTTGTTCCAGTTCTTTGCAAATGAACCTGAAAAGCACTTTTAGAGAAACGCCTTGTCAGAACGACCTTTTGTCTGGAATGCAGCCACCATTTCTCTTCCAAACTGGCTAAGGGCAGGGAATGGCTGATAGGCTATGGTTTAAAGGCACACTGAAGCACTCCCAAAATGGCATAGTGAGTGTGGCTAGTAACACCATTTTAAAAGATGGCTCTTTGCCATCTTTGTTAGTAGAACATATTATTTTTTTAAGTACACGTAAAATGTGAAGTGTGAATGAGACTAATATGTGGGCATCATGCAGGATAGTACAATAATCAGAAAATAATAGCTGGATGCAGCTCCCTGCTAAGTGCACACATGGTTGCAAAGTTTAGCCCAATTCAGACATTATGCTGTATGAATGTACAGCTATCTGTACACTCATACATATGTTTGTGTGTGAATGACTGTACCTGTGTACATTTTAAAAGAGAACCTGGATACAGGTCTTTCAAATCCATGGCACAGACAGGGAGTATACTTCTGTACTAGCATTCAGCATAACATATGAATTACTTTACCTGTGTGCAGATCTGTACCTGTGTACACTGTACACTCATTGTATGAATGTTGAACATAACGTGTGAATGGGACTTTTGATATCATGCAATGGGTGGAATGGCTTTGTGGTGTTGTGGGGAGGAAACAAGGAGGAAACAAGATTTAAAAGTAAATATTTCATACACCTTTTTAAAAGAATCAGTTGTTAAGGTAACAGGTTACTCATTTCTAGTCAAAAAAGATTATTTTAAAAGGCTTATTCAAATTAAAAAGTTTTATGTCACTACTGGAAGATACTCAAGCTTAGTTAGCTAGTTGAACTAAAGTGCACCAAACCTGGAAAATGAAGAACCACCTTTTACTTATGGATGGCGGAAACTACCAAGCACCTGTTCTTTCAGTTATGGGATGTACTGGTGTATGATGATCAAATCACTGTCAAGTGTATTACACACTGGCTATATTTAACCCTACACTAGGGATTTGTGAATCTCAAACTGGCTTGGTTTGAGTCGTTTAGACTCAAGCTGAACCAGACGTGGTTTGGCCCGAGGTTGGACTGAGCCTTCAGGGGGTGCTGCAGTGACTGTGGGAAAATGGCATCTCTCCCTCCCCCTGCTGGCCTCACCTCAGTCTCCCATGGGCCAGGCTGGCCTGTTTTGGGGCTGTTTATGAGTGCTCGGTGGCCATTTTTGAGGCTGCCACTCATGACCCTGGGAGACCCAGGGTGGGGGGGGCCTGGAAGGGGAGATGTTGGAGACCCCTCTCCATCTGCCACAGCATCCCCCGAAGGCCACTGCTACCTCCACCGGGCAGTAAGTCATTTATTTCAAACTGAAAATTGAACACCCACCACCCTCGAACATGTGCACATCCCTACCCTGCACTGATGATGGTTTTCTCTTGTTTAAGAGGCGATTTCCCCTTCCCTCTGCAACTGACTGTGCCTATGTCCCTGTGCTCAGAGAGATATTATTAGGAGCTGCTGGCAGCTGGCAGCTGGAGAGGGAAGGGCCAAAAATCCCCCCCCCTTTGCAATGGAAGACACTGATAGTGGTGGAGGATTAGTCTGGATGACACTGGCCACTACGTTTAGTAAAAGTAGTTTTTCAGTATTAATGAGGGTTGATTGCATGAAAAAAAAGAAGGAAGATCCCATAAAATCTTAGTTTTCTTTCTAAATTCACAAATGTAATTTTCAAAAGTCCAAAAGAGAGACCTGCTTAGAGCAAATATTCTCAACCTCTAATTTAAAAGAAAGCATATAAAATTTTTATTTCACTTTCATACCACTAGAAGGGTTTAACACTTGAAACGTTATTTTTCTGCATCAGCACTTAGAAAGGTTGTGCTTTCTCATTAAATTTTATAAATGTTTTAAATCTGAATGAAAACTTAAGATTCATAGATTAAGCAAATCTGTCATAAACAGCAAAATATATACATGACAAATGAACCATGTACCACCTAAGAGTGCATAGACTGAAACTGATTAATGCCCCTTGATTATGTATTTGAAGTGCTTTCTCTCTCTTGGTGTGTGTGTGTGTGTGTGTGTGTGTGTGTGTGTGTGTGTGTGTGTGTGTGAGAGAGAGAGAGAGAGAGAGAGAGAGAGAGGGATATATTCCCTCTTGGCGAATGAATTTGGTTACTTCCTTAGTCGGCTTCATTTTAGCAAAAATGGATAGTTTTACCTTTTCGTATAAAAAATATAAAACGAGGGGAGAAAGCTTTCCAGGTCAAATAGAAGCACCTTATACAAATGCCTTTTTACTAGCTTAATGGCCTTTGGCTATTTTCTGCTGAAACATGAAAGTAAGGTGCCCAGGGATCAAGACATGTATTACTCTTTAATATGCTACTCTGCTCTGTCTTGTATCTAAAGTCATATCTGGTATGCAATTGGTCTATCATACAGCTCTCTTCTCATTATATTTTAAGCTGCACATGTATTAACAAATAACCTGTTGATTTACACTTGCTAACACTGGCATACATATCTGCACAGAGCTCTGTCCAAGGCAGTGGCACCTGTGTTGCTTCTACACCACTGTTCAGCCACCCATGCTCCTTCTGAAGCAGGGAGGCTTTGTGCCTGCTAAGGAATGTGTCATTACACTTCCGATGCTTCTCCCATCATTCCCATTGCAAGTACCATTGCAACTGCAATGATGTACTTAGCTGGCAGGGAGCCTCCCTGCTCCAGGCTGTGTAGATTAGTGCAGAAGCAGTGCAGTCACCACCACTCCTTTGGACCTATAGATTTCTGTGCAGAACGTAATCTACTGAATTTAGATGAGGATGAGCTAAATATACATATCGTGTGTTCTATGGTCTTTAAAATGTTTTCAGGAAGTTTCCATGCCTATGAAGCTATTTACAGCACTGTTTTGATATTGTTTTAATTTTGTTTAGGTCATCATTTGGTTGAGGTCATCATGATGCTACATCTGATGTGATAACATCACGGAGCCTCCAAACAAAATTAGGTAGGTCCCTAGCTAATTGGATTTAGTAGTATCATGGGCAAATGAGGCCAGGGATGAAAAGTAGAAGATGGGGGGGGGGGAAACAGTGTGTGTCTAGTGGGGGAAGCATTACCCAGGAACAACAAAAGAGCACCAAACAGTACTGAAACCTCAGGAATGGTAGAAAAAAGAATTTTTTGGTAATTCACTCAGCTGCATTACATGTGCTAATTTTGAGAAACATATAGAAATTGGAGAATATGTGATGTAGCCCCAATTTAGACCCAGGAAGCTAATGATGTGGTATGAAAGCTATGCCCCATTATAGATTTATCTCCCTTTAGCTTTATTTGCTTATATAATATAAATATGCATGCAGAGAGAGAGGGAAGAAAATTAAACGTGATGTGTAATTACAAAGAGATTTCTAAGTTAAATAATCATGATTAAAATAAGACCTGGATGCGAACATACTATGCTAGGAGCATTTTGTCTTCCCTGCTGATACAGCATAGCTAGCTGTTGGAGGAAGTGTTTTGTTTTAGATTCATTCTTTCCCCCACCATAGGCAAGGGAGCATTCACGCTTGTGACAAGGAACACAGCTAATAGGCAAACAACAATGAGCTCACAAGGGATTTATATGGCAAAGTTCAAATCCCCAGTGAACCTACTGCAGCAATTCTGTCTAACATCTCACATCTCAACAAATTAGAGACATAAAGATGCTTACAACACCAAAAAGACAAATGGGAAGCCATGTGCGGTAAAAAAATGGAGGGACCAATATAATTGCAGTGACCAAACTAAATGGCAATGCCATGCCCTGTGCACACATGCACACGACAATCAAGCAGTCATGTTTTGTTAAAAAAAAAAAAGGAGATAATTAAAAACTTCATTTTAAGAGAGAGAGGATGGGGGAAGGGGAGGCACCAGAGCTTTGCAGCTAAGCTATGTGTTGAAAATGATCCAAGATTTTTGTTAGTTTTATTCCTTCCATTATTTCTCAGAAACTAAGGCCAAAAATGTTCCCAGTCCAAAACAACACTGAACATTTGATACCAGCACTGAGATGCTGCATGCATCAGCATGATCATTAGCTTGTGTCATGCTTGCTGCTGCTTTATTTTCATAATGCCATTATTATGCATACATTTTCTTAAACGTGTGTCATCCTGTGGCACATTTCTATCTACCATACATCTGATATGGAATAAAAAGAAGCCTGCATAATAATGCTTCTAGAGAATCTATATATATAATTCGCTTACGGATGACCGAGTTGAGGACTACGTCCAGAGGTGTCCGGAGCCCTGCAGATGCCTGAAGCCATTGCCTTGGGAAAGGAGGGGCAGCGAGCTAGGGAGGCAGGCAGAATGGGCAGACTCAGGAGACAGAAGAAGAAAGGAGGAAAGGCAGAGGGGAAAGGAGGAACCATTGCCTGGGGAGGGAGCAGCAGCGAGAGAGGTGGGAATCGGCAGACCCGGGATGTAACAGAAAGAAAAGGGAAAGGAAAGGAAAGGTGGAGGAAATCGACCACAGAGAGGGGGCAGCTGGTGGGTAAACGACAGGACATACAGAACGTAGAACCAAATGAAGCCAGATGAAGCCCAAAATCGCTGGGAGGTAAGGGGCCGTTAAAAACCGTTGGGACTGTGAGGACCCGCTGCTGACCTACCCACCCCAAAAGAAAAAACCCCAAACTCAGTGCTATTGTCCCCCACTCCCACAAAAAAACCACCAGCCAGTCTTCCACACCCCGCACCACCAAAAAACCCTCAGTCACCCCTTCAAAAACAAACATACAAACAAACCATGAAGGGCCAGCGTGGGACAGCTGCTGGCAGACAGAGCGAGTGAGAGAGGCGCGGGGGGAGAGACAGAGCGAGCAAGAGAGGCACAGGGGGAGACAGAGTGAGCGAGAGAGGCGCGGGGGGAGAGTGACAGAGAGAACGAGAGAGGCGCGGGGGAGAGACAGAGCAAGTGAGAGAGGCGCAGGGGAGAGACAGAACGAGCGAGAGAGGCACGGGGGGGAGAGACAGAGGGAGTGAGAGAGGCGCGGGGGGAGAGACAGAGCGAGAGAGCTGTGGGGTGGCAGAAAGCGAGAGAGCGGGGGGGACAGAGCGAGTGAGAGAGCTGGGAGGGGGGAGAGCGGGGAACAGGGTGCAATGCACTGCTACAAAGGGAGGACCAGCCAAACAAATTCTCCCAACTAAACCCAAAAAGGAAGTAAAAAGGAAGTAAAAAAGTAAAGGAAGTAAAAAGGGTTCAGCTAGTTAGTTTTTATTTTGGAATAGAAACAGTATAACAAAATCTAGGGGGAAAGGCCTCCCTTTGCAACCTCTTTTGTCAGTTTTTGCTATAGGTGCAGAGGTTGTTCGTGAGCTTCCCAGAAGGACCCTCCACCTGGTAGGAATACAGGAATATCTTTGTTACACTGCTAGGCTAGAAGGGTTTGTTTAGGACAACACCCACAGGTATTCTCGCTTTACACAGAATAGTGGAGTGCCAAGGAGATCTCCATGTCCCAAATGGCAGCATAAAATAGATAACTTTCCTTCAACATGAAGTCTTATTTGATCATTTATTTTAACCTGCTTTTTGGCAGAAAAGCCCCCAAGTGGCTAACAAAATTAAAACAATCTAAAACCCAAGTACAGAGCCCTTTGGGGACAGGGATCTATCTATCTATCTATCTATCTATCTATCTATCTATCTATCTATCTATCTATCTATCTATCTATCATTTCTCTGTGTGAACCACCTTGAGCCATTATTGGAAGGGTGATATAGAAATTGAATAAATAAATAAATAAATAAATAAATAAATAAATAAATAAATAAATCATACAAATACAATTAATAAAAGCCATCAACATCGAATGAAGTCTAAGGAGACCATCTGGTTACACCAGGCCCAGCTAGGCCAGGCCAAAGGTACAAAGAAAAAACTGGGTCAAGATCAAGAGAAGGGAAGGAGCCTGGGTGCAGCTGTAGAGAAGGCCCTATCCCAATATTTTCCCCAAGTGGATTTTGGATGGCATAGACATGTGGAGAAGAGCCTCTCCAAATGTTCTTAATGGGTGGGCAGAGCTCTATAGAAGCAAGTTGTCCTTTAGATACTTTGGGCCCAAACAATTTAGAGCTTAAAAGGTAATGACCAGCACCTTGAGCTGGACTTAGAAATGAATAGGGAGCTTATGGAGATTTTTCAGATGTTTTCAGAAACCCTTAGAAGATATCATGCTACAGTATACACATTCAGGAAAAACGGAGAAATAATAGGGAAAGTGCTGCAACCCTGGGCTGCTTGAAGCCCTGACCTGAGTACAGCCTAGGTAGCCAGCCAGCTAACTATAATGTTCACAGATGTTTCCATTCTTCTAGGACTTAATTTTCATCCTTTGCCACTGTTAAGTGTTCCAAAGAAAAAAAGAAAAGAAAGCTATTCTAGACACTATGTTGAATAGAGTGAGTGCTTTACTAGAATAATGAGTAACAGTAGATATTTTTCCAGATCACTGTAAGTTACCTCTTTGTTATATACTTTAAGAACCTAGCCTTGCTCTGTCTACTCACAATCGTGATTTCATTTTCAAAAACTACACTCTTAATCTCTTCTTTGTAGGCAAACAGACATGCTTCTTTATTGCTGACTGGATAGAGAACATAACTGAAACTGAAAAGCAGAGCAACAAGAAGTCATAGGAACATAGGAAGCTGCCATATACTGAGTCAGACCATTGGTCTATCTAGCTCAGTATTGTCTGCACAGACTGGCAGCGGCTTCTCCAAGGTCGCAGGCAGGAATCTCTCTCAGCCCTATCTTGGAGAAGCCAGGGAGGGAACGTGCAACCTTCTGCTCTTCCCAGAGCAGCTCCATCCCCTGAGGGGAATATCTTCCAGTGCTCACACTTCTAGTCTCCCATTCAAATGCAACCAGGGTAGACCCTGCTTAGCTAAGGGACAAGTCATGCTTGCTACCACAAGACCAGCTCTTCTCTCCAGTCCAAGGGCTGGAGTCTAATTCTAGCCCATAATAGAAAGTTTTTATATTTAACTCTTCAAGGATCATGTTGTCACACATTAAGGTCATTCACCAAACAACCAAAAATGTTGACGGGATGGAGGGCTGGCGGGGAGGTAGGTTCCTGTCTGCCTCCCCGCACACGACTGATTTTTGTTAACAGGTTCTGCTGCTTGCGTGGCACATGAACTGCACCACAGCAAGCAGCAGAGCAGGGAGCTAAAGGAGGAAGTCCTCTGGCATCCCTCAATGCACCATGCCAGGAGCACAGTGTATTGAGGGATCCTCCCTCAGCCAGGCACTCTTGCTATCCAGCTCTGTGTGCACAACCCCAAAGCTGGGGTAAATTCCCAGGCTTGGGGCTGAGGCAGCACCGAGATCAGGATCAGTCCTGGTGCTTCACATGGGCAGTCAAGCCCAGGGTGGGTTGCCCAAGCCTGGACTTAGCTGCTTCTGTGAAGAGCCTCAGAGTGCCTTTTCAGGATAATTACAGGATCATCAGGGTGATTGTGATCATGAACCTGATCACCCTGAGTCAGGGGAAATTTTGAGTGAGAAGACTTTTGGAAAATTCCTACTGCTCTTTTAGAGGGAGCTCCAGCATCACCAGACATGTTTTTATTATTAGCTACAATTGATGCTATTCTAAAAATAAACTGCCATTTTTAAAATGAAGGAAGTCACTGTCATGTCACAATTTTTTTTTAAAAAAGTTAAAAAATTCCTAAGTGGTGTGTGTTGGAGATGGAGTTCCAGAGTGCATTGACCTTTTGCACCAACTATCCTAATGACCACTAGGGGCATTGGGAGTTGAGATAGTGAGTGAGGGTCTCCCTAGCTGTTCTACTTCTCTATGACACCTGAATGGACTCCTCAGGCATTTCCTGTGAGAATCAGATTCCCTTCCTTTCCTCTTAGAGAATAGATGGAAACATCTCTCTCTGTCCCTAAGTATTCATCATGTAGTTATATAGATTAGGATTAGGTCTTTCCTATCCAAAGTGCACTTCACCAATAAATACTTTGTATTTAGTTCTACAAAAATCTCCATGTGTCTTCTCTAGATAGGTGCAACAACTAAACTCTGCATTCTGCTCTGTAACTGGAGTGGGTAGCTTCTTTAGTGCTCTGCTAATTACCTGGGGGTTACATAATTACAACCCCCAACAGTGTGAAGCAGTGATCTAGGTGGAGAAGTGCACCCAGTGGCCCACCAAGGGCAGATCAGAGGGAATACAATCCCTTTCAGAACAGATTGAAGACCATCTCCCAGATCAGCTCTCCTGCTGACCAAAGGCAATTCTTTTTTGCCTGTTTGTTGATCCCCATCCAGCCCAGCGCTGCCTTCAGAAGCCAGTTCAAGATAAACACTGCCTCCCTGGATCAGATAACGAAGAGATGGAGCTGTCAGCCATTTACACATTACACTTGATCTTAGGCAAAAGGCTGAGAAGTGATAGCTGTAAGCAGGGGCGTACCATCTATTAGGCAAGGGGAGACAGTTGGCTCCTGGCCCACTGCCTCAAAGGGCCCCCCGAGGCAACTCACATGATCCACCCCGATTCCCCAGCACCCGCCCGATTGCAGCTCACTGCCCGGGCTTCCTTTGGTATTCCTGCCTGGCTAAAACCCCACCCAACTTTGTAATTGGCTACAGGGAGCTGTAGTGACATAACTGACCGCTAGAGGGCTTTGAGAAGACAAACACGAGCAGAACTAAATGCTCAGCTGCAGCAGGTTCACTAAATGGTGTTTGGGGGAGTGTGAGTGGAACTTGATATGAAAGACCCGGAATGGTCCGCCTTAGCGGAATAAGCTGTGATAAGTCAGGAAGTATGCTAAGCATGCTCTGATTCGCTAGTTGGCGTGTTACTGGGTCCTGCCTCCTGCTGAGGGACAGGCCTGACTGTGCTCAGCTGTAGTTTGGTTGAGGAGGCCTGGGGAGGGAGCGGACAAGGGTAAGAAGAAGGGAAGGGGTGTATGTCTTTGGGAGTTCCGCAGCTGAGAAGGGGTTCAGATGCAGGAAGGGGTGACAGACTGAGGAAGCTCTGGGCAAGGCTGCATCAGGGTGGCTGAAGAAGAACCAAGGAGTCCTGGTATCTAGCACTTGTCCGTCTCCAACCACCACTCCATGGGAGTAAGCTTCCTATCGTTTTTCACATGTAGCAACTCCAGCCGGGTTGCTTGGATACAAAATATCTTTTTTGGAAGGTGTCAGTTGTCTCCAAGACATTTTGCTAGAGGGATTATAAATTCAATCGAGAATCTGAGTTCCTGGTTTCTGGCTACTACCCCAAACACAGTCTCAGTCACCTTGCTTTGCTCTTGTCTCATCCACGTCTTTGCCCATCAGAAAGCAACACTCCAGGCGTAGCCAGCATGTGTTTGCCACGCCCGCCCCACCCAGTTTATCGAGGCGACCGCTGCTCCTGCCTTGTTCACAGATGCGTCTGCTTTGTAGTCAGGGAGCCTACACATGTGCCCTCATTTCCAGGAAACTCCTACCACAGCAGCAGCTGAGGTGCTTGGAGCAAAGTCGTCTGAAAGTGGCAGAATGTTAAGTAGCTGGAAAGAAACTCTGGGCGAAAGGGCAGGCCCAGTGTTGCTCTGGTAGCCACCGCCAGGGGTGGGGTAGAAGGACTACAGGCTCACCCCCCAGCAGCCATCCCCTCAGCAGCTTAAATTTACAAAAATTTACAAAAACAACAACACAGAGGTTCACAGCAGGGGGAGGCAAGTGGCGAGTAGTGGGAGGTTCGACGTGGCGTGGTGGCGCTCTCTCTCTCTCTCCCCACTCAAGCCTGCACCATCCCCTTTTCCTTTTTCTCTTCCTCTATCTTTCTCTCTCTCTTTCTCTCAAGTGAAACCTAGCCATCATGTTTCTATCTCTTTTTAAACTTTTCTTCTCTCTTTCTTTCTCTCCCCCTCTCTCCCCTCAAGCCTGCCCCATCCCCTTTTTCTTTTTCTATGGCTCTATTTCTCTTTTCCTCTTTCTCTCTCTCTCTCAAGCCAAACCTACCCATCCTCTTTCCATCTCTTTTATAACTCTCTCTCTCTCTCCTCAAGCCTGCACCATCCCCTTTTCCTTTTTCTATCCCTCTTTCTCTCTCTGGTCAAGCCCCCCATCCCCTTTCTCTCTCATCTTCCACACAGGTGGAGTTTGTGTTGAAGGATCAGAACAGTGTGTGGTGAAGGATCAAGGTGTAATTGTTTTCAAGTTTGTTTGTGAATTATCAAGAAGGCTGTGAATCGATGGAGGAGCCTTTGCTGTTTTGCTTTTTAACAAGTGTATGTATGTATTTTATTAGAATGAAATTTAATTTTAAATTGAGCTGAGCCTGCCAACAAAAGTTTAATTGTAATTAAATTCATTTTAATTTAATTTAATTTAGTTAATATTAAGTGTTACTTTAATAATCCACACCCTAAAGATTGACCTTGGTCCCCCACGCCAAGTCGGTGGAGGGCCCATTTTAAAATCTTGTCTCTGGGCCCACTCCAATCTTGGTACGCCCCTGGCTGTAAGCCATTTGTCATCCCCACATGGTTGACACTGGCACAAATCATATGATCATCCTGGCAGGCTGGGAGGGCATGGGAGGGAGGCTACACTTAACCTACCTTCCCCCCAGACGACCGAACCTTCCTTCATCAGCCTGCTTCCTGTGTGCCCACATGGACAGCCCTGCCCCATGCAGCTCCATGAAGCACAGAGCAGGGTGGAGGGATCCAGGCCTCAAGGCATCCCTCAATGCAATGTGCAGCAAACATGTTGCACTGGGGATACCAACATCAGATGGGCGCTCTAGGTGTCCGTCTCTGTGACTCCTCAGGCTGCATGCAGCCCAAGGAATCTCACAACACCTGCCAGCTGGCCTAAGGGTGTGAGAGAATCCCTTAACCTAAGCTAAAAGCCAGGTTTGTTAAGGGGGGTTGGCGGGCAGAGAGCGGAGGGATCTGCAAGGATCTTGCCACTTCTTACAACCAGTCTAATCCTGCTTGGGGCAGCACAAGTAGGGTTAGGCTGGTCATGAGAACAGCCTCACTGTGTTCTAAATCACATGCTTCAGCTTCAGCTTTTCTGCAATTGGAATCAGGGGTGCTGGCCAAGCAATATGGGCTCCATTGCTTACAAGACAAAACAACACGTAGCTAATGCATGTGACTCCTGATCATTTCTCACAGGAGCTTGATACAAGTATGTGCTCTTGGATTTGAAAAATAACAGTTATTTCCAAACTGAAAAGCCACTATTAATTTCAGCTCTAATAATCAGCATCTGGTAGCACTCGAACATGTGATCAACTAGAAATGTTATTGTGATAATACAGCTATAATTAGATTTGTGAAAGCTTTTTCATGGTATTTACTGTCAGAATTACAATAATAAAGTTGTCACACAAGACATATGCAATATGAGAGGATCGCAGGGCTGATTCTTATACTTTGGAGTTCTCTGCAGCTAACTGCTAAATTGTTGACTGATTTAGATATAGCATTACATAGACTAAATAAATGCATTTATTCAGACTCACAGAACAAAGAATTGATAGAAATGTAATTGAAAAGGAACACAATATATATGCTTTAATCAGATTCCTATATTCCTATATGCCAATTAAAAATGGACAGTGAAAACTCCGCCTGACTTGAAGTTGCTCATTGTTCATGTTTGTCTTTTGTGAGATTGGCTTCCATTTCCAACCTGATTTGAGCATGCCATTCAAAACCTTTGTTTACAGGCATGTTACTTTTGATCTGAAAATATGCAGGACTGACTTAGACACTGAAGTAATGGCATGCTAGTGTCAACAGTGCAGACAATTTGCTGTGACATTCTGCAGTAACATCCAGGGTCAAATTAGACAGTGCATGTAGAACTTGCCTGAGCTCCTGAAGAATTTTCCAAAACCAGGCTCTGAGGAGAAGAAGAACTTCAAGGGCTTGTAGAAACATCACTCCAATGAGAGGGCAGCTTTTAAATTCCTCAAATTATCCTCTGGCTCAGATAAAAAAATCTGAAAAGAATCTCCAGCTTCAGCCTTTGTGAGTGAGCCTTCTTATCTGCAGGAGCTTACCTGCCACATCCACACACCCCAAATACCCCCTTCCCTTTACTTACCTGTCAAATGGTGACAGGAGCAACAGTAGTGGTGCAATGGAGAGAAGATGGGAGAGGACGTTTGTCTGCTTCCTCCTTCTCCATGGCTTTACATGGGGAATAGTAAAGTGCAGGATGTACAGCCTGGGTGACCATGAGAGAGGTAAATCTTCTGAGGGCTACTTCAGTTTCTGTAGTCCTTGAGAGAATGACCTATTCAATGATTCCCCGGCCTTTGTGCCCCACAGTACTGCTAAATGGCATGTCAGGGTGACAAAAGAACAACAGAAGGAAAAAACCTGCTCCCATCACCAATAGGTATGACTATGAATACGACAAATATTTATATACTGCCTTTCAATAAAAGTTTACAGAGATGGATATACATAAATAAAATGGTGATCAGATCTTTTAATTTATCTGAATTGACAGTTTTATTCCATTTTAAACTCTGTTCCTTTAAGAAGCATAGGACAGCATACATGCACATCCTTCCCTTTTATCCTTACCCCACAACCCTTTTAGGTAAGCTAGAGTGACATATAGTGAATGGCTCAATGTCACCCTCTGAGCTTCATGGCCGACCATGCCAAGGCTGGGTTTGCCTCCCTGTGCCAAGTCCCACACTAACTCCATGAGGTGTGTCTCTCTTCTGTCCTCAGTGGTAGTCAGAAGGAAAAGGCACACTATGATAACTAAATGTTAGGAAGGGGTGAGGGAGGATCTTGACCTGGGGCTGGCAGCCCCGTGATTTCTGTAATATGTAGTTCTACCATCTGAGACATGGGTCTCCTTTCACATTTTACAGTTTTCACTAGTAGAAAAAATACACCAGTCTTGCACAACTTGTGGTCTGTAAGCTGTTTCAGACCTGATTGGTACTTCAAAACCCTCCTACATTTTCATTTCTGGACAAGACAGAAGGCTTACCAAACCCATGATGCTGTTGACATAACAAAACTATTGGATTCAGCTTGGTGGGTCATGTTGTTGAAACCTGTTCAGGTCCATAGCCACCCCTAAGTGCAAGCAATATTCAATTGTGCAAGCAATATTTAATAAAGTGCAAGCAATATTCAATAAAGTCATTTCTTTATTTAAAAAATTGGGGTGGTGGGCAGGGTCACTGTAACTCCCCCACCTATGGGTTTGAACCTCTTATATATGTTGCAGACTCATCTGCTGAATTAAGCTTAGAATCCATTCTAAGGATTCTGATTTGCACTGAAATACCATGATTTTGAGTTTCTTATAAATGCCCTCTCTACTTTCAGCACGGGTTGGAAGCCATCTCTTCAGGTAGATCATCTTTTAAAGCTCTCGATATTAGGCCAAATGACAGAAGCATTGAAGAAAGAGTAAGAAAAATGGTTAGAACATTAGAAATTCACTTCACCAATGATGTTCTCTTAAAACTGTTCTATTTTAGTTGGCATGAAAACAGATACACAACAACTCTATAATTGCTTTCTCTATAGTAATGACAAGGAACATTATGCAATATGTGTGTTTTCTACTTGATGAAAAGAAAGCTGTAATTTTGGGTGGGAAAATGTTACAAAACCCTCTGCTGTTTAATGTTGTGACAAAAACAAAAAACAAAAACAAAAACAATCTTGAGAAACTAAAGGCATATTTTGCTGAAACGTTGTATAGATTTATATATTGAGATCCATCTAATACTAAGGATGTGCACGGATCCGTTCAGTGATCCATTCTGGGAGCGCCGAACCAGTTCTGTGGACCGGTGTTTGAGCCAGTTATGGGGGGTTCCCTTAAGGGGCAGGAGAGGTGCTGCCTACCTTAAAGCGACACACACACACACACACACACACCCCTCAAGCCACCCCCACCCGGTTCCATGCACATCCCTACTGAACAGTCCTTGGCCAGATGGACCAGAAACCAGTGATACTTCTCATATAGGTTATACTTCTTATTTCACAAATCCAAGTTCTTTGGCCCTGGGCCTTTCCAGTGAATTGTAAACAATAAATAATTTAGTTGTGATAAGAAGTCTAATGTATGCTGCTTTTCTTACATATTCAGTATTGCTTTGGAGGGAGAGCAAAGTCTAAATGTAATAGATAGAACATGAAGATAGAACATGTAATAGATAGAACATGAGAAGAATCATTTCCATGTTCACCTGTGTTCTTTCCCCTCCTCTCCCCTCTCCTCCCAGTCTTAAACATCACATTACACAACATTGTTGAGGGTGCTTTGACCCCAAGGAGCAGATTTTTGATTGGTGCAGCCCGGAAGCCTCTTTGTCAAGGAAGGCAGCCTTTCCTTGTGCCTTTGCATGAACGCTCCTCTGGGTGCCAGCTACAGTGTTCTCTAGCAACCACCCTCAAGTCAGGGACATTTCAGGATCATTTTTGGCCCAGTGTTCCGAGTGATATAAAACTCTCCCAGCTCAACATTAAATCATATTAAAGAAGTATGTTGCTTTTGGGTTAAGAAATTATTTTTAAATCATCAGAGGCAGTGGGGATAAATTAGATTCTAGAAATAAAAAGAGATGAGTTGTGCGACAGAGCTAAAAGAAGGACTTAATCCATATAGCCTGCAGAATAAGATGTTAAGAGAAGATTTCATTCAAGTGCATAAAATCTTAAACGGTGTCAAAGATGTTAGCTCAAGTTACTATTTTCAGCTCAGTAAAGAAAAAGGGAGTATAAATGGAAATAAAGGAAAATATATTATTATTTTTTAAAAAACCTTCAAAGAGATTCATTCACTAAAAAAGAGATGATATATTCAGGAAATGGAATATTAGAGTAGAAATAAATGGGAATGAGCTGGGAGACCTAAGCTGCTTGTTCCCTAATTTCATATATCAATATGTCCTCAAGATATAAACCTTATTTTCTACTCAGAAATGGGTATCAAGCCTATTCATAGAGTCCAAATGCAATTGCAGGCCTAGGCTGTTTGCATAAACTGCAGAATCAAACAGTCACTGAGGCAAAATACAACTTAGAGGGTGGAGCTGAGCAATCATGCTAGCAATTATCCTAACAATAGCTAACGATTGCTTTGATGAATTTCACCTCTTCTGTTAGCGAATTGCTCTGAACAAAATATGATCTCTTCTCATTTGCTTGCTGCTTAAAATGATTACAAAGATAATTCATTTGGATAATTCCAGGCATGTAGGCTGCAAGCACCACCATTTGTTTTGAGTAATTCTTGTCCAGCTCTGGATTATCACTTCACAAAGACTTTTCCCCCCTTCTGAGGTGCAGCCCTAGTGTAGACCTTCATGACTTATGATCCACCAAGACAAATGCACACCACTAATAGGTAGGGTTCCCAGGTGTGGACTCACTGTGATTGGCCCAGTGGCCTCAGTGGGGACTTCTTCTTCTGACTACATTGTGTGTCTCTGCTGCTCTATAGTTGCCGGGTGCAGCCAGCAAGCTCCCTCTAAGTCAGGAAATGTATGCTTCTCCTATATGCACCCCTGTGGAGGGGAGGCTAGTGTTGAACTGTGGAGAAGGGTGCATCAGATGCCCCATTTGCCCCATGGGATTATGTGACCCAGAGGTTAATGGTGTTTGAACTGTGTGGAAAGGGTTCTGTGGTGGTTTCCTTCCACCTTGAAAATGAAAAGTAAATGCACCATTTGTCCCATAGGATTCTGTGATCCAGTCAGAAGAAGAATGGTGTTCAACCTGTGTGGAAAAAGGGGTGTGTGAGTTGTATTTATTCTCAAATTATTCTGTTTTTAGCAAAGCATGCATTTATTATACCAATTAGAATATATAAATTTTATACAATTTTAAATGCAAAATGGAGACTTTGGGGAGACTTTTTGCATGAACAGCACCAGCTATTTCTGCTTTTGGGGGGACAGATTTTGACTGTTTAAGAACATAAGAACAGCCCTGCTGGATCAAGCCCAAGGCCTATCTAGTCCAGTATCCTGTCTCACACAGTGGCCTACCAGTTGCCTCTGGGAAGCCCACAAGCAAGAGGTGAGGGCATGCCCTCTCTCCTGCTGTTGTTCCCCTGCAACTGGTATTCAGAGGCATCTTGCCTCTTCGGCTGGAGGTGACCTATAGCCACCAGACTAGTAGCCACTGATAGACCTGTCCTCCATGAATTTGTCTAAGCCCATTTTAAAGCCATCCATGCTAGTGGCCATCACCACATCCCGTGGCAGAGAATTCCATAGATGAATTATGCGCTGTGTGAAAAAGTACTTCCTTTTGTTGGTCCTAAATTTCCCGACCTTCAGTTTCTAGTGTTCACTAGGCCCCTGGTTCTAGTGTTGTGAGAAAAGGAGAAAAAATTCCCTCACACCTTAGGGAATTTTGCTTGCTGACCCAGGTAACACCCAGTTCCTGTCGGCAATCCCCCAGAAGACATTTTAAAAGCTGTTCTGCGACTATTTTGATTTTAAGCACCAGCAGTCTGGTTCCATCTTGGTTCAAGTGCAGCCCATCCCTTTTGTACAGGCTTTGCTTGCCCCCAAATGTATCCCAGTGCAAACATATTTTCACCACCTAGACTTGGCAACTCTACAAATAGGCTTATTGGCTGTTCCTTGTTTCAAGGAACTGTTCCTTACTGAGGATTAAAATGTAATGTTCCTTTTCAAGTTAATAAGGAACGCAGTTAGTTCCTGTTTTTGGCCTTGGGCTGGAGCTGGGCCAGTGACTGCAGTGAAGAACACACACAGTGACAAGAGGGTGACTTCACATTGCAGGCCTCTAGAAAGCAGTCTTCAGCCCTGTGGGCCACACAACAGACTGTTCCAACTGTGGTAGGAACTACAACTCCTATGAAGTTTTGGAGCCAATACTTTGTTTTTGCCCCTTCAGGCAGTGGAAGAGAGACTAAACCTTGTAGTATAGAGCAGCCAGGCCTGCAAAGGCATGTGAAAGAGAGAAAGTATCTCTCTTTCTTGCTCTTTCTCTCTTTTGGCTTTTGGTTTTTACAGTGATTTTAAAAAGAAGGTTTTACAGCTTTTGGCTGCATACTGTAATCATGGCATCCTCTTCCACTTAGCCACCAGCAAAAAAAAAGGAAGGTGAATGCAGAAAGATTCTGTATAAGAAGAAGAATGGGAAAAGGAGTTCTATTGGTTGTTTTTAATGGCTGACAATGCTTTGAAGCTCATTGCAGTGTATGTAACATAGACATCTCAGTTTTGCACAATGAAGTGTATGATGTATGTTATTTTATTAAGATTGTACAATGCATTCTTTATTTTGGAGCTCTTCAGGTGGCAAACATAATCAGCAATCATGTATTGTGGTCTGCCTAAGAACACTCCCTCAACTCAATCCTCTTATGGTTCCAGAGGTTCAAGCTACTTCTGATTTCCACTGTTTCTGGATGCCAGTTGAATTAGAAGAATTTCTACAATTAATTCCAGAATGGAATATGCATTGTTTGCTTCAGCTTCCGTCTCATCCATCCACTTGCATCTTGTTTGCACAGATACATGTGTGCATTAATACACATTGCAAAAAAGCAACATCACAATTTTGATGTGACTGTATGTGTGTTTGCATTCAGATTCTGTTTTATGCAGTCTTTTATTGAGGGACACATGAACTTTTTCACATTAATAACCCACCCCGAAAAAACCATCCTCTTGTGTTTTATCAATTCACAAAAGGGTTCTGTTCTCTTACAGAGCTTTCTTTGTTGGAGGTAACAAATTGTGAGTGGGTGCAAAGGCCTCTAATTAGGCCTCTAATCGACCTGGACGTACACCATATTGGTTCTCAAGCTTGTGAGTGGTTACTCTGTGCCACGTGTTCTTTCTTTTCCCTGCTTTTCTGCTGCCTCCCCCCCGTGAGGAGACCTGTTCGTGTGCCCATCTACAAATGCACTGAACGTACCACCAGATAGGGACAGGTAATACTAACCTTTTGCCCTCTAAATCTCCTCTCTCCCTTTCCTTTCCTTTCCATTTCTGCATCCAAGCCCTTTCTACAACAAGCCTTAAACTGATTTATCTACAATTCAGACCTTAAACTAAAATCCCTCTAAGAGAGATCCTTGCAGAGACTGTTCATTAAGATCCTGTTGCCCTATCTAACCAATTTTTGCTTTCCAGTACCCTATCTATATCCCTAAATAAATCTGTTGTATTATGTTTATGCTTTCTCATCATTTCAAGACCACATTTTTGCTCAGATTAATACTGTAATAGACTGTTTCCCCATAGCCAAGCTGATTCGCCATCATAACCCAAAAGCATTGTCGGAGTGTCCAGCCAAGCACTCTGGAGCAGATCACTTAACAGACCAGACATGGAAAATGGATACCATCTCTTACAGTTAGAATAAGTCTTCTTTCTCCTCTTCCTCCCCATTTCCAGTGTAAGCATACATCCCTGCCTGCCTGTGTCTGGATAACACACCATGGCCTTAGACTGATGCTGACAGCCTTACACGTGGGTCAGGGCACTGGTCCACATCTCATCATTGGCCATGGTGGATGGTGGTCTATGTCTGTGTGTGTCAGCAGCACTAATTGATTCTCTGTAGGAAATGAGAGTGGATTCATTTCCTACCAGAGAATCTACTCTCAGAAGAACACCTCAGACATTGAAAACAAGAAAACCCAGTGCCCTGTGGGCTTGTGGGTGGTTGGCATCCTATGTGCACTACCCCACAAACCACTCTGGGCTGCCATGGTCACACACACACCCAAGTGGAGTCATGGGGTTGCTAAAATCCCCATTATTCTCTATGGGTGGAAAGCTTAAAGATGTGCAAACTTCAGGGGGGGGAATGTAAAAATCACCCCTTTCACCAATTTATTTGAAATCTGGGTGGGAGCAGGCACCCATTGGGGCACTACCACCTGACCCACTCTTCTGTCCCACAAAACCCCTTTTATGCCCCAAATCTGCCACAAAGACATGCCAACATTTTTTAAAATTAAAAATCACCCCTTTGCCCAATTTCTTTGATATCTGGGTGGTAGCTTCCTTCCACCCATCAGGCACTACCACCTAACACAACCCACTCTGGGCTACCCTGATGTCCCCTATGTGGAGTTATAACTAAGGCTGCTGAAATCCCCATTATTTCCTATGCGGAAAAGCTTAAAGACATGTAAACTTTAAAATATTTTTTAAAATCACCCCTTTGCCCAATTTCTTTGAAATTTGGGTGGTAGCTTCAACTCATTGGGCACTACCACCCACCCCACTCATTTGTCCCTGGAACCTCTTTTTTGCCCCAAATCGATTCAGATTCAGATTCAAAAAATTGAGGTACAAATCAAATCTGGGGGGTAATTCAGTTCAGATATGAATCAAATCTGGGGATGATTTGATACAGGTACAAATCAAATTTAAAAAAATCAATTCATGTACAACCCTACTGGGCACCACACACCACCCTAAAAGAACCCCACAATTAACCTACCAGGCTCAGGCAGGCAGCACACAGACAGCAGCAGCAAATGTGGCACCAGGGCTGTAAAATTATAATATTTAAAAAACCATTTCCACACAGCACAATTAGCCAACAAAGAAGCGAAGAGATCTCAAGCCAATCAGAAGCCAGTGCAAGGAGACCAATCAGTGATAGAAAAACATGGAGACAAAATGGCATCTGCTAAATGAATCACTAGTGTGTGTGTATGAATCACAATCGGGGTGTGTGTGTGTGTGTCTGTGTGTGATTCAGTTTGTGATTGAATCAGCCCTTTTATTCAAGCAGCTATTTGATCTGAGAGTGAATCAGTGAATTACCCTGATTTGTGGTGGATCAATTCACTAGCAAATCAATCTACATACCCCTAATCAAAATGCTTTGAGTGTTCCGGCCATAGGGAACAATGGAGAAATTGACACACCCCATTGTTCGCAAAGGGAAGCTCCTAGAGATACCAAAGTGGATTGTGTGGTAGGGCATGATGGGTGCTACCTACCACCCAACCGACAAAATAAATGGGGAAGTGAGTAATTTTTAACTAATTTTTATCCTTTCCCCCCAAACCCCCATAGACTCCTATAAGGGCTCTCTCTGCCTCCCAGTAGCTTTGAATACATTTTGAAATTACCTTCTTTTTTGTTCCCTTCTTCCCCCCAGCCAATGGGGGCACAGTTGCCCATGACAACACATGATTTGTATGATAACAAGCCAACCAAGAAGCAATGAGATCACAAGCCAATTGGAAGCCAGTGCCAGGAAACCAATCAACAAGGGGGGAAAGGGCCACCAAAATGGTGCTTGAAATCTCAAACCCTTTTGATCAAAACAGGGTTGTTCTGCTCTGAGCTTGAAGCAGTCCCTTTATTTAAGGGCCATTTTGTTTTGCGCTCAAAGCACATGAAACGCCCCCTTGGAACGTTCTGCACATCCCTAGATTATTCTTTCCTGACATGGACCTCTGAAGGGAACACAGAACCATAGCTACAGTTAAACAAAGTGAGGAACAAATGTCCTTGGGCACCTTAGGAAGGGTGCCCACTGGCTTTGCTCTCCTGTTCATGTCTCTCTGAAGAAGGAATTTGAGGGTGGGCGCTGGGGGAATCAGGGGCCTATCTTCACTTTTTGTCCTAAAGCCGACTCCAAACTTGCTACATCTTGAGGGAACACCTCACTTTTTATCGGATGGACATATCAACTTTTCCCTAACGTTCACAAGTAGATTTTTTTAGAGGCATTCCATTTCTACATTGTATATATGCCCATGAAAGTGTTATGCATATCATTACTTGTCCTGTGAATTATTGCTGTGACCATCATGCGTACTATGTTGGAATCAAAAGCACTTTTCACAAAAAGGTTGGGGGAAAAGACTGAATGCAACCTGTCCTTTATGTTAATTGTAAACATATTCTTATGTAACCTTAGAGCGACTGCTATAATGTCATCATTTATTCCAAAGCCATAATAGAGAAAAGGTGCAGTCAAGCCTAATGCATGCAATCAATCATAGTTTTGTGGATAGCCTTGATGAGCTGTTTTTCTTGTGGCTTCCAATCATATCTTGAAAGCAAGTCTGGCTTCTGAGTTTTCTCCCTTCCAAATAATGCACCAATTAGCTTGTGTATCAGGGAACCGCAGTATCAGAAATCAAAGCCTTTTAGAAGAAAATGTTCTTGCAGTTTATAAAGTTCATCTAAAAGAGTCAATTAATGTCCCTAAGGAAGTTCATTCCAATGTAAAGACTAAACACATTTTAAATAAGAAAAATTGAGCCTCTGGATGGAATCAGGCAGACAGGATCTTCGAAGGTATGAAATTAATAATAAGATAGGCTTAAGTGTGTTTATCTCTTTAATACTATACCAAAGACTTTTGCTTGTATCCAGAGAAGTGCTACTTGCAGAATTGGGCTTAATCACTGTCTCCTCCATCCTGCTCCCCCCGCCCCCCTGCCCCACCAAAGCTGATCCTGAGGGTCAGGAATAGTGCAGGCTATGGTGCGAGGCATCGTCTTTGTAGAAGGGAATCAGCAGAAATATACTGTTTATGCAGACATGTCAGTCTGTCCATGCAAATGCTAGTTGGGATCCAGTCCTTTGATTCTAGTTTTTAAGTTGAGGGGTGGCGGGCGTTCAAGCCGTTAAAGCTTAACTGTGTGTTCTGTAACTGTAACATGCAATTGACTTGGTTTTGTTATCCGTAAGCTCAAATGATATATTGGCAGGAGAATGCATGGTGCCTCTGAACAACTTCTTCTTCTTCTTCTTCTTCTCCTCCTCCTCCTCCTCCTCCTCTCTCTCTCTCTCTCTCTCTCATAATGCGTAACTGGAACCCCCTCCAAAAAAGGTGGGGGGAGAGACATCATTACACTTTTTAACCTGCATAGCTCCTAATCCAGGGATTCTCAAACCTTTGAAACTGTGGCCACCTAAAATAATATATAAAGCTACATGAACACCCACTCCATGCTTAAAGCTACTGACTGATAAATTGATTAATGATGTGTAGACCAGCAGCGTGTTGCTGAGGGTCAAGCAACATGTTTCCAGTCTAGCAGAGTGCTCCTGGAGCTCAGGCAAATTCTGAAAAGTAATTATGCTCTTGCACAAGAGTTGAAGAGTGCCAACGCTTTGGAAGCATGACAGACCAGTGGGATTGCTAGTGCTACACTGAAGTTAGTCTTCATTGAAGTTGACTTTGTTAGTCAGGATTTCAGCCACTGATTTGATTAGCTAAAGATAAATAAAGCACATTTTTAAAAATCTTTTAAAAATCAGATAGATAGATAGATAGATAGATAGATAGATAGATAGATAGATAGACAGACAGACTATTGTGAGCTTGCTTGCTCTTAGTTTTTCACTGTATACATGTCTCTGTACACATGCATATCTTTTGTGTGAATGGCTGTTATGTGTTCATTTTAAAAGTGAACCTGGGTGCAGGCCCCCCCAATGCAGAAAACAGATTGGAAGTTCCCCAACCCATGTAAATGAACAGTCTGCACAACACCGGAGGGTAACTCTGAGGCAGAGGAAGTGAGGCAGAGTGAGGCAGCCAGAGTGGGGAGAAGAGAGAGGAGACGAGCTGCATCTATGGCTCATTTTCTGCCCTCTTCCCCACCCATATGAGTCACTACTGATAGTTTATAAACTCATGTAAGGTCTGAGGGAGAAACAGTGATCAGAGACAAAATAAAGATATCTTCACGATATACTATGATGAAATATGAGGGAACTATGCAGGCCTGTTGGAGCTGGGAGTTTCAGGACCTGGAACTGAAAAGGCCTTTTCATACATTCCTGTCAGCTGAACTTTGCAAGGAAACATAAAGAGCCTCCAATGATGATGAATGAAGTGGGCAGTCAGATTCAATAGTGTGTCTGTCTATCTATCTATCTATCTATCTGATTTATATACCGCACCTCCACCCGCTCAGGGTGCTTTACAACAAATAAAAACAATTAAAATGAATTTATCAGTTAAAATCAAAACTAAATCAATTAAACAATTAAAATCATTTAAACATTAAGAACATTAACATTAAAATCATTTAAAACCAGCATTCAAAATTTAAACCATAAACCAATGGTTGATTACAATAAGAAGACCTGCTGTGCTAGACTTCACTGAAATAGTATCTGGTCTTCATTTGCTGACCAGTCTCAACTACAGTGCAATGTGACAGGATATACCAGAATATAGCTCCAGAATATTAGCTCTAGAATATAGCTAACTAGCTGAATATATGGCCTTGTTCACAAATTGTTTGAGTCTATGTTTAATGTGGGTTATCAATCTTGAAGTGAATGTGAGAACCCAAACCAAGGTGGTTTATGACTCAAGATTCCCACCTTCACCTGGGTTTGAACAATTGCTTCAGTGCTGATAAGTCACATTAAGCCTAGATTCAAATGTCTGTGTGAACATGAACAAGGCCTGTGTATGCTCATTTTTCAGTCTTTTAGAAATCAGAATTTCTTATGGTTATATAGAGATATGGAAATATACTGTATGTCCCTCATCTGATGAGGCCACATTCAGTGTATTCCACAACCTAATTAAAGGTTCTTTCTAGATTTACTTGTAGGTAAGCTGGAGGAGGGCGGGAATCTACTGGGCTGTTGCTCTTTAAAGGTCCTCTGTTATTAACTAGTCCATGGAACCATGTGGGAAAAACCTGTATTTGGCTGAACATTTTACTCCTAGTTTGAATATCGGAGAACAAGAATGATCTCTGGTAGTTTGTTAACTTGTATCACATTCTGAGCACTTTACAAAATAGTTGCACCTCCTCAAGAGAAAATGGAAGGTCAATTGCTGTCATTTTTGAAATACATCCATTTAATACTACATTTAATTCCTTGTGTGATTACAGTTTCTTGAAGTTTAACTGTTTCTAGCAGCTCCTAATACTCACTCAAATAGACTTGTGTAAAAATCCTTTTATGAACAAAGAAATACTTGCATTAGTTCTACAAGCAATAGACTACCAATAGTTTTTAGTACAAATAATAATATTAAATAATAGTATTATGTTTATATCCTGTAAATTTTTTTAGCTAAAGGCGATTCAGCTAAAGGGATTCATCATTCTGCGTGATCCACGCCATTCAGAGGCCCATTGCTCAGGCGTGATGGACTCCAAAATGGCTGCCGCACTGCAGGGGGGAGGGAGGCCTGAAGAACAGCCAAATGGGCCGTATTTGGAAGGATAGAATGCTGGCAGGGGGAGGAAGAACCTCTGCGGACCCCACCAACACCTCGGATAACCCCCCCCCCTGAGAGGGATATAGATATAGATATAGATATAGATATAGATATAGATATAGATATAGATATAGATATAGATATAGATATATGGTCCATGAACCACCAAACAGTCCGGGGGGGGGGGATTTGGTCCGGGGTCGAGTTGAACCGAGGGTGATTTGGCTCGACCCCAAGCCTATCGAACCTGTTTGCACATCCCTAACTGCAGGTGCTGGTCTGGAGACCACTTCAAGCCAGATCAGCACCTGCAGTCAGATTTTCAAAGGTAAAATGCCCTGCCTCCAGTCCACTGCAGTCCTGCTGCTTCCACCACCATCCATGGCTATTTCTTAATGTAAAAAGTCTCCTTTCCCCTCACCCCCTTCCATCCCAAGACCTTTACTTGTAAAGGGGAAACCTTGCCTGATTCCTCTTTACAAGAATAATAGTGGCCAACCCCCGACACAAAGATATGTGAGTCTGTCTTTTTCCCCCTTTGTATATGCCGAGGTCGAGTATACATTAGCTAACCATGGATACAAAAAACTGTCGATGGCGAGTCTGCAATTAACGAGGTTTTCCTGTATTTTATTAACTTCATTTTGGTATTCCATGTCATCCAAACGCTGATGAAATACTTGTTTGACTTGCTTGTATCCTAAAGAAATGAGGAGTTCTGATGAGAGACCATATGGAAGCAATGTCTTTGTAATTTTAGATCTCCATTTGGACAAATGCTCATGTGAAGGACTAACAGGTCTATCAGAGCCTGGCCTGGAGAGGTGGGTTATATATAAATCAAGAGAAAAGTAGCTTTTTATTTCTCCTGGTTAGAAAAGAGGGATTAAAAAGTCCTATACTTCCCTGAAAGTCTAGCCAAGGGCTGTTTCTTCTTTCTTCTTAGTGATGACTATTACTGCAGGTGTATAAGACATATTAGACACTGGTTGATCTGGGTACTTTCACATGTAAGCTTATTTTTCACACCCCAATTTTTAGGAGGAAGAAGCATGAAATGGATCTATATATGGAGTGTTGGTTCACATAATAGTGAGGCTATTCTGACGATCAGCCAAAATCGGGCTAGGGGAGCCTAGCCCGATTTTGGTTGACCGTGCAAGCCACTGGGCTCGCAGGTGAGCCCAGTGGCTCCCAGGCGGTTAACCCGCCTAAGTACCCCTCCCCTTAAACTGGGTTTGCAGAGTGAGTGCTCAGCAAACCAGATTTTCAAAATCGTGAGTAGCTGTGGCGTGGCTCCGCGCCACGGCTACTCACGAGGAGACTCCCCAAGGGGAGGCGAAAAGCTGTCTCCCAGCTCCGGGTGTCTCGCCAGCAGGGTCTCACTGATGGGCCCCCACTCCCCCCAGCCCCTGATGGTTCCATCATGGAGCCGGCAATTGGCCGCCCAGGGCTCCTGCCCTGCTTGTGTGCGGGGAGAGTGGGCTTAGCCCGCTCTCCCTACTTAGCTCCCCAGACCAGGTCTCACTGATCATGAGACCCAGCTCAATATTTACATGTCACTATGAAGAGTGTGTGTGAACTCCCTCCCTCTAATATCGTATGATAATTGTCAAGTGAGATGGGTCCAGTCCTCTAAATATGAGTCATTGCTATGTACAAAATCTGTATCTAATAACAGAAAGTATATCGTATCTGCTACATTACCCAGAGGCGTAACTATAACAGGGCAAGGGGAGACAGTTGTCTGGGGGCCCACTGCCTTGGGGGCCCCCCCAGAGGCAAGTCACATGACTGACTCCTCCTGCTGAGCACCCACCCAGGCTTCCTTCAGTTGTATTCATCCTCCGAAATGGATGTGTTAAGACCTGGAGCTACCAGAACAGCATGTCTTTCTCTAGTACCATTAAATGACTTGCATCATCCACAATTTACAAAACCTTTAAAAAAATAATTTAGTATGATGTTCTTGTGGCACATAGGTTTTTACACACACACACACACACACACACACACACACACACACACACACACACCTGTGCTTTTTGTTACCACTATTCAGCCTCATTTAATATTTCTTTACTTCATGAGCTGAGCTTCGGTGAGCGGGGGGGACCCATTTTAAAATCTTGTCTCTGGGCCCACTCCAACCTTGCTACACCCCTGACATTACCAGTTTTTCCACTGTCATCCTGAACAACTTCAGCACAGCCTGCACTACGTCCCTCTAATCACCACTTATCCTCCCCTGTTTTGTTCTCCCTTTTACTGTCATTTTAAAATTCAAAGCAGGCTTATGCCTTCTGCATAGTCTGGAAAGCTACAGTTTGTTGCCTACTTATTTGTTTTTAAAATAATTCATCTCCTACCAGAAAGAGCTCCAAAGCAAAAAGAGCTCCAAAGCAAAAAAAGCAAACCATAAAATATAAACCAATCAAGAGATCTGTCACAAGTCAAAGTCTTTGCTTTCCAAATAGCTGCTGCCCACAGTTTCTTATAGATATCCATGCTTCACATGTTTCAATATCTTGTTGATTTGTTAAAACTGTAGCAGGCACTCTGGAAGGAATGGCTTAACTGGCAGGCTTAACTGGCAGTCCTGATCCAACGTCATCTTGTCTAAGTTTAGATTTACCTCCAAGTGACCACATCTCTTTTTGAAAAATACTTTATTTAAAATTATCTCAAAGCTAATATTGTCTAGTTAATTCTTTCTCCCCTAGTCTGTGGAGAAAAGAGATACACGTACACCATATGTACAGTGAAATAATTATATTGTACAAAATAATCATATTGTCCAAAGACTTTTCTTTGAATCTTAAGTCAATTGATTTGCAGTTATACAAGGGACCGGATCTCACAATCTGTGAGACCCGGTTTGGGGTGCTGAGCGGGAAGAGCGGGCTAAGCCCGCTCTCCCCACTCACGAGCGGGGAGGGAGCCCTGGGCAGCCAGATCGGACGTCCACACGATTGCCGGCTCTGAGACATTGCCAGCAGGGGCTGGGGAGCTTGGGGGCCACGCGGCCCCCGGAAGCCCCAGTATGTCCTGCATGAGCGCGTAAAGCATACTGGGGGGATCCCCGGAGCCGGGAGGTGGCTTTTCGCCTCCCGGTCAGGGGTCTACTCACGAGTAGCCGCAGCACGGAGTCGCGCCATGGCTACTCACGAGCAGATAGCCTGGGTTTGCGGAGCACTCGCTTTGCAAACCCAGGCTAAGGGGCGGGCTACTTGAGCGGGTTAGCTGCTCAAGAACCACCAGGCTCGTTTGCGAGCCCGGTGGTTCTTATGATCAACAAAAATCAGGCTAGGCTCTCCTAGCCTGATTTTTGTTAATTGTGAGAATAGCCCCAAGGTGTTGCATCCATTTGCGAACACTGAAAGACAGGCTTTTTACCATTTCAATTACATGTTTTGAGATTTAAAAAACCCCATGCATTTTCAAGTAAAAACCACATTGTTATGATTTGTGTAATTTGATACAACTTTCATAGTTAACCCCTGCTAACTTAGCAAAGAGGCACCTTTTAATGTGGTGATTCTCTTTATTTAGCAGGGGGAGAGTAACTGGCCCTATCCACCCCCAGCAGAGTACTTCATTTTGGAAGGGCGATATAGAAATTAGATTTTATTTATTTATTTATTTATTTAATACATTTATATACCACCCCAAACCAAAGTCTCAATAAATAAATAAGTAGTTAGAGTGATGGACTAAGACCAGGGAGACCCGAGTTCAAATCCCCATTCAGCCATGAAACTCACTGAGGCGTGTCATAAGAGCAAAGTGAAGCGCCTCAAGGTGGTTTGTGGGGACAGCTGACTTCTCCTACTCTCCCCACACACAAGCAGGGAGCTGTCCCTGGGTGGCTGGATCAGCTGCCCACATGATTACCAGCTCCATCACAGAGCTGGTAGGGGCGGCAATCCCCGGAAGTCCCAGGAAGCCCCACATGAGTGCGTGGGGCATCCCGGGGAAACCACCGAGGCCAGGAGGCTTGTTGTAGCCTCCTGGTCAGGGGTCTCCTTGTGTGTTGCCAAGCCGCGGTGGCACACGAACAACTAAATGGAGTTAGTGGAGCACTCACTTCACTAACCTCATTTAAAGGGAGGGGTATTTTGTGAGGTTTGCTGCCAGGAGTCACGCAGCTCCCATGGCCACACACAACCAGGAGGTCCGGTCTAGCCTCCCTTAGCCTGGTTCCTCCCGATTGTGAGAATAGCCTCACTGGGTGACTCTGGGCCAGTCACTTCTCTCTCAGCCCAACCTACCTCACAGGGTAGTGAGGATAACCATAACCATATACACTCCATGGAGGAAGAATTGCCCTCCCTATTTCCTGGGCTTCTAGCTTATTGGGTATTAGATGCATCTGCCATGGGTGCCAGTCTTCCCCAGAGGCAGTCCCTCTTCACCTGCAGTTCCCCCTTGACTGGAAACGTTGAGATCACACATAACAAACAAAAGGCCGCTTTGCTTTTGTTCATCAAGTAAACAGCAATCAGTGGGAGTTTCAACAAGAGTTAAGAACTTAATATTAAAGAACTTCTGTGCACACATCCATAAAACAGCGGCCACTGTAATTCATATACTTCCATTCCAATCCATAAGAGTTTCATCAAGAGTATGAAACTAGTACCACCAAACTAGTGGTACCAAACTAGTAAGCTAGTTTTGGTGGCCTGGTTGCTGAACACTGAACACACAGGTTTAGAATTTCAGTTAACGTTTCAAGCCAGAGAAGATTTTCTGGGAAATGGCTCCAAGCATTATGAGCTGGGCAGATCCATAAAGGTAAACATGAATTTTGGTGACATCACTACAAGTACATATTAGTATATTTTCTTAACCAACCCTTGAGGGTTATGTGTGTATATGAGCCATGAAAATTTGATCCAATAGATTGCAGAAAAAGTTTTCAAATATTTCTTCTAACCACTTAGCTGAGCTAGGTATGGCTTCTCTAAGTACTTTATTTCACTTAGATTCTCATACATGGTTTTTCTCTCCCAGTGATGCCATTGTTCCTGGACTGGTGGTTACACTATGTTTTCCACTACACACTTCATCAAAGAAGAATGATAACAGAGACATCAGGAAGTCCTTCTTACATGAACAAGATATTAAATTATCCATCGCATCCCTGACAGGTACATATTTAACCCTAGGCATCTTATTGCTGATCTTAACGTATGACCTTTATTGTTCTTTGTCCTGTTCTCAGCTGATATGATGAACAGTTCTTCTAATGGGGCCTTCTTTGGCCTTCTTTACCTTCTTGTGCCATCTTCATTATTTTTCTTGCCTCTCCTTTCAATAGAAAAAAAATTCTTATTCACTGTTAACCACCACCACCCCAATTACAGGTACACTCAGGGGTGTAGCTATAATTCAATCAATCAATCATCTTTATTACAGTCCAGTGCCAGCATAAGATATAACAGTAGAGCATGATTCAAGAACAAATTCTGGAACAATAAAAACATATTACTTTAAAATTATTACTCCAATATTATTATGAAGCTAAATTATAATGCTATAATGCTGTTACCCTTATAGAAAAGGGTAACTATATGATTATTAAGCAGTTATTAAAAATTAAAAAATAAAAATTTCTGAGCCATTTGATACTGTGATAATACTATAAAACTACTACATCTTAAAATAAAGAAAAAGATAAAAGCAAGACTGTTAAATCAATAAGATTATAGCCATAATTCTAAGCATCTGTAACTGAAAGGATAAAAACATAGAATATATAAAATATGTGTAAGGTAAAATAAAGAAGTGGAGAAAAATATAAACTAGTCAATAGTTAAAAGCAATAGAAGGCTAATACATGGTTATGGACTAGCCATCAGGGCCTGGTGGATCTTATTCCCTGTAGTGCAGAACTTGGCAGTGTTATACATGAAGGCCCAGTCTTCGTCCGATAGCAACGTCCAGGTGTAGACCTGGCTTGGGTGACCAGGGTACTTGAGTAGCAGCAGAATGTAGCTATAATTGAGCAAGTAGGTTCAAGGAATCCGGGTCCCCCAGCTCCTGAAGTTCTGCCAGCTCCACCCTTCCCTGTTTTCTTCATTATCTCCCTCAATCCAAGGGGCTGTTGTGGGGAGAGGTGATCACATGCCCACTCTCCCCTAGCTATGCCCCTGGGTACACTGATTCACTCAGCTGCTTATTTTCCCAGGAGTGGGGGGGGGGAACCTTCAGAAATTTCAAACTATTTTCTCAAGTCCCTTAACAATAAGTGGTTTGTTCCTTTTTATGTTTAGGTGAGCCAATATTTTGATTTAAAAAATGGCACACTGTTGTTCTTCTTCCAGCTGTCTGCTGCTCTGTCTTCATCTCCCTTGTTCCTGTCTCATGGCTTCATCTTTTGTAGTACAGTTCAAAACCAGATAAAAGTGCCTGCCAATTTAATATTGAACCGTTATGTGTTTGACCAGTGGCCTTCCCAAGTTGTGATGTCTCTCATGGCCAAAGGTAACACAATGACTGTAGCTGGTGGGACAGAAGAGTAAGTTTCCTTTAATGATGCAAGCAGGAGATGGTGGCTTGAAGAGTTCCCTGTGCAGTTTCGAAGCTAAAGATCAATTGCAATAACAGCAAGCAGGCACAAATCTGCAGCTGCATCAGCTGCGATAGCTAATCCTTTGGCAGCCCATATGGAGAAAGTGCTACCTCATGAAGGATTTTTTTCCACGAGTGGTGCTCCTGTGGCAGTGCAGTTTATCCCAAAGGATTTGTGAGGGAGAGAACTGAGATGTAACTTTTAATTCTTCAATTTAAACAGCATCCCGATGAAAATTAACCATTACCCGTATTCAGCCAGAAGATATTCACACAGCCCCATCTTTTATAGAGTTAGGCAACAGGCATCCTATAAATCCAGTGGCTTACATGTCCTGCAGCTATATGTAATTAATGAGGACATAGCAGAACCATCCTTGCTGCTGTAGGGCTGCACATGCGCTGATGAGGGCAGTAGCAGAACTACTGACCTCTTGCACATCCCACGTTACACGTTGTTTCCTTTGGGATTAATGGAAGTTGCTTATGATGTGTGATTGCTCTACTGCAGCACCACCACCATGGGTGTGAGAGCCCAGTAGCAGCAATGGTGGTTCTGCAATGCAACATTACAGCATTAACATTACAACATTACTGCAATGCAACATCACAGGTAACTGCAGCCTGCAGGACATGTGAGTCACTGAAATCAATTAGATGCACCAAACACTGGATAGGATCAGACTGTGAAGCCTAAACAACAGGTCTGAGAAGTGAAGTCAGATTTTTCCTACAAAAAGGTCTCTGATGGGGAGATTTCTCAGGGTTCCTAAGGTATCCTTGGCCAGTCTGGACTCTGTGGCTAAAAAGGGATTACTACAGTCTACCTAATTTGCCAGGGATGCTTAGGCAATGGCTCAAAGTCTCTTGGTCCAATAGTTGCAAACAGTTGTCTTCTACAGGTATTAATTGCAACATTATCTCCCTCCCCTTAAATAAATAAAGGATATATATTGATTTGTCTTCTCAGACTAAAAGCAGGCACTAGTTGCTGGTTGAGGATGCAGACTGTGAAGCTGCAACGATATTTAGTAGGGAATAGGTCCATGAAACAAAGTGTGGCATACTTTGGAGCAAATATACATAATACAAATACAATGAATATTTATATACCGCTTTTCAACAAAAGTTCCCAAAATGGTTTATATAGATATAAATGAATTTTTAAAATGTGTCACTGTCCACAAAGGGCTCACAATCTTTCTTTTCTTTCTTTAAAAAGGAAAACATAGGATAAATACCAGCAACAGTCACTGGAGGGATGCTGAGTTGGGGATGGATAGGGCCAGTTGCTCTCCCCCTGTTAAAATAAGGGGAATCACCACTTTTAAAAGGTGCCTTGTCACTCAGTAGCTTGTTCGAATGGCCATGGATCCATTGCTGAACCCAGTGGCTGCAAGACCCACCCCTCCCTAGAAAGTCTCCGAAGGGCAGCTCTGTCTTCACAGCATGCTTTGTGGTGCCAGCAGAATGAAAAACTTCATGACATCAGCAGCTGTCCTCCCATTCACCATGAAGGAACAGGAGGTGAATCCAGTAATGCCAAAGCTGCTCCACCTTCAGGATCATAGAGTGTGCTTTGCAGGCTAGTGTCTCCATTGATGGCAGCCTTTGTAGCCACAGCTATCTATGGTTGCTATGTGGGAGAGGATGGGCAGGATGCCATTCAACTGGGTAGAAGGTAGGAAATCAAGGTAGGAGGGCTGTTCTCTCCTCCATCCTCAGTTAAAAGCCAGGTACAAAAGCTGTGTAGCCCTGCAGGAAGCAACCTGGGCTGGAGGGATTTGTGTGGGTTCTGATAACTATGCGGATGTGGGTAACCATCTCCCACCCTGATTTTATCTGTTGTGTGAACCAGCCTAGCATCAGGTAATAAGAATGTGATCGTTTTCAGATGTTGCTGTAAGCAATGTTGCTCAGAGAATTGGATTTCCAGATTCGTGTTACCAAATGTTCACATGCTCACCTTGCAAGGTATAAATAGTGTCAGAGAAGAGTTAGTTGTGCAGTCTGCATAGCTTCTCTAAATGGGGAAAATGTCACAATCTGGTTGATGAGCTTTCCAGTAGTGGCCGGGGTGAGTGCTGCCGGGGCAGGAGGTGGGCAACAAGAGGGACCTTTAAGTGTAAATTAATAGGTGCTTACCTCTGCTACCACTGCACCTAAATGCAGCTCTGAGCGACAATGCACCACCCAGCACCCCTTGTGGCAGGCAATCGCCTCCACCACTCACCTAGCCTCCATGGAGCCGATCCCCCACCAGCAGCCAGGTGAGTGGCGGAGGCTATCCCTCACTGCGGGGGTGCTGGCTGGCATGCTGCAATTCAGGTGGAGGTAAGCACCTATTAATTTACACTTAAAGGTGCCTCTCGACACACACACACACCACTGGTGGTGCCCACACTGGCCAATACTGAAGCTTTCTCTCTCTCTCTTTTTGGATCCCATAAATTCTTACCTGCATAACCATTCATTTTTATGTACTAGAGTAATCTTCCTGGGAAGACACCTATTAAGTCTAAAATTGTCTGTATCTCATGTTAGCAGAAGAGATATATCACCATTCCAATCCTCAAGCCTTCCAATTCCAATCCTCAAGCCTTGAAACGCTCCCTCTAGTTTTTCATGCTGCGATAAATATCTGCTTCATATCTGAAGCCAGATTATCTGGCTCATAATTCCAGCCAATGGCCAGGCACTTGCAATCACTGGGGGTAGCCATCTGACCTCTCAAGAGTTGTTATGTAACAAGAGTCCACCTTCACAGATAAAAGCATTCACACAACTATCAAGATTCACTTTCAAAGAGCAATTAATGCGGCCTGTAGATACGGCACTTGCCTTAAAAAACAAGAGCGTTTTTTAAAATGGCATGCACACACTTTGCAACACAAACAAACCAGATTCGAATGAAACTTGGGCTATTTTTTATTTTTTATTTGGTAGGAACAGCATGTGAGGAGCGGCATCTCTCAGCAGTGCTGGGAATTTGTGAAAAGAGGAGCAAGGGAATGAATGGTAACAGGTTTAAAGGAAAATAATGTATCATAAAATAGGAGCTCCATTATACAATGATATTGTGGAGATAAGCTGCACATAAAAGGTATCATCTTGTTAGTTGGTGAACAACAAGCCATTCTGCAAAAAAAAAAAAAAAAAAAAAAAAGAGTATAAAGCAGCTGGTGTAAACCTTCATAAAATGTTATCCACTGCGGCTCTGCTTCTAAAAGCATGTCCAACCTATATCTCCTCTGTGGCTGAATTCTCTTTCTCCTCCATCATTTGTTACTGATGTAAAGGGAATATCAAGCCCCCCCAATACCCTGCGTTTTACAAAGAACCTAAATAGCTGCATCAGCAAAGTCATCTTATATGTTTGTTGGCTTTTGTTATACAAAAGGTGCCCCAGAGAGTTAGAAGTATCCAAAGATACAGATAAAATCTAGAGGTGTTATTTGCACACTTTTATTGCAAGCAGACTCAACATGTGTCAAGTGATCGTGCTAGTCTTTGGGGGTGAATTTCTTTGTTCTGTCCTATAGAAAAAGGATGCATTATGTCTGAATGTCTTCTGAAGTAGGCCTCATTCTCACTGAGGTAGTTAACCTCTATCTGGGCTGTTTCACTTCAGACTGCAGTTGGAGGCTCACATGAAATAATTATTACTTCTCTGTAAAACAAAACAAAACAAAACAAAACAAAACAAAACAAAACAAAACAAACAAAACAAAACCTTGATTAGATTTCAGGGGAAAGGATTCTAGCCTAATTTACTCCCTGACACGTTTTTCTAAGTTGTTGTTTCCTAAAGGCCAACAGGTATGGAGTAGCTTTAATCTCAGCAGGAAGTGCATTCCACAGATCTGGGGCAACTAAAGTGAAGGCGCTGCTTTGAGTCATAACCAGATGAGTTAGCAGCACCCTCCGATGAACCGCCCCGAAGAGGGCTGGGCCTCCAAAGGCCTTTAGGTCCAGGCTCCAAAATTATCTAGGTGCATTTCTGGCCAGTGAGATGAGGGAAAACATCTAACTTGGTCCGAGTGCCACTATTTGTGTTATTTCTGAGGGTGGGAACGGCCTTCTTCCCACCAGTTCCTTTGCACAGACAAAAGACCTGAGCTGTAGCTCTGTGAAAGAGCTCATGCTTTTTTATGCAGAATGTTCCAAGTTTGATTCCTGGCATCCAGGTAGGGTCTGGGAAAAACCCTGGGGAAAAGCCTTTGAGACATTCTGCTAATCAGTGCAGACTGTATCAAGCTAAATTGACCAATAGTTTGGCAAAGTATAAGGGTGCTTCTGTCTTCCTAAAAATGCAGTATTTGGTAATGGCTACATTTGTTAAACTTAAATTAGTTTATATTCTTTATTTTCTCTCTTTGTCTAATATGGCCTCCTTTCTCCAAACATTTTCAGAAAGGAGAATAAATTTAGCCAGTTTAAAATTCATTAGTGAACAATGAAATCCTTACAGATTTTTATTTTAAGAAAACCCTACTTCCAAGTTATTATTTGCTGACAGAAATAATTACAATAATTTCTCCTAAATGTCTTGGTTTTATTTAATTTTTAATTAAATACTTTGTGAAAAGTAATGTTTGCTCTGTGATTGGCTTTGTCCTACTGTAGCATAGCATAATGGAAAGAGTGGGCCAAATTCAGCACTCTGCCATATGACTCTTATCCTTCCAACAAAACTGATCAATTTGACTGAAACGAATTGAGCACCATTCGGTTGAGTTTATACATATATACTGTGACATATTGCTCACAGTATAGGAATCCTTTTAGGAAGCTACTACTACTACTACTACTACTACTACTACACACACACACACACACACACACACACACACACACACACACAGGCTTCCTGTTTACTTCTAAGCTCTATGCACATAGGGGTCCCTACACTGTGAGCAATGTGTCACCCTAAACAAAGGAGAAATCAAGAAATCATTTTGCACTTAAGAGTTGTATGTGTACATTAGAGGCACATATCCCATCCAAGAAGAAGGGTGTTGAGTGTGACTGTTATTTCCATGACTGTCATTCATGGTCTCTTTGTTCAATAATCATTTTAAAAACCAGGGACTCTCTATTTGCATACAATGTCATTAAGAGCATCCTCTGAAACTCCAACCCCCACTGCCCTAGCATTCTGCATCACAGGAAGAATCTGTCCATGAGTACAGTGTTTGTCTTTTCTGTCTATAACTGTGGGTTATGTGTATCCAGCTGCTTCCCCCACTTGGGGTCAGTCATAATTGCCACTGCTTGAGCAATACTGACTGGCTAGCTCACTCACCCATCCTTTTGTTCAATATGGCACTTTTCCACTCCTCCATTCAAGCATCCCACAGAGGAGTCTTTTCCTTAAAGGAAAAAAAAGGAAACATAGGGAGCTCCAAATGACACTTCTGTGGGATAGTGGGATACAGTGGCAGTGACAGCAACAGATGGACAAATGAGTGGCCACAGACAGATTCCAAGTGGCCAAAGATTGCAGATGCATGCTCTTACAGTAAGGTCAGTGGCAGTAGGTAAGCAGCCAAGCAGAGTATGCCTCCACAGGAGGGATAAAATTTGGCATCCGGGGTGGGGGGAGAACAAGTTGTTCTAGTAAGAACTAATCTGCCTACTTTCCTTTCACTATTTCTACAACTGGACTAAATTTGGTTCAAATGGAAGTCCACAAGTTAGATCTCTTGCACCTCAAATGTTCACGCATCCACCATCTTGGATTGGGATGGCTGACATCATTACAGATTATTGAGGTGTCACTGTGTGTCACTCACTACAGCTGTAACAAATTTGGTTCAACTTGGTTAGATAGTCCACAGATTAGCCCACTTGTGCCTCAAATGTTCATGCATCCACCATCTTGGATTGGGTTAGATGACATCATTGCAAACAATGCCATTGAGGTTTCCCCACGTGCCCCTAGAGCTGTAGCAAATTTGGTTCAAATAAGTTAGGTGGTTCACAAGTTAGCCCACTTGTGCTTCAAATGTTTACACATCTGCCATCTTGAATTGGGGTGGATGAGATCATCACAAATTACACCATTGTGGTGTCCCTGTGTGTCACTCACTACAACTGTACCTAATTTAGTTCAAATCGGTTAGACAGTCCACAAACGTTCACATGTCCACCTCAAACATTCACACATCCGCCATCTGGAATTGGGGTGAATGACATCATCACAAAGTACACCATTGGGGCATCCCTATGTGTCCCTACAGCTCTAGCAAATTTAATTCAAATTGTAGATGGTTCCAAGCTAGCCCACTTGTGCCTCAAAAGTGTATGCATCCGCCATCCTGAACTGGGGTGGGTGACATCATCACAAACTATGCCGTTGAGGTGTCCCTATGTGTCCCTGCAACTGTACCTGATTTGGTTCATATTGGTCCAGGCATTGCGAAGCTGATAGAAGGGGACACACACACGGACACATGGAGACACAGAATACTGGGTGATCTCACAAGCCTACTGGAAAGTAGGCTGAAAAGGTGGAGAGAGGAGCAAAGAGGAATGGCAATGGGAAAAGAAGAGGGAAGAGAGGCAGTACAGTCGTGGCCAGGGGGCAGGGGCAGCAAGGTGGGAGGTGGGGCTAATGGGGAAGATTTACCTCAGCCAAATGCCTTGAGCTGCCACAAGGTATAACACATGCTATATGTACTTTTCATAAAAGAAAAGTTGTGTTTTGTCTATTCAGTAATGACCATTTAGCTACACATTTGTGAATCAAAATGAGTCTAGTCTTTCTGTGTCTTTCAGGAAAATGGCGAGACACCCTAGGTGAGCTACAGATGGAAACTGCCTCCCAGGCATATCATCTACTTGGCAGCATTGCTCAAAACAGATACATGTCTGTTCATGTTTGCCTAAAAGACACTTATCACTTGTTGGACCTCATGGGGTCCAAACTACTCAATTTTGCCTGGAAGGCAGGTCATCCAGTGTGTGAGAGAGAGCAAAAAAGGGTCTGTCTGAAAGATGGTTAATTGCTAAGAAAATGCCTTCTGAGACTGGTAAATGTTTTTGCTTGCCTGAAGGGAAGGTCCACATGAGGGGTGTCTTCCTGGTGACAGGTCTATGGTGCTGAGATGAATCCCAAGCAGGGGACTATTTGTGTATGCCTTGGAGCAGACCATCAGGCAGATGGATTTCTCAGCATATATCATGCTTCTTTGTCCTAAAAAGGTGAATTGCTTTAGCTGGTTCATCAATTTCACGTTTTGTTAAGGACATCACACTATGGAGAGAAAGGTGAAAGAAATTAATTTTCTTTCTTGGGCCACTGCATTAGAAAAAATAAATAAATTAAAATTTGTATTTTAAAAAGGCACAAGGCACAAATGCAATTCAAGTCAATGGAATGTCAGTTCTAAGAAAACACAACTCTGGATCTTGTGCTGTCTCTTCATGATGTTGATTCTTAATGTATTATATTTTTGATATGAGGGCACTTAGCCATGTAGAAAATACATTTATACGACTTAGAAAAGATGCTAAAATGTAAAGAATCATAAATAAATGATGATAAAGTTAAATATTGCTGAGGTAAATTTGATATAAGACCAGTAAAAGGAAAAAGAAACAAAATAAAGCTCCTATGTCATCGCCATCAGATGATGAACATATTTTTGTCCTTAAAAAAGGGGTTTGTCTCTCAAAATTATGAAATATTTGAAGTCTCTTTTAGTATGAGGCACTATGTCCCTTCAGAGAGAAACAGATACAGTGAGACAACTTTACACTCTTATATATCTGCTCTCCGAAAGCATTTTCATAGAGACATTAAAGGAAGGAAATAGTGATTTGATGTTTCCCTTTCAATAAAACTCCAAATAGAAAATGGTACTTCTTGACCAGTTACCACATAAAGTGGAAGGAGACAAAAAGCTTGCAATATACAGTATGTTATCACAAAGTGTTTCAAAAACTAACACACAAACAAACAAAACCTATATATTCCTGGGTGCCAAAACCAATCCTGCTTGTGGTTCCCTTCACATGTGCAGCCAGGAATGTGAAATATGCTTCCCTATGATGCCATTCCAACCTGATGGGAAGTGAGTGTGATTAATGCAACCTCACAGGCAATACTGATTGTGAGGCATTTCCCAGTTGGATGGAAAGGCCCACATAATGGGCCTTGTATTTTTCTCATATATTCCCCAGCAGCATGGGATTAGAAGCAGCTCCTACACTGCTGAGTGTACATGCAACGGGTGCTTAAATTTTTGCCAGATGTGTCCCATTTCTTGGTGGTAAGAAATTGAATGCCCACGTGGAAACATTGTTAATCAATGGTTGAGTCAAAAGGATATGTTGGTAACAAATTTTCATGGGATCCTGCAACATACACGAATTACTTGAATGTGGTTCACCTGTAGCATTGTTTAGAATCTCAGTATAATGTCAAAGATGACATGAAATCCAAGCCTTGGGTTATCACTTACTGAAGCTTGCAAGTAGGGCACAATGCAGTGTGTATAACAGCTTGTTTAATATTCTGACCAGCGTTTCCTAATGCTGAAATCCTGCTGAAATGCAGAGAATACATTACTAGCAAATAAATCACTCCATCTCTTCAACTGGTCGCATAGCATCCTGGCATGAAACACAGGGAGCATGATTTCACCACTTTGAAGATTTTCCTCCTCTCTGTTCTAGTCAAGGGCACTGCAGGCCACATGTACCAATTGCAGCGCTATAGGCAATTACCAGAAATATTTCCTTTCTGCTTGTTCCTTGATGCCTTTTCATTGTTGCTACAGATTTCATACCAGAACTAAAACTCCACTACAATCTTTGTATAATTCTTTAAAAATTATTTCATCCATTGTTTAATCCATTATGTCCAGGGGTCCACACATTTTGGTTGTTGGTAGCCAGTCACTGTTTCCAGTAGCCTGAGAGGCTCAGCTTGTTTCCTTTCCACTCCACAGAGGCAAATTGAGTGGGTGTCAACTGTAGTGGTGCAGCGGGGAAGCAGCTTGCCTAGGGAACAAGAGGCTGTTAGTTTGAATCCCTGCTAGTGTGCTTCCCAGAATGTACCTAGTAAACATTGGGCAGCGGTGATAAAGGAAGGTGCTGGAGGTGGATGCTAACTTCAGTGACAATGGCGAAGGCATCACCTCATACGAGGGATGTGCATGGAACTAGTTCAAATGGTGGGTGGTTCTGCTGGTTTGACGGTGGGGGGGGTGGAGCTTTAAGGGTGGGGGAGGATGTACTTACCCCCCTGCCACGTTTTCCCCACCAGTGCTCATTTTCGTAAACATCCATTGGGGCGGCAGCGTACCTCCCTCCTGCCCCCTTCGCTATGTTTTCCAGAAGTACATTGAAGTAGTGGATGTGCCTGTGTGCGTGCACACATCATGCAAGCGCGAGCACAAGCACGCCCGACGTATGTGCTTGCGAATGTGACATGTGTGCGAGAGCACACATTGTGCACAGGCACATCCGCTACTTCTGGAAAATGTAGTGAAGGGGGTGGGAGAGAGGTACGCTGCCGTCCTGATGGACGCTTAAGAAACCAAGTGCCAGCAGGGGAAATGCTGTGCCCACCCTTAAATCTGCAGCCCCCCACCAACAAATTGGCCCCGACCAGTTCCGTACATATCCCCTGCTAACTGGGCAAAGAGGCACCTTTTACCATGGTGATTCTCTTTAGTTAGCAGGGGGAGAGTAACTGGTCCTGTCCACCCCTAGCACAGTACCTCCAGTGACTGTTGCTGGTGTCTATCTTGTGTTTCTTTTTAGAATGTGAGCCCTTGGGGGGCAGGGATCCATCTTATTTATTTATTATTTCTCTGTGTAAACTGCCCTGAGCCATTTTTGGAAGGGCAGTATAGAAATTGAAATAATAATAATAATAATAATAATTGTTGTTGTTGTTGTTGTTGTTGTTGTTGTTGTTGTTGTTATGAGGCACTACCTTGGCGTGGTTGTGGGGCTTGTGTGCTCTGAGGAAGGTGAGAGCTACCCTGTTTCCCCAAAAGTAAGACCTACCCCGAAAGTAAGACCTAGCAGTAATTTCTGATGTACCACTAATTGCCCTAGTGCATTTTTTGGGGCTAAAATTAATATAAGACACTGTCTTATTTTCGGGGAAACACAGTATGCCAGAGGTCCAACCATACTGGACAGGTCTCGCCAGAGGAGCCACGCAAAAAGTGCCTCTCCCATCAACAATATGGTGAGACGTAACTTTAATAAATCTAAACCAGATCGGTCGTCGCCCGGGTCAACAAGGACCGCGCCAGGTGCTATAGTTCCTGGACATCTGGTGGCAAGTGGGCAACAGGACTCAGGATCTTCAGTTGAGCAACCAGGGCTGAAGACAGCAAAGTTACTGGAAGAAACATCACTTAACTGAAAAAAATATATGAAAAATGCCAGCAAGGAAATAATGATCTGCTATTACAAGTCTAATCCAACTAGAAGAGGTTATTTAAAAAGAATGTACCAAATTTGGAAAGAGAAACATCCAGATACAGAAATAACAGAACAAAGGCTAGCAGACCAGAGAAGATTCATAATAAGAAATAAAGTGTTCACAGGAGTTAAGCTGGAAGAACTGCAAAGAGCAACACAGGCTCAAGATATGGAAGAAGAATTACCACCAACTGAAGAAGTTGCTCAGGCGCAGGTGGAGGAGGTGTCGGAAATCAAGGATGCCACTGTTGCTGAACTGTTTCAAAATCAAAACCAGGCAACAGCCCCTTTGCCTTCACTTCAAAAACCCAAATGCCATTTAACAGAAAAGCAACAAAAACTAAAGCAAAAAATAACTGAGCACATGAACCGAACAACCACCAGAGTTCGACTTCCAGCTCTAAAAACAGTTGCCAAAAAACAACTTTCTCAGGCATTAAAAGATGTCAATGCTGCACTTGCAGAAATAAAAACCAATTATTTGCAAGAAACAAATCAACTAATGTACAGTGCAGCAACAATAACAACACAAGAGCTCGGATATAAGATCAGTGGACCTGTAAAAAAAGAAAGTAGTACATCACCTAAATGGAAGATTAGATTAGAAAATAAAATCTCCAGGCTTAGATCAGATGCTAGTAAATTGAAAGATATGAAAGACGAGAAGCTGAAGAATGAAAACACCAAACAGTATCTGATCCAAAAATACCACCTAGATTCAAGGAAAATTAGAGAAGTCCTGGAAATAATAAAGCAGCAAATAACAGCATTGTCAAAGAAGATTAGCAGATATGAAGGCAGAATTACACAACACAGGCAGAATCTCCAATTCCAGTCGAATCAGAAACGTTTCTACCAAAGCATAGAAGGAGAAACTGCGAGAAACACAGAAACACCAAATAAAGAAGAAACAATGCAATTTTGGGGTAAATTATGGGACAATCCAATAGATTATAATAAAAAAGCAGGCTGGATGAAAGAGGTCAAAAAATGTAACCAACAAATGCAAGATCTAATAATAACACCAGAATTAATCAGTGAAAGAGCAAAGAAAATTAAAAATTGAACTGCTCCAGGCGATGATGAACTGCATGGCTTTTGGCTTAAACACCTAACAAGCCTTCATAAACAACTATCAAAACAGTTCAATCACATTTTGCAAGGAGGTGATATTGAACAATGGCTAACAACTGGGAAAACTCATCTCATCATGAAAGACCCAGCAAAAGGTGCAGTTCCAAGTAATTATAGACCGATAACCTGTCTGCCAACCATGTTCAAATTATTAACTGGAATAATAGCAGATGAAGTCATGCAACACTTATTAACTAATAAGCAGCTTCCAGTTGAACAGAAAGGAAATTGCCCGAACACCAGAGGCACAAAAGACCAGCTGCTGATTGACAAAATGATTTTAGAAAATTGCAAGAGAAGAAAAACCAATCTAAGTGTTGCATGGATTGACTACAAGAAAGCCTTCAATTCATTGCCTCACACATGGATACTGAAATGTTTAGAAACAACTGGTGTCAGCAAAAACATTCAGATATTTATAAAAAAAAGCAATGAGCATGTGGAGTACACAGTTAACAATCAATGGCGAGACACTTGGACAGGTTAGCATTAGAAGAGGTATTTACCAAGGGGACTCACTATCACCTCTGTTGTTTGTAATCGCCATGACCCCACTTTCACAAATACTAAACAAAACAGGCCTCGGATACCAAACATCTAAAACATCAAGTCAAATCAACCATCTGCTGTACATGGATGATCTGAAGTTGTATGGAAAGTCCCAGTCAGAAATCGAATCACTGCTAAACACTGTCCATATATTCAGTAGCGATATAGCAATGGAGTTTGGACTAGACAAGTGTGCTGCATTAATAATGAACAGAGGGAAAATAAGAAAAACAGAAGGAATAGAACTGCCCAATGGAAGCAAGATCAAGAACCTGGAAGAGAAAGAACATTACAAATACCTGGGCATTCTCCAGGCTGATAACATCGCACAGACTGAAGTTAAAAAAAAAAATTGGAAGTGAATACATCAGGAGAGTTAGAAAAATCCTCAAGTCCAAACCCAATGGCGGGAACACCATACAAGCCATAAACACCTGGGCTATACCTCTTATCAGATACACTGCAGGAATAATAGACTGGACCCAGGCAGAGCTAGAGACGCTAGATCGTAAGACCAGGAAAATAAGGACCATCAATCATGCTCTGCACCCCTGCAGTGATGTAGATAGACTATACCTCCCTCGCAGCTCAGGTGGAAGAGGAATGCTGCAAGTCCATCAAACAGTAGAGGAGGAGAAAAGAGGCCTTAAAGAAGATATCAAGGACAGTGAAGAAGATGCACTTCAAATGGTCAATAATGCAAAATGAATCAACACCAATGAAACAAAGCATGCCTACAAGAACGAACAAGACAAGAACCGAGCAGAAAAATGGAGAAATAAGCCACTGCATGGTCAATATTTGCACAATATAAGTCGAAAATCAGACCTCACCAAGACCTGGCAATGGCTTAAGAATGGCAACTTGAAGAAAGAAACAGAGGGTTTAATACTGGCTGCACAAGAACAGGCACTAAGAACAAATGCAATAAGGGCAAAAGTCGAAAAATCCACCACAAACAGCAAGTGTCGCCTTTGTAAACAAGCAGATGAAACCGTGGACCACCTAATCAGCTGTTGTCAAAAGATCGCACAGACTGACTACAAACAAAGGCATGACAAAGTAGCAGGGATAATACACTGGAACATCTGCAAAAAATACAAGCTACCTGTAGCCAAAAATTGGTGGCACCATAAAATTGAAAAAGTTGAAGAAAATTAAGATGTAAAAATATTATGGGACTTCCGACTACAAACAGACAAACATCTGCCACACAATACACCAGATATCACTGTAGTCGAGAAGAAAGAAAAGCAAGTCAAAATAATCGACATAGCAATACCAGGGGATAGCAGAATAGAAGAAAAAGAAATAGAAAAAATCACCAAATACAAAGATCTACAAATTGAAATTGAAAGGCTGTGGCAGAAAAAGACCAAAACAATCCCAGTGGTAATTGGCGCCCTGGGTGCAGTTCCAGAACACCTTGAAGAGCACCTCAACACCATAGGGGCCACAGAAATCACCATCAGCCAATTACAAAAAGCAGCTTTACTGGGAACAGCCTATATTTTGCGACGATATCTATAACAATTGACAATAAAATTCAGCCATCACAGGTCCTTGGAAAGGACTCGATGTCTGGATAAAACAAATCAGTCAATAACACCTGTCTGACTGTGTAAACAAGTAATTATTATTATTATTATTATTATTATTAATTCAGTTTCTATACCACCCTTCCAAAAATGGCTCAGGGCGGTTTACACAGAGGAATAAACAAATACATAAATAAGATGGATCCCTGTCCCCAAAGGGCTCACAATCTAAAAGAAACATAGGATAGACACCAGCAACAATCACTGGAGGTACTGTGCTGGGGGTGGATAGGGCCAGTTACTCTCCTCCTGCTAAATAAAAAGAATCAGTACATTAAAAGGTGCCTCTTTGCTCAGTTAGCAGGGAAGATTCCTTTTGTTAGGGATCTGCAAAATGTTTCAACTCGAAATGGGCCATTTCGAGTGTCTCGAGCACAAAATTAAATGCCCTTTAAATAAAGGATCTGTTTTGAGCACAAAACAAAACAACCCCATTTTGATTTGAAACATTTCAAGGACCATTTTGGACACCTGTTTTTCCCGTGCTGATTGTTTTTCTGGCACTGGCTTCCAATTGCCTTGTGATCCTATGGGGGTTCGGGAGAAAGGTTAAAAATCTTTTTAAAATCACCGGCTTGCCCATTTCTTTTGTGGGTTTGTTGGTAGGTAGCACCCATCACGCCCTATCACCCAACCCACCTTGATGTCCCTAGGAGCTACCTATGGGGAATACTGGGATATTTGTCTTTCTCCATTTTTCCCTATGGCCAAAACATTCAAAATGTTAAAAGTTTTGTTCCATCAGAACAACTAGGTCTACTGCTGTTTCAACAAAACATTTTTGGCTATCTGTGTTTTGTTTCGAGCTTGAAACAAAATACAAAATCAGTTTTATGCATATCCCTACCTTTTGCACCTGCTGCCAGGTGAGAGGATATTATAGGGGAGCAGCAGCAGCAGGCAGTGTGTGATTGAATCTATAGGAATCTTACCCATCCAACTCACAAGACTTAAGCACAAAATGCAACCTCATAGATTTTGAAAAGAGCCACTCTGCCTTCCTGTGTTGCCAACCAAAATTATAAAATGTCTTACTCCAGTTTTAGAGCATACTAGAGTCTCTCTCTGCTGCTTGTCACTAATGAAGCTGATGACTGTGTTTGTGGAGTCCTGGTTAAGTCACTCAAACACACCCAAAAAAGATGAAATGCTTTATTATTTTATTCCAGTGATGGAAATACATGAGCATACATTTCAGTAACCAGAGGATTGTTCAGTAAACAGCCCTAAATTAAATGACCTCAAGGATCAGGCTGAGAGTATTATTCTTGAACAAAAACATCTTTTCCCCCAAATAAACAAGCAAGGGCATTCATAAAATCTTAGTCCAACCTATGTGTCTCAGTTTACAGCTCATTAATTATGGAGGGTCCATCATACCAACTGTTGAAGTATTACCTACCTAGAGAGAGAATGAAAATTTATTCATTTGTCATAATTCAATGAAGCAAATTAGAGATCTTAACAGTCCCTTTTGTAGGCTCTCTTTTTGACCCAGAGAAACAGGCTGGTTTTTAATGAAAAACATTTTCTTTTTTTAACTATTCTGATATCATCAGTGAAACGTGGGATTTCCCAGAAGCTGATTTCTGCATGATGATTGTTTTATTATTCTTGGTAGTGTGCTAACAATAAAAAAAAAGATTGAACAAGAGTATAAATGACCTTGCCAGTGGGAGACTTGTATTTAGCACTAATGAGGATCTCGTTGACAAAGCCACATCTCAGAATAATGAAAAGTTTCCACTGGCCAAAATATTTATTTAATGCCAGTGAATCTAAAAACTCCCAGAATCTTACTGCCTACTTGGGAAGATTCAGTGACCACTTACACTGGTGTAGTCCTATTAAATTCAGCACCAGCATTTATTGAAATGCCCCTGCTGTCAAAAGCAGTGGCATTTAAATAATACTCTGACAGTTTTAGGCCAGGTTAGCTGTCAGGAAGCTGTCACTGACCACTTGACTGTGCTGAGAAAGCTCAATGGTCCACCTCTAGGAGAATGTGATTGGTTCAAAGTGACCTGTAGCTTCTTTCATTGAGATTTGCTATATAGCTTCAGGTGATGAAGGGTATAATTCCTGTGTAAAAGGACATCATACTCTAGGTGCTTTGGGCTGATTGTAGTCTTGCCACTTCTTTCCTTTCATCTCTCTCCTTTGATTTTTTGTCCCTTCTCCATCTTTACCATCCCTCTAGCTCTGACCTCCTTCCCTCTCTGTCATATCTTCACAAACAATTTCCTTGGTCTGACTGCTGCCTGAACTGACATTCTTTCTGACTGCTCCATCTCTCAAGTCTTACATGTCTGTGTGACTGAGCTGGTGGACAGAGAAGATGATCAGCTGCCCCATCACCTGTGAAGGGAACCCATATCTCTGTATTCACAGTCTCTTGCAGTCCCCAAGGCTGTGAATTATCTCAAAGAAAGTCATATTGAACACAGTGGGACTTACTTCTGGGGAAACCTGCATAAAATCTAACTCTTCCAGAATGATGCAATAGCTTTTTTTTTTTTGAGATGTGTAATATCCCAAGTAAAGATACAAGTAACAAATTTCTACCCTGTATATTTTACTTGCTAGTTAAGTGAATATCCCTAACATGGGTGATGATGCAATGTTACTTTTTCATGCTTTATCATACAGATGTTAAGTTAATAGTTATGAATTATTATGACCCCCCCTTTATTGATTCAGTTTCAGTATTTGCATTTGTCTAGCTTCCCCTACGTCTGTCCCGCTTTTCTGCCCCTGTTCTCGCTTTACACTGAAGCTGTTCACACATGCAGTCCAGCCTAGGCTAGGCTGTGTGTGAAGAGCTGGGATTGATCCCGATCCTGGCGGTGCTGTCCCCGCACCTAGTCCCTCTTCTGAACTCGGTGCTTAGCCAAGGTTGAACAAACCTGTGATTCTCTTAACCTCAGTCACTGACCATGATCACAATTGCCACTGGGTTTAATGGCTTCCCCCAATTTGAACAGGAGCTACATAGCTGCAATCGCATGGTAAATATACAAATACAACAAATATTAATATGCCACTTTTCAACAAAAGTTCCCAAAGCAGTTTACATAGATATAAACAAATAAACAAAATGGCTCCCTGTCCCTAAAGGGCTCACAATCTAAAAAGGAAATATAAGCTAGACACCAGCAACAGCCACTGGAGGCATGCTGTGCTGGGGATTGATAGGGCCAGTTGCTCTCCCCCTGCTCAAGAAAGAGAATCACTACTTTAAAAAGGTGATGATTTGTTCAGTTAGTAGGGGAGCCACAATTTGCTAGAATTCTTCGGAGCTTATTACCCACATGTGTGGACAGCATGCAAAGCCACTTTGTCAGAGACTGTGGAGCCCACCTCAATTGTTAGATTAGGTTGGCACAGGATTGCCTTGTACACAGCAATAGAGCCAAGCCACTAATCTCAAGACACACATCGCCTACAAAATCCACAACATCATTTTCTTCCAGGCCTTTCTGTGCATAGGCTGCACTCAGGAAAAGCAAAAGCAGAATCCTGGGAGAAAGTGGGGTCTTTGTGGGTGGCTGTAGGGAAGATGTTGATTCTTCATACCTTAGAATGGCCTGGCAAAGAAGTCACTTTTCCAGCAGCCTGGTTGCATGCAGCCCAGCTCAGAGGCAGGCAAGCTAGTGAGAAGAGGGGTATACTGAATTCTATAGGGCATATGTCAGTATGTATATGTGCCAGGTAACAAATCATTGTTATATTCTGCAAATACTTCTTTTCATATTAGATGGAGGAGGGTTGAGGAACTAAAAAATCATTCTTTTTTCAAGAACTCTTTGCATGGGAAGCAATTTAGGGACTAGACTGAAAGAGGACCTATTAGAAAATTCTGATTATACAGGTAAGAAATGTCCTGAACTTCAGGATAAATGATGGTGTAACTTAGCTGCAATGTAGGCGAGAAAAATCTTTAGAACTTGATTGATATATAATTAAGGAAGCTAAGAATATAGTTACTGCAACTTCCAAATTTGATAGACCTACAACAGCATACCTCAGCTACTTTTAACTTTCTTCTGCATGCAGTTTGGGAAACAAAGGAACAAACTGGACAGCTTAAAATTCAAGATCTCAAATGCTTCCTCTGGATACTGACAACAAGCAATTAAGGAGCCCTGCAACCTTCAATTTGCTGGCAATCATATGCATCTCTAGAGAATAAGACAAGTAAAAGTCTGAACAATAAACTTATTACTGATGCAGATCACGTACATTTTCAGTACACTTTACCAAAAGTTTTACCCATCTTTTCTTCTAAAACTACAGAGATATTGCACAATCATTTGCCTATACTGTGCATGATTAAAAGATGATACCATATCATTTAGAGTTATAATTGCCTACAGGTATGTGAAGTCTCCCAGCATCACTATGGGAATGACTAACAAGGTGCCTCTGTAAATCCTTAAAGATGACTCCCCCTCAGCAGCAGACTCTCCACTAGAGCTAGCCAAGCACCCCCACCACTCACCTCTCCAACTGGCTTGAAAATTATCTGCTTTCTTCCTTAGATAATCAGGTCATTGTTGAGCCCATTTGATGCTCCAAAAATGCCACTTCCTGCACTTCAAACCGAATTGAAGCAGCTGTAGTTCACTTCTGTGTAAAGTTCAGCGATGTGGCAGAAAAATTTTTCTTCTTCCAGGCAATCAAGGAAAAGAAGTGGCAGCTCTTGAGAATAGGAGTCCTCCTAAGGTCTGCAAGCATGGCAACAAGGGTAACTTACTTTTTCTTTCTTTCTCTAAATGTGTCCAGAAATCCAAGTTAACAGTAGAATGCATTTTCTTGTTTTGAATTAAAAATCCATTGAATATTGCTTGAATTATTAGTCTTTGAAGTCCAAGGAAATCAAGTGAGGGCACCCATCATAGCACATGTCAGATGACCTGATTGACTCTTCCCAACACATCTTTACCTTCAACAAAGATGGCCACTGCCTTCCCTAGTGAAGAGTGAAAAGTGTGGCCCAACTGAGCCACCATAGCAAACTTAACTGTGTGGCTAATTCGACCATCTTCAATTACAGTTTATCGTGGTTGAATGTTGAAAAGTCACCCTTGGCTATATAATATACATAATCGGGATACTGCAAAACTGTAGTAAAGTGCTGTAATGGGAATGAGACATTGGATGGGTTCACATGACCTGCTGAAAGTCATTAAGAAGTTTGAGGGAGGGAAATAGAGGTTCCTGTGGCATGCACGGTCCTGTGCTGCGTGTTGTGTGAACCTGGCCAAATCTGGTTGGCAATCAGCCAACCAACTTGTTACCAACTTTGTCAAGCCAACTTCAGCCAGTAACGAACCCAGGGTTAAATGCTCATGTCCTTAGGGTAGCCCGTACAAGTAGGGGAGAGTCATTGGAAGGCAACTGACAAGATCCCCCTTCAATCCTGGAGCTGGCCCTGACCCTCTTCATGTCTTCCTGTTCTCTTCTGCATCCACTCTAAAAATCAGTTTGAATACATGCTATATCTGGGTTAATGTATTGGTGAAGTAGATGTGGCCACTTTAGGAAGATGTTTCCCTCTTTGTTGTTTTAAAGCACTATTTTCTCAGGAGTCTGCAATTCAATGTATCACCCAGAGAAGCAGCCTAGCACTTATACACTCCAAGCCTTCTGCTTTCAGTTAGCAACAGCGCTGTGGAAACTTTGAGAGACCATCTTGCTAGCTCTTAGTTTGGTAAACAATAAGATCATTTTCACAACCAAAAATGTTGGCAGTGGGGAGGGCTGGTGGAGAGGCAGGAAAAGTTCTACAGGCAGTTCTGCAAGCTGTGCAGCACCGAGTGGCAGAGCTGGAAGCTGGAGGAGGAAGTCCTCCAGCCAGGCCAGAGCACAGTGTATTGAGGAGTGCCCCCTAAGCTGGGCACTCTTGCCACCCAGCTTTGTGAATGTTCGGGTTGCAGGCAGCCCAAACATTCACACAATGGGAAGTGGGGTAGAAGGGCATGGGTTCCAGCGCTTCTCACAACTGGGCTGCCCTACTTAGGTATGGCCGGTTGTGAGAATGGCCTCCTGCGAGGTCCCTCTTTAAATAAAGTCTCTGTTAAAAGTCCCCCTTGATGCTCTGTGGAGCTTAGTTTGGAATTTTGCTGGGCCGGAGCTGCTCTCAGGAGTAAGTTCATTAATTAGCAAGACCAATGGAAGGATCTGTCTTTGCTTTTGAAATGCATAGATCTGTTTCATGATGTTTTCATGCCATTTTAGGCTCCCATGTACTCTTCTTCTTCTGAGCATTTGAGACACATAACTAGCTCCTCCAGCGATATCACTCCTGTGAAAGAAAATAAACCTGAACTTCAGATATGATAGTTTTGTCTGGATTATTAATTTGTATTTTCCTTTCACTTTCTCAAGAGGATATGCCAAGAAAGGAAGAAAAAATTCTCATACTTCAGGCAAAAATCCCTTTATTTTATTCACTTATTTAGCTCAACAAAATTATCTCAATAAATTAGGAGACTAGATTTATCTCATCTCGGCCAATTATCTATTCCATGGTATTCTTTCCCCCCCCCCCCCATAGCAGCACTTAGTCTACTGCACCTAAGCTCCATCGGGGTGGTGGATATTATATATCTGTTGGCTTTCTGTGTGTAGCAAAGTAACAACCGGGAGGCATTGGAGAGTTGTCTTGATGTATGGGATTACAAATTCCGCTGCTCTCTACTTTCATTCCAAGAAGTCAGAATTAAGGAAGAGAGTAGCAACAGTCTCCAAAGGGGAACACAGTTAACACTTGTATCGGTGTGGTGTTGTCTTCTGTACTCTGCAGAGATTTCAGGGGGGGGATGCCACTTTGCTTGAAATGTAACAGAAGAGAGCAAAAATGTTTCATTGGAATGTTTGCACACCACCTGGGACTTTCACAGCATTTCACACTCAGTGGATCTGACTGCTCTTGATATGCTTCATATTTCCTGACGAATCCCTGACTAATTGCCAGGTGCTCAGAGATTCCTATCATCAGTGGCCAAGCCCATCTTGTCACATTGCTGAACTTAGTGGATCACTTTGTTATGGACACGAACAATGAAATCCTCCTTGTCACTTTGAAAAATATAGCCCAGCATTTATAGCTATTAGGAAAGATGTAGGAGCACCATGGTACAGAACAGGCCTGCACGACTTGTGGCCTACCACAAACCTTGAGTCCTTTCTCACGATTGGGGGGCAGGGAGAGGAAGCCTTTAAAATCTTTCCTCCCTCACAGATGATCCGTTCCTCTTTGCTGGGGGCATGGGTTGCACACCCAGACGATCCTCCACCACTGCCAGCAGCATAGAGGTTTGGGAGGCCCTCCAAACTCCCATAACATACCATGCAAGTGCACTGCAGTGCATTATGGGGATTCTCCAGTGCCAGCAGGGACCCCTGTAGTCTCCCAGCCCTGGCTGTAAGTAGCCGGGGCTGGCAAAGGATTGAAAAAAAAGAAGCTCACGGGAGTGCTCTCTCCCTTAACCTCGTTTCGAAGGCGAGCTCCCTAAGCAGTTCTGCTGCTGTGCCGCTGCAGGAGCCAAGCGGCTCCCAACAGTTCTCATGTGCAGGAAAAACCTGGCTGGGCTTCCTTAGCCTGGTTTTGCCTGCACGTGAGAACAGTCTCCTTATGTTTTTGCTGCTCTCCTATGCCTAAAAGTAGGCAGGTGTTTTTAGCACCTGAGAGGCCAATATAGGGACAGTGAGCTGTATTCAGCTTGATGGGTTGCAAATTGTATAGGACTGGATGAACAGTGGCTTAAATGGGCATAACTCAGTTACAATGTGTATCTTTTCCACCAGAGTTTGCTGGCAACTGGTGTAAAACACCGTTTAAGAGTATGTGCTGTATGCCCGGAAATTCTCAGGCCAAACTTCGCCCCCAATTTCAAGCTCATTAAGTGATAGTAGGCATGTAAAAATATTATCTCAGCCTTGCCTTTTAACCTGTAATATGAGAGTATAATATTGGCCTCCCTTACAGGACAAATGGAAGGATCACTGAGATAATGTATGTGTGATTACGTAACACCTGAAAGGCAATATATCACCTAGAGCTTTTAAGCCTTTGGAGTCTAGCCTTTGGAGTCAGGAGGTATCTAAATTAAATTTTATTAACAACAACAACAACAACAAATATAAATATTAAACTTTATGCTAATCCTGGAATTATTTCTTAAAATACACCACCCAAAGAGATGGGGTCCCTAGATAGACCCCATTCCTCAGGCATTTAAGTAAACATTGGTCAGGCTAGATAGAAGATAATGGCTGAGCTGTCTCTTCAATTTTCCCTCCATTGGAACACAGAGAGGAAAGGCTCTGTGCTTTAAACAAATTGGGGAACTTGCCCTGGTTTGATAACTTTGTAAAAAAAGGGGGGGTGATTTCTCTCTTTACTTAAGGGAGTCCACTGCTGGACTCTGCCTGAGGATTCTGAAATCTGCCTAGGCTCTATTTAACTACAATGCCCAGTAGAAACTGAGAGAGCTATCCTCCTTTTGTGCGTGTATAATTGATAATAGCATACAATGTATTGACTCATCTGAAGTCAAGTGTCTTTTCTTTCCTTCTGTTTAAGAATCCTGTCTTGGGGCCTTTTCATGGAACATTCACATGTCTGCATTGTTTCTCCGTCCTCACACATAACAGTCTCCTGTCCTAGAAGTCCATAAACTGGTGTACCTCTCCCAGTTTAATAAGGCACAAATGTCCTTGCAATTGCTTTATGTCAACGTACCTGCTACAAGGTTTAATAGTCCATGAGGAAAAGGAAAGAAGGGGGAGTGAAAACGACAGTGAGTTGGTCGGGCTAAGGATAATGAGCTACCAATTACTGCTGGAGAACACAGTCAGAGAAATATAGTAATTAAATGTTCTGTCTTGTTAAATTAATTGATCACAATGGGAAACAGGCACTCTGAAAATGGTGCACTGTAATATCTTATTAAAGAAGGCCTTTTAAAACAAGTCACATTTGCATTTGGCTAGTTGCACTTGGTGACATTATTAGTACAAGAGGTTTGCCATTTGAAAAGAATTCTGCAGCATAATCAGGGACTTATACCATCTCTGCTTTTGCCTGATAAGATGTCTCAGTTCTCTTGTACTTTTCTCTCAGACAGGACTGCATGGGTATCAGAGCTCATCATTAGGGCATGGTATCCTTGCCAAGACTCAGCCTTGAGAGCTGAGGCATAAGTAACAGCTGTCTCCATACACCTGGGATTTAGAGGATAGACCTTCCAAGCCAAGGGGAGTGTGGCTCCCAGCAAGTTTACAGCTTAGCACTTCTCTTTGGACACAATTGATGGCTGCTCAAAAATATCTGGAAATATCTGAGCTATTGCAGATGATCCTAAAGATAGTTCCAGAGAGGGTTCTATGGACAAGATTCAGTTGTGCCCTATGCTTTTCCTTTCCAGGTATAGAAGAAAGGACATGCACTCCAACTCTCCTCATTTATCAGGGCCAATTGCAGATTTTTTGGTACCCATCTCCAATAAATAGTTGTCCCGATCCTGTTCTCCATCTCCACTCCCATCACCATCGCCACCCCAATGTTTTGCCTTTGGGATGTTTTGTTAAATTGTTAGTGTTAATCATTAGAATTGTTATTCCTCCAAGTTCAGTTCCTCCCTGAGGTTTCCAGAAGTTGCATGTCAGAGTTGGTAGCAGAAGCATTGAATTTAGTGTCAGTGAACCTGAAGGCTCCAAAGACTCTCTTTTTTCACATATTGTAGATGCTGAAGTGTATTTTGAGCTGTTGATAGCCTGCTGTAGGACTATTATATTTTTTTCAGTACACTGCTAATCCAAAGAATGCACTAGGGATATGCTGACGTTTTAAAATGACAGGAAAATATCAACGACATATGTTATGCCTTTTTATGTCATTTGCCATCCAAAATGACCAAAAAAAAAAAAAAAAGCTAGGAAAATGTCTTTTTGTGGCATTTTATGTTTTGTGGAAGAGCTGTTTGACTTTCAGCTCTTGGAGCTGTGTTTTTTTAATATACTCTTTTGAGCCAGCCATGAGGTTGGAGGAAGAAGGCAGGGCCAATAATTAACAACCATAGCTTGAATCTGCCAATCCTGGCTTGCCTTTACAAATAACCCCCCACCCCCCAGCACGAAAACCTGAGATATAGGCACTGGCTGATATATCCCATTAGGGTACATCACCCGAACAGTGTTGCATGTGTTCAAGTTGTACAAATTACACAAATACAAAAACTGCACAAAAACTGCACAAATGATGTTAAACAAGTGCACACTGCTAACTGAGCAAAGAGGCACCTTTTAAAAGTGGTGATTCACTTTATTTAGCAGGGGGAAAGCAACTGGCCCTATCCACTCCCAGCACAGCATCCCTCCAGTGGCTGTTGCTGGTGTCTATCTTATGTTTCTTTTTAGATTGTGAGCCCTTTGGGGACAGGGATCAGTCTTGTTTGTTTGTTTGTTTGTTTGTCTATCTATGTAAACCACTTTGTAATGTATGTAATGTAACATACATTACAATGTATGTAAACAGGGGCTACGCAGAGGCCAATTGCAGAGGTGCGCAGCCTCCAAAATGGCCGCCGGGCTGCCAAGAGAAGGCTGAAAACTGAACGAAGAGTGGCCAAACTGGCCTGAGGGGGCGATAAGTAGAGCCGGTGGGGGAAGGGGGGCCTCCAGGAACTCCTCCAAGGGGGATAAGGTATTTTTTTTAAAAGAAAAAAAGATAAAAGGTCCGCAAACCACCCCGGACCGAACCGACCTGGGCGGGATGTGTGTGTTTTGAGGCAGTGCCAGACTGACCAAACTGGCCCAGTCAAGTTTGAGTCCAGTCTAGACTCAAACTGAACCGGGCCAGTGGGTTCCATGCATATCCCGATTCAGAGTAGGGCCTTCATGATTCAACCTGAGTGGGATCTGAAATTAACTGATCAGATATCGAAGAACTTGTGAGTGTGTACATACCTTAGAGGGAACACTGATCTGCACATTTTAAGCTACAGTTGTTATAAAGGAATACATCTGGAAAGAGATATGGCATGGCCCAGTTTAATATTCCTGTATTTTAAGCAAATGTTGAAACCTTCTTGGAGTTGGAAGGGTCTATAGAGGCCATCTAGATCAACCCATGCTCAGTGCAGGAAATCTAGAGCAGAGCAATCCCAGCAAGGGCTGCCCAACCTCTTCCTGATGACCTCCAGTCAGGGAGAACCCACCCTTTCCCCAGTTAATTGATTATGTTGCTGGACAGCTTTGACCATTAAGAAGCTTCTCCTAATGTTCATCCAAAATCTGCCCTCCTGTAACTTAAGCCCATTAGATCTTGTCCCGCCCTCTGGGGCAGCAGAGAGCAACAACCAGGGGCATAACTACCATTAGGCAAGGGGAGGCAATCGTCTTGGGGCCCCACTGCCTCGAGGGGCCCCCCAGAGACACATCACATGACTCACCACCCGCCCATGTTGCACCCCCTATGAATTATGTTGAGTCTCTTGGAGATCGGCAGGAGTAGAGATTAAAAAAACTAGATTCAATGTGAACTGGATATTCACCGTATTCATAATGGGGATGTGAGTGTGAGTGCACTATATATTGTGAAGTGTGTTTGTGTGTGTATATCAGCGAGGGGCCCATTTTAAAATCTTGTCTCTGGGCCCCCTCCAACCTTGCTACGCCCCTGGCAACAACACTATGCTTTCTTCTGTGTGACAGCCCTTCAGGGATGTGAAGAATGAGGCCATGTCCCTCCTGAGCCTTCTCTTCTCCAGGCTAAACATACAGTACCCGGTTCCCTCAACCTTTCTTCATATGTCTTGTTTGCCCTCCCCTGAACATGTTCCAGTTTTTAAAGTGCAGCACCCAGAACTAGACACAGTACTCTGGATGAGGTTTGACTAGTGAGGAATAGAGTGGAATGTGAACTCCTTGTGACTTGGCCAGTACAGTTCTGTTAATGAAGCCTAAGATGTTTTTCACCTTGTTTGCAACTGCAACCATCAGCAACCATCATTTAAAGCCTTCTGGCCATCACCAGAACTAGAGGCAATGAGTTCCATAAGATACATGTGGTATAAGAAGGCCTCCAGCTTGCCAGTAAAGGTGATTACTTGCCATATACCGAGGCAGTTACCACGACCAGTGGGAGCCGCCTGGGGGAGGGTTAGTGGGGAGAGCGGGCTTAGCCCGCTCTCCCCACACACGAGCAGGCAGTCTGCTCCGGGCACCCAAAGCAGCCGCCCACATGACTGCCGGCTCCATTACGGGAAGGATCTGGGGCTGCACAGGCCCCAGAAGGTCCAGCATGCCCTGCGCGAGCGTGCAGGGCATGCTAGAGAGACCCCTGAGCTGGGAGGCTGCTTTTCAGCCTCCCGGTTGGGGGTCTACTCATGAGTTGCCATGGTGCAGAGCTGTGCTACAATCAGAAAGCCCAGGTTAGCGGAGTGATCGCTCTGCTAATCTGGGCTTAAGGCATGGGCAATTAAGTGGGTTACCTGCTTAAGGACCACCGAGCTCGCAGCCGAGCGCTGTGGTTCTCCCATCTTGTGAATAGCCTCACTGTGTCATGAATGCATGCCATGGGTAAGCAATTCTATACTTGATGGAGAGAACGGGACAAGATCTCAAGTAAGGGCTGCCATCTTGGTGTGGCACATTTCATTTCAGTGTTTCATTCCACCTATGAAGTAATTTCACAACTGAGAATCCATACTCTGTGCAGATTCTCAGTTGTGAAATAACTTCTTTATAGGGATTCCCTATGAAGAAGTTATTCAAACCAACACAACACACAAAAAAGTTCCTAAAAATTCACCCCTTTGCCCAATTGCTTTGGGGGCTGGATGTTAGTTGGCACCCATGGGGCCATACCACCTACCCCATTTTGGCGTCCCTAGGTGCTACCCATGACAAATTATGGGGCAGTTTGAATCCCCATTAGTCCCTGTGGCTGAAGCTTTTAGAACTGGCTTGAGCATGGTTTGAGCTTGAGTGGAACCACGGGTCAGCTCGACCGAAGCCGTACTTGAGCCGGGGCAGCCAGTTCGAGCCTGGTTCAAACTCAAACTCAACCTCTGAAACCGGTTTTATGCACATCTCTACTCCATTATTTCAAAACAAGCAGCAGAAGCTAGTACAGTCGGATAGATAGGAGTCTCCTCCAGCCTCCCAGGGGCCAGGCTTCCTTTCTGACCAGAGATTGGGTGAGACCTTGTGTGCTGGGTCATCTCACCAGCAGATTTCATTCAGCTTGGTACTGACCTCTTTCCTCACCCCAGTCTTTCCAGCCCTATAGTCTCGTACAGGAAGGGAAAACTAGCCTGGCAAGCAGACTACTACTTCTATATATATATATATATATATATATATATATATATATATATATATATATTGCTCCTTGACAAAAGTTATCAAAGTGGTTTACATAGAGAAATACATAATTAATAAATAAGATGGCTCCCTGTCCCCAAAGGGTTCACATTCAACAAAAAGGAAAAGGAAAAAGGAAAAGGAGGGGGGGAAAGGGAAAGGGGGGGGAAGATAGACTCCTGCAACATCTACTGGAGAAATACTGTGATGGGATTAGATAGGGCCAGTTGCTCTCCCCCTGCGTGATAAAGAGATCCACCTCTTTTAAAAGATGCCTCTTTGCTCAGTTAGCAGGGGAAGCTCAGTTAGCAACGGAGAATGAAAGTTTAGCCTAATCCAAAAAGAATGTATTTTTTTAAGAGGCATCTGGCCCATTTTCTGAATAGGTTTGAAAAGTCACACAAGCTTCATTAATAAGATAAATCAACTAACAATCCTCACCTCTGTAAGGATTTAATGCATAGCAACATTTCTCACTTCCTTAACATTCTTTGCCATCCCTTTGCTCTCCCAAACCAGTTGTTCAAAACTCATCCCCGAGTGGTGCCTTTGGCACCAGGATCTCGTTCAGGCCTACCTGACTGGATGAAAAGCTTTCAGGGAGTGATTCTCACATGTTGTTGAGGACAGAACAAAAAGTAATTGGCTTTAAGATGCAGCAGAGAAAAAATATAGGTTAATTTCAGAGAAAATGGAACAAGCTGGCAAGAGAGGATGTGTTATCACCTCAGCTGCAAATATTCAAGGCTAGGCTACTCTCTGAAGGACCCTCATGGGACAATGAAATCAATTCTGTCATGATGCAGTGGAATGCACTGTGTCTCCTTTCTGCTCCTCATGATTCAACTGAGAAATGCTACATGCTATTTAAAAAAATAAAAGCACAATGTGCATAGCTTACTGAAATTTTTAGATTTTTTTATAAGGCCATACTGACTTGGGTAGTGGATGCCTGTATTTAATACAGAGATAAAGCATGTTTTCTATTTGTGATTTAGTAGGCATTAATTTATTATGCACTTTCCCAGTAATCTCTCTCTCTCTCTCTCTCTCATTTATATCCCACTCTTTCTCCAATGTGCCCAGAGTGGTACATTTTTATCCTCACTACAACTCTTTGAAGTAGGTTAGGCTGAGAATTAAGTGACTCGCCCAGAGTCACCCAGTGAGTTTTGTGGCAGAATGGGGATTTTAACTCAGGTCTCCCTGGTCCTAGTCCAACACTCTAACCCCTACACTAGATTAGACACATGTACACCTATTAGGCAAGGTGGGGTTAGATAATTGTGTAGAAAGAGTGCATGGAATGTGATTCTACTCTAAAATGTCGGGTGTAAGAAGAGCAATTGCCTACAGCTTGTGGCTGTAGAGAAGATTCTGAAACAATCCCAACTTTCACAGAAAACACCCACATCTATTTTTGAATTTCCTAGAGTTGCAAAATGAGGTCACACCCACATTATGTAGGTCTGATCGTTATTTGTATCTTATCTTATTCAAGGTATTTAGTTTTATACTAGCTGAACCCGCACAGAGCATCTTTGCACTTGGACTTTGTTGCTCTCCTTGCCCCCACACCACAGCCCCTGCTTTATTGCTCAGTGTCAGTCACCCACTCGCAGCCACCCCCTCCCGCTCCCTCCCTCCCTCACCCCTCCCCACTGCTCACTCACTCCCTGCTCACTCGCTCACCCCTCCCCAACGCTCGCTCGGTCGTCCCTTCCTGCCACTCACTCACTCCTCCCCACCACTCACTTGCTCACTCTTTGATCACTCCCTCCCTCCCCACTGATCACTCACTCCCTGCTCACTCACTCACTAACCCCTCCACACCACCCACTCACTCACTTATCCCTCCCTGTCACTCACTCACCCCTCCCTGCCACTCACTTGCTCGCTCTCTGCTCACTCCCTCCCTCCCCACTGCTTGCTCACTCACTCACCCCTCCACACCACTCGCTCGCTCACTCACCCCCTCCACACTGGCCATTTGCTCCCTCCCTGCTGCTCACTCACTCTGTCCCTGCTCACTCACTTACTCCCCACCACTCACTCACTCACCCCCTCCCTGCTGCTCACTCACTCACCTGCTCATCCACTCACTCACCCTTTCCCCCACTTGCTTGCTCACTCGCTTGGCCCTCACTGCTGCTCACTCACTCGCCCCCTTCCCCCACTCACTCGCTCGCTCGCCCCCTCCCTGCCGCTTGCTTGCTCACTTGCCCCCTCCCGGCTGCTTGCTCACTCGCTACCTTCCTGCTGCTCACTCACTCACTTGCTATCTCCCTGCTACTCGCTCTCTAACTTGCCCCCTCCCCGCCACTCAATCACTCACCTGCCTCATCGCCATCGCTCATTCACTCACTTGCCCCCTCCCCACCAGCTTGCTCACTCACTCATGCCCTACCCACTCCTCTTCCCTATCTGCATATGGAACCCCCACTGCCCAATCACCATGGTGCTTCTGCTCTGTTACCTCTGATTGGTAAAGCACTGTGTGGGCAGGGCTTGCCATATATATCCTTCGGGTATTATATAGAGAGATTTATGCCTTAAGTGTTATACGTGCCACCATCTATGTCCATATCTTCATGCCTTCATGAAAGACCACCATTTTATAGTGCAGGTGAGGCTTGCCCCAAGGAAAAGGACCTGTATGTCACTAATAACAAACAGCTTCAAATAATGAGTTGTTTAGAAAGGGCACATTCAGGGTTAAAAGGACAGGGTTAAAAGTTGGGTTGGGAAGGAGGACAGTGCCAGGATTGGGCTCAATCCCAACACTGCATGCTAGCACTCCAAACTAGTCTGGGCTGCTCATGTGAATAGTCTTGCAGTGGCTTAACAAGTTCTGAAGAGGTCTATGTGCAAAAATTGAACATGGGCTCCATCAGATAATTTCCTCATAGGGATCAATGGGAAACTCAAAAATATTATTAACTCTGAAAATTATTAGCACTCTCTCCAAATTAGAACTCCCAAGATAGGACTGGTATTAAAATGCATAAATGGTTGTAGTGTAGATAGGTGCCCACAAGCTACATCTCTACCAAGGGCTGAAAGATGATACTTTGCTCGCACCTCTGCAGATGGCAATTATGACATCGCCTGTGATTTCTCTATTATGATGAGCTCATTGTCTCCTTGGTGATGGCTAAAGCTCCATCACCAAGCTTTAGCTATCAAAGTGTGGAAGATGCAGGAGAAGCAGCATCTCACAGGGACAGCTTGGTTCCCCTCATCCTATCCCGAGAATTGATGGGATAATCATGGCAAATCAGTTGTGCTCCTTTCTAAATATATAAATGAGTGGTAAGGCTGCCAGATAAGAAGTATCTTTTTATTCTAGGATAGGATTTGTTTCAACTGGAGGTGGTTTCAAACCAAATGATCCAACAGATGAGAGTATTTCAGTATCTCTAAATACCAAAATCTTTCACTTCTTTTATTTGTTTGGTTCAGTAAATAACCTTTGCCAAGGCTTAATTCTAGAGACTGTAGGGGAAAAGATACTAAATTGCCTGGAGGCTTTACACACGGGACTTCTGCCCCAAATCTCCTTCGGGAAAGTGTGTTCATTCACAAACCAGCCAAACTTACCCGAACTCCTGACAAGATCCTTGGGCCCACTCCACACACAAGTTGGGCTTATCTCAAGGTATTTCTGGATTTTTAAAATGCTGGTTTTAAGCTACTTTTTCTGAAAATGCAGGATCAAACTGGGAGAGGCGCTGACATAGAATCTTTAGCATGATAAGAGGCATGGTCTCTTCAGAAATGCAGATATTTCTCTGCAGGGAAGTCTGCCCCCCCCCACCCGATGGCTAGGAAGGAAAACACTGATGCCTGCCATGTGTACTTGCAAAAATGAAAGCAGAGAGCAGAGGGGAGGGGATGCTTCCCTCCATGCCGCTAGTGTACTTTGAAGTGACTTCATTCAACATTTACCTCGAAGCCTGAAGGCAGGTGCGAATAACCTCCTAGAGAAGAATCTTCATCCTGGAAAAAAGACTAACTTGAGCAGGAAACTAGAGACAATTGGGCAACATTAAGACAACCTTCATTTTAGGAATCATCTGGAAAAGCTGAAAAAAATAATAGATACTGCCAAGTTTAAGAAAATTAACTCATAACAAAGATTGTAGTGTGATGTAAGAATGATGCAATCTAACAAACATAATTTGTTGCACTGTTTCAGAAAAAGGGAAGCAAAAAACTTCAGGTATTATCATCAACACAGAGGTAAGTGCTTTAATGCTAAAGAAAGCAGCCCTTTGGTTTCTTTCCTACAACATGAGAAGCACCACCACCACAAAGTGCTTTATTCACAGGAAATGGCTTGGCTTGAAATTCATAGTTTTCAATCAGTTTAAGAAAGCTGATTTAAGAAAGTTTAAGAAAGCTGCGCCCCTGGTGGCGCAGTGGTAAAACTGCCGCCCTGTAACCAGAAGGTTACAAGTTCGATCCTGACCAGGGGCTCAAGGTTGACTCAGCCTTCCATCCTTCCGAGGTCGGTAAAATGAGTACCCAGAATGTTGGGGGCAATATGCTAAATCATTGTAAACCGCTTAGAGAGCTCCGGCTATAAAGCGGTATATAAGTAAGTGCTATTGCTATTGCTAAAGCAACAAACTCATAACAAAGTTTCATGATGCACTATTTCATGAAGAAAGTGTAAAAGATTACAAGATTATCTCCAACATGGAGATAAGTCATTAATGGATAAATTCTTTCTTTCCAAAGCACATGGTTACTAGGTTTCTTTTCTGGTCCACTGGCTCTTTCAAACCAATCATAGAAGACACTGATCATGATTAAACATTGATCTAACCATTTTGATTACTGTTCTGCAGACTGAAAGGTAATTTTCCAGTTTACAAGGAACTGCAATCAATCTGTTCTCACATGAGAAAAAGAGATACTTCCCCAAGGTAAGTAAAAAATACACTTTTGTCTTGCATGGGAACAGAATTGTGCAGAGAACTAGATGTGGGTGGGGGGATGTTTATATGAAGGAAATAGTTTGGTTTGAAAGGCATAACAAACTCATAGCAAAAAGTCTGGTTTGAAGTAAGGAATATAAAATAGGGGTGTGCAATTCGGATTTTCGGGTGATTCGGCTCGGACCTGAGCCGAATCACCCCCGTTCTGTTTTGTGCCCGAATCTGGGTCACCCGAATCACCCTTGATTCGGTTCGGATTCGGATTTAATCTGAATCCGAATCGATTCGGGGGTGTAAAAAGGGGCCCAGGGGCAAACTTTTGGGATGGGGTGGTAGGGCCCAATGGGTAGAGTCTACCACCCCAATTTCAGGGGGATTGGGCAAAGTCCTGATTTTTTGTGAATTTTTAAAGTTTTAGTGACTTTGGGGCAGTTCGGTGGCATAGCATGGGATTTGGGCAAAGGGAGTGGGGTGGGGTGGTAGTGCCTAATGGGTGCAGGCTACCACCCCAATTTCAGGGGGATTGGGCAACGGGCTGATTTTTGGTAAATTTCTGAAAATTTCATGTCTTTGGGGCAGATTGGGGCATATTGGGGCAGAAAGTGGGGGCTGGGGCAGAATAGTGGGGTGGGGTAGTAGTGCCTAATGGGTGCAGGCTACCACCCCAATTTCAGGGGGTTTGGACCAAGGGCTGATTTTTTGAGAATTTTTGAAGTTTTGGTGACTTTGGGGCAGTTTGGGGGCAGAAAGTGGATCTGCCCCAAAAGAGTGGGGTGGGGTGGTAGTGCCTAATGGGTGGAGGCTACCACACCAATTTCAGGGGGATTGGGCAGAGGGCTGATTTTTTGAGAATTTTTGAAGTTTGGGTGTCTTTGGGGCAGATTGGGGGCAGAAAGTGGATCTGCCCCAAAGGAGTGGGGTGGGCTGGTAGATAGTGCCTGATGGCTGGAGGCTACCACCCATCCCCAATTTAAGAGTGATTGGGCAGAGGGGTGAATTATGGTGAATTTATTTTTATGAGGTTTGTCTTCATAAGGTGAAGTGTGCTAAATTGATTACTTCCTCATATTATTCATAGTAAAGGAAAGTGTGAAAAAGTGAAAGTGGGGTCATGAGAATTGTTTAATTGAAAAAAATCTCATTTGCTATGATAGAATGAGAATTCACACCTCAGAAAAAACTTCACCCCACTCCTTTTGCCCAGATCCCATGATATGCCCCCGAACTGCCCCAAAGTCACTAAAATTTTAAAAAATCGCCAAAAATCAACCATGAACCGAATCACCCGAATTTTTTGTGCCCGAAATTCGGGTGATTCGGCTCGTGCCCAAAAAAATTCGGGGGACATCGGGGGTGATTCGGTTCGGCCCCAAATCACCCGAAATTGTTCGTTTCGGGCACAGATCGTTCTGTGCCCGAAATTTTTTGCACATCCCTAATATAAAATGTGTTGCTTTGCTTCAGGACATGTGAAACATCACCAATGTGAAAATAGACCCTTCGAAATAGATCCTTGAGAAATAAGGCGTTTATTGCTACTGGAGCTGGCTGCTTGGTTCCATTTCAAGCCCACTGGTATTTTCAGACTGACCACTGAAGACAAAGTGTGGATTTTAAAGTATATTGATTGATTTTTTAAAATGAATGTCACCCCTAAATTTATAAAACTGTTTAGAAGTGTCATAACTGCTTTCTTTTGTGGCAGGAAGTTACAAACAATTCTAGAATTGCCTCCATATAAAAGAAGTAACACCGCCATTTTTGTACCCCATATTATAACTCCAGAAACTCAAAAATCTTCCCAGCAACTTGGGACTTATTAAAATTTTTGAGTTTCCCATTGATTCTTTGGGGAAATTGTTATTTAAATCAGAAAGTCAGGCACAGCTCACCTAGTGGCTGCCTGTATTCACTACACATTCAATTAATTACTGGATTCACCCCTGAGTATATTGTTTTAGAGTGCTGGGCTTAGATCAGGGAGGCCTGTGTTCAAAAAGCCACTTAGCTGCAAAGCTTGCTAAATTGTCCATCTGAAATCAGATAGATTGAACAGAGCAGAGCCTTTTAAATTGCTATGCAGGTATTTAAGGGCCAGACAATACATAAAACTAAAAATGTCATCTTCCTCCCTCCCTCCCTCCCTCCCTTCCTTTAGTGGAATCCCAGGCCAGATACAGACCATGTAGGGATGGGAGGTTACCCTTTCTTCATGAGCTTTGATTCCAATAAAATTCACCCCAAAGCTGCTAGTTGCATTGGAAGGGAAGCTGCTATTGGCAGCAATAGCAGTTTCTCTCCCATTGCAAAAAGCTTTGGAGCCAGTTTTCATCCAGACCATAGATTATGGGGAAATGGTGAATGCTCCCTTTTCAATGCCCATTTTCTGCAAATGTACTCTCTGTGTTCACTAGATGAAGTCCTGGGATAAGGAAGATATCCGTGATTGGCTCCTTGAGTGGGATGCCAGCTGAGATGCTGGTTTGGTCCAACAATCAAGGTTCTCCCTATGGTATCCTCACTCCAGAAAACCCAGATCCACTTCACAGTACCCACTCAACCTCACCAGCGCACCACTAAGGAAGACCAGTTTAAGTTTTCAAAACATGCCCACAATATATCTTGAGAGAGAGAGAAGAGAGCCAGTCTTGTGGTAGCAAGCATGACTTGTTCCCTAAGCTAAGCAGGGTCTGCCCTGGATGCATATGAATGGGAGACTTGATGTGTGAGCACTGTAAGATATTCCCTTAGTGGATGGAGCCGCTCTGGGAAGAGCAGAAGGTTCCAAGTTCCCTCTCTGGCTTCTCCAAGATAGGGCTGAGAGAGATTCCTGCCTGCAACCTTGGAGAAGCCACTGCCAGTCTGTTTAGACAATACTGAGCTAGATGGACCTATGGTCTGACTCAGTATATGGCAGCTTCCTATGTTCCTATGTTGAGTGTAGGTTTCACAAAATGTCCATGGAACAGCGCCTCTGCCCCTGTGGCCAGCGGCAAGTGGAGGACTTTAAACATTATGTCCTACACTGCTCTTTTTATGGAACAATACTAGAAAAAACACTGGGTCAGTTCATTACTTGCTGGCAGATGTGTTCCTTATGTTAGTTCTCAAGGGGCCATTTTTGCTTTATTGTCTTTTAAAATTAGGAAGAGAACTTTATCTGCTAGCTCTGCTACACATCTGTCTAAGCTGTAGTTCCAGGACTTGCTGTCTTACTTGAGTTGTACTCACCAGAGTTGTAACTACAGATAGGTATTTAGGATTGCATCTCTTTTTTATTCCCATGCATGTTGTTTAGCTAGCTATTGAGACTCTACACATGATCCTTGTGTACAGTTTAACTGGGATCTCCCTGCAGAAGAGCAGGGAGCTCACCCTGGGTGGCGGAATCGGCTGCCCACATGATTACCATCTCCGTCATGGAGCCAGAAGGGGTGGTGGGGAGGAGGGGCCACCTGGCCCCTGGAGGTCCCAGAACGCTCTGCACGTTGTAGCCTCCTGTTGGGGGTTTCCTCATGAGTCACTGCAGCATGCATCTCACAATTGGGAAAACAGGGTTAGGGGAGCGCTCACTCTCCTAAACCCGTTTAACGGGGGAGTACTTAGTGAGGTTTGCTGCTCCTCTTGCAGCACACGACCTCAGGAAAGTGGGCTGGGCTCCCTTAGCCTGCTTTCCTGCGTTTGTGAAAATAGCCTCATTATAATTTTTTTACTGTTTTATGTCTTATCCGTATTTATTTATTTATTATTTATTTGTTGCAATTATATACCACCTTTCTAAATCTTGGGCAAAGAGAGGTTCTGCTTCCCAGCCTCTGGAGGGCAGGGCACTCAACTGGCCTTATAATTTAATATGAATTATAAATAAATTATATCATTTATAATTCTATAAAAACACTAACTTTTTTCTTTTTCTTTAAGCATGATTATTAGCTATTATGTTTTAGGTTGCTTTATTATGGTTTTATATGATTTAACGTGTGTTATGACTTGTAGTTACAATAAACTTACACTTTCCCATGCCACACACTCAGTCTGGATTGGGTCCCCCATGGCTGCTAATATACTTTTTAAAAGAGAAATAAATAAAGGAAATCAATGTAGTTTGGACCTTAGTTCTTGCCTCTGGTATCATTTTATTCGCAATTTTTAATTAATCAGTGATTTTTTTTTTACAGTGCTTTTTATAAGTTATACATCACCTTGGATGTCTTTCAAGCAAGGATACATTTCACAATTACTTAATTAATTAATTAACACATTTCATACTCCTCTGCATAATGTTCAGCATAGTCCAGCTTTCTTTTCTTGGTGAAATACCCCGAGTGAGGGAAAGGAAATTTTGGGGATCATCCATGTTTCTTTTTATATTGAAATAGTATATATTTGATCTGGGCCTTTGAAATGTTTGGATCAGAATTTTGGACCACATCCTTCTGTGAGTGCTGTTTAATTTGGATTTTCTTTTAATGTGTGAAGCACATGCTGCACAAGTGTTTTCTTCAAATAGTTGGTTACCACGTGTCAGGTAACCACTTGTTGGTTACCAAGTTTCGCCAAGAAAACCACTTGTTGGTTACCTGATACATGGCAGTCAATCAATCATCTTTATTATGGTCATAGACCAGCACAGTGGCAGTCTGATCAATGTACTTGTGACATGAACACCACTTGTTATGCATTTTATACATTGTAGTAAATGCAGATTTTATACATGAGGATTATTTCTCTGCTGATAATGGCCGACATTTTCCCTTGCACATGGGTGGAAGCATGATTTTCAGTGAACTTTTCTTCCTTCTTCAGTCATTTGTGCCTCTTGATTGTTGAGGGATACACACGCAAATTCTTTCACACACACACACATACACACACACACACACACACACACCCTTGCCAAGGGAAGGGGGAATCACTGAAAACCACACACACACACACAACCCCACACAAGAGAAAACACTGTTGTGATGGGTGGCATTAACCTGGATGTCAGTCAATATATGCAGCCAAGATAGGTATGAGATTGACTGATTGGTTGATTGATTGATTGGTTTGATTGATGCTGCCAACAATGTTCAGCTTTGCTTTGACCTAATCAGAAGTGTTGCCAGGATTGGAGTTTTAAAATACATGGCAATTAGACATTGTTTTAGTCTCCACTAGGATCCAAAGAACAGTTTGCTTTAAATGTCCAAGGGGACTTTGGGCTTGTTTTCCCCCACCTCCACCCACAAAAAACCTCTTCTCCCATCCATCTGTCATTAGAAATCCAGTTTTGAAGCTGAGGTGACTAAGCAGTTGGTGAGATGGCTTGGCGAGGAGCATCACTGTTTGAAGAAAGAGTCAAAACCCCACGGACATGTCTAAAGTTACTCTGAGTATCCTCCTGGACTTTGTTTTTATAATCCTGTCATTCTGTGTGATTGGTTTGGGCTTAATACCACATTGGGGAGGTGAGATTATAGACTTTAACATTAGTGACAGATTTTCATGGATTGACTTCTGTTCTCTAAGCAGTATACAATTAAGCTGTGTAATCATAGTATTTGTGGTCTCTCTCCTAACATACTGACAGACCTGCGAGCCTTTGAATGATGATAATTATTAAGGATATCATTTTTTCCAGAATGCGAACAGCATGAAAATCCACTTTGAGTCTAATGGTGAGCAATCAGGTAGTGCTTAACTCCTCTATGACTATACTCAGGAAGAGCATTCACACACACACACACACACACACACACACACACACTTTGTTGAAGGTGGTTTTTAAAAATTCCATTACATACTCTCATTCTCTGTTCTGGAGTCCTGCTGCTGTAAACATTAAATTGTCTTTTAATGTGTTTTACAAGCACCCTGACTTAGAAGAAATGAGAACAAATCCTATTTCTTTACTTGTGAAAACTAACACTTTTGCTCATTGGAAAAATAAGCAGCATAGCCATGAGGCACATTTCTCAGTATAGGTCAGTTTCTAACAGTCTCCACACCCTAGTGTGATCCAGAAAATTTTTGAAAGGGGTTCCTTTCCCAGCAACTGCCACTTATCCCCCTACTCCCTAAAATGCCCCAGATGTTATGTTACTCCAGCAAACAGTGGAGGCGAAATGGTGGCTTCCATTTTTTCCTGCAATGTCCAAGAACTATACAAATTAGGCCTTTAATAATGAAAACAAATGGGATATTGAAACTAAGATTCCTGCCTACCTCAAGATATGCATGTTTTCAGCCTTGTCATAGCAGGAAAGGCTGTTTTGCAAAACAGTCTCACTGATCAATCTTTCTTTGGTTGGTTTGTTCTTCGTTCTTGATAACATTTCGTGCTAAACTGATGGAGTGAACTGCATGATAAATTGCTTAACTACAGTATCTATTTAGCTTCTCAGTTAAAGCGTCATCGAGGAAAGGGTGCCTCAACTCCAATAATCTTACGGAATGCACTCATTGATTTCCTTCCATTTAAGTGAATGCGCATCTACAGGAAATGGTAAAGCATCACAGCTGACAACACTGTTGCAATGAAGGCAAAGTTTACCTTCCTCCCTTGACCATGGGTGTTCTCATCTTTATGGAGAAGGATCTGGCAGGTGCATGCAGCGTGTCTGCCCAACCTCTTCATAAACCTCACCTTACCATAAATAATAGTGGAATTCCTGGACAAGTTCTCACAAACTGTAGATAAGATAGCAAACCTATATCTGTACTGTACAACCTCAGGCTACAGGTGAGGACTCAGATGATGGAATACTCCTCCATAAATAAATTTCATCCACATGGTAAACTAGACAGGGAAAAGGGTTATAGCCTATCCTTTTCTCTGACAAAGAGCTGAAGCCCTCTATAATTCAACAATTTCACACCTTTCCAAATTATTTTCTTTATTCCAGTCTTTCTCCTGCCAATGTTTGCAAGCAGTGCACACACTCTCTCCCCCCTCTCCTTTTCCTTCTCCTTCAGTCAGCATTGCCTTTTAAAAATATGAATACCTCACTCTTCCGTCCCAGCTATGATGTGCCCCAAAGTTAACAATCACCAAATTAACACAATAAAAACCAATACAATATACAATACAATATAATGAGATGTTCTAAGTAGAACTAATGGAGTCTACTTTCTACTTCTTTCATCATGGTGAATCTTACAACACTCCCCATCATGATCCCTTTAGATCTCCCTGCCATGAACTGGAAGTTTGGTTCATATTGACTGTAAATGCATGAGTTCTAAAAGGGTTGTGCTTCTAATTTGAGTGGCTGCCATCTTGTTTCAAGATGGCAGAGTGAAATAAAAATTCCCTCCATCAGAGTCCCCTAAGTCCTCCTCCCATGTACTGTAAATTTTGTTTGTATTGGACTGTAAACACAAGTGCTCTAAAAGCTGGCACTAACAATCTGAGTGGCCACCATCTTGTTTCAAAATGGCAGTTCAAAATGAAAATACTTCATTAGGATCCCCTAGCACTCTCTCCGGTACTGTAAATTTGGTTTATACTGAACTGTAAACAAACATGTTATTCAAGAGGACACAAACACACAAACATGCACGGGGAGGGGCACACAGGCATGATATCATAAGCCTTCATTCCTTTCAAAAGTAGACTTTTAAAAGTACATTACATTACATGGAAAAGAGCTGGTCTTGTGATAGCAAACATGAATTGTCCCCTTAAGCTAAGCAGGGTCCACCCTGGCTGCATATGAAAAGGAGACCAAAAGTATTTCCATTGTAAGATATCCCCCTTCGGGGATGGAGCCACTCTGGGAAGAACACCTAGGTTCCAAGTTCCTTCCCTGGCATCTCCAAGATAGGGCTGAGAGAGATTCCTGCCTGCAGCCTTGGAGACAAAAATTATATCACAAAACCCACAAACAAAGACAAAGGCAATTATTACAGAGGCACAATGCAGATAGAGACCAAATTAAACATGTAATAACAAATACCCACAGGCACCCATATTATGACAGTAAATGAATACAGCGATAAGGGCTAAAACAAGCCCCACATGATAAAGAATGTAAAACTGGCAACAGTCACTGGAATGCTGGTCATGAATGATGATGTAAATGGTGTTACTGTGCCGGAAAACAGTCCTCAAAAATGCAAAGTGCTGCACTCTGCACAAAAACCTTGACCTGAAAGGCTAGGCACAGAAATCTTGAAAGTAGAAACTGGAATCTTGACAGACTTCCTAGGTAGTGGTCTGTTTTGCAAGTATTTTCATCAGAAGTATGACAATCTGTGCATCAATGATCATAAAAATGAAGCCCCAATCATACAAAATACATGGTGAAAACATGTAATAAATGCAAACAAACCAACCTTAAATCTGGAAAAGCCTTGTCACTAAAAGCAGTGTCTCACCACTGTGCCTGCTCAGACATGCTATGCTGCTTAATGAATGATGCTTAAACTTAAGAGTTAAATACTCTCCCCATCCATCAATCAATTATGTAATGAGTGGGAATATTGAACCAGCTGTGCTGATCTTAATATCCTTTCTTTGTAATTTATTTATTTAAAGGAAACAGGAGAAATCACAATTAACATTTAACCCATTGGGTATACATGTATTGAACTTGTGAATGAAAAATGATTCTTTTTGAAGAAGGATCCTCTGCTTATCTTGTTTGTCGAAGGACCTTGGTGTAAATTTAAACAGCACAAAAAACTTAAAATCATTGGGTGAGTGATATTTCTCAACAAAATGTGGCACTAGTGGGGCATCTAATATTCTATTCTTAAGCCTAGATCTGTGTTCAAGAACACAGGTCTTAACAGGTCTCATAGTGCTCCCAATATACCACAGATTACATGGACACACTATGACATAAACAGTCCCTTTCGTCTTACAACTAGCAAAAAATTTTAAGCTAACATGTCTCTTCAAACCCGGGTCCCAATATTCAGTAGTGGGAAGGCTGAACAAACAAGCTGCACAACTCCCACAGGGGTGGAAACCTTGTGCAGTCCTACTCACTGGTGGGCTTTCTGTAAAGTCTGAGAGAGTCAAAAAATTTCTTAGACTCTTGGTTTTTCTAAAGGCCACCATGGGAGGGGTTTTACAACCAGGGATATCCGAAACAAGATGCCAATGTCTATAGATAATCTTCTTGATCTGGTAGGATAATGGAGTGTAATCTATAGACCAGATAAAATGGTCCAGCTGTTTATAGGTTACACTGGTCTATAGATTACACTCCTGGTCTATAGAAGATGCCAGCATGGCTAAAAAGTAAAGTCAAGGAAGCTATAAAGTGGGGGAAGACTTCATTCAGAAATTGGAAGGCCTGCCCAAATGAAGAGAACAGAAAGGAATACAAACTCTTGCAGAAAATTTAGCTAAAAGGATCCGAGGGATCTGGAAAATTACAGGTTGGTTAGCTTAACATCTGTGCCAGGTAAATTGATGGAAAGCATTATCTGGGACAAAATTATTAAGCATATAGGAGAACAGGCCCTGCTGAAAGAGAATGAGCATGGCTTCTGCAAAGGTAAATCTTGCCTCACCAAAGTTTTGGAGTTATTTGAGAGTGTCAACAGTTATGTGGATAAAAGTGATCTAGTTGACATAGTACACTTGGACTTTCAAAAAGCTTTTGACACATTTCCTCATCAAAGACTCTTGAGAAAACTTAGCAGCCATGGAATAAGGGAACAGGTTCATGTGTAGATTGGTAACAGGTTGAAAGACAGGAAACAGAAGGTAGATATAAATGGACAATTCTCTAAATGGAGGGAAGTAAGAAGTAGGGTTCCCTAGGGACCAAAGCACTTTAACTTGTTCATAAATAATCTAGAAGTTTGGTAAGCAGCGAGGTAACCAAATTTGCAGATAACACCAAACTATTTAGGGTAGTGAAATCCAAAGGAGACTGCGATGAGCTCCAAAAGGATCTCTCCAAACTGGGTGAGTGGGCAACAAAATGGCAAATGCAGTTCAATGTTAGCAAGTGTAAAGTGATGCATATTGGGGCAAAAAACTCCAGCTTCACATATATGCTGATGGGGTATGAGCTGTTGGTGTCTGACCAGAAGAAGGACTAGGAGAGGGACTGACCTGGAGGAGGGCCCTCTGGGTGAGGTGAAGCAGGTGAGGTGAGGCAGGTGGCTACTAGGGAGAGGGCATTTTCTGTGGTTACACCCCGTTTATGCAATAGACTCCCCAATGAAGTTTGCATGACTTCATCACTTTGTTCTTTGTTCTTAACCTGGCAAGGTTAAGCCCTTTTTGTTTACTCAGGCATTTTAAATTTTTATCTGATTTTAACTTATTCTTAAAGAAAGTCTTTAAAATTGTTTTGTGTTGTATTTTATTTATCATCAATCATCATCATCGTCGTCGTCATCGTCATGAATTGTTATCTTGGGCTTGTGGTGGACAGCTCATTGAAAGTGTCAACTCAGTGTGCAGCTGCTGTGGAAAAGGCCAATTCCATGCGTGGAATCATTAGGAAGGGTATTGAGAATAAAACTGTTTTCGTATAATGCCCTTATACAAACTATGGTGTTGCCATATTTGGAATACTGTGTGCAGTCCTGGTCACCATACATCAGAAAGGACATTATAGAATTGGAGGTGGTGCAGAAGAGGACAACATGATGATCCAGGGGCCTAGAGCACCTTCCTTATGAGGCAAGTCTACAACACCTGGGGCTTTTTAGTTTAGAAAATAGACGACTGAGGTGTGGAGAAAGTTGATTGAGAGAAATCCCCACCCTCATAACAGTAGAACCAGAGGTCATCCCATGAAACTGATTGCCAAGAAATTTAGGTCAAACAAAAGGAAGTTCTTTTACACAACACATAAATAACCTATGGAATTCTCTGGCACAAGATGTGGTGATAGCCACTAGGGATGTGCATAAAACCGGTTCTCCCGGTTCGGTTCGGGTCCGAACCGGGTCCGGACCGGACCGGGGTGGTTCGGTTTTGGTTTTGCCAGACCACCCCCCCGGTCCAGTTCGGTTTCGAACCGGTTCGGATCCGAACCGAACCGGTTCAGATCACAAAAAGTGGCTGGTTTTGAAGGGGACATTGTGTTCTACCTGCCACCCAAATTTCAAGTCGATTGGACCTTCCTCTGATTTTTTACAAATTTTTTTCAAAAAATAAATTTTTGCCCATAACTCACAATGTGGAGCCCTTAGGGGCAAAAAAGCTGGGGTGGGTGGTAGCCACCCATGGGTGTCCTCCACCCCAAAAATCCCAAGGCAATTGGTGGCTCCTAGTATTATTGGTGAATTTCTGAAGAAAAATTTTTTTCCCATTGGCTAGAATGGGGGTTCGGGGCTGCCCCAGACCCACCTCTGTGGGGTGGCAGCACCCCCAAAGTGGGTCCGGGGCCATGGCAAAAATGCCCTCAGTCCCTCCCAGCAATCCCCGTAGAGATAGGAGTGATGGTTCTGTTGTTTTTCTGAGGTATTCTGAGTGTAGATTCTATGATAGCTTATGAGATTTCCAATGAGACACCATGAATCCACTCTCATTTGCTATCACAGAATCCACACTCACTCAGAACACCTCAGAAAAACAACAGAACCATCACTCCTATCTCTACGGGGATTGCTGGGAGGGACTGAGGGCATTTTTGCCATGGCCCCGGACCCACTTTGGCGGTGCTGCCACCCCACAGAGGCGGGTCTGGGGCAGCCCCGAACCCCCATTCTAGCCAATGGAAAAAAAAATTTTCTTCAGAAATTCACCAATAATACTAGGAGCAACCCAACAATTGCCACCCCATCTTTTTGGCCCCTCTCTCTGGGCGCCCTAACATGTAACACCTAGTCAGTCCATCTTAATGCCTACCTACTACCACCACTCCTATCCAAGCAAGTAAGAGGAGGACACTCAGAGAGACAACACCCACTCTCTGATCTAACAAAAAGGCCACTGCTGTGCTGCCTGCCAGCACAGCAGCAGCAGCGGAGCAGCACACTAAGCACAAGAGCAGCACACACAGAGAAGAAGCAGGAGGCGGAGCAGCAGAGCAGCAGACCTGCCGCTCTGCATGATGGGTGACGTGATGCCCAAAGGAACCACCGCCTCACTCAGTGCCTGCCACTGACTAGGCCCGACAGACAGAAGCCAGCCAACCTGCTCTGCTCTGCTCTGATGCTCCCCATGGATGATGCACACACACCCTACATCTGCATCCCAATGACCAGACCAGACCAGACCAAGTGCGCAGAGTCAGCACAGGCCAGCAGCCACCAGCCCAGCAACAACAACAGCTACTACTGCTACCACCACAACCAGTGTTGCCGCTACAATAACATTCCCAGTCCAGTCACGCGCGCCACAGCCTGAGCCTAGCACACAGCCAACAGCTGCTGCCAGCCAGTGCCTGGCAAGCCCAGCCAACATGAGGAGGAGAGAGCTAACAAGTAGACGGCGCACGCACATCACCAACCCATCACGACGGCGCAACTGCAAGGGGAGAGGGCACAATTACAGGCAGGAGGAGGAGGAGGAGGAGGAGGAGGAGGAGGCGGGCGAGGCAATCCTAGCACAGATTTGAAAGTTTAAAATCCACCAGGACATCTTCTAGAATCTAGACTTCTGTTTTTTCTACCACCAGCTGTAGTGTCTAGTTAGTCAGTGTGCTGTGCAGCTGAGCTGAGCTGAGCTGAGCTGCATTTGAGGAAGGGTGATTGTAGCTAGTTCTTTAGTTTCAGCAGACTGAGCATTGAGCATGGGCAGTGGCCTTGGGAAGCAACACAATTACACGACACTCACCTGCTGCTGCTGGTTCTAGAAGTTGCCTCTTCTCGTCTTCACCTCTTCGTGTGTGTGTGTGTGTGTGTGCAGTGAGTGCATGCCTTTTGCCTTGCTGGAAAGAAATGCTTCTCTGGTCCACCACCACATATCTGCTCAAGGACACAGAGGCCCAAGGCAGAGGTGGTGGCACCAGTGTGAGTGCATGTGTGCTGGTGGTGTTTGCCACCACAGGTGTTTTGTGTGTGTATGTGTGCGCTGCTAGCTAGGAGGGGGGAGGGAGGCAGGGAGGGAGGCTGGGAGGCAGGGGGGAGGAAAGGGGAGGGGGAGAGGGATGTAGAGGGGATTGAAGGGGGGAGGGTCCGGCTCAGAGTTGGTCAGCCACATATTTGTGCACACACGTGCTCACGTGTGTGCTTCGGTGGGAGAGACCAGACTCTCATCATCTGCCAGACCGGGGTTGGGGGCAGGTGAGGCGGTGGTGGGCTGGAAGGGAGGGAGGATGGAAGGTGGTGAAGAGGAAGGGGAGAGGATGAGAGGGGAAAGATGGAGGGAGGCATGGGGGGGGGAGGAAAAAAAACATGTAGACAGACACACACCACACTACACACAGAAAGCATCCACACACAGAGACAGTGCTAGGCATCCATTCACACAGACAGACAGACAGACAGACACACAACAGGAAGAGACAGACTGAGCCTGCACCACACACACACACACAGACCCAATTCCCCCCCTGCACAGTTATCAATCAATATGTTGTGTTGGCAGCCAGTTCATTGCTATTCTGATGGTTTTGGGTTTTTTGCCATCAGCCAACATCAACAGTGACCACAATCAAGATGAACATAAGATGATAATAATTCATTCGTTTCATTTCAAAAAATCACCCAATCATCTTCTCCATGTAAACCAAGCCCCCCACACATGATTTCTGGTGACATTTTCAATAAAATCAATTCATTTGGCATTCATCATTTTGTTCTCCCTTTGTCACCTTTTTTTCTTTCTTTTGCATAATTTTGAGGCTTGATTTTGACATGGGGTTTTTAAAGAAAAAATTATTTACATGTTTATTTACATACAGTATTTACATATCTACACTGCATTTTTGAACGTATACCCGCCGCTGCCGCTAAGTCTAGTACTCCGTGGGCTGTGCTACTTTGGGGGGGTGTGCCGTGCCCACGCCAGGTCCCCAAATGCTGACAGGTGGATAGATAAAGGGCCTGTGCTGGTCAGCATTGGGTTTCTTTTTAGGTGGGCGTGGGCATTGTAAACATCTGGCCAGTCGCAGCACTACAACTACTACTACAACTGCATCTCTGTGTGGGCACACTACACGCTGCGACTGGCTGGCACGGCTCAGCATCTGTCACGTCAGCTCAGCTAGAGGTGGAAGGGGGGAGGGTAGGGATAAGCACAGAGTTCGAGCCAGGCAGGTGACCAACCATGGGGCAACCCACGGTAATCACTCGCCCGTCTCAAACTGCAGCTTGGGGTAGCCCAACAGGGGGAGGTTCACCTTAAGGAAGACCAGCTGCTCCACCAGACCAGGGTCCAAGCGGGAGCGAGAGGGTGTCACCACGTCCCCGGCACGTAAAAACACCCGCTCGCTCTGGACACTGGTTGGGGGGCAGGAGAGGAGGCGCACAGCCACCACCGCCAGGTCCGGCCAGACTTGGCGGCGGCTCGCCCAGAACTGTGCGCAGTCCACGCCGTCTCCCTCCACAGGCTCCTCCAAGTACTGCGCAACGCATTGCTCAGCACTGGAGGGGGGCCTGGCAGGTCGAGCCTCCCGCATACCAGGCATGGCGCCATAGCAGAACCGCTGAAACCACTGGGCGGATCTCGAGTCGGTAGCAAATGGCTGCTGCGATGGCGCCGCCTGGGATGCCGCGCTGCTGGACTGGGAAGAGGGAGGGGAAGGGGAAGCTGACGCCGGCTGGCCGCCCATGCTGCTGCTGGGTGCGGGTTGGGCCGCGAGGGCTGCCCCCGCACCACTACCAACACCCTGGTCTCTGCGGGCCCTAGCGGCCTCCTCCTCCCTAACCTTCTCGACCAGGATGCCCTTCCACCTGGGCAAGTCGTCGGCACTCACGGCATTGCCCTTGAGGGCTGGGTGACAGAGACAAGCGAGGACATACTCCTCCCTGTCTCCCAGCACATCAACGAGCCGCTTGTCAACCCCAGACCTCAGCCTCCCAGCCAGAGCACGACCCTCTGGCGTGGTCAGAGAGATATGGAGTCCACCCATCAGCTTCTCGAGACCAACAGCTGTGGGCAGCGCCTGGCTCAAGGGAGTGGTGTCGCCACACAAGCCCTTCGTGGCAAGCTGGAAGGGCTCGAGTGCCGACACCGCCTCGGACATCTGCTTCCACTCTGCGTTCGAGAAGTCGCAGACATCCAAGGACTCGTCCCTCGCCAGGGCGACAAGGGCTCTCTCCTGCTCCAACAGGCGCTGGAACAGGAGGAAGGTGGAGTTCCACCTCGTCTCCACATCCGTAGGGATGAGATGGCGAGGAAGGCCAAGGTCATCCTGCTTCTGGCGAAGCAGTCTCCTGGACTTCTCGCTGCTGTGGAAGTGGGCGGCCAGCTTGCGGGACTTATCCACAAGCGTAGCCGTGGCAGCAACAGCACCTGCGATGGGGCGGGCCCCCTTCTCCTGGGACGCCCTCAGCTCCTTAAGGCCAAGGGCGTCCCTGACGGTCAGATGGAGCGTGTGTGCCATACACCGTATGTTCACACAGTCCATGACTGTCTCGACAGCGGCGGTAACGTTGGCTCCATTGTCGGTGACAATGAAGCCGCGGGAGAGGTGTGGACACCCGCCAATCCACTCCTCTATCTGGCGGTCGAGTACGGCCGCCACCTCCTCCGCGGTGTGCCTCGTGTCCATCGTCTCCACGTGCAGGACAGCCCACCTGTGCCGTAGTGCATCGGGAGCCGCGCCGGACCCGGAAGCATCGCCCGCGGAGGTCCCCTCACTCTCCGGTCCCCACCAGTGGGCAGTGAGGGCCAGGAAAGAAGCGTGCATCCCACTGACACTGGTCCAGAGGTCAGTCGTGAAATGCACGCTTGTCCCGGCCGGAGCTGCACGCAGCTCGGCCGACACGAGCTCCCTGCACCGGCGGTACAGGGAGGGGACCACGTTCCGGCTGAACGTCGTCCTTGAGGGGATGACGTATTCGGGAGCCAGGTATTGGAGAATACGGCGGAAGCCGTTGTTCTCGACCACCTGAAACGGCTGGTCATCGGTGGAAATCATCTCCCCTATGAGGCGGGTGAGGTGATGATGGTCCACGCGAACAATACGCTGGCTGCCCGAGGACTGCGTCCACCGCTGGACGGGCAGTGTAGCCTGCCTGCTGGCTGGCACACTGCCGCTGCCCGCCCTAGTGGCAGATGCACAAGGCGCACTAGCGCTGCCAGCCTGTCCCCTGAGACCTGGGTGGTGACGCTCTAGGTGTCTCCACATAGGCGTCGTACCCAGGTGCGCAGGGTCCCTTCCACGGCTGACAAGCATCCTGCAGTGGACACAGCGGGCGTGGAATGGGTCATCTTGAGGGACCTCAAAATGCACCCATGCACCACTGCCCTTGGCCTCCTGCGCCCTGGGCGCCGTCCTAGGCCGTTTCTCGCAGGGTGGCTGCAGTCCTAGGGGGGGGGGGCGGCCGCCGCTGCCTGCCCACTGCTGCCACCCAACCCGCCCCTTCCGCCCTCCACAGCGGAGGAAGGGCCCGGCTCAACTGGCATCGGAGAGGCAGGCCTCTCCTCCACCACCTCGCCAGACCGCTCCCCACCAGAGTGTCGGGCTTCACGAGGGGGGGCCCCACTGAGCGGCGAAAGGATAGGGGGAAGGGGCCCCAGAGGGAGGGAGAACCTGGCTGCATCGCTGCCAGCCGCACGGTCCTCACCGCCCTCTACCTGCTCTTCCAACTCCACAGTCTCCTCCACCTCAACAACTGGCGGTAGCTCAGCAGCACCTGGTGCCGCCGGCGAGGAGGGACCCGCCACAGCCCTAACAGTGCCTCTGCCTCTGCCGCGATTGGCGGCAGCAGGCGTGGGGAACTGAATCCTGCGCACCAAAGATGGGGCCGGAGCAAAGAATTCTCCAATGGGGAGAACTGGGGTGTCCTCAGGCTCCCCGCGTCCTCTCCCTCCCCGTGCCGCAGGCGCACCCCGCACCTGTCCTCTCCCACCTCTGCCTGCCAGCCTTGAGCGAGCCCTGCCCGCCACACGGCGCTCAGACATGCTGCTAGGTCAGAAGGAGGGAGACTTTAGGAGGAAGGCCAGACAGGGTCAAAAAAATAATTTGGAGGGGCTTAGGGGCCAAAAAAAAGGCAGCTGATTTGGAGGCGGCGGGGGGGAAGTTTGTTTTCAAAAAAGGAAGCCAATTGGGGGGAAAGGAAGACTTTTTGATATGGGGGGGAAGCCAATCGAAGTGAGGGGGAGGGTGTCCTTTTTGAATTTGGGAGTCAACCACCAAGCCAATTGGGGAGATGGGGCTGGGAGGGGTTTTTTTTAGAAAAATAGGGGGTTAAAGGGTGGAACCCCGGTGTGGGAGGGTGGCACGGGCAGTTGGGTGGAGTAGTTGTGGTGTGGGTGGCAAGTTTTTAGCTTTTTGGGGGGGGGAGAGTGGATGGGGGGAGGGCACAGCACCTACCGGGGGTGGGGGAGGGATGCAGTCAACGCTTGGGAACCTGCAGATCAAAGGAGGAAACCCTTATTTAGTGAACTGGAACACAAAGTGTGGGTTCTGGGGGGTGGTTCTCAAGTAATGCTCCTGTGGGGGGAGCATCAAACTCAATGCAGCCTATTTAGTGACTCTAAATTGCACACAACCAAAACCAGAACCCAGTCACACCAACACAGAGGTTGAACCCACCCACTCTGTGACTCTGCCTGCCCAATGCCATGGCAAGCAAGCAGCAGCAAACACTTGATGGCAGCCTCATGGATTGAACATCATGATCATCATCATACGTGTGTATTGGCCCAGCATGTAGTGGCAGCATCAGAGCCCAGCCAGGACCCCACTCAGACTGCCCCAGAGGCAAGGAAGCACTCTGGCATGGCATGGGCCCAGCATGTAGTGGCAGCATCAGAGCCCAGCCAGGACCCCACTCAGACTGCCCCAGAGGCAAGGAAGCACTCTGGCATGGCATGGGCCCAGCATGTAGTGGCAGCATCGCATCAGAACCCTGGACCCCACTCAGACTGCCCCAGAGGCAAGGAAGCACTCTGGAAGGCACCTGTTCAAAAACCACCTGCAAGACGCATGCAATGCAACGCAACACACAGCAGCAATTTCTTTACTGGGCATGGGCATGAAGACACAAGTTTTACAACAGTACATCTCCTCTCCAAGGTTCCCTCCCTCCTCCCCACACCCAAATGCATTTCAGAATAGGGGTGTCCCTATTTAAAACCGCCAGCTAGGGAGAGAAAGGGGCAACAAAAGGTGCACAATCGGACACGCACTAACCCCTCTTCTTCCGGTCCTTCTCCTGCCACTCACTGCTGGTCACGGATTCGCCGCCGCCAGCCAGCCACCCTGGGCTGAGACACAGCAGGGCGGCCGCACGAGGCACACAGGCAACCGGGGTAGTTCAACAACGATGGAGGGGCAGAAGTGAGGAGACAACACTATTTGTGTCGCTCAACTCACCCCCAAGCAGAGACAAAATCAACCAAAAACTATAAAAAGAAAAAAAAAACCGATGGCAGCCGCCAGGTGGGTAGGCTACTGTGTGCGGCTGCAGCTGTGGGAGAGGAGGTGGAAAGTGAAGGGGAGCAGAGAGAGAAAAGACTAAGAGAGAGAGAAAAGAGAGGGGGGGCAGGGACAAAGAGAAAGAGAGGAGAGAGAGAGAAAAGAAAGAGAGAGAGAGGAGAAAGAGAGATGATAGAGAGAAAGAGGAGAGAGGAGAAGCGCAGCGCAGCAGGGAGGGGGGATTCAGGTGTGGGGGGAGGACACAGCAGTAGCAGCGGTCCAAAGAGGTGGGGGGAGCAGAGAGGGTGTGTGTGGTTGGGGGCTAGTGTGTGGCAGGGGGCCTGGGGTAAGTGGAGAGAGTCGGGGGCAAGGAGGAAAAGAGGTGGGGTGGGGGGAGCAGAGAGGGTGTGTGTGGTTGGGGGCTAGTGTGTGGCAGGGGGCCTGGGGTAAGTGGAGAGAGTCGGGGGCAAGGAGAAAAAGAGGTGGGGTGGGGGGAGCAGAGAGGGTGTGTGTGGTTGGGGGCTAGTGTGTGGCAGGGGGCCTGGGGTAAGTGGAGAGAGTCGGGGGCAAGGAGAAAAAGAGGTGGGGTGGGGGGAGCAGAGAGGGTGTGTGTGGTTGGGGCTAGTGTGTGGCAGGGGGCCTGGGGTAAGTGGAGAGAGTCGGGGGCAAGGAGGAAAAGAGGTGGGGTGGGGGGAGTAGAGAGGCTGTGTGTGGTTGGGGGCTAGTGTGTGGCAGGGGGCCTGGGGTAAGTGGAGAGAGTCGGGGGCAAGGAGAAAAAGAGGTGGGGTGGGGGGAGCAGAGAGGGTGTGTGTGGTTGGGGGCTAGTGTGTGGCAGGGGGCCTGGGGTAAGTGGAGAGAGTCGGGGGCAAGGAGAAAAAGAGGTGGGGTGGGGGGAGCAGAGAGGGTGTGTGTGGTTGGGGCTAGTGTGTGGCAGGGGGCCTGGGGTAAGTGGAGAGAGTCGGGGGCAAGGAGGAAAAGAGGTGGGGTGGGGGGAGCAGAGAGGCTGTGTGTGGTTGGGGGCTAGTGTGTGGCAGGGGGCCTGGGGTAAGTGGAGAGAGTCGGGGGCAAGGAGAAAAAGAGGTGGGGTGGGGGGAGCAGAGAGGGTGTGTGTGGTTGGGGCTAGTGTGTGGCAGGGGGCCTGGGGTAAGTGGAGAGAGTCAGGGGCAAGGAGGAAAAGAGGTGGGGTGGGGGGAGCAGAGAGGGTGTGTGTGGTTGGGGGCTAGTGTGTGGCAGGGGGCCTGGGGTGAGTGGAGAGAGTCAGGGGCAAGGAGAAAAAGAGGTGGGGTGGGGGGAGCAGAGAGGGTGTGTGTGGTTGGGGGCTAGTGTGTGGCAGAGGGGTGTTGGGGGGAAGGGGAGGGGGCAACAACAAACAGCAAAGGAGAAACTGGAACAACTCGGGCAGCAGCAGCGATTAGGCTGGATGGGGTGGTTGGGGGAGGAGCTGGGCCTGGGCTAGGGTAGGGTCTGGGAGGAGGGAGGGTGGGGGGGGCAGGCAGGGGGGGGGGGAGGAGGAGGAGGAGGGTAGCAAAATATATAAAGCAATATATATCAAGAGAACACAAGCCAGAAGTTTAAAAAAAAAATTAAAAGAAAGACTATAACCAGCAGAAAAAACTTGGGGGTGGGGGTGTGGGGAGGGGGAACCAAACACAGACTCTGAGGGGGGCCACTAAGTGAACAGAGACAATGAAACCACAATTGCTGCAAATTAATAATAGCAAATGAATAAGTGGAACCAAGCAAAGAAAACTGGACTCGGTTTGGCAGCAGCAAACTTGGGAGAAGGCTGGATGGGGTGGGGTTGGGGTGGGGTGTGGTTGGACTTGGAGGGGCAAGTTTGGAGCAGGGAACCAAAACTGATTATATGGGACAACAAGAAACAACAACAGAATCCTCTGGGGGTGGGGGGGAGGGATTCAGGGAACCAACTCGCAGGGCAGCAGCAGTCAGCAGAAACAAACAAAATGGTACAATTTAAGCAAAACCAGCAAGCAATATATAACTGAAACCAATGGAATGCAATGTGAAAATCAAAAAGTTGGACAACAACAAGGCAGGACAAAGAGCAATAATTAATGGAAGAAGATTTAAAGCAATGAGGATGCAGTGGGTGGGAGTGGGGGAGGGGGAGGGTAGGCCCAAAGGATGAGAAGGGAAAGGGGGGGGAGGGGGGGGAGAAAAGCAGACAGACAAGGAACAGGGAAAATTGGGGGAAATTAAGAAGAAAGTAAAGTGAAGTAACACACAGTATACAGACAAGAGACAGACAGAGAGAGGAGACACACAGAGAGTCACAAAGGGCAGGTGGACAAAGGATTAGACAGAGCACACACAGAGAGACACAGGACACAGTCAGGACTCACAGAGACACCAGAGCAGCCAGCAAAGGGCAAGCAGGTCTCAGAGATGATCCCACAACTGCAGCCAAGAGAAGTTTCCAGAGAAGAGGCTTGGGTTTATATAGGTTTGAAATTCCCTCCTTTGGGAGCCCCCACCTTTGCACTCCCCCCACGGCCAACAGGGTGCCAGCTCTCAACAGTGCAACAGCCAAGCAGCCTACCAGACCAAAGGACTCATTCTGGCCAATCAAGGATCAATAGCGCAGCCAATACAATGCCTGGAAATAGCATCACAAAATGGATGCAAGGAGGAGCAAAAGTTTCGGGAAGGAGACACAAAATGGAGGACACACTTTAAAGAGACACTGAGTGAGACTCAATTTCATTCCCGAACCGGCTCGAATTCGGTCCGGCTCGGTCCCCGGGAGGGCCCGATTCGGTCCGGGATCGAGCCGCCGGATCCGGACCGGTTCGGACGAACCGGTCCGGATCCGAACCGAACCGCACATCCCTAATAGCCACCAGTCTGCATGGCTTTAAGAAGGGTTTAAATTTGTGGAGGACAAGTCTATTGATGAATACTAGTCTGTTGGCTATAGGCCATCACCGGCCTAAGAGGGAAGATCTCTCTAAATACCTGTTGCAGGGGAGCAACAGCAGGAGAGAGGGCATGTTCTCAGCTCTTGCCTGTGGGCTTCCCAGAGTCATCTGGTGGGCCAATGTATGAAACAGTTTGCTGGACTAGATGGGCCTTGGGCCTGATACAGCACAGCTCTTCTTATGTTCTTATGAACTCCTCAAATGCTTGAGGGGGATCTGCATCTGCTTGATAGGAAGAGCATGATATATGGCAGCCATAACTTTTAACTGCTTTTTAATATCTACATGAAACTGCTGGGTGAGGTCATCAGGAGATTTGGTGCTGAGTGTTATCAGTATGCTGATGAGACCCAGATCTACTTCTCATTTTCATCTTCATCATCAGGAAATGGCATTCATTCCCTAAATGCCTGCCTACAAGCAGTAATGGGCTGGATGAGGGAAAACAAACTGAAGCTGAATCTAAGCAAGACGGAGGTGCTCATTGTAGGGGCTCAGAATTTGAGGGATGAGTTAGACCTTCCTGTGATGGATGGGGTTTCAGTCTCCCAGAATGAGCAGGTATGCAGCTTGGAAGTACTCCTGGACCCAGGCCTCACGCTGGTATCTCATGTGGAGGCTATGGCCAGGAGTGCTTTCTATCAGCTTCAGCTGATTCAACAGCTGTGCCCATTCCTTGAAGAGGACGATGTCAAAACAGTGGTGCATCAGCTGGTAACTTCCAGGCTTGACTATTGCAATGTGCTCTATGTGGGGCTGCCTTTGTACGTAGTTCAGAAACTTCAGTTAGTTCAAAATGCAGCAGCCAGATTGGTCTCTGGGGCAACCTGGAGAGACTATATTATGTCCATCTTGAAACAGCTGCACTGGCTGCTGGTATGTTTTCAGGCAAAATACAAAGTGTTGGCTATTATCTTAAAAGCCCTGAACGGCTTGGGTCTGGGCTACCTTAGAGAGCGTCTTCTTCAGTACGATCCCACCGCACATTAAGGTCATCTGAGGAGATCTGTCTTCAGTTGCCACCAACACATCTGGTGGCGACTCAGAGGCAGACCTTCTCTGTGGCTGCTCCTGGACTGTGGAATGCCCTCCCAGCAGAAATCTGCAATCTGAGTTCATTATTGGCCTTCTGGAGAGCCCTTAAAACCTGTTTGTTTGACCTGGCCTTCCAGGGTTTTTTAAAAGCTGTTTTTAAACCGTAAAGGTTTGACCTGGTTTTCCAGGGCTTTAAAAACTGTTTTAATTGTTTTAATCATGGTTTTAAGTTGTTTTTACATTTTTCAATTTTAACAGTTAATTTATTTTAGTGTTGTTTTAATGTAAACCGCCCTGAGCCATTTTTGGAAGGGTGGAATAGAAATAAAATGAAATAAAATGAAATAAAATAAAATGAAATAAATAACTGGCTACCATGGTCAGCCAAAATATGGGGGGCCCTGACTGTGATAAACCAGAAGCTCTCCAGAAGAATCCAGGGCAAATCCATAACAACAACAAACACTTAAAGGCTGACTGTCCTAGGTCTCTCTCAAAGGCGTAACAATGGGGGGCAGGGGGGGCACGTGCCCCCGGCTCCATCTTTGCTGGTCACGTGGGGGGCGCTGCCATGACCCCTGCTGATCCCAAATTTTTTAAAAAAATATTTTTTTAATGGGAAAAAACGCACCGTGGTGCCCAGGCAACCCTCACTTCCGGCTTCCATGCAACTTCCCCCCGCATACCGAGTGGCAGAATGCAGCCACTCTGTATGTGGGGGGAAAGTTGCATGGAAGCCGGAAGTGAGGGTTGCATCACTTCCGGCTTCCATGCAACCCCCCCCCCCCCCCGCATACAGAGTGGCAGAATGCAGCCACTCTGTATGTGGGGGGAAGTCGCATGGAAGCCGGAAGTGAGGGTTGCCTGGGCGCGTCGGGAGACAAGACAAGGCGGTGGGAACGCTGAGAGCCCTCCAGCTGTGGTGTTCCCCACCAGTCCCCCATCCTCTCGCGGTGCGCGCCCCTCCTCAGCCGCGCTCTGCTCCTCGTTTGCTCTCCCTCCCGTTGCATGGCGGGCTGAGGGCGGCTCGGTGGTGCGCGCGCAGGGACAGCCTGCCGTAGGATGAAGAGTTCAGCTGGTGGCAGGAGAGAGAAGCTGCTCGCTCAGAGGCAAAGCCCAGTCCAGGAGCAGTAAGTAAGGGAGCCCTGGCGGCGCCCCTATGTATTCCGCACAGGGGCTGGCGGAGGGAGCAACCTACCCGCTCCCCGCTGTCTAGATTCCCAAATCTTCTGCAAAAAGGCGGGAAAGGGGGCAGAAGCAGGGAGCCTGCCTGCTGCAGAACCGTGTTTGCATTTGTTGGAGCAGCCATAAACAAACAAAAAACCCCAACACAACCCACCCACCCCCACACTAAAAATAAAAAGCCTGGCAAAATAGATACATTTTCAGAAGCTTCGTAAAGGACAGAAGGAAGGGAGCATTACACATTTTTGAGTTCCAGATCAAATGCACTCTGTGTATGCTCCAAGGCATTCTGTTTAATTTCATTTGTTCTTGGCTGAGCTTTGCCATGAAAAACAGGCACCGGGGCTAAGACCTCATGAGCAATGGTTAAAATAAGCTCAGCCAGTGATTTGTAAAAGCACTTAGAAACTCGAATAAATCTAGAGGGAGCACTCCAGACTTTACTGGCTTGCATGTTCTGGAACTTAAATGCTTGGAAAGCATTAAAAAATAACACTTGTCTTGCTTTCTGTGGGCAGAAGATAGATGTTTATTCCACTGGCTTAGCTGAGTGTGGTAAGACTGTGGAGTAAGGGTGGGGGGGGGTGGCAGTGTTTATGAGGGCTTCAGTTCATAGCCCATCATTAACTATAGTTAATAAGAGCTAAATATATCATTTTACTATAAGGCTTCATATTATTTTACTATATCAGTGTCCTTGTCATTGATATATTCAAGCAACTACATATGGAAACAAAGTGGTATGTGACCTGTATTAACAAATGTCTCTTTGTGGTTTAGTTATTGTGGGGCTTTAAGATTGTTCTTTAGCCATAACTGGCACAAGTTAATGCGCATACAAACCTGCAATCTATCCACTATAACCCAAAATGTGTCACTAAAAATTATGAAGGTGCTGCTCAGTATATCTTGGTTTTAATATGATGTGTACTGATTGCTGCTAGATGCATTTTCCCAGAAAGTGATTTTGTTGCTTTAAACACAGGCTGAAGTATTCATAAAGAGTACAGGGTTACACTTTGCAGTGATTGTATGGCAGTGAGTGGGGATTTAGTGCTACCAACACTGTGTTTATTAAAGACAGTAATTGCCATGAAATTTAATGGAATACTGCTGTCATCCAGATATCTGGCTACTTTAAAAGAACATAGGAACACAGGAAGCTGCCATATACTGAGTCAGACCATTGGTCTATCTAGCTCACTATTGTCTTCACAGACTGGCAGCGTCTTCTCCAAGAAGAATTTACAATGACTCCCAATACTACTCCTACACCTGCCTCCTACTTTCACTTACTGTAGCTTTTCTCATTACACTGTCACTTAGTGAAAGGCATACAAATGGAGGAAGCACTAAGTGACTACTATGAAGAAATACCTACACGTAGAGTGCTATCTAATGAATAATATAAAAAGTTAAAATAAAAACACATTCAAATCTCTTTTAGCAACAGTGGCTTCTAATTGTTGCTCAAACAGATTAACAGATTAACAAGCATAACTTTCAGATAAATTAATATTTGAATTTATGGTGTACCTTCAAAATTGCATGGCCTCCTGAATACACAGATATTTTGTAATAGCCCTAATCACAGGGGTGTGGCTTGAGGCCAGATAGCTGAGTTTGTGTTTATAGAGGATCACTTTCTGTACCAGGCAGAATGTGAGCATAGGCAGGCACTGGTGGAAGAGTAGATTACGTGTCAGTCAGATGTATGTTGGGGGGGGGCGGTGGGGGGGCGCAATTTCAGTGCTTGCCCTGGGCGCCGTTTTCCCTAGTTACGCCTCTGGTCTCTCTTGGACTCTTGTGTCTGTAGGATGACACAGCAGCCAACCTGACTAAAAGCCATTTGTTGGCCCACCTGCATGTCTAGCATGGAGAGGAGAGCTGGTCTTGTGGTAGCAAGCATGACTTGTCCCCATAGCTAAGCAGGGTCTGCCTTGGTTCCATATGGATGGGAGACTTGATCTGTGAGCACTACAAGATATTCCCCTCAGGGAATGAAGCCACTCTGGGAAGAGCAGAAGGTTTCAAGTTCCCTCCCTGGCTTCTCCAAGATAGGGCTGAGAGAGATTCCTGCCTGCAACCTTGGAGAAGCCGCTGCCAGTCTGTGCAGACAATACTGAGCTAGATAGACCAATGGTCTGACTCAGTATATGGCAGCTTCCTATGCTCCTATCTATCTGTTTGCCTCTACAGGTAAGTGTAGGAAACATGTACTAAAATGGTGCAGACCTTACAGTGCTGCTACCTGCTACTACCCACAACACCTGGTGCTTGCTCTTCTGCATATCAAGCATCCAAGAGCCAGGATGCCATCTTATATTGAGTCAAATCACTGGGTCATCTAGCTCAGTATTATTTGCTCTGATGGGCACTTGCTGTCACAGGGACCTGTCACAGGGACCTTTCTCAGCCTTATTTGGAGATTCCAGAGATTGAACCTGAGGACATCTGCTCCTAGCACTGAGCCATGGCCTATATGTGGTGCTATCACCAACTGAAATACTGTTATGGCCACTCCAAGAAGTTATCAAGAATAAGAAGACTAGAAGTGAACAGGCTTACAGAAAATCTATTCCCTTTTTGTATCTTCATAATAATTATCAGCCATTCGCAACAACATGTTTTCTAGAGAGAAGTCATCAGAAACATCTTGAGGGGGTAAAAAATTACACTGATTTCAATCACAGCACTAATCATAAAGTAATTATCATTGCTGATTGGCATAAGAATGATCATTAGCTAGGTATTAAATTGCAATCATCTGTCTCAAAAATCTAATAAAGAATCTGTTTGATCAATATTCAGAACCATTAGCCAGAATGACAAGGCTGTTTCCCTTATTTTTAGTTTCAGCAGGAAGAAAGGCTTCTTTGCATCCACAGGATTTCTTTGTTGTTGTTCTTGTTGTTGTTTAAAAAACACAGCAATTGGTCTTTAATTAACCTGAGTTTGGCAGGAAACAAGAAAGAAACAAAGAGATCAGGTGCAACAAATTCTTCCCTGAAGCAGACACAAGATGCTTTATTATCCGAATGTTTCTTAGCTGAGGCCCAAATTAAACATGCTACCCACTTTGTTTAAAAAACCAACTACCACCTCACCTTTGCTCATGCTCAGTCAGCGGTGGCTGGTGCTGCCGGGGTGGGTGGGTGGTGGGAGGCATCTTTAACGGTAAATTATTAGGTGCTTACCTGTCCAACTGCCGCACCTTAAAACTGTTTTGAGAAGCAGCGCGCCTCCAGCACCCCTTTGGTGGATGATCTGCCAATCAGCTGGCCTCTGAACATGCGTGGAGGCCATTTGCTGGGCACGCAAATGGCCTCCACCAGTTGAGTGGCAGAGCCGATCCTCCACCGCAGAGGGTGCTAGGTGGTGTGCCGCTGCTCAAAACAGCTTTCAGGTGAGGTGGGAGGAAAGGTAAGCACCTAGTAATTTACACTTAAAGGTAAATTACCTCCAGCCCCCCCTCCGGCAGTGCCCACAACAGCTGCTGCTGTGCTCAGCATCATGCATAAACCACCTTAATTACACCTGTGCATGCAACATAAGTAGGCCAACATTTATATTTCTAGACCACAAATCCTTAACATTCTAAAATAACTTGAACAGGTGCCGCCCTCCACACATACACCCATGGGTCCTTGCTTATCTGAGTTCATTTTGTGTCACTTATGTAGACTCCCATCAGTGTCATTCACTATATATCACGCTGATATTTCCAGCCATCTTATTGCTTAACTATTTGCAGTCACATTCGCTGAGACTGTTCTTCAGAGATTTATGGAACCTGTATGCATGCAGCAGGTTGTTCACTGCATACTGTTATTTGCTCAATGCCATGTGTCCCATTTTTCATGCACAAGCCCCATACCTGAACCTGTTATTAATATTCAGTGCAATCTAGAAAGCAGTATTCCTCATTGGGATATTTTTTGCACATATCCATGTTAATGAGGACTGGATGCTATGGAAAGAATAAAATGTAAACAGTTAAGTGGCTCACAGAAAGAGAGTTTTCCCAAGATAATTATTTTGGGGTTTCAGTTTATTTAAGCATTTCAGAAGCAATGGAGCAATTGAATTGTTGGTTTATTTAGTAAATTTGTAGACCACCTACTGCATAAGTCTCAAGGCAGTTACTAAACAAATAAAAACAGACAAAAATTTAAAACTAACATTAAAGCATACCTACGGTATAATTCCATTGAAAACAATGAGTCAATAAAAATTCAATGAAAAGCCTGGCTGAACAGGTGCATCTTTATTTCCTAAAAGCCATCAAGGATGGAGCAATTTCAGCAGGAAGTGTGTCCCCAAGACCCAGGGCAACTACCAAGAAGGCTCACCTCTGAGTCACCACTAGGTGATTCTCAGATGAACCTTGTTTGATGATCTTAATAAACAGTGTGGATCATAACAAAGAAGACGTTCTCTTAAATACCCTGGGCCCAAATATATAGCATTGTTTTCCTTCTTTAGTCTGTATATAATGAGTAAATTTAGCAAAAGCAACATAACAATGTTTATTATTTTCTCATTCTTCTATATTAGGAACTTTTAAAATATACATTATTTGGCATAATGGATTCTTGCTGTATTAAGAGTTCTTGAACTAAGCCTAATAAAACAGTCTATGGATTGTGTATTTAACAACTCTTGAGTACAACCATTCTGGAACTTGGGAACCCCTTTAGGTATACTTCTATAGGTTCTATAATACGGGTAAAGTGACTGTCCAACTGCAGCAGAATCACCCAATACAGCTTTTGCCATGACTGTATTATATGGAATTTCAGATTGGGGGAGGTCATATCTGAACTTGAAATATGCTTCCCTGCCCATAGAAAACTAGACTATCAGGCAGAGAAAACTAGAATACCAGGAAGAAATCTACTCTAGAATGAACCTCCGTCATATACTATACATCCTTTAAAACCCATGATTTCTAGGATATATATATATATAGAGAGAGAGAGAGAGAGAGAGAGAGAGAGAGAGAGAGAGAGAGAGAGAGTCTCTTTAGTGAGTGATACTCTGTACAAACCAGGTTGAAACCCACCCTAACCCCCTACAACCCAGGATTTATGATATGGCCAAAAAGATTCAGTGAAATCCCCTGTTTCTCCCAGTTGCTCTTATCTATTTCACAGGTGAGGACAGAGAAAATGGAATGCACAGAGAAACAATGGTGGGCAATGGAGCTTTTTCATGTAAGATCTGACAATACAATACAGCCTCTTGTTTGTTTGTGATACAGCCTTTGACTTTTTAACCTTCAGCTCTCCCAAGTGGATGATTCTGAAATCCAACATGAAGGAAACAAACAAACCGCACAAACACTGGGAAATTTACAGTTATTGGAACTCTGCTGCTTCAAATGAAGCAGTGGCAGGTACATTCATACATGCATTTTGTGTTTATTATTTAGACATTACTAATAGGCCTGAGCAAACATCCACTCAGACACCTAGCAATGCAGGGCCTCTCTCACAGTAAACTATTACTCTGTGTAATTTATTTATAATTTATTTATTAGTAATGGTACTTGGTAGCATCAATTGTGGCAACCCCAGAGCTGCAGCAGAAAATGCGTCCTTATCTGCCGTCATCATTGGCCATTTTTGATGGTCTGTTTAGTTAGAATGTGTATAGGATACATGTATTCATGGCAAATGCATGTATACAGATCTCAAGGGACATCCACCAACTCTAGTCATGTCTGGTGTGCACAACTAGTGTGACCCTGGAAGGGAATACACCCCCCATGGACAGATGTGTTCATTAGTTGAACATTACAATGTTGGGTACACATGGGCATCAACATCATGCAGGGGTGTGGCAGCAACTACATAAATGAATAAATATGCTGGGGTTCCCAAGTGGGAATCATGGGCACTTGATTCCTTGGGCCCTGCAGGCTTCTGTAAGTGTAGGCTGTGAGTTATTTGCATGTGTTCATACAATTGTGGGCAGGGAGGTAGGCTAAGAGTTTCAGCATTATATTCACTGTTATGCCTAATTGATCATACTAAATGTCAATATGAAATACTTATATAGATTCCAAGAATCCACTTTGAATTTGGATTCTTGGATGCTATATAAGTTCTTCATAGGGATCCATTGAGAGAATTGTCAAACAGTCCAGAAACAAAAAAATTCCTAAAAACAACAACCATACACTCACCTGCTTGGGTTTTGAGGGGAGAGTTTTTGCCCAATATGCCTTACCTGCTTTGGAGTGCCTGCACACACACACAGAGGAGGAAAATGGGGCTGCTTCAAGTCCCATTATTCCCTATGGTGGAAATGATGAAAATGGAAAAATCTTTTAAAAATCATTAAAAATCACACGAGTCCCTGATTGCTTTGAGGTTGGGGTGGTAGTTGGCATCCATGGATGCCTGCTACTCAACCTGGCTTTGTGCCCCTAGGTGCTCTGCATAGGGAATTATGGGCTGGTTCAAGTCCCCATTATACCCTATGTAGAACTTTTCAGAATTGTTTCAAGTTTGGCTTGAATTAGAACCAAACCACAGGGGGTTTCTAATGAACCTCAACCTGAACCTGAACCCAGGCTCCTGGTTTGAATTTGGTTAGAATTCAAACCGAATCACTCAAACCAGTTTTGTGCACACTCTAGGTACCAGCGCTGTTACTACAGTTGATTTTAATATTCGTTGGGAGGAATTTGATATCTTCTAAAGGTCATCTGTCCTTGAGGTTGAGCGCTGGAGCTAGTTTCTAGGCCTGAGCCTGGTGAACTTTAGTTGCATTTCTAGGACTATGGAAGAGTGTCAGTTCTTTGGGAAAGACCCACATGACTGGCCCACTGTTCATCCGAAAATGGCTTCTGGATTAGTGCTGAAAGCATTAGTGCTGAAAAGAGTTCTGGACAAACTTTTTGCAATGAGAAGCTGCTGCCATTAGCTGAAGAAAAAAGCAGCTTTGATGAGGCTAGTAATAGTGTGCTACTTTGTTATAGCAGTCATATTCTGCAAAATAGGGGAAACTATGTAGTTGTAGTTCTTTTATTGCAGTCATAGGCCAAACAGAAGCAGAAGTGACAATAACACAGCCATTCAAAATTACAATAAATAGATTAAATATAACAGTACGTATACAAATAAAACTAAAACTAACATAAAATCAAACCTATAAAAGGCCATCAATGGCCATTTTTGATGGTCTGTTTAGTTAGAATGTGTCTGTTTAGTTAGAATGGCGGGATGTCTGTCTCATCGCCCCATAAATAAATTTGGCTACCACTTTGGTGACTTCTTCGTTAGTACCGGTATCAGCTAAATAGTAGTTAAGATAAAAGGAATCAGGCCTACCAGGAAATTGCTCTAGTAATGGATGCAGTAATTCACTCCTAGAGTCACAATAGAGGGAGCAATATAGTAGAACGTGAGTGACTGTTTCCAAACTATGTTAAATGTGCTGACCCCAGTTCGGTTCTAGTAATGCATAACTTGTCTCACTCAAAACATTGAGTGCCCCTATTTATTTTATTTAACATATTTTTATACCGCCCAAAACTTATTTGACCCTATTCACCCAGATAGTTCAGTGCAGCAGTGTGATATGGATGCAATTGTGTACTCGGTTGCACTCTTGCATTAACTGTATATGCATAAGCCTACTTCTACATATAGTTCTCCCTTGCTGATCTTGGTAGTTGATTTTAATGTATCACAGAGAAATTCAAGCACAATCTCATTAGCCATATGTGGAATTCTTGGTCTATGGAACATTTCTTCATGCACTCTGGTGGTTGATACCATCCTTAGTTAGATTCTTAATTACTTGCACTGCAACATAGGATGTTTCCTACTTCATGAATTCACATAGTTGTTTTCTTAAGTGGGGCCTGTGTAAGGAGAGGGAGAGAACACTTTTAGGATGCCATAATCAGTGAACTTGCCAGCATCCAGAGGGTTTAGCAGGTTCCAGAAGCTCCGGAGGTGCAATGATATTGTATCAGATAATCACAGCAGGCCTCTGAATTGTGGCATACCATACCTGAGGTTCAACCCAGTACAGTTCCATCACAAGCAGAGCTATATATTCACCACCAGATTGGATATTCAAATAGAAATCGGCATCATCCTTATTGCAAGCTTATTGCAACCTGGAAATTTCCCATTTCATGCCTAGAAATTCTCAGGAGAACCTGAATCTTTGCAGAGAGGCTTTTAAGAATAAATATTCCCAAATAGCCAGGTTCTTAGTTCAGTTGCACTTTTAAAAAGGCATGGCACTATTTGTGCAGAAAGAAATCTATTTCGTGTTCTCCCCTTAGTGCAATAAAATGCAAATAACTTTTATGATCGCTGACATGGAACGTTAGAGGGGTATTCTGAAAAGAAGATAAACCATGGTTCCCTTGAGTCAGATCTTGGAAAGCTCTTCAAGATATACAGTTATAATGAAGCATGCTAACTCTACCAGAAGACACAGCCTTTTCATTAGTAATTCTAGAACTATGCCATGGCTGCAGTCCTATTGCACACTCACTTAGGAGTAGGCCCACTGAACATAGTAGGATTTATTTCTGAGTTAACATGCATTTCCCAACATGTGTTACTGCAGACTTCATTATGCAAATACTGGCAGATTTCCCAACATGATGTACTAAAGCTTTAGTATAGCCTTGGATAAGGATAAATTCAGGTGAGCCAAGATTGCAGGAAGGGCCAAATGATTTCCAAAACAAACAAAAAATGTGGTGCTATACACTTAGGCCTTTGTGTTGGAGTTAAGAAAAACATTACACTTTTCTCTTTGTAAAGATTTTTACAGCCTCACATGCATTGGCCTACACAATGAGGGAAATTACTTAGAGTAGTCCCACTGAAATTAAAATGACAGTGTCCTTTTAATTTTAATGGAAGTCCTTTGAATAACTTTCCTCACCATGTAGGCCAATGTGAGTCCCATTAATTTTCATTTTGTGGGAAAACAAAAGATAACTCACAAAAGAAAAAAATTGATCCAAATTGTGTCCATGGGTTGTATTTCAAATACAAATTCAAGTGTGATATAAGAAATCATGAGAAACACATGCTTAGAAGTATGTGTATGTGTGTAATGCCAAGCACCAGGCATTTAAAAAAAAAAATCATGGAAGTTAGAAGGGAGGGGTGTGTGTGTGTGTATGTGTGTGTGTGTGTGTGTGTGTGTGTGTGTGTGTGTAGATAGATAGATAGATAGATAGATAGATAGATAGATAGATAGGCAGGCAGATGCCATATTTACTTAAATAGAAGATTACTCTGAATTTAAGACGACCCCTTTAAAATATGCAGGTAATTTACAGGTTATACTTGTATTTACACAAAAGGAAGGACTCTGAATGTAAGACAATCCCCTGATATGTAACATTAAATAACTTTTAAAAAACCTAATCTCTGATTCAGGTAAATACAGTATATCCATCCCAAAACATCGATTTGACAGTACCCACTTAATCCACAAACCTAGTGCTCTTGATCAGTGAAATGCAGCTTAATATTAATAGTACTACTACTACTAAGTTAGTACTGTCAACTCTAAGTGGCAGTTGCTTTCCAAGTCCTGGGAAGTGGAGTCTTTCTTTATATCTTTTGAATCTAGGAGATTTTGACACAGAATTTAAATGTGAGGATTACACAGATCAGCTTTAAAGTTGGAAAAGAAATTGCACAGTAAGTTCATTGGCTAAATTACAAGTCCCCCACAGTTTAACCTTTCTGGGAGGGAAAAAAGTAAAGCCATTGGTAGGCAATCAATAAGAAATCAAAACAAATCAAATTCTGGATCAAAGCAATAACATTTAGAGTGTTCTCTCTTCCCCTGTCCATGGTTCTAAACACTGCAGGAGGATTAAAGAAATAAAAAAGAGTGTAAAATGAAAGCTCATCTTCCAAAGCCCTCCTAAAAGCCATGTTTTAGACAAATGCAATTTAATTAGCTTGATACAGTAATAAACACAGAAGATTAAATTGGCTTATGCTATAAAGGAGGTCAGGTTTGATGAGCTGACCTTGAAAATTGTGTGACTATAAATGCACAGAATAAAGTGTGAAAGTAGAGAGGTAGCAGGTTTCGAAAACCTGGACCAGGATGTGTTCTTAGCATCCAAGACAACATAAGTGCTCTCTCTCTCTCTCTCTCTCTCTCTCTCTCTCTCTCTCTCTCTCTCACACACACACACACTCACACACACACACACACACACACACACCAACCATTATTCATGGGGGTTCTGTTCCAAACAATTTCCTTGGGTAACAAAACCGCAGATTTTTTAAAATGCTTAACCCTATGGGGATTAGTGGGGTTAGGTTCCTAAGCACACTGGTGTGCTGAAAATAATAAGAAAAAGCAGAGGAGAACAGAAATAAGCATAGCACCTTGCTCTCCAGCTCTCCAGCTATGCCCCTAAAACTTCCAAATCCTTTTATTTTTGTTCCTTTTTTAGGGTTGCCCCTGCCACAAAATGGAACCACAAAATGGCTCAGCACTACAAAATAGCAGCAGGAAATAACATCAGAAGTCATTTCTGGCTACTCAAGAACTGTGTATAGGCTAAAATAATGCTATTTCCCCCCCATGAATATACTGGGTCATATAACCCAACCATGGCTACGTGAAAGTGCGGGTACTGGGACCATGGGTAATAAAGGTCACCTGCATGTATATGTGTATATATAAATACATAAATAAATAAATTGGAGTAAACTGTTTCCCAGGCAAGATTAAATAAAACTTCACAAGCGTATTACCTTCACATTTTCTTTGTGGAAATAACCAGCTTCCTTAAATTGTTTGCACTGACAAACTCATTTTTCTATTCATAATGAGAGTCAGCCCTCTATTCTCTATTCTTCCACTCATGTCTAAATAGAAAGTGTATCTGAGATTTTTTTGATCCCGTAGGAATCACTGAGAGAGGGGGGCAGCTCCGTTAACATCCATCCATTCATCTCTTCATTATTGCACATATTCTCAGCTACCCACTTCAAGAGGAGAGGAGAGCTGGTCCTGAGGTAGCAAGCATGACTTGTCCCCTTAGCTAAGCAGGGCCTGCCCTGGTTGCATTTAAATGGGAGACTTGATGTGTGAGCACTGCAAGATATTCCCTTCAGGGCATGGAGCCACTCTGGGAAGAGCAGAAGGAAGGTTTCAAATTCCCTCCCTGGCTTCTCCCTGGCTGAGAAAGATTCCTGCCTGCAACCGTGGATAAATCACTGCCAGTCTGTGAAGGCAATACTGAGCTAGATAGACCAATGGTCTGACGCAGTATATGGCAGCTTCCAATGTTCCTAGGACTACTAAGTTAAAGAAGGGGGGGGGCAACCTGAAACTAAAACACTACTGTTGGACTACAGCACCCATTATCCCCAGTGACAGTTTATTGCAGCTGGGACTGATGGGATTTATTGTCCAACAACAGTTGGAGAACTTCAGGTGTTTGCTAATCTTGAGCTAGAGCACCCATAGCACCATTTCTCTTGGGACAGCCAAATCAGCTCATCTTTCATTCAGCTCTGGCATCTCTCTGGCAGGCTTTCCTCATCCATTGTATGGAAAGCATCCCATTGCAGAAGAGCAGCTTCTGCAACTAGGCATCTGCATGAGTGTTACCTGGGGGAACCCAGTCAGCATAAACCAGACAGACAAGGATGGTTGAAGGAAGCAATATCACCGTTTATTGATTACAGCGCTGTGACCCCTTCCTGGTGCCTCACGGCCCTCCAGAAAAGAAGCCCCGAATCCCCCGATTTTTGGGGTTTTAAACCTTGGCATTGTTACACATCTGGGCGTTAACATTTTGCCCTAGAACCAATTAGTTTACTTCATTAACACATGTGTTTGCCTCTGGGCTGGACTTTGCTCTGAGTTCCGGTCTTACAGAAAAGAGATAAGCAAATTAAGAGAAGATTCTTTCACATTCTAAGAAGCAGGACGAGTTACAGTTTAAAGTGATCCTATCATCTGGCGCCTATGTTAATGAAGTTAGTCCGTTCATACCCACTTCCCCCACCCTGTCTGCCCTTGGTAGATAAGTGACTCATCACCAACTTCAGCAGTAGAAAACAATAGAAAAAAAACAATAGAGGAATTTTCCATTCTACATGAGTGACCTTTTCTAAGTCTAGTGCCGGTCCAATCCTATACCAGCCTCACCCAGCTGCATAGTTTCCATTTGTCATGTCCTACGTGGCTTTTCAAGTTCTTATTTCCCTTTCAGTCTGAATCCTTGTCAAACAGGTGTTGTGGACACCCTGACTCCAACATTAAACCCAGGGTTGCCAATCCAGAATTATGTAGAATCCAGGCCTGTGTCTGATTCCATTTTATTAAGGAATCAATTAATGCCTGAACTCAGATGAACTGACCAGTACATGACACCCAGGTCTCATGAATTGCCTCTGGGACAGATGTTAATTGCTTTGTGAAGGTAGGGGCAATCCAGCATTGTTTCTCAATGCTTGTGAAATGGGAGACACAATGGCCAGGCTTGCTTTCTTGTCTCACACATATTGAAATACTATCATGTGGAGCTTACACCAATCATGGGTGATTACTTTGCTATCCAGTGAATTGTCTTGAATTTCCAGGGAAAGATAATCCAGTCTTTCTCTGAGGAAATATCTGCTATGTAGAATCAGAAGCATTGTTTATACCCTACTGCTGTCTTTAGAATTCCACCCAAGGTAGATGCACACAAAAGAAAATGATTTAAGTGATTTCTCACACTTGAATTTCCTTCCTAACACCTTTTTAACGTTCTTGGGGGAGAGGCGCTATAAACTCGGGGACAAGAAAAGATGCCCATTCACAAGCTCAGAGAAGCAGATTTGCTTTGGGAATGAATAGAACAATACAAGAAGTAACAGGAGATGGGACCCAGATCATCCTGGATTGACCTAATGTCCTGAACTAATATCAATAATTAAAAGACAGTATTGAGAAGGTAACAGCAAATTGTCCCCCTTTGTGATCCAGGAAGGATGAGGATATTTTGAATAGACTCTACGGAGATCAAATGATGGAACAACTATAAGAAGTGAGCTCACCGGACAGACAATCAGCAATCTTTGCCTAACAAGCAATATTTGCTCATGTGCAAATCCCAAGTGCCTGCTGTCTAGCTGCGAAGCTAACAGAGGCTTGAACCTCTGACAACTCTGGAACCTGCAGACAAGAGATTGCTCAGTGATTCTTGCTGAGTGGTGAAGAATCAAGGGCTGACTCTGTCTGTGAAATCCAGTGCCAGCTTTTCCATCTGAAGCCTCATCGTTCTCAAGCCCCAGCAATGAACAAGTCCTTTGAAGCTTTCTTTGTGAACCTAGTGAGATGCCTATTCAATGCACAGCCCAACCTGCTCCCCTCTTTCCTCCTCCTTACTCATCACTGCCACCCCTTTCCTAAGCCCTCCCTCCCTTCTTCTCTCTCTGTTTCTCTCTAAATGTTTTATTAGGATTTGTTAGCTGTAATTATTGATTGCACACACATGTAAATCGCCAGGCACATTGCACTACACCTTGAATCGGAAACATGTTTAATTTGGATGACCTGTCTGAATTTTATCCTGATGAGCAACTTTCTATAATAAAGCCCATTGAATTATTTGGAAGTATTTGGGGTCTTCTTTCCTTTGTGCCCAGACTATACATGGTCACCATATAAATAACTGGTCACTTTATGACACTGGTGAAACAAGCCTAATTTCATATGCTAGCTCTGGAGCATATCTAGTATACAAATCAGGCTTGGTTTACAACACAGAGGGCACAGTTTTCTGGATGTATATACATTAAAATCAATGACTCTCTTTCAGATAAAGTCATATCCAATTGTCTTTAGCCTTCAAGTGGAGGTGAGAATGCCATCAGTGAAAATCACCAATTGCAACTGGGGAGACACAAATATTCTCGCAAGGTTCAGTGGCTTCTAGGGGGATAGGAATGACATGTGGCACTGCTTCTGTAGATCCAGTAGTAGTGGCACTGCTGTAGAGAACTGTGGTTGTGCTATACTAAGCTAAAGGGGCTTAGACAAATTCATGGAGGACAGGTCTATCAATGGCTACCAGTTCTGATGGCTATAGGCCACCTCCAGGCTCCGAGGCAGGATGCCTCTGAATACCAGTTACAGGGGAATACCAGCACAAGAGAGAGCATTGTCCTTGCCTCTTGTCTGTGGGCTTCTCAGAGGCACCCGGGGGGCCACTGTGGGACAAAACAATGTCCAAAAGAACTCAGATTTATATAATTATGAATTTAAATTAATATGAATATTTTTAAATAACCCGATAAAGTCTGTCAATAACTCATTCATGTACAGTCATAAAAATTACTACGCCCACTAACTCCAACACATTCTATTCACACAAATGGATTCATATCCAAAAATACAATAATTCAGAAGTCTTAATACAAGGAATAATATTCACTATTGATTCCCAAACAGAACCTCCTGACACATTTTGCAGGCACTAACTAGTTGAGAGAGCTACTCTATAGAGTTAAGTAACCTGAGAGTCCTTCCTGGTCGATATGTGCAGAACATTTCAAGCTCGAAAAGTTCCAACTCGAAACAGGCCGTTTTGAGTGTTCCGAGCATGACACAGAACACCCTTCAAATGAAGGGCCTGTTTTGATCTTGGAACAGAATGACCCCATTCAGAGTCAGAACACTCCGAGCATCCCGAGAGCCATTTTGGAGGAATTGAGGCATTTCCCCTTGCTAATTGGTTGACACTGGCTTCTGATTGGCTAGCAATCTCCTTGCTTCTTGATTAGCTTGTTATCATACAAATCAAGGCAGTCAGGAGATTGCAAGCCAATCGGAAGCCAATCCCAACCAATTAGCAAGGGGAAACCACAACTCCAAAATGGTGCTCGGAGTGCTTGGAACTCTTAAAATATTCCGAGCTCATTCCATCAAAACCACTGGCTTGACCAATTGTTCCAATGGAACATTCCAGGGATTTACTTTCCAAGCTTGGAACACAATGCAAATCCTGTTCCGTGCACATCCCTACTTCCTGAGATCTAAGAAATGTGAATGGGTGTTTCATCCTCATGGATATCATGAATGAATCTCCAATATGGTTTTTATTTTGGACTGATACCACTGAAGAAGGCTGAAATAGGCTGAAATGTACTGGGCAATCAAGTACCATGGTGATGCACAAAATATAAGACTATGATCATCAAGCTCTGTGGCAAAGAATAAAGGATTTACTGGAAGGACTTTTATTTGTGTTAGTCCCTGCAGAATGCATCAGGAAGTTCTGTTTGGGAATTAACACAATGTTTGGGAATTAACACAATTAACACACAATATTATTTCTTGTGTGTTTTATATTAGGAATTCTAAATTATTGTATTTTTTGAATCCATTTCTGTGAACTGTGTTTTTTGCAAATAATGAGCATATTAATTTGACTGTACATGAATGAGTTATTGACTGCTCTTATTGTTTTTTTAAAAAATTCATATTAATTCATTTTAATATAAATTCCCAATTATATAAATCTGGGTTCTTTTACTTTGTTTTGATCATGAATGAACCTAGACACAGGTCTTTTTCATTTCATGGGCCACTGTGGGAAACAGGTTACTTGACTAGACAGGACTTGGGGCTGATCCAGCAGGTCTGTTCTTGTGTTCTTACAAGCATTACCAGAATTCTTCCCATTGTGACAAATGTGATAATGCTTGTAGCACAATTGCAGTTCTCTACAGTGGTGCTGCTGCTTCCAAGTCCACAGTAGCTGCGCAGCAAGTCAGCCCTGTCCTCCTAGAGGCTGGGCATCATGTCAGCTACTATGACGATTTTTGACACCCCTTAGACTAACAACCATGTGAATTGTATGCTTGTATGTTTCAATGTATAATAAAGTTCCTTCAGGTAAATCCCACAGGCTGTTGTATGTATGTGCATAACATATACAGACATATAACATACAGGAATATAATGCCAGCTGACTGAAATGACATTTCATCATAAGAGAGATCATAAGGGAAGGGCCCATCAATTCTTTTTGAATTTGTCTAATTTATAGTGGCAAATTAAATCAACTTGCTATGAATATGGGGAAAAAATCTCTGTTAATTTAATCAGTATGTCAGGCTTTTCGATATGAAACCAATTTAAACACATAAGCAAAGTGAATTATTTTAATTTAATCCAATCACTGCCAAGAAATGTGCATACCCCATGCTCCTAAACAAGTTGCTTAGAAAGGACGTAACAGAGTAGCAGCTCGAAGCCATAGATTTGCTACTCTGTTACATTCTTGCTAACATTGAGAGGTGAGATGTTAAATATTAATAAGTGCAACTTAATTACTAGCATCCCAGTAAAACAATGAAAGCATTAGAATATGGACTGGGAATTGAGAAAAGACTGCTGTCCCAAGGAGAGGGGCAAATATTATCCTGTACAGGTGAACAGGAGAATCCATGGAAGTTCTGTTCTCTGCTAAAATGGTGGATATTGGAACCATGGATAACAGAGCATTAAAGTCAATGGGATACGGGAGGGGGGTTAGGTTCCTGAAAGCTGGAAAATTGCCCCCAAAATGTGAAAAAATGTGTGGGGAAAGCCAAATAAAGTGCCCTATCATGCTCCATGGGTGTCCAGCTGTCCAGGAATTCCCACAAGTCCCAAATTCCCCCTTTCCCAAGAAAAGTAACAAGAAAATGACTTTTCAAAACCATTTGAGCCACAAAATGGCTCCTCTTCACAAAATGGTGGCCGTAAATTACCTCTGAGACCATTTCCAGCCATCCCGAAACCATGGAAACATGGGTTTTTAACCCTTTTGTATCCACAGATAATGAGGCTGGTTGTCAATTAGACACCCACAGATACGCAGAACCGCTAATAGTGAGGTCCACCTGTTCACGACACAAAGGCGAATTCAGAATTGCCTATAGTACAAACAGGAAACTGCCAATAGTTTTTAAGACAGCTGAAGGTGGTATGATAGAGCTATTTTTGCCTATGCTCAAGTATTATTGTTCAGGTCTTTGTAGCAAACAGGGGCATTGCTAGGTACTTAAAGGTTCTGGGCCCTAGACCCACAGCCCACCTTTTCACAATTAATCATACTCCCCTTCCAAGAATAATTGTGCACGTTATAAAAGTCTCTAATGTTATAATATAGCATCTATAAAGATGGAAACAGTAGAGAGTTAGATGAGGCTAGGAGCAGGTGTCTCTGCCTTTTTTGGAGGAGGGAGGTGGCTGATGAGAATCAGGGCTCTGAGCAATAGCAATGGTATATTACTACTACCTCTACTACTACTACTACTACTACTACTACTACTATTGGGGGCCCATGTCCCATCACTAGACCCCCTCCAAACTAAAGTATTGCAAACTTCTTTCAATGGAGACTACTCACAGCTTTCCTCCTCTATACATTCAGTATACACGAGAGATGAGTAATGTTGAGGATGAGTGATCACACACTGTGTCCTCAGTTAGTGTGATGGGATACTATGCACAAACAGCTTTTGCACACTAATATTAAACACGTGGATGTTGGGGGACATGATCAGTAGGCACAGTGATAGCTGGGGGAATGGCCAGCAAACACTGTCCTCATTTACTGACCAACAGGGGGAGGAACAAGCCAATGGCCCTCTACTCATCATTGTCTACAACAATAGCTTTTTCACACCACCTTAAATTTCATTGAAAAAAACACACACACCAAAAAAAAAACAAACCCTTCAGAGTTGTTCTGTGATGCTGTTTAGTCATTGCAGACCTGGGTTCAAATCATTGTTCAGTCATGAAATTCAGTTAGGCTCCTCTCTCTCTCTCTCTCTCTCTCTCTCTCTCTCTCTCTCTCGCTCTCTCTCATTGCACCAATCATAGCTGATGAAGCAACTGTTTACACCAAAAAATATTGCTTAAGAAGGAAATGTAATCTCGCCAGTCAATAAACGGAGAACAGCAGGAATGCACCAATGAGTGTCGGTTAATACTTTTCTTAGAATATCAGAAGCAATATATTGTAAACAGGAAAGGGGCCCTTATCAGCCTAGCACAGGCCTGGTGGCCTCTCGGGCATAGGCTGGCTACATGACAGGCTGAACATAGGGGAATGGAGTTTTTCTTCATCAGTTCCCCCCTTTGAGGCTTCATGTGAATACATTAAACTTCATTTAAATCTTTCATCTCTTGTAAGTGGGCTTCTTGCATGCAGATTTTAGAGCGCACATGGCGTAGCTCCGCCTTAGTGAGCTGGGCATAGATAGTATCCCTTTCCTTTAAACTTTGCAGACAGCATTTCACTAACATAACTCCTACATACAATAAATAAAGTGTCAGTTTTGACTCTTGGAGCCCACAGAGCCCTGTGGTTTTCTTTTTGGTAGAATACAGGAGGAGATTACTAGGAGGGGTTTACCATTGCCTCCTCCCATGCAGTATGAGATGATTTCTTTCAGCATCTTCCTATATTGCTGCTGCCTGATATAGGTTTTTCCCATAGTCTGGGAAACTACCAGCAGGCATTCGAACCGGCAACCTTCTGCTTGTTAGGCAAGCATTTTCCCACTGTGCCACTTAAGGTGATTCCTACATACAATACTGCAATAAAAATCAATATAGCAATACAAATAGAGAGCATTTTTCTTCCCCAGGTTTCTATGTCAGGCAGCCAGGAGGTAAGCCAGGACCAGATTTCTCCTGACTTGTCTGGGGGTACATAAGCTACTTGCTGAATTTTTTGTACATGATTGAAGGTTTCATCATAATTGTCAGGCACATAAACACAGCATTCCTGGCCTATAAGGGGCACAGACTACACCTTTGGAAGCTAGGACATAATCCAAGGCTAACTGGTTTTGGCAAACCAGTCATTTGCCTGATCTTTGTTTTCGGGCCAGGGAGAGAAGGGCCTCTCCAGTTTCATTAGACAAAACTTCCACTACAGCTAGGGGTTTGATGAAGGCACCCCCCCTCACCCTAGACACTCCCACAGGAGGAAGGAAGGACCAACCTATGGCATCAGACATTGTCAGGGGGTTCCAGCTGCTTACTATGTCCCATGCGGCTGGCAGATCCCGCTTAAGTAGGTTCTCCTGTCTAGGAACCTTCTGGGTGAGTCTTACAGCAGGCCACAACTGGCCTGCACATAGCACCTTTCATTCCAGTGGGGAGGGGGCAAAACCCGACAGTCCCTATTATCACACAATAATAGTAGTCCCCCACCAGGGCCACCCATCCTTCTTTGCAGATCTTGATGTATTGGGCTGCCTGGTGGTAATAGCCATTTCCATTTGGTAATGGGAAGGAGAGTTCCCTGGAATTTTGCCCACGCCAGGGAGGGCATTTAACTCTGTTTAAAAAGTGGGCATGGTGGCAGTGAGTACCAAAGGAATAGTTTAAGTTTTAAAGGAACAGCCTTTGTTGAGAAAACATGGAGGGAATGATGCAGCATTTTCCCTTCTCCCACATGGGCTTTCTCTGAGACAAAGGCTAGGCTTAAATCCGCTATTTGCTACACCTTGGTACAACATATAGGAATGAATTAATTTTGGCCCAAGTGAAATTCCTCCTATTCTCCCAGGTGACATAATTATAATCTGATAGTTCAGTGACATTTAGACAGAGGGGGACCATGAGCAGCCTGCTTTAGTATGAGTGGGCATGTGCTAGCAGACCCAGCAGTTGGTCTTATTGACCTCTTTGGCCCCTTTGTAAGATAGCTTTACTACAATATTATCTCTGTACACTGTAGTAGGGATGTGAGAGTCAATTCAGGTACAAAATGATTTGTACCCAAATCTGGTGGATTCAGGTGATTTGTAAACAGAACAAATCACCCCTGTGCTCAATTGCCCAGATTCAGGTACAAAACAAATCACCCATGATTTGAATCTGAAAAATTCAGAGATTTGGATCTCCATTTTGTGGCCAAAGTGGATTGGGTGGTAGTGCTCAATGGGTGGAAGCTACCACACAATTTTCAAAGAAATTGGGCAAAGGGGTGATTTTTACATTTTTTAAAAAAGTTGGTGAGTCTTTAAGATTTCCCCCATAGGGAATAATGGAGATTTCATCAGCCTTATTTATAGCTCCATGCGGGGGGCACCAGGGTGGCCCAGAGCAGGTTGTGGTGGGTGGTAGTGCCCAATGGGTGCAAGGAAGCTACCACCCAGATTTCAAAGAAATTGGGCAAAGGGGTGTTTTTAAATTAGTTTTTGAAGTTGGCATGTCTTTGTGGCAGAATTGGGGCAAACAAGGGGTTTGGGGGCAGAAGAATGGGTCAGGTGGAAGTGCCAAAATGGGTGCCTGCTACCACCCAGATTTCAAATAAATCAGTGAAAGGTGTTATTTTTATTTTTTTCGGCATGGAGTAGACCTGGGTGTCATCAGCATATTGATAACATCCAGCACCAAACCTCCTGATGATCTCTCCTAGTGGCTTCATGTAGATGTTAAAGAGCATTGGAGACAGTATGGAGCCTTGTGGAATTCCACACTTCAGTTCTCACTTAGTGGAACAACAGTCTCCAAGCAACACCATCTGGAATCTGCCCAAAGTGGTAGGAGCGGAACCATTGTAAAACAGTGCCACCCAAACCCACTTTCCTCAGGCGGTCCAGAAGGATACCATGGTCGATGGTATCCAAAGCTGCAGAGAGATCCAAAAGGATCAGCAGAGTCACACTCCATATGTCAATAGCCATTTGGAGATAATCCATCAGGCTGACCAAGGTAGGCTCAACCCCATAGCCCACACGAAAGCCAGTTTGAAATTGGTCCAGATAATCTGCATCATCCAAAACTTCCTGGAGCTGAGAGGCCATCACCCACTCAACCACCTTGCCCAACCATCGAAGATTAGAAACAGGTCTGTAATTAGCTAACTCTGAGGGACTCAGTGTAGCTTTCTTCAAAAGTGGTCTGATAATAGCCTCCTTAAGACAAGGAGGCATCCTGGGTAAGTAAAAGGGAAGGGAGAAAGGATTACTGTGGGCTCTCTTAAGTTAACCCATCCCTCCTGTCCTACAGTTCTCCTAGTGCCCACCTAAACCCTTCCCCAACTAGGCCCTATTTAAAGAATTCTCTCTGATTACCTGCCCAAGGGTATGTGTTTGCTGGGCGGGGGGGGGGATTACCTTCCAGCAGCTTCAGCTGGACTCAGGCCAAGCAGACACCAGGACTCCAGCTGGCGTGGAAGGCACCCACTCACCCACCCCAAATAATCAAAATAGAAAAATCTGAGGTGGCAGGGGATAGAAGGGGCCTGGGCATGCTGGCACCAGATTGAAGTAACAGAACACCAGCCTGCAAAAGGGAGGAAGGAAAGAAGGAAGGAAGGAAGTCCAGGCAGCCAGGCAGGCACACAGCAGCAGCAACAACAACAGCAAAGCTGTGCAGCTTGGGGCTGCAAAAGGAAAAACAAGCAGCACAGCACCCACTTATTAAAGCAACTGAGGGCTGGCTAAAAGTAATTTTAAAAAATCCGCACAAGGACAAAAATTCAAAGCAGCACCCAGTTAAAGCCAATGGGGCTGCTGGTACCATTAAAAGGGGAGGGGGGAGAAATCAGCACAACACCCCAGTTATTAAAGCCACTGAAGGCTGGCTACAAGCAAGAAAAAGAAAAATCAAAAGTGGGTGAGGGAGGGGAGGGACATTGTTGCTGTTGGCACTTCAAACTCAAGGGAGGGAGAGAGAGAAAATAGAGAGACAGGTAAGCCCAGCAGGCATTCTCTGATTCTCTCTCCACTGGACCAGGAAATCCTCGGGCCACCACTCTGCTCTCCTCTGCTGCTCTGCTGCTACAGTTTCTGACTTTCCTTTCTCCTGATGTATCCTTCCTCTTCAAGAGGCACTGGCACACTGTAAGGGCTCTCTGCTCCCAGGCCCTTAAATACTTTTTGAAACTCCCTTCTTTGGCCTGACCTTCCCTGCTCCCTTCCCCCAGCCAATGGGGGCACAGTTGCCCATGCCAACACATGATTTGAATGATAACAAGTCAACCAAGAAACAAGGAGAACTCAAGCCAGTTGGAAGCCAGGGGAAATGGGACTGAAAATGGTGCTCAAAACAAACTGATCGATTCTAGCTTGAAATGAGGTTGTTTCGATTCAAAGGCAAACCAGGGCCTTTATTTTAAGGGTGTTTCATTTTGAGTTCAAATCACTTGAAATGTCCAATTTCAAGCTTGACTCGATTAGAATTGAATCATTTTGCACATCTCTATACCACAGCACGTCGTGTTGGCCAATATAGATAACTTTGCAACTATACTTCAACATCCTGTTCATTCTTTCTAAAATTTCTAATTCTGAAAGTTTCTAAAGGCGAGGAAATAATACACTGATTATACACACAGTGGAAAGATATTTTGCTCTGTCAGTTGCATGTAAACACACTCCCCAATATAATGCCAACTAATAAAGACCTTATAGATTGATAATTAAGATCAATGAGAAGTCTGTAATCAACCCACCAGCAAACTTTGAAATAAGAAAAGAGATGATATCATTTTCAAGTGTTATTGACAGTTTTACAAAAATATTGCAAAAGGCAGGTGGGGGGAAGGTAGAAAGGAACTGAAAAGAATAATTCAGGTGGTGAAAAGATTTTTGAACAACATAACCTGAAAAAGTCAAAAAGTTCAAGGTCATTTGCTGTTTTCTGCTACTTTTGATGAACAAAAATGGAAGATCCCAAATCCCTATCAACATCAAAGCAGACTGTTCATGGTATTGGTCTTTGAGCTTTGCTTCAAATCAGGAAAGAAAAGAATGAAATGGGGCAGAGACCCTAAACTGCGCAACCTTTTGCTTTGACAAACATTACAGTAAATCTGTATTTCTAATCTCTTTGAATGTATCTGAAGAAATATACAATCAAAGAACAGATTATTTCTCAGGATGGATATTCTGAAGTATAGAACATAAGCACCCCATTCATACATTATATACAATACACAGGGGCATTGCTATGCTCCCAAAGGATTTGGGGCTGGTTCTAGACTGTAGCAGCAACATAGGTGATGTGACTTTTTTTAACCTTTAAGGTTCCTTGGGGGGGGGGGAGGCAGCTTTTGTCGCTGTTGCTGTCATTGCCACCACTTGCCTCCATTTGCCATCACCGCTGCTGCTGCTGCTACCGCCTCAATGCTGGCAATGAAACTAAACAGTGCACTACCGCCCAGCAGGCAAAACACCAATCAGAAAGTGGCACATGAGCACCCGCTCCACTCCCCTGCTTACTTTTCACATGCTGGTGGCATGCTGCTTAGTTCCTCTGCTGCTGTCCTTGCGGTGACAGAGTAGGAGCAGTGAGAGGTGAGGTGGAAAAGATCCAGGGCACCTCCCAAAGCACAGGGAGCCCCTGGGCCCTGCTAATGTTACCATTGACAAAACAGTGGTGCACATAGTATGCATGTATGGATCTGTACACCCATATAGTTATTCATACATTACATTCAGCATACTTACAGTAATACACTTCCATATGTATCCTGCAGTTTAACTTTTAATGTGACCACATTGTGTAGTCACGCAAACAGAAGCATGTACACATGCACAGACACCTGTATACAGAGACAGCATAAGGTGTGAATAGGGCTAAGGTGTAAAATATATTTGTGCTTCTATCTATCTATCTATCTCTTTTTCAAATTTGTATGCCACCCCAAACTTCCACCTCTGGGCAGCTTACTACACACACACTTAGAGAATCCTCTGAGCCAGTCCCTCTGCCTCCATCAAGCTGGAGATTGCTCTGAAACCCAGCACCAACACTTGCTCCTCCACAGACCAAAAGGAGGACATGGCCTCCATGAAAGATGGATTCTTTCTTAGATGCTTTCTAATATTCTTTCTGTTCTGCTCCATCCATTCCTATTAGTGCAGCCTTGCAATAATTTCAAGAAGGAAATATCTCTTGGGAATGACACTGCTCCCAGATAGCATCACTGTGGATTCTTGCACGACAGGTAAGTGTGTAGTCTCTGGACCACAGGTATGCCTAGGGCTTGCTAAATAAATAGTTTTATGGATCGGGTCCATTGACACTTTTATCCCAATGAACAATAACAAAGGCCATGATTATCCCCATGTTAACTAAATTAGAGTGGGAACAGAGTCAATCTTGCACACCTTTCCAGCTCAGTTTCAGAGTGGTGATTGGGTGATACAGGTGTTCAATCTATATAAAGCATTAGTTAGCTAAAGTGTTATTGTAAACAGATGCCTTGTTTATGAAGTTTTTGCAAGGCTGCGCTAATAACCACAACCTGTGAATAAACCATTTGGGGGAGCTGTTTCACTGCAATGCCAGAAAGAGCAACACAGTTCCCCTTTGGCCACTGGGTGTCACTGAAAAGGAGTCAAGAAGAGGCAGGATGTGAGAAATGGTGACATATAAAGGTAGGAACAGAGAAGAAAGCATCTAACTCAGCAGTACGGGATTGCATATCCAGTAAATGGGCCCTTCTTCAAAGCAACTAAACAGCCTATTGCTCCTTAGTGTAACATTAGCTTAGTAGCTAAAGATACTAATAATGAAGGGGTTTAAAATAAGCATCAGTGTAACAATAAAGCAGCGGGCCTAACCTCTTTTGGATGAAAGTCTCACTATACCCACTATACACAATACACTCTGACTCACTGCTCTTAACTGGAGCTGACTTTCCAGAGGAAGAGGAAGATGATGGGCTGCCCCCACCTTCCAAAAATCTGACTTCTTAGTTCCTTCATGGCACCAATAATGCAGAGAGAAGAGAGAGAAGTAATGGCATAGGATGAAAGAGGAGTCAATAATAGCATGCAGAATGAGAAACTGCTCCCTAGCCACTCTGATCCTCAATTAAATGGGCTTATTTCACAATCACAATCAGTCACATTAGAGTCAAGTTAAGAAGTGGGGGGGGACCAGTTGAAGCCTTAGTAGCAACATTGTTCTCATGAAGAAAAACTACAACTTGAAAGTTGGCCTGCTACGTTTCCCACTATACACTAATAAGTGGCATAAGCCCTATCCAGAAGTTATTCTTCAAACTCATGGAGGGGGGAGAGGGATCATGCAGTTAACCTGTGCCAGTATGCCACCTGGCTATGGCCCTTGGGCATCTGTGCATTCTGCATTTGCCTGCAAAAAGCAGTGGGGAATGTATGGGGATCCTTTGTGTCATTTGGAATCCTGGCAGGAACTCTTCATACATCCAGTGCTGCCCTTTTTGCTTATAAGCACTGGATTTATGCACACTTGGGTGGACATGGCCAGTGGGTGCTTCAGCATGGGGCCATGATAGGCAGCAGACAGCTTTTCTCTTTACACATTCACTGAGTACCAGTGGACCTTTAAACTATGAAACCCATGATGGAAGAGTGTTATTAAACAGGCATGTGTACCAATCTCTAGGACAGATGGGTGCCTTATGTGTTTTTCTCCTGACTCGTATCATAATCCATACTTTATTGATGTAGAACCAGGTCAACCATGAAAAGACTCTACTCATTTATTAGACCACAATAATTCCGACTATGGATGCAATATGGGTAATAATGGGTAGAGTACGAAATTTATCAGAGGAGACATTGAGCCTAAGTATGCACCTCTCGAAAACCTTCCCAGACACAATACCCATATCATTTTTATCTCATCCACTTGTGCTTTATATGTGCATATGCATATGTGAATATGGGTGCTTAGGCAGGGTTACCTAGTGCTGTTCCCTGTGCAATCCTCAGGTTCTTCTATTCAAACTATTTGCAGCCGAGTGTTTGGTACTCATCTTGAAAATGAATTGTAAATGATGAATTACTGATTAAAATTATTCCTACTTTTTATTATCTGCTGTAATATTATTCCCTTCATCTATATTAATTTGGAGAGCTTCATTCTTGGCAGAAGGTCTATTACCCAGAATGAGCAATAGTCCAATAGTCTAATTGAAACTAAGTGGGAAGCCATTTTCAAGAGAGTCAGTTTTCTGGGTTTATTTCTTATCTGTGTAGACAAAGTTAATCCTAATAATCTGTATGTCTGTACTTCTCTCCATATAATCCAAAAGAACAAATCAGGAAGCTTAGATAAACAATTTCTCACTTATAAATGTAGTAATTGGCCTTCCTTCCACCCATGGCCATTTGAAGTTTAATTAGTAGCAGTTTGGTTGTAATTCTTATCCTATGGACACTACTTCAAATGTTAAATGGTGATATATTGCCTCAGCTGAATCACATGCATGCAATATAAATATGGCTTGTTGCTAAATCTGCAATCCATCCCAACCAAGATAGTAAATGAACTCAATCCCTCTGAAATCAGCAAGACTATTGGTTTGAACTGGTGCTCCAGCATAACTGATCAATGCACTGGTTGGTTGGTCTGTACTGCAATTGATTGGTAAAATCAAATGTGTTGTTAAGGAACCACTGGAACCAAAACCTACAGCTCACAAAAAGGTAGGTTTAAAAGGGGCTGACATCTAATGTGTTTAATAGAACTACTACTTTTAATTTGGACTCAAGAACTCCTTGATTACATGGATCTATCCTGTATTCTAACTCCCTTTTCCCTTCCTGACTCCCATTAACCTCACATCAATACATACTCCTGTAGTTGATTTACTTTAATCAATACTGCTACTCGGCAGTCATTCCCACTTCACAAAAGGTTCAGTTCTTCACAGTGGGGAGTTGTTTGAAATGCCAGCCAAGTGGTTTGAGATTGTGTACTAATCATTTCTATGTGATAGTTCATTTGTTTAAAAAATAAGCATATGCTTTTGGCGATTTGCTAGGTCACTGGGGGCTGAAGTATAAGTGACATAGGCAAATCTGTGTTAGTTAGTTAGTACATTTATATACCACCCCATACTTGCAATTTGGGCAGTATACAAATGTGTTAAATAAATAAATACATACATACATACATACATACATACATACAAAAAAGTCCCTGGGCAGTTCACAATATAAAACCATTGAAACGTGGATCTACCCCAATCACAGAGAAAGTAGGTGTGTGGTACCCAATTTTAATAGCCAACAGGGAAATTGGTAGGGTGTGCATAGGTCTTTCCCTATTCCTGGCTTTTCTCATTGCAGTTCCTCTTCCCAAGTGATCTTCATACAGCTGTGTGTGCTGCTGGTGTTCAAGCTCATCTGCAAATAAAGGTCCTCAAGATGGAACAGCCTGTAGGAAGGTAAGGTGGAGGTGAGGACAGGGTGTTGCAATAATCGCCTGTGTTCTTTGCTGTCCAAAATGATTTCATGCTCTCATTCTGCACAATTGTATCTTCAAATATCCAAATCTATATGATATCTTGAATGGCCCTGGGACTTGGCAGCAGGATGGATCAATGATTTCATATTCAGGTGGTTTTCTTCTGATGAGCAACACATTTATTCAGATCCCTATTAGGATTGCTACATTTCTTCTGAAAGTGACTGTATCTTTTAATTAGGGCTGTACTGTTCTTTATCATTAGAATGGAACAAATTCCCGGAAAACAGATACTTCTCCAGAAAGTTGCATTGCTTGGTACTGTTGTTGGGCATCCTTTTGTTGCTTCCTCTGATGTGATTTCCTTTTGTTCTTGCGGTCCTTAATGCATACTGCTGTGGCAGCTCATGTGAAGTTGTGTATGTCACAAGATCATTCAACAATAGGCCCAGTTCAGATGTCATGCTAAATCATGGTTTAGCATTATGTGAAAGAGCCTAAGGTTGCATTTGGACATAATGCCAAACCAGAGGCAAACGTGACAGAGATTTGAGTTTTTGGTCATCCAAAAGTGTGTAACCTCATGTTCTAAAGGGCCATTGTTTCTTCCAAATTCTGCCACTGCTGTAACCTAGATTTTGTGCTGTGGCTCCTCCCGAAACCATAGAGAGGGCAGCTCAGAGCAGCCCAGAAATGGGTCAGCACTATGCTTACCACGCTTTTTGCTGGCTGCCTCTTGGAGCTGTTGCCCCACCCTCTGCCATCTCCACATTCCTCCTGCCATTGCTTGGCAACAGGGACACCACAACCCTAGCATTCATCCATTTAAAGAGAAAGATCCACATTTGAGAAAGCCTGCACCCCCCTGCGTCTTATGGGTCCCCTTGTCTACAGAAAGGATGGGATGACAAGATGGGAACAGCAATTCAGGACTGCAGAGATATGTGCACATACACATGAAGACCCGGTAACAGCAGAAACTGAACAATTGGGTTGTTTCCCCACAAAGGGTGCATATGCCAGGCTATTGGTGGAGTGATACCATGGCACTTAGCAGAAATACCAATGTGCCAACTCCATGCATAAACCTGTGGAAACCCTGGCCATGGCAATCTTCCTGTGGTCCAGTCACACACAAAAAGAGACAACACATAGCCTCACAAATCTGGTGTCTGTCTCTGACCCTTGCATTGGATGTCTTGAGCAACCTGCAATGCACACTTTGGTGCATTACCAGGCATGCAGGACATTTCCTTGAAATTACCATATGAAAGATTTTGACAGCTTCCATCTGGGAAAGGGGAGGGGCACACATGCAAAGAACCCTTTCATTAATAACATATCTGATCTCACATGGCTGTTCAGCAAGGCATCCTTTCAAAGGTGTTGCATGTGCTGTTTGGTTGTGCAGCAGGTCATTGATTTCTCTTGATGCCTGGACAGGGTCTGTATTTTTAAGGTTCCCATGGATGGTACTGCTTCCTCCCACTGTAGAGAGGGGTGCCTTCAACTAACACACTCTCTCTATCATCTCCATCTCTATCTATCTATCTATCTATCTATCTATCTATCTATCTATCTGATCATCTTTATTATGGTCCAAGACCAGCATAAGACAGAGCATGATTAAAAGCAAATTATGGAACCATAAATCTATGTTACTTCAAATTACTACTCTGACACTATAACTATAATATAATACAATACTAAAAGGCTGCTACCCTTAAAAGAAGAGGGTGTGTGTACACACACACACACCTCTCCAAATGTTCAACTTTGCCCCCCCCCCCAGCTTTGAGGCACCCCAGACTGGTATGTTTTCATATGTGCCAGCAAAGCAAATTTCAGGGTTACTCTTAAAGAAAAAAAAATCTTCTTACTCTTAAAGAAAAAAAAATCTGAGAATTTTCAAGGGAAGCCCAAGGAACTTGGATACTTTCAATAAGACAAGTAACATTTTTTCAGGGGAGTTTCTGCACATCCCTATCAAATACCTTAAATCCATACTGAGTACCCAGAATGTTGGGGGCAATATGCTAAATCATTGTAAACCGCTTAGAGAGCTCCAGCTATAAAGCGGTATATAAATGTAAGTGCTATTGCTAGGTAAACTCCTAGTGCTGGTACAACATAAAATATTAACACACCCAGTGCCTGCATGTCATGTCAGCCATATTATTGATCACATGGCCAATATTATGTTCTCAGAAACAGCTAATTACATTTAACAAACTTTGACCATTGAATATAACAAGCAAGTTCTCACTGACAGGGAACTTCATATAATGACAACACAGCTATGTGTATTCATCATCTATTTTATTACAGCCATTGGCCAGCAAAAATAGAAGTAACAAATATGTCCAATACAACAATCAATAAACAATGCTAAAATACAATAAAACAAAATACAATCACTCATAATAAATTATTTAAATAAACAGCTCTCGCAATTAAGCACTTAATAGGGACCTTAATCTAATGGCAATGTAGAAAAATTTAGCTACAATTTTTGTAATCTCAGAGCTTGAATCCACAAGACAGTAATACAGTGGACCCTCGACTTACGAACTACTCGACATCCGATGTTTTCGACTTACGAATGACAAAAATGGCCGCACGCTTACGAATTTTTCGAGCTACGAACGGAAACCGTTGGCGGTTTAGATGCGGTTTCCTCGACTTATGAATTTTTAGATGCGGCTTACTCGACTTACGAATTTTTTCAGACCTCCGTGGGTGCGCTTTTCGACTTACGAAATTTTCGACCTACGAATGTGCATTCGGAACGGGTTAACTTCGTAAGTCGAGGGACCACTGTATGTATAAAAGAGCTCACACCTTCCAGGAAATTTGAGTAACAGAGGGGAAATAAGTTCTTCTCTGGCATCCCGACACAAAGAGCAATATAACAAAACATGGGTGACAGTTTCCAGGAGGCCAGCACCACAAGGGCAAAAAGCTGTAACAGGATGATCTTTAGCAAACCTCCGTTCCAAAAGAGAAGACAGTAACAAGTTAAACTGGGCCCGAGCAAATGAAACCCGAAATTTAGAAAAATGCAGTGTTGTTAAATAATTAGCACCTCTATCTCCCCAAGGTGGCAAAATCCCAAAATGTAAAGGGGAGCAAGTCCTATTGGCCGAAGACATAATTTCCTGCCGTTCAATATCGTGCAACCGGAGAAATAATATTTCCTTCACCTTATTGTATTCCCAAGTGAGAAGTTCTGAAGGGAAAAGGCCCAGTTGCATAATTTTGTTATTTACGTATGTTAGTCAAGGGTTAGGATAAGAATCCACCTATAAATATTGGAAAAAAGAAAATTCCTGAATCTCTGAACAAAGTTTACTCCATCTAGCAAAAGTAAGCTCCCAGGCTTTACAGGCTATGGAGAAAGACCCAGATTCCAAGCCTAGAACAGAGTAAGTCACACACCTAGGCACTGCAAAGATTGCTCTTAAAAAAAATAGACTGTACTCTCTCCAGTTCAGCTGTTACTCCCTGGATCCATAACGAGACTCCAAAAAGTAATTGGGCCACAATCTTAGCACGAAATACCAGGAGTGCCATGGGAACAAACTGACCCCCTTTAGAGTAATAAAATCACAAAAAGGCACTGAGAGTATTGCAGGCTATATGAATTGAAGACAGCCTATGGGTTTTCCAATTTAGAATATATTGAAATAATATGCCTAGATATTTATAGTTGTAAACCTGCTCAATGCAGTTCTGATTTTTTACCCATTTATATAATTTCCTGGATTTAGAGAAAACCACGACCTTTGTTTTTTTGTAATTAACTGTTAGTTTGTTATCATTACAGTAGCCAGCAAAAGCACGGAACAGTCTTTGCAGACCTAATCTGGACTGAGATAGCACAGCTGCGTCATCGGCATAGAGTAAAACGGACACTCGTTTGTTAGCCAGCTTCGGAGCATAGGAAACCACACTCTCCAGAAATGGAACCAGATCATTAATAAAGAGATTAAACAGTGTCAGGGCCAAGACACAGCCCTGTCAGGTATGTGTATTCTTCTTGAGGAATGTATAGTCTTACTTTATCAACAACTCATTCATGTGAGCATTCACAGAGTATAGCCACTTTATTTCTGGAAAGCAATCTAGAGAAGAACAAACACTCTTCACTTAACTTCACAGGTTGCGGTTCTCTTCCTGGGGACAAAGAGACCCTAAACTCTCATGCTTAAAGAATATGTGAACAGTATAAAAGTAACACATTACCTTGTGAAGAACCCTTGCAAGGATATCTAATGCTATTTGGCTTTGTTGCTACTTACTACTGCTATTTATATACCATTTTTAACAAAGAAAAAAATATTCTCAAAGCGGTTTACATAGAAAAAGAAGATGGTTCTATGTCCCCCGAAAGGGCTCACAGTCTAAAAAGAAACACAAGGTAGAATTCAGCAACAACCACTTGTTCAAGTTAATGCAGTATAAAAACATAATAAATGTACTTCATTTATTGTACATGACATTTTCTGTATAGAGACAATCTTGATGGAGAAAAATCCTCATTCTTCTGTGTACAACATCATGTGGCATCTTGTGTCTGATTTTGCCACAATTAAGTATTAGGGATATGCACAGACCAACATTTGCATTCTGATCCAAGCTCAGAATAGAACACAAATACCCGGAACATTCCATTGGAACAACTGGTCGAGCCAGTTCCAAAGGAACGAGCTTGGAACACTTGAAACATTTTGAGAGCCATTGTGGACTCCAAATTGCGCTCTTCTGATCTCTGTGCATGTCTGGCAACCATTGTGTGGTGGTGCTGTTGTGCATGTGCAGAGGCTAGAAGCGCTCCATTTTCTTCTGGCCCCTGTGTATCCATGGCAGCCATTTGTGTGGTGGTGCTGCCATGCATGTGCAGAAGCCGGAAGAGTACCATTTTGGAGTCCAAAATGGCATTTGGAATGATTGGAACATTCCAGTTTGGAATGGGGTTGTTCTGTTCCGAGGTCAGAACAGGCCCTTCATTTGACAAATTCTAATAATATGTTTTAATCACTGTTTTATGTGATTGTTTTTATTGTGTTTTGCAGATTGTAATCTATGACTTCTTATATTGTGTTAAATTTTGTACACAACCTAGATATACACAACATATCAGGAGGTACAAAAATATGATAGATAAATAAATAAATAAATTCTATTTCAAGCTCAGAACACACAACATCGCCCATTTTGAGTTGCAATGTTCTAAGCTCAGAACATTCTGCACATCCCTATTATGTATATTTAGAATCTAAATTTCTACTAGATTTAAATGGTGGAGAAATCCAATCACAGTTGTGCTTTTTACCCATGATGATTGAATTGTTCTTCAGTTGCATCTGCCTGAAAGCTATACTCTAGAATGTATAATTCTGGCAATTTTCAAACATAATAGCACAAGAAGTGTACACTTTCACCCCTCCTGCACAAATGTTGTCCCATATAAAGGGAAAATGTCATTTGTGACTCAGTAGAATGTGCCTTCAGGACTAGCAATTAACTCTTTAAATGCAAAATACATTCCAAATACTCTAGACTCCTCTCTCCAACTGACTCCTTAATTAACTCTCTGAGGTGTACCTGCCACTACTAATACCTATTTTATTTTCCAAAATGAGTCAATTAGAAACACCTGCATTAGATCAGAATGCCTTCTTAAAAGTGGAAAATGTATCTCTGCTTGTTATGGAAAGATAGTACCTTCTTGCTGCATTTATTAAACACAATTTCTGGAATGCTTTTCAAGGGTAGTAAGTAATTAAACAAATGCAGTAATGAGACATTGGGGGAAACACATCCTTTATTTAAAATGTGAAGCAAAAGAAATCAAAATACAGGATCAAAAGTTTTGAAGCCACATAAAACACCTAAGTACATTTCCTTGTTTTTAAATAACTCTTCCACCCCCATAAGTTAATAATAGTGCAAAACCTATACTTTATTTGTAGACTTAGTGACAAACTAGCTGTGACAATGTCAGACCTGTGTATTAAAACTGAGTTTGCTGCTAAATCTATATAAAGCAAGGAGTGGAAGCAATTTAAAGTACTGTGTGGCAGAGCAAGAGAGGGAGCTGAACCCTCCGCCCACTTGCACATCTTGCTATCACTAGTGGCAGGCGGTGAGGCAATGCACTAGGCCAGTGGTAGCTCCCAGCAGCCTTAAATGTGGCTCCCTGACTAATTCTTTATTAGGCCTGTTACTTTGTCCAAAGCCAAATACTCTGCACAGCCCCCCACTGCACTGCATAGGGGCAACCGTTCCCACTGAGCAGTTCTGCACTTTGCCCAGTGCCTGTGGGGCTTCTTGAAGGGAAACTTGCCCTCTCAAGCCCCAGTGTCTTCTTGGAAGGTGTGCATAGAGCACTAGGGAAGGACTATACTTCCCTGTGCTCCATTCCAAGATGATACTGGGGCTCAGCAGGGCTCCATTTCTCTTTGATTGCCCCTTCCAGCACTGGAAATAGTGCAGAACTGCATGGAGGTCAGCAAGCAGGAAATGGCTTTCACGTGCAAGTTTTTGGGCAAAAGTAGTCCCCAGTTCAAAAATAGTGAAGAGCTCTGCACTAGCAGGCAAAACCATTGGCAGCTTCTGAAATCAGGGGGCTGGGGAATTCCCTTTTGGTGCCAGGAGGTGGCAGCAGAGGTACCGGGTGCTGCAGCCTATACTGCACGATTGCAGAGTTGGTGATTGGAGAGGTACCCCTGATGACTTAATCAGCCTGCACTTATACCAGATTGTCCAACCTGTCAGCAACAATTGTACACTTGCCAAAACTCCTGCCCAAACACCTGCCACTTCTGGCATGAAAGGTAAGTGGGACAATTCCTACTTCCCTCAGTTGCCACACAATCGCCTGTAGCAGTTTTGGCTAGCATAGAGTCTCATGTGTACCTATTGTACTGTATCTGTTTTTCCTCCTGTCGTTGCTCCAAACCTAGGAATATCCCTAAAAAGAGTGGTGTAAGGGTGATATGGGACTTTTCAGTGCATTGACTATTCTTTTAGTATGCCAAACGTCTAGGCATTCCATATACTTTTATATTCTTATTTAACATTAGCATTTCTGGAATAATTGGAAATTCCCTTTAAGGGAAAGTAACACCTCAAGAAAATGAATATTGATTGTAGTGACATTTTTTAAACTGAACAGTGCTAAAAATGAGAAAGCAGAAGATAAATGACAGAAAGTGTAGTGTGCATTTTATAAATTAGCACTTTATTTAAATGTGTGAAGGTTCCGTTGCAGGCCAGCAGGGACCACATGCGCTCATTGTTAAAAATAAATTTAATATGCACTTCTAGCTTTAGCCAAGAGTTTCTTGGGAAAGCATAGAAATTCTGCATGCCTCAGCTCAGAGATAGCTGAGGGGATATGGTATTCATGACAAAGGAACATTGTGCTTCTAAAGCATGCTGGTGCTTTGACGTTTTTCATCTGAAATAGCTCCTCTTAAGGAAGCACTTTTAGCTGCTTCATATCTTCATTTTTGACATGTGTCAGTCTCCACACTGGCTTGCACCATCTTGGAGCAGAAATAAATATTACTCAGAATAGAGGGTTGCCATTGTTCAGCTTCATCTCCTGTCCCTTATAATGTGCAGTAATAGAAACACAGAATGCCTGTATGTTGTATGCATAATACTCTCTCCACTGCATGCAACGATGTGAATCAAGAGTGGTGAAATGCATAATGTGAAGATGTTGTCATACCACATTTCCATGACTAAATGTTATAGGAGAGAGGAGAGAAAACCAGACAAGGGGCCTGTAAATAGTAAAAATTAGGAGATGTAACTCATAAAAGAAAGCTTTAAATGGAGTGTCTGACATGTCCAGCAGCATCACACGTGCGCTTTGGGAATTATTCAGATAACACACAACCTGTGATTGTGTAAAGGTAAACTGTACTGGAACAGTCCTCTTACACAGTGAAGCTATTCACACACTCACTGAAAACTGGGCTAAGGAAGCCCATTCTGTGTTGGGGTGCATGTGTGGACCACCAGGAGCTGCGTGGTCCCTGGTTGGAGTGCAGCGGCAAGCCTGCTTAGGGAGCCCGCTGCTTAGCCCAAGTTTTGGTTTGCGAGGGCACCCAACAAATGGGTTAAATGCTCATGTGTCGGTGCCGCACGGCTTTGCATGGTACCTACATACATGTAGCCTCTCGATCGGCGTCTGGAACCTCCCCATAATGCACTGCACCCTCACGTGGTTATTCATTCTTTCATTCATTCATTCATTTAATTTATATACTGCCTTGTATAAAAATCTCTAAGTGGTGTACAGAATTAAAACATAAAATATAACACATTTAAAATCCATAAGATAAACATTAGATAAAAACATGTTTAAAACATATTAAAATTTAAAAATTGAATCTCAGTTGAAGGCCTGGGAAAACAAGTACAGCTTCAGGTCCTCCTAAAAGCAAACAGAGAAGGAGATACTCTTATTTCAGCAGGGAGCGCGTTCCAAAACCCTGAGGCAGCCACAGAAATGGCCCGGTCCCGAGTTGCCACCAAACAAGTTTGCGGCACCTGTAGTCGGACCTCTCCCAATGATCTTAATAGGTGTCAGGGTTCACGACAGAGAGGGCGCTCTCTTAAATACCCTGGACTTAAGTTGTTAAGGGCCTTGTAGGTAATAACTAGCACTTTGTATTTTGTTCAGAAACCTATCGGCAGCCAATGCAGTTCTTTTAAAATCAATGTTATATGGTCCCTTCAAGTAAACCCAGAGACCAGTCTGGCTGCTGCATTCTGTACCAATTGTAGTTTCCAAACTTCGTACAAAGGCAGCCCCACATAGAGTGCATTACAGTAGTCAAGCCTAGAGGTTACCAGCATATGTACCATCATTTTAAGGTCACTACTCTCCAAGAACGGACTTATCTGGCATATAAGCTGAAGCTGATAAAAAGCACTCCTGGCCACAGCCTCAACCTGAGAAACAGGGAGAGTTTGGGATTGAGGAGCACTTCCAGACTACGAACCTGATCTCTTAGGGGGGTGTAACACCATCCAGAACAGGCAGCTCTATACTATCACTTGGATCCTGACCCCCTACACACAGTACCTCATCCAGCCCAATATCACCTCCAGGCAAGCACTTAGGGGAGTCATGCCATTTCCTGATGAAGTTGGTATAGAGAAATAGATCTGGGTGTCATCAGCATATTGATAGCATCCCAGACTAAACTTCCTGATGATCTCTCCCAGTGGTTTCATGTAGATGTTAAAAAGCTTTGGAGACAGTCTGGAGCCTTGTGGAACCCCACATTTCAGCTCTCACTTTTCAGAACAACAGTCTCCAAGTGACACCATCTGGAATCTGATAGAGAGGTAGGAGCGGAACCACTGTAAAACAGTGCCACCCAAGCCCACCCCCTTCAAGTGACCCTTCAGGATACCATGGTCAATGGTATCGAAAGCCACTGAAAGATCCAAAAGGATCAGCAGAGTCACACTCCCTCTGTCAATCGCCAAATGTAGATCATCCATCAGGCCGACTAAGGCAGTGTCAACCCCTTAGCCCACCCAGAAGCCAGTCTGGAAAGGATCTAAATAATCTGGAAAGGATCTAAATAATCATCCAGAACTGCCAGGAGCTGAGAAGCAACCACTCAACTCAATCACCTTGCCCAACCAAGGAAGATTAGAGACAGGCCTGTAATTAGCTAACTCTGAGGGTTCCAAAGCAGGTTTCTTCAATAATGGTCGGATAATAGCCTCTTTAAGACAAGGAGGCATCCTGCCCTCCCTCAGAGAAGCATTTATGATATTTACCAGCCCCTCTCTGATAATATGACTATCAGATGAAATAAGCCTAGTTAGGCAAAGATCAAGAGAGCAGATAGTGGGGCACACAGTCTGAAGCAGTTTGTCCAAATCATCATTGCTGGGCACCTCTAAGATAGACTCTGCAGTAACTGTCGAGTCTAGTCCAGCACGAATACAAGATATTTTATCTGCAAAAAAGTTGTTAAATACATTACAGCGAGTGATAGATGGTTCCAAATTCAAATTCAAGGCAGAGGGGGCATAAGCTAGCTCCTTTACAACCCTAGACAACTCAGCTAGACATGAATTTGCAGAAGCAATGAAGGCGGAGAAGAACTGCTTCTTTTCCTTCTGCACTGCAAGAGCATAGATCCTCAAATGAGCTCTGTGTTGCAATCTATCAGATTCATGCCAAGACTTCTTCCACTTGCGCTCTAGTCATCTACCTCGCCACTTAAGCTCCCGCAGTTCATCTGAGTACCACGGGGAAGACTTTAAAGCAGGTCAGAGAGGAGGCTTAGGTGTGATTGTGTTTACCGCTCTAGTAAGTTCATTATTCCATGTTTGCACCAGAGCATCGATAGAATCACTCGCAGAGCCAGCTGGAAACTTTTCCAAGGCTTCTTAGAATCCTATTGGATCCAATAACCTTCTCAGGTGGACCAACCTAATGGGCCCTTCACCCCTACAGAGGTGGGTTGCGGCTGCAAGTCTTACCCTAACCAGATGGTGATCCATCCATGACAGTGGGGAAATAACAGGGGTCCCCATGCATGGAACACCACCCTGATCAGAGCAAAAGACCAAGTCGAGCATGTGACCTGCATCATGCGTCGGTCCAGAAACCACTTGGGATAGGCCCATAACTGTCATGGCCGCTATGAACTCCTGAGCTGCCCCTGACAACCCAGTCCCGAAATGGACATTGAAGTCCCCCACCACCAACAACCTGGTCCACTCCAATGCCAACTCAGCAATGATGGAAGCTCCAGGGGCTTGCAGAGGCAATCCCCAAACCTCCCTGCTCCCTCCCTGCTACCGGCAGAAGCCGGCAATCATCTGGGCAAACAATCCGGCTGCCCAGCAACATGGATGGGATTGTCTGCAGGGGAAGCTTTTCAGGGCTTCCTCCTCTCCACCATCTGAGCCCATTCTCTAATCACAAGAATGGGCTCAGTGTGTATGTTAAAGCCGCAAAATGGTGTGTGGTGCAGTCCAGTCCAGTCCAGTTTACCTTTACATGATCACAGGTTGTTTGTTTCCTAAATAAGTCCCAAAGCAAGTAGCATGTGACCCTGAAAACGTAAGCTGTACGATCAGCCCTCTTGAGCAGCAGCATCGCAATGTGTGTCAGAGCCCCACAGAGGCATAGGCGGGTCTGCACTGCCCTGTTGCACTGCAGCACTTGTCAGCCAGTAGCAGTCATCCTGACTCAGTTTCTTGACAGAAGCCCTATTGAAATTAATGTTTGGTCTTGTACCGTAAATTTTATTTTATTTTATTTTTATAGATCCATCTTATTTATTTATTATTTATTTGTGTAAACCACCCTGAGCCATTTTTGGAAGGGCGGTATAGAAATCGAATAAATAATTATATATATATATATATATATATATAGAGAGAGAGAGAGAGAGAGAGAGAGAGAGAGAGAGAGAGAGAGAGAGAGAGAGAGTAGTCTTTTACAGAAGCTGCTGAGAGGTATTATTGAGTAAATTAGTTTGGCTGTAGACAATATTGTTATAAGACTGGGGGTCAGGAAAATCAGCTGGCTCTCTTTGTTATCCAGATGGTTATATATTGATGATGGCCAAACATGCCAGTATTAATATTTAAATGGCTAGGAGATGTCTCTGAATGTATGTGAGTTCAAAAAAAATCTTCCCGTATGAGGAGAGCCATTAAAGATGACTCATCCTCCTCTGCAACCGTGTGTGTGTGTGTGTGTGTGTGTGTGTGTGTGTGGTTAGTGTAAAGAAACAGCAGACAAACAGCTTCTGAGACAGGCAGACAGAGGCCACATTTAGACATAACATGAAGCCGGAAGTAAAGGGGCCTCCAGTTGAAATTTGTATACTTTTGAATGTGTACATCCCCAGTTTGGACAAAAAAATTACCTGTGGTTTCCCTCTCCAGACTCCAAATTGTATCTTCAATTTGTAGTGAATTCCACTGCCTTTAACTCCAGTTCTGTGGTGCCAGTGTTATGTCTAAACACAGCACCACAATCTTCCTCGTCGGTAACCAGAATTGAGGGAGGAGCCTTGTGTGATAACAAGCCAACCAAGAAGCAAGGAGATCATAAGCCAACCGGAAGCCACTACCAAAACCAGGAAGCAAGCAGAAAACAGCCTGCCAAAATGGCGCCCAGAATGCTCGGAACACTCAAAACATTCTGAGCTCATTCCATCAGAACAACCGGGTTGTCTGATTCTTCTGACAGAACATTCTGGGGATTTGCATTCCATTTCTCACTAGAAATGGAACGTAAATCCCAGTCCGTGCACATCACTAATATACACTGATGGGGTCTGAGCTGTCAGTGACTGACCAGGAGAGATCTTGGAGTCATGGTGGACAGCTCATTCAAAGTTTTGACTCAGGGCGCAGCAGGTGTGAAAAAGGCAAATTCCATGCTAGGGAGTTGAAAATAAGAATGCTAATATTATAATGCCCTTATACAAGTCTACTATGTGGCCACATTTGGTGTACTGCATATGGCTGTGGTCACCATATCTTAAGAAGAACATTATAAAACTAGAAAAGGTGCAGAAGAAGGCAACCAAGATTATCTGGGGCCTGGAACACCTTCCTTATGAGACAAGGCTACAGCATCTCGGTCTTTTTAGTTTTGAAAAGAGGAGACAATGGGGAGACATGATAGAGGTGTATAAAATTAAGCATGTAGTAGAGAGAGTGGACTGAGAGGAACATTTCTTCATCTCTCACAAAACTACAACCAGGGGTCATCCCATGAAATTGATGGCCAGGAAATTTAGAACCAACAAAAAGATGTAATTTTTCACACAGTGCTTAATTAATCTATGGAATTCTTTGCCACGGGGTATAGTGTGGCCACTAGCTTGGATGGATGTAGAAGGAGCTTGAACAGATTCATTGTGGACAGATCTATCAGATCTATCTATTCTGGTGGCCATAGATCACATCCAGCCTCAGGGGCAAAATCTCTGAATACCAGTTGCAGGGGAGCAACAGCATGTCCTCATCTCATGCCTGTGGTGGCACCTGGTGGGCCAATGTGAGAAACCAGATACTGGACTAGATAGGCCTTGGACCTAATCCAGCAGGGCTGTTCTTATGTTCTTATGAGCAGCCCTATTCAGGCTTGCACAGGTGTGTGCCCTCTTACCTCAATCCCTGGCTGTCTGGCAGCTGGCATCTCAAGTCACCATAGAGGCTAGGGGAAGGAGTGCAATGCATTGTGGGGTTTCTGGAGGCTGGGCATCTTTCCTCCAGCCTCATAGATGCCACAGTGCTTGCCACAGTGGTGCTCATCTGCGAGTGTGGTGTGGCAAGCAGGGCTTCAGCTGTGATCATGTGGAGCAAGGCAGGGGTGATCTGGCCTTCCCTCCCAACTCTGAGGTTGTGTGTATGAACTCATTGTCTTAATATGGTTGTAATAAGACTCAATACAGACAATACAGAAATACTGTGGGTCAGTGGTTCCTCTGCCCGGGTGAATGATATTCAACCTGTTCTAGTTGGGGTTGCACTCCCTCTGAAGAAACAGGTCCACATTCTGGGGGTGTTCATTGATCCAGCACTGTTGCTAGACACTCAAGTGGCCTCTGTGGCTTGGAGCACCTTTTATCAGCTTTGGCTGATATGCCAACTGCAAACTTATTTGGATAGAGATAGCTTGGCCAGAGTTACTCATGCTCTGGTAACCTCTCACTTAGATTACTGCAATACATTGTATGTTGGACTGCCTTTGAAAATGGTCTGGAAACTGCAGCTGGTACAAAATAGGGTTGCAGGAATATTAACTGGGACTGGACATTTTGAGCATCATATTACGCCAGTGCTTCATCAGCTGCACAGTCTCCCAGTCTGTATCTGGGCCCAATTCAAAGTGCTGGTTTTAACCTTTAAAGCCCTTTAGAGCCCCTGGTGGCGCAGTGGTAAAACTGCTGCCCTGTAACCAGAAGGTTACAAGTTCGATCCTGACCAGGGGCTCAAGGTTGACTCAGCCTTCCATCCTTCTGAGGTCGGTAAAATGAGTACCCAGAATGTTGGGGGCAATATGCTAAATCATTGTAAACTGCTTAGAGAGCTCCGGCTATAGAGCGGTATATAAATGTAAGTGCTATTGCTATTGCTATTGCTAAATGGCTTGGAAGTTGGAACCTGGTTACCTGAGAGAGCATCTTGCCCCATATGTCCCAACACAGACCTTTGGAGGCCCTCCTCCGAGTGCCCCTGCCAAACGAGGTGATGCAGGTGGCTGCTAGGAAGAGGGCCTGCCTGGTGGTTGCAACCTGTTTATGGAATAGCCTCCCCAGTGAGGTTCACCTGGCTTCCTCACTTTGTTCTTTTAGACACCAAGTAAAGACCTTTTTGTTCACTAAGGCCTTTTACATTTAAGTTTTGATTTTTAAATTTGGTTTTTAAACTGGTCTTAAAATAATTTATAAATTGCTTTGTATTGTATTTTGTATTTTCTTTCACCCCTCCTTTTTGTCTGTTATGGTTTAATGTGTTATGTGTTTTTATTTTATGTATTAATGATGTTTTGTGGGCCACCCAGAGGACAATTTATTATGGGGCAGCTAAAAAATAAAGTATTATTATTTATTTATTTACACAGTCAGACAGGTGTTATTGACTGGTTTTATCCAGACATCGAGTCCTTCCCAAGGACCTGGGATGGCTGAATTTTATTACCAATGTTGTTGCTGTTGTTATAGATATCATCGCAGAATATAGGCTGTTCCCAGTAAAGTTGCCAGAATTTTATTGTCAATTGTTATAGATGATGTCGCAGAATATGGGCTGTTCCCAGTAAAGCTGCTTTTTGTAATTGGCTGATGGTGATTTCTGTGGCCCCTATGGTGTTGAGGTGCTCTTCAAGGTCTTTTGGAACTGCACCCAGGGCACCAATGACTACTGGGATTATTTTGGTCTTTTTCTGCCACAGCCTTTCAATTTCAATTTGTAGATTTTTGTATTTGGTGATTTTTTCTATTTCTATTTCTTTTTCTTCTATTCTGCTATCCCCTGGTATTGCTATGTCAATTATTTAACTTGTTTTTCTTTCTTCTCAACTACAGTTATATCTGGTGTATTGTGTGGCAGATGTTTGTCTGTTTGTAGTCGGAAGTCCCATAATATTTTTGCATCTTCATTTTCTACAACTTTTTCAATTGTATGGTCCCACCAATGTTTGGCTACAGGTAGCTTGTATTTTTTGCAGATGTTCCAGTGTATCATCCCTGCTACTTTGTCATGCCTTTGTAGTCAGTCTGTGTGATTTTTTTTACAACAGCTGATTAGGTGGTCCACTGTTTCATCTGCTTGTTTACAATGGCAGCACTTGCTGTTTGTTGTTGACTTTTCTACTTTTGCTCTTATTGCATTTGTTCTTAGTGCCTGTTCCTGTGCAGCCAGTATTAAACCCTCTGTTTCTTTCTTCAAGTTGCCATTCTTAAGCCATTGCCAGGTCTTGGTGATGTCTGATTTTCCACTTATATTGTGCAAATATTGACCATGCAGTGGCTTATTTCTCCATTTTTCTGCTTGGTTCTTGACTTGTTCTTTCTTGTAGGCCTGCTTTGTTTCATTGGTGTTGAATAGTTTCTCCTTATTGACCATTTTAAGTGCATCTTCTTCACTGTCCTTGATATATTCTTCAAGGCCTCTTTTCTCCTCCTCTATTGTTTTATGGACTTGCAGCATTCCTCTTCCACCTGAGCTGCGAGGGAGGTATAGTCTATCTACATCACTGCGGGGGTGCAGAGCATGGTCATCATTTTCCTATGATTTTATATTATTTGAACTTATCATATGAATAGGGCTGTACATTTAGCTGATAGCAGATGCAATTAATGTTTGTTCAGGTTTTTGTTTCAGTATTACTGCACTACAACCCCCAAAGTCCACTTTTCTTGCTTTTATATAGCTCCAATATTTTAATATGAATTTGAATTCTATTTGCTGTTCAGCACTATATGAGCTGCAACTTTAGAAAAGTGCTATGTATGTGTAAATGTAATCACTTCCAGCCTCTCTAATCAGATCAACCATAAAAGCTTCCCAGTACAGTCTATAAACTCAAACTTTGTGATTTATCATGCCACACATTGCTTTCAATGATCCTTCCCTTCTAGGGCTTTGATTGAGTAACCTTTCTTCTGAATCCCTTCTCAAGTGTGGTATTTTGCTTAAAAAGAGAATGATCAGCATAACTTCAATTAGACTGGATTGTTTTATGGTATCTTCTTTCCATCTTGACACTTAAATATGTTAAATCCAAATTGCTTATTTAATAGAAATATCTGAAGAGTTGGTGGCAGCTCATCAGCATGAGAATTCAGTAGGAATCTTGGGAGGGGGGAAAAAAACCCTGTAGCTTTTATTAAACCCCTAGTTTTTCAAAGTACAAGTAGCATAAACAGTAATTTAGAATCAATAATTTCACACAGTTTCCCCCCAGATTTTCTTCACCACTATTGCAGCTATATATTCACTCTCACATACTTAAACACATGTCCATCATAGGATTGCCTGGCTGCAGCTTGGAGACGGTCCCTGTATCTTTACAGGACCATCATCATGGTATTTGAAACGGTACATGCTGTACCTCCTCATCACCAAGTAGCAATCAATGGATAGGAAAACCAATCAAGAAGCAGCAAGAGTGTCCTCCAATCCTTTCACGCCCTTTGGCTTCATAGAAGTGTCTTGGTTTTGTGTTTATTTGGGTTTGCATATTCCCTTATGCAGGCAAACAACATGCAGAGAGGGAACTGGGTTTTTCTATTTTTCCCCATTGGTTTTTGGCTTTCTCTCCATTGATTGCTGCTTAGCTGAGAAGGGAGCTACATGCACTTCTGCACAAACTGTGGAGCTGTCCTCTGAAAGATGTATTTCTGGATTGCAACCCAGCAACCATTTTCTCTAATATTTCACTACTGCAAGTGGGTAAGTTCTGCAGTGTAACATGAATGGTGCTGCACTGCTCATGCTGCTGTGGACTTCTCAGGAACCACTGGTGGCCTTCCATAAAAATGCAAGAGTGCAGATACTTAAAATAGTGTGCCTGCACTTTAAGCATGCAACGAACAGTTGCTGAAATGATGGGCAGCTTTACAACTCCATAACACTGCACCCTGAGTCATATGGAGGCATAATGCTGCAGATTATGTGGGCCATTATTTCCAGTCTAAGTAATATGCCTTTACATATGTGTGCTCTTACACAAGACTCTTGGTGGCTCCTTAGCAACCTACAGCAGCAAAGGTGGCTCAGAAACACCTGTGTTGAACTGCAGAACATGTAGCCCAGTCATCATTACTACCACCCACCACCGCTGCCTGTTTCTCCCCCCCCCCGCCCCCACCAGTGCGCCCGGCTTTCTGGCCAGCTTCCCTCCGCCCACTTAAGGGGCCTCCTCACACTTTCTGGATGGCAGGCCAGCCAGCCTGCTTCTTCTCTCCCTGCTTCCCCCCTCACATGCTTTCTGGATGGCAGGCTGGCTGGAAAGCCGGCCTACCACCTCCTCCCGCCCACCCGCCCACTCCAGGCAGTGGCCGCTTCCTGCTGGGCTGGAGGCAATCAAATCTAAGTTTTTGAGAAGTGTGCTCCAACTGCCCTGGGGTGTCCCACTGGAAGCAGGCTGGATTCGGGTGGAGGCAAGTGTTTGGCTGGTAATATTTGAATATTGGCTGAAGCTGATTTTTCAGCCAGTAGGACTAGCACCCTTAGTGTTGAATGATATATATACATATACATAATATTTATTCTGTCCTTGACCAGTAGTTTTACAAATACAAACATTACAAACATAAACTAAACATTAGCACGTGTTTTGCAAAGAATATAACAATATTTAGCCACAGTTCTAATTTTATCTTCATCACATAAATAAAATAAAAACCTCAATAAGACATCATCTGCTCTTCCATTAAAATTTATCAGGAGGGGAGAAAGTAGCTTTCCTCTGGCTTCATCATAAAAACTACAATGTAAAAAGGCATGTGCTATTGTTTCAACACAGCCCTTATCACAAGGACATACATGATTCGCCAAAGGAATTCCTGTATATCTGCCGAACAGAATTGCAGATGGAAGAACATCTAACCAGACCAGAGTCATGGCTCGTCTATATTCAGGAATCATGACTGCCTGGAGATAGAGAGCCAAATCAAATCCACTCAGTTGGTCACCCAAAAACGATCTTTTAGATAGCTGGGAAATTTCATATTGCAACTCAATATCCATTAGGCGTTGAATAATTTGGATACGAGCTCTGTCGTAACCAAGCTCCTGTATGGCCTCTAAGGAGTATCCACAGCGGGCCAGCTTATGAATGGCTTCGGCATGCCATCTAAATTTAAAGGAGTCCTGTTTTATGAAAGCAGCCAGACCCTCCTGCAAAAAATAAATGTTTAACCAGTAAAGGATAATGACTCTCCATAAGCATGTCTGAAGCCTAACCATTCCGACCTCTCTTCTCAGAGCCACCGTGGGAACAGCCAGTACAGCTCTTAAAAATTTAGACTGCAGTGCCTCCAGTGGATCAAGATTTTTAACTATGCCCAACTGAGCTCCATAAAAATGTTGAGGCAAAACCTTTGCCGAGAATAGTTTGACCATGGCCGGAACATAGGATGCACCCTTAGTATAATAATAAGAGAGTATTGATTTAACTACTGGTTTGGCCTTTAAAATTGCTGAATATATATATATATATATATATATATATATATATATATATATATATATGTGTGTGTATAGGTCTAGGTGGAAATACTATGTGGAGAAGGGGTTGAACTACTATGGCTTCTCCAGCAATGTTTTGGTTGTCTTGGGCTATGGGAGAGTGAGATCATGTCTGCATCAACACATTATGGATATGGAGAAACAGATGGCAGGAGCCAGATAGGGGTTGACACTTATTTAGGCAATCATACATTACTGTCTGGCCCAGCAAGATACCTTAATAAAATATTAGTACCTAGTTTCCGGAGGGCTCTGACATTGGCCCGGTGTAATGCCTTAGAAACGGCTGTCCCGGAGGGGAGATACTGTAAGATCCCCTACAAGGAGTGTCTCTGCCCTTCCCCTCTGTTCTGGGGAAGTTGAGTCAATGGCCAATGTTATCTTGAATTGTCAGTTTTATTGAATGTTGCGGGATAGACATATAAGTCCTTTTTTAACAGCATACCCCAGTTCTGAGTTTCCTCCCGGTGGTGGGGCCGGCCCATCACCACCTCCTCTTCCTCCTCACGGCCAGGCTGGGCTGGCCTGTCACATCCACCTTCTCTTCCTCCTACTCCCTATGGCTGGGCTGGCCCACCACCGCCTCCTGGTCCCAGCAGCCAGGCCAGCTTGCTGCTGCCTCCTGCTCCCCGCTGTTTTCTCCCCTGTCACATCCCCGTCGCTATCCAGGCAGCTGCTCACAAACTCTCATGAGAGCTGTCACACATGGGATTAGTGATGGGTACATTTAAGGGAATTAAATATATAGATTCTTCATCTAGGGACATAGGAAGCTGCCATATACTGAGGCTATTCCTACTTCCATGACCAGGATAAATTCTGCTAAAGGAGCCTAGCCTGGTTTCCCCCGGCTGTGTGCTGCAACGGGAGCCATGTGGCTCCCAGCAGCAACCCTCCAAAACTATTCCTCCCCTTGAATGAGGTTGGCAGAGTACATGCTCCACTAACCCCATTTACCTGAATGTGAGATGCCACAGTGTAGCTCTGCACCACAGTGGTTCATGCAGAGACCACCATCGTGAGGCTAAAACAAGCCTCCTGGCCTCAGGAGTCTCCCCAGGATGCCACTTGCACAGGGCATCCTGGGACTTCCAGGATCAGGCAGCCCCCAATCCCGGCCGCCCCTGCCAGCTCCTTGACAGAGTCAGTAATCATGTGGGTGGCCAATCCAGCTGCCCAGGGACAGCTCCCTGCTCATCTGTGGGCAGAACAGGCTAAGCCCGCTCTCCTCTCAGAGCCTGGTTAGGCTTTCCACACTGTTCATGTGGAGACCCTCACTGAGTCAGACCATAGGTCCATCTCGCTCAGTATTGTCTACACAGACTGGCAACAGCTTCTCCAAGGTTGCAGGCAGGAATGTCTCTCAGCCCTATCTTGGGGTTGCCAGGGAAGAAACTTGGAACCTAGATGCTCTTCCCAGAGCAGCTCCATCCCCTAAGGGGAATATCACACTTCTAGTCTCCCTTTCATAAGCAACCAGGGCAGCCCCTGCCTAGACATGCTTGCTACCACAAGACCAGCTCTCTTCCTTACTGCACAAAGAACAATATTTCATAATGAAACTTGTCCACTAACAGCCTTATCCAAGGGCTGCTACAGAAATCCACTCAAATGGCAATATTTGATATGTAGAAGACAATGTTCAAAGCACCCTCAGGCAATTTGTTTGAATGGGGAGGCAAGGACAACATAATCACATTACATCATCCATCACATTAACATAGGTAGTAATCCTTTTTGTCATTTTTCCAAGGTAACATTTGAAAATGTAGTAATATCATTACATCAAGGTCCATATACTTAAACTGCTTTATTAAGTGGTTCATTTATTCTGAAATGGGTTTCAAAGTTGCAAAGTCAAGATCTATAAACCTGATCTGTTCTCCAGTGAAATTAATGGAGAGATTTACATTTGAATCAACGCAATGAGCTTATAGACTGAAATGAATGGAGAGAGCAATCCTGGAGTTGTGAAAAAAAACTCTAGATATTTTAACCAGGATGCAGGCAGAGGAAAAGCATGAAGAGGAACTCCACACTTTTCTTTGGGGGGGGGGAGATATGGCTCATTATGATTAGCCCAGTTGTACCCCAGATGTTACTAAACTACACCTCCCATTTCCCCCATCTACAATTTGGTGTGGTGGTGGGTGGCCACCATCCACTAACCTCATTCCTGCTACTGAGGCCCTGCTCAGGGAGGGAGAGAGAGCACTGACAGGTTGGGGTCCTGGGCACGCTTTCGCACACACATAGTATGCACATAATTAAAATATAGTTTAAAACCCCATAAAACACCATAAACCCAACACAGAATGCTACACGGCTGATTTTCCTATTCTCCAAAGGTGTACCTGATTCAACACTCTTAAGTTGCCTATGGATGGCAAGTGCAGAAATGAGGGAAGGATCTTTTCAGGAAGGAAATTCCATAGGTTGCAGCAGCCATGAGAAGACCTGTTCTGTGTGCTTGACAATCAAACCTTCAAAGGTGTCAGCACTCGAAGCAGAGCCCACAAGCAGATCTTGGTGGAAATATGTGGTCCTTATATTAACAGATCCAGGACCCAAGCCATTTAGGGCTCTAAAAGTAATGAGCAGCAATATCCACAAGATCTTCCCCTATTTGTAAGTTTTGGGTGGTATAAAAATATGATAGATAGATAGATAGATAGATAGATAGATAGATATTCCATGTTGAATGTTCCCATCATTTTCCAGTTGGAACTCCTGTATAAATGAATAGTAGCATGGTGTGTACCAAGATAAAATAGTGGGGAAGAAATATTATGTAAATAAACTTGCTTGCAACCAATATTCAATCATATGTTTGGCCATGCAATTGTTCACAAATTAGGAATCTGATTAAATCCCTCCCACTCTCTTTGCATTGTTGTTCAGAGTATCACATGTGCCTAAACTTTCTTTTTCCAGTGTGGTCAAATTTTCTTAAATCAGTTGATGAGTTTATTGCACCCACACCTCAAGGTGACACGAGACACAAGTTTCTTTGGTAAAAAAGGTCACGATTTATTGAAATATAAATTAACTGAAACAGTACGTAACTGGAATTGGCGCTCCACCAGTGTGGTTCCTAAAAGGCCAGCCAAGCAAGTAGCCGCCTTAGCCTAGCTGACACACACAATAACACCTTGGCTCCAGGCAGCCCCATTGCTCTAAAGCGGAGGCTGCCCATCTTAGCTGACCTAAGGTCAGGTCTCTGTTGTGATGACACTGCCCCCCCCACCAAAGCTGCTTAGTCTTTTGGAAGGATGTTGGTTAACAAAGTAGAGGGGTTAAGTCAGCATCCCCGATCCGTCAAGCCTCAAGGGATCTAACCACCCTTCAGGATGCCAAACGCTTACCTAAGGTGCTCACCAAGGCTTAGCTGTTGCTTCCCACTGCACTGCACCTGCCATGGCGGGTGTTAGCCTAGCTTAACACCCCACACCTTCCACTAACCACAAAGTATCGCCACCAATCCCAGCCATAAATCCTCTAAAAATATTCTCATTCCCTCTGGGGAAAGATGCACACCACCAACTCTGTAAAGGCTGGGTTCAGAAAATAATATATCTGTATGCGGTAAGCAGCCGCCCACCATGGAAGTCAAAAACTGGTCCAAAGCCATGTTAACCTTCTTTTTGGCCTTGTCGACCTTACCTGGTTTACGAGCCCCTCTCCATACCCTACGCTAAATGATATCGGACCAGATTATAATAAGATCCGGGAACTATGTTTGCACCTCCCCCAGGTCAGCACATGCCTTATGAATAAGGGAGAGCCCTGACTGACTCACTAGGTAATTTCCCCCAAAATGTACCACCAGGATATCTGGAGGTGGATTATCCCCCAGAAATTTGAGCAGCAAAGGTAAAAATTGGGCAAATAACATGCCCCGCTGGCCAAGCCACATAACCACATAACAACGTCCCAGGCCAAGTTGCATTCCAGGTTCAGCACCATGTGCCCACTTGAATGCCCAGAACATAAACGAGTGCTCCATGATGAGGACCCTAGCTCACTCAGCTGGTGACTTCACTCATGCAAAGAAGGAAAGAACACTAGTGACTGCAGCCAACATCCTCAACGCACATATCTGCAATATACCCCAGACCACCACTGGTCAAGCCTCTGTATGGCCATCCCTGAGTAACCCAACCTGGATGCCACAGATGCAGCACCGATTCTAAAGAAATGCAGCGACAGGCATGACATGGACACCCCAGCAGCCCTTAACACCTTCCTTATTACAGCCCCAAACTGATATTGCGATAGGTGGCACCCATCAGCATGCACAAAAAGGCACCCACTAGCAGCCCCTCATCTGGCAATGACACTTTCCAGATCCCATACAGGGCAAAGTGTAGGATTGTAGGCCCTATGGAGGGTGACGAGCTGACCTTTGCCCCTCTGATTGGTTTTGGAGAAATGCAACTTTAACTCAGGGCACCAGGGCAGCCGCATGGAACAGTGCAGACTAATAAGGTGATGAACACACCGATTCAAGGTGCTCTTTCGCATCCTGCAATGCTTCAGGCTGAGCGGCAGGCATCAATCTGGTGACGCTGGCGCTTCACGAGGCCATCCCTCCAGCATATGCCGAACCCTGGAATCACCTGAGTGATCTTGTAGTCCCCTAGACTTTGCAAAGAATGCCAGAACAGCTAGTTGACCCGATAGGGTGCTAAGAGCTAAACCCTGGTAGTGGTTAGAGTGCTGGACTAGGACCAGGGAGACCCGAGTTCAAATCCCCATTCAGCCATGATACTTGCTGGGTGACTCTGGGCCAGTCACTTCTCTCTCAGCCCAACCTACCTCACAGGGTTGTTGTGAGGAGGAACCTAAGTATGTAGTTCACCATGCTGGGCTCCTCGGAGGAAAAGCGGGATATAAATGTAAAGTAATAATAATAAGAATAATCATAAGAATAAATATAGCATCAGATGCTCCAGCGGGGCAGGCCACTGCTGGCCAATTCCTACCCGTGACCTAAATTGTTGAAAGGCCCTGATATTTTTGTTGTATGTGGCATGTGTGCCTGGTGCTAAAGAGGCCCCAATTCCTCTACTAGCCTCTAAGCACCAAGACTCCACAGCCACTTGGGCATCCGATCGGGCTGCATTGCTGCTTCTGGTGCCAGCTGGTCAAAACGTTGCACCTGGAAACGAGACAGGGTATCCACAATCCCATTCTGAACCCCAAGTATGTGACATGGCACAAATAAGAAGTTATGTCACAGACAGGCCAGCACAAAGGCTCAAACCAATCCAATGACTCTGGGAGATCTGGAAGTCTGGCTATTGATGACATGGACCATGGCCAAGTTGTCACACCAGAACCATACCAATGAGTCCCTAAAGAGGTCAGCCCAAATGTGTACCGCAACTACAATGGGGAAAAATTCCAAGAAGGTAAAGTCCCTGGTGACACCATTCCCCAACTACTCGGCAGGCCAATGCTCAGCTCACCAGTGCCCTGGAGGTATAGGCCAAAGCTGAAGCCACTAGCTGCATCAGATTGCACCTGCAAATCAGCCTCCAATAACTGGATGCTACGCCAGAAAGACACCCTGTTAAATGAGTCCATGAAAGGAGGACCAGAGCCTGATGTCCTCCCACATTGGGACCATTACCCTAATGTGAAAGTGCTGCTCCTTAACTCCAACAGTGGCATTGCATAATCACCTCAAGAAAGCCCGTCCATGCACAACTACCCGGCAGGTGAAGTTAAAATGGCCAATCAACTTCTGCAGCTGTTGGAGGGTGACTTTCTTGGCATGCCCACAATCACGTAGAAGGCCCTTCAAGGTCTTGAACTTCTCTGCAGGAAGACGTGAGCATTCTGCCTGGGTATCTAGCTCTATGCCCAAGAATGTTAACTTGCTAGTTGGACCTTCAGTCTTATCCATGGCCAGGGGAATCCCTAATTCGCTACACATGGCAATAAAACTATGAAGTAAGTGGGTGCACTGGTTTGTACCTGCCCTGCCTGAGAAAAGAAAATCATCCAAGAGTGAGCTGAAGAATGAAGCCCCACCAAACAGCCCACTCTAGCGTGGCGCTGAATGATTCAAAAGTGGTGCTAGACACCGAGCAACCCATAGGTAATGCCCTATCAACATAATAGTTACCTTCAAACGCAAACCCCAAGAGGTCGAAATCATCAGGGTGAACTGGCAGCAACCCGAAGGCAGGCTTGATATCACACTTGGCCATAAGATAGTCAAACAGACCTGCACCCTACCAAGAGTGACCTCTTTCTGTAACTTCCTTGACACCACCTCCTCCAACCCCTGAACTGATTTTAAATTGTGAGCAAAACTATGCACCCTCAGGAACTGGCACAGAATTCTGAAACCAACTGAAAACTCAGATAACAAATATTCATCGTGCTCCCTGTTTGGAAGATCACACAACAATTCCTGTAACACCTGAATTCTAATTGGGCTGGGCCCCTTTTCCAGACCTGCTCCCTTGAGAGGCACCACCACCCCTCCTGCTCCCAGTAAACTGCTTCCTGTCTGCCCCCCCCGAAACCTCTTGTGCGGGGCAGCTAACACCTGAGTGCTTCCCCCCCCCCAGAACCCACAATCATTTCTGAACCTGCAGAGGGACCGTAAACTCCCAGCAAACCAAAGGAATTTGAACTCCCTGGGTGCCTGTCACCAAAGCAGCCGGCACCACTGGAACTTTAGAACCTTAGGCCGCTGTCTGCTCTCTCCTCTTGAATGGGCCTGGCTGGGGTCAAAATAAGCAGCCAGAGCTCTTGATTCTGTGTATCCCAAAGTATTGCCGGCTTCAGAGAGGCCATCAGGCGGAAGGAGCGATCATAATACTCCCACATGTTACCCATAAAATCCATAAACCCCCTATGGATAATGTCAAAGTATTTAACCAGCGCAGGTCCCTTAGCAGGTTGCATCTGCATCACAATGCCCATGTAAATAGTGAACCCTGACACCCAGTTCATCCACTTGTATTCTATAGGTTTTCTTTGGTCTTTTCTTTGTCCCTATCCTTCTCCCCCTCCTTGCCTACTGGTTCAGGTTCTCGAAAGAGGAGCTGAAAGACATCAATGAATTTCCCCTTCCAGATCTGCTCCTTGACTGCTGGGAGAAGATGATCCCCTAATGGCAGAGCTGTGTCTCCTGGGGGATATGGTTCCTGTGTTGAAGCAGATGGCCCCATTGCCCCTGTTGAGAGGGGTACCCTCGCCACTCCTTGTACTGGCACCCCTTGCCAGACCTAGTTACAGGCAGCATAAGGTGAAGGCACCAGGGTACCATCCATAGGGGCTAGGCAGAATGCCATATGTGTGCATGCCCCAGGGCCAAAGACCCTGGGGGGTACTCACCTGTTCGAGCTTCGCCTGACTCATGTCCCTCTCCAATATGCTCCTCAGGTGTTGGCACAGTACCTCGAGAATCAGCGTTCAGGTCAATCGGTGCCAGGCTAGGATTCAGCACAGCTCCCACCGAAACAGGTGCAGCACAACTTTTATCTGCCTCCAATGCTGCCAATCTATCAGAAAGGCCCTGCATTGATTTAGCTCGCTTAGCCTCCCTAGTAAGCTTTTTTGGCTGTGTTGGGACCCCAGATGGGCCTTCCTTTTCTGGACCCCCTTCAGGCACCTTGCACTCTCTTTCCAAGGTTTCCAAACGTGTAATGAGTGCCCAAATGGTCCCCATATCATTATCAACATCATCATCCGATGAGGACTCAGGAGGAGGAGCAGGCCTCCTGGGCTGATGAACAAGCCTCCCCCCTTGTTTACCAGTGGCTTTCTTAGGACCCATAACAGCACCGAACCCTGTCACAAGTGTCCAAAGCCTAAAAGAAACACTGCTCCAAACCACAGCCCCCTTGCTCTGGTTCCCAATCTGCATTGCAGCCCCAGACAGTTGCTTTTAAGCCCCCATTGCCAAGGCCCCCACACTGAGAGTTTCCCCCACGGGTGGCAGAGCAACCCCCCTGCCCCCACAGGCTCCAAACCTGGGCTGGGCAAGCCCGCCCAACAGTTCCCCAGAAGAAGCCAAGTCCAGCCGCCGCCACTGCTCTCAGGCTCCTCAAAATGCCCCGCAATCCCCACAGCTTGGGAAATCCTAAGCCTTCGACCTCCCAGTGTCACTGGTCCTACAGCCCAAATGCTTGGCCTCCACGCACTAGGCTTCACCAACACACCCGTGTCCCGCTGCTCCCAATGCCACATCCGCTCTCCTTGCCTGCGAGAGACGTACTGGTGGGGGAAATGCTGCTGTGGCCATTGCACCCCTAAGCCCTGCCCCCTTGCCTGAGGTCACAAGCAAGACTTGTCCCCTTAGCTAAGCAGGGTCTGCCCTGGTTGCATATGAATGAGAGACTTGGTGTGTGAGCACTGCAAGATATTCCCCTCAGGGGATGAAGCTGCTCTGGGAAGAGCAGAAGGTTCCAAGCTCCCTCCCTGGCTTCTCCAAGATAGGGCTGAGAGAGATTCCTGCCTGCAACCTTGGAGAAGCCGCTGCCAGTCTGTTTAGACAATACTGGGCTAGATGGACCAATGGTCTGACTCAGTATATGGCAGCTTCCTATGTTCAATCTGGCATAGCCTCAGCCTTGTGCTCCTTGCAAAGGGGGCTGGGGCAAATAAGCCACGCCAGCCATTTGGGCGAGAAGCGGCTGTATTTGAGGCTCCTGTGCCCCTTTCACAACAATGAAGAATTGGGGAGAATGAAGATTGTCTATAACCTGTGGGTCTTCAGGCTGCTACAGTTTATTTGGCAAGAAAGACAGAATTGTCTTTGCTCTAATTTTAATGGCATAATGTTTCATAGTGCATGACAATACAATGTCTAAGAACTATATTTTGTAATAGGATGCCCAGGCTGGCTTACGTAAATGAGTTCACTTTGAGCAGCGTTGCTTCAGTGGCTTTCAAAGAAATGGACAGGGAGACACTATTCAAAGAAAGATTTCTGTTGTTGTTAAAAGTATAAGAATACAGCTTCATTTTTCCATACATGGGGCCTCGAAACACCACTGATACTAATTATGCATTCATTATGTAACTGATAACATCTCATGTTTCCACTGAATGGAAAAAGAAAGAAAATGTGTGCTTAAACTGTCTGCTCATGCCTAGTATATTATATTCTCTTCTCAGTAGGACAAGATTGATTGAATAGAAACTCAAGGGTGTGGGGGGAGGCCACTATCACTTCTAATAGCTGCTAAATAAATGCAGGATTGGACTAGTTAAAATGGAGTTTGTTCTTGTTATTCCAGAATACATTTGGATTCAGGGAGCAGCTTACTGAATTATTAGCAAATACCACAGCCCATCAACACAGTTTCATTCCAGTTCACTTCTTAGTAGCCTCCCAATACTTTTGCTGCCTCGTTATTCATGTTTCCTTTAATGTGTTTTATGTGTGGCTATGTTTAACTTTAAAACCACATAAAGGAGGGTTCCTTTAGCCATTACTTTTTCACTCTGTAATCAATGAGTAATATATTGCACCTTGCACGTCAAAACCACAGTGTGACTCTCAAAAGAGCATTCATAGATTTCTTATATTGCTTTTTCACTGTTACTAGGCCTGGCTTTTGCTCCCTTCTTACACTGGAGATGGCAATATGTTTTTGCGGGAGTCAACATGACAAAACTCAATGGAGGCAGAGGCGTATCTAGGAAAAATAGCACCTAGGGCAAGCACTGAAATTGTGCCCCCTGTCCAAACATCTGACACCCATCTTTCAGATAACTTTACCATAATAACAGCTGAAAAATACAAGTCAAGCTCGTTAATCTTTTAATATTTCAAAAACTATTTAGCAGTGGACGTAGCCAGACCAAAAAATGCTGGAAAACTACAAATTTCAGAATGCTGGGGCTCATGAAATACCCAAAAACTATGTGGAGGTATACTTGGAAAACTAAACAGAAGTGTCTGTCTAATTCTATACTATGCATTGTAGCATCACTATTACATAAGTTTTAAAAATAAATGGAGAATTTGACTTTTCCCAGATACTCTGAAAATAATTAAAGGATATGCAGAGTCATCTGTGTCACTGCTTGGAATATATTCTGGTATTTCAGAAAGACCGTTAAAATGAGAGAAAGAGAGCAAAAAACTCCCAGTGGGCCTTAGTACTAAGGATTTCACACTGATTTAAAGACAAACTCACCATTAATAGCCATATTATTAAGACATCACATGTAACTCACTTATCACAAGAAGCAAAGTAAGAGCAAATCCTAGCTCCTAGATACAATCCTAGCTCATATGTTTCAGCTCAATATTCACAAGCCCTGATTCTCTGTACATACGGTAGTGCCAAACTAAATATGTGTACAGTGACTTATATTATATTAAAATTTTTTTTTACCTGTAGCCGCTTCGGGGGGCTTCCTAAAGGCCGTGGGGGGGGGGTCTGCAAAGGTCCCCCCTGCTGGCCTCTAGGGCCTCACAGGGACCATTTGAGCATGTGCACTGGCCATGGCCACTGAAAACAAAATGGCCACCGTGCATGCTCAAATGGCCTCTGTGTGTACTGGCATAGCCTGGGCAGGCCATTTGAGCATGTGTGGTGGCCATTTTGTTTTCAGCAGCCATTTTTTTTTTAATTTTAGAAAATGGCACCCTCCTTCAAGTGGCGCCCGGTGCATGTGCTCTGCCTGCCCTACCCTAGATACGCCCCTGAATGGAGGTGAAGGTATTCCACCATATCAGATGCTGCAACATCATCCCATTCTCCCTTGGTAAAGATTGCATGAATGTGGCCCTCGTTATTTAAGCATGCCCTGGAAAAAAAAACCCCTTTGTTATTAGTTACTTTCCAGTATAAGGGAAATAGTGATCTTGCTAAATATATTCAGAAGAAATCATCACCACAGGAATATGAAAAATGTGTCCCTTTCTTGTATTTTGTGTCTATTCTGAAAATGCTTCGAAGTGTTGTAGAAAATAAAGTAAAGTAAAGTTGTTCTGCTGACTCGGTGTCGACTACTGGCCACGACAGAGCCATGTGTTTGGAGGTTTTTTTGGTAGAATACAGCAGGGGTTTACCATTGCCAACTCCCATGCAGTATGAGATGATGCCTTTCAGCATCTTCCTATATTGCTGCTGCCTGATATAGGTGTTTCCCATAGTCTCGGAAACATACCAGCGGGGATTCAAACCAGCAACCTCTTGCTCCTTAGGCAAGTTACTTCCCCACTGCACTATATATATATAAAGAAAACCTTTGAAAAATAGGGAACTACCTTATACTGAGTAAGATCGTCTAGCTCCATATTGTCCACACTGACTGGAGGTGGCTCTCCAAGGTTTCAGGCAGGATGATTGAATCTGGGACCTTCTGCATACAAATCAGATGCTCAACCACTGAGCTATGGTCCCATTTTCTTGACAAGACTTAGAAATGTATGGTAGTCCATTCACCCACAATGGTTAAAAGATTGCATATTGAATAAGGAATCAACCATATTATTTACATAACAGGTAGCATCAGGAGCTACCAAGAATCTTGGACAATGTATGAATTCCAGCATACTCATGTGAATCACTGCAGTTTTTTAAAAATGGGTGTCATATAGGGATGTGCTGACCTGGTTGGGTTCAAGTCTAGACCGGACTCAAATCTGACCAGGCCAGTTTGGCCTGGCAGCCCCTTGAACCCCGCTGGTTTGGTTTGGTCCGGGGGGGATCACAAGTTGTTGTTTTTTAATTTTTAAGTCACTTACCCCCTTCAGGGGAGTTTCATGATGTGGCAGGGGTGGTCCGCGGAGGTTCCCCTCCCCCCGCTGGCCTCCCTTATTGCCGCCAGCAGCCTGTTCAGTTGCTTTTTCGGCCGGTTCAGGCTTTCAAACTGAGGTGCGGTGGCCATTTTGGATGCTGCTGTGTTATGCCAGGCCTCACAGAGGCCAATTGTGCAGGTGCGGTGGCGTCAAAAATGGCCACAACGCCTCAGTTCAAAGGCCTGAACATGCCAAAAAAGTGGCCGAATGGGCCCCTGGAGGCAATAAGGGAGGCCAGCAGGGGGAGGGAGAACCTCTGTGGACCCCCCGTCATGTCAAGGGACTCCCCTAAAGAGCGTAAGTGATTTTAATTTTTTTTTAAAAAAACCTCGCAAACCCCCAAACAGCCAGGGGGTGTTCGGTCTGGAGTCAGACCGAACAGGGGCTGGTTCGATTCGACCGGACCATCAAACTGAACCAGCTCAACTTCGAACCTCTTGAATGTCAAGCCAGTTTGTACACCCCTCCTATCATATTAATAACTACCTTCTGAACTTGAAGACATCTGAATTTCTTTAATGTTCTTATCACCAGCTCCTTACCTGCTTATTCAAATTAGCATTGTGATTCATAAGTTTGCAAACCTGTGCTCAGATATGTGCAAATATAAGGCATATTGATGTCAACAAATATCATGCACAGGTCATTATGTGTGGGATCACAGCTTAAATGTGGACATTTGCTGCTTGTACATTCTGAGTTATAGCCTATAGCTTTATTCTACACCATTGTATTTTATATCCGATCTCTCATCTTCTTATGCTGGGCCTGTTCTTGGATTTGTGACTTGGTACTGTTATGTGGCAGTAGTTCCATTAATCCTCCCCTCCCTTTTTTAACTTCTGTGATTCTGTTATCTTCTGTCTGCTGTACTCCATCCTTATCCAGTCTTGCTTCATTGAGTTCAGCTTCTTGCCCTGCTTCAGTGGCTTTCTGTGCCATTCTTCCCAGAATTGCTGTATCTTTCAGTTGTCTGTCCTGCTCAGTCAATTGTCAGTTTCTTTTATTATTCCATAGTTCTACCTTTCTGCTTTGCTTCATTTCCTGCCTTCCCTATTATTCCTTTAACTCTCTATTAGCCATTTTGGGCACACTAGTCTGCTTTTTCTCCCATACATAGCCTTCTTAAATCTTTACAGGCTAGGGTTGCTTTTAAGGATGTAACTTGTGCCAGATAAACAATAAATAGGGCTGTGTATTCGTTAACATCAAGTGATAATAAAAAGGGGATTCTAAGCACACGAAGAGCATATTCTCATCACTGAGTATTCACAAGCTCAGGATTATATTGGCTGATATCCAGAGAAAAGGATCAGGAGGCTAGGGCTAGCTCTTCCAAGGGCAGGGAAGATTGCCCAGAATTTACCCCCACTCCTGCTTTCTGTGTATATGGCAGCAGTGAAGAAGCCCTTGACTGAGAAGACACAGCCTCTGGTTTAGTGGATGCAACTTCCGTTGTCTCCCCTTCATTGCTCTGAATTTCAGCCTGAGTTTCAATTCCAGAACAAATATCATGGTTACCTTGAAAGCATGGACCCTGTGATATTTAGAAATCGTTCCCTGCTGGCTTCAATGGTGCTGTACTCTCCTCCCTGTTGGCCCACCTTACCAGAATCCAGTGAGATACAACAATGGGACAACAGGAAGTGGTCAGATGCTATACTATTATGAGTACAGGTTTTCACAAGCTACCCAGGTTTTCCTCCTACTTTGCTTCCACACAATCACTTCTACCCAGGTTTTCCTTCTACCTTGCTTCCACACAACTGAAAACTGGGAGCACACACAGCTCCCAAACCGGGGTAGAACACAGGATGATTGTGTGGATGGCCTCGAGATATGCTCTGAGCATCTCATTTAGGTAGTTAATGTGAGATCTGAATAAAGTGAATGTTGTAGACAGTCATTAAAAATAGCTCCATGTAGTCTAGGAGTGAAAAGTATATCCTTCTCCCATCCTTTTGTTTATACTAGGTATCTGCATCTACAACATGTATCTGTCACAGTAAAAGGTTTCCTGTACACTACATCTTCTTTGTTTTATTTTATTTAATGTATTTATAATTGATCCAACCTGTTGTAATCCTCAGTTTATTCTTAATTTATACCACTGGGAATTGGAAGGTTGATTTTTTAAAAAGGTCAGCTACACAAGCATACACTATGAAACGTCAACTCAGACAAGAAAGTAACACAAGAGATCCTTTCAGTAGGACTTGGTGAAACTTTCAGTCCCTGAGTTGGGAAAACCAGCAGTCAGTGATAGGAATTCAATGCAACAGTTTATCAGGCAATCAACCAACAATAAAGGTTGAGTGATCAGTCAATCGTCTGACAAGACTGAGCCCAAATTATAGCAAAGAAATTTTCAATAGACCACAGTCTCTGGAAAAATGCAAATTAATTGGTAGACTGGAGGACACATGAAGGAATCATTAGTGTTGGCTGTTGCACAGAGGCAATGAAAGCTTATTTATTTTAATCAATTGATATCCTGCCTTATTAATGATGCTGCAAAGCAGAATTTATAGCCCATAGCTGCCCTATGTTTGTATGAAGAGTGCTCCAGCTACTTTTTCCTATTCAAGAAACTGTGGCTGTATTCTCTTTCTTTCTCTGCTCCCATTCCCCACCCCATTGGAATGAACAATTTGTGTAGCACTGTCTGCATGTTCTGCCATGAATCCTATCAACTCACATGTGATCCTCTGGCACTTTCAATGCTATGATTTAAGAAATTGTTGGTGCACCATCCCACATTTGATCACTACCCTGTTGTGATTATGGACCTACATCATGACTCTATAATCACTGTGATGTATGGCCAGCATCCATTAAAACACACACACACACACACACACACACACACAAACACACACACACACACACATAAATAAAAACCCAGAAAGCTAGCAAAGCCAGTTCCAGCTTGTGTATGCATTGCAGACCCATTCTTTCCTCCAAAAATTAGTTTGTAACATATTTTTATGGATGGGCCTCCTTTGTGAATTCTGGCTGCTGGCCATCCTTTCATGGAATGACCCTCATTTGAAACACTAAACTATCTGTGGCTAAGGAGAACTTGCCCATTCAGTTCAGGTGCATCATGCATGATACTAGGTGTATCTTATCCAGCTCTCATAGCATTGGCCATCCTTTAAAGAAGCTGTTTTGGTGTTTTGGCTCATGTTGAAATCTGTGGCATACATCTGGACTAATGTTGTGCTACTGTAATGTGAAAAAGATACATGCCTTTAGATGGATTGTGGTACTCCAAAATGCAGTGCGTTGTTTAAAGCAACCCTGCTAACTGAGCAAAGGGGCAACTTTTAAAGTGGTGATTTTCTGATATCAATCAGGGGGAGAGCAACTGGCCCTCCACAACCCCAGCTCAGTAGGAATGTGCACAAACTGTGTTTTGAACCATGGTTCGAGAAAATTTTGGGAGTAGGGCACGAAAGCTTTAAGAAAGAGGAGAGCACGTCCTTACCTGCTCTCTGCCACCCCATGCTGCTTCCTGGTGGGGTGGTGTCCCTAGAAGCTCCACCCCATGTCAGCACACACATGGCATCTGTGCATGCGCATATGCCATATGCATGCTGACACCATGTGGGGCTTCTAGGGACATGCGCCACCCCAGCAGGAAGCTAGGGTTGTGTGGGGCCAGTTTTTCTCCCCTTGCTGAATATAAGAAATTCACCACTTTAAAAGTTGCCTCTTTGCTCAGTTAGCAGAGGTTGCTTTAAATAATGCACTCTGAAATATGTTGCCAACAGATGTGCAAAATTTTGGAGCACCACAATCCCTCTAGAGGCATGTATCTTCTCACATTACAGTAGCACAACATTAGCACTGTGGCTGTTGCTCGTGTCTACCTTTTGTTTCTTTTTAGAATGTGAGCCATTTTGGAATATGGAACCATCTCCCCCCACCCCATGTAAACCACTTTGAGAGTATATACATATTGTAATAGTAATAATAGTAATAATATAGCATCAACAACTTTCTAGTGCAAGCACTAGCATCTTTGCACAGTGTTACTGCACAACATGATAATGCTAGCACAACAGCATTACATTAGCACAACACTAGTGTTGGAATTAAAACAAAAGAAAACATATACATTCCACTCTCATTCTCAGAGGCATGGCCACTGCTACAGCAGAGGATCAGTGAGGCTAATTATTAGGTCCTTCAGATTTGTTTGCCCTCTTGACTCAAAGGAAAAACAGACAGAAACACCACCAAGTTGCACAAAAACACACAGAGGCAGGTCTCATGATCCGTGAGACCCGCTTTCTGCAAAACTGCGGGGAGAGTGGGCTAAGCCCGATCTCCCCGCAGACGACCGAGCAGGGAGCCCTGGGCGGCCGGATTGGCTGCCCACACGGTTGCTGGCTCTGGGACGGAGCCGGCGGGTGCTGGGGGGAGTGGGGGCCGTGCGGCCCCCGGAAGCCCCAGTATGCTCTGCGCGAGTGCGCAGGGCATACTGGGGAGACCCCCGGAGCCGGGAGCCGGCTTTTCGCCTCCCGGTTGGGGGTCTCCCCAGTGTGCCCTGCACACTCGCACAGGGCATACTGGGGCTTCCGGATGGACCTCCTTTGCGAATTCTGGCTGCTGGCCATCCTTTCATGGAATGACCCTCATTTGAAACACTAAACTGTCTGTGGCTAAGGAGAACTGCGCAGGGCATACTGGGGAGATCCCCGGAGCTGGGAGGTGGCTTTTCACCTCCTGGTTGGGGGTCTACTCATGAGTAGCCACGGCACAGAGCCGCACCACAGCTACTCACGAGCAGATAGCCTGGGTTTGTGGAGCGCTCGCTCTGCAAACCCGGGCTAAGGGGCGGGCTACTTGAGTGGGTTAGCCACTCAAGAACCACCGGCCTCACTTGCAAGCCCAGTGGGTCTTACGATTAACAAAAATCAGGCTAGGGTCTCCTAGCCTGATTTTTGTTAATTGTGAGAATAGCCCCAGAGTTTATTTTGTCACCAAAGATCTCAACAACAGAAGATTGTAGAACAGATGCAACTGCTTTTCATCTAGCCAAAGGTGACCAGCACACCTTTGCCTGCACACAGGCCTCCTCCGAAGAACTGGCTACCATTATCATACCATAATATTATCCTTCTGCTCTTCTACCCCTGCCCCTTATCAGAACCCCTATTCAAATATGACACATCTTGACTTAGCCTAAGAATTTATGCTGTAAAGAAATAGGTTTTCTGTCTCTGGACCCTTGTCAACTCACTGTAAGTGATAGCCACAAACAGTTCCAGGCACAGATATCTCCACACTTGCGGTCAGGAATTGACTGCTTGGGAGATTTAGTCCTTACAACACTGTACTTTGGGAAAGGGCAATTTCCACACAGATACAGAAAAAGACTATGTCATATAGCTAACACAGAGCAAAACAATACATATGGGGGGACACAATACAAAACATGAACTGAGCTCACAGACAAAGGGAATAACCAATTAGGGGTATGCCTGGAAAGAGGAAGCTAGACCAGAGCCAATCATCAAACATATAAACAAGCTGGTAGTCACAACAAGCCATACCCACTCGAAATAACCCAAAGGACCAACTGCTTCAATGGAGGAACACTTTTTCCTCCAAAGAAGAAAAGTCCAGTAATATGGACCAAGGTCCAAAAAAAGATTTAAAGTGATTTAAAAAACATCAACAAGCAAATGTTCATAGAGATGATATAATATGTTGTTGTTAACCCCTGCTAACTTGGCAAAGAGGCACCTTTTAACATGGTGATTCTCTTTTATTTAGCAGGGGGAGAGTAACTGGCCTTATCCACCCCCAGCACAGTTTCTCCAGTGACTGTTTTTGGTGTCTATCTTATGTTTCTTTTTCTTTTTTTTAGATTGTGAGCCTTTGGGGACAGGGATCCATCTTATTTATTTATTATTTCTCTGTGTAAACCCCTTGAGCCATTTTTTGGAAGGGCGGTATAGAAATCGAATAAATACATAAATAAATAGAAAATATTCACTGTGTTCAATATTCTTCCTGTTGCATCTACAACAGGCTTTATTTTAGATGACTGCCAACCTGAAAAACTTGTATCTCACCAAGCCAAATGCATCTTATCAGAAAGAAAGGGTGGCTTCAGGAGAACCCAACTAATCATTATCTATCTGAGCAAGTTTTTTTTTTTGCATAATATAAGCTATGGTTACACTAGGTCAGTAGTTTATAAAGTAATAGGCAACAGAAAGATTTTCTCTAGTAATCTCAGCCTGCCTTGCCGATTTATTGTTCTGTAGGACGTGCTTGAAAATCAATGCTGCCTTGGAAGACTCTGCCGCTTTGCTCTGCTGCACACAAAGGAAACACTATTAAGGTAGCTAAGGCTGTGTCACAGGGGATCTGGTCATACCATAAAAGCCAGTGACATTGATCATTCATCTTCCTATAACAAAATCTGCTCTTTAGCAAATGATAACTCTTAATTTTTATTAGTGAATCCCCATCCTACTTTTGTTCCCCATTCTGCTTAGTGAATCCCCATCCTGCTCTGTGGTGGATTCCCATTTTTAGATTGCATACAACAGGCTTTTCATTAAAAAGAAACCTCAAAACACATAAACAATAACTCATTTCTATGCCTGTTTTAACATTTTAAGTACTTCAGCCCAATTTAGAGCCGACTTCTGCCTATCATGCTCACCCTCCAGATAAATTGCCTAAAGCTGTTCACTTTCCCCCTGGATGCTCTGCAATTTTTCCTCCTCAAAATGATCTTAGAAGTAAACACCTACTTTAAAAATTGACAGTTTCAGTGCAAAAACAAGCAACGAGGACGTAAAAGGCACCATACAGTGGAAAGAAGAATCAAATAAAGCTTTTGTTTTTAAATGCTGCTGGTCTAAACGATCATGTAAAATAAGTGAAGCTGCAAAAGTAGCACTACAAATAATAGCTGGCTTTCAGCCTAAGGATGTGAACATGCAGCATGCCCATGTAAGGGAGGGCTGATTTTCATTGATCACCCTTCCTTCCAAAGTCGAATGTGACATCCAAAAATATGTTTCTGAGGGCTGTGTGGCTTTCAGGGACATATTGCAGGGAGACACAGTGGGCTTCAGAGGGAAAGGGTGACACATGAAAATTGCTCCTTCCTGAAGCATATATTGAAGCTGTTGTCATGATTGAACCTGGGGCAGCCCAGCCTGGGTTAGGCTGGTCATGAGAAGTGACTGGATCCCCGCAGATCCCAATGCTTCCCACCCATCTAACCCTGCGAAACAACATGGCGGTTAGCCGAGGTTAAGGGTGGGTACGCTCACCCCCTTAACGTGGCTGCTGTGTATCCTGTGTCCCCTCAGACTGTGTTCCGCCCAAGGAGACAGGGACAGGTGCAAAGAGCATCCACTTGACAGGGGAATTCCCCAGTGCAACATGTGTGCCGTGCATTGCATTGTGGAATGTCTGGAGGCCAAAACATCAAGTTCCGGCCCCGGATCCCTCTGCCCTGCCCCATGCTTCACAGAGTTTCATGGAACAGGCTGCCTGTATGGGACCAGGGAGCACTCTCCCACCCCCCTCATTGCTCGTCTGTGGGGAAGGGAAGGTTTCCCCTGACTTCCCCACCCCCACCCGCCCACATACCCTGGCGATCATGAGAATCACTTCATTGTGTATTTGCTGAACCAACACTTCCTTCGTCTGGATGTCGACCAATTTCTCCCTCAGAGATGCATATTAAGAATTAAGTCATAAGTCTATTGAACTTCATAGCCAGGCATACAATTCATCATACTTCAGCCAATACCAAGACAAAACGAGTGTTAATAGTGATATGTGATAATAATATTAATGTGATGGTATCTGACACTGTAAGATTGAGTTGGCATATCCAAGTGGTAACGCTGAAGAGAATCCAATTATTCTAGGAGGTATATGTATGAAGGATTTTTTAAATTTAAAATTTGATACATGTAATGAGTGCTAGTGTATCTATATTGCTATATAGAACTGCTGGAGACCTTGATGGTATTAATAGCTTAAACATTAGATCTGCTATGGGTTTCTTTCCCCCAAACATATAATTATATATATTCTCCAGATAGCTGTGTTCATAGTTCTTTGGGGTTTTTTGGTTTTTTAAAAACTCTTTCTGCTACAAGGCATTTGTTTGCTGCAATGTGGCACAGTAGTGTAGAGTTTATGTGTGGAAGATGCTGGTTCAAATTGTTTCTCAGGATGAAACTAAGAAGTTTGCCTTGGGCAAGTCACTGTATCTCTCAGCTTCACCTACTTCAGAGAATAGTTGTGAGCACAATTGCAATAAGGGTGGTAAAATATGTTGCATACTGAAAGGATTTGTAAAAACAATATTTTCTAAAATCTGCTTTTTGGTGGCCTTTAAGGTATCTGGACTCTGTTCTTATACCCTGTTCCACTAATTAAGGGAAACATGGGTGTCTCCTTGCTTCAGGCCCTTATGCTAGCTATTTGACTTACCTATGGGTGAATAAAAGTGATGCATTTATTTAACTTATTTGTTCATATTCTGTTTGAATTGTTGAGAATTCTCCTGACAAAGCCCTTCTTATGGACTTCAGAAGGGAGTCCACTGAAATGCTATGAGAGGCTGTGGTCATCAGCAAATAGTCTCAAAGGATCCCAGGAACCTTGAGCCAAGCTAGATGAAAGGGAGAGAAAATGGAGATGTCAGGGGGCATAGCTTTTATGTTGGAAACATTGGCTGTCCTGTAAGGGAACTCAGATGCTTCAGGGGAAGTGGAAAGTTATATAGGGTTCATGTTCATAAGCTAGATGGGCTGCATTATGAGGTGAGGAAATAGATGCCCCCCAGGTTTGCAATGCAGTACTGCTGTCTTGAGTTCTGAAGCCATGGACTTTGGTTGGATATGCCAGACAAGGTTCACAAGATACATTGCGCTCCTCTTCCTATACAGTGACAGTGAACTGATGGGACCACCCCAGAACCATTCCAAGAAGGATCTAGTGCAAGCACATCAATTCCACGTCCTGTGCCGCCTTCTGTTTCCTCAGCAAAAGAGGTGTATTGTAAATCCCCATTGCAGAGAGAAAACTTAAAGCTTTTATTAGGGCATCACTTACCATAGTCTTGTCTACTGTGATACTTATATCCAGATGACCTATAGGCAGTTTAAACAGAATGATTATAGGAGGCCATGATTGCAAAGAAGCACTTATTAATTTGCAATATCAGGATAAAATTCTATTTCCTTTGATGTAAGAGAGCCAGAAGGTCTCTTATGCTTGTCCTGTGAATCTGTCAGTGTATCCTCAGGCCCATTGTAATGCTTTTTTTAGATTCATGGTGTAAGCAGGCATATTGTCACTTAAATCATTCATTGCACTGGAGTCTTACCTCACAACATGAAATGTGCCCAGACATATTTTTTGAAAACAAACAAAAAAAAAAGCCTGTCCTGAAACATCCTGTCTACCATTCATTGTAAACTTCAACTGCATTCATAGACTGACTGATACTGAAGCCCACTGAATTTGCAGGCTTATAATATTAAGTCTCTGGCGCCTTCATCACTTTGGCACAGTATTAGCTGATACTGTGACAAAGGCAGCTATGTGCAAATGAGAAGTTGGCTGGAAGCAGCAGCACACATGTCAACGGACACCATCATTTTTACCTTGGCATCTCTTGCTACATTTGCTGATGTTCATCTCATGTTAATCTCCCAAGGGTATTCCTGCATGTGAAGCTCTGGGAAATGTGATTTACTTATTTGTAGTAATTAATTAATCCACCAATTTGTGATCTCCCAACCATTTAGTTGATTGCCTTTAATTGGTTTAGCCCTTTGTGATTTCTTGGCATCAACAGAGCTAACAATTTCATTGCCTTGTGCTACCTAAATGGCTCTTTGTTAGTCGGAGGTTCCTGTCAGTTCCTCCTCCTCAAATCTCTTGTGTATTGTTATTTAATTAATTTTATTTCTTTATTGAAATCTGGAACTCATTTTTCTCCAATTGACTCTCTTTCAGTCCTGTTCAACAAGAATGGATGTTTCCCATAGCTGTTTCAATGAACATATTCATCCTGATGCACACATATAGATTTTAGTGGCAGACGTGACATGCAGAGTTCCAGTGCCAGAACACTCTGTGCCAGAGCTTCTGCGGCTACTCAGGTAGCCCTGATGCTGTTAAGAACAAGTAGTTGCACAAGCAGCACTCAAGCTGCTCGCCGCCCAATTGGGCAGCGAGGCTGCTTTGCCTCCGTCCCCCTGCAAGAAGCACAGGATGCAGGCAAAGCCTAATTGGCTGGCTTGTCCATGCGGGGGCAGAGATTCAGTCTCGCAGTCCATCTCGGTGTCTCCTAGCTCATTCCGCTTTTCAGAGGCAAGCTGGATGGATGCGAGCGGGCTGCAGTCGGCAGCGTCAGCGTCCTTGGGGGGTTTCCCAACTTGAGTGGTGGACAGCAACCATCTCACCTGGACTCCGGGGGTGGTTTTCAGACCCCTCCCCCCACGGTTTGGAAAGGGTGCCTGGGTCAGGCTTGGGTGGCTGGGTGTGAGGCCTAGGCCACACAGCCTCAAAAGTGGTGCAGCGACTGGCTGGTCAGGCTTCTCCTGGGGGAGGGGTTCCCACCTTAAACGGTGGGCAGCAGTTATCCAGCTCATCTGGGAGTGGCAGCTGGGGGGTAGTTTGCAGGACCCCCCATGGTTTGGGAAAGCCTTGAGGGCTTGTGATTTTGGCCTGGGGGCCAGTGGGGTGGGCTGTTGCTTGGCGGTCCCACATAACTTTGGACTTGGGGGGATGGGATGCCTGGGAAGCTCAGTAAGCCATGGGCAACAGAATCCCTAGAGGCTAGTCCTTGGTGTTGGTGCCAGTATGACTTATCATGGGGCCCAAGAAGGCAAAGGGAAAAACTGGAGGGAAACCTGTGTGGCCACCCAGGAGGCCTGCCTCTGTGTCTGATTCATCTTCTGATGAGGACAATCAGGGCTCTGATAGCACACCTGGAAGCTTTGGAGAATTAGAAGCAGAGGGTGCCTGTGGAGAAGGACCGGGTGGTCACTCTGGGGTGCAAACTATGCCTTCTAGGGCCACCAGGGATTCAAAGAAGGCCAAGCTGATGTGATCCTTATCCTACAGACATACAGTGACATATACCCGCCTTGTGACTCCTCTCTTCCCCTTGGGGAACATCTTCTGCCTGCAGTGAAGGTATGCATCTGGCAGGGGGGGAGGGATTTGTAGATATTTTCCAGTTTCTCTTTAGGGAGCCGGAGCTGGTAGTGAAGGAGGGTGAACAATACCAATAGCAATAGCACTTACATTTATATACCGCTCTATAGCTGGAGCTCTCTAAGCGGTTTACAATGATTTAGCATATTGCCCCCAACATTCTGGGTACTCATTTTACCAACCTCGGAAGGATGGAAGGCTGAGTCGACCTTGAGCCCCTGGTCAGGATCGAACTTGTAACCTTCTGGTTACAGGGCGGCAGTTTTACCACTGCGCCACCAGTTTTACCACTGTGCCACCAGAAAAGGGAGGAGGAGAAATCCAAGTGTAAGCCCATTGAGTTAACTGGTTATCGGCTTACACAGATTACATGGGTGTAGTTCTAGAGGTCAATACATCCAAGGGTCCCGCTTTGGTTAAATAGCAATAGCACTTACAGTTATATACCACTCTATAGCTGGAAGCTATACTTGGATATTATTCGGCGGGGCTACATAGACTTTAAGGGAAATGCCTGGGAACAGTATGACTGCTCCTTTCTCATGAGGGCGGCCCTGAACCCAGCCATCTCGTGGGACAAACAACACCAGGAACTATGGTTACTGATCATGACACCTTCCAGGCCCATGCAGGGTGAGCGGTCGGATGGTGGGCACATGATCTCCAAGACTCCTACAGCGCAGCCCTCTGGGTCTGCTGCTGCGCAGGGGATTCAAGGCACCCTGCTATGCTGGGAGTTAAACGCAGGGGGTAGGTGCAGCTGCTCACCTTACTGCTTTTGGCACAAGTGTGGCTTTTGTGGAGGTAAGCACACCAGCACCCACTGCCAAAGGATCAAAGGGTTTTGGGCGACCTTCAAGGGACGGCCAGGTGGTGGTAGGCCAGGAGGCGACGCCCCACAGGGCAACAAATCTGCAAAAGGGCCCTAGCCTGATTAGGCTCCCGGTGCTGCCCCACATTCTGCGAGAGTACCCCCTGAGAGCTCAGGCAGCCTATTTGTCATTAGGTTTTATTTCCGGGTTTCATATCCCTTGTTCAAGCCCTAGAGTTAGTTATTCAGCCCCGAATCTGAAGTCGGTTCTGGGCATGGAGGTGGTGGTCAGTAAGAAGATCCACAAGGAGGTAGCTCTGGGACGAGTTCTTGGCCCGCCTATACCTAACTTGTGCATCTCCCCCTTGAGGGGTGATGCCTAAGAAGGCTCCTGGGTAGTACAGGCTAATTCACCACCTTTCCTTCCCCGGGGGTGCTTCAGTGAATGACAGGATCTCGTCTGAGCTTTGCTCAGTTAGGTATACGTCTTTCGACGAGGCTATCCGGGTTGTCTGCTCCTGCAGGCCTGGCGTGCTCTTGGCAAAGTGTGATATAGAATCTGCATTCCGTCTGCTCCCCGTTCACCCAGATGACTTTAACCTCCTAGGCTTCACCTTTCAGAGCCAGTACTACATCGATTAAGCCTTGCCCATGGGCTGTTCAGTTTCCAGTGCTGCCTTCGATGCATTTAGCTCCATGCTGGAGTGGGTGCTCCGAGCCACGGTGGGCCTGTTAATGATGGCTCGTGACTTTCTTTTTGTTGGAAGGGTGGGGACCAATCAGTGTAGGTGCTTATTGGAGTCCTTTCAGGGTTTGTGTTTAGAGCTAGGTGTCCCGCTAATGGGCAACAAGATTGAAGGTCCTGCCCCAGTGCTTATGTTCCTGGATATAAAGGGACATGTGGTCTGGCTAGGTGGCTACTGGGAGGTTCTGTTATGGCAGAGGCCTGGCATTAGGCAAGCTAAGATGGGCAGCTCCTGCTCTAGAGCATTGGGGATGCCTGTAGCCCTGGTGCATTGCCCTAGGCTGTAGAGGAGATATGCCCTGGCGAGTATGCCTCTAGATATCACACTGTAGGGGCGGAGAGCCAATCCCTGCTCGTTAATTAAGTTCCTTTGAAGTTTAAATAAATTGTGGCCCTTGTTTACTCAAATACCTTTGTGTCTCATGTCTTCTTGGGGTACGGGATAATGCCACATTTATTTGCATTGTGGCAAATGAGGATAACTGCGGTAGCACTGCTTGTGCAGTCACTTCTTACCAGCATCAGGGCTGCCTGAGCATTCACAGCAGCTCTGGCATGGAATATGAATACTGTCATCCCTCACCAACTGTGGGTTTCCCAATCGTGGTTTTGAGTATCCACAACTGGGAAATTGTGGCAGGTCTCACCAACAACAACCTGAGTATCCATTCCATGGTTTGGCAAGATTCTTTTTCCAATGGGTTTTTTTCACAATTTGGAGGGGGGTCAGGGGGTCATTTCCTGGGATTGGGGTTCATTTGGGGGATCCCCTTCACTCCTCTTACTGACTCTTGGTGATTTGGTCAGATTCCCCCCTATTTTTTACTGGAACAGCATATGGCTGATATGGGGGGAAATCACTCCCCAAGGATCCTTCTTCCAGCCAACTAGAAAATTCAGGGCTGTCTCCTTTGCTGGTGTCTTTCAAACTGATCTCTCGTAGTCTCTCTCACGCTATTTCTTCTCTTGCACTGGTCTTAGCTACATTCTAGTGTTCCCTGGATAACAACCATAATCTTAGCTGACCATTGAAACATTTCCCAGAAATTAATGTCCACAGAGGAAATATCAAATGAACATCAACAAGTAAGCAAGTGCACAAATGATGGTCATTTGATAGACTGAGCTTGCCTTCTATGTTCCACCTTTAGCTTCCATGAGCTTCTTGCCTTCCTTTGGACACAGCCAAAAACATTCTGTTGCTTGAGGAAGAAAAAGAGACCCAAATGATGGCATTATAATATAAAATAGAATAGTATAAAGTAGGCTGAGCATCGTGGGTATTGGCCCACAGCTACTGACCTAACTGAGCTGGTGATGGAGATGAAAACTCATTAAGATAAAAAATGTTGTAATGATGAAAGCTCATAAGAGTGACCTTGGTGGAGGTGGAGAAGCTTGGAGAAATAAATGAAGCCTAATTCTATAGACATGGAGGACTATGAACCTTTCCAAACAGCATATATTTATCAATTTATTTGTTTGACTTTGCTAGCTGTGCTGCAAGGATCTCTGAAGGATAAGCTGACATTGCTTTGTCAAGATCTTACCCTGCATCTTCTATCATTAGCTTCCAAAGCTTCTTTCCTTCCATTCTTTCAGACACAAAGACATTGTTATGCCTGAGGCAGGAAAACCAAGAGGAGCCCTCATAATGGTAGCATATCATAATAAATGAATACATTTAATGCACTGGTATCTCCAAATCTGCTGCCAGAGGCATGCGGCTTCACCCTATCCAATGGTAAGGCTGGTCTGCTGCCCTCTCTTCTCATTGCCCAGTAAGCGTCTTACATTTTCTTATATCCTCACCAGTCATAGGGTGCAAACTTGGGAGCTGTATGTGCAAATGGAACATGTGCAAGCAGAGGAACCATGAAAGCTTTCTCTGCAGCTTTCCACCCAGTTGGCATGCCAACCAGGTCTATCAGAAAAAGCAGCCTGGCCATTCAGCTGCAGGCTGGGCTGTGGTGAACTTACAAAATACATCTGGCAGCCCTTTCGCTTCTTCGCCACATTGACATGTGGCTGACTAGGACGGTTGCCATACCTTACATTATTGCACTTCCTTAGGTTTAAATACCGCTGTGACTATGGAAAGTGTCTAAATGTAGCTCTTTCCACTAGATTCTGATTTTGCAGTTGGCACATAAGAACTGAATGGCATTTCTAAGATTAATGATATACAAGTTGTGTACGCACGCACCAAACCACTCTTTGAAGACTTGCAACTCAAAATCTATTGCCACCTTAAGCAGAAATTGGATTTCTGTTTTTTCCTCTTTTAAAAAAAATCAACTCCCACCTTTTACACTGAGCACACATTGCAGTCCGGTGGGGTATAAACATCTTTATCTGTCTCTCACTTTCCTTTTGCCTTTGTGCTGTGACTTTACGCTGTCACACTCATGTACTCACATCCTTCTCTTGCTTGTATTCCAGTTAATAGATTTTTTCTGGTTCATGCCCCTTTGGGGTTTTATAAGGCAAAGGCAAGGCTGAGTGTTATTTAAAACAAGGAAACAGATTTAAATTTTAAAATAAGGAATGGAAATGTTCTCTTCCAGGAGATTGGAACTCTCCAACTGATTAGATTGTTGCAAAATCTTTGTTGTGGTTTGGATGATTGAATTTGCCCATGGCACTTTGTGTAGGAGTAATGTTGTGCCTATTTAACTAGGGAGTGTGTTAAGGGCAGTATTTGTGCCCTTGCATAAGTTACTCTGTATTTCTCTTCATTTGTATAGTCCCATATGGTATTGGTTTGGATATCCATTAACACATCCATTGCACAGTGTAGTACAATGTTTGTGATGTGATAAATATGTATATATGGGGATGAATTTCAGGCAAGGTATATACCTTGCCTGAAATTTATCTCCATATATTCATCCCCAATGCTGTTGCTAAAAAGCCTCCAAAAGGAGGCTGGAGCTGTGGGGAAGATTTAGCCCAGAGATAAATCCTGTAAAGCTGCCTTGTACCAAGTTAGATCATTGGCTGGTTTAGCTCAGCACGTGCTATTTGGACTAGAAGTGGCTCTCCCATGTTATGCTATCTTTCCCAGGTTATGCTACCTGAGACCACTTTAGTGGGAGATGCTGGAGACAGACTCTAGGAACTTCCGCATGCCAAGCTTGTGCTCTGTCACTGAGATATGTCACTGAGATGTTATCTATACATAATCTTTTTTAAAGTGAAGGCCACCATTATGCCACCTCTTAGTAAGCTACCATAAAGTTATTTTTAATGAAAGGGGGTATATAAATATAGACATCAATAAGTATTATGTACATGTATTTAATATATTTAATGTATACATGAATTTGACCATATGACCTGGATATAAAGAGTGATCCCAAGCATTCCAAAGGCATCAAGAAATTATGCTTCTTAATTTTCCCCTCTTTTATTTAGTGTCGTGTATATATATATATATATATAGAGAGAGAGAGAGAGAGAGAGAGAGAGAGAGAGAGAGAGAGAGAGAGAGAGAGGCATGGTGTAGATGTCAACAGTTTGGAGTGAAGTGATGTGGAGTGGGTAGGGCACTCCTCAGCGCAAATCCTACCCCAACCATAAACACACTGACTTACACACAGTGCAGCAAGCCATGCACCCAAGCAGGATGCAGGTGCACTAGCTGTGCTCGACACACCACTCAGTCACAGCTCCTAGTAGAGGTTCAGGAGGCTTCATACCAATGACACTCTGCATCAGTGTGGCTGTGCCTGACTTCAGTTGGGAATTGGCATGGTGAGTAACTTGCACTGTGCAGCCAGCAAGTCCACATCCTGATTGAGTGCATGGCTTGCTGAGCTGTATGTAACTCATTGTATGGCCTTGGGCAAATTACTGCCTCTCAGCTTCAGTACACCATGTGTAGATATAGATGTAATAATGCTGGATTTCTGCCCCAACAGAAATTTGGACTGAATCTGCCCATGTGGATAGATATATTCAATGGCTTGGCACCATAATGTACTGTTTCACTAGTAGAAAGCCTCTACTGCTGAAGGAAGGGCTGTTTCTGATGTAGTTGAAGAGTGTTTCATGAGAAGGTAAAAGTAAAGTTGTGCTGTCGAGTCAGTGGTGAGCTCCTGGCGACCACAGAGTCCTGTGGTTTTATTTGGTAGAATACAGGAGAGGTTTACCATTGCCATCTCCCATGCTGTATGATAATAATCTGATTTCATCATCTTCCTATATCACTGCTGCCCGATATAGGTGTTTTCCATAGTCTGGGAAACATACCAGCAGGAATTCGAACCGACAACCTCTTGCTCCCTAGGCAAGTTACTTAAAGTTTGCTGTCGAATCGGTATCAACTCCTGGAGACCACAGAGTCATGTGGTTGTCTTTGGTAGAATACAGGAGGGGTTTATCATTGCTTCCTCCCACACAGTATGTGATGATGCCTTTCATCATCTTCCTATATTGCTGCTGCCCGATATAGGAGTTTAGGAAACATACCAGCAGGGATTCGAACCGGCATGGGCTTGGTAGTCAAGCCATTTCCCCACTACACCATTAGGTGGCTTTGCATGAGAAATATGACTCCAAATCTGGAAAACTTCACACAGGCTCTTTTCATTTCTCAGCCCTCTTTTCTAGCCCATCGGAGTGCCTATGATACAGCCTGTGCTCCTTATTCACCATGTTCTTGATAATGTGATGCACTACATTGTAATTCTTTGGCTAGGTGAAGTCTACCACTAGCAATAGTGCAAGAGTTCATGGAAGAGATTTTTCTCTCTCCTTCCAATCATGGCTCTTCGACAATGTGATCAAATTCTCAAATTGTGAACACTGTCAACTTTGATTTTCCAAGTGGGGTTTTAGCACCATTTAGAATCCACACAGAAGATGAGGAAATGGGGTGGGGGTGGGGAGATCCGCATAAAAGAACTTCCTCTTTTGTGTATCTATGTGCAGAGCTATACAATTAATTCTTTTTAAAAAGATTCATAGGAGGCAATTTATTAAGTGCTGTTTGTGAAGAAGCTCTATTAGTTTCAATGGAGCAGGAGAAGTGCTTGGTAGATTACAATCATCTTGCACACTTTGATCATAAAAGCCTTGATTGAAAAGTTGGTAGGCTCTATTGAATCCTGCCTCTATTGTAGATGTCCTGTGGCTTTCACAAGAGCTCTGTAATGGTGTCCACTGCAATTCAGTCTTTTCAAGTTAGGTTGCTTCTTTATTCAGTAAATACATCCTTCACAAAATGCTGACAAGGGGTGGAGTCTCCATCTTTGAGACTTCTTTTTAACTTTATCGAAATCCAACTCATCTGACACAAAAAGCAGCAGGCTGTGAATTTTGCATTTTTCAAGCTGTGGCAAATTGGATACACTTGTGGCCACGCACACTTTATTCTCCTTCCTTTTTTCCTCTCATGGGAAAGTGACTCACCAATGCCAACCGTCTTGATAGAGAAACTGACTGAATTTTGGAAAGGAGATGTAAATATCATTGCAGTGTGTCCTCAAGGTATACTGAACACCCATCTGGAGGAAACTGAACAGAGGGCCAACTGAATCATCCAGTCTGGTCTGAGTAACACATGTAGCCAAGTAGAGAGCTTCACCCATGATTAAATCATGGATAGAAATAACTATCACTACTATTCACCACTGACCATGCATAAAACAGAATGAGCCGAATGTTAGGAGTTCCTGCCAGCTGGAAGCCCCGGACTCCAAGCTGGTGAGCTATTTTAAAATGCTAGTTTTCCTGACTGCCTATCTCACATAACTCCATTAATTCCAAATGCTCCCACTATCTTCATATGCTTCAGCTTTCAAGCACATTCAAGAGGAAACCTTGCCAGTGGAATGAATTTCCAACTGGATGCTGGGCTCAGATGATTCTAAAATGTAAGAGAGGAGGAAGCTCTCAGCTCAAATGAGCTTGGAGAGTTGAAGAGATGCTTGTGAACTCAGTGAGTTTCCTTTTCAAAGGAGTAAGTTTTGAAGTTTTATGTGTCAGTTTTAAAGAGCATTACAAATGGAAAGGAAATTACACTCCATTGTGTTGGTGTCCAATATGCAGGAAAAGAGAAGACATATTTATATAATGTGGAAATCTAGAACATCGTTTCTCGTTTTAGCAGTTTAAATGATAATGGCTACTACTACTGCTTTGCAACAAAGGTTCTCAAAGCAGTTTACATAGAACAACAAGCAACAAACAACCAAACAAGATGGTTCCCTGTTCCAAAAGGGCACACAATCTAAAATTAAACATTATTATTACATTTATATCCCGCTCTTCCTCCAAAGAGCCCAGAGCGGTGCACTACATACTTGAGTTTCTCTTTCACAACAACCCTGTGAAGTAGGTTAGGCTGAGAGAGAGGTGACTGGCCCAGAGTCACCCAGCTAGTTTCATGGCTGAATGGGGATTTGAACTCGGGTCTCCCCGGTCCTAGTCCAACACTCTAACCACTACACCATGGTGGCTCTCTATAAGATAACAAAGTAAACTGCAACAACAACCACTGGAGGGATACTGTGCTGGGGTTGGATAGGGACTGTCATTGTCCCAAATGGAGGAACATGTTGAAATGTAGCTTGAATACATCCTCTCTGATCTTCTACTACTGTGGTTTTAAATAACCTCCAAGAGGTCTGTACTCTTGACTCTGATTTTGTGCTAAGTCTCTCTATCTTGAGAAGTTTCCTCTTGAAATTAAATGCTTTCATGGACTTTCTGGGCAACTTTCCACTTGCTTATAAGTTGAATTTGATAGCGGTGCCTGATTATTTTGACATCACTTGCATGTTGCACAGGCTCTTGGGTACACTCATGGCGAAAGTCAGGGTTGACTCCTTTCTAGTGGGTTCCAAGGCACAGTCATTAATCATATGTAGAAATTTTGACTCTGCATTCTGAATACACATTTACCTTGTCAATATGAGAGTAATTGCAAGTCCCCTATTATTAGAACATTTTCTCATTTGGCTACATTTTCGATTTCTTGCTCTATCTCAGGTTCATCCCCAGAGTTTCAGTGAGGGGGCCCAAAGTATGCCCCCTATATGAAAATACTTTAACACTCTCATTTACCCATAATTTACCCATCTATGGAGGATTTTATTCCTTTTAAGTGCTGCTGTTTACCAGACTCTGTATCTGCTGACATGCAAAAAAAAAAAAGATGATTAAAAATATGATACTCCTCTCCCACACTATGTATATGACATGCTATGGCCACAACCTTTGCACTAAGCAGGGAAGTCATCTGCAGTGAACTTATCTATCACATTGCCCTCCCTCTTATGCATTCCCCAACGCCGATGAAGACATGAGGCACTACACTGGAAGAAATGGGCCACAACTTTATTAAATCAAACTGGCAATTAAACAAGAAAGCAATGGAATTGGTTCTCCACACCCCAACTACAATGTAGGAATTAACAACTGAGTGCGTCAGATACCAATCCTTAACCCTCTTCGTCTCATTGGGTAATGACACCGTCATTATTTGCTCAGGAACCACAGTTCAGAAGGCTGATTGCTGCTTTGCCTAGTTAACACAATGAAGTCAAGGTACCATCATCCAATCCCCCCCAAGCTGTTTGGCATTTAAGACTGTCAATGCCCTTACCTTTTGGATGGAAAATATATGTTCTACCGCTGAACTGTGGTTCCTGAGCAATTAGTCCAACAATGCATCCCTCAACAGTCTCTCTGTGCATATATTCACCTATTTAATTGTTCATTGGCACAGTACAGCTTTCCCTTTCTATTGATACTGCATGGAACAACTATAAGTTTTTTCACATCATCCACTGTGAACAAAGTCTAGCTAACCAGGTAGCAACAGAAATGTTGGGCAAGTGGGGAGTATGGAGTGGAGAGAGTCAACAGAGAGAAATTCTTCTTCTTCTCTCACAACATTAGAACCAGGGGTCATCCCATGAAACTGATAGCTGGGAAATTTAGGTTTGACAAAAGGAAGTATTTTTCATACAGCACATAATTAATCTATGGAGTTATCTGCCACTGGATGTAGTGATGGCCACTAGCTTTGGTGGCTTTAAAAGGGGCTTAGACAAATTCATTGAGGACAGGCCTATCAATGGCTACTAGTCTGGTGGCTATAGGCCAACTCCAGCCGCAGAGTAAAGATGCCTCTAAATACCAATTACAGGAGAGCAACAGCAGGAGAGAGGGCAAGCCCTCACCTTTTGCCTGTGGGCTTCTCAGAAGCATCAACTGCTGCGCTACTGCGGGAAACAGAGTGCTGGCCTAGATAGGCATTGGGCCTGATCTAGCAGGGTTATTCTTATGTTCTCATGTTCTATTAGGATCTTCTACAATAGATCTTCTTGGTTTCTCTGAACAGGCTCCATCTAACCCTGAAATAACAATCCAGATTCAGCTAAAACATGTTCAAGTGAACAATACCAACTTGTCTGTGCATACTGTGCATGACTGTATTGCACTACAACTTGGGAAGACTGGACCCAAACTACAATGAACACACCAGTGTTTGAAGATTTCCAAGTGTAAATCACAGATAACTCATGGTTGGTAAGAAAGTATGCATGCTATTTTGGATTTCAGTATTCCATTAATAGTAGATAAACCTTGGAAGACAAGCTAACTGACAAGTTAAAATATGTAGAATTACATTCCAAAGCAAGCCTGTCTGTCATATCTGCCAGAGAGGTCTTGGAATCCTTCCACTTTCTGTCTGTATATACAGTAGCTGATCTTATCATAACGGAGCCTTACAGAAAGGAACAAGAAAAGAGAAGAACATTGTGGGCAGAAAGCATTTGTAATGTGGGGGGATTTGGTGGGCGGGGTGAGATTATCTTCTTCACAAGTAATATTGTGACATAAATGGTAGGATAATGGACACATTAACTATGTATTATAATAGGTTGCAACCTTATCATAATGACCCTTAACACTGGTAATGGGCCTTCAGACCAATGTTTCTCAGTCCTTTCCATCCCATGTCCTTGCCCCAACTTCTTTTTCTTTAATCAGTTGACAGCCCTACTTTTTTTTTTTTTAGTCTGAAAGTAGAGAAGGGTGCCCAGGGGCACCTTTTAGGTGCATCAAAATATTTTAATCAATTAATGTTGCAGATTAATTTATTAAATACTGCAATTCTATTTAAAACGATCGATGTGACGTGGGGCATTACAGAGCTGTTAACACTGTGCCCTGGGGCTGCTTAGGACTCTGAAGGCAGCCCTGATGCTGTTAAGAAGCCGCTGTTACAGGAGCAGTGTTTTCACAGGTTTCCCCATTGTTGTGAAAGAGGGGACCTCAAAACGTGCTGCTTATGCAACTACTGCTTCTTAACAGTGTTGCGGCTGTCTTTGAAGGCGGCTCCAGAACACAGTGCTACATCTCCATGAGGCGGCTGATCATCATGCCAGGTAATAAATTTTAATTTGATGGGGTAGATAGTTATCCATATATTCAGCAGTCCTCACTGACAGAGCACTTTATTGCAATCACTGTTGGCCCTTCAGCAGCCAAACAGAAAGATATCTGAAGAACAGGAATGACTACAATTAAATATTTCTATTCAAGTCATCTTGGACTTTAAGAATTATTCAGTGTCCAGTAACTTGTTTCAGGTCTCCTCTTATCTGGTTATTCTGAATACCTTTCAGCGTGTGGATGATTTGGACATGATCTTTCATTGCATGTGGGAGTCATTATGTGCTTTTGATCCTTGTCCCTCTTGGCTGATAAAAGTTGCCAAAGAGGAGGTTGTTTGGTGGTTGCAGGCTATTATCAATGCTTCGCTGCGGGGAGGCAAGTTTCCTTCTCCTCTGAAAGAGGTGGTCATTAGACTTAAATTGAAAAAGCCCTCTCTTGATTCTTCCAATCTTAATAACTATCACCCATTTTCTAATCTCCCCTTTGGGGGTAAGGTGATAGAGCATGTGGTGGTGGCCCAGCTACAGAGGGCCTTGGTTGACACACAGTATCTGGAATCATATTAGTCTGGTTTTTGATCCGGTAATGGGACTGAAACTGCCTTGGTCACCCTGGAACTAGACAGGGGATGGTGTCCCTTTTGGTTCTGCCAGACCTCTCAGCAGTTTTCAGTACAATCAACTAGGGGTGAGTCCGAACCGGTCCGGTGGCCATTCTAAGGAATGGCCGAACTGCCGGACCGGTTCGGCCCTGGCTGGTCCGGGTCCGGGTGGGGGGTATAACTTTAAGGGCAGGAGGGCTTTCTTACCCCTCCCTCCTCTTCGCCCCCTCCAGCGCCCATATTTAACTGAAGAACGGGGCGCTGGAAACCAGCCGCCCCTGCCGCCGCCGCCCCCCCCCGAGCAGATTTACATACAAAAGTACCCATACCCCTGCCGCCGCCGTCGCCCGCCCGCCAGCCAGCCAGCCCTCCTTCCCTCCCAACTGCCCGCCCACCCACCCGCCCGAGTCCTTACCCAAAGCTTCAGGAGGAAACGAGAGGAGCTACCGAACAGAGCTCCTCTCGTTAGGAAAGCCTCCAGCAGACTGAAGGCGCTTTGCGCGCCGCAAAGGACACCGATCGCCGGAGGCCCGGTCTACCCGCCGGGAAAAGGCCGGGTAGACCGGGCCTCTGATCGCCGGAGGCCCGGTCTACCCGGCCTTTTCCCGGCAGGTAGACTGGGCCTCCGGCGATCAGTGTCCTTTGCGGCGCGCGCATGCGCGCGCGTGCAAAGCGCCTTCAGTCTGCTGGAGGCCTTCCAAACGAGAGGAGCTCTGTTCAGTAGCTCCTCTCATTTCCTCCTGAAGCTTTGGGTAAGGACTCGGGCGGGCAGGCAGCTGGGAGGGAGGGAGGGCTGGCTGGCGGGCGGGCGACGGCGGCGGCGGCGGCAGGGGCATGGGTACTTTTGTATGTAAACCTGCTCGGGGGGGGCGGCGGGGACGGCTGGTTTCCAGCGCCCCGTTATTCAATTAAATACGGGCGCTGGAGGGGGTGAAGAGGCGGGAGGGGTAAGAAAGCCCTCCCGCCCTAAAAGAAAGGGCCCCCCTTCGGTGCCGGTCCGGACTGGTCCGGACCGTGCACATCTCTACAATCAACCATGGTAACCTTCTAGTTTGCCTCTCTGAGTTATGGCTGAATTGGTGAGTCCTGGACAGGTTCCAGTTGTATTTGGAGGATCAGGTCCAGAAGGTGCTTTAGGGAGACCATTGCTTGGCCCCATGGCCATTGGCCTGTAGGGCTTGAATTTGTCCCCCATGTTGTTTAACATCTACAAGAAACCACTGTAGATCAACCAGAGATATGAGCTATGCCAGTGCCTGAAATAAGCAAATGACACCTAGCTCTATCTCACTATTTCATCTGAGGGAGGCAGAGTAGGTTTTAACCCATGACTTGGATGTTGTAATGGGTTGGATGGGGGCTTACAAACTAAAACTTAATCCTGACAAGACAGAGTTGATAGTGGCTAGTAGAAGACCTGATCACAATGTGGGGTTTTGGCCTGTTCTAGATGGGTTTGTACTCCCTCTGAAGGATCAGGTTTGCAGCTTGGGGGTTTTCTTGGATACAACACTGCTCCTGGAAAAACAGGTGACAGCTGTGGCCAAAGGTGCCATTGCTTAGCTTCGGCTGGAATGCCAGACCTAGGGATGCTCACAAAACAGATTTTGAATTTTGTTTCAAGTGCTAAACAAAACACAGATGTCCAGAATGTTTCATCAAAACAGTGATCAGACCATGATTTCAATGAAACAAAAATAAAAAAAATTCAAGTGTTTCAGCCATAAAGAACAATGGGAAAACTCCCCATTGTTCCCCATGGGTAGCTCCTAGGGTCACCAAAGTGAGTTGTGTGGTAGGGCATGATGGGTGCTACCTATCACACAACCTGCAAAAGAAATAGGCAAGCAGGTGATTTTAAACAAATTTTTAACCTTTTCCCCAAACCCCCACAAGATTTGTTTCTGAGATAGTGCTGTGGTGAGAAATAGACAGTGGCAGCTCCCTCCCTCCCTCCCTCCCTCCCTCCCTCCCTCCCTGATACTCTCTCTCTCTCTCTCTCTCTCTCTCTCTCTCTCTCTCTCTCTCTCTCTCTGCTGTCATGAGCTCTGTCCGTAGCCTTGAGACTACCTTGGGATTCACTGACTGCTCTGCAATCTGTATTGCAATGTGTACACAGTCAAAATGTGGTTGAAGTTTCTCTAGTTGAGCTTATGGCTATGCTTGCTGCTAAGGGTGCTGCTCGGGCAGCTGTTGCAATGCTAGGAATGCAAGGAGTCTTAATTGTGTGTGAGAGAGCAACCCCTACAGGTGTTTGGTGGAAAGGTTAAAAAATTGTTTAAATTTGCCTGCTTGCCCATTTCTTCTATGGATTGGGTGGCAGAGAGCACCCATCATGCCCTACCATCCAACCCACTTTGGTGTCTCTAGGAGCTCCCCATGGGGAACAATAGGGTGCTTTGAGTTTCCCCATTGTTCCCTATGGCTGGAACAACCTGCACTCACAGAATGCACACACAAGTTTAGCAATGCAATTTGCAATGCATTTCATAACCCTGCCTTGAAAATCACTGCAGAAACACCCACAGAAACACGCATAACCATAAGTTCAACTAGAGCAACTTCAGCCACATTTTGTCTGAGTACACCTTGCAATGCAGATTGCAGACCAGACCAGAAGTGAAGCACAAGTTAATCTCAAGGCCAGACATGGAGCTCATTGCAGCAATCACCAAGAAATATTGCACGCGCGCACACTCATACACCTGCCACTGTTCATTTCTCGCCACACTATCTCACAAACAAAAGAAACCACCACTCAAGGAAGGAAGGCACCCATGTTCTGACTTTGTCAATCTGAGATCAAGAAAAACCAGGTAGTTATAGCAGCAAAAGCACTGCATATTATACTTGGTGCTGGAAAACCCACAAAATCAAACCTTCCTTGATTCTTTCCTCCTCTCCTGATATATCTTCTTCAACAGAGGCACACTAGAAGGGCTCTCTTCTCCCCCGCCCCAGTTCCTTTGAATACATTTTGAAACTCCCTCCTTTTGTGTTCACCCTCCTTCCTTCCTTCCTCCCCCCAGCCAATGGGGGCACAGTTGCCCATGACAATGCTTGATTTGCTTGATAACAAGCCAACCAAGAAGCAAGGAAATTGCAAGCCAATCAGAAGCCAGTGCAAGGAAACCAATCATCAAGGGGAAAACAGACTTCCAAAATGCTGCTCCAAACATTGAAATGGGGCTGTTCTGTTCCGAGCTCAAAACAGGCCCTTTATTTAAATGGCATTTTGTTTCAAGCTCAAAACATTCAAAACAGCCCATTTTGAGCTGAAACATTTCAACATTGAAAAGCTTTCCTCATCCCTACTGCAGCCCTTTCTTGAGAAGGCTGATCTGGCCCCTGTCACCCATGCCTTCTTCACAGCATGTTTGGATTATTGCAATGCTTGAAAAGTATTTGGAAACTACCAATGGTGCAGCATGCAGCTACTAGATTGATTTCCAATACAGTCTTTGGTACTGGTCTTTGGGGAAATCCAACAGACCTGCAGTTCAGATTTCCGAGGTTCGGACTGGCGTTGCACCATATGAAGATCTGCCACTGTGGGGAATTGTGGAAGAGGAGAGCCCCAATTTCCAGTGACCCCCGTGGAGTGGGGTTGCCCTTCTGGGCAAAAACAAAGATGGAAATTTTCAAATGGGCAGGTGGGCTGGCAGAGGGCACACTTTGACAACTTCTTTGCAGCACTTACCAGGACAGGGAAAGCTGTTGCCGGGGTACCCATCCCTGTGACTTGCTTGTATAGAGCAACCTGGCTTGGTGTCATCTGCTGTCCGGCCCCCATGCATGTCTCCATGGCCTGACTCTCTCATGAGAGAACACTGTGGAAGAAGGGATGTCTTCACCCCTTATTAGTGATTCTGCCTGACACCCCTGTCCCCACAGATGGATCTTCTCATGAATTATGAAGGGGTATCCTCATGGCCTTACACTCTCATGAGTGAGCAGTCCACTGAGGAGCAGCATCCATCCTCATCACATATGAGGACTAGCTCCTTTCACAAGGGCAGTGCTGATTCTGCTGCCTGGCCCTTCTCACGTTCCCCCAAGGGGAAGGGCCTGGACCCCTTTCCCAACATCATTGTATAAAAAATAGATCTTAGCCATTTAAGAATTCCTGGTTGGGGCTGCCTCTAAACCTCTCCCTGGATATTGCTGCCCTGCCATAAGTTGCTGTCCCAGTGCTCTAAAGGGGTTGCCCTGCTTATGTTGCCACCTCAAGTGCATGTGCTTGTGAACATACATCATTATTGCTTCATTTCTGGAGAGCTAAGCACAGTGCCCATCTTGCCATCCTGTCCCATTTCTCTCCTGACTGCCAGGAGGGGGGAGCAAGGGACAGGGTGGGAAGAGGGCATGCCCTTGTATGACTTTGCTATTTGACAGGCTCAGATGCTTGGGATGGGATGTGGCAGTGTTCTTGTTGCCAGGCAACTGCCTTGTTGGATTGGAGAATGAGAGTAGAGCAAGTGCTTGGTGAGGCAACCAGTAAAAAACTCCTCAGGCTTGGGTCTGCACCACCATCTCTATGATTACAGTTCCAGAAAGTGAACAAAACTGCAGTTATGGTGGCGTCTGCATTTGGATGCAACGCAGAACCCCAGGTTACAGTGGTGAAATGCACTACAAACTGAAGTTTCAAACTGGAATTTGGAGAGGCAAACCTCAGGTTGCTTTTGCCACAAAACTGTGGTTGTACACATTCAGATGTAACAGGGTTCTGTTTAACTGCACCATTTCAGTGCCCCATTTAACTGTGGTGTTACATTACGTTTGAATGCGGCCACTGATTTCTTTTGTCCACCCATATCAGTCAAGTATGTTTTCCAAGCAGTTTTAAAGCACTACAAAACCCTCCAGAACCCATTTGACTAGAGACAACCAGGGTGGCCATAACTAGATCCATGTTAGAGAAAAAGCAAATCAGACATTCAGTAAATAACCAGGAAAAATTAAATCCGAGATTAATCAGGTTCAGAATCCCTGGGGCTCACCTAGCCTCATGTTCCAGGGACATCTGACACATTGGACCCGATGGATCTCAGGCCTGGTCCAGCAAAGCAATATTTATGTTAGAGCTCCATTCTTTGGCAAAAAAAATGAACTAAAGCCATACTTAGCACAGCTGGGATTACACTGAAGCAAAGGATACAATTGATTAGCCTCCTACTCATAAATACTACTTCACAATCTATAGGGTGCACTCCCGCCAATACCTGATGTTCAACATCTTTCTGTGTGGTTAGGAAAAATGAAAAGAGCATACAGGCCAATTCAGTATTCATTGTTTCATGTTTATCTGACCCAGACACTATTATCTTATTCAAGTCACTTTTCCAACATCTAGCAAAGAATGAATACTGGATAAACCCCAGTTGGCTGAATCTCAACTCAGGGAAGACTGTGGTTCTGCTGACTGGCAGGATTGCGGAATTTTTTTGGCAAGGCTGTATACAATTATTCAGTCACTGGAGGAAGTATGCCCATCCAAGTATGCTGATACTGCTTATAGTTAAGAAGTATGTCCATACAAGTATTCTTTCCTCATCAGGATTGCAGTGCTGTACAGTAACGTCACATCTTCCTCCACAGCTAAGCTTTGACTTTGGCTCTTGCTTCATTATCAAATTTGCATGGTTTGAATCTATCGATCTAGTTCTGTTTTAAAGCACACTAACAAATCTGGAGAGGCCAGTTGCTTTGTGCCTTCTATTCCTTCTTTACATCTGCCGAATTTAACTGGATAATATTAACTGAATTAATCTTAATCAATTTGAATATAACTTAATTAAATTCTTTTTTAAAAAAAATTGAACAGGGCCTTAAGGATTAATGAATCCTAATTATTTTGAATATAACTTAATTATACCTATATAATTGTTTTTAATTTATTGAAATGAGGCTTAAGAGCTTGGTTTTTATAAGCATTGTATAGTTCACACTGCTGTGTCTAGAGATGGGCAAACACCCTGCTGTTTACCTCTACAATAATCTTGCAAACATTCCTGAATACTTAGAAATCCTCCAGGGATTTTTCAGGAAGGATCACAAAACTCACGTGACCCCTCTCTTCACAAAACATGGATCTGGAGTATGTGCAATGGATTATGTGACATTCTTCAAGTGTGGGACAGAGGATCAAAAATTTCAACACCTACCCCTTCAAGGGAGTGCTTGGACATATAGCAGGAAAGGTAGGGGAGGCCTTGATGGAATCCACAAGTCCCATTCTCTGACACACATACACCCCCACACACCAATTTTATCAAAATCATGTCCACTGCACAAGGGCCAGATTAAGGGCAACTGTTGCCCTAAGCATAGCCCAACAATGGTGCCCCCCTCGGCCCCCTCCATTGCTTAACTGACAAGACATTAACTCAAGCAAATTATTTACTTATACCTTAATATTTATTTAAATTTTAAAAAGTTTTCTTCTAGATTTTTAAGGTAAAACAAAACAGTTCCACTGCCTATAATTTCTTATAAATAGCCGCAACAGAAGGAATGACTGAGAAAAATATTTCATCTTCAAGGTCAGACATCATAATATATGACCATCTTTTATGTGAAGTTCTATCAATGTTTTGTACTTCTCTGTACAGTAATCTTTTGTAAATCAATTACTTTTTACTTCAGATACATCGTTTAGTAGTTTCTCAAAACTTTAGTCGCTCACCGAGCCAAAGAAAACAATTTTTAACAATTCAGAATAAAGTTGAACACGGCAGATAAAAACAATTACAAAAAATTGACTAAAGTTGAGTGTGGCAGTGAAATGCAAGGTGGCAAAAGAAATGCAAGGTGAAAATAAGGGAGGAACATTAGTTGGAACATTAGACAATGAGAGAGTGAAAGGGATTATTAAGGAGGATATGGTGGTTGCAGAGAAGCTCAATGAGTTCTTTGTGTCCATCTTCACAACAGAGGATACAGAGCATATAACTGTTCCTGAACCAGACTTTTCAGGGATGGAGGATAAAGAACTGAATCAGATAGAAGTAACAGAGATGATGTTCTAAACAGTCTGGAAAAACTGAAAACTAACAAATCGCCAGGGCCAGATGGCATCCATCCAAGAGTCCTCAAAGAACTCAAATGTTAAATTGCCGACCTCCTTGCCAAAATATATAACTTATCCCTGCAATTGGGCTCTGTACCGGAGGACTGGAGAGTTGCCAATGTAACAGCAATTTTCAAAAATGGATCCGGGGCGATCCGGGAAATTACAGGCCGGTTAGCTTGGCATCTGTTCCAGGCAAATTGATGGAAAGCATCCTCAAGGATAAAATTGTAAAGCACACAGAACAACAGGCCCTGCTGGGAGAGAACCAGCATGGCTTCTGCAAAGGAAAATCTTGCCTCACAAACCTTTTGGAGTTCTTTGAGAGTGTCAACAAGTGTGCAGATCAAGATGATCCAGTTGACATAGTATACCTGGACTTCCAAAAAGCTTTTGACAAAGTTCCTCATCAAAGACTCCTGAGAAACTTAAAACTTAGCAGTCATGGGATAAGAGGACAAGTACATGTGTGGATTGCAAACTGGTTGAAAGAAAGGAAACAGAGGGTAGAGATAAATGGAGTTTTCAAAATGGAGGGAAGTAAGAAGTGGAGTCCCCCAGGGATCTGTACTGGGACCGGTGATTTTTAATTTATTCATAAATGATCTAGAAGTAGGGGTAAGCAGCGAGGTGGCCAAATTTGCAGATGATACCAAACTCTTTGGGGTAGTGAAATCCAAAATGGATTGTGAGGAGCTCCAAAAGGATCTCTCCAAACTGGGCGAGTGGACAACAAAATGGCAAATGCAGTTCAATGTAGACAAGTGTCAAATGATGCACACTGGGACAAAAAACCTCAACTTAAAATATACGCTGATGGGATCTGAGCTGTTGGTGACTGACCAGGAGAGGGCTCTTGGAGTCATGGTGGACAGCTTATTGAAAGTGTTGACTCAATGTGCGGCAGCTGTGAAAAAGGCCAATTCCATGCTAGGGATCATTAGGAAGGGGTTTGAAAATAAAACAGCTAATATTTTAATGCCTTTATACCAAACTATGGTGCGGCCACACCTGGAGTACTGCGTACAATTCTGGTCACCACATCTAAAAAAGGACATTGTAGAACTGGAAAAGGTGCGGAAGAGGGCAACCAATATAATCAGGGGCCTAGAGCACTTTTCTTATGAGGCAAGGCTACAACACCTGAGGCTTCTTGGTTTAGAAAAAAGACGACTAAGAGGAGACATGATAGAGGTCTATAAAATCATGCATGGTGTGGAGAAAGTGGATAGAGAGAAATTCCTCTCCCTCTCACATAACACTAGAACCAGGGGTCATCCCATGAAATTGATTGCCAGGAAATCTAGGACCAACAAATGGAAGTTTTTTTTTCACACAACGCATAATCAACTTGTGGAATTCTCTGCCACGAGATGTGGTGACAGCCAACAACCTGGATGGCCTTAAGAGTGGTTTGGATAACTTCATGGAGGAGAAGTCTATCATCGGCTACTAGTTGGAGGGCTGTAGGCCACCTCCAGCCTCAAAGGCAGGCTGCCTCTGAGTTCCAGTTGCAGGGGAGTAACAGCAGGAGAGAGGGCATGCCCTCAACTCCTGCCTGTGGCTCCCAGCAGCATCTGGTGGGCCACTGTGTGAAACAGGATGCTGGACTAGATGGGGCTTGTTCAAGCAGGGCTGCTGTTATGTTCTTATGTTCAGTGAAAGAGTTAAGGGCATCATAGTGGTTCCCCCCACTTCCCTTGATGCCCTAAGCACATGCTTGTTATGCCTTATGGTTAATCTAGGGCTGCACTGCACAGTCTTCTAATAGCTAAATCAGCTGTCAGCAAAATAAATAAAGATATGTATACAGACATGACTGGTGCAAATCTCTGAAGAGTTTTCATCTGTCCACACCTACAGCTTAGAGTGATCTTTCATCTTGCAAATCTTCCTCAAACAGTTGCTGTGATGCCTTCTGTAAGATGTGTTTTCAATTGCTAAGCAGTTCCTCTTCCTAATCAATTATCTTCCTAATATGTGTTTTCTAGGATTCTGCTGAGTTGAATTATTCTTGGAATGTGCTTTTATAGTTATGTCATATACACATATTATAAAGCATTAGAATACTAGGGGTGGGGTTTGGGGGATACTTGAATGCTACATTTTTTTAAAAAAATATATATCCCTAGACACTGATGGCACATATAACAAAACCAACCATTGTTAATCTAGAATTGGTTTATCATTTGATGCAGTTTCTCTAAAGAAAACATTTCCCTTAGGCTATGTTTGTAATTCCAGGCTGTATCTTCTTGTGCAAGGTGATCAAAGCTCAGGAAGAAGCATACTGTCCCTTCCATGTTTCTTCAAAGTTGTCAGGCAAAAGAGAAGATCACAGTAGGACTATCATCAAGACTATGTCTCAAGACCTGTCAACTTGATTTGTTTGGCTTTGGAAGGGTCTTTTTTTGTTCTTATTTTGTGGAAATTTCTTTTTGATTTATCTGCATGTTTCCAGCAAAGTGGTTCAAGATATCAGAGCATAGCCTAAGGGGATTTTCCTCCTTGGGACATCTTAGGAAGTTACAGTTCTGTAGGCAAGCACTAACCTTTCCTTATCTATTGCTACCGGCATTAGAGTCCCTGTTCTGGAGTACTGCCAGGTAACATACTTCGGAAGAAAAAATAATTGCTAATGACAATGAAAAGCCATCACAAGAGGATTAAGAAATAGAACCAGAGAAACAAATGCTTGTTAAATATCTGCATTAGATAATATAATATCTGAATGAATGAATTTAGAAAATCTGCCTTTTACTTTGTGTATTTCACTAATGTTTACTGTTGCACACATCACAGTCTACTGGAAAATCTGGATGTATTTCTATGTATTTACAGACTTCCATTTTATAGAAGAAACCTGGATAAATGTGTTTTATATTTCATGAATGAATTCATAGACTGGTGGTGCATAAGCCAAATAATCAAGGTGTTCCATGTCTGTCCAGAGGAACATCTTGCCTATTTATTTATTTAGATTAGATTAGATTAGATTAGATTAGATTAGATTAGATTAGATTAGATTAGATTAGATTGCTTTTAGATGTCACAAATGTGTATACAGCACATTTCATTTCCCAAATATTGAACTCTTCAGAACTAGAATAATTCTGGGATTCAGTTCTTCAGGCAGTCAGAAGGTATTGTGCCAACCACAAGATATCATGAGAGGCAAACCTCCTCAATAGCTACAGTGTGGTACAAAGTCAGTGGATAGTTTGGTGCAGCCAGGAGAATGTAGATTCAGATCCATATAGCTCAATGAGGCAGTCTGTTTCTTACCTAACTATATTCTGTCCCATGTGATATGTCAATGACTAAACTGTGGTTGCTACTGAGGCAGGGATCTGGATGCAGGAGGGCATGACCTCCAATGGCTCCAAGGGATGCTGAGCAGAAAATAGGATGGGTTAGAACCTGGGATGCTTCCAAGCAAGAGAACTGGGTGCAACAAGGGAAGATGCCCCAGCAGCTGACTACTGGTTTATATGGCTGCTGCCCAGGTTCAGCCCCTTCCCTGAGGAAAGCTCTGTAGTAAAAAGGCCTTGGCTAATTTTGTAAGCCTGGCTCTGGCAGTACTGAAGGAATTCTACCTGGACTGACAGGTCCTTGGTAGTCTCCTCTGAGTCAGAGGATGAAGGTAGACTCATCTCCTTGAGTTGTGGTGGGTATGCTGGCTCCGGTTTCCTGATTCTCCTGGCATAGGATTCCCCATGTCATGAGGTTCCCTAAGATCAGAGTCAGAGAGTAATCTTTTCCTGTTTGCCTCATGTCCCAGCTGAGACGTATGTCCTGGATCCTGGGTAATGACACCTACTTCACAGGCTTGTAGAGAGAAAATGGCATGGGTTGGGGGAATAATGTACACCAACTTGACTCCTTGGGAGGAAGGCAAAAGAGAGGTGAGAGAACATAGGACACATACCAACAACTGGATACATGAATATTCCTTGATAAATAGATACTGTTAGATTCTATATCTATCTATCTATCTATCTATCTATCTATCTATCTATCTATCTATCTATCTATCTATCTATGAGGTAGCAAGCATGACTTGTACCCTTAGCTAAGCAGTTCTGCCCTGGTAGCATTTAAACTCAGACTAGAAGTCTGAGTACTGCAAGATATTCCCCTCAGGGGATGGAGCCGCTCTGGGAAGAGCAGAAGGTTCCAAGTTCCCTCCCTGGCTTCTCCAAGATAGGGCTGAGAGAGATTCCTGCCTGCAACCTTGGAGAAGCCACTGCCAGTCTGTGCAGACAATACTGAGCTAGGTAGACCAATGGTCTGACTCAGTAAATGTCAGCTTCCTATGTGGCCCTGGTGGTGCAGTGGTAAAACTGCCGCCCTGTAACCAGAAGGTTACAAGTTCGATCCTGACCAGGGGCTCAAGGTTGACTCAGCCTTCCATCCTTCCGAGGTCGGTAAAATGAGTACCCAGAATGTTGGGGGCAATATGCTAAATCATTGTAAAACCGCTTAGAGAGCTCCGGCTATAGAGCGGTATATAAATGTAAGTGCTATTGCTATTGCTATTGCTATGTTTCTATCTATCTATCTATCTACCTATCTATCTATCTATCTATCTAAGCACTGAATGTGCCTGCAGCTTACTAGGGATGTGCGAACAGGTTTGACGTTGGACGCATTTGACATCAAACCTGTTTGGTTCGAAGGTTCAGCGCCGAACCAATCTCCTGTTCAGTCTGACCGCAGACCGAACACCCCTGACTGTTTAGGGTTTTGTGGACTTTTAATTTAAAGGTCCACAAACAAAGGTCCCTTCGGGGGAGATGTTGGAGGTGGCGTTGGAGAGTCCACGGAGGTTCCCCCTCCTCTCCGCTGGCCTTCTTTGCAGCCCAAACTGGCCTCTTAGGCTGGCTCTTTGGCCCATTTGGGCCTACCCCCTCCATTGGCCATTTGGGCCTTCCCCTGCTGTGCCTGCACAATTGGCCTCTGCATGACCTGGGTCACACAGAGGCCAATTGCAGGCACAGCAGCCTCTAAAATGGCCACCACGCCGGAGGGGGAAGGCCCAAATGGGCTGAAGAGCTGGCCGAATGGGCCGGTTTGGGCTGCAAGGAGGGCTGGCAGTGGGAGGGGGAACTTCTGTGGACACCCCCCAGCTCACCACCTACAACAACTCTCACGAAGGGGATAAGGTAATTTTTTTAAAAAAAGTTCTGCAACCCACCCCCCAGACTGAACTGAATGGGGCGTGGGTTCAAAGGGGTGCTGGACCGAACTGGTCCGGTCTGGTTCGGGTTTGGTTTGAACTCAAACCAAACTAGGCCAGCCAGTTTCGTGCACACCTCTACAGCTTACAGGAAAAGGTAAAGAAGCTGATCCTATTAGCAACATTGAGGAGGATTATATTGTGTTTACTCCTTTCTGGTATGCAAGTCAAATAGAACCTTGCAAATGCTCCAGATGGCAGGCTAACATCTAGCTTCTGTGGTTATGGGCTCAATAACAGTCACAGCACTGGACTTGGCAAGCTTATTGGCACATTTCTCCTGACATTGTATTAGATTGCCAATAGCCGATTTCTTTCCAGGGAGCGAATGTGAAATTATAATACCAAACAGGCAGCCCAATGGTCATACATTCTACTCTGAGGGCTAGTTTACATGTTATACCAGCGACATGGAAGCCACCAAGAAATGTTTTATTATAGTGCCTCCTCACTGTGGGGGGTGCGGCATAAAATATAGAGTTGCTTAATCCATGGATGTCATGGATCATATACCGTCTTTCCATGCAGTGTCCCCTAATTTTCCCCAGACCTTGAAGAATCCACTTAGTAAACATCAGTGTACAGCAACAGGCACACAACACATTGCTAGTATAATGTGTAAACTAGCCATTCTGCTCCACTGAAATGCTGTCAGCTTCATCAGAATTTTTCAGAGATCCTTGAAAATCTTGTATCTGAACCACAGACTGTTAAATATTTTGTTTATACTGAACCATAACAATTGCATAGTATAGCAGGAGTGCTTGCTTGCACCTCGTTTATGGCACAGAAGTGATGGCAAGCTGGGCTTTTGCCACTTCTGAACTTGCACAACACTGTGGGTCCCACCTATATTTCATGATGCATCCAGACCTTTTACTATAAGCGGCAGGGGGGAGGGGATGATGAAACTGGTAACCAGGTCCCAAATAAGGAAATCACAGAAAATAGGGCTCAAATTGCCCTAATCTGGTTTCCCAGAATTCCTTCATTCAGGAAAACCTTCCTGGCTGCTGTAAAGGGACAGCTCTAGCAGGTTGGGGAAAGTACAGTAACTACTATGTCTTCCCAATCTTGTCTCTTTTTTTTCTACTCCCAGGACCTACACTGGTTTTCAGTTTCTTTTCTCTATAGGCCCTGGAAGATGTGTGTGTGGGGAGGGAGAAGGAATTGGAGGTAAATGGTTGGCAGGGCATAATTAATGTTGCCAGGCACATTTAGAAATATAATAATAAAGTATCATTATCTAGAATTCTCATTTTAATGTATATATTGTTAAGTAATAGGAAGTGTAGTGATCAGTTAATGAAACGCCCCTCCTTTCCCCGAAAGTGTGAACCAGAAGTGAACTCTGTCCTGACTGACAGACAGTGACCTTTAGGGATAAGCAACTCATTACACAGTGGGCGGTACCTTGAAGGCCATGCGGCAGGAAGAGAACTTCCCTTTGTGCAGTTGGAGTCAGGCTGGGCTTGCAACAGAAGGTGGAGTAGCCATGGAGATGGCTATAAAAAGAACTGCAGATCCTTGAGAGACAGGATTGCAGGATACTTGAATCTCATCAGGTGAGAGGTGAGTTTTCAAGAAGAAGGGGATTTAGTCTAGGGAACAGTTTGCTAGTTAGTTTGCTTCAGAAACGTATGGTTTTTTGCATGTACACTGCATATCTTTGCAGCTGTTCTAATGTATTTTATTTGTAATGCAACTACACTAAGAAACAATAGCCTATGCCCATCTATCCAGCAAGGGTGAGGCAAAAGTCTCTGTAAACTCTTAAAGGTGCATTTGTTGTTATTTTCTTACATCTATGTTCTTTGCAAATAGGTAACCACAATTTTTAAAGTGTGCCACCCCAATCTCACCTAAGGGTGCTTTTTGAAGTATTCTTGTAGCTATTGAGTGTTCATTTTACCTGTAACTAAAAGCTGAGAAAGCCTCAGATGAAAGCAGTCTGTAGTATTTTGAATAAAGTTTATTTTTACTTTGTTCTTTGCAATTTTAACCAGCCTCCTGAGTGGATTTTTAACATAAGCCACTCAACTAGATTAGCTTCAGAGGAGGAGGAAGAAGAGCAGAAGCAGAAGCTTAATTAAGCCTTCACACAATATACCTGAATATGCTTAACCCTCAACATTTAATTGATATTAAATGTTGAATATGGCTGAATATGGTTCTTGAGAGGATCTTGTAGTTGGGCAAGAATGTATGGAAAATCCGGTGGAAGCCGTGGTTCTTGCTGGAAGCTGGAGTTGTCATCAGTGGCCATCATCTCCCTTTGAGGCGGGTGAGGAGATGACAGTCCACATGACCAAGACACTTCTTGCCCAATGACTGTGTCCACCACTTGACTGACAGCGTGCCCTGCTTCAAGGAAGCCTTCTCATGGCCCGTGTCAGCGCTACTTGCAGGCACACTAGGCTTGCTAGCACTGTCAGTGGAGTCAAGGAGATCCAGGTGATGCCATCACATCTGTCACCACATGGAGGTTGTCCCCAGATGCTTAGCAACCTTGACCTGAGTGACCTGTGCCTTGAAGTGAACATAGCGAACAGTGGTTGGGTCAACTTGAGGGATTTCAAAATGATGCCAAACAACACTGCTCTGGGTGGCCTCGGTTGTCCTGGATGCCTTCTTGGGCCTCTTTGGTGACAGCAGCACTAGGGGAGCTACAGGTGGTTGTCTGTCACCATCACCCACCACTCTTCTACCCTGAGCAGCAGCAGAAAGGCCCAGCTTCAGGCGAGGGGGCACTTCCACTTCAGCAACAGACCCTTCCTCCTTGGAGCCAAACTGGGAGGGCCCAGAACTGGACTCCACCATGACCTGGGCATCATTAGGGACCCCCACTGAGTGGTGAAAGAAGCTGGTGGGGGGGCACAAGAGGGAGGGGAAATCTGGCTGCACTGCCAGCCGTCATGTGCCTGTTCTTCATCCCTGCCATGGAAGCAGCTTCCTTGGCAGGAGAGCCTCCTACACTGCCAGGCTCTGCTCAGGGTGGCAGCTCTGGCAGTGCACCCATAGATAGACCCACTGGCTCAGTGGCAGCAGGCTCTTCCAGATAGGAGAGCCTTCTTGCCACCACCTCACCTGGGATGAAGAACTCACCAATAGGGACCTGTGTGACCCCATGCCAGGTTCTTCTCTGCCCCCCCCCCACCCCAGCCTCCTGCACCAGCTTGGGAACCCCTCCCGCCTCTGTCTGCCACCCTGCTGTGAGCCTTCCTCACCACATGGCACTCAGACATTACCCTTGTGCATGTTGGCTTTTTAAAAATTGAAGTTTTTTTAAAGGGGGGGGGTTTAAGAAAACCCTATCCAAACAAACCCTAAATTCAACTGCACCTACCCACCCACTCCACCCACAACACCACAACAGAATAGAATGCAATAGAAGGGGTGGCAACTAAGGGGAAACCTGTAAAAACAAGAAACAGCCTGTAAAAATGAAGCAACCTGTTAAAAAGACATAGAAAAAATACCTCCCCAACCCAAAAAAGAAAGGAGGCCCTATTTAAAGAAAGCTAAGGACAAAGAGGGCACCAAAAAGAAAGCACGTTGTTGTCCTGAAGCATCTTCTGCCCCACACACTGGTTGGAGTGTGTGCGTGGAAATTACCTGACCAATGGCAGGTTGGCAGCAGGCGGGCACAGCCAGGGTGGAATGAGCAGCCTTCTGGCTACCCAAACAAACAAGCAAATTCAAGAGAAACACTGAATAAAATGAAATGAAAAGCTGGTGGGGGGAAATGTGCTTGGGAATAGGTGAGAAGAAAAAGAAGGGAGGGAAAGAGAACAGAGGGGAAGCAGCCACTGTACTGGAGTCTGAAGCAAGCGGTGTGCTAAGCTCAGCAGAAAAGTGGTTTTAAAAGAAAACCACTTGCTCCAGAGAAAACAAGCACCCCCACTCCCACAAAATGAAATAAAACAAATGAAGCTAGTGACCTGAGGACTTTTCAGCTCAGCTCAGAAAAGCAGCAGCCATTCAGTAAAAAAGCAGGAAGGGGGGGCAAGGGGTGTGTGAACTATGGCGAAATGGGCCAGAGAGGACTCTCAGGCCAAAGGACCTGTGGCCCCCTGGCAATGGGCACAGAGAAGGATCACAGGAGTGTCCAATTCCTTTTGGGTTTGGTGGGTAGGGGGGTGCATGGAACTGGCTGCATTGGTTCAGTTTGATTCCAAACTGGATCTGAACTGGATGGGGCTAGTCTGGTCCGGCACCCCCTCAAATCCCTTTGTCCACATTGGAGGTTCATGAGGGTTTTTTGTTGTTTTTAAATTTCATTTAAAAAAAACAACCCCCCCCCAGGGGAGTTGTCTGAGGCAGCAGGGGGGAGGGGGTCCACAGAGGTTCCCCCTCCCCTCGCTGTACTCCCTTACTTCAGAAATCGGCTGTTCGGAGGCCCAGAAACCCATTGTGCAGGTGCAGCGGCCTCCAAAACGGCCACTGTGCCGAAGAGGAAAGGCTGAAAAAGGACCCAAGAATGGCCTAAAACCAATTTCTGAAATAAGGGAGGCCGGCGGGGGGGGGTGGGGAACCTCCACGGACCCCTCGCCAACTTGGACAACTCCCCCAGCATGTGTACATTTTAAAGAGAGAGAGAGAGAGAGAGAGAGAGAGAGAGAGAGAGAGAGACTTGCGAATTCCCCCGGGGGGGTTAGTTTGAGGTCAGACCGAAGAGGGGGTGGTTCAGTTCAACGAGTTCGATGTTATACACATTTGACGTTGAACCTGTTTGCACATCCCTATTGGGAGCAACACCCTGTTCTTGTTCTCCTAGATGCTCTGCATAGGAAATAATGGGCTAATTCAAGTCCCCATTATACCCTGTGTAGAAGCTTTTAGAACTGTTTTGAGTTGGGTTTGAATTCAAACTGAACCAAGGGCAGGTTGAGCAAAACCAAACCTACCCACCCTGGTTTGAATTGGTTTTGAATTTGAACCAAACAGGCCAAGCCAGTTTTGTTCACACCCCTACTTGCCTCACAGGGATGGGGCTCCAGGTGTCATATCATCTTGGTTGCCCTCTTTCTCACCTTTTCCAGTTCTACAATATACTTCTTTACGGTGACCAGAACTGTACACAATACTCCAATTGTGGCTGCACCATAGATTTGTATAAGGGCATTATGATACTATTTTTATTTTCAATACCCTTCCCTAGCATTTTTATTTTCAATACCCTTCCCTAGCATGGAATTTGCCTTTCTCACTGCTGCTGCACACTGTCAACATTTTCAATTAGTTGTCCACCATGACACCAAGATCTCTCTCCTGGTCAGTCACTGTCAGCTCAGATCACATCAGCGTATGCGTCAAGTAGTGGGTTTTTTGCCCCAATATGCATCACTTTACATTTGCTTACACTGAACCATATTTGCCATTTTGTCACCCACTCATCACAATCTGTTGTGCATTTTTCACTACCCTAACTCATTTAGTGTCATTAGCAAATTTGGCAAAATCGCTGCTTACCCCAACTTCTAGATCATTTATGAACAAGCTAAAGAGCATTGGTCCTAGTACAGATCCCTGGGGGACCACAGTTCTAACCTACCTCCATTGTGAAACTGTCCATTTATTCCTACCCTCTGTTTCCTGTCCTTCAACCAGTTACCAATCCACACATGAACCTGTCCCCTTATTCCATGACTGCTAGGTTTACTCAAGAGCTTTGGTGGGGAACTTTGCCAAAAGTTTTTTGGAAGTCAAAGTATACTAATTTGACTGGATTACTTTTATCCACATGCCTGTTGATACTCTCAAAGAACTCAAAAAGTTTAGTGAGGCAAGACTTATCCTTGTAGAAGCCATGCTGGTTCTCCTTCAGCAAGGCCCATTCTTCTATGTGTTTAACCATTTTGTCCTTAAGTATGTTTTCCATCAATTTACCCAGCACCAAAGTTAAGCTAACCAGCCTGTAATTTCCCAGATCCCCCCCCCCCCCCCGGGATCCCCTTTTAAAAACCGGAGTTACAATAGCTACTTTCCAGTCCTCTGGTACAAAGCCTGACTGTAGGGAGAAGTTACATATTTTTTGCTAGGAGATCAGCAATTCTACATTTGAACCCCTTCAGAACTCTTGGGTGGATGCCATCTGGCTCTGGTGATTTGTTAATTTTTAGTTTCTCAAGACAGTTTAGAACATCCTCTGGACTGTCTTGAGAAACTAAAAATCTGTCTTGAGAACTAAAAATATCTCATCACCTCAAATTGGCCCAGTTCTTCAGCCTCCAAGCCTCCATTTGCAGCTAATGAAGTGTCCAGGGACATGGCATCTCTTCATTATGTAAGTTGATGCAACACACAACTAGGCCTCCACATGGTTCTGTGCCCAGCCTGATAAGGCACTATTTGGTGAAGCAACCATTTCTATTCAGTTGTCTGGATTCCAAGTTATTCTTGGTGAACTTAGCACACCGATCGAAAACAGACATGAGTGTTAGCATTGTTTCTGCCTGTATGATCGATTCAGCTGTGATCACACGTTTTTCATGGTAAATGTGATGGTACACACTTTTTGATTTTTGCTATAGCAACACAGGAGAGAAATAACAGATGGATGTGTTATTTAATTTCACCAGCTAGACCTTTTCTCCTGATTTATTTTAAAGATGCTGATTATATAATAAATGAAAAGATTTATTTCTACCTTATCTTTGATTGCCAAGATAAACATAAAATTAATGTCCAATGTAAGGCAGGCCAAGTTATTATGCAAAACATATCATGACTTGAACATTTTAATAGTTTTTATTCCTCTTTTCTCCCTTGATTAAGTGGCTATACAAAATTAAAATTAACCATTAATTTTTGATGAGTTTCAAATGAATGACCTGTTAATGTGAATCCAACCTGTTCATCAGCCCAAATTAAGCTGAAGTACAAGGACTGAAGCTGATTTACTGCTGTCTAAATAAATGTACCAGGGAGTGTTACAAGGAGGGCTAGCATCAGGGGTTTGCCTACTGGGTCAATGGCCAAGTGTCCAGGGCCATCAAAGAGCCCACAACCAAGCACTGAGAAAGAAGATGGCAGCTGTCAGTCTGGTCATCAAGAAGTTTTCTGAGTCATTGCCAAAGGGCTAAAATGCCCACTCAATTGGTGTGGAGGAAAAATACTAAGAAACCCATATTGAGACACTGTAACATACAGACGTGTTCAAACGAATCATAATCTTTCATTTATTTACATTTTATTACACTTTAAATAAAGCTGTCTTGTTATACTCTTTTATTTCTGTTCCTGGAGGTGCCATCTTACTGCAACATGTACTTTCTCCCACTACCAGAGATAAGAAAAAGAATAAAGCAAAGAAATTTGATAGGTTTCTTTTTTCTTTTTCTTTTGGAACTTTGATAGGTTTCTGTTCCTAAAGGAATAGTTGTTGGTAGCAGATTAATTTATTTTTATTTTTAATTTTTTTTATTTTGCTGTTATGGGAAAAAGGAAATTTTTAGGGAGTGCAAGGGTTGTGGCTAGAAAAGAGGATTAGGTCATTCACAGAACCCTTCACAGGAATTATGTAGAAAGTTCTAAACAGTAGTCCCCATGTTAGCAATAACAAAGCAAGCTGAGTCAAATGTTGGGTCAAAAGGATATGGTAATATACTTTAACAGTGAGCCTTGTCAGACGTAACACAGAGTAAAATTTTATTTTATCCAAGCTTCTAAAAGCAAGCAAAGATTCGCTCCACAGACAATCAGCAACGGTATTGTTTGTTTTGGCTGCTGCTGGTTTGTTTGGCCCCTCCCTTCACCCAGTTCTCCCAAATGCAATTCCAGAGTTCCAAGACTGCCCAACTCCTGGCAATGCTTCATCCCATCACTCCTCTCCCTCCATTACCATTGGTTGCCAGCTTGACGTGAGTGTGGAAAAGCTGCATGAGCTGCTTTGACTCTTTGCACCCATCCTCTGCTATACAACGATGGGCAGCCCACAGCTTCCTTATCATCACAGAGCTTTCTTGCAATTGGTTACAGGGAAAGGAGGACTGTTGGGTGCCCACCTGCATGCAGCTTTCTTTCAGCTCTTGTAGTCACCCTGAAGTCACCCTGCCCTCCCCACAACCCCTGAAACGCTCGGTCAATGTCAACACATAACAGTATAGGGCAGTTGCTGTTCTGGACCATTTATGGTAAGGGTGACATCAGCAATCACTAGGCAGGTTTCACCCAAGTGTGCCCAGAGGAAAAACCATGGAGAAATTGCTTCTCAGCCACTCTAACCGGCATCTCTGTGGGCAGAGGTGGAACTCTTGCAACAAGCTGAGAATAAACAAACAGGATCGGTTCAGATGCAGCATGATGGTGAATAGAAATGCAGTTAAAACAAGCGAACAAATTACAACCAGGCTGTATTTCTTACTGTTGAAATAAAAATGTTTGGGTACATTTAAATGGACTTGGATTGACTGGCTAAGCCCTCACTCTGCCTGATGCTCTGCTCTGCCTGATGCAAAATCCAGAGCTGGCTTTTCTCTCTCCTTTTAAGAATTTATTTCCATAAATGATCTACTACTACTACTATTAACTAAAATCTGCTACATACATATTTGCTCTGATGTTGCTTTAATTTATTTTTATTGTACTTTGCATTGCATTAAAACAAATGAGAAGATATTATAGGAAGATTTTTAATTGAGCTTAAAATAGTTGTCCATAAATAGTATGAAAGGCAGTTGGAGTTTATAGCTTAGTAGTTTATTATTTGGCTGGGAACCATACAGGCTCAAATAATTTAAAGAATTAAGCATCAAATAAATGAAGGTAAATTGAAAAGCAATTTAACCATTCCAAATATTTAGGTGAGTTCTCTCATTTCAGGTTCTCTTTACAGTTTAAAATAAATAGTGGGGCAGAAGATAAAAAGAACTAATTTACTGGTCCAGTTCCATTGTGGGATGGAGAATCAGTGAAATTCAGTGGCTTAGACAAATGCTTCAATCGTTTGTAATATTCATCTCAAAGCAGAGTACTACACTGTTATACTGAAGACTAGTGATAATGATTATTGACTCATCTGCTAATGAAAAATATCTCAGCAGAAAACTCTCATCTATAAAAGTCTTCTTTAAGCTCTTCAGGAATCACTAATTTTAATGAAATAACTAGGATCTAGAGAAGACAATTTGTATGTCCTTTAGACTGCAACCAGTCGATGACTACCTCCCACTCCAGTCTTAGGTTTTTGAGAACAGTGAAAAAGGTTATCTCATTTCTTGCTATATACATATCATTGCTCCCATGCATTCATTATTAGCCTACTTCCTTGTAGGCTTATGAGATCAGGGCCAGTGCTAGGGGTTCTGGCCCCCCCCTGCAACCTGTAAATTGGTGCCCTCCCAATTTTTTTTTAAAAAAAAACCTGAGCAGAATGATTTCTGTTCTGGGTGGCAGTATTGAGGCAGTGTGCACACATGTGCATTATTATTTACCACTATAGATAATAAAACATGCATGCGCAGGAAAATCCTATTTATGTTTGCTCAGAAGCATTTCTGAGCAAACGGAAGATCAGAGGAGGTGAGCTTTGGCTGTTTTTCATTTAGCCTCCTTTGCTGGATGGCGTGGACTCTCTCAGCTGCCTCCCCCACTCCTGGTCTCCTGGCCGGGACAACTCAGACCAGCACAGTCCTGCTGCCTGATTGGGAACCTTTCTTCCTCTAAGTGCCTGAACTGATTGATTACACCAGCCTTGCCCAGAGTCCTTCGTGAGAGGAAGGACCCTGGAGGCTTTTTATAAAAGGGGGCTGCCATAGGCAGCACAGCCGGCGGTGTGGCCAGCCTGCAGGTGGCTGCCAAAGCCGGCTGCCAAGGGAGCCGGCCTTTGTTGCCGGCCTTTGGTGTCAGGCTGAGGGTTGCGCTATACTATTTTCAGTTTGGCTGTTTAAAGAGTTGTTGTAATAAGTGTGCCAGCTTTGTTATTGATACTTGCTTGAAGTAGTTGTAATGTGTCTGGGTTTGTCTGGAGATGGGGAGACAGGGGGCGCCTTCGTGGAATGCAGGGCAGCTATTCCGGTGGTGGTGGGAAATAGAAGAAGTAAAGTTGGCAGGTCAGCAGGCCATTTCATGGGAAGAGTAGCCAGAAATTTAATAGCCATCTCCCCTTCCGGCTGCCCTGTCAGCTCTTTGACTTTGGGGAGCACTGCCAACAACCCACATAGCCTTACCTTGCTCCTTTGCAATGCCAGGTCAGTCCAAAATAAACCTGAAGTCATCAATAATTTGATTATGGATGAAGAGGCCGACCTGATGTGCATCAACAAGACTTGGTTGGGGGAGGCTGGCGGCCCAGTCAGGTCCCAGCTTTCTTCCTCAGGGTATTCTGTAGAGGAGCAGGTGAGGGGAGGTGGGCAGGGAGGTAGAGTGGCTGTGGTCTATAAGGATAACATCTCCCTTAACAGGGTCCCTGTTAGGGTATCAGACCATACTGAATGTGTGTACTTAGGTTTGGGGATCAGGGATAGATTGGGACTTCTGTTGGTGTACCGATCACCCCACTGCCCAGCGGAATCCCTTACTGAGCTCGCGGACTTGTTCGCGGAATTTGCGTTGGAGTCTCACAGACTACTGGTACTGGGGGACTTCAATGTTCATTTCAGGAGCAACTTGTCCAGGGCAGCTCAGAGTTCATAGTGGCCATGACAACTATGGGCCTATCCCAAGCAGTCTCTGGATTGACGCATATTGCAGGTCACACACTTGATTTGGTCTTTTATTCTGATCAGGGTGGTGTTCCGTGGGTGGGGACTCCTGTGATATCCACATTGTCATGGACAGATCACCATCTGGTTAAGGTTGGACTTACAACCACCTTGCACCTCCGCAGGGGTGAGGGGCCTATTAGAATGGTCTGCCCGAAGAGATTATTGGATCCGGTAGGATTCCAAGAAGCCTTGGAGGGATTCAGTGTTGGCTCTGCTGGTGATCCTGTTGATGCCCTGGTTGAGAATTGGACCAACTTGCTCGCCAGGGCAGTAGACATGACTGCTCCCAAGCATCCCCTCCAACCTGCTTAAAAATTGCCCCCTTGGTATATGGAAGATCTATGGGGGCTGAAGCAGCAAGGTAGGTGACTGGAACGCAAGTGAAGAAAGATTTGACTTGAATCTGACAGATTACGACATGGAGAACATCTAAATATCTATGCTCAGGCAATACGTGCGGCAAAGAAGTGGTTCTTTTCTGCCCGTATTGCCCCTGCGAGTTCACGTCCAGTGGAGTTGTTCAGGGTTGTGAGGGGACTAGTATCTACTCCCCCCCTCCTTTGAACCAGAATTTGAAATCATCAGTTACCCGCTGTGATGTGTTTAAAGAATTTTTCGCAGACAAAATCTCTCGGATTTGGGCTGACTTAGATTGAGACTCCACAATTAATTTGATGTCTGAACTGGAGATGTCCAACTATTTCTCTTATGTGATTCGACTGGATTGGTTTCAATTTGTGACTCCTGAGGATGGGAAATCATAAATGCTTCTCTGAGGGAGGGCAGGATGCTTACTTGTTTTAAGGAGGCAATTATTAGACCTCTTCTAAAAAAGCCTGCATTAGATCCCTCAGAGTTGAGGAATTATAGGCCTGCTTCCAATCTCCCATGGTTGGGCAAGGTAATTGAGAGGGTGGTGGCATCTCAGCTCCAGTCGGTCTTGGAGGAATCTGATTATCTAGACCAATTTCAAACTGGCTTTCGGATGGGCTATGGGGTGGAGACTGCCTTGGCCGGCCAGATTGATGATCTTCAATTGGGAATTGACAGAGGAATTGTGACTCTTTTGATCCTCTTGGATCTCTCGGCGGCTTTTGATACTATTGACCATAGTATCTTTCTGGAACGTCTGAGAGAGTTGGGGGTGGGAGGCACTGTTTTACAGTGGTTCCACTCCTACCTCTCGGACAGATTTCAGATGGTGTAGATTGGAGATTGTTGCTCTTTGAGATCTGAGCTTAAGTATGAGATCCCTCAAGGCTCCATACTTTCTAACATCTACATGAAACCTCTGGGAGAGATCATCAGAAGATTTGGAACTGGATGTTACCAGTATGCTAGTAACACCCAGATCTACTTCTCCATGTCAACCTCTTCAGGAGTTGATATATCCTCCCTAAATGCCTGCCTGGAAGCAGTAATGGGAGGGAGGGAGAATAAACTGAAGCTGAATCCAGATAAGACGGAAGGGTTTATTGTGCAGGGTCAGAACTCTAGAGACAATCTTGATCTCCCTGTTCTAGATGGGGGTCACATTACCCCAAAAGGAACAGGTTCGCAGGATGTACTGGCACTTCTCTGAATGATTTGTAGTAGACACAAAGGTTTAACAATAGTAAATAAAACTTCATGTTAAACAAGTTGTTCAGGTAAGAACTAATCAGCCTACTTTCCTTTCACTGTCTCTACATCTGGACTAAATTAGGTGCAAATCGAGTTCCACAAGTTAGATCTCTTGTGCCTCAAATGTTCATGTGCCCACCATCTTGGATCAGGGTGGATGTCATCATTACAAACTGCACCATTGAGGTGTCCCTGTGTGTCATTCACTACAGCTGTTCCAAATTTGATTCAAATTGATTAGACAGTCCTCAAGTTAGTGCACTTGTACCTCAAAAGTTTATACATCCACCATCTTGGATAGGGATGGGTGACATCATCACAAACTACACCATTGGGGCATCCCTATGTGTCCATTCAGCTGTAGCAAATTTGGTTCAAATCAGTTAGATTGTTGACAGGTTAATGCACTTGCACCTCAAAGGTTTATGTGTCCATCTTGAATTGAGGTTTATGACATCATCACAATCTTAGCTGTTGAGCTGTCCCTATGTGTCCCTACAGCTCCAGCAAATTTGGTTCAAATCAGTTAAGTGGTTCACAAATTAGCCCACTTGCACCTCAAAATTTTATATGTCCACCATCTTTAATGGGCACGGATGACATCACCACAAGCTATGCCATGGAGGTGTCCATGTGTGTCACTCCCTGCAACTGTACCCAATTTGGTTCATATAGGTTAGACAGTCCACAAATTAGCCCACTTGTGCCTCAGATGTTCATGCAGACACCATCTTGACTTGGAGTGACTGACATAATCACACACCATGCCATTTGGGCATACCTATGTGTACCTACATCTGTAGTAAATTTGGTTCAAAACGGTTAGGTGGTTCACAAGTTAGCTCACAAGTTAGCCCACTTGCGCCTCAAACATTTACATGTCTGCCATCTTGGATCGGGGTGGATGACATCATCACAATCTACGCCATTGAGGTGTCCCTATGTGCCACTCACTACAACAGTACCTAATTTGGTTTAAATTGGTTAGACAGTCCATAAATTAAGTTGCTTGCACCTCAGATGTTCATGTAGCTGCCATCTTGAATTGGAGTGGATGACATCATCACACATCACACCATTTGGGCATCTCTATGTGTCCCTATGACTGTACCTGATTTGGTTCATATTGGTCCCAGCATTGCAAAGTTGATGGGGCGGGGGACACACGGGGACACACACACACACACACACACACACACACACACACTGCCGGGTGATCTCATAAATCTACCGGAAATTAAGCTTAAAAGAAAAAACTGCCATGGCTGTCATTGAGCTAAATACTTATCTCTAAGTTTTACCCTTAGCAGTTCTCTTTGGACCAGACTTCAGAAACAAAGTCTTGTCTTCAGCACTGGGGGGGGGGGGGGGACTATGGAAGGCTCCTGGGGGGCCTCCTCCAGCTTGCTCCTGGGGGGCCTCTGCCAGCTGTGCCTGCTGTGCTTGCCCACTGCACTTGCCTGCTGATCTCTTGTACTGCATAGCAGGGGGAGGGTGGCTGAGAGGAGTAGGCCTGCCTGCGGCCACTGGGCCACTTGCACCTGTGCAGTGCAACAATGCAAGCATCGTGCCATAGCACTGTGCAGATGCAAGAGTCCCAGTGGCCTCAGGCAGACCCACTTGGCTAGCCTCCCCACTGCACAGAAAAGGGGAGACTGACAAGTGTGCAGGCCAAAAAGTTTACAGCTTTTTTGGGGAGGGGGCCCTCACAGGGGGTGGGGAGCACCTCCATACTCCTTTAGGTCCAGGCTTCAAAATTTACTAGGTGCACCACTGCTCATCCTCACCTGTTTAAAAAAAAGGATTTTAATTGGTTGCCTTTGAACAAATCTTTGTGCAGCTTTGCTGGCCAGTCTTAGAGACTCTGAGTTAGATTCCATACCCTGTTTCAAAGTTAAACTTGTCCACAGAGAACCACTGAGGGCGAGACTTAGAGATAAGTATTTAGTTCAACGACAGCCATGGCAGCTTTTTTTTAAAAAAAACATGCAGTTTTATTTACTATTGTTAAACTTTCATATCTACTGCAAATCATTCAGAGAACTGCCAGTATATCCTAGTCTGCCTTTGGCCCACTCCCTTTTCACAGATATCCCTTGAATGCAGCTTTGCCTATTCAGACCAGTTCTTTCCAAAGTCTAACCTTATTTAGCAGGTCCATCCTTGCTTCCTGTTTTTCATTAGATCCTTATAGTGTGCAATGCTATCAGTACTATATAAATGTGAAGTTGGGAGTATTATGGACTAAGTATCCCCTTTCACACATAATCCCCCCCACATTCATTCAACACTTAGAGCGTGGAGTGGGACTCAGCCCACCAGCTTCTCCTACAACATTGGTATGCCTGCTGAGCCCACCCCCTGACCTCTATGCATTTAGTAACAGGCCTAAAAGAGGTACAAACCAGTCGTTCTAGTAAGAACTAATCAGCCTACTTTCCGTTCACTGTCTCTACAACTGGACTATATTTGGTCTCAAAGTTAGACTTGTATTTGTATCTACAGCTTATGCTCATGGATGCATAATTGACTCTGCTTCCACCACCAGGTCACTGCTTTGCATCTGGTTCTGCTTTTTGAACCACTATTTTGCACCTGGCTCTGGTTGGCGAACCTCTGTGTTCACAAAACAAGCAGGTATATCCTATAAGCCTGAAGTTTGGCTGCCTCTCCTGTCAAGGGACAAATCAATGGAATTGATGGGTCAAGCTACAAATGCATAGCCAGACTCTGTTTTGGATGGGACAGAAAACTGAACAATGCCAACCTTTTGTAGTCTTAGGACCCCAAATAGATAGCCTCACATGTAGACAGCATACATCTCATTAAAATGGTCTCACCATCTGGGCAGCGATACATGGTTCCCTTAAACATTCAGACAATACAATTTCTTTCTCACAAATTATACAGAAAGGAAAGAGAGACATTGTATTGTGATAGTGTGAAGGTTTCTACATGGTACAAGGCATGTTCTGGGCAATTAATTATTAAGTATGTTCTCCATGCTTGTGAACAACAACAACAATAGTATTTATTGGCCAACCTATAATGATTGCTTTCAGTAACAGTCTGAGTACAAAGTAAAGCAATTAAAAAAACCCAAAGTAAAGCAATAAAACAACGTTGAGGTTGTTCTCATGCACAGGAAGCCTAGCCTGTGTTTTGCTGCTCATGAGAACCGCTGGTTCTCATGCGCTGGGTATGAACCCAGTGGGGCAGCATCGCCTAGCCCAGCTTCGAAATCCAGCTTTTAGCCGGGGTTAAGTGCTCAAATGGCCCTTAACCTGCGCTCCAGGATAATTTGTTCACTGGCATTATCTTCAGCCCCAGCAGACACAGAGATCACATGTAGAGTTCCCCTCTCCTGTGGGAATCCTCCAATGCACTGTGCATGTTTCACGGTGCATTGTGGGATATCTGGAGGCTGGGACATGCCATCCCAACCTCCAGAGCTCCATGCTGCACAATGCAACGCAGATCATCTGGGAGCACATTCTGTGCTCCCAGCAACAGTCAGGTGCTTGTCTGAGGCGGCGGAGGGGGGAGAAGGTGAGTAGAACAAGCCTTCCCCCCTGCCTGCCCCCACCCGCCCCCACCTGGTCATGTGAATGGCACCAATATGTTCAATTTATGCCGAGTTCAATCTTTTCAAAACCTCTTCTTGCCTGTTTCTTTGCTTTCCCCAATTTCCTGTTTCCTTTGCTGTGGTCTGTTGTTGTTGTTGTTTGTAATTATGAGTTCTTTAAGAGACATGAGTCCCTACATACAATGAAACTGCAATCGTTGTCCTCAGTCCTCGGGGCAAGAGAGAAAAATATATTTTTAAATCAGAGAAATAGATTCCCCCGTTTGTATCTGTTTGCAATGCAGGTACATAATTTGATGCTGATTATGCTTAAGGGTTACAGTCCTTAAGATGTTAGATTCGATAATAAATTATTGTGAGAGTAATAATTTTATTTCTTTTGAGAAGAGGTTTTGGGATCCAATTAGAGACTATCATACATTGTTACTTATTAATGTTCTAGTTCCTGACCCTAAAACCTTTTTGTTAAAGTAGGCTGCTGATGTGCTGATCATGAAATTAGACAATGGGACTCAATACCAAAAAAGGAAGAATCCACCTCTGTAACCCTGCTCCCTTTTGGAGATGTTGGAAAAGATATTAAGTAATGGCATGATTTCAAGTTCTTTCTGCTACTAAAAAGTCTCACTGAAGTTAACAGGCTTTTGTACGCAGTAATAAAGCATCAGCCATTAAGTTTTAATTCAGCTGTAAAACATTTAAACACTTTCTATATCTGATAAATACCTCCTTGAATCAAGGCCTATTTATTTGATGTTGCTTTATTAGACACTCCAACTAAAACTAATACTGGTGTGAATAATATATTGTTTTTTGTGTTATTACTTTGCATGTTCTTAGGATAGCAGTTTTTTTAAAAAACGCTCTGTAAGTTCTTATGGTAATTAATTCGCAGTGAGCTACTGACGTCAGTTGGAAATATGCAAATATTCAAAACTAAAGAAATGTAGTGGGGTGGACGACAAGCAATTGGTATACTTTTTGGAATATGTCTTATTTTATTTCCATCTTTATTTTTATTTCAGGATATTATCAGTCAGCCATGGAAAATTATTTTTGCTTGTGAAACTTGCCTGTGATATTTTAAAAGATTAATAAGTAGATTTGGTTAATTATTGTTTCATGCCCCAGTTATGAGCAGTAAAGAGTTGCACTGAGCACTTTTTACTGGGGTACTTTCCACGTGAGCAGAAAGTACTAGGCACTTAAGATATCTTTTGGAATAATAACGTGCATATGGAAACCAGTCACATCTAGGGTAGTACAAATCCTAAAACAATTGACTAAAAACTCCATCACACCCCCAAACCTACTCCTTTCAGCCAGCTGCGAAAAAACCCTCAGCTTTGTCTTTCTCCAGCCTTGCACTCTTCTTTGGCTATGTTCTCAAAAGCAGAATATTTGCTTCATCTCAACCTCGGCAGGTAGATCTAGCCTTCATTCTTAAATGACCACAAAGGTAAAGGTAAAGTGTGCCATTAAGCCGATTTCAACTCCTGGTACCCACAGAGCCCTGTGGTTTTCTTTGGTAGAATACAGGAGAATACACATTGCCTCCTCCTGTGCTGTATGAGATTATGCCTTTCAGCATCTTCCTATATCGTTGCTGTCCGATATAATACCAGCGGGGATTCGAACTGGCAACCTTCTGCTTGTTAGTCAAGCATTTTCCCACTGCGCCACTTAAGGTGGCACTAACTGACCATAATCACCCATCAATCACTATTCACTTTTAATGGCCACTAAAAGCCACATAATGGCGTAACGGGGAAATGACTTCACTAGCAATCCAGATGTTGCTGGTTCAAATCCCCACTGGTATGTTTCCCAGACTTTGGGAAACAGACTATGGGAAGCACCTATAGAGGGCAGCAGAGATATAGGAACATGCTGAAAGGCATCATCTCATGCTGCACGGGAGATGGCAATGGTAACCCCCTCCTGTATTCTACCAAAGACATCCACAGAGCTCTGTGGTCACCAGGAGTCAACACCGACTTGACGGCATATTTTAATCAGAACAAAGTGGTTCATGGCTACCTGATATACAAAGGGTAACAATGACAAGAGGGTATTGTGGTGCTGCTGTGGACACAGAAGCAAAGACACCACTGGATGCCGGTTGTGCTATCAGGGATTAAATTTTTGGCCACCCAGAGGGAGCCAAAGATTTGTTGCCCCAGGGGCAAGGGTTCCCCATTACAAGGAAACGGCTTGGGGGTGGGGAGTTAAATCTGTCTCTTAAATAATGTTTTAGATTGCCACTGCATGGCGGCGGTGCAGCAGGTCTCACCCACCTCCCAACCTGTGATAGTTGAGGTCGGGCACTGGATGGCAGCAGAGACGGCAGTGAAAGAGCTCCTCACATGGGCCTTCCTTCCTTCCAAATGACACAGATCAAGCTGATTTCGGCCCATTTTGGGCCTCTGTGCATGTGTGTGCTCAGCGGCCTGAGATCAGTCTGATCTGTGTCATTTGGGAGCGAGGTGGGCCCGAGTGAGGAGCTCTTTCACCACCATCTCTGCCATCCGGGATGGCAGAGATGGCAATGAGACCTCCTCACATGGGCATCTCCAGTCCACCACCATCCAGTGCCTGACCTCACCTGTCATGGTTTGGGAGGCAGGCAAAGTTCTCGCTGCCATGCAGCAGCAGTTTTAAAAGTAAAAAAAGAGACTTAACTCCCCCCCCCCCACCCAAGATTTGCCACTCCCCAAGATTTGCTGCCATAGGCAATTTCCTCTATTGTCTATGCGGTAAACCACGCCTGTGTGCTACCAGTGTTACTGTAGCATGTCAGCCAGTATTACAGATGGGTAGAATGGAGTTTCCCTGCAAACTGAGCAAAGAGGCACCTTTTAAAGGGGTGGTGATTCTCTTATATTCAGCAGGGGGAGAGTAATTGTCTCTTTCTAATTTTAGCACAGCATCTCTCTGTTTATTGCTGGTATCTATCTTTCATGATTTTGAGCCCTTTTGGGACAGGGAACCATCTTATGTATTTATTATTTATTTTACTATGTAAACCACTTTAAGCATTTGTGTTGAAAAGCACAACATGGTATTATTTGCTGCTTCTGACCCTTAGAAGCAAACCCCACCCACCCACCGCCCGGCTTCTGAAAATGCATGCCTGTATGTCAAATATATTTCTTCAGAAGTCCAATTCCCATTTGCACTGAAAGAGTGATTGATATAGATTTGATGTTTTGGACGTGAAAGAAATTCAAGAACTGAGCAGCACAATGCTTTTAGTTGATTAATAGAAGATCTCAAAAAACGCTATTTCATTAGATTTTACTCTGAATGTCAAACAGTTTGAAATCTAGTAAATTGGACAGCATTCTGACATTAGTTGTGTTGCTGGTATTTTGTAAATAAGTGATGCTGTCAGGTGCTTTGGTTATTCGATCCTGTGAATAACTCTGATTGTTAAGACTGTGTATGTGTATATGCACCATTTGTATATATAAGACTTCGTGATGACCCTGCAAAAGGCAATAACAATAGGTGATGCCCTAATATGCACTTAAAGTATTTTTTTCTTATTTGTTAAGTCTAGTCATCTGCTCAGCACTGTACAAAATGCATTCTCTACCCAGAGGCCCCAAGTATAATACAAGTATAGCAAGTCCAAGGTCAACACAACAGTAAGAAAGTTCAGTAGAGGCTTAGGTTTGAATATAAATGGTGGATTACAGAAAGCACCGATCCCATACTAATGTCGTGCTTTGGCACAGCAATGCCATGGAAGGACATCCCAAAGTTTTAGCTGTGACTTTTCTTATTACTGTAGCTTACTGTAGCTTCAGCTGGTAAGAACGTGTTAAACATATTGTAATGTTTTAATAATCGTCATACCACACTTCTGTGATAAAAAAAGAATTCACTCACCAAAGTCTTGAAATTGACAATACTAAAGACAATACTGTGCTAGATGGACCCAAATGGTCTGACTCAGCATATGGCAGCTTCTTATGTGTAACTACCATTCTATTAAAAATGCCTGTTGGCCCTCTATTTTTGTTTAGGGTGTTAATGGCCCCCATTTGTTCCAAACAGGATGCAAGGAGGCATTACCTTCTTCAGTTAATCATTTCCAAAGGATTGAATTGGCTTGATAATCATCAAACAGGTAGGTCCATTTGAATATTTTCTATGTAAGATTCAGATGAAAAAGATGGAAAATGGCTAAGCTACATTTTCTTGAAGCATTTTCTAGTTTTTTAAAAAAGAATTTCATAGGTTCTTGTCTATTTAAATTCAGAACAATTTTTTTGGAAACAGCTTTCTCAGCACTGAAAGCCATTTTTACTTACAGGGTCTGGAGTATTGATTCCAGAGAGCATGAAACTACATGATACCTGGTCCTTGGGTTTTCTTGTTTGTATTTTAATAGTTTTAACTTTTTAATTTTAATTGTTGAAATGTTTTAATCTTTTATTGGTTGTTTTATTGTTTTGTAAACCGCCCAGAGAACTTGCTTTTTGGGCGGTATAGAAATGTATTAAATCAATCAAAAAAATAAATAAATAATGCCGATGACACCCAAATCTATTTTCTAAAATGACATAACTTCTCTAAATGCCTGCCTAGAGGCAGTAATGGGCTGGATGAGGTATAGCAAACAGTTGAGTGTAAACCCATCCATCTGCCTGTTCTGGATGGGTTTACACTCCCCCCCCCCCAAAAAAAGAACAAGTATATAGCTTGGAATGCTCCTGAAGCCAAAATTCTCTCTTGATTCTCAGGTTGAGGCAGGGGCCTGTAATGTTTTTAATTTGTTTTGGCTGATACTTCAACTACACCCATTTCTAGAGGTAAAACAGTGGTGCATATTCTGATAACCTCCAGGCTTGACTACTGTAATGCATTCTATATGGGGCTGCTTTTATACATAGTCTGGAAACTACAACTGTACAGAATGAGGCAGCCAGATTGGTCTCGGCAAAAACCCGAAGGGATCGTATAACACTGATTTGAAAAGAACAGTACTGGCTGCCGATAAGTTTCCGAGTGAAATATAAAATGCTGGTTATTACCATTAAAGACTTTAATGGCTTGGGCCTAGGGTACTGAAGAGAGCACCTACTTTGTCATGAGCGCTGCTGCCTATTAAGAACATCTGGGGAGGTCCTGTTATGGCTGCCAGAGGCTTGTATAGTGGTGACTCCGGACCAGGCCTTCTCTGAAGTTGCCCCAGGGCTTTGGAATACACTTCCTGTCAAAATAAGAGCTTCTCCATCCTTGAAATAAAGGCCTCTCCATCTCTACCTCTTTTAGAAAGACCCTCAGGACACACCTATTTTCTCAGGCTTTTTAATTAAAATAATTTAAAACTGTTTAATTGTTTATATTCTGTGAAATTGTTTTGTTTTTATTCTGTTTTGTATTGTATTATGGATTATGTACACTGCCTAGAGATAAACTAGAGTTTGCACTAGTGTAGCCTTAGTCTGGATGTCAACCAATGATTTTATGTCCCATTATTTCCTCTGAATATGGAAGTTTCATTCCTCTAATGTGGTTAGTAGGTCTTGATGTTCCATGATTTTCTCTAAAAGATTGGACTTCAATTTTGAATAGATGAATAGAATTGGCCTTGTTCTGCTAGAGTGCTCTTACCTACCATTCCGAGTCCCTACCTGCTCACTAGGCGAAGAATCACTGTCTTAATGTGGTGATTTTCTTTATTTAGCAGGGGGAGAGCAACTGACTTTATCCATCCCCAGCACAGTATCCCCCCAGTACTGTAGCTGTTGTCTATCTTATGTTTCTTTTTTAGATTGTGAGCCCTTTGGGAATAGGGATCCATCATATTTATTTATTATTTCTCTCTGTAAACTGCTTTGGAAACGTTTGTTGAAAAGTGGTATATAAATATTTGTTGTACATCTCATGTATATTGCGAGTCTCACCCAGTGAGGATTGCTCAGGCTCACAATAATTGAAGCTGGGTCATGACCCAGCCATGAAGGGTTACACTTGCGCAGGCGCAGCAGCCTCTAAAATGGCTGCCACTCCAGGAAATAGGCCCAGAAAGGGCTGAAGACTCCCGGATGAGTGATTTTTACAAAAGGAAGGCCAAAGGGGGAGGGGGAAGGTCCACACACACCCGCCACCTTGGAGAAGCCCCCCCCCCGGAGCGAGCAAGTTAAAGGAAAAAAAGAAAATTCTAAAAAAGGCTCGACGAACCCCTGAACTGGGTGTGTGTGTGTGTTTCAGTCTGGGGTTGAGCCAATCCGGGGGTGGTTCAGCTCAACCCCGAACATTTGAACCAAACCAGTTCAATATTGAACCAGTTTGGATTTGAACCTGTTTGCACACCCCTACTTCCCTATTCAGACAAACACCACTGTTAAGCATGAGCAGCATGGCACAACAGCGAGTGATGGGTTGGGGTGGGATTCCAACTTATTTGCGCTGGTGTATGGTTACAGCAGTGCTTTAAAAAATGTCTGAATAGGGCTTTTATGTGCATTGGGATAGAGAGATTTTTACCAAAGTCTGAAGGGCAGACATAGCATTCCTTTTAGTGTTGTGCACTTTAATTGGCTTAAGCAGTAGATTAACACATGAAAATTAAGCTAATGTAGTCAATTTATTAATTGGTGGCATCCAATTTTAATTGCTTGGAATTAGACTTGCTTATCTTCTAAACACTATTTTGATTCTAAGTGATTATGCTAATAGGAAATGAAAAAAAGATTATATTAAAGATGGCATTTCCTTTCAATAATGAGTAGTAGCTCTTTTCCCCCATTACACTATAAATCTTCAACTTCCTTCAATTTCTCAAAAAGGCACTTACATCCAACTTTGTTTATATTTAATTTATTAATTTATTAATCAGTTCATTTCTTAAAAGGTAGATGATTTATTAATTAAAATATATTCCATTGATTGATAGTTCTAGGTATCTTGTTGCTCAAATGTGAAAAATTGTCCCATGGGAACATATAATAATTCTGATAAATCTTTGCATTATTGTACATTCTATGCTATAATCCTGGAAGGATAAAGAGGAAAACTTTTTCAAAGTACTGCTGTTTAGAAGATTTCCAGTATTTGGACTCATTATTTTGCTAAGAAAATGCACATGTAGTATAACAGTGATGTTTCAAAAATGCAAAAGCAAAAAAAGCAAAAGTGATAAATGCCCGTGAAACATGTTGGGAGATTAATGAGATGAATAGCTTGTAATGAAAATAATTTCTTAATGCCTTAGCTCCTTTTTAGTCTGCTAGTTTCTAGCTTTATTTTGTAACTAAAATAGCCTTAGCAGTCCCCAGTGGATCTGCATCTGAAATGAGACATCCCTGATAGACTTCATAGACCTTTCAGTTGTGTTCAGTATACCGAACACCAAACATTAAGGGCCCTGTATCAGATGCATGTTATTTCACCAATCCTAAATGAAACAATTTTCATCTGAATTGGCATCTGACTTAGATCTTGGTTGGTAATTGTGCTGTTTCTTGTATCAATGACAACTTGTGATGTCATTTCAGGCTTTTGTAAAGAACCTTGTACTTAGGCTTTTGTACTTAAACAGTCTACAGCTTTTCCAATAAGGACCTGCTTGCCCTTTACCATTTCAGGATGACATTTCCAGGTGCCACATGGAATACAGATATATATCAAGTATGTAGCTAGGGAACCCTCCTAACTGAGCAAAGAGGCACCTTTTAAAAGTGGTGATTCTCTTTATTTAGCAGAGGGAGAGCAACTGGCCCTATCCAATCCCAGCACAGCATCCCTCCAGTGGCAACTGTTGTCTTTCTTATGTTCCTTAGACTGTGAGCCCTTTGGGGACAGGCAGCCATTTAATTAATTAATTAATTTCTGTATGTAAACTGCTTTAGCAACTTTGGTTGGAAAGCGTATATACAGTAAATACTCATATTTGTATTTGTATTTGTATTTGTATTTGTATTTGTATTCGTATTCGTATTCGTATTCGTATTCGTATTACAGTGGGCTTGCATTCACCCTTCTCCCTGGTGGCCCCACAGGTGCACCAGCCCATGCCACCTGTGTGTATTGTCTCACACAGGGGGCATGGTCAGCATCTGGAAGGGCCCTCACATGGCCCTCTGCAGCTTATTTCTCAGCCAGTTTTGTTGTTAGCTGGGTATTTTCCTTGTTTTCTCTGCCTGTCTCCAAGTGAGTGAATGAACAAAGAAAATACCCAGCCAACAACAAAATGAAGCCAGCTGGAGCTTGAGGGGAGGGGGTAGCCAGGTGGCTACTAGGAACTGGGTGGACAGATTCCTTAAATTTGTCTGTCCAATTATAGTTACGCCCTTGAGATACATTCAGTTAGCAACATTCAGGACTTTTATGATGTTTGGTCCCCTTGCTATGGAACACCATAACAATGGAAGTTCATCCCAGGGAGAATTGTTTTTAGAAATGATGGTGAGACAGGATTTTTCTAGACTATCTTTTAATAATTACATTTTGTTGCAGACTCAGAGGTGGTATTCTGGATTACTGAGTTGAAAACAACACATGAGGGAACTCATCAGCAAAGCAATAATTCTACTCTCTCCTGGCTTTTGAGCCCCAAAGAACACGTTCTTCATAAACTTTAATTTGTGAAGATTGAAGGGAGGTTGAATGTTGATCTAGAATCTCCCAGCAATTATATATATCTTTTCAGTGGTATAATTTAAACTGTCTTAAGTTTGCATTGTGATTGCTGCTGTTTCTGTTTGACTCTTGTTGTGCCACTGACTTCTTTTTTAAAATGTCAGCGTTCATGTGCACTGTCAAATTATGAATAACAGGAAAGCATTAATTGTTATGTGGCATTGTAAATTCTAAAATTCTATTATTTCTGTGTGTGTCAGTTCATTTATGGTTTTATGTTACCTACCTGCCATGACTTTTCCCTGAAAAGATTGCACACACACACACCCCTTTAGGCTAATTATCAAGCCCAAATCTTGATGAACAACAGACATTTTAATTACCTATTTCTATTATCCATTCCCATAAAATATATGAAAGGAATGCAGCAGCAGCAGCTTGCTGGGATATTGAAAGGATTGAATGACATGCATGGAAAAAGAGAACTACATGCCTGGGAAAATAACATTTTCCATAAAATATAAGTAATCATAATGTATTTGGGGACAACTAACTTCCCTTGAGTACATAAATAGCTCCAATTTTACTGCATTCTATTTCTAAATGAAGAGGCATTATGACAGAACTGTAGAAAGGTTCGGTTGCTTCCAAATCTTGCAAAGAGATTCACTAACAGATTCACTTCAGCAGTTCTCTGCAGACAGAAGCTGCCTGTTGTTTCACCTCAGTCCTGAAGTTATTCTTGCTTATCACTGAAATTTGATATTTTGGATTCCTTAACAGATGTTTAGCACAAACTCATGTATGTCTCTCTGAGCTGAATGAGGATCACTCTCAAATAATTTGCATAAATTTACAACCTTAATTTCCACCTCAAGTTGGCAATAACTTATCTCCTGCCCTCTAACTTCTCAAAGAACTTGTCCTTATTTTAGCTTTGTTTCTGTAATATCAGCCTGGTTGTCTATTCACAATGCTCCCATCCTCCTATAACTGAAACTGGCCACATAACATTTGGGAATCACTGTTTAGTTGGCAGGGTTGCTACCTTTTCTGACAAGACCCTATGTTTAGGGGCACACACTCATTGTGTAACAGGTGAAAAATGGGGCATAACAGGGTCTCAGGTAATGGAAGGGAACTAGGAGAAGGCATGAGAGGTCTGATAGGTATATTGGACTCAGCATGCCGTACTTTGGGCATTAAGGGAATGAGTTCCACAATGATAGGAGGGAGCTCCAATAGTTTGAACTCCAACAAAATTCCCTCTTGTTATCTTGTTGAAGAACTCTGTCAGACTTCTAGCATGCCCATCTGATCTCCTCACACACTGCTCTCTCTGCATCCCCCTACTCATCTAAACCCAGGTTTGGTGCAGGAAACAGTAGGCATTATACCTGTTCACTCATTCCCAAAGCACTGGCTTTTGGCTTAAATGGTAGCTTTTCCCCACCTTTAAGTTTATTTAGGTCTCTATAGCCATAGGGAATTGCCATCCTTTTAAGGATGCAGTCATGGCTGCATCCTTAAAAAACTGCCACCCAGTTCTGCATCTAATGTGCCTGGGAGCACCTACACGGAGCTTAAAGGGGGAAAGGGAGCATTTTAAACCAGATGCTGCAGCAAAAGGCAAGCCTATCTTCATTCCTTCAAACACAGGCTGCATTCATATGTAATGCAGAGCCATGGGTCCAATGGACCTGTGGTTCCACTCCCCGCTTCTGCTCTTCTGTCCAAAATTCAGAGCACTTTCTCTGCAGTCAGTGAGACAGCAGTGAGAAGGAGAACTGGCTGTGCAGGCTTCCTTCTTACAAGAAGGACAACCTGTACAGCCAATCATGACCAGAGCTGAGGGATGAGCTTCCTCTCCCAACTCCAGTTGAAGGGGAAGCAGCCTGTGGTTCTGAATTTGTATCCAACACAGGCTGTGTCTAACTTTGGGCTGTGGTGATGAAATTCACTACAAGCCAAAGGTTCACACTGGAGTTTAAAAAACAGAACCTCAGGTTGATTGCCATGGGGAACTGGAGTTACACGCATTCACGTGTAACAGTAAGACAACCTCTGGCCCCTTCAACTCCAGTTATGTGCGAAAGCGGCCAGTATGTTGTTGGACCTCTGACCAAGGAGCTTATTACAATAGCTGCCAGTCACCATCAATTTTTATTTATGAGTATTTTATTTACCCAGGCAACCTTCCATTGCCTAGAAGGGTTGTGTGGTACCATCTGGAGTGAGTAAATGAGGTAGTGTTTAACCCAAATCCTAGCACCGTAGTGGAATTATCAGCCACAATGGCCTTTAACAATGCGTAATTTTCACCTCCACCCCCCTCCAAAATTATGTAAGAAATAGTTTTTTTAAAAAACTTAATCTGCAACAATGGCCAACATCCAAACTAACCTACCATGGACATGCCAGATTTTTCCATTGCATGAAGCGCAAGGGCAATTTTTTGTGATCTCCTCTTCTCTCTGCAGCCATCTGTTCCTCCCAAAACTATTTTCCTGAGAGTCCTCTCAGTAACATAGTTTCAGGAGGTGGAAGCAGCTACAGAGGGAAGGGGAGATTGTCATACATTGCCTCTCCCTTGTGCAATGGATAAGCCTGCATATTGGCCAGTGACTGTAGACGTCACTAGAAAACTGGAACATCAAACTGCTATTCACATGATATGTACACATGTCCATTTATTCACACATTGAGGTCATTCACACAATCAAAACCTGTGTTTTACTCAGGTTTGGGAGCTGTGTGTGCTCTCAATTTTTAGTTGTGTGGAAGCAAGGTAGGAGGAAAACCTGGGTAGAAGTGATTGTATGGAAGCAAGGTAGGACAAAAACCTGGGTAGCTTTTCCTCCTACCATGCTTCCACACAATCACTTCTACCCAGGTTTTCTTCTTACCTTGCCTCCACACAACTAAAAACTGGGTGCACATACAGCTCCTCCACCTGGGTAGAACACAGTGTTTGATTGTGTGTATGACCTCATTATGTTCAACAGTTACAGCAATACAGGTCCAATCTGTACCATCTGAACCTGTTTCTCAGTTCACTTTTAAAATGAATTCAGGAACAAGACCTATTCATGCATTATGTCCAACACTCATATGAGTGTATAGACACAGATATGTACATAGATGCCCACTTTATGTTCAACTTAGGTACAGTAGTGTACTTCCTATCTGTACCATGCATTTGAGGGATCCTGTTCCCAGGTTCATTTTAAAAATGAATGCAGGTACAGTCAACCACATAAAAACATGTACAGAGATACCTGTACTCTTACACAACATAATTTCTGAATATAGCTCAAGTGAGAGCTTGGATGTGTGAACTAGCCTTTGGATAACAATGTAAATCCTTCAGAGTTTATTCTGAGTTGTTAAACATGCTAGAGAACTTTAGTTTCATTTACCTGTCATCACCTCAAAACATTTTACACATCCAGCTGTGAGTTAATGAGTAATTGAATGCTAAGATGTTAAGTGATGTACATGTATGTGTGAATCATTCCTTAGACAGTGCTCATATACTGTACCTCACAGATGCTTTAAGTATGCATTCAGTTTATCACATTTACCCTATTGTGTTTTTGCAAAAGCAGTGCTTTCTTTGCTGTAAATCCGTGGTTCCCAAACTTGGAGCCTCCAGATGTTGCTGAAATACAGCTCCCATCAGCCCCAGCTACAATTTGTTGTGGCTGGGGATGATGGCAGCTGTAGTTTAGCAACATCTGGAGGCTTCCAGTTTTGGAACCACTGCTGTTAATAATTGCTATTCTCAGTTGATAATGTCCCTGAAGACCCATGGGTGCAACTTTCAAGGCAGGCAAGATTCAAGGCAGGCAAATCCATTCTCTCAAACTCCTTGAATGAAATCCTTCAATAAGCTCTATTTTAGTTTGGCACAGATTCCAACTCAGGCTGTTTTTGTCCTGGAAGTTGCTTCTGCTACTGTTTGTTATGAGGTACTAGTTTGCTTGTGCAGGGTATTCACTTGGAAAATTCCCAACATATTACCCATCTCTATGGCAATTCAGATTTGTGATTGGAAAGCATTCAGCAAACTGCAGATACTGGCTATTTTCCCTGCCATGAATGCCAGCTCAAGCTGGTGCCTTAACAACTCTAGTGTGTCATAAAAAGGTTTTGGAAATATTAGAAGATTGACTATATATCGGAAGTCATAGTACGTGGCAGGTTCGGGATAAATTCCCTATCTTGACTTTGAGCATGTAGGCCCCTTACTGCTGGAAAAGGATATTGAAGAAATTGATACTAACAATGCTGTGTTTGTGGCTATTTCCATTGATAAAACTTAACTGGGTAGATATGACCTATATCTATGAGTATGCTAAAAACAACAACAACAAAACCCTCTTGACTGAAGTTCAATGGAAAATATTGTGAAAAATCTCAAAGAGCTGGGTCAGATGGTACCATTCCCTGATCTAGGCCATAGGGGTGCATATGGATCTGGCTGGTCTGGTTCGGTTTGAGTCCAGACCAGACCTGAACCAGACTTGGCCTGTTCAGTCCAGCACCCCCTTGAACCCCACCTGGTTTGGTTCAGGCCCGGGTGGGGGTTGCAAACAATTTTTTTTTAAAAAATATTTTTACTTACTCCCTTTGCGGGAGTTGTTGGAGGTGGCAGGGGGCGGGGGTCCATGGAGGTTCCCCCTCCCCTCACTGGCCTCCCTTTATGCTGCCACCGGCCATTCGGCCGGCTCTTTGGCCTGTTCGGGCCTTCCCCCTCCAGCGCGGTGGACATTTTGGAGGCCATCGCACCTGCACAATTGTCCTCTGTGTTACCTGGAATGGCCAAATGGCCCAGTTTTGGACCTAAGGGAGGCCGGCAGGGGGAGGGGGAACCTCCGTGGAATCCCCCCTGCCCGGCTGTCTCGGAGAACTTACCCTGGAGGTGGTAAGTTTTTGGGTTTTTTTTTTTTAATTAAGTTCACGACCCCCACCCCCGACCAAACTGAACCAGGGGGATGTGGTTCATGGGGGTGCCAGACTGAACTGGCCCAGTGCAGTTCAGGTCTTGTTCAGACTCAAACTGGACCAGCTGGTTGTGTATACATCCCTAATGTGAAGCACATGAAAGTCACATCTCAGTGGAAAATGAAAACTTCCCCAACTCCCTTTGGGGGAGTTGTTGGAGGTGGCAGGGAGGGGAGTCCATGGAAGTTCCCCCTCCCCTCACTGCCCTCCCTTTATGCTGCCAGCAGCCATTTGGCCAGCTCTTTGGCCTGTTTGGGCCTTCCCCCTCCAGCGCGGTGGACATTTTGGAGGCCACCACGCCTGCTCAATTGTCCTCTGTGTTACCCAGAATGGCCCAATGGCCCAGTTTTGGACCTAAGGGAGGCTGGAAGGGGGAGGGGGAACCTCCATGGATTCCCCCCCCCCCCCCGCCCGCTGTCTCAGAGAACTTACCCTGGAGGGGATAAGTTGTTTAAAAAAAAAAAAAAGTTCACGACCCCCCCAACCAAACTGAACCAGGGGGATGGGGTTGAAGAGGGTGCCAGACTGAACTGGCCCAGTCCAGTTCGGGTCTCGTTTGGACTCAAACCGGACCAGCTGTTTATGTGCACATCCCTAATGTGAAGCACATTAAAGTCACACCTCAGTGGAAAATCAGAAATTCACTTAGTTATTTTGCATTGGACTTAAAGTTGGGTCTTGCTCTGTATTTTCGAGCAGTTCCATATTCTTGATATTGTAGCATTCAGTTATTTGAACCCTGGAAATCTGAAATCTCTGCTTATCTGAATTCATTGTAGCACTCATGTAGTTCTGTGTCAGTTACAATCCTATGGCTAGGGACTAAAGAGCTGCTTTAGGCAGGTCCGAACTTCACATGTTACCCTTTTCTTACATGGAAAGCACTTCAGGACAGGCGAGTTAGTATGAATATGCATGTTATATGTGGCAATTACAAGCTTCTGTGTCTTGTTCTGTGGATCCATATGATTTTCTACATGTACATTATGTACATGTACATTATGCTCTATGGAAGTATTTTCTGTAGGAATAGCAAAAAATAAAATAAATGGGAAGCTTGCCATGTTACTCAAACATTTTAAATTATCTCCAGGTTACTCGGATGAGCTGTACATCTACATGCTGCTATTAATGGTCCATAATAAAGACAGGGGTAATTAAGGCCAATAGCGTTAGTAAGTGTTCTACAGAATCAATGCTGGATATCATAGCTGTTCCTGATGCTAAGCAAAAAGGAAATAATGGTGGTTCCAGCATGTATTAATGTTTGGCTGGTGTTTTTTTGTTTGTTTTTTGTTTTAGCAAGACTCTGGAATCACACACATGATTACCCAACTCCTCCACCCCATCACAAATGACATTCTTCTATAGAGATTAAAGAGGCTATTGATTGATTGGGCACAGAGTCAGACTTACCCCCACAATCTTGAAAACAGCATCAAGTCACATTGGCAAGCCTGTAGGGAGGCTTGTGCAGCTGCCGTTTGTCATGTGTATAAACACAAATTCTCAGTCTCTCAGGCTGTCAGTCTGGCAACTTTCAGGAGGACAACATTATCTTAAAACTTAAAACAAAGCATAGAGAGGCTTTGCTATGCATGGGTGGAAAATAACAACATCCTGTTGATGTAGATGCAGAAGCAGAAACTGCTTCTCAGGAAGTAGCTCAGCACTTTGTAGTTACCTTTAAAGTAAAGAAGATGAAAAGCAACCCACCACTTTCTCCATCTCAGAAACGAGAAGCTGAAGTGACTGCAGACTTTGCATGCTGGGACCAGCAGGATTTCTACATTTCATTGAGTTTGGAATATATATAGAGGGGGGGGGCAGAATGCAAAATTGCACTCAATCAAATCTCCCTGCCTTAATGATAGCTAGGCATTGCATCCAGCTTGTTTGTTCCACAAAGCTAAGACATTAGCAATTGGTGTTTGTGTCTGGGGGAACTGAAAGCTTTCAAATGTCTCTCATTGTTGGGACATGTATGTCCCCCCACCCCATCTTTGAAGCTCCTGCTTTCTCTCAAAGTCCAATGGAATGAAAGCCAAATGAAACAGAATTGCTTTTCATTGTGCAAAGTGATTTGCAATTCTTAGTTCATTGGGAATTTGTTTTCCATCTGTCCCTCACCTCTCACTGTTGAGTGCACCCCACTTGTGTCTGTCTCTCTGCTGAAAAAGAAGACCCCTAAGTTCAACTGTTCAGCAGCAACCAAGAAATCAGAACATCGCTTTTGGGAAGAGGTGTGAGTGGAAAGACACACACAGCTGCCCTCTGCCCTCACAAATGAGTTTAAAATTTCTGGTATGCAAGCACAGGAGGACTTGTAAAGATGTGATTCACTTTGAGTAAAATGTTCCAGGAAAGCCAACCCACAGTGCATCATAATGTAAATGTGAAAGTATTTCTAGATGCCAGTCCAGGATACTTCCTGGCATACTGTGCAGCAAGCTGTACATCCAAGAGAGATTCAGGCTTGCTGTTTCCACCACAGCCAAAATCCAGAAGACAGAGGCTGCTCCATGCCTCCAAAGCTGTAGGTCTTAACAGTTGTGACCAGCTTCCATTACAGTTGGACATAGCTGCAATGAATCACAGTTTTGGTGGCACAGAGCCTCCTCTGCCTTCACAAGGTACATTCAAGGGCTCTTGGGTGGCACGGAAGCAGCTAGCCTGCATTCATGCAATCATGATGCATGGCTTGCTGCACAGTGCATCATCCAGTGAACTTGACTGCAGGGGCATATCTAGGGTGGGGCAGGCAGGGCACATGCCCTGGGTGCTACTTGAAGGGGGTGCCATTTTTTAAAATGAACTTTTTTAAAAAAAATGGCCACCGAAAACAAAATGGCCACCTCACATGCTCAAATGGCCTCTGTGAGGCCCTAGGCCATGCCAGGCCATGCAGAGGCCATTTGAGCATATGCTGTGGCCATTTTGTTTTCAGCGGCCATTTAAAAAATATATTTTTTAAAAATGGCCACCGAACATGCTCAAATGGTCCCTGTGAGGCCCTAGGCCTTGCCAGGCCTCACAGAGGCAATTTGACCATGTGTGGCAGCTTCCACAATGGCTACCACACCAATCTTTGCAGGTCTAAACAGGCCCAAAAATCAGCCCAGAACGGGCTGCGGCGGTGAATTAAGAGGCCAGTGCGGGGAGGGGGAAACTTTGCTGACTCTCCCCCCACCTCACAGCCTTTAGGAAGCTTCCCAAAGGGGCTACAGGTAATTTTTTTTAATATAATATAAGTCACTCTACACATATTCAGTTTGGCACTATGTACAGAGAATCAGGGCTTTTTAATACTGAGCTGACGCTTATGAGCTAGGATTGTATTCATTTGCTCTTACTTTGCTTCTTGTGATAAGTGAGTTAAATGTGATGTCTTAATAATATGGCTATTAATGGTGAGTTTGTCTTTGAATCAGTGTGAAATCCTTAATATAAAGGCCACTGGGAGTTTCTTGCTCTCTTTCTCTCATTTGAACTGTCTTTCTGAAATACTAGAATATATTCCAAGCAGTGACACAGTTTACTCTGCATTTAATTATTTTCAAAGTATCTGGGAAAAGCCAAATTCTTCATTTATTTTTAAAACTTATGTAATAGTGATGCTACAATGCATAGTAGAGAATTAGACAGGCACTTCTGTTTAGTTTTCCAAGTACACCTCCACATAGTATTTGGGTATTCATGAGCCCCAACATACTGAAATTTGTAGTTTTCCAGCATTTTTTGGTCTGGCTACGTCCACTGCTAAATAGTTTTTGAAATATTAAAAGTTTAACAAGCTTGACTTGTATTTTTGAGCTGATATTATGGTAAAGTTATCTGAAAGATGGGTGTCGGATGTTTGGACAGTGGCGCAATTTCAGTGCTTGCCCTAGGTGCTAATTTCCCTAGATATGCCTCTGCTTGACTGGCATTTAGAAACATCTTTGTCAGCCACTGCTCCTAGCCAGCATGTCCCACCACCCATCAACTAGTTAACTTGGGAAGCTCACAATCCCAGCAGAAGTTCAAAGCCATGAAACTCAAGATAAACTCAAGATAACTGATTTGGAAAAACCATCCCTTGATCAGTTTAATCAAGGATCTCCAGAATTTCCCTGAGGATTAAGCCTCACCACTGAAACAGACTAAACCAACCAGTCCCTCAGTAATTAAAGGAAAAGAAAAAACATCTATTGTTCCACCTTCTCCTACCCTGTAAATCTCAAAAGTTCTGATTTTGTGGGATAATTAATTCTTTAGAAATCTCCTTGTCTGTTAAGCCACCGTTTAGGGCATAAGAACCAAGACGTTAAACCTGCCACTTTGGGGACAAACATTTCAAGACAGAACACTCAGAAAGAAAGAATGGTTGCATTCCTGGGTGTTCCTGATCATCATCTACTCCCTTGGATCTCTAGGAAGACTAAGGAAAGCATTACCCTTGCTTGGGATCAAAACATTCTTTTTTTTGACCAAGCGTTTTTGTTTTTGTTTTTTAAAAATTCTACTTTTGATGAACATTTGAGGGCTATCTGCAGTAGAATGGGACACGCTTAGTTTAGATGCAGCACCACATCCCCCATGGAAATCAACATTCCAGTTGGAATAAATGTGCATCTAGACACTCTCTCCCTCTCCCTCTCTCCTGCAGGGGATTTCAGGAGGAAATTTGTGGTCTCCCTCTCATTCTCTCTTGATCTTGATCTTAACTTTCTCTTACTGCTAACATTTATTCTTTTCTCTCTAACAACTAATTCTCTGCTCGAGGAAAAGCTTCTCACACTCTTGTTCCCCTGATCCCCCCTCCCATGCTCATAACCTCAAGCCAGTTTGCTGTCACTCAGGTAATCTGGCCTACACAAGGTATGGCCTTTGTTAGCTTTTCAGTTTATCTTCTTTACCTATGCCAGTGGTTCCCAAACTGGGAGCCTCTAGATGTTGCTAAACTACAGCTCCCATCACCCCCAGCCACAATAAATTGTAGCTAGGGCTGATGGGAGTTATAGTTCAGTAACATCTGGAGGCTTCCAGATTGGGAACCACTGACCGATTCCCTTTAGTCTGTCATCTCAACCACTGATTTACATCTAGGTGGTTGCTCTAAGCTATCCCCGCCCCTTGCTCTTGTCTGGACTTTCCCCAGTCATGCTTCCTTGCTTCCTTAATATATTTTGTTGCCATCTCATACCACTCTAAGAGCATATTCAGACGTAAGGTTTAATTGAGGGTTCAAAGGACCCGCAATTTGCCTCCAGTCCCCTGGTGCTATTCCAGATGATTATGATCTGCAGTCGGGGAGACTGCAAAGGGGGCAGAACTGATTGTGCAGGCTTCCTTTGTCCCTGGAAGGGAAGCTCTGCCAGCCAATGGAAGTTAGGAGCTGGAGGAGCAACAACTCCAGTTTGGGCGAGTTGCCCAATCTGAATGACACATTGGAGTCTCCGGAACAGTGCTCTCTCTAATGTGCATGTGCATCAGAGTGGTTCAACCTGAGTGGATCTAAAATTGACTGAGGACATAAAAAATGTTTGAGTGCTCACACACACACCTTAGAGGGAACACTGCTCCTGACTCTCAGTTTCATAAGTGTACCTTACTTACAAATGAGGGTTCAACTAGAGGTTTGGGGGAGGAATTGGAACTGTGGTTGGTTCCTGGAACCATGGTTCCAATAATTGGGATGTCACAGAGGGTCAAACTGAGGTGGGTTTGCCTCAGGTTTCCCATGATGTCTGAAGACGGCCTGGGAGTTCTTCCATATCCACATCCATTCTCTGCACTAAGCCAGCTCTCGTTCTCTCTCTCTCTCTCTCTCTCTCTCTCTCTCTCTCTCTCTCACACACACACACACACCACACCACACCAACACCTACCTCACCTACAAAAGGGCTGAGCATATGAAGTAGTTTAATTCCCAAAATGGGCCACATTATTATGGCACGGTTGTGGAGGAAGGTTTTTGAAAAAGCTGCTCTTGATTAAACCAATGAACTCTATATTATAAACAAACATATTGAAATAAAAGGAAGACATTTGTGATTATAACTAGCTAGACATGAAGCACTGAAGATACTATACTGAAAAAGGCCATCACATATAAATCTCATTTAACTCAACAGGATTTAAGCACACAGTTCAGCACTTCAGTCTTACATATTTTTATTGCACTTACATTCACTTAACTGGCTTCAGATTGTGCCCTGTGTATTCCAAGGTCAAATTCCTAAGCCATTTGTTGCTCTTTGAACATATTTTTATGGAACGTGCAAGTTTCATCTTGCATCACTTCTTTGAAGTGAAACAAAATCAGTCCTGTTGTCACTGTATTTTACTTTAAAAATTTAAATTGGGGGAAGTTTGTCTTGCTGCATCTTATCATGTCTCCTAGAACTACAAGGACAAGGGTAGGAAATTAAAGAAAATCTTGACTAAGCCAGATGGCTTATTATTCAAAAGTAGTGAGGAAAAAAGACAGTCATATTAAATTAGTTTGATTCTGCTTCTGTAAAGGATAGTTCTATCATAATACATTAGTTTTGTTTCTGTCACTTGCTCCAGCTAAGAATTCCAAGGGGAAAGGTGAAGAAATAATAAAATGGGAATTGTAACTGCAAAATCTCTAAATGTGTAACCTCTACAGCCTCCTTTGTGAATACCTTTAAGGCTTGACTTTTGCTGTCTCAGTGTCTCTGGCAGGTCCCTTTCCATGCCCGTGAAAATATCTGTGGCACCCTAGTTCCAGCTGAGCCAAGTTATTTCCCAGCCTGATAGCACAGTAGGCATGTCTATTCTCTAGCATGTCAGTCTTCTATGGGCTACACCTGACCCTGGTAGTTTCTAGCCAATAGCATTTTTGCTCCGAATTGAAGAAAAGAAGATAAGGTGGACAAAATTTCTGGTTCTTTTCTATCTTTCAAACTCAGAGCCAGCCATCTGTCTGGTAAGGGAGCATGAAGAGATGCTGATCAAGTAAAGATGACAGAGAAAAGGCACCCTCAGCTGACCTCAGCCGATGCAGCCCGCTCACCCCTAAGTCCTATAAAACATTGGCCTTCAAGATAGCCCAGAAGTCTAAGCAATTATCTGAAGTACCATTGGAGACTCCCTTGACTTGCTTTACCTCAACTCACCCTGCCTCTGGCCCTAGGCTGGAGTGACTCACCTGGTACTTGACACTGCTTCACCTGCCTCTGGTCTTTAATTCCATGATTATATTCCACTACAGCCTGTCCAACCTTAGCAACCTTAGCAAAGCATGACTGGATCTTCAGATTGGTGTGATGTTATCTTAGGTGTTCCTTCCTTTCAAATCTCTCACTTGCTTGCCCTGCTCTGCTTCCATTCTGTCACTCTGAGTTTCGCTCAAAAGAATCAAATAGTTCTTGTCAATGAAATCCAGAGCCCCTTAAAGTGGGAGAAGCCTCATATTCACAGTTTCTCAATTATATTTTGGAATAATTTTCACATCACTTAATAAAAAAGTAACTTGCCCAAATCCAGGGAAGGAAGGAAGGAAGGAAGGAAAATAGATGGACATCACTGTCCCCTTCTTCCCATTAAGGTATGGTTTGAAGGAAATGTTACCATCACCATTATGCAAGCCTATTATGCTTCTATAGGTTATTTGACATAGCAGGTCCTTCAGTCATTGATAATTGATTTGAATATCTGAAAGCTGTGTTTGTGCTGGAGAATGCTGTGATCAGGATGAGATTGAAAAAGGTTATTTCCACAACAATTTTTGCCATAGGGTATTTTTATGCAGGTAAATGCCTCTGAGTATGCCATAGCCTTCCACTTCCCCCTCTTTTCATGGTCTTCTTCACAACTGCTAAACTCAGTTAGGGCAACTACAAAATAAAAATTTAAATTTCCCCCCACTTACAGCTACATAAAAAGCAGGGATTCTTCATTGTCAATGGCCTGGAGCTTCTAATACTATGACATTGTTGAAGCTAAACAGGTGACTGATCAATGTTTGGATGAGAGACTGCTGCTGAGAGTCTCATGTAAAATGCTCTGAGCTTTCTAAATAAAATTGTAGAAGTATAATTAATGAAACATGGTGCAATGAATGAATTATTTCCCATTTGAGATGAAAAAATGTCAAAGTCTTTACTGAAGACTATCAGTATTTTAGGTATTAGGTGGTGTATTTTGAACATCAACAGTAATATCGATTTTTTCTTTCTTTCACCAACTGTCATTTACAAATGATATCCTTCCACATCAGTCATGTGTGTGATCAGTGTCACTCAATGTCATATTGGTTGCCATTTCATTAATCATCCTGATGATTGTCCTTGTCTGGTTACAATGCAAGTATAATAAAAGGGGCAAGAGAAAGTATCCATCTTTAAAATAAGGAGTTAATAAATGCTTTCCATATACTTTCTTTCAATATCACTGCTGCATCAATTGATTAAAAGAAGTTTATCTTTCATCCATTTAGCTATTAGTCTAATTGTATACAAGGACCTTCACTTAAACTAGAAAAAAAGAAAAGAAAAAGGCGGTGAAGGGCCTTCAAAGGGTGGTGAAAAATCAATATATGGAAGAGCATAAGTCCCTCTTAAATGTGTGTGGTGGAATACTGTAAGGAGACTTACAAGCATCAAGTGTATGCAAACAAAAATGATTACATTCATTTTCTTTTTGAAAAAATTGTTTACTTAGCTCTATACATTGAGGTCATTCACACAGTCAAGAACTGTGTTCTACCTGGGTTTGGGAGCTGTGAGTGCTCCCAGTTTTCGGTTGTGTGGAAGCAGGATAAGAGGAAAACCTGTTATAAGTGATTGTGTGGAAGCAAGGTAAGAAAAAAATTACCCAGGATTTTGTCCTACTTTGCTTCCATACAATCACTTCTACCCAGGTTTTCCTCCAAACTCGCTTCCACACAACCAAAAACTGGGAGCACACACAGCTCCCAAACATGGGTAGATTTTTGATTGTGTGAATGATCTCATTTTCTTTCAAAGAATGTAATACAAAAAAGTAAACACACCAAACCAGGATACATCACCATATAAATTGTACAGAGTCTTTCAAAAATGTCATTCATTTCAAGAAGCCTAAAAGCCCTTTGTCCTCACCATGATGATTGGAATGTTTTTTGTTGTAGCCACTTTACAGAATATCACCACAGCCTTTGTGCTAGGGTGGCAGCTTTGCCTCACCCAACATTGTGAAGAAGGCATGAGGCTGGTGGGATTTGCTGGGATGCAAGGCAGGGGGCGTATCTTAGTGAACTGAATGAGCTTTAACATATTTGCTGCTGCAGCTTCCCTCCAACTGTCTCTGGGCACAGAATGCACTCTACTCATAATCTTATTGGGAATTGAGTAGGAATTCTTTTGTTTCCCAACAGATTGGCCAGGTTGGGAAGTTTTTTAATCTAATCCATTCTGTTTCCCTTGAGACACATGATTAGGTCACAATTAGCATGTTCTGTGCAGGCACAAAGTAGGTAGTAGCGGTGTACACAAAACTGGTTTGCCCAGTGTGGTTCGAGTACAAACTGGACTCAAACCGGACCGGGCATGTTCAGTTTTGCACACCCTGAACATCCTCCAGCTCAGCTTGAGTTTGAGGCAGCTCAGGGGTTCTAAATTTTTTTTTTAATGCAAAACCCTGCCAGAGGCCGCCGGATGACCCAGACCTGGCAGTGATTGCCGTCTGGTGGCGGGTGCTGCCGTGGCCATGGGGGGAGGTGGGGTCTCAGAAGTTTTCCCCTCCCCTGCTGGCCTCCCCTGGTCTTTTTCAGACCATTGAGGCCCATTTTCAGGCCTTTCCGGCCCTCTCCCATCTCATGGAGGCCATTTTGAAGGCCACTGTGCATGCACACTGGCCATTTGCATGCCCAATGCTCATGAGCAGCAGCCTTCAAAATGTCCACAAGCTGGTAGAGGGCTGCAAAAGCCCCCAAACAGGCTTTAACAGCCTGAAGAAGATCACAGGGAGGCTGATGGGGGAGGGGGAACCTCCTGAAACCCCTCGCCCCGGCAGCTGCAGCTGCACCAACCGGAGCCCACTGGATGACTTGGATCCTGCAGTGAGTTAAATTGGACCCAGCAGTGAGTTCAAAACAGTTTTTACATTTAGATTTTGAAGTCAAGCCAAACAAACGGAACCAGGCCCTGTTTGGCTCAAGCGTGAGCCATCAAACTGGCCCAGTTCAATGTGAACCAGCTCAAGCTTGAGCCAGTTTGCACATCTCTAGTAGGCAGGAGAAGGCCTGATTGATTGATTGGTAAGCACCCTTGGGCAGGTTTGAGCAAAGCAGGAAGTGATAAATCAATCCTCCAAGGCTTGGCAGCACAATAGCTATGATTGGGACTCCCCCCTTCTTTGGGGGCTCCACCAACCTCAAATTCTGAATGACTTGGGGGCTGTGGCCTTCCAAATGACCATGATTCCATTGCGGTTGGCAAAGAGGATCAGGGAATCTCGGCCAGTACTACTCTGAGCCAGGATATGATCACCATGAAGTTTTTTGGGGAATGATGCTATTGTTGACCTCCAGTCTAAGTGTAGGCCTGCACTGTTGGGGAGAGACAATTTATACCTGCTACAGCCACACTGATCCCTAATGTCTAATAAAACCGTCGCCTTTTCTCCCATATTAGTTGTTTTTTATTGCCTCATGTCTTTTGATGTGGGGGCAATACTTCTGAACAATATGGATCCGTAGCTTAACCTCCTACTCCAGTTTTTATTTGAGAAACATAGCCTTATCACATAGCAGATGTGAAATATCACTTACTCAGTATTTAATTCTCAGACATGGTTGAAATATAGGTGGCTGCTATCATATTTCATATTCTGTTGCAGAGGTATTCAGATTCTGCTCTGAATATATATTTCAAATACATCAAGCATTCATGTAACTGGGACTTTTAGTATAGCTTACTGAGATAGAAACATGGATATATGAACCCATTATCCTCTAAACCAGAATGTTTAATTTAATTACTGAATGGAATCCCCATGAGGAAATTTGCTAATCTTATCAAACTTCTTTGAGCCTCCCTCATAATTCCTACCAATGTTTAACTTTTACTTCTCTGAATATGCCTTGAATTTTGCTTTTGAAGAAAGGCAGGTGCATTTCCAGTTAGAACATAAATGGCTCATCTCAGCCTACAAGGAACAGCATAATACAGTGATGCTCAAATATTGCTTCATTGACCAGGATTCCACTTTCCCTTTTCTATGTGTCCTATCACATTTTCTCTCCCATGTTATAGCAACAACACCGGTGATGTCTAAAAGGCTTTTAAAATTCACTCCTTTTATACTACAATGTATTATGAAATGTGCACAAATCAAATTTTGCAATTTGATTAGAATTCAAATCAAATCTGCCCAATTCAATTTGGATTTGTATTGAATCAAACCAGTTCAAAACAGGATTGATTGGGTTCTAATTCAAACTGATTCAATTTTAATTTGAATAGATTTGACCCTATTGGTGTATTTTATTAACCAAAAAGGGTAGTTGGCTGGTTTAATAAGGTGCCAAAATGGTTGTCAAATCAATTTGAATCAATTTGAATTTGAACTGGGTCAATTTGGATTCTATTCAAATTGCCCTTTTTTAAGGGTGATTTGATTAGAATTAGAACCATTTGAATCACCTAGATTAAAGTTGAATCAATTCAAATTTGAATCGATTCTCACAGTCCCACAACATATCTTTCCTGCGTGCAGAATTCCTCTTAAGCATCCCACTAGAGGAGTGTGTTAAGCTGGGTTTTAGGTGCAGCATCTTACTCATGATCCAGTTTCCTGAGAAGAAAGCCACATCAACTGCTACAGATATTTACTGGATGCAAATTTAGATGAGAAATGTTCTAGAAGATCCCTGTCACATCCAAGAAGGTACTCCTCCATACAAAGGGTCATGTTAGTGTACCGATCACCCCACTGCCCAGATTCCCAACTGAGTTGACAGACTTGGTCTTAGGATTGGCATTGGAGTCTCCCAGGCTTATGGTGGTGAGTGACTTCAATATTTACTTTGGGACCAGTTTGTCCAGGGCAGCTCAGGAGTTCATGGTGGACATGACAACTACTGGAGAACCCCATTATCCATGGGTGTACGATTCCAAGTGTGTGTGTGGGGGGGCTGCAGACAGCAAAACTGCAGATAATAGGGCATGCAAAAAGAATAATTTTCCACTTTTCCACTTTTTTACCTGTCTATAAATTATATAGCTTGTGTAAAGCTCAACATTGTATATTGTTTCACCAAAAGTGGGGGGAAGTGCGTTAAATAATTTCACTTACTTATTTTGGCAGTCCACTATGATCTTTATATGACTTCTGTGTATATGTTTTTCAAATATTTCTTCCTCTTATCTTGCCATTTGTATCTTAATTTTATTAAAACAATTAAAAAATTTGAAAAACAGATTAGGGGAAAAACAATCCTGTTTTTTCAATATTTCGACAATTTTTCAATATTGATTTAGTAATAGTAATAATAGTAATTTTATTACTATTTACTGTTTTTCAATATTTCAATAATTTTTCAATATTGATTTAGTAATAGTAGTAATAGTAATAATACGCTTTATTTGTTAGCATAACAAATTGTTCTCTGGGTGGCTCACAACACATTAGTAGTCTGAGTAAAAACTTTACTACACCAAGAGCAAGTTGTATTTTCTCATCTGTTTTGTCATCCTAATTATCTGCTGTGTTTAATCTAGCCCCTTATATTTAAAGGAAACTTGGTAATGTAAATCAATCAGTCGGTCCCTCCACTGAATTTGTGTCTAGAAAATATAAGGAAGTCAGACCTTCTGAATTTCGTGGCCAGCAGATATATATTAACTAACAGAACAGAATGTGGAGGCAAACTGAAAGGGCTACAGGAAGAAGCAATTGGAGAGACAAATTGGATTAGATTGGAGTAGGCACTAAAGTGATCCAAGAGGCCTGCAGCTGCTGAATGGGAGAAGAATGCTCTGGAGGGAAGAGCATCCTTGAGCCAAAATTATATGTGGAGAGCAGATGAATTACTAAGCACAAGAAGCTCAAACTCATGAGTTCAGGATGCCTGCTTCCCAATAAGGCAAACATTCTCCTACTCCACTAGTCATGACCCATTTTCTCCATTCCAAACTCATATTTTATGTCACTGAATGCAACCAATATTTTATTTTTAGTAACATTACTAACATGTTTTCTGACCTATTGACCAGAGAATAAAATTGCCTTTAGTGGTGTTGTAGAGGTGAAACTAAGTGCAGACATTTATTTGCTGGTTCCACTATGAAGACAATGCAATTATTTTTATCCAAATAAACATCCTTTCTGATTTAATATTCATATTTCCTTTCAATGCTTTCCTCAAGCAGCATATTTTCAGGCATCTGCAGGCTCTGTTGAAATCAGTTGGAAGTGGACAGAGCCTTGACATTTAGGAAAAATTGCCCAGCTGCTGGACATTATCATTAAGACAAATTGCAAGTTGTAAACCAGATCATTTTAGCAGGTGAAATTAAGGTTTCATTTTCAAAATAGATATTAACCATTACTATAACTGCAATGCATCATTTATATCGCATCATCATTATTGTGTGTGGCACATTATGGAAGACATTTACAGCAGAAATCTTCTTTGTGGAGCTTACAAGATTGGACAAGGATAAAGCCAACAATAGGAATGAGGAGGGAGGTGAGAGAAAATGATGTCCTACCTTATGAGCAACTTCTGTTTCTTTCTAGGGAAAAGCTCTAAGACAGCTCAACCAATCTGCATCTGAAAGGTTTCATTCAAAAGACCATGACATGCTATTCTAGATGAGGGGTATTTAGGATGCTTATGAACCTCATAATTTCATTTCTTGATCCCCTCAGCATTCAGATGCCTGGATCAAGGTACACCAACCCATAAGAACAGCTATTCCAATGACAACCAGATGATAAAGTTCCCCACCAAAGGCTCTTGAGTAAACTTAGAAGTCATGGAATAAGGGGACAGGTTCGTGTGTGGACTGGTAACTTGTTGAAGGACAGGAAACAGAGAGTAGGAATAAATTGACAGTTTTCACAATGGAGGTAGGTAGGAAGTGGGATCCCCCAGGGATTGGTACTGGGACCAGTACTCTTTAACTTGTTCTTAAACAGTCTAGAAGTTGGGATGACCAGCAAAGTGTCAAAATTTGCAGATGACACGAAATTTAGGGTAGTGAAATCCACAATGGATTGTGAGGAACTCCAAAAAGATCTCTCCAAACTGGGGGACTGGGTGACAAAATCCAGCCTCTGGATGGGGTGGTTTATAAATTTAATAAATGAATGAATGAATGAATGAATGAATGAATGAATGAATGCGGTTCCATGTTAGCAAGTGTAAAGTGATGCACATTGGGGCAAAAATCACCAACTTCAAGTATATGCGGATGGGGTCTGAGCTGTCGATGACTGACCAGGATTGAGATCTTTGGTTCATTGAAAGTGTCGTCTCAGTGCACGGCTGCTGTCAAAAAGGCTAACTCCATTCTAGGAATCATTAGGAAGGGGACTGAAAATAAAAATGCTAATATTAATGCCCTTATACAAATCTATGGTGCGGCCACATCTGGAGTACAGCTTCGGTCACCGTACAGCTTTGGTCACTGTATCTTAAGAAGGATATTGTAGAACTGGAAAAGGTGCAGAAGAGGGCAACCAAAATGATCAGGGACCTGGAGCACCTTCCTTATGAGGCTAGGCTACAGCATCTGGGGCTCTTTACCTTGGAGACATAATCGAAATGTATAAAATTATGCATGGAGTGGAGAGGGTAGACAGAGAGAAAATTTTCTCCCTCTCTCACAACACTAGAACCAGAGATCACCCCATGAAAATGAAGATGCGGAAATTTACGACCGACAAGTGGAAGTACTTTTTCACACAGTGCATAATTAATCTATGGAATTCCTTGCCATGGAATGTGGTGATGACCACCAGCTTGGATGGCTTTAGAAGGGGTTTAGACAGATTCATGGAGGACAGATCTATCAATGGCTACTAGTCTGATGGCTGTGGGCTACCTCCAGCCTCAGAGGCACGATGCCTCTTAATACAGTTGCAGGGGAGCAATAGCAGGAGAGAGGGCATGCACATACCTCTTGCTCCCCAGAGGCATCTAGTGGGCCACTTTGTGAAACAGGATGCTGGACTAGATGGGCCTTATGCCTCATCCAACAGGGCTGTCTTATGTTATGGACCTGCCACCAAGCGCTGGAATTCAGCAGTTTGGCTTTTGCCATGACATGTGAAGCCACCTTTAGAATTTGAAAGCAGTTGTCATGCCAGGTTGTTGTCCCCATTGCAGACCTCAGAAAAGAGGCTGGTTTTTGAACTTGATCTTGTGGAAGGTGAAAAAGCATATATGTGAGTTGCCCCAAGCAGTAGGGTACTGGAGGGGTGGAGTATAAATATTTTAAATAAATACATACATAAATAAATAGTTGTAAAGTTGGTTTTGATTGAAAAGCAAGGGCCAAGAAAATGTTTGAGGGAGGGCATTTTTATCAAGAAAAAGCAATTACATATCTAAATTCCATTGTGATATGTATAAGGTCTTGCAAGATTTAAGTAGAGAAACTTGCAATCATATTCATATTTGCCTGCTGAAGCACAAAATGTTCTTAGCAAAAGTGGTTTATGATGAAGTCTAGCTATTAGGTTGATAAGACAGATTATGTTTCATTTCTGCTTCATAAAATACTGTCTGCTATATACAGTGCTTCACTCTCATGTCCAGAAGTGTTTGAAAGGTAAGCTCCCCTTCTTAGCACAACATTTTCTATACTGTGAATAGATTACTATCAGTGTGATTGTATATAAATTTCTAGGAGATAGGAGAGAGAAATTAGTGAGCTGGGAACTGTGGGATAAGTAGAGCTTTGTGAATATGCAGTGAATAGGCTAAATTCCTCTGAGATTAATAGGCTTTTTAATATCTACAATAACAACAACACAACACATATTTATATACCGCTTTTCAACAAGAGGTTCCAAAGTGGTTTACATAGAGAAGTAATAAATAAATAAATAAATAAATAAATAAATAAATAAATAAATAAATAAGATGGCTCCTTGACCCCAAAGGGCTCAGAATCTTAAAATAAACAACCACCACAACCAGACACCAGCAAAAGCCACTGAACGGATGCTATTCTGGGGGTAGATAGGGCCAATTGCTGTCCCCCTGATAAATAAAGAGAATCACGACTTTAAAAAGGTGCCTCCTTGCCCAGTTAGCAGGGGCAATAAGTGTAATTAAAGAGGACTGCTCCATTAAAATCAATGGGACATTCGTGTAACATAATTACGTCAAATACAGTTTTCTTGTTAGCACTCTGACAGTGGGGGATGGGCAGCAACTGAGGTAATTCTGAAGAAGTGTGACAGAGTCACTCTCTGCCTGACAAAGAAAAGAATATGGGGGAGAGGAAAGGAAAGGACGCTTCAGTTCTGGGCAGGCTTACTGCTTCTCCCACACTTTGCTCTAACTACTCAGCTGGCTTTTTCCACCAGTCCATATCTCACCACCCCCGACTTCTCTGAGAGTTAACATTCTATAACTAATGGAAGAGGCATTGCACTTGCAATAGAATGCATTATGTTGTTTCCCCTACAAATGTCAGCGTATTGACAAATGTGTCAGCATTCAGACTTTATTGTCAAACTGGCAATGCTCTACCTAATAGGGATGTGCATAAAAGAGCCAGTGTGGTGTAGTGGTTAGAGTGCTGGACTAGGACCAGGGAGACCCGAGTTCAAATCCCCATTCAGCCATGAAAACTAGCTGGGTGACTCTGGGCCAGTCACTTCTCTCTCAGCCTAACCGATTTCACAGGGTTGTTGAGAAAGAGAAACTCAAGTATGTAGTACACCGCTCTGGGCTCCTTGGAGGAAGAGTGGGATATAAATGTAACAACAACAACAACAACCCCCAGTGAGGCACTACATTGGTGTGGTTGTGGGGCTTGTGTGCTCTGAGGAAGATGAGAGCTATGCCAGAGGTCCAACCATACTGGACAGGTCTCACCAGAGGAGCCAGACAAAGAGTGCCTCTCCCATCAACAATATGGTGAGACGTAACTTTAATAAATCTAAACCGGATCGGTCGTCGCCCGGGTCAACAAGGACCGCGCCAGGTGCTATAGTCCCTGGACATCTGGTGGTAAGTGGGCAACAGGACTCAGGATCTTCAGTTGAGCAACCAGGGCTGGAGACTGCAAGGTTACTGGAAGAAACGTCGCTTAACCGAAAAAAATATACGAAAAATGCCAACAAGGAAATAATGATCTTCTATTACAAGTCTAATCCAACTAGAAGAGGTTATTTAAAAAGAATGTACCAAATTTGGAAAGAGAAACATCCAGATACAGAAATAACAGAACAAAGGCTAGCAGACCAGAGAAGATACATAATAAGAAATAAAGTATTCACAGGAGTTGAGCTGGAAGAACTGCAAAGAGCAACACAGGCTCAAGATATGGAAGAAGAATTACCACCAATTGAAGAAGTTGCTCAGTTGCAGGTGGAGGAGGTGTTGGAAATAGAGGATGCAACTGCTGCTGAACTGTTTCAAAATCAAAACCAGGAAACAGCCCCTTTGCCTTCACCTCAAAAACCCCAATGCTGTTTAACAGAAAAGCAACAAGAACTAAAGCAAAAATTACTGAGCACATGAACCAAACAACCACCAGGGTTCGACTTCCAGCTCTAAAAACAGTTGCCAAAAAACAACTTGCTCAGGCATTAAAAGATGTCAATGCTGCACTTGCAGAAATAACAACCAATAATTTGCAAGAAAAAAACCAACTAATGTACAGTGCAGCAACAATAACAACACAAGAGCTCGGATATAAGATCAGTGGACCTGTAAAAAAAGAAAGCAGTACATCACCTAAATGGAAGATTAGATTAGAAAATAAAATCTCCAGGCTTAGATCAGATGCTAGTAAATTGAAAGATATGAAAGACAAGAAGCTGAAGAATGAAAACACCAAACAGTATCTGATCCAAAAATACCACCAAGATTCAAGGAAAATTAGAGAAGTCCTGGAAATAATAAAGCAGCAAATAACAGCAGTGTCAAAGAAGATTAGCAGATATGAAGCCAGAACTACACAAAACAGGCAGAATCTCCACTTCCAATCGAATCAGAGACGTTTCTACCAAAGCATAGAAGGAGAAACTGCAAGAAACCTAGAAACACCAAATAAAGAAGAAACAGTTCAATTCTGGGGGGAATTATGGGACAATCCAATAGATTATAATAAAAAAGCAGGCTGGCTGAAAGAGGTCAAAAAATGTAACCAACAAATGCAAGATCTAATAATAACACCAGAATTAATCAGTGAAAGAGCAAAGAAAATTAAAAATTGGACTGCTCCAGGCGACGATGAACTGCATGGCTTTTGGCTTAAACACCTAGCAAGCCTTCATAAACAACTATCAAAACAGTTCAATCACATTTTGCAAGGAGGAGATATTGAACAATGGCTAACAACTGGGAAAACTCATCTCATCATGAAAGACCCAGCAAAAGGTGCAGTTCCAAGTAATTATAGACCGATAACCTGCCTGCCAACCATGTTCAAATTATTAACTGGAATAATAGCTGATGAAGTGATGCAACACGTATTAACTAACAAACAGCTTCAAGTTGAACAGAAAGGAAATTACCCAAACACCAGAGGCACAAAAGACCAGCTGTTGATTGACAAAATGATTTTAGAAAACTGCAAGAGAAGAAAAACCAATCTAAGTGTTGCATGGATTGACTACAAGAAAGCCTTCGATTCATTGCCTCACACATGGATACTAAAATGTTTAGAAACAACTGGTGTCAGCAAAAACATTCAGATATTTATTTAAAAAAGCAATGAGCATGTGGAGTACACAGTTAACAATCAATAGCGAGACACTTGGACAGGTTAGCATTAGAAGAGGAATTTTCCAAGGGGACTCACTATCCCCTCTGTTGTTTGTAATCGCCATGACCCCACTTTCACAAATACTAAACAAAACAGGCCTCTGATACCAAACATCTAAAACATCAAGTAAAATCAACCATCTGCTGTACATGGACGATCTGAAGTTGTATGGAAAGTCCCAGTCAGAAATCGAATCACTGCTAAACACTGTCCATATATTCAGTAGCGATATAGCAATGGAGTTTGGACTAGACAAGTGTGCTGCATTAATAATGAAAAGAGGAAAAATAACAAAAATAGAAGGAATGGAACTGCCCAATGGAAGCAAGAGCAAGAACTTGGAAGAGAAAGAACATTACAAATATTTGGGCATTTTCCAGGCTGATAACATCGCACACATTGAAGTTAAAAGAAAAATTGGAAGTGAATACATCAGGAGAGTTAGAAAAATCCTCAAGTCCAAACTCAATGGCGGGAACACCATACAAGCCATAAACACCTGGGCTATACCTGTTATCAGATACACTGCAGGAATAATAGACTGGACCCAAGCAGAGCAAGAGACGCTGGATCGTAAGACCAGGAAAATAATGGCCATCAATCATGCTCTGCACCCCCGCAGTAATGTAGATAGGCTATACCTCCCTCGCAGCTCAGGTGGAAGAGGAATGCTGCAAGTCCATCAAACAGTAGAGGAGGAGAAAAGAGGCCTTGAAGAATATATCAAGGACAGTGAAGAAGATGCACTTCAGATGGTCAATAACACGAAACTATTCAACACCAATGAAAGAAAGCAGGCCTACAAGAAAGAACAAGTCAAGAACCGAGCAGAAAAATGGAAAAAGAAGCCCCTGCATGGTCAATATTTGCACAATATAAGTGGAAAATCAGACATCACCAAGACCTGGCAATGGCTTAAGAATGGTTACTTGAAGAAAGAAACAGAGGGTTTAATACTGGCTGCACAAGAACAGGCACTAAGAACAAATGCAATAAGAGGAAAAGTTGAAAAATCCACCACAAACAGCAAGTGCCGCCTTTGTAAAGAAGCAGATGAAACAGTGGACCACCTAATCAGCTGTTGTAAAAAGATCGCACAGACTGACTACAAAAAAGGCATGACAAAGTAGCAGGGATGATACACTGGAACATCTGCAAAAAAATACAAGCTACCTGTAGCCAAAAATTGGTGGGACCATAAAATTGAAAAAGTGGTAGAAAATGAAGATCTAAAAATATTATGCGACTTCCGACTACAAACAGACAAACATCTGCCACACAAAACACCAGATATAACTGTAGTCGAGAAGAAAGAAAAACAAGTGAAAATAATCGACATAGCAATACCAGGGGATAGCAGAACAGAAGAAAAAGAAATAGAAAAAATAACCAAATACAAAGATCTACAAATTGAAATTGAAAGGCTGTGGCAGAAAAAGACCAAAATAATCCCAGTGGTAATTGGCGCCCTGGGTACAGTTCCAAAAGACGTTGAAGAGCACCTCAACACTATAGGGGTCACAGAAATAACCATCTGTCAATTACAAAAAGCAGCTTTACTAGGAACAGCCTATATTCTGCGACGATATCTATAACAATTGACAATGAAATTCTGGCATCCCAGGTCTTTGGGAAGGACTCGATGTCTGGATAAAACAAACCAGTCAATAACACCTGTCTGACTGTGTAAACAAGAAATAATAATAATATGGTTCAAGTTTGAACCAGACCCAAAATGGAATGGGCCAGTTTGGTTTCATTCCCTATAGAACACCCCCCTCCCCCGATTTGGTTCGGTTTGGGGGTTCTTCAATTCTTTTTCTAAATTCTCCCTTTTTTAACTTACCCCCCTGGGGGGCTTCTCCAAGGTGGTGGGGTGTCCGTAGAGATTCCCCCTCCCCCACCGGTCTTCCTTTATGCAAAAACCACCCGGTTCTGGTGGTCTTTGGCCCTTTCTGGCCTATTCCCTTGCACAGTGCCCATTTTGGAAGCCACCACACATGCACAATTGGACCCTACTTGATGGGGTCATGACCCAAGCCATGCAGGGTCCCTCTGTGAATGCGCGGTGGCCTCCAAAATGGCTTCCACGCTGGGGAATAGGCCTGGAAAGGGCCAAAGACCACCAGAACCGGGTGGTTTTTGCATCAAGAGAGGCCATTAGGTCTTCTATTACCTAATGGAAGACCTAATGGCCTCTCTTGATGCAAAAATCACCAGAGAGGCCATTAGGAGAGCTAGCTTTAAGTTAGCTAACTTCAGGGCTTGCTAATCATATGCTTTAATGGGGCAGGAAAACTTTAATAACTTTTGAACTGCTGCTCAGAACTTCACCAAATCACAAAAAGGCACATAGGAACATAGGAAGCTGCCATATACTGAGTCAGACCATAAGTCCATCTTGCTCAGTATTGTCTACACAGACTGACAGTGGCTTCTCCAAGGTTGCAGGCAGGAATCTCTCTCAGCCCTATCTTGTATATGCCAGGGAAGGAACTTGAAACCTAGATGCTCTTCCCAGAGCAGCTCCATCCCCTAAGGGGAATATCTTACAGGGCTCACACTTCTAGTCTCCCTTTGCTATGCAATCAGGGCAGATCCTGCTTAGCTAAAGGGACAAGTCATGCTTGCCAAGATCAGCTCTCTTCCTTAAAACAGCTCTCTTCCTTAGAACACAACTCTTAGACAAGTCTGAGGCACAGCTCTTAGTACATTAGTCATTTTCACCAATTTTTAAAGAAATATATGATACACTTGTCTAACAATTGGACAAAAAAGTGTCCAACTGACACTTTTGTCCAATTGATGGGTGAAATACAAAGTGCTGGTTATTACCTACAAAGCCCTTAATGGCTTGAGTCCAGGCTATTAAAGAGAGTGCCTCATTTGTCATAAACCCTGCCACCTGTTACGATCTTCTGGAGAGATCTGGTTACGGTTAGGGATGGGCCTGGACCGGTCCGGACCTGGGTGGTCCGGATTGGGCGTGGGGGGGTCGCTTTAAGCGCGGCGGGAGGGTTTACTTACCCCTCCCACTGCTTTCCGCCGTGGCGCCGTAATTAGTAGAGTAATTGGGGCGGCAGGATACCTCCCTGCCGCCCCTTCCCCACTGTGGCTCTGCAAAGCTCCCAGTAATGCTTTGCGCGCGCATGATGTGTGCGCGCGCAAAGCATTACTGGGAGCTTTGCAGAGCCGCAGTGGGGAAGGGGCGGCAGGGAGTTATCCTGCTGCCCCAATTACTCTACTAATTACGGCGCCACGGCGGAAAGCAGCGGGAGGGGTAAGTAAACCCTCCCGCCACTCTTAAAGTGTCCCCCCACCCCAGTGCCGGACCGCAGTGTGGCGGTTCCGTGCACACCCCTAGTTACAGTTGTCACCAGTTCGTTTGGTGGCAGCTCATGACCGGGCATTCTCTGTGGCTGTTCCACGGTTTTGGAACATGCTCCCTGCTGAAATAAGAGCATCTCTTTCTCTGTATGTTTTCAGGAAGAACTTCAAGATTTTCCTGTTTTCACAGGCTTTTAATTAGAATTAATTTTAATAATTTTTAAAACTTGTTTTAATAACTACTTTATTCTATTTTTATTGAGAAATGTATTTTAAACTGTGACTTTTAAATATTTTAAATTTTCTACACCACCTAGAGATGTACATATCAGGTGGTATAAAAATATGATAGATAGATAGATAGATAGATAGATAGATAGATAGATAGATAGATAGATAGATTTAAAAAGGATCAGTATGTCAATTTTCAACACTTTTTAACTTGCTGTATTTGTGGCAATTTTTATCAGATCATTTTAAAATTAGGTACATTTGTAGAACTATTCTAGTAGATCACACATTCCAAGTTTCAAGTTGTTAGCTCAACAAAAGTCATATTTATAAGCAATATAATTTCGAAGCTTATAATGGTGCAACCTTTTCTTTATTATTTTTGCTAGCAACCTAACTAAAGGGGCACCCCTGTGCCCCTTTGATAAGGAACTACAGCTATCCCTCTAGTTGATTATTCAAGTCTCAAAGGTCTGCTCTTGTCAGGTCAGATAAATTTAATTAATTATCCTTAAAGGTTAGTTCTGGACATACATTTCTCTGCATCCAAAAAGGAGGTATGCTCTTTCTTTTTGTAGGACTGACTTTGCAGCTTGTAAGTCCTCGGGGTTCAATCAACGGTCTTTTATTTTCCCTTCAGCATATAAAACCCTCACTCAAAATAAGCCAGGTTTGAATGTTTCTTTTGCAAGGCTCATGAATTCTCCTTAGAACTTCAGTGTTCAACATACCAAAGGGATATACATGACCAAAGAGGCATGAGATGCTTCCTGTTGCTTCCTTGTATGCACATGCTGCTCCCCAGAACCTGATTCAAAGATGGTGAACAGAGAAGTTGAACAGATAAGTATAGATGGGGAACTAACCACACCAGCATAGAACATTCTGGACTCTTGATTGAAGCTGGGACTGAAAAGCCATGCTAATACTACAGGCATTGGCTGCCTTTGGATTTAACTGCAAACTGCGGGTCAAATGGACCCACGGTATGCCTGTATTCCCCCCATGCGCTAACAGACAATCATCCTTTGCTATCTGGGACATTTGAAAGGGGGAGTAACTAGTTGTCTGGGCTTCTTTCAATGCAAGGAGGACAGCCACGGCAGCCACTTATGTCTGAGAGGGGAGAAGCTTACTCCCCTTAAATCCAGTTTGTGCAAGCTGCACAAACCAGATGACACACTCTAGGCAATGGACCCTTGGGTGGGTGAGTGGAACTCACTACAAATGGAGGGTTCATTCTGAGATTTGTGGGTGATGTCAGAACCAAGGTTGGGTCTGGGAACTGTGGTTCTGATCATTCAGGCATCATGTGAGGTGGACCTGAAATGAGTTTGTTTCAGGTTCCCTGTGACATCGGAAAGCAGCCATAGGCAGCTTTCCCCAAATCAGGAAGCAATTCCATCTTGGGGTAACTTCAGGCATGCTGCATAGAATAGGAAGAAGATCATTACAGGAGTACTAGGAAAAGAGCCTTTTCCTCTGTGGATAATCCCTTAAGTCTCTGGTAACAGGATTCCTTTAAAAAAGACCATATGGCAAGCCACCTAGCATTTGGCTAACTGGACTCCTTGGGTGACAGTTCCTCATTGGATTTAATTGTGTGTACATAGCAATGGCTATCCTCCATTCTATAATGACTCATATTTAGGGGTCTGCACGGAACCGCGGAGCTGCGGTCCAACACTGGGATAGGGAGTTCCATTAAGGGTGGGGGGGGGTGACTTACCCCTCCCGCCACTTTCCACTTTTGTCGCCGTATTCTCTGTAATAATGGGGCGGCAGGATACCTCCATGCCGCCCCTTACCCCGCTTGACTGCACGCCCTCAGCTGCTGTAGCAATCAGGGCGGCAGGCTACCTCTCTGCCTCCCCTTTCCTAGTTTGACTGCAAAAGGCTTTAAGAAGCCTTTTGCGTGCGCGTGCACACAAAAAGCCTTTTGCAGTAAAGCAAGGAAAGGGGTGACAGGGAGGTAGCCTGCCGTCCCGATTGCTACAGGACCGCACGCAAAAGGCTTCTTAAAGCCTTTTGCAGTCAAACAAGGAAAGGGGCGGCAGGGAGGTAGCCTCCCGCCCCGATTGCTACAGCAGCTGAGGGCGCGCAGTCAAGCAGGGTAAGGGGCAGCACAGGGGTATCCTGCCGCTCCATTATTACAGAGAATACGGCGCCAAAGGTGGAAAGCAGCAGGAGGGGTAAGTAAACCCTCCCCCGCCCTTAATGGAACCCCCACCCCAATCTGTCCGAACCCGAACCGCCCGTCCCCGGACTGGTTCAAAGGCCTCTAGAATGGCCTCCGAACTTGTTTGTGCACATCCCTACTCATATTTGTTCTGGGGGGAAATGTCCTGTCATATAAACTTGACGAAAACTTTTTTTTAAAAAAACCATCTTATTTTTTAAGACTTCGGATTTTAAAACTATACATTTCTTTTAGAACACTCCAGTTCTAAATGGCTAACATCACTCAGTGTCAATGAAGCTAAGCCTTATAGGTTCACAGTTGAGAATTTGGACCCCCAGGGTCCAGATTGTATGGGCTTTCTGCACCATAAGTTTCCTTCTTATCTCACTCAACCTCCTTCAGCATGAAACTTGTGTCTGATTATACATTATAGTGGGTTCTTTGAAATATTTAAATTTAATGAATTATTTGTTGAATGGAAACAAAGGAAAAACCCAAGAATGATATTGTGGGAATAAACAGAACTTGTCACCTCATGCAAGAATCAAGTGATGCTCTAATGAAAGTCCAACTAAAGTCTTATAGTGATAAGGCCTGATGTTTTACAAGAAATTGCTCGTTTCTTGCCAATAAGCCCATTCATGTATAAAGATTCTAGCCCCTTTCAAGAGAGAAGTAATTTGATCTGTATGCTATTTTCATCTTGGTACTCTTGAAAAGAGACAAATTGTTATAAATTATATGTAATGTTGTTCTTGTTTGATTGATTGCTTAGGAAATCAAGCTATTTTACTTAGATGGTCTTTGTGGATTGAACCATATTACAAGAAATGAGACAAACACTTCACATTGAGACTTTCAGTCCCTGTTGTGTTGCCTGAAGTCTACATTTTTAGAACTTCCTGCCACCCCCATCTCTCCACAGGATACCCTGCTTTCATTTTGTTGGTCTGGCAATTAGCAGAAGTAGTTATTGTGATGCTAATTATATATTTTCCACAGTTAATTTACCTACTGGAACTGAAAGGCAGCTTATCATGGGCAGATTTGATAAGCAAGCAGGTACTTAAGATTTAATAGATCTGTAACCATCTGAAGTGGTTAATTATATTGGAGCATTTATTATCATTTCTCATGCATTTCATATGAAACAGCATATATTTTAACACAAGTGAAACATAATTAGAAATATATACACTTAAAATTACAGCCTATGCTGCTTTTGACTGAGCTGTGATAGCAGCCACATCTAGATGGTCATGAATTTCCTAAAAGATTTTCACTGCAGAACAAACTAATCAGGCAACAAAAGACAACAGGGTTGCAGGGGGCGGGGGGCGTCAAATAGTGGAATCTAGATAATAGGTAAGATCCAGCAAGAGTTAAGCAATGTTAAGACCAATTTACTTTAACAAGAGAGTTTTCAATGGAACGTAATTGCTTAAAACTGAATTGTGCCCGAAGTTGAGTACATAGAACACAGAGACTCAAACTAATCATGTACATTCATAAGACTTTTTTGGACTGGAGTGATAAGATTATTTCTTCTCTTATACGTATAACCCACTCCTTTGATTTATCGGCTGTATTACTTGGATATATCCAAATAGTCATAGTCCTTAAAATAGTCATCAACTGAGAAATTGAAATCCTTTGAGATATCGTTGCTTGTCTTCTTGCAAAGTACAATTCTGCAAAATTATGGCCATGCACTCCAGCTCATCTGGGGCATGGCTTCTTTGCCCCAGCCTCAATTAAATGAAGCACAAGGCAATTGAGGCCTTGCAATTGGCTGAGGATTGTTCAGGGGCAGAACCAGGAAGTGTATTGCTGGCCCATCCTTAAAGCCCCTTAATCCACATTTAAGTGACCTCTCCTTTCCCATCCCTGGGCATAAAGTGGTATTCAGTTGGTCACCCCTTTGGGAGGGGCAGGTAGGAATTTTTGGGCTCCCAGAGAATTGGCCTTGATTGGAGGTCTTTTTTGCTTACCTCACACCATTGTCCCTTAGTCTGCCAGGTATCCTGGTGCAGCATAAATGGACAGTGTAGGCTGATGAGCAACTTAAAGCATGCATTTGGCATGAGGAGTCATCCTTGTCAATCCCCAGAGGCTTTACAGCTTAGGGAGCACTGGCTTGGAACTTCCTCTATCCTGATGGGGAATCACCAACCTTAAAGGGCTTTACAACTTGGGCAGCAGGGTGATCTCTGATGAAAGTTCTTTGACAATAGTTTGACTAAGATGAGAAGCATCAATCACTGGGCTGATGCTGTCCAGAGCCAAGTTGTATCACCCATAGTATTTAGACAGACTCACTGTGGGTTTCCACACTGTAGCAGGATAGCCAATCCTCCTTGGTTATTTCAGAATGATAATTAAATAAAGTTATGGCACCTTTAATCCCAGTTACTTGTCTTATGTCTTCATTGGCTCGGGGTGCAGACCTCTCCAGATATCGTATTACCAGCTGTAATGGTGAAGCTTACAGCTCATGAAAAAAAATAATAATAAGCTCGTTCTCACAACCATATGGCAGGGTGGGGAGGGCACTGGGGGGAAGACAAGATCAACAGAGGGAAGGCAAGATCAACTTTCCCTCAGATGATCTGTGTTCTGCTGTGGAAAGTGCGGCATGAGCCATGCACATGAGCCATGCTGCTACTGGCAAAGGGGTTTTTTGGAGGCTGGAGCACAGCCTCCAGGTATTCCTAAATGCACCATGTGAGGAGCGCAGTGCATTGGGAGATTTCCCCTCAGCTGGGCACTCTAGGCTCCTGTCTCTATGTCTGCTCAGACTACCTACAGCCCAAGCACACTCACTACTGGGGTTCTGAGTATAAGGGTGCACTGTGGCCTGGGTATATGGCCACAATCCTGGCCCTTCATATGAGCAGCCCTGCCTTGATAGGGCTGAGCAAGCCTAGGTAGGGCTGTTCATGTGAACAGATGCATTATTTATGAAATGAAACATGACTCCCAAATTTGACAAAATATGGAATGATTATTTAGAATATTTTTCAATTTAAGTATGAATAGTTATATTTGTAATTTTCCTTTTTTCACTTTACTCATTATTTAATCATTGTTATTATTGCTACTGATTATCTGTTTTATTTATTCATTACTTATTCTAATAAGCTTTGTTGTTATATTTTGATGTGGGATAGAGGGAGACGAATAAAAGTATTTGGCATGTTTAAATGTTTATTATTCTATAATAATACATGTTATTATTCTGTAATGATAGTGTTAAACAAAATTCAATTTTTAAAAAATCTACCTTCTATCTATAGATTAGAATACCAAGATTTCAGTATCAAAAACTCAAAGACAAAAGAGTCCTCTGCTGTGAAAATGGATAAATATAAAAAATAAATATAATATACATTATAGTTTACAAGTGTCAACGCATCACAATGCCAGTTTTGATACATGTCAAGAGAATACCAGTGCAAGTGATCTTACTGATTTCACAATGCCTTTTAAAAAATATTATTATTATTATTATTTTTAACATTTATATCTCACTCATCCTCCAAGGAGCCCAGAGCGGTGTACTACATACTTGAGTGTCTCTTTCACAACAACCCTGTGAAGTAGGTTAGGCTGAGAGAGAAGTGACTGGCCAGAGTCACCCAGCTAGTTTCATGGCTGAATGGGTATTTGAACTCGGGTCTCCCCGGTCCTAGTCCAGCACTCTAACCACTACACCACACTGGCTCTTTTAAAATTTATTGGAAGAAACAGTCCTTGACAAAATCCAGTCAGTGGTGATAATGGTTTCTTTGTATAGACCATATATGTTTGCAACATAAAAGAACACCAAAGCAATTACAATAAGGAGAGGACAGCCATGTTTTATAATGCTTTCAGACAGCTTGCCTTATGTTGAAAAAACCCATCTAAACCAATTATTTCACATAAAAGCACTTTATGCAAGTTAATAGCTTGCCATTTTAAAAACAAGTTTGACAAAAGAACTTTATTTGAGCAAAACATTGTAAAGATGAAGCGGGATCCAAATGGCAGGTGATAGAACTAAGTTCACCGCATGTATCAATGTTTCTCACAGAGTGCAAACAATTTTCTTTTGTATATAAGTTAAGTATTTGCATGTTTAGCTTGATTTCTGTTCTGCTTCCTAATGTATGAAAGCCGCTTTCACTATTTTTTCCTCCTGTGATCAGGAAATTATGACTTGCTAGTATAAAACAGTAATCACTGATCAACTATCATTGATAGAACTTCCTTATAAAGTGATTTTGGTATGTTCAATTTGTCTGTCCTGTGCTTACAAAGCCCTCCGTTTCTCACTACTGTTCTATTTCTGTGAATATCTCGAAGTCAATTCCACAATTGTAATACATCCATGTACTGTAGTATTCTACATATACTGAAGCAGTTAATAAAGCTATTCACACAACCAGTCTAGGGCTGCCCAGCCTCTGCTAGGCTGCTCATGTGCAGTGCCAGGATCACTCCCGAGCCCAGTGCTTCTGCCAAGCTTTACCTTACTTTTAACCCCGGCCTTTAGCCAGGTCTAAGGGCACAAATGCACCCTTAACCCTGGTGCTGGGGTTGTGTGTATGCTTGGGCTGCAAGCAGCCCGAGCATACACAGAGAAGGGTGCCTAGAGCATCTATTTCACAGGAGTATTCCCAAATGCACCACACTCATCACATGATACATTGTGGGATATCCGGAGACTGCTTGGAGCAGTGTGGATCATCTGGGAGTGCAAGCCATGTTCCCACCAGCATTGTCATACTCATCTGGGGGAAGGTAAGTTTTAACTGGCCCTTCCCCCACCCACCTGCACAATCGTGTGCATAGCCTTGTTTGAGTATGCATCAATTTGTAATTCAACCTACATTTTTAATAGTATGGGGTCCAGATAATTGAGGATGCTAGGAGGTAAGGTGAATTCCACACATCTAAAATGTAATGAAGTTTATAAAGAACAGAATTCAGCCTTCCTATTTTCTTGTTCCTTCTAATTCTCCTCCTCATCAGAACCAGGCCACCTTCACACATAATAAGAAACTGTAGGTCCAACAGACCCACGGTTTGCCACCATTCCCCCCTCCATGTTCCCAGATGATCTAATCTGGAGTCTGGGAGACTGTGGCAGGGGAACTGGCTGCACATGCTTCCTCCATCAAATGATGGACAGCCATGGCAGCCAGCCAGATATGGAGACTAAGTTCAGACATAACACAGAACTGAGGGTCCCTCCTCCCGGATGCTTACCTGTCCAAATTTGGATGTAAGTGCTGGCCTCCTCCCTGCAGTCTGCAAGACTGCAGAGAGGAGGGGGAGTTGGTTGCCAGGCTTCCTCCTTTGACTGATGGGCAGCTGTGGCAGCCAATCAGGACAGAGATAGGGAGGAGCTTCCTTCCCTCAACTCCAGTCCAAGTGAAGGCTGCCTCCATTACTGAATTTGGATGACTGGAAACCCAGACCTCTGGCATGGTTGCCTGAGATTTGGCATGATGTCTGAAGGTGGCCCCAGACTGCACTAGGCTATAACTAACCTATATCATTCTTGAAAAGCTATCCAGGATGAAAGGATGGATTCCTAACAAACTCCATTCATGTTACCACTCAATCCAGTTTAAGCAACTGTGCAATAAATGTAATTTTAGCTGCATATATAGGTATATTGGTATAGGTTGAAGCAACATGGAATCACGCCAGTATATGCCAAACACTTGGCATGTGAGTTGGTCTATGTAAACCACATCAACTGAATCATCACTAGCATCACTTGCGCTGCTAAAGAGGCAAGGTTCACTTAAAACTGAAAAGTCACCTTCCTCCTTCAGCAGTCCAAGGTCAGCCATGAGCTCCATGAAGCTGACATTGGGCAGTTACTCCCCGCTCAGTCTAACTTACTGCATAAGGTATTTAATTAGGATGAAATAGGTTTTTGGAAGAACCATATATGTTGCCATGAGTTGACTGGTGTGGGATCTTAAAGTAAACACCTTAAATGACCATGCAGTTCTCTCACACACATTTTGTTAAATGATGAAGAGAAATAAAGCTTCTCTGAAGTGCTAAATGAAATATTCTTCAGCAATGCAAAGGAGCCCTAGTGTGGAGGCCATATCAACATGACCTTCGTATTAGATTTCATCTGCATTGCTGAAGTGTTGCTTTCCCATTATCAGGTGGTCTTTAATAAGAAATATAAGTAGATGTGCTTTGAGTAAACTTATTCACTCACTGTTTAAATATTAAACAGTGAACTGTTTGGCTATTTAGGTTAAACTATCATACAGTGTGAACCAAAGAAGCTCCAGTCATGTTACCTGATTTCTACCAGCTGAAAAAAGAAGCTTCAGTTGTTTAAGTAGAAAATATATCTTTAAAAGATAAATTGATAGAGACCATAATGTTAGACTTGAGTAAATTATTTTCCCTCTTTCTCTTAAATTACACTTTGCCTAGCATAGATCAAGTGTGCCATTATCACTGCAATGTAACATATTAATTATGCAATTACTGCATTTTATAATACCCTTTTATCTGCATTTTTTTCTTCACACAAAACATGTCTCATCAATTGAATGAAACAAAAGAAGAGACAAAAGATAAAATTCCCATTCATCATTGACCCACAGAGGTTATATATTCCCTTTGCCATTTCCCCCCTTAATACCATTATCCCATGAATATATTTCCATTAAAGATTCTCCAGGGAACTTACTCCCCCATCCCCAGAATTGTTAAGTGTATCAATGTTGTATGGTATATGCTCTCCTTATCTGAATAGGTTACGAGTAGGTTAAGGAGATATTCTTTCTGTGTTGGATCCACTTGTTGGTGGAAAAGTAAAACCAAAGTGATATTTTGTGGCTCAGACATTAAAAGAAGTTGAGGCATTAGATGTCATTTGGAACAATCTTATATGCTTGCAAGTGCTATGGGAATATATAAACAGTTGAGATTATGGATCTAACCTGTTCTTTCAGCATTTAGAGGTTTTAAGGCCAGGAAAATGAAAGCTGAAACAGGAAATCTGCAGATTTTTCCCTGTCTGCCCAAGGGATTTTGGGACATAGGTGACACCCTAGAGGCCTCATCCTCAGCCAAACTGACTTCATGCATACTTTAAAAAAGCTACACTGGTTTTCATGTAGCTGACATGACAACTAAACTAATGTTTGTAGTTAAAATAGTTTGCCAGCACTGATCTTTAATATATAAATGATACTTCTGACATTTGAGTTTGAGTTTCACATATTTCACTTAAATATTTTCAGTCGTAGGACAATTCAACCTTATTCTCCCCTTCAGTATGTGTGCGTACTGAACACATGAAGAGGGGGCCATGTTAAACCCTTGGCCCTGCTTTCCAAGCTCCATCTGTTCAGTATGAAAGACACAGGAGCTGCACATATGATCAGAAACCCTGATCATTCAGGTTCCCAGTTGTGTGGAAGAATATACTGTAGCTAATGTGTAATATAGCTGTAGCTAATGTGTTGAGGACAGAACAGCATGAGGCAAGTAGGCCCAATCATGCTTCACTTCTATGTACTCTGTATATGTGCATATTGAAACTCAGAATAAGGCTCTTATCTTTTACTTTTAAGAGGAAAGAAAAGTTTATGGTTCAACTTCTACCCCTTATTTTTGTCAAGGTCTAGTACACTGTAGGGAAGAGATGCACTTGTGTTCAGTTCCAATAAATAAAAACATGGAGAAAAGAAATACATCTCTGAAATCAGCAGGAGAAGTAGACTTCCAGACAGTTTCATAAACTGTTGAATGACATTTAAATATTGAGAATGTAAGGCCCAGATGTGCATGCTGTGAAATCTTCGTAACATTAAATGCTAATATCCATAAAGCACAATGGTTATGAATTGAAATTCATAAGTCTTTTTGCTAAACTATTATTGCTGCTTTCGTGTTCAAAACCTGAAGATGTTTTGATTTTTGCATTTCATTTTTATCTCCACAGCGCATTTTTATTCACATGCCCTACTTTTTGACTTACATTAAATAGCGACAGAAGACGAGTGGCTTAGGCTAGAATTTTTTAGGTAAGAAATGGAAAATGTAAGGCTGCACTGTTTTACTGTTCTCCTGTAATACAGCACAGCCTGCCTATTGCCTGATAAATCACTGCATGAGAATGAGTGAAGTACCAAGGTATAGTTTCTTAAAGCAAAATTGTAGTCTACTGTATGGAATTGGTTTCAGACTTATAAAGTTGGAAGGATAATACCCATTAATACATTGACAGTTTCTGTCAATGATATTATGACTGTGAAGATTGGAAACTATCATCATTGTTGAGCTAATAAAAAAAGTATTATCACCTTGCCTGCTTTGCCTCTTTCTAGAAGCAAGGATAGAACGACAGCAGTTGCTCTTCAAAGATGTGCAACATGTGCATTGTCAAGAGCACAGAATCAACCACATGGGACATCGTGTCAGCAGATAATGGTAAAGTGTGCCATCAAGTCGGTGTCGACTCCTGGTACCACAGAGCCCTGTGTTTGTCTCTGGTGAAATACAGGAGGGGTTTACCATTGCCATCTCCCGCAAAGTACAAGATGATGCCTTTCAGCATCTTTCTATATTGCTGCTGTCCAATATAGTACCAGCGGGGATTTGAATCGGCAACCTTCTGCTTGTTAGTCAAGCTTTTCCCCGCTGTGCCACTTAAGGTGACCTTAACCACCTGGGACATAGTGTCAGCATATACAGATGATGATTTAAAGCAAGATGCAAAACATCTGGGTCCAGTTCAAGTTATAGTCCTGCAAAAGGAGGCTGCATATCTCTTAAAAAATAGAACCCAGGCTTCATCAGGTCAGTGAAACAATGACAACAAGCAGGCAGTCAAATGTGAAGAGGAGTAAGGGAGGTTCCGAAAGAGTCTGTCTCCATTACCAAAAGTACTACTGTTGTCCCCAGAAATGAAATGGATATTGTGTACAGCCTGAGATATATAGACCTACAGCCCAACATACTGTATATATATCTACAATACAAGCGTGTATTTCATTTTACCTGTTTAACACAGACAAAGAAACAGGGCTGTGCTTGGGCCAAATTGCAGGCCAAATCCTGATAATTATCCAGACCATTCTTGTATCATGCACATGATTCAGGCAATAGTCTGGATTGTATCAAGCTGATAATCAGTATTGGCTCAATGCATCAGGATAGGGGTGGGATGAGCTTACCTTAATGAAGATCCAGCTTCTATGAAGACAGCCTTCTGGCAGCCATGACAGCATGTTTCGAGTTCTCACATTTCTTCCCTGATCTTGCCCTATAATACACCAGGAAAAACATCATCTTGAAGTTGTGTCATCATGAAGTTGTGTCATTTTCTTGGTGCATTACTAGGATGGGCCCGTGGGGGTGGCCACACCCTATCGTTACAGGGTACAGCCATATTTTTCCCCACTAAATGAAAAATTTCCCTTTCCTGGTGCATTATAGGTTGAGTTATAGGGGAAGGAAAGGAAGAAATTTGCAACTGACTAGAAGGTAGCTAGTTTCTTCAGAGAAGTATCTTCATTAAAAGGTAAGCCCCTCCAATTTACACAAAATATCACTGGGATTTAAAGAAAGAACCACAAAGTGGATCCAGGATACAAAATGGTGGCCAGAAATGACACCAGAAGTCACTTCTGGCCACCCAGGAACCACAGATAGGCAAATTTTTGAGTATGTTTATAAACTGTGTATAACGAGGTTGGGTCTATATGGGTGAAACTGCAAAACCACATAGAAGTTAAACTGTGCCAGGACCGCAGATAATGAGGGCCACCTGTATTAGTCCAATGTGATGCACAGCCCTACACTATACCATGAACCAATGTATATGATACAATTTTGCCAGATGAGTTTCAGTGTAGCATATTTACATATGCTACATAAGTAGCATCCTAAATTCCAGCGGTCATCCTGTGAAATGAAATGATATGGTTATCCTTTTCAAACTACTTGAACATATTAGGCTGCTGACATGGGCATATTAATGCTATTGAGTTGTGAAGACAAATTGATGTTGATGTTGTTCATGAAAATGATCTTCACATAGAAACATGTGCAGAGTTCACATGTGTTGCAAATGTTGCTAAAAATCTAGACTGAGAAAAACAATGAAAATTTCAGGATGAAACAATGAAACTTTTGTAGATGAGCCACTCATGTGACTAAAAGAATAGCTGAGGGAGCGGTTGGTAAGGGTATGTGAGCCAGCAGGTACTTCAGTTTGAATCCAGACCAGATTCGAATTGACCCAGCCTAGTCCAGGCTTGGGCTTGGCCAAACTGGGCCCAGTCATCGAACCAGACCAGTTTGCGGGCTGGCTCGAGGGGTATATTCATAAAGGGGAATCCGGCTAGGATTCCCCTTTACAAGTTCAGAGGGATTCCCAAACCTAAGGGGGAGGGGTTTAGAGGGGAAAGTCCTTTTTACCTTTAAATTGTAGGTGCCAGGGTGCCAGGGATGGTGGAGGCAGCCATAGTGGTTGCAGCTGTGGCAGCAACAATGGCAGAGGTGGTGGGGAATCCTCCAACCCATCCACCACCCTCCCAAATGACAGCCCGGTCCAGTTGCTGCCTGGTTCTGGCCAGTTCAGTTTGGTCAGAATGAGATTTTCAATACAAACCATGAATCCACTCTCATTTGCTATCAGAGAATCCACACTCAGAACACCTCAGAAACAATAGAACCCTGTACCCCATGGGTTAGAAACCCATGGGGGTGGCTGGAATCCTCTGTGGACTACACCACTACTCGCTCTGGGCCACCCCAGCACCCCCCAAGTGCAGATATGGGGCTGCCTAAACCTCCATTATACCTGATGAGAAAAAACCTTAAAGATGCGTAAACTTCAACAAATCACCAAAAATCAGCCCTCTGCCCAAATCCTTTGAAAAAGTTCTGGTAGCTTCCTTGCCCCTACACTACCATCAACCCCACACCACTCTAGGCCACCCCTCCCCCCCCCCACGTGAAGTGATACACCCTCCACTATACCTTATGGGGGGAAACCTTAAAGACGTGTAAAATTCAACAATTCACCAAAAATCAGCCCTATGCCCAATCCCTCTGCAATTTGGGTGGTAGCCTCCACCCATTAGGCACTACCACCCCACCCCACTCTTCTACCCCAGATCCCACTTTATGCCCAAAATCTTCCCCAAAGACACTAAAACTTCAACAATTAACCAAAAATCAGCCATTTGCCCAATCCCTCTGCAATTTGGGTGGTAGCCTCCATCCATTAGACACTAAAACCCCACCCCACTATTTTGGCCCTGAGATCCATTTTTTTGATCTGAATCAATTCAGATTTGGATTAATTCGGATCCGAATTGCATCTGGGTTGATTCAGATGGGTCAGATTCGGACCCAAAAATGAATTTGGGGGTGTTTTGATTCAGATCTGAATTGAAACACTGAAAATCCAAATTGCACACCCCTAATGTGCAACGGCCTCCAAAATGGCCGTTGCGATGGGGGAAAGGCCCAGAAAGGGCTGAAGAACACCTGAACCAAGCTATTTTTGGCACAAGGAAAGTCGGCTGGGGGAGTGGGAATCTCCGTGGACACCCCTTCCCATGGCCTCTGAGAAGGCCCCCGGAGGCACTAAGTACTGTTAGAGAGAGAGAGAGAGAGAGAGAGAGAGAGAGAGAGAGAGAGAGAGAGAGAGAGAGAGAGAGACTTGCAAAGCTGGTTTGGTTTGGCCTTGAACTGTCAAACTGAACTGTTTCAACATCACACCTGTTTGCACATCCCTAGTGTGAAGGCCATTTGCATCACCATGAGATTTGCTAGCACCTACCATTTAGGAGCTCCCAAAGCACTCAAAACAGCTCTTCTGGATGACATTGAGCAGATGCAATAGTCGCAAAGAAGTAAGATTTCTTCACTGCCAACACAGCCAGACAGTAGGCCCTGATATGGGCAGTAGCCTAGGCTGTGCTTGGTTGTATTTAATCTGAGTTTTCCACCAATGTCACTCAAGCTGTCTACTGACTTACTTCATTGTCCACAATCTCCTGTATATGAGAAGAAGGACATGGAGAAGGAGAACTAACAAAACAGTAGATCAGGGAAATAAGTGAAAAAAATCAAGGAACATGAAAACATGGTGCAGCACTAATATTTACAAATATGTGAAGGTGAGGATAGCTTTGTCAAATGTCAAATCTGAAGATAGTAAAGGCTCAGCTGTCAAATAGGCAGTGTAATGGGAATAAATGCCAAATCTAGAAATATTAGCCTTGCATCTTCAGCATATCTGGGAACAAAATATGTGCTCCTAGCCAATTTGTACATCCACAATATTTTCTCCCTGTACCTGGACCTACCACTGAGACTGGCCTCAAGGAACCTTAATAAGACCTTAGGAGAATAGCCCATTAAAAACAAATAGTTTGAAATAACCTGAAATGAAACAAAAGTACTGGAGTGTAAAAAGCAATACAAGCACAGGGATGCATCCATTGGGTTTTACTTATACTCTCTTATGGACCGGAGTGAGTGTAAAAAGCAATACAAGCACAGAGGTCCAACTATCCATTTTCCTTTTACTAGGGCAGCCCAGCCTGGGCTAGGCTGTGCGAGTGAACAGCCTCATTGTTTCAAGAAACAGACACAAAGCCAACAAAATAAAGTAAAAAAGATCCAACAACCACACCATTGTAAAACATAATCATGACAGCGGCATTGTCAGTTTCTTGGCTGATGAATGAACTATATCAAGATGCAAACCCTAACAGCTAGGGATTTGTGAGCTGGCTGACTTTGAGCCAGGCTCGACATTTAGCTGGCCTGGTTCGGGCGGCCCAAGTTTAAACCGGCCCGGCCACCAGTTCAAAGAACTGGCTCACAGGCTGGCTTGTGGGGTATACTTGTAAAAGGGAATCCAGTGAGGATTCATTTTTACAAGTACAGGGGGATCCTCTAACCTAAGGCAAGAGGAAAAGGTACTTTTTTAACCTTTAAATTGTAGTTGTCGGGGGTCTATAAGCAAAGAGGTATTTCCTACCTAAGATGGTGTTCACAGAATGGACACCTTGCTGGCTGTGGCAGAAGCTTTTCTCAGCCATGCCAGTGCTGCCCCCCGCACTGTGGTCCAGAAGACGGCTTGGTGCTGTACTCCACATATGCAGTGCAGGGGAGAACACCAGTGGGGCCGAGAGGAACCACCACAGAGCAACCTCTGCCATTGCTGCGGACCTGCCACCACCACAGCTGGTAAGGTGCCCTCTAACCCAGCCTCCGCCCATCTGTCGAACACCATTTTAGGTCAGGAATCCCTGTTTGTTTGTAGATGGGAATCCTTACTAGATTCCCCTTTACAAGCAAGGCAGTCGAACTGGGTCAATCTGATTTGAACCAGTTTGACGTCATGAACTGAACCACTGGCTGGTTCTAACCATTCTGGCTGGTTCTAGTGGTTCTAACTCTGGCCATGCACACCCCTACCAAACAACATCAAACAGAAATATATTTAACTTGCTATGAACAATTTGCAATACATTTTGTGATTATATCCATACTGGATTGCTGACATGCACTTTACATGAGGCTGCCTTTGACAGTTCAGAAACTTCAACTGGTTCAGAATGCTGTTACAAGGATGCTCATGGGAGCTAATTGGTTCATGAGCATTGCACCTATTCTGCAGCAGCTTCACAGCTTACAGTTGCTTCTGGGCTAGATTCAAAGAGCTGGTTCTGCTATGTAAAAGCCCTACACAGCTTGGGCCGGGGATATTTGTCAGATCATATTCACCCAATGAATCTGCCAGGCTCCACTATTCTATGTCACAGGCCTCGTGGCTCCATCACTGATTCAACCGCCCCACCCACACCAATTGAAAAGCATGATATAAATATGCTTATTGACAGCAGCAACAGAAACACAACTTGTATTTGGCCCTTCCTTTAGAATTTGTTGGTCCTCCAAAATATTTTTGTTCTTTCATTCTCATAATTATAATTACACTCAAACCTGCCTTTTCCTCTCTATGCCTCCTTTGTTCTTCATTCCCACTTGCCATTCCTTCCCCATTCCTATTCCTGATTTTTAGAAAGCATTTTATATCCCTCTGCTTCTCCTCCTTTCCTAGTCACCCTAAAATGACTGGGTTAATTATTTTCTTCAGCAACTGATGCTGGAAGCAGGACTTAATTTGAACCCATACTTCCCAGGGCAGCACTTGGGAAGCACTTTCAGTGACAGTACCCACAAAATCCCACTGATTCCTATGTTTTGCAAAACACTTGCTTTATAAACTATACTAGTAGGCTACATATTTTTGGTACATATATGTATTACATACATACTGTTAGGTTACATATGCCCCCTGCTAACTGAGCAAAGAGGCACCTTTTTAAAGTGGTGATTCTCTTTATTTAGCAGAGAGAAAGCAACTGGCCGTATCCATGCCCGGCATATCATTCCACCAGTGGCTATTGATGGTGTTTTAGATTGTGAGCCCTCTGTGGACTGGATAGCCCCCCTCCCCCCCTCTCCATTTTGGGAACTTTTATTGAAAAGCAATATTTATTTATTTGTTTGTTTGTTTGTTTGTTTATTTGTCGTATTTGTCATATATTTCCAAATTAAAAAACACCCACTTTTTGTGTGCTTATTTCTGAATCTGTTTATTTCTAAGCAAGTTGTAGCAGATTATTGCCTTTGTCTCAGAGCAAGCTTATGGGAGGGAAAGAAATGCTGAATCATCCCTGCTGAGCTGCATGACTAGGCTTATCTTAAAACTCTTCTGTATTTTTGGTAGGTTAAAAAATGGCTGCCACCACCACTCATCTTTAATTCAGAGTTTGAAACTCCATGGGCTTGTGGTGGAATTCCCAGGGAAAACTCTTCCTTTTGCTATTGGAAAAGTACAAATATCTTCCACATGTATACCTGCCAGTGGTGAGAAAACTGATAGCTGTGGACTGCCTGAGGTGTGTTTGCACCAGTTTAAATCCCCCTTTCAACCCCACTTTCTCCTGAGTTAAAAAGCCACTCGGAAAGGCTTGTAAAAGAAAAGAACAAAAAGAAAAACAGTTTTATTCAAATGCTACAGACTGCTTCCGTCTGAGGCTTTCTCAAGCTTTTAGTTACAGGTAAAAATGCTCAGTAGGTTACAATAATACTTCAAAAAGCACCCCAAATGGTGTTGGGGCAGCACACTTCAAAAATCATGGTTACCCAGTCGTAAAGAACAGGTATGTAGGAAAATGCAAAAGCACACTTAAAAGCTTACAGTACAGGTAAACAATCAGACAGTATCAGGTATACACAAAACACGCACCAAAGAAACTGAAAGTCTAACACAAGTCTGACTAAACAAACCTTTCCATAGACTAACTTCCCAAAGCCAAAGCCCAGGCTTCCTTTTCTTGAACTTGTTGTGAGCCCTGCCTCATTTGTACACTAAATATGCTCTGGAGCTAGCATAAGAAATTAGGCTTGTTTCACCAGTGTCACATAGTGACAAGTTCTTTATACAGTGACCATGTATGTTCTGGGCTCAAAGGTAAAAAGAAGACCAAATACTCTCACATAATTCAATGGGCCTTATTGAGTATAAAATATTGTCAGAGCCACAGCATCAATTTAACTGAGCAAGAAACAAAACAATCAGTCAGAGCTACTAGTAATAGCAAAGCAGTGTTCCTAACTGTCATATGTGTGGAGATGCATACCATCTCAGTAATTACTTCTAATTAGCAAGAGAGAGAGAAATTAGAAAGGAGAAGGGGGAGAGAGTTGCTTGGAAGGGGGAATGGCAGAGTGCGAGGGTTTCATGAGGGGGAGGGAATTTGAAGGCAATGGCTGGTTCTTTGAAGAGGCATATTACCGGATCTTGTTCTGGCCAAATGGATGCGAGGCTAGTGTCGGTTGCTGGAGAGCGTCGCAGGCAAAACTTCAGAAGGAAAGCTGGTGCTGGGGTTTACAGACAGGGATAGTCCTTCAATCCTCACCCTGCGGCAAGAATCACCATGCAGTCTCTTGTCTGCAAGACAAGGACTTCTGCTAGCTATGCAGCTAGACACCAGGCACTTAGGGTACACACATGAGCAAGTCTTGCTTGTTAGGCAAAGATTGCTGAAGCTATGCCCAGAGAGCTGGCTTCTTATATGTGTTAAGAAGGAAGATCCTAAGCTATGTGTGTGAGACAGCAAGTATATCACTTCTTGTGTAAATCTACCCAGTGAGCAATTCTAAAAACATTCAAAGTAGTAGCAATAGGATGCATGTGTGAGACTAGTAATTAATGCATCTAATTCAAAATTGTAAATATTGAAATCACCAGAGAACAAAAGCACAAAAATTTTGACTAGTTCCTTACAGAAATGATGAGTCATACAGAGCTCTGCTCTGTAATTTGACTATTGTAAACATTCTGCCAGAGGAAATGCAGGACTTCCCAAAGCCATTACCCGAGAGCAAAGACCAGACAATTTGGCTTGTCTCTTAGGAGTTAGTCATTTCACTCAAAGTTCAGGCATCAATTGATTTCTTAATAAAGTAGAATCAGACGTGGGCCTTGATTTCACATAATTTTGGATTTGTAACTCCGGGCCCAATGTGGTGGCCAGGGTGACCACAAGAAATTCACCAAATTCTGGTTGAGAACTCAACCAGCCCTCCTGTATTTCCAGGACCTGCAGAGGCATTTTCCTGCAGCCAGCCTTTATGGCCACATGTCCTCCTCTGCACCCCCAGCCAGCTTCTTCAACAAATAACTTCCCCTTCATTCCATTGGCTCTCACAGTCCCACTGGTGCTGATTGGCTGAGCCCTGGCGTTCACCAGCCTGTCAGTCAGGACATGGTTAACTTCTGGTTAACTCTTTTTTTTTGGGGGGGGGGGTGGCTGATCACTACACAAGTACCTTAGGATTTGTTTTTTTCAAAGGCTTAGGCAAATTGATGGGAAACAGATCAATTAAGACTGAGAGCCAAATAGATCCTTGTTCAGAGGCAGTTTACCTATGAAGACCAGATTCTAGGAACAAACAAGAGGGTGATTATTGTTTTAATGCCCTAATAGTCTTTCCAGAGACATATGGCGGATCATTATTGGTGCGTGTGTGTGCGTGTGGGGGGGGGGAGATGTTGGTCTAAGTGTTGGTCTTTTATCTGATCCATCAGTGCTTGCTCTTCTTATAGTTTGTGAGCAGGTAAGACCAAAATTATGTTTACCCCTCAATAAAAAGTAAACTGTAAATACTTCCTATAGTTTTCTTTCAGAGAATATTTACTCTCTCGATTTGCTGGCATAACACCTAGCAAGTAATCACCTAAATCTGTAGAAGAGAATGCAATGCTCCATTTTATTCAAATAACCCCTAGACACTTTGTCAGCAAAATGGCTTTGTTCCTGTACTCAGCTTTGAAACACTGGCTTATTCCCAGCAATATCAAAACCCTGGCAGAGACAGGTATCTGCATACCTGATTTACTGAAGCTTTCAGAAATATACAGGAATTTGGAAAGAAGAGTGTGTAAAATATTCCTTTTCTATCACAGAAAAATTTACAAACTCTCAACTCTACATCCTTCTTTAAATGAATCAGATTTATATTTGAAAGTTGCCTTGCTTAATAAATGTATGTGAACTTTTGTATATTCTTGTAAAGCAAATTCCTCTCTACTTCTTACTGTTTGGTGCAACATATCAAGCACTGCATATGCACATCTTCCAGGCATTTTGGCTATGTCAGAAGATGGGACCTATGACAATACTGAGAAGGGGTGGGAGGGACATGTGCTTGTTGTATACTAAATTCCCTTCCAAAATGTAAGAACAGAACAAAGGCATGATTCCGTCAATACTGCATAGATTTCCTGTAAAATGTGAGACTTCCCAAACCCTCATATTTGATTAATACACATGAGCCCTTAACATACAAGATCTATCTGTCTGCCATGTACTAGCCATTGTTTCCTCTGTGGTAGTGAAAAAATGAGAGATGAAAGAATTACAAAGCTGCCTTTTAAATCTCATAAATAAATGGCAGTCTTGTGTGATCCAAATTTCAATTTACAAAGCCTTTCCCTCCCAGTAGAAATCCTCTTTTAGGCATTTTAATGGTTAGCACTGAATTAATGAATTTCAGTTTTGAAAACATTTTTATCTGCTCTTTCCCCCCCTCCCTGCAACAGAATTGTTGCCGTTTGTTATAAAGTAGCATCTCACATTAGCTGTGATGCTGTCCCATATAGAATACATAATATGATAAAGTGCGTAACAAGAGGGCTGCCATTGCTTAAACCTTAATTTTGACTTCATTGCAAATCTGCCATTCAAGATGAATGGAATTTTTAGTTCATGTGATATATTTGAATATTAGCCGAACTTTTTATTATTTTTACTTCTAATATATGTACAGTATTTGTCAGTGGTGGTGAGTATGTACGTGTATAACATTCCTGAAAGCCCCAGTAGTATTCATTAAATTCTACACCAGAGGAAAAAAACAAGAAAACTTTTCAGAAGGCTTCATTTATATTTTTCTCTGATGTAATATATAGCAAGCAGCACAGAATTTAACAAGGTAAATTGCTCTCTGTTCAACATGTACTCAAGGACTAAAATAATCTAGCCTGCTATTACACTGAAGCTGCTATTTTAAAAATTGTCTTTCAGATACAGCCAGATAAACATTAGATTTGGTACAGTATCAAAACTATGTTACATATTTGACAGATCAGATGATTAGGAGATAATAGGATGCAATCTACAAAAAATTAGGTATGCCTAGAATTTAGATATGACTAGAATCCTCTTTTCCTCTTTCTAAACATATTATTTGGAAATCACATCGATTTCTATTTGCTAATCTTCATAGGTATTGGTTTATCATTTGAGTACAATCTTTTTTGGAAACAATTTGATTTATGCTCTCAGTTAATCTTTTAAATCTGCGGTTCCAAACATCCTTACTTTGAATTAAATTTCATTTTAATTGGATAAATATGTTTAAGGTTGGAATATAATATAAAATATACCGTTTTTGTTGGTAGGGCAAAAGATGCAATCCAAAGACCATTACTTGAGTTCTTTGGAAGTAAATTTATCTGCATTATGCTCACAAACTATAGCCATCAGTGTCATAATGAATACTGTCTTGGTCTCCTGGAGTAAATGGCTTTATGCATGACTCTTAATATCATTTCAGCCAGCATCAACAGAGGTGCAATAACCCCCAGACCTTGGGCACCCATTCCGGACCTCTAAGGTCCTGGGGGGGGGGGCTCCAAAGGGCTGGGGCCAGAGACCTCTGGCAGCCAACCCGCCCCCATCCCGCCAAAGCTCTGCTTTTTTTTTTTTTAATGCTTACCACAACTGAGGGGTGGCTGTGGGTGTGGGGGAGCAGAGCAGTCCCTCTCCCTTCTCCCCCCTCCCCCAGCAGCGGTGGGGACCAGGAGCAATGCCGGGCCCATATGTTTCAGGGGGCCTCACACGGGGGGAGGGGCTCGCAGCTGGGTGGTCTGGGTGCCTAAATTATCTTGGTGTGCCCCTGGGCACCAATAGTGATTTCAGGACGGCAGAAACAATCTACTTAATTTTTAAAAATCAGTAAGAAAAATGGTCCCCACCTCCAAAGGGCTGGCAGCAAAAACAACCTGAGACTTGTGTCTCCTTAAACCTAGCCAATTTATTGTAGCATAAACTTTCATGGACTACTTCAACAGACCGCTTCATCATGGAACACTTCATCAGATACCAAAGCAGACTGAAGTCTATGGAAGCATTAAAGTAACTTGGTTAGTCTTTAAAGTGTCACAGGAAACTTGACTCTTTTTAGTTTTTAAAATGCATTTCCCAATTATAATATCTCCAGACCACCAAAGAATTGCAAGGGAATCCTCCCTAAACCATGTGTGTTCTCTTCATGGTCCAACTACAAAGCATATACTGAACTATGCAATGAATGATGAGAGCTTAATACCTATCAGAAGATTACAATATGCCTCAAGAATAGCATAGGACAGGGGTTCTCAAACTTGGGTCCCCAGACGTTGTTGGACTACAACTTCCATAATTCCAGCCTCTGGCCATTGTGGATGATGGGAGTTGTAGTCCAAGGACCCAAGTTTGACAACCCTTGGCATAGGCATAACTCAGTAAATCGAAGGGAGACTACACAAATGCATGTTTCTCAGCAGCAACAGCAACAAAAACAACAGCCCACCTTACTACAGAGTACTCAAGGCAACTTACACATTACATTTTATAACGAGTTTATAAAGTTTATAAAATGGCACCACAAGAGACAGAAATAATAGAAAATGTAAGAATGCCCCTCCCAAGGCCTCGTGCAGCAGGGAGGGCAATTTGTCCCAGCCCTGCCTCTGCACGAGCCCAAGAAGGCTCCCAATTGGTTGGGGCTTTATTAAGGGGTGGGGCTGAAGCTGCAGTTATGGCTGCTCCCCGCCCCAAACTTTCAGTTGGTGCTGGGCTTTCCCCTCTCTCCCATCCATAAGCGCAGAGCGGGCTTTGGTTGGTCATCCTTTTGGGGGCCGGGTAGGAATTTTTGGCTTTCAACAAGATTGGCTGGTGTTGGTTTTTTTTCCGCCTACTCCGCTCTGTTAACCTAGCTGCTAGTTAGTCAATTGGTCACAATGGGTCAGGGACAGTGTGGGCTGGGTTGTCAGGAATGAGGTTTGAACATCGGTGAGCACCCTTGGGCAGTTAATTTGGTGGATTGGTCAAACGCTCCCATGTGGTTTTCGCAGTGCAGGGATGCTGGTTGGCCATGAGACCAGCTTCAGGACTTCGCAAATCCTAGGGCTCAGCGGTCCGGGAACTACAAAGGACTAGAAGTGTCCAGACCCCTTCGGGGCTGACTATGAAGAGATAGGAGTGGGTGCTTACTTGCTTCTTTCCAGAGTCAGGGTGTGTCGCCCATTTAGGACGCGGGCTAGGACTGGGAAGTCTGAACCTGGTCTTTGTTATGCCCGCACTGTCGGGGGGTGGGGGGTGGGGAGTGGAGTGTTTCTCTCCTATTGTCTGCTACTCATGTTATAAATTGTTCAATAAAAGTTGTGGCCCTTTTTATCCCAATACTTGGTATCTGTGTCTTCTTGGACTTGGGTCTGGGGACAAAAACTTCTTAATACAATAACAATATTAAACAAACTAAATCAACATCATGTAAAACCAAGCAACAAGAGCAATGGTTTTTTATTCCAGTTTTAATTCCACACAAATCTTAAAAAGCTAATCAGACTAGAGGCATCAATGAGTAATGCCCAGCAAAGGATGACTTCACAATGCTTTGATATAAATGCTTTGGAGAGGAGAGCTGGTCTTGTGGTAGCAAGCATGACTTGTCCCCATAGCTAAGCAGGGTCCACCCTGGTTGTATATGAGTGGGAGACTTGATGTGTGAGCACTGCAAGATATTCCCCTCAGGGGATGAAGCCGCTCTGGGAAGAGCAGAAGGTTTCAAGTTCCCTCCCTGGCTTCTCCAGGATAGGGCTGAGAGAGATTCCTGCCTGCAACCTTAGAGAAGCCGCTGCCAGTCTGCGAAGACAATACTGAGCTAGACGGACCAATGGTCTGACTCAGTATATGGCATTTTCCTATGTTCCTATAATATCAGCATATGACAATTACGTATTTCATACATTCAGTCATTGAGTGATGAGCAGTGAGTGATATAAACACACATTTAACTAGTGCTGAGCACACCTTATAGTTGTCATGGAGATGCCACAGAAAACAGCTTCCCATTTCCAGTTGTAATTTATAGTAGCTCTCACCATGTGAACTGGTACCATCACATTTTGAAGGTTTTGGCTCTCTGAAGAGCAGGGCTGGTCCTACGATGAAGATGGCCACTTCAGGCAGTAGTGTGGGGTACATCTCAGTGGCAGCATGGTTGCCCATCTATAACTCCCCCTCATTTATGGACTGCAGAGGAAGAAAGGCAAAATGGTACCATGCTGCTTTTCTTCTTCCCTTCCCAATTAGTCAATTGGACCTGCAGTTCCGCATTACATGCTAATGCAGCCACTGTGTTTGTTTGTCTCCTCTTCACTTGATGTGCTGAATTTCGAACTGAGAGGCTCTCTCTCTGTCACTGCATAAGAGACTTAGTTAGTTTATTGTTTTCTTAGCCTGTGTAAAATTAGTAATAAATATCAAACTCTTGTTTCCCAGTTAATGTAAGCTTCCTGTGTAATCACTTATACAAGATAAGTAATTATTCTGCAACATGCTCTGAGTCTGTATGGTCTTGCTCTATGTTCTCAAGAGCATTTCAGCCAAGTCAGAAAATCTCCTTCATGGGGAGGCCATTTCCGGTAATATACAATAACCAACACAACATGTGCTACAGTTATAAGGACTTATATGCAGAGGCGTAACTATAGGGGGGCAGGGGGGGCACGTGCCCCGGGTGCCATCTTTTCTGGTCACGTGGGGGGAGGGCGCCGCCATGACCAAATTTTTTTTAATTTTTTTAAATTTTTTGTTAATACAAATGTTTCCTGCTCAGTGCAGCAGCGCTGCAGCAGTCAAGGGAGCACGTCGGTGCCCCCTTCCCCATGAGCAGTCCCTTCTGCACTGCCTGCGCCCCCCCCCCATTGCTTTGCTGGCGCCTGGCGGCCAGTCAGTGGCCTGGCTTGGCGGCGGCGGTGGGCTCTTGTGAGGAAAAACCTAAGTATAATGTAGTATGTTGGGGTCACGGTGGGGGTGTGTGCGGTGGGGGGCGCCATTTCAGTGCTTGCCCCGGGCGTCGTTTTCCCTAGTTACGCCTCTGCTTATATGCACTCCAGACTTAAACTGATCTCCCCTCTTTTCTAAACAACAACAACATGGGAATTGTTGTCCAGTGCAGGAGTGAGTGGGCAAGGCCCAGAAATATCTTGTATCTTCACCAAACTACAAATCATAGGGTTATTTTGAGGCAGACATTAACATTAGTCTAGTATAACACCAATGTGTAGCATATATTCATAGCTGCCCAAGTCAGATATTCTGCCAAGTCAGTTATTTCAGCCATGGGGAAACCAAATAATATACAATCCGTTTTTTTAAAATGTTCAATACGGTGCATGTTTCCTGTTTAGTATTCCTGTGAGAAACACTCTGTCAGGTTCTCTCAGCATTATGTTGAGCACTGTCTGATCCTCCTATTCTTAGCTGAAAGTACTTGCACTGATGGATGCTCCCTTATCACACCCTTTGTCATAAAGAAAGTGCGCCAGAAATGGCCTCTTACCAAAACAATACAAATGCTTTCTTAGAATTATTTCCCCCTCCCTTGGAAAGGGGGAAAAAAAAAGAAGAAGGAAACACAAGCAACAGCACCTGAGGAATCAATAAAGCTTCCTCAAATTGAAAAACTGCTAATTCCATCCACTCCCTCCTTCTTTTTGTCATGCTGCTTTATGATGCAATCATTATTGCTTCAGCATTCAAAGATACTTAAACCCATTGTAAATATTACCCCTTTTATAGCTACCTTGCCATAAACATGTCAGAAAGTACTAATGACGAACATTAAAAGACTCCATGAGGTGAATACCCAAGGCTCTTTAATTATTACTTGCACCAAAGTACAAATCTAATTGGACTGAGCTGTTCACTTGGAGCAGGAAGTACTCTCACATTGGAGAGTAAATTTGATTAAGAAATACAGAATTTCAAAGCTATCCACCAAGGTTTTGAAAACACACACACACAATCATAATTACTAGCTGTGGAACAAATTTAATGTTTCCTTCATTGGATACTGCCTAAGGAACATGCACTACCCTCCAAGGAGTTTAGAGGGTTCTAGCCAAAGCTATATTAAGACGGGATTCAATAAAAATATGTCAGTCAATTTTTTTGAAGAAGGCCACATGGGGCTGTTTAGTTCCAAACAAATAGATTTTTCAAGGCTACTGTGTGACACAAATCTAATCCTATTTTATCCATTTATCTTATAAACTAGTGTACAGTATATTTCCTGGGCTTCCTCAGTTGTAGAGTTGACTTATGGTACTACAGAGATGACTCTGTCCATTAACTAAACTTATTTTGTTAAGTTTATTGGCATAAACTGCCCACATTAAAAGCCTCAAAGTACAATAGAAGTGATCTGAAGTTTATCTATATAAAAATCTAAAACTGGAAGAAAAAAATATTAATCCAAAATTATTATTATTGTGATTGTTATTATTATGCTCCACATATTGAATAGATGATGATGTCTGATGTCAGATGTACCTAAGAAAGTTTTGTGTGTGAAATAGGGGAGGAACAATTTTTGCCAATCCCCCCTTCCTTCTGCTGCCTCTCATAACCACTGAAAATATGACCGCATAGTTCTAGAAAAGATCACTGATAAGATTAGATTAATGAAGCCTGAGGGAGTAGATTCACAGTTCTACCATATCTGGGTGGACGATATTCATCATATTAGTAGTAATAGATCTGATTCTAGATTTTCTTGTGATATATGGAAAATATGATTGTTAAATGTATTGTGTTACTATGAGATACTGTTCTTTGTTATTATAATAGAGAGGAGCAAGGATGTTGCAAGGGAGAAGAAAGGGGAAACCGCCTTGGGGTTTTCTTTTAACGAAAGGCGGTATAAAAATGTAAAAATAAATAAAAAATAAATAAATAATATGTTAATACTGAAAATATGTCCTTGACTCTGGGATCTATTTTCTGTTGAGAATTCTCTCTGGTAAGAGATACCCTTCTATTACAGCAGAGTGCACAAAGGCAAAACACTGCAGAGTCTGCCTGGGCATGTGTGTATGCTGAGAGTAAAAGAAACTTGGAGCCAGTTCATAGCTTCAAATCAATATAAGGAGTCTTTATTGGTGAACTCCATTCTAGATAGTATAGTGGAGAGATAGGATCTCTAATCTATCTATCTAGCTGGATGCAGAGGGATGGTTTCTGTATCTCTGCACACATGGTGCAGGGAGAGAGAGGAGCAAGGATGTTGCAAGGGAGAAGAAAGGGGAAAGCGCCAGAGGCCAGGAAGGAAGGAAGGAAGTCCCTGAAAGTAGCAATCTACATATCAAAAGGATAGTGTCAGAGCAGTGGAGAAAGGATGGCCAATGTCTTGACCTCTCTAGCCCTCTGACTCACTAATCTGTCCCCCTCTGTTGCTGAGATGTGAGACAGTGCAGAGTCCTTCACTTCCAACATTTTCTGGGGGGGCATCATGAGCAGCAAAGAAAAAGGAGATTAGCAAAGCTTGCCTCTTCCTTACTGTGTGCACAAAACTTGCTTAGGTGTGTGCGACATTAGTACGTTAACCAACATTAGGAACATAGGAACATAGGAAGCTGCCATATACTGAGTCAGACCATTGGTCTATCTAGCTCAGTTTTGTCTTCACAGACTGGCAGCGGCTTCTCCAAGGTTGCAGGCAGAAATCTCTCTCAGCCCTATCTTGGAGAAGCCAGGGAGGGAACTTGAAACCTTCTGCTCTTCCCAGAGCGGCTTCATCCCCTGAGGGGAACATCTTGCAGTGCTCACACATCAAGTCTCCCATTCATATGCAACCAGGGCAGATCCTGCTTAGCTGTGGGGACAAGTCATGCTTGCTACCACAAGACCAGCTCTCCTCTCATTTACATACCATCCCCCCAAAAAAAGTTGTCAAGGTAGTTTACATATCAAAAGGAATAAGAAAATGGTTCCCTGTTTTAAAGAGACTTAGAATCTAAAAATAAACTCAAGGGACGCACCAGCATTAGTCGCTGATGACTGATAGGCTGCATTGAATGAGGACAATTGCACGACCCCTGATAAATATAAGAGAACAACCACTTTCAATGGTCTCTCTTTGCCCAGTTAAGAGGAGTAACTATTTGAAACAGTTACTTGCTTTAGAAAGAGGCTAAATTGCCAAGAAGTCTGTATGACTGGAAATGCATTGGACTAAAATAATAAAACTTGTAAGCAGCACACTTTTGCATTTTCCTCCTCATTCAAATGTAATCAGTATATTCCATATCATTGAAAATACATAGTTTACCATATATTTTTTACCTCTGTATGCCTTAAGAGGCACAGTGGGGAAATGCTTGACTAACAATCAGATGGTTGCCAGTTCTAATCTCTGCTGGTACTATGTCGGGCAGCAGTGATATAGGAATATGCTGAAAGTCATCATCTCGTACTGAGCAGGAGGAGGCAATGGTAAACCCCTCTGGCGTTCTACCAAAGAAAACCACAGGGCTCTGTGGGCACCAGGAGTCAAAATTGACTTAACAACACACTTTACCTTTACCTTTATGCCATGTGAAAAGTGTTGAACGAAGTGCCTTGGCTCTATAAATCAAAAATTACTAAATATTCCTAATGGTACCACTCAAGAGTGCTTGACCAGTAAAAGAAGACAGCTATGCCTGAGCTATATTGCTTTGCCTGTCTTGGAGAAAACTGTATATTTCAATATGCATTCCTGTTTTTCTTAACCTAATAGTTAATGGAGCATCTACATTATGCTGCTAAAATTCTAAAGGAACCAAAAATTCATGCTCAGTCAGCAATTTTGAATGTAAGTTAATGTTTAGAGCAATCTGAGTTTGAAAGAGTAAACTTGTAGCAATTAAACGTAACTCAACTGTCATATTCTGTGCTGCCTGAAGAGCTTTCTTCCAAATGCAGATTGCTTGCCGACACAGTGCTTTCCCTCATGTTTTCGAAGATCTCATTTTTTTCTTACCAAACCTATGGTATTTGCCCTGTTTCTGAGAATTCACAGCTAATGGTGGTCCAGAGAGAGACAGAAGTAAAGCTTTGGACATAGTCCCAACCCAATTAGTTTCAGTAACATTTTTTCCTAAGATAGTTTGAATATCGTGCCTCTAAAATTAGTACTACTTTTAGAAAGGAAAGCTGTTTTTGCTCTTGTGTCTTCCAACTTTAGTAGTGTGGCTGATCTAAACAGGGGTGTATCTAGGGTGGGGCAGGCAGGGCACATGCCCCGGGCACCACTTGAAGGGGGCGCCATTCTTAATTTTAAAAATGGCTGGCAAAAACAAAATGGCCACTGTGCATGCTCAAATTGCCTCTGTGAGGCCCTAGGCCATGCCAGGCGTCACAGAGGCCATTTGAGCATGTGCGGTAGACATTTTGTTTTCAGCGGCCATTATTTTTTTTTAAAAAAAAATTAAAAATGGCCACCGCAAATGGTCCCTGCGAGGCCCTAGAGGCCAGTGGGGGTCGGGGAACCTTTGCAGACCCCCCCACACGGCGTTTAGGAAGCCCCCCTGAAGGGGCTACAGGTGTGTGTGTGTGTGTGTGTGTGTGTGTGTGTGTGTGTGTGTCACTGTAGACATATTTAGTTTGGCACTAAGCACAGAGAATCAGCGCTTATGAATACTGAGCTGAAGCCTGTGAGCTAGGATTGTATTCATTTGCTCTTACTTTGCTTCTTGTGATAAGTGAGTTAAATGTGATGTCTTAATAATATGGCTATTAATGGTAGGTTTGTCTTTGAATCAGTGTGAAATCCTTAGTATTAAGGCCCACTGGGAGTTTCTAGCTCTCTTTCTCTCATTTGAACTGTCTTTCTGAAATACTAGAATATTTTCCAAGCAGTGACACAGTTTACTCTGCATATCCTTTAATTATTTTCAGAGTATCTGGGAAAAGTCAAACTCTCCATTTATTTTTAAAACTTATGTAATAGTGATGCTACAATGCATAGTAGGGAATTAGACAGGCACTTCTGTTTAGTTTTCCAAGTACACCTCCACATAGTATTTGGGTATTTCATGATCCCCAGCATACAGAAATGTGTAGTTTCCCCGCATTTTTTGGTCTGGCTACATCCACTGCTAAATAGTTTTTGAAATATTAAAAGATTAACGAGCTTGACTTGTATTTTTCAGCTGATATTATGGTAAAGTTATCTGAAAGATGGGTGTCAGATGTTTGGACAGGGGGCGCAATTTCAGTGCTTGCCCTAGAAGCTATTTTCCCTAGATATGCTTCTGGATCTAAACACAATGTGCTGTGATTTTTCAAAGCAGAGTGGTTTTGAATGGTGAACAGTACCTAGTGTGGCTAGTTTACCATAGAGAAAAGAAAGTCTATGATTCAAGAAACATTTCTTAGAGTACTTAGAGTTGTTGCTGTTGCACTAGCCCTGCAATTGTATCTTTAACATGCACACAAATTAAGCTGATGAAACCTTTTCCTGTGCTTGTCTCCATGACAAGAAAAGCTTTCCCTGCTACATTGCTTCTTATTTAAACTATGAGCTGTAGCCAAAGAAAGTTATGACTAAGTCCCATTGAAATTAATGGACTGAAACTAATCCATTATGACTAACTTCTCATTGATTTCAAAGGCCTGCTCAGCTTTGCGCCCCCCCAGCTGTTTTTGGACTACAACTCCCATAATCCCCAGACACAGTGGCCAATAGCCCGGGATTATGGGAGTTCAGGGCCGACATCTGTAGGAGGGCCAAAGTTGAGGAGCACTGGGCTTTAGTCATGATTAACCTTTCTAAAGATACAAAGGTAAAGTGTGCCATCAAGTTGATTTTGACTCCTGGCACCCCCAGAGCCCTGTGGTTTTCTTTTGGTAGAATACAGGGGGGGGGGGTATACCATTGCCTCCCCCGTGCAGTATGAGATGATGCCTTTCAGCATCTTCCTATATTGCGGCTTCCCAATATATTACCAGTGGGGGTTCAAACCAGCAACCTTCTGCTTGTTAGTCAAGCATTTCCCCGCTGCACCACTTAAGGTGACTCTAAAGATACAACCCATAGTTAATTTAAAAGAAACAAACAATGAATCATGTGTAAAATGTTTTCTGGAGTTAAGCAAGACAAAAAGGTTCACCAGCTAAATTTCTATGGTTGACATCCAGACTAACACAGCACTAGTACAACAAACAAAAGATACACATGCAAGAAGGTTGCATAGCAGAGCAGATGCTCAAATTTGCACAATCTCTTGTGCTCTCAGTCCACTTGCAAAAACAATGCCCCATCCCACTGCCTAATGCAGGGGGGTGGGTCTTTGTCCCACCCACCCCCTTCAGCAAGCAACCACTGGGATCGCCCTATTGGTTAAGGCTGCATGAGGTGGACAGGGTTTATAAGCTGCTCAGGCAGCTCCTCACTCTCCTCCTCAGTCTGCTTCAATTTGTCTTTGAGGAAGGAGCTCATTCAGGCATCTCCTTCCTTAGAAGCGTGTAGTTTTTGGAGCAAGGCAGAGTGGCGTGGAGCTGTTGCGGACCAGGCATGGCCATTAGGAACAGCGTGGGAGATGTTTGCAGGCCAAGAGTGTCCTTAGGAGTGGCTCAGGAGATGTTGTCAGGCCAGACGCAGCTGAAGCTCTGGTGGCCTAGCCACAGTGAGTTTGGCCTGGGGGAGAGGGCATGGCTTGTGAGGTAGTGCCAGGGAGAAGGGCCAGGGACTCTGTGATTGTATGGACCCTATGACAGAGAGCTGGGCCTGTGATTTTCACCCCTAGGCACTGGGGTTGGGCACCTGGGCTGGGGGTTTGGCCCGTGCCATTGTGGCCTACAGCGGGTCGGGTAGGCTTGTCACTGTGGGCTGCACTCTGGAGGGCTATCCATCACTCACCCCATTGCACAGGCTGTGTCACTAGTGCCTTGCATTGGAATTGCTCCCCTCCTTCTTTTAGTGCCCTTGTGGGGTGTTGAGGACCTGTTTCTTTCATAGGTTTGGCTGGACAGTTGAGGGCTTGTATGCTTTTCGCCGAGAGGGCTTTTCCTACCACTTTCAATAAAGATGTGTGGTACTTTTGGGATGGTCGGGTATCTGCATAGTTTGGGGGGATTGCTTTTGGGATTCAGCATGTCTCCTAACAAAGCTTTGGGTAGGAAGGGGGGTTGCCCCATCAGGAACCCAAGCAGGCCACCTCCTCAATGATCTTCTCTGAAGGATGAAGGAGATACATGCATTGATTCTCAGGTTGGAAGCACTTGAGCGTGCTAAAAATGCCTCTCCTCAAAAGGGCATGGGAGGGGTTTACCATTGCTATATCCTGCACAGTATGAGAAGATGCCTTTCAGCACCTTCCTATATCGATGCTGCCCGATATAGGTGTTTCCCATAGTCTGGGAAACATACCAGCGGGGATTTGAACCAGCAACATCTTGCTCCCTAGGCAAATTATTTTATCCCTAGGCTGCACCATTAGGTGGCTTACAGGAGTAAAGGTAAAGTTGTGCTGTCAAGTCAGTGTCGACTCCTGGCGATCTCAGAGCCATGTGGTTTTTCTTGGTAGACTACAGGAGTGGTTTACCATTGCCTTCTCCCGTGCAATATGAAATTATTCCTTTCAGCATCTTCCTATATCACTGCTGCCCAATATAGGAGTTTCCCATAGTCTGGGAAACAGACCAGCAGGGATTCGAACTGGCAACCTCTTGCTTGCTAGGCAAGTCATTTCCCCGCTGCGCCATTAGGTGGCACAATGAAAAAAAGTAGTGACTTATGTACATCTGCTTTTAGTAGGTTTGCTCAATCCAGAATACTTCCTTAAATAACTGCATGTTTGCTTAGCCTTAGAACATATTTGCATCCTTTTAAAAACAGGGATGTAGCCTCTTTATTTTTTTATATCATGATATGAAGCTTTTTTTTTTTAACTGACTGTCTTCTAGTGATGACCAAATATTCTGTTCAAGGTGTTACATATTCTTTTGTGCACTGTTCTCTCTTACCTAAGGTGCTGACAATCTCTCATCAGTAACAACAGATACACAGAACACTAAATATATCTGATGAAAAGAATGGTTTGTTTCAATCTAGCACTAATCACACCAGCAGCAGATTCACAAGATGCATAAATTCCCGAGTTATACTCTTTCAGACTGCAGAAGAGAAAGTATGTGGTTTGAACAATCCTTACAAAAATTCCCTGCACAGAAGTCCTATTCACACATCTATGTTTACAAGGGTACAGATGTCTCTATGCGTGTATACGTTTTTGTGTGAATGACTGTGCCTGCATTTATTTTAAAATCGAACCTGAGTACAGGTCCCTCAAATGCAATGGTACAGATAGGAAGTGCATCACTGTAGCTGTGTTTAACTCAGTTCAGTTCAGGCCCAATGGACCCACGGTCTCACATCCCCCTTCTCCCGCTCTCCTATAGGGATGTGCGAAACGTTTCGGATACAAAACATTTTGTACCCAAAACAGCCTGTTTCGGGTGTTTTGTAGACAAAACAAAACACCCATTTTCCAGATCCAAAAGTTTTGTATACAAAACAAAACGTCCCTGTTTCGGCTACAAAACGTTTTGTTGTTTCGGACCTCCATTTTGTGGTGATCTCTGAGTCAGTCTCCATTTTGTGTTTGACATCTCTTTGAATTTCCCACACTTCCAGCCTTCTGATCAGTGACCTAAATCATGGGCTGACCTGCTGATAATTCCCTCATTGTTCCCCATTGGCTCTTTTGCTTCTTCCCACTCTTTACTGACCCCTCATTGGCCAGGGGAAGGGTTGCTAACCTATGGGGTGCTGGGTTCTGCTGTTTTTGTGGTGTTCTGAGTGTAGATTCTCTGGTAGCATATGAGAGTGGATTCTTGTTTTTCACTGAAAATCTCATATGCTACCAGAGAATCTACAATGAACACCTCAGAAACAACAAAACCCAGTACCCCACAGGCTTGTGGGTGTGGGGGTGGTTGGTACCCTATGTGCACTACACAACCCCTCACTCTGGGCAACCCCAGTGCCCCCCAAGTGGAATTATGGGGCTGCTGAAACCTCCATTATTCCCCATGGGAGAAATCTTAAAGACATGTAAACTTCAACAAATCACAAAAGATCAGCCCTTTGCCCAATTCCTTTGAAATAATTCTGGAAGTTTCCTTGCCCCCATTGGGCACTACCACCCACCACACTCTGCTCTGGGTCATCCCTTTCCCCTTGATTTGAAGCGATACATTGCTGGAATCCCCATTATTCCCTATGGGAAAATTCTTAAAGATGTGTAAACTTAAAAAAAATTCACAAAAAAATCAGCCCTTTGCCTAATGCCTTTGAAATTTGGGTGGTAGCTTCCACCCATTGGACACTACCACCACCACCCACTCTTTTTGCCCTGGGACCCTTTTTAAAAATCCAAATCGATTCAGATTCAGAAAATTTGGCTACAAAACAAAACGGGGATGTTTCGATTCGGATACAAATTGAAACAAGAAAATTCCAAAATGCACACCCCTACTCTCCTGTCCACATTTGAACATTGGGGAGAGGGGCCTCTCTGCAGTCAGAGAGACTTCAGAGAGGTGGTGGAGTTGTCTATGCAGGCTCCCTTCTTTCCTGAATGACAGTCTGCACAACCATGAGCAGCCAGAGAGAGGGAGGAGCTTCCTCCCTCAAGTCTGGCTTGGGAGAAGGCTAACAGTGGTTCAGCGTTCAAACGTACTGCTGCCACAGGCAAACTAGAGGTTGGGACAAAGAAACCAAGAGATAACTGAAGGTGTCAAATGGAATTTGGGGAGGGAAACAGTGGGTCAATTTCCCCCTTTAACTGTAGTTCCCCAGGTTTGGAGTTCAGTTAGCGAAACCAAAGGTGAAGCGGCTTTCCATTTTGCATTTCGTCTGAACCCAGCCAGAATGCATGAATAAATAACTGTGTCTGGATCTTTACCTGTGTACATTGTACACTTGTATGAGTACTGAATATAATGTTAGCAGGGCTTTACAAAACTAGCATGTCAAAAGAAGAAGTAGAATTGCTGGTCTAGTCTCTTGCCTGCTGAAATAATCTGTGTGCAAAAGCAGGATTCCCAGAAAATATGGGGCGATTCAAACATATGGTCCCACACCTGCAGTCTGAAGTCATGATAGACAAAGCCACCTAGGCTCTGAGGACCACAAATTACTAGTGAAACTGATGAAAGACTTGGAAAATCCTTGTTTCCCCCAAGACTTCTCCATGTACTTCATATTGTCTCCAGCTTACAACCCTGAGTTTCCAGCCATCCCCCATGTTGTGACCCAAGCCCATGGAAGCTGCTGCAGTTTAGGAGCACTGGTGGCAGGAGCAGTGATGGCCAGTGGCAGCAGCAGCAGGGAGGAGAGGAGGCTTTTCTCTATTTCCTTCTGCTCCTCTTCCTTCCCCTCTGGCTCTTCCCACTCCCCCCTTAGTGCTTTGAATAGTGCTAAAGGCATCTCAAAAGTACAGTGCTGCTGCTGGTAATCTACATCAAAATAATCTGTAGTAATGGTCCTGCATCTGCTTTTCCATATTTAATTATAAAGAAGGAACAGTGAGTACCAGGTTATCCAAGCTGATAGGCATTGCTAAATTGAGAAAAGGTGTGAACACCATTCAGAGCTTTGAAATTCATAAGAAAAATTAAAACAAAATGAGAGTGATAAAGAATGAGCTAGAAGTGAGGGGTATTATGGGGGAAATACAAATTACTGTATCTGAAATAACAGCAAAGAGAAAAAAATTGAGATCCAATAGGCAACAATTCTAATAAGTCTTATGGAGATATAGCAAAGTCTTCAAAAGAAACCAAAAAATGGATGAAAGCTGGGCTAATAAGAAATAATCTACGTCACTTAAATGTCATAAAAAGTTACATCTTTATTTTGACAATGCATGTGGACTACATTAAAATATTTTACATTTGTAAGCTTTTTAGGGGAGGAACTAGACATTTAGTAGTGCTGTTATTGCCATGGGATTGTTGTTATTGTTATAACATTACTGTTATTGTTATAACGTTAACAGAAAAATAATGCATGTGTAAGCATGCATTTCTGAAACGCCAAGTTCAAAATGGCAGCAGTTCTTTAGACATTTCTGTTAGTATTAAAAGTTCCTTTGGACTACATCTGGAGTACCATCAAAAGACATTTATCAGGACTAGCATCCAATGTACATACAACAGTAAATACATCCTGACTAACTTTTCCTCCTACCTTGCTTCCATACAATCACTTCTACCCAGGTTTTCCCCTTAACTTGCTTCCACACAACCAAAGATTGGGAGCACACACAGCTACCAAAGCCAGGTGGAACAGTTTTTTATTCTGTGAATTTCCTCAATGTGTGAAATAATTAACCTTGATGGACCAATGAACTGACTCGGTATAAAGCAGCTTCCTATGTTCCTGGGAAAGGCTAAACTCTTCCAGTGGCAGGTGAGCCAGTGTAGCATCAAAAGGACAACATGCCTGAGGAGAGTGCAATAGGTCTTCTTCCCAAATCAGGATTTGAAAGACTGTGAAGCTATTCTCACGAGCAGCAGGGACCAGGCTAATGGAATCCAGCCCAGTTCCTGCTGCTTGTGTGCAGCAACGGGAGCCACGCAGCTCCCGGTGGTGGCTTGGCAGCAAGCCCACTTATGAAGCCCACTGCTTAACCAGGTTTCAGGCACAAGAGCGCCCAAAAATTGGGTTAAAAGATTGTGTGTCACCCCAGCATGGTTCCATGCTGCAGTGACTTACGAGAAGCCTCCCGGTGTTGGGGTGCTCCCCACTAGCACAGTGCCTTATAGAACTTCCGGGAGCCAGGAGGCCCCCGAACCCCACTGCCCCAGCCAGCTCTGTGACAGAGTCGGTAATTGTCTGAGTGGCTGATCTGGCTGCCCAGGGAGTGCATCCTGATCGTCTGCGGGAGAGCAAGTCAAATCCGCTGTCCTTGAAGACCCTGTTTTGGTTCTACAAACAGATCATGTGTCGATCCTTATGGTCAGTTACCCTCATGACTGAGTGGGCTGAGTGGGGAGACACCACTACAGTGATCAACTGCACCTGTGTGGTAGAGATTGGGCTACCCAGTCTTACATCTCCTCAGGCAAAGAAGAAATTGTGGTGGGTTAGGCTGGCCTCAAGGGTTACATGCCACAATGGTCCTCTGTAAAACCTTGTTGTTTGCTATGCTTGTTCAATCAAGTTCTGGCCAATTTAAAAGCTATATGTGGTGTCTGTCTCTTCTGTGTCCTCTCCCTGAAATCATTAGTTTCATTTCAAGAAAATTTCTGTCTCTCATGGTTACAGGAAACAATATTAATTATAAAAAGATAGTTATTTAGATTCTTAGGAATTGGCAGGTATATATATGAGTGAGACTTGCCTTGCTTAGTATATCCTGCTAGTATTCAGTACTGTAACTAGGACTTGCATGGGCTCAGGATGCAGCTAATTATTGGGAACAGATAAGATGGAATTATCACCCTGCTTGTCACAACAATATAAAAACAGCTTGGATACCAAAACTGAGGGCACAAAACCTGCTAGTACAGCTCTGTTTCTAGGTGAATACAGAGGAGCATTTTCCAAATGGTGACTTACCTCAGTGTACATATAATCAATGGAAAGCCAGTCATCTGCTAAGTACTGAGGGAAAACTTGCTCTATTTCTGCACCTGATAGATATTCATGGGGATGGTAAGATTCTCTTCATCACTTGACAAATGATCAGCTTATCAAGTAGGTACATGCAGGTTGTAGTAAGTTACCACCTGGCAAATGGTTCTCTGAGTCCACCCCATCTCTCTTTATCACCTACAGAAGGTGTCCACCCAACCAGAAACTGGGGAGGATATTTGTCCTACACAAGTTTAGCAGCTGTGTATGCTCCCAATTTTCAGTTGTGTGGTAGCAAAGAACTAGGTAGGAGGAGGGAGAAGTGATTGTGTGGGAGACAGGAGTTGGGTAGGACAGATTTTCCTCCTACCTTGGTTAAATGCTGGGTATGAAAGCTGGTTAGGACGGCATTGTCCTTCCCAGCTACTGCCTCCCACATGGTCACTTCTCCATCCTCCTACCTCCCGCTCCCTCTCCCATACAACTGAAAATTAAGAGCGCACACAGCTCCCAACCCTGGGTAGGACAATTTTCTTTCCCAATTTCTGGTTCTGTGAACAGCCTCATTGTTTTATTGTCACCATCTCTTTTCCCACACTACATTTATTTTTATTTTATTTTTATTTTTTACCTTGTACACTGATTCAGGTCTCACTCAGCAGAAACAGAGCTGGAAGGAAAATGTAAAATTAAAGATACACTCCAGTTCTCTGGATGCCATATATTTAAATGGTGGTAGCAAGGGATGACTCCAGGTATTGCAGAGCATGAGGTGAGGTGCCAAATGCTTCTGCACCCCACTCCTCTGATGCGGATCATCCTCCTATCAAAACCAACTACTTCAAACTTTGAAAGTGGTGCAGGGGCAAGGAGGAGGTGGCCAGCAGCCTCAACTTCTCTCTCCATACTTTTTTTGCAGGTTTTGCAAGGAGTATGAGGAGATCCTGGAGACACTCTTCTTCTTCTTCTTCTTCTTCTTCTTCTTCTTCTTCTTCTTCTTCTTCTTATTATTATTATTATTATTATTATTATTATTACATTTATATCCCACTCTTCCTCCAAGGACCCCAGAGCGGTGTACCACATACTTGAGTTTCTCTTTCACAACAACCCTTCTTTCACTTCTCTCTCAGGTTAGGCTGAGAGAGAAGTGACTGGCCCAGAGTCACCCAGCTAGTATCATGGCTGAATGGGGATTTGAACTCAGGTCTCCCCGGTCCTAGTCCAGCACTCTAACCACTACACCACGCTGGCTATCTTATTGCAAAGCTTGCAAGGGTCAGATTGGTCCTGCAGAGCTGCTTTGATAGCGGCAGTGGGGTCATGTTGCCACACTGATGGCAGCTCAATGATATGCCAACTGATGCAACTGCCTCACTTTGCCTTGTGGAAGGACTGTCCTGGGCTTTTACACACCAAAATATAAAGAAGTTCCAATCCAGTTTTTTTAATGTATGATTCCAGCAATTTCCAAAGTCCAAAGCTGACAAGTCAAGTATGACCAATTTTTGTAGCCTTAATTGAGCATATATTTCTTTCGGTATGGTAGTTATTTTAACCAGATGGTCCTTTGACCATCTTTTTACATCTTCATGTGTTCATGAAGAATCTTAGAGGAGGAGGAGGATTAGTAGAATTCCAGAGGAGAAGTAGAATTGCATTTGACCCACTGGTAAGAGTGCTGTTTTTTATGCAAGTATCAAGGCTGGAAACTTCTCTGGATGATTACTGCTCAGATCTATAATAACCGCTTTTTTGAGCTGGCTTTATGATATAGCTTACAGGCTATCTAATATACCTGAGAAATGTCTTAATTAATGAGGAAAGAATATAACTCTGGCCTTTTGCTAATGAAGTATTTGTGTAAGATCTCCCTGCATAAATGTGGTGGTAGACTGTAGACCTTATGCATATTCTTGAACTGAAAAAAAAAAAAAACACCTCAAGATGCTTGGTTTTTAAAATTAAAAAAAAAAAACAAAATTAGCATTTGTACATGAATCTATAAACTTCTCAAGGCTGGTGGCAGGGTTGGGGTGGGGGCCTTAAAATGTTGGAAATGGGGAAAAAATGAAAATTACAGTTGCCAAAGTGGTTTGGTATAGAATCTTCTTCAGAGGGAATGCATGTTTCTTCTTTTCCACTGGTTTCTTCTTTTCCACTGTTCTCAAAGCCTGTCGTTTCCAAGAGAAAATGTGCCTGAAAGAAACAAAGAGAATCCATTGAAATTTCATTTTCTGGAAATGTAGGGAGTGTAGCACTTAAAATGAGCCTTCCCAGACAAGGTTATAGGAAGGTTCATATGTAAATTTGACATTTGGAGAATGAAAAATCTTAGTATGCAGAACACATCTGTGACATTGCTGTGTATTCTGTGGCAAAAAGACATAAACAAAAATGTCATTGCATTAGTCATTGAATTAATGTTGCAGTTCCTTGCCTATTGCTATTAATGTTATAACTCAAACAGGGATAGCACTCCATTCTTTTTGTTTATCGGTACTAGTCATACTATTTACATGCTTCTGCTTTAACTTCATTGACAGAAGTAATGCTTTCTTCAGACTTTTACATATATCTTCTCCCATGAAACAGGACAGCAAATGCCCTTCCAAATAGGGAATGGAAACTCACAATACGTATATTTAATATGATTGGGCTCAAATCATATATTGCAATATAATTGATTTGCAATGTGAGCCAGGGAGTTAGGTAACAATGGGCAGTTTTTAAAGGGGAAAGACAAGAAACACAGCTTGTAAATATAATATATAATAAAACGTATAAGAAGAATGGTCTTGTAAGCCACAAAAATGACATATATATGCAAAATAGCTAATGTCACGCAACTCAATCCATAATGGATCATTTTCTGTAAGTGAAATCATATCCAGGCTTCTGAGCTACACAGAACTCATAATCAGGGAGAATGAAAACATGGTTAATTTATCCACATACAAAACAAATTAATTACTAATTTATTTAGAGATATGTACAGATGAGATTGCTTGTGGTTTTTATATGTAGTTTATTCTTCTGTTGTTATCATTCCCCCCCCCCACATTATGTGCCCTCCTTAGGCACTGCTTGCTTCTCAGAAACCCTGACACTTCTGCATGAAATGTGGGTTCTATCAAGCCCTAAGAAGGATTCACCATCAACTAAGAAATGTTTGCCACACCTGAAAGTATCGTCCTACTCTGACCTACAATAATATTTTGTAGACATTTCAGTGATTTCCCATTATTTCCCATGGGTCATTATATCTGCATCATCTTTGATACTGACAAATCAAATGATTTGATCTGGTTGGTATAATTATTTATTATTTATTTATTATTTATTTATTACATTTATAGACCGCCCCATCCAGAGTCTCTGGGCAGAGTACAATAACTTTTTAAAAGACATAAAACCCACAATTAAAACAATGCTAAAACAATATAAAACAATTCAAAATGATTAAAACAATTTAAAACCAATTAAAATACTTTTAAAAACAACAACACTTTATAAGCCTTGGAAGGCCAGGCCAAATAAATAGGTTTTTCAGGCTCTCTTAAAGGCTGACAGTGAGCCTAAAGTGCGGATATCTGCCGGGAGTGCATTCTATAGACCAGGAGCAGCTGCAGAAAAGGCCCAGTTCCGAGTCACCACCAGATGTACCAGTGGCAACTGGAGATGGACCTCTCCAGATGACCTCAATGAGCGATGGGGATCATACCGTAGAAGGCGCTCTCTAAGGTAACCTGGACTCGAGCCATTCAGGGCTTTAAAGGTAATAACCAGCACTTTGTATTTCACCTGGAAACATATTGGCAGCCAGTGCAACTGTTTTAAGACAGGCATAATATGATCTCTCCGGGTTACCCCAGAGACCAATCTGGCTGCCGCATTTTGAACTAACTGAAGTTTCCGAACTATGTACAAAGGCAGCCCCATGTAGAGCACATTGCAGTAGTCAAGCCTGGAGGTTACCAGCTGATGCACCACTGTTTTGAGATCATTCTCTTCAAGGAATGGACGCAGCTGTCGAATCAGCTGAAGCTGATAGAAAGCACTCCTGGCCATAGGCTTCACCTGAGATACCAGGGTCAGGCCTGGATCCAAGAGCACTTCCAAGCTGCATACCTGTTCCTTCTTGGGGAGTGTAACCTCATCCAGCACAGGAAGATCTAACTCATCCCTCAAATTCTGATCCCCCACAATGAGAACCTCCATCTTACTTGGATTCAGCTTCAATTTGTTATCCCTCATCCAGCCTATTACTGCCTGTAGGCAGGCATTTAGGGAGTGAATGCCATTTCCTGATGATGAAGAAGATGATGATGATAAGGAGAAATAGATTTGAGTGTCATCCGCATACTGATAACACCCTGCACCAAATCTCCTGATGACCTCACCCAGCGGTTTCATGTAAATATTAAAAAACATTGGTGACAAAATGGAGCCCTGAGGGACTCCATATAATAGCTCCTGTTTGAAAGAGGAACTGTCACTAAGCTCCACCATCTGGAATCTGCCTGAGAGATAGGAGCGGAACCACTGCAAAGCAGTGCCCCCTATCCCCAATTCCCCCAGGCGATCCAGAAGGATACTATGGTCGATGGTATCGAACGCCGCTGAGAAATCCAAAAGAACCAGCAGAGTCATACTCCCTCTGTCGATTTCCCGGTAAAGGTCATCCATCAGGCCGACCAAGGCAGACTCAGCCCCATAGCCTGCTCTAAAGCCAGTTTGAAATGGGTCTAGATAATCAGTTTTCTCCAAAACCACCTGGAGCTGGTTAGCCACCTCTCTCTCAATCACCTTGCCCAACCATGGGAGATTGGAGACCGGCCTATAACTGACTATCACTGAGGGATCTAGAGAAGGCTTCTTAAGAAGTGGTCTAATAATTGCCTCCTTCAAACAGGGAGGCATCCTACCCTCCCTCAGTGATGAGTTAATGATATTAACTAAGCCATCCCCAACAATATCCCTGCTAGATAAAAGCAGACAAGTCGGGCAAGGATCCAGAGAACAAGTGGTAGGCTGCACCACCCCAAGCAGCTTGTCCACCTCATCAGGCATCACAGATTGAAACTGGTCAAATCTAACATTGCAAGAGGGATTGCTGGACACCACCTTAATAGACTCTGCAGAAACAGTGGAGTCCAAGTTGGCCCGAATACAGGAGATTTTGTCCGCAAAGAACCCATTGAAAGCATCTCAGCAGAACAAAGTCCCCAGGGATTGGTTTGAACTGGAAGGAGCCCGAATCAAACTCCTCACAACCTGGGACAGCTCAATAATCAGCAATAATTATCAGTTGCACAATTCAACAATCACCTTCATTTTATCAGTATTGGATCAGATGCAAGAATTTCATCTGTTTCACAGCCCTACCATATAGTCAGCCTTCACTGATAGAACTGGAGAGAGGAAAGAGTTATAAACTGTGCTACATTGTGGCACAACCAACACCCAGGCTTTCAAATTAGGCAGTAATTTACAAGGTGCTATTTTGTACATTTTACCATTTTCTTTCTTTTGTCAATTAGCAACATGACATGTTTTGTAATTAGATAACAATTGCTCAAATTGTGTTTGTGTCTGAAACACCTTGAGCAGTTAGTATAACTTCTGCATCTTATTTAGACACATTGGAAATGGTGAAGTTACAGTTTCCATTGTTCTGGCTTCAGGCATAGTAAAAGAAATTTCCATTAGTGCACATAAGATTGAGGATTTGAATCTTCACATCAATGATACTTAAGGTTTGTTCACACATGCATGTACATCACTTGACAGCCTGATTCAATTATCCAAAAGCCCTGCTGTAGCTGTGGAGGGAAGGGACGTTCTGCTCCCATTGCGTCTATCACCCATGCACCCCACCACTCACAGTTTCGTCAGGGCTTATCTGAAAAGCGACACGTCCTCCACATTATGGTGGGCACATCTGTGATTGTGGATTGATTCACCCTCACAATCATGGATATGTCCGTCATGATGTGGAGGGCTCTTCCCTCTTTACATAAGCCCCATCGAACCCATGAGTGGCAGGAGTGACATGAGGAGTGATGGTGAGTGACGTGGCAGGAGCAGGACTTTGTCCACGTTGGTCTACAGAGGGTTTTTTTTTAATAACATCTGAAGGAGGTTGATATCAAACTTATCCCTTGATAGCTTGCAACTAGCTGAATGGGTAAACTGTATCCTGCATTCAAAAGAAAGAGTTGAACACAACTATATCTGCTCAACTGACTGTTGAGTCAGAGCCAGAGCCTCAAGTTCGAGTTGCAATGGCTGACCCTGTTAGCAAACACTGATCCTCAGTCAATATGCAGCTGAAGAAATCTCATTTTCTGTACCAGTGTTAAGAGACTGCCACAGCATTGCCTTGGGAGGAGAGCTTTTCAAAGAGTATGAGGTTATTAGCACCACATTCTCTAATCAGTTTAACAGCTCAAGGATCAGCTCAGATTTTCTATATTAATTTTTTTTTCTGTATTTCTGCTCCCCAAGTTAGGCCTGACCTCTTGTATGAGCAAGAGGGTGCCAGGCAAGTTCAAACACATCAATGCGGCTGTAAGATCAAACCATGAAGCTCATTCTTAACAGATCAATATTGGGCTGGACTTGGGCGCAGTTGTCAACATTGCGGCCTTTTATTTTCTTACCTGATCTGTGCAGTTCTCCAAAGGCTGTCACTATGTGTGTCTCCTTTCATGCTGATCAAAAGTATACAGACTTTACAGTATTTAGACTGCTCAAAAGAGAAGGTCATCATATTGCAACCGCTTCTTCCATTTTGAAGAGCCCATGATGGTACTAGTTAAACCACAGAAAGAAAGAAAAAATGTGTTTAATATTAGAGGCCTGAACTCAAGCCACAAGAACCAAGGGACTTGGAGTTAAGAAGAGAAATCCACCTGTTTAGATTGGCTCATTACTGCACTGGCTAGCAGCTAAAGGATGACAGTAGATACTCATTACTGCACTGGCTAGCATCTAAATTTTTAAGAGGGACCAAGTTTTGAATCCAGCAAGGACTGAGCAGTCAGTTGTCTGTGTTTTCTGACTGAGTCCTAAATGAGCTGAGTCTCAGGCAAAGGACTCTTGAACTGGCTCTTCCTCTTCAATGACAACAGAATCATAAATTATATTGCCCACTATTATTTACCTAAGCTGCACACTCTTGTGCATGAGCTTAAGCATAGGCAGGTAAGAACGAGAGTCTTAAGTGTATAAGGAAAAAACTGAGGCAGCTCCTCTGTTGCTGTGCACACTGGGATTAGGAATATGCATGGAACTGGTTCAGAGGCCCTTTATGGGCCTCTGAACCTGTTCAAACTACTGCTGGTTCTGCAGGCTTGAAGGGGGGGGTTGACTTTAAGGGCAGAGGAGGGTGCACTTACCCCTCCCTCTGCTTTCCCCCTGCCAGTGCTCCATTTGCAAGGGATCTGTCAGGGTAGCAGCATACCTCCCTGCTGCCCTGTTGCCTCGTCAGACCCTACGTCAGCAGAAGTATCTGATGCACCTGTGTGCGTCGGCGCCTGCACATGCATGTCACACTCATGCGTGAATGCACAGAGGCACGTTGGGTATTTCTGCTGATGTAGGGTCTGACATGGCAACAGGGTGGCAGGGCGGTACACTGCCACCCTAACGGACCCTTTGCAAATGGAGCACCAGTGGGGGGAAGCAGAGGGAAGGGGTAGGTGCACCCTCCCCCTCCCTTAAAGTCAATCCCTCACCTTCAGACTCCCCCCCCCCCGCCCGGTTCAGTGCACATCCCTAACTGGGATGCAAGGGACAATAAAGTGCTCTTCCCTGCAGTATCAGTAGTACTTAAGAAACTGGGTTCTTAGGATTAGAGGTCAGGATGCAAGGTAGGGGCAGAGAGCCATTTAAAGCCAGACAGAGTTTCTAGCTGCCTGGTACATACCATGGTGGATGAGCCCACCTTAAGTTTTATACATTTATTGATTGATTGATTTGATTTGATTTGATTTGTATACCGCCCTTCCAAAAATGGCTCAGGGTGGTTTACAATTAAAACTCACCACTAAAACAGTAGAGAGCTAAAACAAATTAAAAAACAATATAACAACTAACAATTTAAAAACATTTTAAAACAACAATTAAACAATTACAGTGATTAAAAACCCAGAAATCGGGTTTTGAATTTTAAAATAAACCAGAAATTAAAATGCCCACAATTTAGGAAGCTGAGAAAGCTTGGGTGAAAAGAAGGGTTTTCAGGTGTTTTTTAAAATTGCCAGAGATGGGGAGGATCGTATCTCAGCAGGGAGTGCATTCCACAATCTCGGGGCAGTGACTGAGAAGGCCCGTCTCTGTGTAGCCACCAAACGAGTTGGCGGTAACTGGAGACGGACCTCCTCAGATGACCTCAATGGGCGGTGGGGCTCATAACGAAGAAGACGCTCTCTTAGGTACCCAGGACCTAAGCTGTTTAGGACTTTGTAAGTTATAACTAGCACTTTGTATTTTGTCCGGAAACTGATTGGCAGCCAGTGTAACTCCATCAGTAAACGAGTAACATGGTCTCTCCGAGATGACCCAGAGACCAACCTGGCTGCCGCGTTCTGAACCAACTGAAGTTTCCGGACTACGTACAAAGGCAGCCCCACATACAGTGCATTACAAAAGTCAAGTCTGGAGGTTACCAGAAGATGTACCACAGTTTTGAGGTCATTGATCTCGAGAAACGGGCACAGCTGCCATATCAGCCGGAGCAGATAGAAAGCACCCCTGGCCACCGCCTCAACCTGAGAAACTAGGGAGAGGTGTGAATACAGAAGTACTCCCAGACTGCGAACCTGTTCCTTTTGGGGAAGTGTGACCCCACCAAGAACAGGCAGAAATCATCTCTAGAGTTCTGACCCTGCACAATAAGGACCTCCATCTTATCTGGATTCAGCTTCAGTTTATTCTCCCTCATCCAGCCCATTATTGCTTCCAGACAGGCATTGAGGGAGAATAAGCCAGCTCCTGAAGAAGTTGACATGGAGAAGTAGATCTGGGTGTCATCAGCATACTGGTAACACCCAGCTCCAAATCCCCTGATGATCTCTCCCAGCGGTTTCATGTAGATATTAAAAAGTACTGGAGATAGTATGGAGCCTTGAGGGACACCATACTTAAGCTCAGATATTGAAGAGCAACAGTCTCCAATCGACACCATCTGGAATCTATCTGAGAGGTAGGAGTGGAGCCTCTGTAAATCAGTGCCTCCCACCCCCAACACCCTCAGACGTTCCAGAAGGATACTATGGTCAAAAGTATCGAAAGCCTCCGAGAGATCCAAAAGGACCAACAGAGTCACACTTCCTCTGTCAATTGCCAATTGGAGATCATCCATCAAGCCGACCAAGGCAGTCTCCACCCCATAGCCCACCCGAAAACCAGTTTGAAATGGGTCTAGATAATCAGTTTCCTCCAAGACCGCCTGGAGCTGAGAGGCCACCACCCTCTCAATGACCTTGCCCAGCCATGGGAGGTTGGAAACAGGCAGGCCTATAATTGCTCAACTCCAAGGGATCTAATGCAGGCTTCTTTAAAAGAGGTCTAATAATTGCCTCCTTAAGACAAGGAGGCATCCTGTCCTCCGTCAGAGAAGCATTTGTGATATCCACCAGGCTGTTTACAACAACCTCCCTGCTAGATCGAACAAGCCATGTTGGACAAGGGTCAAGAGAAAAAGTGGTAGACCTCACCGATCCAAGCAGCTTGTCCACATCCTCAGGAGTCACAAACTGAAACCAATCCAGTTGAATCACATAAGAGGAGTCGTTGGGCACCTCCAGCTCAGACATCAAATTAATTGTGGAGTCTCCATCTAGGTCAACCAGAATCCGAGATATTTTATCTGCAAAAAACTCTTTAAACACATCACAGTGGGTAACTGATGACTCCAAATTCTTGTTCAAGGAAGGGTGGGGGGGAGATACTAATCTCCTTACAACCCTGAACAACTCCACTGGACGTGAATTCGCAGAGGCAATACGGGTAGAAAAGAACCACCTCTTTGCCGCACGTATTGCCTGAGCATAGACCTTTAGATGTGCTCTATGTCACAATCTGTCAGATTGAAGTCGAGTCTTGCTCCACCTGTGCTCCAGTTGCCTACCTTGCCATTTCAGCCCCCGTAGATCTTCCGTATATCAAGGGGCCAATTTTGAACCGGGTCGGAGGGGAGGTTTGGGAGCAATCGTGTCTACTGCCCTGGTGAGCAAGTTGTTCCAATTGTCAACCAGGCCATCAACAGGATCACCAGCAAAGCCAACATTAAATCCCTTCAAGGCTTCTTGGAATCTTAATGGATCCAATAACCTCTTTGGGTGGACCATTCTAATGGGCCCCTCGCCCCTGCGGAGGTGGGAAGTGGTTGTAAGTCCAACCAGTGGACGGACCAATGGACGGACCAGATGGTGGTCCGTCCATGACAATGGGGAAATCACAGGAGTCCCCACCCACGGAACACCACCCTGATCAGAGTAAAATACCAAATCAAGCATGTGACCTGCAATATGCATCGGTCCAGAGACCACTTGGGATAGGCCCATAGTTGTCATGGCCACTATGAACTCCTGAGCTGCCCCGGACAGATTGGTCCCAAAATGAACATTGAAGTCCCCCAGCACCAAGAGTCTGGGAGACTCCAATGCGGGTTCCACGACCAAGTCCATGAGCTCAGTAAGGGATTCCGCTGGGCAGCGGGGCGATTGGTACACCAACAGAAGTCTCAATCTATCCCTGGTCCCCAAACTCAAGTACACACATTCAATATGGTCTGATACCCTGACAGGGACCCTGGTAAGGGAGATGTTATCCTTATAGACCATGGCCACCCCACCTCCCTGCCCACGTCCCCTCATGATTTACAACTTAAGTTTTATTAACTCAGTTATATATAATGGGAAATCACTCAAAGTAGTTCCATTGAAATTGAAAGGACTTCGCCATTAGCTAACATGTCCTTTTAATTTCCATGACTACTGTAATTTTCATCATCATGTCAATCAATATTTATACTCTGCTAGTCATGGACTGTAATAAGCTAATTTATTGATTGATATATTTATACTCCACTTTTCTCCAAGCAGCATCAAGGGATCCAATGATACATTTTTAAAACATAACAAAGTAACTGAAGTATATTTCATAATAGCTGTTCAAAGCAATCAATCAATCAATCAAATATCCACTATGGTAAATGAGCAAAAATCATTGTGGAAAACAAAAGCATTTTGTATTATCATTAAGCTAATAATTAATTCCGTAATTAAAAGTGTTAGGCTTTGTATAGATCATGGCCCAGTGCTTCAAAGAGTATATTTCACTGGCATCATTCAGGAGCTCTGGGGCCATCATGGAAAAATCCCTCGTTCAATCCTGATAAATTTTACAATGTGATCTGAGGTAATTTGGAGCAGGAAATCTCAGAGGGGAAGCCAAGATCTAATGGAGAATGGAGCATCTAAGAAATGCAGGTGCAAAACACCTTAAGGGAGATAGTGTGCATTCTGTCCTCCCAGCCCAGTCCACAAACCAGTTGAACCAGAGTGCTTGGAATTCAAGTAATTTCGGGGGAAACTCATATGTGCATTTTCATAATTGATGAGCATAGCCACAAATGATTACTGTCCCATGTATAAGAGTGATCACAGCTCAGGGTCAAACTATAGTAGATATGTCGCTGGCAGCCACAACTTTCAAAATGCTATGTCTGCATCATTCATGGTGATATTACATCAAATTCGTGCCTTGAAATAATTTGGACGGAGGGTCTCGATTACACTACATCTCCTAAAACACATATCCAAACTTAAACACGGGCAAAGTGTGCAAAAGAGGAGAGATAATTTTCAGCAATCTCACCTTCCATCTGCAGCTGTCTGTACCTTTGGAAAGTATGTCACAAAGACTTGCAGGACCTTAGAGACATATTTGCAGGAGGCACCAGTGGCTGCACCAAAAATATGTCTTTCCCTCAATGCATGTCCAGAATAACTTCTCATATGATTATAGGAAGCTTCCTTATCCCGAGACAGACCATTGGTCCATCTAGCTGCTCAGTATTGTCTACACAGACTGGCAGCAGCTTCTCCAAGGTTGCAGGCAGGAATCTCTCTCAGCCCTATTTTGGAGATGCTAGGGAGGGGATTTGGAACCTTCTGCATTCAAGCATGCAAGTTGCTCTTCCCAGAGCAGCCCCAGCCCCTAAGGGGAATACATTACAGTTCTACTTGTAAGTGCATCAATGGCATTACTAAATAGTGAAAATGGATGCATATCCATGGACCTAAGCCAAAATGGCTCATTATTTTTTTTTTCTTGCATAGTTTGCAAAATGACTCTCTTCTTTGGGTGTCCATTGGTACTGCTCTCAGATGCTGTCATATTTTGAATGTCACTAGGGATAAGGAACTTGCTTAGAGAGCATCAGGTTGCCATTTCGAATCCTTGCTGGTGTTTCCCAGACTATGGGAGACACCTATATTGGGCAGCAGCGAAATAGGAAGATGCTGAAAGGTATCATCTCATAATGTGCAGGAGATGGCAATGGTAATCCCCTCCTGTGTTCTACCAAAGAAAACCACATGGCTCTTTTGTTGCCAGAAGTCGACACCGACCCAAGGGCACAACTTTACGGATCAGAGAAGTTACTTTTACATATCTTAAAATATGTGCATGTGTTAGCGACACACATATCCAAGATGGTGATGCCTACAGTATGGCTTCTACATTAAACCAATAAAACAAGGATTGTAAATAGAACAATATCGGACCTCTGAAAAGTATAAGCATGCATATGTATTCAGTACTTGGTTTGGGCCCCTTTTGCAGCAATTACTGCCTCAATGCGGCGTGGCATGGATGCTATCAGCCTGTGGCACTGATGAGGTGTTATGGAAGACCAGGATGCTTCAATAGCAGCCTTCAGCTTTTCTGCATTGTTTGGTCTCATGTCTCTCATCCTTCTCTTGGCAATGCCCCATAGATTCTATATGGGGTTCAGGTCAGGCGAGTTTGCTGGCCAGTCAAGCACAGTAATCCCATGGTCATTGAACCAGGTTTTGGTACTTTTGGCAGTGTGGGCAGGTGCCAAGTCCTGCTGGAAAAGTCCAGCTCGTCTGCGGAAGGAAGCATGAAGTGCTCCAAAATCTCCTGATAGACGGCTGCATTGACCCTGGACTTAATGAAGCACAGTGGACCAACACCAGCAGATGACATGGCTCCCCAAATCAACACAGACTGTGGAAACTTCACACTGGACTTCAGGCATCTTGCATTGTGTGCCTCTCCATTCTTCCTCCAGACTCTGGGTCCTTGGTTTCCAAATGAGATGCAAAAGTTGCTCTCATCAGAAAAGAGGACTTTGGACCACTGAGCAACAGACCAGTTTTTTTTTTCTTGAGCCCAGGTAAGACGCTTCTGGCGTTGTTTGTTGTTCAGGAGCGGCTTGACAAGAGGAATACGACATTTGAAGCCCATGTCCAGGATCCGTCTGTGTGTGGTGGCTCTTGATGCACTAACTCCAGCCTCAGTCCACTCCTTGTGAAAGTCCCCAACACTTTTGAATGGCCTTTTCCTGACAATCCTCTCCAGGCTGCGGTCATCCCTGCTGCTTGTGCACCTTTTTCTTCCACACTTTCCCCTTCCACACAACTTTCTATTAATGTGCTTTGATACAGCACTTTGGGAACATCCAACTTCTTTTGCAATTACCTTTTGAGGCTTTCCCTCCTTATGGAGGGTGTCAATGATGGTTTTCTGCACAACTGTCAAGTCAGCAGTCTTTCCCATGATTGTGATTCCTAATGAACCAGACTGAAAGACCATTTAAAGGCTCAGGAACCCTTTGCAGGTGTTATGGATTGATTAGCTGATTGGAGTGGGACACCTGGAGCCTAGACTGTTGAACCTTTTCACAATATTCTAATTTTCTGGGATTGTGGATTTGGGGTTCTCATGAGCTGTACGCCATGATCATCACAATTATAACAAATTAAGGCTTGACTTATCTCACTTTGCATGTAATGCATCTATCTCATATATCAGTTTCACCTTTTAATTTGCATTACTGAAATTAATGAACTTTTGCACGGTATTCTAATTTTTCGAGTTTCACCTGTATATGGATCAGGTATCTCTAGTCAATGGATAATGCTGACACAGCAGAATGCCCAGCAGCACACGGTTTTCTTCCTCTCAGTTCTATGAACATATGAACTTAGGAGAGCTCTCTTGGAGCATGAACAGCTTTAGGAACAAAGAAAATCTCTTGCTTGCTCCAAAGCTCAGCACATCATGAGTCTTGCCCCTCTCATGTTCTAGGTTCTGACAGTGGCTCAGCAGACTAGTGATTTTAACTCAGAAGGGGGAAAGGTTAAGAGCAAGACTGCCCTTGTTTTACAATAAGCATCAGAATTTATTTTAAAAAACATTTTAAAAATTTAAAAATTTGAAAACAATATTAAATTCTGTATTTCTAATCATTCAGGATTTTAATTATACATAGTATTTAACACTGTTTTTAAATTTTAAATCCAGGTCAGCTGTCTTTTCAAAAGTTGTCAGAGATGGGGAGGCTCTTATTTTGCCAGGGAGCACATTCCAAAGCCTCAGAGAGGCAATGGAGAAATCTCTGAGTAGCTACCAGATGAATTGGTGGCAACTGCAGGTAGCCAGTGCAGTTCTTTTAATATAGGTGTAATGTGGTATCTTTGAGATGAGCCAGAGACCAACCTGGCTGCTGCATTTTGCACCAGTTGCAGTTTCCAGACTACATACAAAGGCAGCCCTACATAAAGCACATTACAGTAATCAAGTCTGGAGGTTACCAGCCTATGCACTACTGTTCTTTATCCCAATAAACGAACGCAGCTAGCGAATCAGCCAAAGCTGATAGAAAGGTTGGCCACTGCCTCCAACTGAGACAACTGAGAGAGGTTTGGATCCAGAAGCACTCCCAGAATGAATACCTGTTCCATCTGAGGGAGCGTCACCACATCCAGGAGGGGCAGATCAAAGTTGTCTCCTGAGTTCCAACCCCACACAATTGAAGTTGCTCCCTAGTCAGTCTGCACTATAGGCCCTGTCATTGGAGATGCCCATATAATTGCACCCAAATCAGGTCACCCATGTGATCTTATCTGAGAAAGGAACAACAGCAGAAAAAGTACAGACAAAATAGTACAATACTTTTTTAAAAAGATTATTTTTTATCCATTTGGATACTTTTTTCCAAAAGTGTCTTTGTATATACATTCATATTTTGAGTCAAAAATAGGATATCTGGAAGTCATGTTAATAAACTGTTATAATGTTAATAAACTGCACAAATATAGGAAGTGAAGCTCATTCATGATTCCTGCATATGTGCATATTATTTATGTCTTGAACAGTCACTTCTAAATGTACTGTACAGATACAACATAGAGCTCACACTGTTTCTAGAAGAGAGATCACTTCCTACTGCTGTTAAAACTCCTTCCCACTGCAGGATGCCAGGTTGCTCTCTCACTTAGCACTTTATGCCTGTTGAGTTGCTGTTTCTTCTGTGTCCCCTAGACAGCCACGACCTGATGCACTAGGCAGCCAGGGTTCTCAAACAGATACAAATCTCTCCTCAACAGTGCTGCCCTTTGAAGACAAGTTCTGAATGCAGGATGCCATAGAAGACATGAACAGCAAGTACCTCAGTGTGAGGGCATGGCTAGTCAACACTCTCATGATCCCACTCCACATGTGGGAGGGTGATTTGTAAATTGGGCTATGGAGTATTTTTCCTCTGATAAAACACAGCCTAAAGACAGGGATGCAAATCTCCCTCTAAGCCTTTGAGGGATTCCCCCTCATTTCACTGAACTCTTGCTTCCAAATCCAATATCCCATTTCTCCCCCACAAAAGTGCCTTTCCCTCCCCACCTCCCCACAAAATTGAGTAAGGAGTTGCCCCTCAAGCTTTCCCTCTGTCTGCACCCATGGGGAGCAGTTTAAACTGTAATAATGGAAACTGTACACAGACTAACAGCAAATGTAGAGGGACTCACTGGCTACATTTGCATGTAATGCAGAACCGAGGGTCCAATGGACCTGTGCTATCTCCCCACTTCACGCCCCACACTTACCTGCTTGTGTTCGGATGAAATGGACAGGAACTGAACTGCTGTCAGGAAGACTGCAGAAAGGAGCAGGGGCTGGCTGTGTGGGCTTCCTTCTGACATGAAGGACAGCCCTGACAGCCAATCACAGCTAGAGAGGGAGGGAGGAAATTCCTACCTCAGCTCCAGTTACAGTGAGTGCAGTCTGCAGTTCAGCATTCACATGTAACACTGGCGGCTGCATACCTCAGGTAGGAGCAGTGAAACTCACTATAGACTGACAGTTCAAACTGGTGTTTGGGATGGGAAACCTCGGGTCACTTTTCTGATGGGACTGGCATTTCACGAATTCAGATGTACCAGAACGTGAGCATGGCTAGTCAGCTCCTTGAGCTCTGCTTTCCTGTTACATGTGAATGTGGCCATAGTGATAACTTCAGTCTGAAGAGACTATCAGGGACTCAGAGACAGCATGATCCAGGAATCTCATGGAGTGAAGCTTGGATTTAGTCTTGTAAGATGCTGTAGCCTATATGTGCTCAGGCCCAGAGTCCTCTTCAAATGTAGAATACATAGGCCACCATCAGACATACATGTAATTGTGTATCAAACAGACCTGCAGGTTGGCTCCCAGAGGCCCGGCGGTCTCCCAGACCATCAGGAACTGCAGTCTAGGAGAATGTGCGTGGGGAGGGCGGGAGGAGAGCTGGCTATGCAGGCATCCCCTGTCCCTTGAAGGAAAACCGTGACAGCCAATGGGTTGTAAGTGGCATGAGAACTTTCCTTCCTTAAATCCAGTTTGGGCGAGTTGCCTAAACCAGACGATGCAGTGGAGGCTCCTGACCCTCAGTTTGGTAAGTGTAACTCACTACAAACTGAGGGTTCATTCTGAGGGATTTGGGGAGGAATTGGAACCATGTGTCCAGTTATTTGGATGTCATGGAGGATCATTCTGAGGTGAGTTTGCCTCAGGTTTTCCATGACGTCTAAAAGCGGCCATTGGAATGTGCAGCATTACCCCCTATAATTGGCCGGCAGCATGGAGCTTTTGAATTAGCTAGGCCTAGTATAAATGCTCAGAGACAGACCCTGTGCTGTTGCTTGGTAATCAAACCAGTCTTCAGCCTCTGCCTGGCTTCTTTTTGTTGAACTTCAGGCTCCAGATTGAGTCACTAATCTCGCAGACCCTGAGCTGAAGGCCTTCTGCATAGACTGTCCATTGTCTGAGGCTGGTCCTGACAATGCCTTTTCTTCCAATTTGTGTTGTATGTAATGATATTAGCCTTTGAAACTTATCCTTCTTGCACATTCCTTAGAATTATTTCTAGAAAACCCATCCCAGGAAACCCAGGAGAGCTGGTCTTGTGGTAGCAAGCATGACTTGTCCCCTTAGCTAATCTAAACTAATCTAACCCTCTAGAATTATTTCTAGAAAACCCATCCCAGGAAACCTAGGAGAGCTGGTCTTGTGGTAGCAAGCATGATTTGTCCCCTTAGCTAAGCAGGGTCCAACCTGGTTGCATATGAAAGGGAGACTAGAAGCATGAGCACTGGAAGATATTCCCCTCAGGGGATGGAGCCGCTCTGGGAAGAACAGAAGGTTTCAAAGTTCCCTCCCTAGCTTCTCCAAGATAGGGCTCAGAGAGAGTCCTGCCTGCAACCTTGGAGAAGCCACTGCCAGTCTGTGAAGACAATACTGACGTAGATAGACCAATGGTATGACTCAGTATATGGCAGCTTCCTATGTTCCTATGTTCCTATCCCAATAACTATGTTCCAATGTTCCTATCCCAATAACTTAAAGAGCTATCTATGACAAGCTGAATTTTCTATCTGCGCTGATGGCTAGTACTTCCATGATGAAGCTGAGAGCACACATTTGACCCTATCCAGAGAAGAACATACCTGACTTCTGTTGAAATGGATGGGGCTTCAGTTAGTCAACTTATCTGAGGCGTTGATTTAATCAGTACCATGGTTGAACTAACTTTCTGTGTATAACAGCCAGGCACTTTAATCTCATTCCTTAGAGGGTGAATTGTACTGTTGTTTCACACAGGACAGGATAGAACTGATGATTTTGACGGTCACAAAGTCTACTGATGGGTTCCTAAGTATTGTTGCAAGGAACTTGCCAGTGAAATGCAACATTTATCTGCTCTGCCTTGGAACAAACCACCCTGATCCACTTTAGGAAGGGCGGTATATAAATCAAATAACAACAACAACAACCACCAAGACCTGGCGGTGGCTTGAGAATGACAACTTGAAGAAAGAAACAGAGGGTTTAATACTGGCTGCACAAGAACAGGCACTAAGAACAAATATAATAAGAGCAAAAGTTGAAAAATCAACAACAAACAGCAAGTGCCACCTTTGTAAAGAAGCAGATGAAACAGTGGACCACCTAATCAGGTGTCGTAAAAAGATTGCACAGACAGACTACAAAAAAAAGGCATGACAAGGTAGCAGGGTTGCTACACTGGAACATCTGCAAAAAATACAAGCTACCTGTAGCCAAAAATTGGTGGGACCATAAAATTGAAAAAGTTTTAGAAAATGAAGAGGCAATAATATTATGGGACTTTCGACTACAAATAGACAAACATCTGCCACACAATACACCAGATATAACTGTAGTCGAGAAGAAAGAAAAACAAGTGAAAATAATCGACGTAGCAATACCAGGGGATAGCAGAATAGAAGAAAAAGAAATAGAAAAAAATCACCAAATACAAAGATCTACAAATTGAAATTGAAAGGCTGTGGCAGAAGAAGACCCAAATAATCCCAGTGGTAATTGGCGCCCTGGGTGCAATTCCAAAACAACCTGAAGAGCACCTCAACACCATAGGGGCCACAGTAATCACCATCAGCCAATTACAATAAGCATCTTTACTGGGAACAGCCTATATTTTGCGACAATATCTATAATAATAACAACAATATTGATAATAAAATTCTGGCATCCCAGGTCCTTGGAAGGATTTGATGTCTGGATAAAAAAACCAGTCAATAATACCTGTCTGACTGTGTAAACAAGAAATAATAAAAACTATTATAGTTGCTGTGTGGATGAGACAAGTGATGGGTTGTCTCTAACCTAGCCTAACCCTAACCTTTGAAAGCCACTCATCAATGGCATAGAGACTATCACCACACCAGAAACAATGGGAGAAGAGAGCTGGTCTTGTGGTAGCAAGCATGACTTGTCCCCATAGCTAAGCAGGGTCTGCCCTGGTTGCATATGAATGGGAGACTTGATTTGTGAGCACTGCAAGATATTCCCCTCAGGGGATGAAGCTGCTCTGGGAAGAGCAGTAGGTTTCAAGTTCCCTCCCTGGCTTCTCCAAGACAGGGCTGAGTGAGATTCCTGCCTGCAACCTTGGAGAAGCTGCTGCCAGTCTGTGAAGACAATACTGAGCTAGATAGACCAATGGTCTGACTCAGTATATGGCAGTTTCCTATGTCCTAATAACAGTATTCACACAATATTGATACTGCTGCTGGTCATATCCTTGGATATGAACATGTGGACAGGGAGAATAAAATTGTGTCTGTTGGCCCTGCCATCAGGTTCATGAAACAGTATGTGTGTTGGTTCTGCCACACAACTGAGAACACTACAAAACAAAAAACATTACAAAAGGCAGTGTCCCCCATCATGCAGAAAAAGCCTATGTTTATAAACTTGCATTCACACACAGCTCTGTTTGGGCCTTCTTCTATATGTGTGGCGGTTGTGAGTAGGGCAAATGTCTCCTTTGTCCACATGGTCATATCTATGGATATGTCACATGAACAAGTCTACTCACAATGAAGAACATTTCATACTAGCATAGAGATTCTCCAGGCAGTTCCACTGTATCTTGTGGGAAGCAGCACATTAAAACCTTCCATTGTAACTGCTGCCATGTATAAGCATCCCTAGAAGTTTTCATGTGACACTTGTAACAGCAGAATCACTCACTGTTGTTCTTGGCAATCATGAGTCCAGCCATCACCATCAATCAGGCTAACCCTAAGCACAGAGTTGTTAGGATAAAATGATGGGGGAGTGGAAGTACATGAATGCTACCCTGAATTCCTTGGAGAAAGGACAGGATGAAAATGAAACAAAAAAATGTATTCTGAAGTTAGTGATTGCCTCCTATACAACAAGATTCCCTCAACTTTCTCTTTTATGGAACAAAAAAACACCCTTCTTTCGTTTCCCAGAGGAGATGTATGATGTCTCAGTTCTGTGCTGAAAGTGGTAACAGTCTCTGTGGATGCCTGAGGAGAAGGAAGCGGAAGAAACTGTGAGTGCTTTTTATAGCAGCTGCCCACACATTATTTGTAAAATACGCTTTTTACAATGAGAACTCTGATCTATTCTGCCCTGCTAACTTGCTCTTCGGAGATATCTACTTTGGGATCTTATTTAACATCTCATTGTGTAGTTTTACTTTGATTAACTTTTTAAATTTCGATTGTATTAAACAATTTTAAAAGATGGCAATGAGAAATATAGTGTTAAGCAAATAGAATGTATCAGACCAGAGAACAAGAGTAATCTTATACTCGCACAATACTACATAATTATAAGATATTGAACTATAACTAATACTTACTGAACGTTTTCTTCAGATTTAACCCTCCTCTAGTAATTAATAAATGGAGACCAAGTTACAGAAACAAAAAAAATCACTGAAATGTACTGTCCTACTTATTCCTAAAACATGGTAGCTTACTTATTCAGTCAATCTGCCTTGGGATCATTTTTAATGGTGGTATATAAATTTAACAATAAATACAATAAAATAAAATAAATCGGCCATATTTTTCTCAGCTATTCATCTGGATGAAGAAATAAACGGTTCTTCAAGTTATTGTTATTTAAGACAAAGTTTTACAAAAGGTTTTTTTTCTTCACTGAGGGTTTCCAATAAAAATAATAAAAGCTAATTATGAAAACAATAAGGAGCCTGTGTCTCCTGATCATGAAAGTGCCTAACATCACTGAAGCAGTGTTTGCTTCCTGAGACAAACACCACTGTGAGTGTGAGTGTGGGCTGAGGAGATGAGTGACGGGGCCAGTGTGGGATTTCTGGCCTTCTTTAAGATGCTGTACCCGAGTACAGTGTCTCTTTTCCATAATGTGTGTATAGAGCCTGGATGTGCAGATAGATCCCTACTTATGTACTCCATACACAGATTGCACATACATTGGATGTAATGTGTGAATGCTGCTCTAGTCTTCCATAATTTGAGCACAGATATGAAGACACCCACTTTTCCTAATCCTTCCTTAAAATCAGCTTCAATATTGCTTCAGTTTGGCCAGATCATCATATTATATCCTTGTGGCATTTATTTAACATACTTGCATTGATTCAAGTGCATTTGGGGCCTTACTCCCTGCATGGATAAGGGAATCATGAGTGATCATGAGAAAGGGTAGGAGTTCAGAAGAGTAAACTGAAATCTGGATTTTTAAAAGTTAGGAGAAATGGGCCTAGAGAATGTTCTCTAGTCTGGGCTGAACTTCACATTGATAGAGTAAGGTTTTGAATTCATCATAAAACCTATTCATTATGAATTATTCACTTAGCTCTTTTAATAATGTGCTGCCCTAAGCAACAGAGAAATAATGTCAAACTATTCCTCACAACTATATTTTAAAATTCAAAAGATGTATGTCTAGAAATGGCAGGACTAATATTTTTGATATGAGCACGGAAACTTTTTGGCAGGACTTTCCAGTTATTCTGCACTTTGGGTGGGATTATGTTGAGAGTAGGATGCTGCTGTTCTATCTTGAATCAACCCCATTCTTTTGATAATGCCAGAAAGTCTAAAAGATGGTTCCATTGAAATGGCACCAATGAGGCTGTTCTCATAACATGAGCTCGTGTCATCTGGAGCGCTGGAAGCAAAAGGCTCCTGGCTGCTCAAGAAGAGGGCAGCCCAACTTTAAACCAGCGTTTAAACCTGTGGTTCATTTTACCTCAGTAGGCAATGGTGTGAATGATCACCCCCTGGGGAAAAGGCTTCCACCCAGCCCACCAGCATCTACGGCAGTGAGCAGGGGTGGAGTGGGGGAAAGCAGCCGCACCATGCACAGTGAAAGCAGCTACCATGCCATGATGTGGGGCACTCTGGGATGTGGGAGGGGGAAGTCCTCCCTCCCAGCTTTTGCCTCTGCCATGCCGCCGCTTGTGTGGGCGCGCAGTGGGGCATGGGCAAAGATGCCACCCCTCATCAGGCAAGCTCCTGCCTTCCCCACAGACCTTCCCAGCAGCAATGTAAGGTTTTGAGAATGACCTCAGTGAATTCTAAGATTAATATACATGCACTAATGTTAAATACCATAGCAAATTAATTTCAGTTAATGAAGAAGTGTAGTTGGAAAACACCAGCTGTTGACCTGTAAAAATAATTGGATCTGCAGCAGAGAGTTTACTTCCTCTACCCAACTGCCTAACCTTTGATCTCTAGTATAGGAATGCCATTTCCCCAGAAATATTTTTGCAATAACTATGCAGCATTTTCAATGCTGAAATGTCAAATGAAATGCTGAAAGCATTTTGTGAGAACATTTATAAGAACTGAAATAATGAAAATGGACACGTTAAAGCAATAGCCATGCTAAATTTGTTGTGATGCTGTTGAACACTTTCCATCAAATTGTCCAACTGTGCTTTGGACCAATCCTTTGCTCAGAGAATGTCCACTGGGTTGTTGTTGTTTTTTTGGGGGGGGGGCGGTTGGCCAAGTTTCAAATACATGAATTCATTGAATCCAGTCTTTAAAATGATTTTGCAAATCTTTCCTCACTAGTCCAAAGAGCATACCAGGAGACCTGTGTGGAGCACTGATATCACAGCTGACACTGAGGATGTTATTTATCATTTATTTTATGTATTTAAAATATTTATACCCTGTTGCTCCAGTACACTCCTTCTCAGGGTGGTGCACAACAATAAAATAGATACAATATAAAATAAAACTAATAAAATTAACCAGATTAAGTAAACAAGTTAAAAGTCCAGGCTAAAACCACAATCAGAATTACCATTGCTGTTTTATAAGTTTCAAATTAAAAGTTATTTAAAAAGCTAAAATTGAGAATTATAAAAACTAAAGAACTTACCAGATAGAAGTAAAGATGGAACCTTAAAAACACTCTTTAAAAAGATACTTTGGTTGTGGTTTTTTATAAAAATGAGGGAGGGAGAATGATGAAGTTCTTCAGGGAGGGCATTACAAATCCAAGGGGCCACAACCAAAAAGGCCCTGGGGCTATTCTCACGATTAACAAAAATCGGGCTAGGAGAGCCTAGCCTGATTTTTGTTAATTTTCAGAACCACTGGGCTCGGCTGCAAGCCCAGTGGTTCTAGAGTGGGTAACCCGCTCTGGAACCCCTGGTAAAAAGCAGGTTTGCAGAGCGAGCACCCTGCAAACCTGCTTTTTACAATCGTGAGTAGCCGCAGCACACCTTTGTGCCATGCCTACTCACAAGTAGACCCCTGGCTGGGAGGCGAAAAGCTGCCTCGGCTCTGGGGGTCTCCCCAGTATGCCCTGTGCACTCACGCAGGGCATACTGGGGCTTGTGGGGGCTGCGCAACCCCCGCTCCCCCACCCCCCACTGGCTCCGTCATGGAGCCGGCAACTGTGTGGGTGGCCGATCCGGCCGCCCAGTGCTCCCTGCCCACTCGTCCGCGGGGAGAGCGGGCTTAGCCCGCTCTCCCCACAGTTCCTAAAAAAGTGGGTCTTACAGATCGTGAGACCCGCCTCCCTGTCTCTAGTCCCCGCCAACCATATCTCTTTTAGTGGCAGGGCCATGAGCAGGGCCTGAGATAACAAGTGGAGGGCCCTGGCAGGTTCATATGGGCCAATGTGGTCTGACAGGTACCCCAATGTTGCACAGAATCCTGTGCATCATGATGCCTCCATTATGTGTTGACTTCCTGAATTTCTAGTTCAGCAGCAAAGTATTGAACCAGTAAGCTCCTGTGAATGAAAAAAGTTAAGTGATGTAAACAACCAGTGCAAAAGGGAGCTCTCTCTTCTCAGAGAACATTTGTGTTTCTGACTGAAGCTGTAATTTTATGCACACTTGCCTGGGAGGAAATCCTACTGAGCACAGCAGGACTTACTTCATAGTAAATATGGATAAGTATCTGGCTGTGGTGCTGTAATCCTATGCACACTTATTGGGGTGTAAGTTCAATTCAAGTCAACAATGGACGGGGTCTCACGATCAGTGAGACCCGGTTTCTCCTAGTGAGCGGGCAGGGAACCCTGGGCGGCCGGATTGGCCGCCCACACGATGCCCGGCTCCGAGACAGAGCCGACGGGGGTGGGGGAAGCGGGGGCCACGCAGCCCCCGCAAGCCCCAGTATGCCCTGCGTGACTGCACAGGGCATACTGGGGAGACCCCTGAGCTGGGAGGCTGCTTTTAAGCCTCCTGGCTGGGGGTGTACTCATGAGTGGGTGCGGTGCGAAGGCGCGCTGCAGCTACTCACAATCCTAAATATCAGGTTTGCTGGAGTGCTCGCTCCGCAAACCTGCTTTTTACCATGGGTTCTTGAGCTGGTTAGCCACTCCAGAACCACCGGGCTCAGCTGCGAGCCCCGTGGTTCTTATGGTCACCAAAAATCGGGCTAGCCTCTGCTAGCCCAATTTTTGCTGATCGTGAGAAGCGCCCCAGTATGTTCTTCTGAGCAACCATACATAGAATTGTGCTGTGAAAATCAGAAATATGACTCTGAGACATTCATTGCATTTTGTGATCTATGGCCTCTACATTCTTCCTTCCTTGTTTTATGCAGCAACATCTGGTTTAGCCAACTATAACATAACCCTACTGGGAAAAACACTGGGGTTTTATTCATGTAAATCTCACAGAAATGCTGTATGCCTTCTTATTAAAACTGTTCCATTTCCATGGATCAAATGATTGGTCTAGGATAGCTGGAAATCCACTAGCTGACATCCTGACTAATTACTCATAGTTGAAATTAAGCATTCCTGAGTAGTAATATTGAGTAATTTTGTCTGGAGGTCAGCCACTATATATAACTAAATATTTCACTGTGTCAGGATCAATGTAGAATTCTTTTTATATTTTAATATTTTCAGGAGAGGGACATGACTGGTGGGGTTCTGGGGGACATCATTACCAGATCATTTTGTCTCCTCATTTCAAGTGATTGCATCCTTAGGCCTAGGAATCAGTGGAAGCATGCACATTTTAAATTATTGTTTTAGTTTTCATTATAATTTGTTTCATTTTACACTTAATTTACTTTTGATTTATTATTTCCTTTCATTTTTGCTTCCCTGTTCTTCTGTGTTTCATATTTTTGAAACTCCACCACACAACTGCTTCCTTGAAGAGGCCATCTTTTTAAATGCATATTCCCTGCATTGAAGAGAATAGGGGCCAAAATGACTGGATTTAAATATACATTTTTATTTTCATATATTGTTATGTATTACCTACCCAAACAGCTGCTGTGTGGAAAGTACAAATTTTGACAAGAGAGGAATTGGATAACATCTCTGTTCTATCATAAAGCAGTACAGTACTATCATAAACTGCCCAGAGACATAAGTTTTGGGTGGTATAAAAATGTGTTAAATAAATAAATAAAATAATAAATAAAAGACATTACACTGATTTCAACACATGTGCCGTGTATTTACAAAAGAATAACAGAGGGCACTGTGCATTTCTTTGTAAAATGTGTTCACTTTAGAGGCTGGAATAGAAAATGTAATTACATTTAATAGAAGGTCCAGTTTCTTAATGAAGATGTATGGTACTTCAGTTCTCCTTTTCTACAGAGTGTTCCAAATCCCTGCCCCAACACGTCCTTGTGCTTTTCAGTTGTCAGTTGTCCAAATGATAGACTGTAACACCAACTAAATTAGAATTGTGGCTTACTATCGTGAGAACAGAAGGCTGCTTTCTGTTCCATAAGGTAACTTTTGTTTCCTTAATACACTTGTCTTGACAAGTGTTCAAAGGGTAAAACTGGATAGGATAAAATAAAATAAAATAGCATCTATTGGAAATCAACATAGAAGATCTGTTCAAATACCAAAAAAGTGTTCCCTCCCCACCCTTCATTTAAATGGCTGGTAGCAGCATTTCACATGCTCAAAATGAGGAGAAAATGTGCCCTTACAGTCAGGAAAATGGCTGCCTACTATGCCCAGAATTCTGAGTTTACATGTTATTTGCAGTGTTTCTCAATGTTTTTGGAGTCATGGACCAGTACATTATTCATGTGCAGTTTCCTGGACCAGCAGTTAGTAAGGGGGTCACCCCCCTCACCCCCATACCCAGGCACCTCCCAAAAAACAATTTTGGGCAGTTCTCTGGAGCTCATTTCCAGGCAGCCCTTTCTGCTGGATAATGTTCATTTCAAGGAATGAATGAATGAATGAATGTTATCCAGAGAGCTCCCTGTGGCCCCCCATGGTTTTTTTGTGGGGGTGATTTTTATTAGTGATGCATCATGGCACCGGTCCACGGACCAGTAGTTGAGAAACACTGTGTTATAGTTGTCCACATATGTGACTCTCAGGTAATTTCAGAAGGATTTGCTACTGTAAGCTTCCCAGTGGATTATGCCTTGTGGATCTGACCCAGATTTGAAAACAGAGGACTTGGGATAAAACATAATACTGGGATCCTCCTCCATTGCTCCCAAATGCTGACAATAGATAACAATAGTATATTGGGGCCCTCAGCCTCATGGGATCCTGGACAGATTGTCCCCCTGTCTGGACTTCTGGTCTGAGCCCTTAATGTCTATACTGCTTTATGGCATGGTATCCACAATAATCCACCACATGAGATGACCACCTCATCTCATCTAGAATAGTAGGCATCTAACAGAGCAGATAGTTGGGATCCAATACACATTTTAATTTGGCTGTGGCATTCACAAATATTTATTCATATGAATGTTCTTCTCATGTGATCAAAGATAATGGGAGAATTCACTCTCAGTATCTAAGAACAGAGAATTCTGTATCCCAGTGCACCCTGCCTACACATTACTTGTGAATACATTTTTACTTAACCCATGGTTAAAATATTCAAGTGAGTAGACTAGCTATATGAGATTATATTTGTACATAGCAAGGCCAATGCATACGTGTAAAATTAGACTGAAGGCATTATTTGACACCTAGAATTTAATATATATGGTTGGCATTGTATAAGGGTTTCTAAAGTTTATTATAAATGCAAGCAATCCCCAAGGTTTGAAAAATGTTGAGCAGGAGGCATTCTACATGGAGAGCTGTTGCTCCTGGTGTTGAAGAGGGAAACCATGTGAAAACTCAGAGTTGTATGCAGAACTGGTGTGCATTCTTCTATGGACTCTGATTGTGTTCCTCTAAGTGATTTCCAAATTGACCTGTCTTTTCCAAACTGACCTGTGATTTCCAAATTTCCAAATTGACCTGTTCAGTATACTTTATGGGGTGGAGAGCCAGTCTTGTGCTAAGCAAGTATGAACTGCCTCATCTGCAAAGCAGGATTTTCATTGGTTGCATTGCATTTGGATGGGTGACTACATCTGAGCACTCTCAAATGTAAAATATTTTCCTTAGGAGATGGGGTCATAGCTCAATAGTAGAGCATCTGCTTGCATGCAGAAGGTCCCAGGTTCAGTTCCTAGCATCTCCAGGTAGGGCTGGAAAAGAAACCCTACAGCCAGTAATACTGATACAGTATTAATACTAATACAGTAACGACAATACTAGATGGTCCAATGGCCTGATTCTGTATAAGGCAGCTTCCTATTGTCCTGTGACTTCCCCCTCCAATACAACTACCTCGTTCTTTCAGTTCTTCAGAGAAGGCTCTTCTGTGTTCAAAGTTATATCTGCCAGTGAGGGTGGCAGGGTTTTTCAGTAGTGGCACCTTGCTATACAACATTATGCCAAGTGAAACCCGCCAGTGTCCTTCACTGGCTGCCTTTTGCTGGTAGGCCAAAGCCTTTAAAAACGTAATTGATTATCATATGTTCACTGCTATACTTAACAGAATCCTGGTTTATTCTTGTATTGGTATAGGCTGTGTGAGATTTACAGAGATTTTACTGATAGTTTTAGAATGCATTCTACATTATAACCAGGGGCATAGCTATAATTGAGCAAAAGGGTTCAAAGAACACGGGCCCCCAGCTCCTGAGGGCCCTCCAGTTCCATCCCTCCCTATTTTCTTCATTATCTCCCTCATTCAGGGGAGGCCGCCAGAGAGAAGGATGAACACGGGCCCCCTCTCCCCTCGCTACGCCCCTGATTATAACAGTTTTGTGTGCTCCTAATTTTTGGTTGTGTGGAAGCAAAGTGTAGTGATCAGGCTCCCCTTCCTCTAAAGAGTTAACTGGAAGTGAACTCTCTCGGCTGACAAGCTGGTGAACTCCAGGGCTCAGCCAATAAGCACACCAGGTGTGTGGGACCTAGAGAGCTTATGCCAGGAAGAAGGGAGTTCTTTGTTAGAAGAAGCTTGGCTGGAGGTGCACAGGAGAACATATGGCCATGGAGGTTGACTGCAGGAGAATAACTCTGAAGATCCTTGAAAGACAGGAGGGCAGGAAGCTTGAAGTCTCATTGGGAGTTTGGTGAGTTCAAGGAAAAGGGAAGTTTAGTCTAGGGAAAAGTTTGTTTAGTCAGACTTTGCATTAGGGGTGTTATATTTCTTTGGTGTGTGTGCTCTGCATATTATGGATACAGTTCTATTATAGTTTGCCTGCAATGTAATTGAAATAAGAAACACTAGCCTATACCCACCCTACCTAGAATGTTGAAAAGACTCTATAAACATTTAAGTGTGCCTAAGACAACCTATTTTTGTAATCTGCTAAGTATTTTGAGTGTACCTAAAAGCTGAGAAAGCCTCAGATGGAAACAGTCTGTAGTAATTGAATAAAACTGGGTTTTGATTGTTGGGTTTTTGTTGTTCTTTTCTTTTTTACAAGCCTCTCCAAGTTGGTTTTTAACTCAGAAACAGGGAGGGGGCAAAGGGGGGAGGGTGTTACTGGGTGCAAAAATGTCCTCAAATGTTCAGCAACTATCAGTTTTCTCACCACGTGTAGGCTTGCACGTGGAAGATTTTTGTACTTGTCCAAGTGCCAAATTAAGAGTTTTTTTCTGGATCATTCTGACCCAAGCCCAAAGAGTTTCTGTAGACAAAAGAGGTGGTGATGGCAGCATTTTGAACCTACTGATAATACAAAATAGTTTTAGGAGAAGTCTAGCCAAGCAGCTCAGCAGGGATAATTCAGCATTTCTTTCTCTCACGTGAACTTGTTCTGAGACAAAGGCTTTAATCTGCAACACAAGGTAAGGGGAAAACCTGTGTAGAAGTGATTGTGTGGAAGCTGAGTAGGAGGAAAAGCTACCCAGGTTTCTGTCCTACCTTAATTGCTTCCACACAACCAAAAATTGGAAGCACACACAGCTCCCAAACTGTGGGAATGGGCCAGGTTCTTTCCATCTCATCGCCTCAGCACAGGGGCTGAGCGTATAGGAGAAGGAGCAAAGCAACAGTGGGGTTGGGGAGAGCATCTTGGATGGGTGAGTCAGCCAATTCCTCCACAGCCTCAAATGCACGAGCAGCTGCCACCACGACTGCAATTCTCACTGACAGTGACAGTGACCCTAAGCCCCTATTTCTGCCTTCTCCTCCTCCAGCCCATACACCAGTAGTCATCTAGTGAAGCCTCCCTTCCTAAGTGTTGTAAAGCTGAAATGCAGAGGTATATTAAGTGCCATAAGTGCTTAACACAGAGAGGGTATTCACATGGCTGTTTGGGAGAGCAGGTGGGCAGGTGGAGATGAAGGCTGTGAAACCTTACCTTCTCCCCAGACAATCCCTTGAACATTTCTGGGGGCACGGACCATGCTTCCAGATGAGCAGCACTGTGCCAGGCAGTGTGGGACTCTGGAGGCTGGGACGATGCACCTCAGCCTCTGAATATCTCACAATGCACTAAGAGCTGAGCACAGTGCATTGGGGGATTCATGCAGGTGACGGGTATGTTATGATGGACATACCAGCAGGGTGGGGCATTCATTCTCACTTTGGATGGTGTACCTGAGTATACTGTCCCTTTGTAATAATGTCTGAAGAGGACTTTGGTCTTATGCCAGCACATCAGCTAACATAGTACATAGGTTGCTGATTGGAAAACATTACAATTCTACCTCTCCACATACTTCCACTTATGATTCACTGAACAGCAGTTTGGGGACAAAGTGGTGAACTCTTGTCAAGAAATTATTCACATCCGGCCATTCATCACTCCAAAAATCATGTACTCACAGCACCGTACATGGTAAATAGGCCAAAACAGGCAAGGAAGTAAAAGGCAGGTATGTTATTTGTTTATAACTTAAACAAATGTTTTGGAAGGGCAGTATATAAATCAATCAAATAAATAAATAAATACTCAGTCACAATTTCATACTGCCTAAATCGGTGATCTCAGGGTGGTATACAGATGTTGACCCATAAGGACTTCAGTGATGACTGTGCACTCGAAGCACGTATTTCCCCTTTTAACGCTGCCATATTGTTTCAGTCTTAGATTTGCTGTTAGCTGTATGCCAACTCTCTGACTGTCATCTCTGGACTTCCTTAGTGTGCAGATACACACGGTCCAAGTTGCTGCTGTCCCCAACTTATGTCAAATATAATTCACCATACCAGTTACATTTTTCATTTTTAAAATGTATTAACATGGTAACCAGGGGCTCAAGGTTGACTCAGCCTTCCATCCTTCCGAGGTCGGTAAAATGAGTACCCAGAATGTTGGGGGCAATATGCTAAATCATTGTAAACCGCTTAGAGAGCTCCAGCTATAGAGCGGTATATAAATGTAAGTGCTATTGCTAACAGAATGATGTCAACAAAGTACAATAAAATAGCAGTACTGAACTTGTCAGTACCCATCTTGTCTGTCAGCTATAGAGATGCCCATATAAGATGTTATTCTCTTTTACACTTGCCTGGCTATGGTAACACACACACACACACACACTCACAAACACTGTGGCAAGTGTCAATATCACCACAGCCTGTGAAAGACTGGTGCTGATGTTCCAGGTATCAATGTCAGGATAACTGACAATAGCCTACCAACAGAGACCGGGTTGATAGCTTTGATAGCAAAAGTGCCTTTAGAATGGTTTATAAGCAAGAGCCCTTTCTTTGTTCATATACAGATGTTTTAAACAATACTCCACCTTGCAATGGAGATGCACATGAACTATGAGAACACACATGCACCCCCCTTCCTGATATGCAGGGGTGCCTCTCCTTAATCATGGGGGGTGGGGTTCATCCAAATTACCCCTCAACATGTGTTAGAAATATTAGTATCATTAGCATGTGCAGAGGCATGACTTGGATGATTCGGACTTGGATGACTGGATAACTTGGTGATTAGGAAGAAGAACTTCTGCATGCAGAGAAGCATCACACATCTGGGTAAAGTGGGCTGTGTGGAGGGAATATAACCCAAAGATAACCTATAGATAATTCAGTGGCAACCTTAATGTAAATGTATGGGTTTTTCCTTAGGCAAAACATCAAAGGAGCCAAAGGAAAAGCAGACAATTTACCAGAGTATTTCTATATAGTTTGTCAGTGTAACTATCCTCCTAATTACAGTCATCTTCCAAAATCCACTAGCATTGCCATAGCTGAGAGGCAGAACACATGCAGAAGGTTCAGCCTCAATCCCTGGCATTTTCAAGTCGGGGTGGGGAAGATCCCTGTCTGAAACCCTGGAGAGCTTCAGCAAGTCACTGTAAACAATACTGAGCTAGATGAACCAAAGGTATGACACGCCCCCCCCCCAAAAGGCATCATATATTTGTTCTGTGTTAAGGTCCTGTTTTGCACCTTAACAAAGGTTCAACACAGCTGTGTTAATTAGGGATGTGCACAAACATGTTCAGAAGTCCTTTTAAGGGCCTCCAAACAGGTTCAAACACCAGTGGTTCGAGGGATTCGAAAGCAGGGATGGGACAACTTGAAGGATGGGGGAGGGTGAACTTATCCCTCCCTCCGCTTTGCCCCCACCTGTGCTTGCTTGAAAACTGGTCTGGTGGGGCAACAGCATATTGCCCTGCCCCCCCATCCTCTCTTTGGACCGGAAGTAGGTGGAAGTACCTACCGTGCGTGTGCATGTTGGGCTCGTGTATGACGTGCGCAAGCACGTGAGCTACTTCCGCCTACTTTTGGTCCAAAGAGTGGATGGGGCAGCAGGAAGCTATGCTGCTGCCCCACCAGACCAATTTTCAAGCAAGCGCTGGCAGAGAGGGAAGCGGAGGGAGGGGTAAGTGCACTCTCCCCTGCCCTTAAAGTTATCTTACCCCCAACAGTACTGTGCACATCCGTGCATAGTGTTAATCAAGTGTAGCTTCTTCTGGAGATAAGTTGGGGCTAAAACTTCACCTACCACATTTCTGTTTGTAGACTGTGTTAAGTAGGATCAGGTGGTTTTTTAAAAAAGGAAGATGTCAACCTCACATCCTAAAAGTAGGTTGGGGTGAGTAAAACTCATCCCCCCCCGCACAAGGCATAATAGACTTCTCAGCCTCATGCTGTCCTCCATTCTATCATTCTATCAGTTACTTTTTCCCAACCCTTTGGAACTAGGGAAGAGAAAACAGCTGTTCTGCCAAAAAAATATTTGGGCTCTGAACTGCCTTGATTATGGCCAATTCTGCTGCTGTTTTACATGGTCTCTTCCCAACACCCACATCTTTCCCTTTCCCACTGTATAATCAACTCAAGATGTGGGACTGTATAACCAGTCCCAGGGTGTGACACTGAGGGCTGGGGCAGTGATTCCAGAGGGTATTGCTTGGAGACTAGTTCTTCAAAACATGAACTTGTATATGGCAGCCCCCAGACACACATAAATTTGTTTATGTTGCTGTAAACTGCACAGAGATGGAAGTTTGGAGTGGTGCACAAATATAATAAATAAAATAAACAAAAATAAACTCTTCACTTGGCTCAAGGCAATGACCTCATCCCACTAAATTCAATGAGAAACTTATGGTTAATCATGCTTAGGACTGGCCGATTGTGCTAGATCCTATTCATGTTCACTTGAAGTAAATTCCAAGTACTTGCAGACTTAGAAGCAAGTTCCTTGAAATTAGTGGCTGAAATCCTAATGAAGCACTTGCAGAAGGATGTGTTAGCACAACACAGTTGTGTTAGCTACTTGCTTGCACTTGTACAACAGTTGTACAAGCTGTGGCACATCCAGGGGCATAACTACCTTTAGGCAAGGGGAGGCAGCTGTCTGGGGCCCCCCACTCCTCGAGGGGTCTTCCAGAGGCAAGTCACATGTGAAGTGAGCGTGTGTGTATCAGCGAGGGGCCCATTTTAAAATTTTGTCTCTGGGCCCACTCCAGCTTCGTTACACCCCTGGGCACATCTCATTTGTTTTAAAAGAAACTTATGTGAAAAGAGATATAGTGCTATAGCGCAATTCTGAAAATCTTCATTTTGTAGTGCAACTATGCAATCTTTTTTACACCGGTGTGACTTACTTCCAAGTATGTTTAAGAGCAGGCTGAAACTCGAATTCATTTCCATATAGCTTAGACTAGGACTGGTCAACTTCGACCCTCCTGCAGATGTTGGCCTACAACACCCATTATCCTTGGCTATTGGCCACTGTGATGATGGGAGTTGTAGCCCAAAAACAGCTGAGGGGGGCCTAGGTTGAGCAGGCCTGGCTTAGACACATGTTTATTTGGATTTTCCTAATGTCCACCCCACCCGCTCCCAGAAGGAGGAAAATGGATTACAAAGAGACTGGGATATGGATAATGTAATCTCCGGGCACAGGTTAGTATATAATACCTTCACCCTATACACAGAGCTGCAGCAGGCAAAGCCAATTCAATGAATTGGCTCTGGTGCATAGGAAACCATGGAAACAGAATTAAGTTAACAACCATGTTGATGGAGGATGCAGCAAACGAGAGTGAGAGTGTGCAGCCCAGTCCAGTTTCCAACAACTGTGTTGGTAGTACATGCTGATAACAGCAAAAGGTAATCAAGCTCAATTTTCTTTTCTTTTCTGCATTCCCATGTGACCAGGTATGAGTCATTATACAGTGATAGCTTCCTTTTTAAGAAAAGTGCTTTTCCTACAAGTCACATTGCAGAGCAGAATTGGATTTTAAAGGGTCACTCGTACTATTCTGTGCTCTGTTAGATCAGTTGCAGTAGACACTGTCTGTGAATAATGCCTTTTTATGCCTCAAGTCACACTGTATTTATAATTACATTTCAAAATTATTACAGTTTAATTTCATTAAATTTTATTTAAACCAGATTGATGCCTCAGGCAGCAGAATGACCATCTAGCAGGGTTTATGTTGAACCATTTCCTGTGTTTGCTTCTCTGCCCTGAGTGCCAGACATCGAAGAGGAAGAGAATAGAAAATGTCATCAGGAATGATTTGCTATTCACATTTAGTTGGAGTTTAGTTACAGAGCTTTGGGCCGAATACCAAATCCTCATTTATAAGAAAATTCAAAAAAGAGCTCAAACAGAAGAATCAGCCTTGAAGTGTTTCCTTGTAATTCCAGGAATGTCTTAATCCAATTTAAAATTAATTACCTGCAAGGCGTATATCAGAATACCTTTGGCTCTTTTAAACAGTGGCATTTATCATACTAACTAAGAGATCTCATTTTTTCCACACTGCTTTGAAAAATATGATCTGAGACTTATACAGACAGCTTTCAGAGATTTCTAGAACATTCTTTGCTTTCTGGTGCAGGCAAGTAAAGTCTGCGGTAAACTGATTTGCCTGGATTCAGAGGAAAGGGCAGTAGGTTATATACTGATTTCAATGGTGCCTAGTCCTATCCATCTGATTCCTCTGGATAGGATTAGGTTAGCAGTTGGATTTACTAAGGCAAAATTAAGGCATCAGTCTTTCAGACTCCTTTGCATTTCCCCCTATATTTAGCCACCAAAAGATTCAAAATGGCTTCATTGCCACTGCTTCATTGCCCTAAACATGTATACCTGATCCTAAAATATGTTAATTTTTCTGCATTTCCATTAACAATTACAATTCTTGTTTTCTGCAGTTGGCAGATATGGCATATACTTTCTTAAACACATATGCTGGCTTTTGACCATAATAAAGTGGATTGATTGATTGACTGATTGATTGAGTCTTAAACACATTCACATGCACTGCATTATGCTAACTGTATGCTATGCAGTATGGCAATGACATAGTATAGTGGTGGAAGTGGAACAATAGAATATGGTAGTCATGTTCAGACAATGAGGTCATTCACACAGTCAAAAACTGTGTTCTACCAAGATTTGCGAGTTGTGTGTGCTCCCAATTTTTGATTGTGTGGAAGCAAGGTAGCAGAAAAATCTGGGTAGCTTTTCCTCCTACCATGATTCTACCCAATCACTTCTACCCAGGTTTCCCTCTTACCTTGCTTCCACACAACCAAAACTTGGGAGCACAGACAGCTCCCAAACCCAGATAGAATACACTTTTTGATTGTGTGAATGATCTCAGTGAGTAAGGAGGAGGGTAACAGCACTGGCAGCTACAGCCATGACATTGGAAGGCTCTCCACACAAGCAGTGTAAAGAGCCTGGATGGGTTTTGCGGGGAGAACGGGCTTGACCCTGGGCAGCTGGATTGGCTGCCCACATGATTACTGGCTCTGTCACTGAGCCAGTTTGGGCAGCAGGGGTCGGGGTCCCAGCATGCCCTGTGTGAGTGTACGGGGCATTCTGGGGAGCCCCCTGACGCTGGGAGGCTTATTGTAGCTTCCCGGTTTGGGGTCTTTTCATGAGTCGTCACACCACAGCGACACATGACCAAAAACCAGTGTTAGCTGAGTGATCACTCCACTAATCTCGTTTACAGGGGGGCAATTAGGCGGTCTTGCCAGCGGGAGCCATGTAGCTCCTGTTGCTGCACATGAGCAGCTGAAATGCAGCTGGTCTCCCTTCACCCGGTTTCAGCTGCTCATGAGACTAGCCTCTAGGTTTGATGAGGATCTTCAGATGTGGTAAATACTCTCTTAAAAATATGTGTTTGCCTGAAATATTATATTTTGACATGAAATAGAAACCAGATGAGATGCAGTTCCAGCCTGACTCAATAGACACTCTCCACTTTCTCCATCTTTCCTGTAGAGGTAGCAGACGTAGGACTGAAAGTATGCTATTGACTCTTTCGAAAGATCTTGTGCTATTCATCGCAGAAGTGCCATGTGACATCACTATTGTAATTTAAAAACCAAATCAAATGGACACTGAACATGATTACAGCCAATATCGCTAAAAGCTGGAGGTAGAAGACTGGAAAGCAATTGCTTGTCATGGTTACAAATTTGTCAGCAAGCTTTTCCCCCACTAACACCATCCTTAACAAAACTGAATATAAAGTTTGTTTTGAACACAAACATACACCTCGTGAAATTTAAATCTACAATCCATACACCACTTCAGTAATATATCATTGAAACTCCAAGACTATGCTGAGGTGGATAGGTTTGGGATGTTATCTTTAGCCCATTTGCATAGTTATATCCAGGGTTGTTTAGCCTTTATATGTCTTTTTCATTATTCCTCTCCTCTGCTCCAGTATTTCAAATACATTTCCATTTTTATGCTGTTGGCATGCACTGAGTAATGCCAGAATAACTTGGCTGTCCCATAGGACATCTGGCCAAGGCTGACATACCTATCATGCTCCTAAATCTGCAGTGCCTCCTACAAACTCTATAAGGAATATGGAGCCACATGATATTGCATAGCCTAATTATCACTGCTACCAAAAGATGATGGTGACATTTGCTTTCTTGTATTTTTTTCTTGCACAAGTTAGTAAGTCAACAGAAACCGCATGAACCCAATGCAAAAGAGACTCATCTAGTGAGAAGTGTCAGGTTTTTTTAAAAAAGAAAAGAAGAATATTGGAGAGGACCACACAGATTAGTTGTCATCATACATAGGGACATAGGAAGCTGCCATATACTGAGTCAGACCATTGGTCTATCTAGCTCCATATTGTCTTCACAGACTGGCAGCGGTTCCTCCAAGGCTACAGGCTGGAATCTCTCTCAGCCCTATTCTTGGAGATATCAGGGTGGGAACTTGACATCTTCTGCTCTTCCCAGAGTGGCTCCATCCCCTGAGGGGAATATCTTAAAGTGCTAACATTTCTAGTCTCCCATTCATATGCAACCAGGGTGGATCCTGCTTAGCTAAGGGGACAAGTCATGCTTGCTACCACAATACCAGTTCTCCTCCTTCTCGTCCTCCTCGTCCTGCTCCTCCTCCTCCTCATCCTCATCATCAACATCAATTATACTCCCCTTTCCCCCACCATTTTATCTTCACAACATACCTGGGATAAATCTAAATGTTTTGTTAAGCCTGCTATTCATATAAGGACTGTGGTATGTAGGGAAGGAAGCTTAACACTTGCCCCTTGTACCATTTTTTCCACAGAAAATTGCCCCCTGAAGCAGATAGTTGCCCCCCAATTACGTATTGGCTTCAAATAGTTACTGGCTATTTATTATGTATCGGCTGCAAATACCTGCTTGTGGGGGGATGTTCAATAGGAATGTGGCATAGATGAGATTGTTAAATATTAAGGCTATGCATGGCCATCATTATCAGAATAGGGATAAGTATCAACCCAACCTCAGTAATGATAGAATCGTGCATCAGATATTGTGAGTGCCCTGAATTGTATGGAGCCAGTACATTGGCATCAGCAAAATGCATCAGGGTGGGGGGTATTCAAATTGCTTCCTTTTCTTATATTGTCTATGCATCAGGGTAGGAATCAACAGCATGACCAGAAGAATAAATGATCATGCCCTACAGTTACAGTGCATGGCCATTCCCCCACCCCAGTGATGCATGAGAAAAATGCTCTGCTGTTGCTTCCTGTCCTTGTACATTCCAGGGCAAGGCAATATAAGGAAAGGCAGTGATATGAATCTTCATGGTAGCTGCTGCCACTCCTGCCTTCTGGGCAACCAATTTCTTCAGGGATAGATGGATCTTACAACTGAAGATCTGAAGACCCTCCACCTCAGATAATTGGGATATTCAATGCAATGACTAAAAACAATGCCTTATTGCATCTAATCTATTATCACTTCTGGGGACATTTTTCATTGGAATTGTTTCCGGTGAAAAATGCCCTTTCGGGTTTGCGTTAGGAATGTGCAAAACATTCTGAGCTCAAAACATTCTGCCTCAAAATGGGCCATCCTGAATGTCGCAACCTGAAATGGAATGCCCTTCAAATGAAGGGCCGTTCTGTCAGAACAACCAGCTTGACCGGTTGTTTTGATGGAAAGTTCTGGATATTTGCATTCCATTCTGAATGTCCAGAACGTTCCATCAAAACAACTGGTCAAGCCAGTTGTTCCAACAGAAACGCCCTTCATTTGAAGGGCCGTTCTGACCCCAAACAGAATGGCCCTTCAGTTTGGGGTTGGAACATTCACAACGGCCTGTTTCGAGGCAGAATGTTAAGTGCGCAGAACATTCTGCACATGCCTCATTTGCATCACTTAAGAATCATTTCAGTGCTATGCACAGCCCTATTAAATCGACATCCACATATTCCACAGACCTGGTCAGCATTATGTCCCTACCCCAGGCAGCTACTCTTCTTGAAAAGAACAAACTTCTGGTTTAAAGCCCATCTTCATAACTGGCTTAGCATAATGTGTAATTTGGCCCCTGGAGCTAGTTGGCTGCAGACATAGTGACTTGCACAAGGATACCCAATGGGCATAAGTGGGTAAATGTGATAACACAAAGCCATTAGATTAGCATTGCAAACCTAGTAAAATAAGAAACACTGTAAGGAGTAATTGTAAAAATCCTCTTTTCATTGAGGTGACCAGGATCTCTAGTTATCTTCCTGACATATATGTTTTTCTGTAGTGTATGAAAGCTTAGAGTCCTGATTTAAGATCACAACATGAATAAATAAATTTTATTTCAGTCATTGACCAGTAAAAGAGTATAGTTACAGACTCAGAACAAATTTTACAGGCAATATAACAAAACTTTGGCCATTCTGCAAATAATCTCCTTATTGGTATTTGCTTATAAAAAAATTAAGTAAAAGTCATCAGGGCGTCCAGGGAGGATGAGGGGAGTAGAGGGGAAAATCACAACATGATGAAAATACCAAACTTTGAAAAGTCTAATTTTTTGCTCTTTGCTGCTGTGGGTTTTTATTAATGCTTAAAATTTTAATGCTTTTCTGTACACTGCTTGCTTTGAGAGGTTCACCTGAAAAGTGTTATATAAATGTCCTAAACAAACAAACAGACAAACAAAGAACAAAAATAGAAACCTTCTGTTTTAACTTTTCATTTCTCGTGAATGAGAGGGACAGTTTGTTGTTTTGGATGTTTAGGTAATATCACAGCTTTTGGTGACTCCATCTAGAAGTCTAAACTTCTAAGAGATATCTTGCCACATTCCTTAACTTGCTCAAAATTGTTTCTTTAAAAATACAACATCATGGTTGTATGGCTCAGGTGAAGATGCTGTTTAGTAAGAAATTTTAAGTTGGAAAATAAGAGGCACTTCCTCTTCAATTCTTCATCTTTTGGACATATTGGCAGAGGATGATGAAGTCCTCTAGTTCATAAAGGATCTCAGATATGGCTTTCAGTGCTGGACAACTTGTGTGGAAGACTTGCCCATGTCCTACAGTACAGTAGAGGAACCTTTCTAGTTTTAAAGGCTGTAAATATTTGTGATGTCAGTAGGAGAAGGAAAAGAGAAAAGTAATCAATGTCATGACTCCTATTTACTCTATTAGGATTTAGTCATGCCTAATTTAGTCCGGATCCTGCCCTCTGTTTCTCTTAAGTAGCACACTAGCAAAATCTAAGCCATACCTAAATACTTTTAATCAAATCTTCTGATTTTAGTCCACATAATATTTAAACATTTTGTTTGACCATCCTGGAGCTTTCCCACACATAGCTTCCAGCTCTCTGTGTAAATGCTGAGTGAAGCCACTTTGAATTACACTTGTGGCATGAGGGAAGCAGCCCTCCCCTCTGCTCTTGGGTTTACTTTTGGTGCAGGTTCACATTGCATGCCTCCATGTTTTCCTCCTAGCCAATGGAAAGAGAGCGAGAGAACGTTCCTTGGGCAGGAACACAATGTTGCCTTCAAAACCTCATGTCCTAGACTAGGAGCATTTGTATACACTAGCAGATTTCTTCCCTTTCCCCCAACATGGTGTTTTAACCAGAGAAACCGTTAAATAAGCAGACTAATAGTGTTCAAAAAAGTCAGTTTGAGCAAACACGGTGGTTTTACTTTTGTAACTAGAACTTTTAAAGTTTGCTTCCTGCAGCTAGGCAAGCATGCTTAATTAGCATTTCTAAAGAACTATATCTGCATTCCTAAAGAGTGTTTCGCTCTTACCATGTTAATGATTCTACGTTAGTGCCTCTCCCTATTTGCTCCAGAGTTTCAGAAAAACTCGCTTAAAACCAGCATTTTAAAAATCCAGAAATACATTGAGATAAGTTAGAATTCAGAAGAAGTTAGAATTCAGAAGAGAAAGCTCGATTGGGGGGGGGCACTTCCAAAGATCTCAGATGTACTTCAGGGTAAGTCTGGCCAGTGTGTGAATGCACAAACTCTCTTCTGGAGGAGATTCAAGGTAACAGCCCTGTTTGTAAAGGCTCCTGCTATGCATATGCTAACCTACTTCTTCCTTGTCCTCACCCCCTTTCTCCTGTCACTTGAGAACAGCAGTTAGGGGATGAGGACTCTCAACAACATAGTAGGGGTGTGCAATTTGGATTTTCGGTGTTTCAATTAGGATCTGAATTGAAACACCCCTGATTTGTTTTTGGGTCTGAATCGGACCCATCCAAATCACCCCAGATTCGATTCGGTTCCGAATTGATCCAAATCCAAATCCAAATCGATTCGGATTTTTTAAAAATGGGTCCCAGGGCCAAAAGAGTGGATTCTATGAAAAAGTGTGGATTCTATGATAGCAAATGAGAGTGGATTCATGGTGTCTCATTGAAAATCTCATTCGCTATCATAGAATCCACACTCAGACCACCTCAGAAACAACAGAACCCTGTACCCCATGGATTAGCAAACCATGGGGGTGGTTGGCACCCTATGTGGACTACACCACCACTCACTCTAGGCCACCCAGAACCCCCTAAGTGCAGTTATAGGGCTGCTGAAACCTCCATTATACCTTATGAGGAAAAACTTTAAAGATTCATAAACTTCAAAAATTCACCAAAATCAGCCCTCTGTCCAAAGCCTTTGGAAAAATTCTGGTAGCTTCCTTGCCCGTACCTTACATTACCATCAACCCCACACCGCTCTAGGCCACCCCTTTCCCCCTGATGTGAAGCAATACACCCTCCATTATACCTTATGAGGAAAAAACCTTAAAAGACACGTAAACTTCAACAATTCACCAAAAATCAGCCCTTTGCTCAATCCCTCTGCAATTGGGATGGTAGCCTCCAACCATTAGGCACTACCACACTCTGCAATTGGGGTGGTATCCTCCACCCATTAGGCACTACCACCCCACCCCACTCTTTTGGCCCTGGGACCTGAAATTCAAGAAGACGTCACATCAGACCTTTTTGCATTGAAGTCTATGGGAGGCAAAAAGGCGGGGAATTCAAATAGACGTCATTGCTCAAAATGGAGGGAAGAGAAGAAGGCACTTATTGGCCACAAAATGGAGGGCTGAAACAACAGATAATTCGGATCCAAAACGGGGGTGATTTGTTTTGGCTCCGAAACATTTCGGCAGGCTAGGGGGGTGATTCGTTTCGGGGCCGAATCACCCAAAATCAGCTGTTCCAGGTACAGATCGTTCTGTACCCGCAATGTTTCACACATCCCTACAACACAGTTCACTAGTACTTTTCTTTTTTTTATATTTACATGCACATACTTCCAAAAGCATCAAATAATATACCTTGTTTTCAAACAGGACATATGTCCTATTTACAACCCAGGCTAGTCAGAAATCTGGAAATTTTGTAGCCAGATGGACCTACAGAGAGAAAGAGAGAGAGAGAGAGAGAGAGAGAGAGAGAGAGAGAGAGAGAGAGTATAACACATCTAATTCTTCTTTTAGAACTTGTAGGCATTAACCAGAAATCTCATGATTAAAGTTGTGCTGGGGGGGGGGAGGGAGAGTATGAAGTGTCTGAATTGGCCAGTCCTACTATAAATACTTGAAGTCTAGTCTTTTGCCCTTGCCTGATCACCATATCTCATTCCCTGATCACAGAGGCAGCTGGTCAGGGCAATGCCAGGGCGGTGAAGAGAGGTACCTTTAAATGTCATTGCTTTTGCTTTTGCATTGTTGCTCACACTTGGCAGCCCCCATGAGCAGTGGTGCACTGCCCAGCATTCCGTGCAGAGACTGCCCCACCTACGGTGCTCATCTGGCCTCTGTGCATGCACAACAGCCATTTGAGTGGTCAACAACACCCTGCTTTTAAGGTTACCTTTTGCCGCCACCCCTGGTACCCTCACCGGCCTTCTCAGTTTGATTACCTTATTGTACCCCCAAGGACTTGTGCCACACAGCATATATGATATTGCCAACTACATGCATCAAATTAGGATGACAAATTTTCTGAATCCAGAATATAAACAGAGGTAGATTTCCTGAAATTAGAGCTTTACTGTTTCTCATCCCTTCCTTCTGCTTCTTGCCTAATCCTTGATTAGGCAAGAAGCCCCTGGTGGTGCAGTGGTAAAACTGCCGCCCTGTAACCAGAAGGTTACAAGTTTGATCCTGACCAGGGGCTCAAGGTTGACTCAGCCTTCCATCCTTCCGAGGTCGGTAAAATGAGTACCCAGAATGTTGGGGGCAATATGCTACATCATTGTAAACCACTTAGAGAGCTCCGGCTATAGAGCGGTATATAAATGTAAGTGCTATTGCTATTGCTAAGTGCTAATCCAGGAAAATATCTCCAGGCATGTCCATTCTCCCTCCAAATGAGTGGTGGGGCACACTCATTTTTCCCCTGCAAGAATGAGCAATTTTCCACTTAAAAGCTGTTATAAGCTCCATAGTACCTCCATAATACTGAGTTACCAGAGTTAAATGTTGGAAGCTAGTTTTACTTTACAAACAGCTCTGTTTCATTTGTCACATCATTGTTCCAAGCTGCCCTCTGCTTTGCTGTACTCAAAGGAAAATGACAGTTACTACTAGACTGAAAAGTTAGTTGTAGATTAGCTGATCCAGCTCTCCTGGGTTGCTGCAAGCCCTGTGAATTATCTGAGTAGGGATAAAAAGCGAGGGAAAGAATGAGAAGGGAATAATGTGGCAGGAGACACAAGAAGATTGAAGAAGAGCCACCAAAGATCAAGGGGAGAAAATTATGGGTATCTGCTACAGGAAAAAAATAAACTGTAAAAAGAGTAAGTACTTTGCCAAAAAAGTAGACAGAAAAATGGAAAACAACGATGGTGCTGATGTGCTAGCTCAACCCACTGCTATTCTGCTCTCCTTTTTTGTGAACACCTGGCCACAGTGGGCAGCCAAGACTGATCACAAAATTGCCAGCTTCCTTTGTTTTAATCACCATTTTTTCCAATTTTAGTACTTTGTCATATACTTTGAAATGACTAAATCTGTTGAAAAGATAGGGATCAGAGTGGGCTAGAGATGGATAGAGTAGTCATTAACAATGCAGGGGAGCGATATCCTATAGTACACTGCCATGTTACAATTTAGTTATCCAATTTATGGCGCATGCAATCCTATGACTAGTTACTCATGACAAAAAGGGCTTTTCCAGGTATGTGCAAAGTAAGAGGAAGAGAAAGGAAATGGTAGACTTCCTGCTCAGAAAATGTGGTGAAATCTTAACAAATGATAAAGAGAATCAAAATCTGCTCAACAGGTTGCAGTTCAAAGCCAATAAGGGGTTGATCAGGAAACACTTACCTACCCCTGCTAACTGGGCATAGCACCTGCTAAGTGGGCAAAGAGGCACCTTTTAAATGTGGTTATTCTCTTTATTTAGCTGGGGGAGATTAACTGGCCCTATCTACTGCCAACATAGTACCTCCAGTGACTGTTGCTGGTGTCTGTTTCTTTTTAGATTGTGAGCCCTTTGGGGACAGGGATCCATTTTATTTATTTATTATTTATCCATGTAAATTGCTTTGGATCTCTTGTGGTTAGGAAGGGTATATTCAGTAAAAATGAATGTACTTCTTAGGATGAATTTTCTTTTTCAGATGATTCCAATCAGGATCAAAGATAAAACATTGAATTTATGGCAGAGGCAAATAAACTCTTATATTTGGGCCTCTAGAAAGCCTAGAATCAGGTTCAAGGTCATGCAAGATGCAAAGGAAAGAGGAAGCTTAGTGGTTCCTAATTTGAACCTGTATTACCATGCTAGTTGTCTTACTTGGATTTCTGATTGTATCAAACTCCCATACGATTCTATGCCAAATATGGAGGGATCGGACCTCTCTGAAGGTTTACGTAATTTTTTGTGGAATAATACAAAGAGAAAAAATCCGGAGATACAATTACATACTTTGAGAAATAGTATCTTCCATATTTGGGATAAATATTAAAAAAGGATCAGCCCAAGTTTATCACTGCTGGCATCAATATTAAATGTTTATTTTCATGAAGAAGAATGGACTGATAAATATCAATTCTGGAGAGAGAAGACATATACTCTACAAAGTCTGAGCATGAAAAATGTAAAACCAAAATCCATCCAAACACTTACATTGGAATTGACCCAAAAGCCTCCCTGGTTTCAGTATTGACAAATTACTTCAATAGTGCAGAAAGAGATAGAAAGGCAAGGGGGGGGGATTTAGAGGATTAACCAAATTTGAACAACTACTAAACAAGAGAGTTGACCACTTGTTAGGAGCGATATATAAACTAGTACTGAAGTATGATACAGAATCAGAACAAATTAAAGAATGCATGATTAAATGGATGCAAAACATGATCAATAAATAAATAAATAAATTCAAGATTCAATCAATCAATCACTTTATTTACGGCTGTAAGCCAAACAAGAAATTCAAGATTGGGAATTTCAATGGAAAAAGAATATTAAATTTACTTCTAGTAATAATCTGAGAGAAAATTTGTATAAAATGTTTTATCATTCCAAATTTTATTAACAAGATTGACAATAATTACTGAAAGGGGTGTTGGAAATGTAATCAGCAAGTGGGGATGTTCTATCATATGTGGTGGACCTGCAGTAAAGCATAGTCTTTTTGGAAACAAATTCATTCACTTATGGAGCAAATTTTAGATATTAAATACCCATTTTCTCCAGAAAATTTTCTTTTAAATATGACTAAACCTGATATCCCAATAAAATATACAGAAATGTCTTTGTATATGATTACTGCGGCTAGGATATTATATGCAGCTAATTGGTGTTCTTCAGTAATTCCTTCCATTGAAGATTGGTTATTGAAACTATGGGATTATGCTTCAATTTCTAGAGTAACAGCATATATGAAACACATATCTACGGAGTCTTTCGAGTTAATTTGGGAACCGTTTATTAACTATAATACTCAGCAAAACTTACAATTATTTCCTAGGTCTGGCTTTGAATTGTAAATTGTCATGTTTTGTATTAGGGTTGTATTCAATATTAATGCTTGTAGGCAGAAGTTGTATGCCTTATTTGGTCATTCTTGCTGTTTTACTTAGTCTTGAACTCGGATTGACTTTGTTTCTTGTTAATTCAAGAGATGTACTTTTGCTCTGCTTTGTTTCATCTTTTATTCAATAAAAAACTTTTAAAAAAACTGCTTTGGAAACATATGTTGAGAATCAGTATATAAATGTAGTAGTAGTAGTAGTAGTTGTTGTTGTTGTTAAATGAGTTTAAGTCTATAAAGCCAGATTAATTGTATCCTAGAGCACTAAAAACATTTGCTGATGTACCTCCAGAACTTCTGTATTCAGTATCATCAATTAGAAATCTTGGAGAACAGGTGAGGTGCCACAAGACTGGAGAGGGGCTAATGTTGTCCCACTCTTCAAAAATGGAACAAAAAGAGGATACAGGAAAATACAGATGAATCACTGTGACTTTGATACTAGGGAAGATCGTAGAGAAAATTATAAAGCATATGCGCTTGTCGTACAGATTGTAAGCATCTTGATAACAACACAATGATCGGTAGCTCTGTCAAGAATAAATCTTACCCGACAAATTTTATCTATTTTTTATCAAGTTATTTTTACTTAGCAGATTGTCTGAATGCTGCAGACATAATTTATCTTTACTTCAGCAAAGCATTTGACAAAATTCACCATGTTATTTTGGTTGGCAAATTGATCAAATGATAATGCAATCAGGCAGATAATTTCGTCAGGTGGATCCACAACTAGCTGGAAAACCATACTCAAAGAGTCCCCATTAATAACTAGCTTCTCATCAAACTGAAGGAAGGTTTTAAGTGGTGTGCTTTAGGGCTTTGTCTTAGACCCAGTACTCCCAACAGTTTTATCAGTGAATTAGATGAAGAGTTAGAAAGAATCCTTATCAAATTTGCAGATGGTACAAAAATGGGAGGGATAGCACCTTATAAAATGGGAATAAAATCCAAACTGAGCTTGAGAAAATGGAAAACTGGACTGAAACTAACAAAATGAAATTCAACAGAGACAAATGCAAAGTTCTACACCTATGCAATACAAATGAAACACATAGGCGATATAAATCACACACACAAGTGTAGGATGGCAGATGCCGAGCTTGGCTGTAGTACAACAGGTGGAAAGGATCTTGGGATTGCAGTCAGTCACAAGCTGAACACGAATGGGATCAGAGGAGGACAACAAAATAATCAGAGGTTGGGGGAGCCGCATGAAGGAAGCTTTAAGGGCCTGAGTATGTTTATGCTGAATAAGAATAAGGGGATATATACTGCTCTTCAAATACTAGAAGGGCTATCACATAAAAGAAGGCAAAGACTTGTTCTCTGCTGGCCAGATGACAGGAACTGATATAATAGGTTTAAGTTACAGGAGGGAATATTTTAATGGAACATTAGGAGAAACTTCTAAATGATATGAGCAGTTTTACAAGGAAGCGGTTCTTGGGAACACCCAGGAAGTTGGTAGGCTTTCCCTTGCTGGAGGTCTTTAAGCAGAGGCTGGGCAGTCATCTGTTGAGAATGCCCTAGCTCTGGGTAGAGCATAAAGCATGGGGTTTGGCTAAATGACTCACAGCTCTAGGGCCCTCATCATTTCATGTGTACATCCCATTGAAATCTGTGGGAATTGTCCAAACATAGCTGAATTCAGTCCTACTGTGTCCTCCTTGGAGCCTTATGGGAGAGACATATTGGTACTTTGAAAAGTGAGATTTGATTTTGGGGGGGTGGGGTTTACTGAAAGGAAACCACCCAACTACAGAAATCCAAGTTACCAATGGCTGTTGTGACTCTTATTCTGCCTCACTGACATCACTAGGATTCTGATGTGATGGAACGTTGAATTGATGGTACGGCCTTTAGAAATATTCTGAGCATTTCACACCACCTAATATTATGCTGAATATCAAATACACAGAGAGCAGTGGTTAAATATTTGTTGTTTGCGCCATCAACTAATATGAATCAGCAAATTTCTCAGAGAATTCTTGTTCTTCAAACCTTTTTGAAGAAAGGTTGTTTCAGCTTTAGCCTCACACCATTTGACAAAATGGCTGTAACTATACAGCCAAAATCCCTGTGAATTTATCTAAAATTTGATGTTTTTTTTAATTGGCTACCTTAATACAGGAGTGTATTCCCATCATGCCATTCTTTGATTGCATCATCTGAGCAAATGATGCAGTTTGTGTATTCAACCACTAGATGGAACTATATTCAATAGCAATATATTGTTATTATAAACACAAATAGTTTGTTTCTTTTTTAAAATTCAGAATCATGCGTGTCGCTTTAGCATATTATTGAAAATGAAATAGTGTGAGAACAAATATTTCCTAGCTAAATCAAGTGTTGTATGATGCTGATGGAATATTGTACTGAGATATTTCTAGATGCATTTTTCAAGCTTCTGTTTTGTATCTATACAATGCATTCATAAGATTATAGATACAAGGACTGCAACTCCTTTTTATTTGTTTTGCTTAAAAAGAAACACATAGCCCTATCGCAATGTGGGTCAATGGAACTTTGTAAGTGCATGTGCTCAAGTTGAGTTTTGCTAAAATGATCCTTCAATATTGTAATTCATTGCACAATAAAATAGTAACCTCTACCCATTCTTTTTAGAAACTATATAGTGGTAATAAAAGCCATATACACTAACAAGGCATGCATACTTATGCAGTCTGACATCAGCTCTTAAAATGGGACTTCTGGGAAGATAAATGAGAGCCACTTATCATGATAAGCTAAACATTATGAGTTTTGCCTCCCTTGTGGAATGGAGACTTTGCACTCAGATAAGTCTCCATACCATTTCCACAGTACAATGTGCATATTTAAAAACACTCAAGATTTCTGCACATGAAGAAAGTCTTTGGCTCCCCTTGCTTTTGATAAATACTTAGAACATGCTCTGTCCTCTGCAAAAGCAAAGAAGTTAGGTGGTCCTGAGGGTGCCTGTGCAACAGCTGTCTGATGGTGCTGCCTGCACATTCTGCTCAACCTTCCGGTCATCTCTGTAGTGGGAGAATGGCAGTTCAGTCCCCACATAGCAGAGCAAAACCAGTTTGGTGAGAAAGCAGCCAAGCAAGACGTTTTGAGACAGTTCTTTAGTATTGAAGTACTACAAGGATTTATTTAAAGAAGGTTACAAACAAGTGGAAAGAGCCTGTAGCTTATTTTCGCTGCAGCTCAAGAGAAAAAGACAAAAACAAACAGCCATCTCTGGGAGAGACAAAATGGAGACTACATGTGAGAACAAAGAGGGGACAATCCCATACTTTTTATCTATCACCCACTGAGATCATCTGGAGAGGTAGGTCTGCAGTTGCCACCGGCTTGTCTGGTGGCTACTTAGGGACGGCCCTTCTCCACTGCTGCTCTGAGGCTTTGGAACACACTTCCTGCTGAAATAAGAGTCTCCCCATCTCTTACAAATTTTAAAGCAGTAGTCAAGACTCATTTGTTCACCCAGGCTTTTAATTAGATATTGTTTTAATTGTGCTTTTAATACTTGTAATGTTTTAAATTTTAATTGTTGTAATGTTTTACTCTTTTAATCTGTTGTTTTTATTGTTTTGTTGCAAACCATCCAGAGACTTGTGTTTTGGGCGGTATACAAGCATGTTAAATAAATAAAATAAATAAAGCCCCCAGTGGTCACTATGAGACATTGCAGCTGAGAACAGATTCTACTAGGGTCCCAGTTCCAATAATCTCAAAGATGTGGCCATCTGCAATGCTGGTGACTGGCAACACCATTACAAAACCTAGTTACCATTGGATTTTCTCTTATGCTTGATTCACATAATGCTCTTGATTCACATAATGCTCTTGATTCACATCAGCACCATACCTGTGGGCCTTTGAAAAGTCTGTCCAACAAAGATAGAACTTACCTTGACATTTCTGCCTTCCTTCTACCAGATGATGCTACAAAGGGAATTCTAATCCAACACTGAATAATTTATCACCTTCTAGTGGCCCACAGCTCCTAGCATGGACATCATCACCCATGAAGATGACTTGAAAACCCTTGCTAGAGCAGAATTCCATAGCCCAGCTCTTGCTTACAGTAAGTCACTGAGATCATCTATATATTTAAAAGCCTTAAGACATATGTCGCACATCCCATGGTAGGTGGCACATCTCACTTGAGTTATCCAGAGGAGAGAGAAAACATGAAGTAGGGCTGAGCGGCAGACGGAGGAGCAGCTGCTGAGGAGGAGGAGGGCCAAGGAGGCCAAGGAGGTGGCAGCGCTGCAGCAACAAGGAAGAAAGAAGTAGAGGCATTGAGCAGTGGCCTCCATCGCCCTGCTGAGTCTCCTCGCAAGGATAATGGCTGGGATGGAAGAGCACACCGAGGGCCAACCTTGCAGGCCGGAAAGGAAGCCCCTTGCAAGGAGACTCAGCAGGGTGGCGGAGGCTGGCCCTCGGTGCGTTCTCCTGCCCAAATTGGCCATCCTCCTCATGAAGAGACTTGGCAGGATGACACAACGGAGGCCAGCGGTAGGAGCTGACCTAGGCCGCCGCAATGCCACTGTCCCTAGAAAGGGAAGGGGAGGGAGAAGCTGAGGTATTGGGGAGACCAAGAGAGAGAGTTGTGGGGGAGAGAGCAAGAAAGATAGTTGTGGGAAAAAGAATTGTGGGAAAGAGTTGTGGGAAAGAGATAGTTGTGGAAAGAGAATTGTGGGAAAGAGAGAGAGTTGGGGGAGAGTGAGGGAGATAGTTGGGGGAGAGTGAAAGAGTTGGGGGCAGCATGCGCACACGCGCGAGAGTTGTTAGGGGGAGAGAGAGAAAGAGTGTTGTGTGGGCAAGAGTGGGAGTGAGAGAAAGTTGTTGGGGGAGAGCAAGAGAGAGAGTTGTGCAGGAGAGCGAGTTATGGGGGAGTGTGAGTGAGAGAGTTGTGAGGGCGAAAGAGAGACAGTTGTGGGTGGAGAGTGGGGACAGTTTTGCCACCTCTGCTTCCATACTGGATTCCATAAGCCACACCACGGTATGGAAGCAGAGGTGGCAAAAAAGCAGAGGTGGCAAAAAGGAGCGGGGGTGAGGAAGGCAGGGCAGCGAGCCGGATGGTCTGGCAGAGGGTGAGAGACAGAGATGTTCTGCGCAGGGCCAGCTAGTATTGCATTAATTATTGTTTGTCTCTGTGTTGACTCCTATTTACTTCTAGATTGTAAATTCTAGACCTGAAACATCAAGACCCTACTGAAAGTCTAAGGACCCTCATTTTCCCAGCCTTAAATAACCTAGGTATAAGATACCTTAGGACTTACTTTCTCTTGCAAGTTCTTCCCTGTAACCTGAGATTTACAAGGCAGCCTTGCTCTGTATCATATCATTTGCTGATGTTTCTTCTACTAGGGCATGGGACAGAGCTTTTTTCAATAGTGGTACCAGTGTTATGGAATGCCTTCTCTAGAGTCATCCATATGGCCCCTAATCTATCCCCCCCCCCACTATTATACTATTTATAGTTGAGTGGGCTTTTTCAGCTGCTTAGAGTTTTAAACTTCCTGGATTAATTTTATTTGTATCTGGAATCATATCAGACAGAATCCAACTGATGGGTCAGTAATTCTACAGAAATCCGCTCCTTAAATATGTGGGATAATATATCCACTTCTTGCACATAATATTAGGTTTTACCCACTCTGCTTTCAAATAGTCCAAGTATTTACTTTTGTAGATGTAGGAACTCCATGCTGCATAGTATGCAGCAGATTATTAGGTGCATCTGGCAGGATCATGGTACCGCTTTTCTTAAACTGTCAGTGCCAACTTTAAAACACAACTAGCTAACTTATCAATATGCAAGGTGCACACAACAGTCCTATCAAAGAGTTTTCTGTGCAAATGTTGCTGCTATATCTGATTTATTTATTCCTAGTAGGCTTGAATGTTCCAGTATCTTCACAGATGCCATGATGTTCTCATAGATCTCTTAAAACACAATGCATTGTACTACTAGATCCTCACCTTCTCAATATTTAAAGCAGCAAATATATTGCATAATATATATTCAGTCTGTGTGAGAAACAAACACAACCATGGTTTTATTTGTATAATATCCATCTGTCTCAGCGCCCTATGTGCTGTATATTAAAACAACACAAAAATGCATTGTTAAGATCCCAATTAAACACAACAAACACTATTTTATAAAATATAAACACAGGTTGAGTGTGCTAACGTGTAAACTATCTGAGGTTTTCCATTTAACAGGAGAAAACATGCACAATCCATTCCTGATCACCAACAGGAGGGTGCAATGGAGCCCTTTCCCCTCTCTTGGCCTCCCTAGCCAACTCTCAGTGTGCTCACACGCAAACTGTGCAATAGTTGGCTCTGGAGCCAAGATTCTGAGAAAGCAACAAACCACAGAAAGACAACAAGGACAGAACCAAACATCTCGTCACCATGATAATGTTGAATAGCCTGTTGATTGAAGGGGATATCAGGAATGTTGTCACCATTGTTGCCACATGATGGAGACCTATAGTCTGATAAAATGTGGCAGTCATGAGGAAGCTGGAGAAGAAACAGGAAGTAGATATGCAGGTTGGAACCTATCCAACCCCAGCACAGCATCTCTCCAGTGGCTGTTGCTCATGTCAACCTTATGTTTCTTTTTAGATTGTGAGCCCTTTGGGGACAGGGGACCATCTTATTTATGGTTTTTTTCTATTAGAGACATTCTCTTTGAGAACTTTGGTTGAAGGGCGGTATATAAATATTCATAGAAGTAGTAGTAGATAATGGTTTGGGAGGAAGTAGAAAGTGGGCATCAGCTGGGATTTAAGCATTAGAGTCAAGCAAGTGGGGAAGTCTCCAAGACCTTACCTGGGTTCCTAGAGGTTGTGCCTGAGAAGAAAAGGACATAGAAAGGAAGCTTGTTGTTCTACCTTAACAGTTTAATCTTGCATACTCTGAGGCAGAGTTGGCAGGGTTGGCTTTCTTAAAGCCAAACTTTGGATTATGGCCCATTTGACCCACGAGTATACCTCTTAGGTTTTGGCAACCTAGCTCTGTCGCCTGAGTGGGAGACCTGAGCCAAGAACCCCATGAACCCTATGCCAACATGGGTATTATAGGAGAAAGATTGCTTTTTAATCTTGTTGGGACCAACAGGAAGGCAAATCTAAATATACCTTGCTATATATTACAGTCATTCATACAACCAGCCACAGCAGAGTAGGAGTGGGGAAACCGAGGTAGCAAGGCTCTTGTGGTGCCATGGGACCTGCTCCTACCTTGCTGCTCAAAAGCAGGCCTATCCTGTTCTTGAACCTAACTTTAACTAAGGTAAAAGGTGCAAACAAAACACCATCTTACCTTGACAGCCCCAGTCGTGTGTGCAGTCAGGGCTGTTTGCAGCAGCTCCCAGCAGCCCAGCTTGCTCTGAAACACAGAGTACCACCTGTAGAGCAGCTAGGAAGCTGGGAGCTGGTCTTGTGGTAACGAGCATGAATTGTTCCCTTTGCTAAGCAGAGCCCACCCTGGTTTACATTTGAATGGGAGACTACATGTGTGATCACTATAAGATATTCCCCTTTAGAGAATGGGGCCACTCTTGTTGGGGACACCCTGACCCCAACATTAAACCCAGAGATACCAACTCAGAATTATATGGAATTCAGGCCTGTGTCTGAATTCCATTTTGGCAATTGCTCTGTGAAGGATGAGGCAATCCAGCATTGTATTCTCAATGCTTGTGAAATGGGTACTCAATAGAAATACAATGGCCAGGGTTGATCTATCCAAATGCTAAAATTTAACTTACTATCAGATAATGTCTGTGGAAGAAGCTAGAAGCTGTGCTCACATTTCCTCCTGCAAAAAGTCTGTGTTAATCCTTGTTAATGATTGGTCTGCTATGCTCAAAGGGGATACCCAATTGCTGTCTGTAGAAAATCCACTCTAAGTAGATAGATGCACACAAAGAAAATATCTAGAGCTTTAATTCTTCTTTTATTAATGTTGGAAGTTAAGGACTATGCGCTGTCTCTTGTCTCAATGACATCAGAGGACAGACTAGTGAGTCAGAGGGCTAGAGGGTCAAGGCATTGGTCATCCCTTCTCTACTGCTCTGACACTATCCCTTTGATATGTAGATTGCTAATCTCAGGGACTTCCTTCCTGCCTGCCTGTTACTTCCTCTTCCCTTCTTCTTCCTTTCCTTCTACCTTGCAACATGCAAGCTCCTCTCCCCGCACCATGTGTGCAGAGATGCAGAATCCATCTGCATCCAGCTAGACAGATAGATTAGAGATTCTGTCTCTCCACTTTCCTATCTAGAATGGAGTTCTCTAATAAATACTACTTATATTGATTTGAAACTATGAACTGGCTCCAAGTTACTTTACTCTCAGCATACACACATGCCTAAGTAAATTCCGCTGTGTTGTGCCTTTGTGCACTCTGCTATAATTTAAAAATGGTTTCTCTTACCAGAGAGAATTCCCAACAATTAACACCTTTTAACACCTTCTCAGTCCAGGTGCCAGAAATCTGGGAACAAGAAAAGATGCCCATTTGCAACTCAAAGATGCAGATTTGCTTTGGGCAAAATAGAACAATCTCCTCCCCAAAACAGCAGCTAACAGAAGATGGGATTCAGATCTCCCTGGACTGAGCTAATCTCCTGAACTAATATCAATAATTAAAAGACAATATCCAGAAGGTAACAGCAAATTGTCACCTTTTTGGGATCCAAGAAGGATGAGGATATTTTGAATAGACTCTATGGAGATCAAAGGAAGAAACAACTATAAAGAATGAAGCTCACTGAACAGAGAGCTAGCAAGCTTTGCCTAACCAGCAGATCTGTGCTCAAGAGCCATCCCAGAGTTTGCTGCTAAAGCCGCCGGGCTAAAAGCAGGAACTCTTTCCATGGACAGGAACTGTCTTGACTTCTGCTGAGCGGTAAGCAGTCAAGACTACCCAGCCATGGTGCTCTCTCTTTCCGCTTTGTTCTGAGAAGTTACCCCCAGCCTGATTGACTGCTTGAAGCTTGCACCCCAGGCTGCTGTTCTCCAGCACTCCCTTTTCTCCTCCATCTGAAGCCTGCATCATTTCCAAGCTCCAGCAATGAACAAATCCTTTGAAACCTTTCTCATGTACCTGGTGAGATGCCTATTCAATGCACAGCACAGCCTGCTCCCTTCCCTCCTCCCTACTAATCACTGCCATCCCTCTCCTAAGCCCTCCCTTCGTCCTTCTTTCTCTGCTTCTCTCTACATGTCTGATTAGGATTTGTTAGGCAGCTGTGATTACTGAGTGCACACACATATGTTAGTTAGGCCCATTACACTACACCTTGAATCCGAAACATGTTTTTAATTTGGATGACTTGTTTTACCCTAATGAGCAGCTTTCTATAATAAAGCCCATTGAAGTTTCTGAGTGTGTCTCCCTCTATCTCTGTTTGTGAGCCCAGATCCTACATGGTCACCACCTCCAAGAACCAATTCAGTTTGACTTTCCCTCTTTCCCTCTGAGCATACAGAGTGTGAAACCAGGTATGGTTCACAATACTCTGAGCAAAGCATCTGCATTCTTGCATGCGGAACGATCCAGGTTACCTCCCTTGCATCTAAAGATAGGGCTAAGAGAGACTCCTGCCTGCAACCTTGGAAAAGCCACTGCCAGTCTGTGTAAACATTAACAATACTGAGCTAGCTGGACCAATGGTCTGACTTATTATATAGTATCTTCCTATGTTCCTATGAGTTGCTGTGTTGACATGGGCAGATACTTATGGGCAGCGTCTCCACTCCCTGCATAATGTATTACAGAATACTGGGGGACTTCCTCCTCCAGATCCCTACTGCAGAAATCAACTCTGTCACACTGATCATGTGGGTGCACAGCCGAAAGGCAGTGGTCCGCTACTTTGGTGGGGAAAGGTAGATATACTCCTTCCTTCCCCCAGCCCTTCCTAACCACCAGGGATTTTGGTCATGTGAATGACCTTATTGTAAAAAGAGAAAAAAATGTGAAAAACAATACATAAAAGTGTGTGTAAAATTATCAGGTAACATGAGCTTGGGCAGGAACAAAGCAGAATGATGAGGACACCTAAGAAGTACATGCTCACTCACTTTTCTTGTCAATGTCAGCTATGAGCTGGTTAGACATCTTGTCAAACTGGTTCTACTGACCTGGACCTACTGGCGTCCTTTTACCCACAAAACATCATTTGGTTGGACTGATTTTGCATGGCCTTTGATGCCTGCCTTCACCATCCTCTATACAGCGTGTAGTTAGTGCCCATGGATTAATCATCAGGGATGAGTATAACTCAGGGCAGAATCAAAATTGACCTTCTCCTTTTCTTCCCATTGCAACTTGTCCATGTACATTTTCCTGTTAAGTAATAAAACTATAAAGAAATTGTTTCAAATGTTATAAGAGGTGCTGAAAAGATGATACATGACCATCCTGAGATTCTGTTTTTCATGCTCGCATTGTAACAACTTGTGTGGGAAAGACGTGGAAGATGGCCAACATTCCACACAGTAGAACATCAAAAGGGAGGTCTGAAGGTATTGCACAACAGGGTAGCTGCAGAACAACTTAAAACAACTTCTGGACCATTGCTCAGTGCTACTTGTACTGGAAATAATGGAAGTAGTTCTATACAACTCTTGGAAGCTGTTTTAAGTCAGCACCATCAGGGCTTCCTTTCACAATGGGCAGCAGTCCCAGCAGGTTCTTACATCTTAACACTGATGTTCTGTTCAGAAAGTTGGCCAGGGTATGCACATCTAAAACCTGAATATCTTCTACCAATGCATTATAGACATTACAGTGGCAGCACACACAAAAAAAGTATGGGTTCTTGTGTGTCTGCTTGTCAGCATTTTTCATGATGTCTCAATGGCTCCGAGTTTCATATCAATAGAATTTTGGCTTTGTCGACAACATGCCTCTCTTGAAGTCATCCATCCATTCCCCTGTGTCACTTTTCTGTCTCAGCATCCACTTCTTAAAGTCAAGGCCATGCCCACAAGTCTCTAATAACCAAGTGGTTTATTCTGACACATCATTCATAACTCACTGCTTTAGGGGTCCCTGAACTTTTCTTTTTAACACATAATGATGTATCAACAAGCCAGAGAAAAGCCCGCTGCTATTCCCCTTGTCTACAATTTCAGGCATCCTCATATTTTCTGCTTCCTTCTACAGCAGCTGACTGATACTTTCCTCATAACTTTCTCTAGATTCCTACTCAGCTTCTCCTTTTGCAAACTGTCCCCAGCACAACCTGTATGGGTAGTTTTCCTTGCCTTCTGCACTCTTCCGCCACTGAACCCAACAGGTCCCCAGTAATCACCTTGATTACACCTACTACATTTTGAAGGCTACCTTGGGCTACAAAATTGCACTAATGGGAACTTACCTCACCAGCTGAAGTCAGTATTGGCCTTGAATAAATTTTTAGCAACTAAAAACTTTTAGCAATTTAGTTTTTAGCAGCAAAAAAATCTGCAAAACAATGGTTGTTATTATTCATTTTGCACTCTGTTCAAAATGTTCCATAATATTTATCCTGCTTATATGGATGTAGTTATATAATTCATTATTATGTATGTGTAATAAGATCCTAAGCAGGGCAAATATTTTTCTCAACATTGAACCAGTAAAAGTAGTTAGTGGCTTTTGTGAAACTCCCTAATGCACAATCTGGATAAGCCTACTGGGGTAATGTTCTCTCCTTGCAATAGGCCATCTGGCAAGGAGATGCGCTGCCAATTAATATAGATGAAATGGCTGTTAACATCACAGACTGTAACTATTTCAGGCTAATCCTTTATTGTCATTTATCAGTTATATTTTATACCTCAAGAGTTGCGAGCAAGTTCTCGGCACTAGTCACAAATAACATAGGAGACTCATAAGCTCTATTCACATTATGTTCAAAGCATGTACAATCTGTGTACAGAGTATGCACATGCAGACCTGTATGCACATACATTATTCACACACTATGCTCAGTGCACATACAGTAGTACACTTCCTAGCAATGCCCTGTATTTGAGGGGGCTTGTTCCCATGTACTTAGTGTATGAATATGGCTATAGAACCAAGAGCAGGAAGGGACCAAAATACAGGAATTGAATCTCTGCTGTCCCAGACTACAGTGTGATGCAAGGGGACACTGGGCAGGGGCAGTGGGGACATTGCTTGTAGAGCAAATAGGTTGAGAGGGCTGATTCAATTGACCCAATTTCTAGGGAGCCAAGGGAGTTAACCAACTGGATGTCAGTCTATGCATTCAATGGCTGGGCAAATAAAGAGGATGCTGAAGATGCTGGTTATCTGGAACAATATTTGGTGTAGGGCTAGCTCTGTGCACTCCTAGTAGAGTGTTGTGACAAAGTGTATATTCAACTTTCAACTGCATCAAACCAGGGTAGAATTAGAAGTTCTAATCAGAAGAATTAGAAGTGTAATTTGGTGTGTTCTGTAGATACAGAACATAAGACCTCTGACAAGCAAACTGGACATCTACAGAAGCCTCCTGCATTTGCTTGTTTTGCAATGTCATAATATCACCACACCATGGCAGGAAGTCTCTACACTTGCTTGGTACAACTTACAATGTGAGAGAAAGCTTTTTCAATACACAGAAAACTCTTGTGTTTGTCATGACCCCATGGTGATGTCATGACCCCATGGTGGCACATGGACAAAGGAGGCTTCTGTTCATGTCCTTTGTGGCCTACAGCATCTAGGAAGCATCTGGAGATGCTTGAAATTCCTCACTAGGGATGAACAAATTCGAACCAGGGTGGTTTGGAGGTTCAAATTCGAACTGAACCAGCCATCAGCTTCAAGCTGCAGGTTCGAATACGAACTGAACCAGGGGGTGGTTCGATATGAACCAGTTAGAACTGGTTCAAACTGGTTTGGAGACCCATAAATTGGTAGGATGGTAGCTGGCAAATATCGGTACCTTTCACCCAAACCCCAAAGCAATCAGACACTCGTACGATTTTTTATGAATTTTTGAAAATTATTTTTATTTTTTTCTCATAGGGTATAATGGGACTCGAACCAGCCCATTATTCCTTATTGTGGAGCACCTATGGATGCCAACAACCACCCAAACCCTGAAGCAATAGGACAGTCCTACGATATTTAATGAATATTTGAAATATATTTAATTATTTTTCTCATAGAGTATAATGGGACACGAACCAGTCCATATCCCCTATTGTGAAGCACCTAGGGGCACAAAAGCGGGGTGGGCAGTAGACAGAAAGGGGTGCCTACCACCCACAAAACCCCAAGGCAATTGGACACTCCTCTGATTATTGGTGAATTGTTAAACTATTTTTGAATCCCTCATAGAGAATAATTAGGACTGCAGCAAACGTATAGCTTCACGTCGGGGGCAAAGGGGTGGCCTAGACCAGGGTGGGGTTCGTGGTAGTGCCAGGTAGGGGCAAGGAAGCTACTTGAATTTTTTCAAAGGATGTGGGCAGAGGGCTGATTTTTGGTGAATTGTTGAAGTTTACGCATCTTTAAGGTTTTTCCTCATAAGCTATAATGGAGCTTTCAGCAGCCCCATAAGTGCACTTGGGGGGTGCTGGGGTGGCCCAGAGCGAGTGGTGGTGTAGTGCACATAGGGTGCCAACCACTCCCATGGGGTAGAGGGTTCTGTTGTTTCTGAGGTATTCTGAGTGTGGATTCTATGATAGCAAATGAGATTTTCAATGAGACACCATGAATCCATTCTAATTTGCTATCATAGAATCCACACTCAGAATACCTCAGAAACAACAGAAGCCTGGACCCCATGGGTTAGAAACCCATGGGGGTGGTTGGCACCCTATGTGCACTACACCACCACTTGCTCTGGGCCACCCCAGCACCTCCCAAATGCACTTATGGGGCTGCTGAAAGCTCCATTATAGCTTATGAGGAAAAACCTTAAAGACCCAAATCCTTTGAAAAAATTCAGGTAGCTTCCTTGCCCCTACCTGGAACTACCACCAACCCCACACTGCGCTAGGCCACCCCTTTGCCCCTGACGTGAAGCTATACATTTGCTGACACCTCCATGCTTCTTTATGGAGAAAAACCTTAAAGATGAGTAAACTTCAAAAATCATTTAAAAATCACCCCTTTGCCCAATTCCTTTCAAATAATTCTGATAGCTTCCTTGCCCACCCTAGGAAATACCACCCACCACACTCCACTCTACGACACCCCTTTCCCCCAACGTGAAGCTATACATTTGCTGCAATCCTAATTATTCTCTATGAAGGATTCAAAAATAGTTTAACAATTCACCAATAATCTGAGGAGTGTCCAATTGCCTTGGGGTTTTGTGGGTGGTAGGCACCCCTGTCTGTCTACCACCCACCCCGCTTTTGTGCCCCTAGGTGCTCCACAATAGGGGATATGGACTGGTTCACATCCCATTATACTCTATGAGAAAAATAATTAAATATATTTCAAATATTCATAAAATATCATAGGGGTGTCATATTGCTTCAGGGTTTGCATGGTTGTTGGCACCCATGGGTGCTCCACAATAAGGAATAATGGGCTGGTTCGAGTCCCATTATATCCTATGAGAAAAAAATAAAGACATTTTTCAAAAAATCATAAAAAAATCATACGAGTGTCCAATTGCTTTGGGGTTCGGGTGACAGGTACCGATGTATGCCAGCTACCATCCTACCAATTTTTGGGTGTCCAAACCAGTACAAACCAGTTCGAATTCAAACCGAACCAGGGGGTGGTTTGAACAAAACCAAAACCGAACCACCCCCTCCTGGTTTGAACCCAGTTCGAATTCAAACCGAACCCGATGAACCGGTTTTGTGCACATCCCTATGGGCTGGTGGGTGGGCAGGTGGTCCTCATTGCCCTCTTGCCTGCCCACTTACTTTCTTTGGCACTTTGCTGCCTTCTCCTGCATCTCCTGCTGCTTCTGGTTGCTTCTGGGTAGATGGCCTGCCACGATGCATTATGATGACATTGCCATGTGACGTGGTAACATTATTGTAATGTGCTGTAGCAGCTTGACTGCTCAAAAGCAGCCAACAGTGGCAGAAGCAGCAGGTGGAGGCAATGAGAAGAAAAACAGAGATGTGGAGCACCCACTCAGTCACCTGCCTGCTCGCTTGGATGACAGAGGCAGCAGGACGGCCTGGGTGGCACTGGAGGGGGTGAGTGGGGAACGGGCGGTGGCGCGAAGCCCCCATGCCTGTTGCAGCCTGGGACGGGAGTGAAATGGGGCACAGCCCCGGCACTGAGAGAGAAACGGGCGGTGGGGCTTTCCTGTTCACGCTCAGGAGGAGGAACGGCTGGAGGGATCCTTTTTGGCTGGAGGGATCCTTTTTGGCCACCCGCCACGGCTCTGTCCAGGTTGCAGGGGAGGGGGAGGAATGGAAGGGGGAGGGCAAGAGAGCCTGGGGCTGGAGAGAGGAGAGAACAGACAGGAGGGAGAGGGAGGGGGGAACAACTGGCCCCAAGGAGCACACAGATGCTCTGTGCGGGGTTGGCTAGTATACTTTATTTCTCCCGTGACTTAAACCAGTTTTTTCTTGGGGCTCTTTTTCTGTGCTGCAAATAGAACTTTTGTCAGTTGCATGAAAATAAATACTAAAAGACTAACCATTCTCAAAACATGCAATTATTTTGTTTACTCATGTGTAAAACAGGGATAATAATAGTTACCTCACAGAGGTGTTGCAACAGAGACCTAATTAATTAAAGCTCATAATGTTCTTTAATATCCTTGGGTGCATAGAAGTGTTATTATGATTATAACTTCTTTTATAGTTTGAAATGATTCCACACATATCCCCCCTTCCAAATACCTTATTGACTCACAAAATTTAAAAGTTCAATGTTTAAATGTGCCCTCCCCCCGCCTGTAAGACATGCTGTGATAACACTTCTTTCTAATCTCTGCTTAAAAATAAGTTGCTTATTTGGTTTCCTTATTGGTTACCATGACTCTAGTGCACTGATTTTATTATATTTGCTCATGCCTTATTAATAGGAAAGCAGACTAGCTACCTTTTGTTTTTTGTGCAGAGGGCAAGATTGTGCATTGTGTATGTCAGGAGAAGCTCCCATGGAAAGGTAATGATTCTGAAGAAATCCATTTACACTGTGATGCTTGCACAATTGTTAGGTATGTAGTATGCTTGTGGCTATGGCTTATTAGACCTATTATAATGGTCCCTTATGTGCTCTCCCATTGTCCTGGTAGCCACCTGTTGTATCCTGACTTTGTGTAATCTCATTTAGATAGGTGCTGTCTTTGGATTCTTTGTGAGCATAACATCTAACAAACTGTGACCACAGTTTACCACTAACAATAAGGCTGAATGCTAAGGGCTAGTCTACATAAACTAGGTGTAGAGCCCTTGCACATGCTCTAATTAATACACATTGCAGGGGAGTAGGAACATGATAGAAGGCTCCACCCCAGCCTATGTGCATTCATTAGTAGATACAAAAGTTTTCGTGAAACTAGTTTACATTAAATTTGTGCTGTTTAAGGTTAATCCATTCCTTGATCCAGGCCAGTTCTTGAATGATGCTTTAATTACTTTTTAGTCCAGTCCGGGACTGGAGGTGAGGCTAACAAGCAACAAGCAGCAGGAGCATAGATAGCAGTCTGCACTTGCCTTTCTGTAAATAATATATATTTCATTGATCTATTAATATTACTGGTTCTATCTATACCACTGCCTGGTCCTTGTGTGCCGCAACTTCCCCCCTTCTGGATTCTACAAAACTATTCCTAGACTGCACAGCTTCATACTCCAGATCTATGACTGAATGTTTCCCCATGTATAGAACTCCCTGCATATAGAAAACTAGAGGGAAAATGTCTAGTGATACCTTGATCCAGAACATACTAATTTTCTAAGTGCAGGGACTGTATTTCAAGGAGAAAATTCTGAAGGGCAAAGAGTCAGTGCTGTAGTGAATGAGGTATTATATGTAGAAGTGAGTGAGACTAGAGGCGAGGCAGTAACTGAAAGCTGCTTCTCCAGGGAACGTGCGTGCGTGTGTGTGCGTGTGCGTGTGTGTGTGTTGGGTGGGGGAGATGGCTGGAATGGCAGATCATTCTTTGCAATGAGCATGGGGTATAACAAGAAGGTATGGAAGTAGTGAGCACTCTGAGGCCAAAGCTGCTGGATCAGGATGGGAAGGAGGCAGAGAGGGAGGTAAAATATATTTATGTTTATCCTATTAAAATGTATAGCAATATCAATCAATATTTGTATTTCAGTCTTTGACCAGCATAAGCTGTAAAATTAGCAGCTATTCACATTAAAGCAGTAGAATCCATGCCTAAAACTGTGAGCCATAGAACTAAAAGGCAGTGACATAAAAGTTGTAAAACTAGAATTGATGTCTATAAAATCTATAAAAAGCTACAAAAGCGATAAGACTAAAACGATGACGATAAACTATAATAAAAGTAATAGGATATACTCTGTGCTACGAAGCTGGGGCACTAAAAACAATAGGACTGAGTAACTGGACAACTGGTATGAGCTATGTCCGTCCTGGTTAGCTTTTGCTGGAGATCGGATCCGGACGAATATTACACTGCAGCACAGAACGTGGTAACATTGTATGTTTTGTGGGGGTTGCAGTCAGTAATAGAGAGTTGTACAATTGGCCTCAATGGCCTGGTGACCTCACGACTACCTCAGAGGATTGTTTTGAGGGTAAACATAACCATGTATCCCCCTCTGGGCTCCTTGGAGGGAGAGTGGGATATAAATGTAAAGTAATAATAATATTAATAATAATAAATAATAAGGGTGCTGAAGATTTCTCTGTAAAATAAGCAGTGTAGGAGTATGTGTTTGGTAATTTCAACTTGCCCAGCATCACAGGGGAACAGGCATTCCAGCAAGCGGATCCTGTTATATCTTCTGTCTAAAACAGTCAAAGGGAGGGCATTGCAGCGGGCCAAGGTGAAGGCCCTTCTGGGGGTTAGGGACTTCTTGCTGTGTAAGATATGCAGTTGGTATTACTATATACCTTAGGCTTTCAGCAATAAGGAGGTTTGGAGCCCTGCCTAAATCTGTTTGGCACTCAGTATCCATAATGCTCTGTTTAGGGAGTGTTCTGGCCTGCTCATAACCCAAGAAGAGCAGATGGGGAGAGGAGAGCCCAAGTGATGACAGTTTTCCCAGCAGTTTGCTTCCATGTGGATTGATGTCCATCCTCCCGTATTAAGGGAGCTAGTCTCATTGAGAAGAAGGATGGTCTTAGCCAGTAGTTGAGTATGGAGTCTGGCCTCCACTTTCACTAGGCCTGCCGCAAATTATAGACTAGCGTTAGAAACACAGCAGGGTACTTTAAAATGTATAACTTGGTTCTCAATTTTTAAAATCTTTGAAGTGGTTAACAACAAAGTAATAAAACAATGAGGTGTTTCACATGACCCGTGTGAAGCACCAGTTGGGTTTTGGCACTTCAGATCGGCTAACTGGATTGGCTGCCCAGACGAGCGGCTTCTCAGGTCAGTGCTCCCATGCTCAGCCACAGCTCTGTCGAGGAGCTCTGGGGGTTGGGGGAAGGGGAGTGGCACCATGTGGTGCCCCAGCCCCTCAAACCCCAGGAAGGCACTGCAAGAATGTGTGGTGCCTTCCTGGGGTCCCCCGTCCCCTCCCCCCCCACCCCAAGTGTGTCAGCCATGGCTGTAGGCAGCCGCGGCTGACACACAATCTAAAGGATAAGATTATCAGAGCGCTTGCTCCGTTAACCTTGTTTAACCCCGGAGTCCTTGCTCCATTAACCCCTCATTTAAGGGTAGGGGTTTCTAGGTGGGCTAGCCAGTGGTTCTCACAACTGCGCAAAAGCGGGCTAATGCAGCCCAGCCTGCTTTCACGTGGTCATGTGAATAGCTTCAATATGTACCAATGAGACACTAACCCTTAAAAAGGCACCACCCAAAGGGTTTGATTACATGTAGAGGTCATTTTGGCCACTGATGATGGTAACCCCTGCACAAAGTTCTCATAACTGATCTCAGTATATGAGAGGTGCACATGGGAGAAAGTGCTCCTTCACATATCCCAAAAACCAGCACCTTGAATGTCATCTAGAAACAAAATGATAACCAGTGAATCTCTTCTTGACATTGACCATCCATTGCCCAATATTGGACCAGTTGACATTACCCAAGTGTCTTTAGGGGCAAACCTATGTGGTCCCCATTACAGTAATACAGCCTAGAACTGAAAAAGCCAAGGCAGTCTTGAGTGGGCAAGAACTCAAACATGATTCCTGTGGCAAACTTGGCAAAAGATCAGTGGTGGCCTTCTCTGAATCGGAGACAACTCAGCGCAATTGGACTCTGCTGCACGCTTTCTCCTGCCTGGGCAAAGCACTTGCCTAGAGAAAGAGAGGACTTGCACTGTGCGTTATTGACTGCAATTGGCCATTGTTCACAAGGGATGCCTCTCATTTGGGTGGCAGCCCAAAATTAATATCCAAAATAGCATTCTGCACATTGAAGAGTTGCTCCCTTCTTACTCAGCCGCTCCTTTTGCTATCTCCCCCTGCCTTTCTATGTGACTGGGACAAGTCTGATGGAATTGCTGCCATGACATCTGGTTTAGCCCAAGATTCAAACTCAACGGAAGCATTCTGGGTGCTTTCAGGCTGCCAGGAGCAGTTCCTATGTAAAGCTAATGGATCTTGATTGACAGTGAGTTTGAAAAGTGCCTAGCAGCCTTCCCATAGACCTGATCTGCATTTTTTGGATTTTCCTTTGGAGAACTAGAAAGGTGAAATCAATGAAAGCTGCAATTTTGGTGTGGCAATTTCAGCAGTCGTGCTGCAATCACAGAATATATCAGGGCTTGACGATTCATTCTGATATGACATGAAAGATGACTAACAATATTCATGAGCAAATACAGAGTGCTCTGTGAACAGGCACTTATATATAACATTCATTTTGGAATGTAAATTGCATTATCAGCATGTATTATATCTGTAACTCATAGAATACTACATTACTGGTCTGGTAGCTATGAGATGAAGATCGAAATGTGCATTTTGGAGCAAAAAAAGTTATTAAGCCCCAATGGTAAGTTTAAAAATAGGGAAATCTAATCATCTCTGTCTTTTCTATTTATTGGATTACAGTAGAGAGTGAGCTAAGGAAAAGACGATTGAGACAGATAGAAGGAATCAGTATACAGTACAGTACTTAAAAGAATTTATGTGAATACAACAGCTCATTAAAAGCCATTAAAGTCAATGAGAATCCTTCATCAAGTGTATATATTATAATAGCATTGGATTGTTGCAGAAGCAGTAATGTTAGCATAGCAATTGAACTTTGTACACTGGCCAGTCTCTTCTTTGCTGCAATTCTTTTTGCATATGGCTTATATTATCAGAACTCAGATTCTTTGAAGTGGAATTCCTTTGAAATGGATGCAAAGCTTCTTTGAAATTGGCATTACACATTATAGAGATGTGTGAACTCTCCTCCACTGGAATTGCACTTGGGTTCCTGCACTTGGTATTATTTGGGTTCCTGCACTTGGTATTATTAGACATCTGAACAATTGTTGGAGGCTGGAAAGAAGGTTTCAAAGAAACAGGTTTTTGGATTTAGGAAAGAACAGGGATAGGGAGAGGCTCTGATGCAACCAAAGGACCTCTTTCCTTTAGAACGGACTGGGAGTTGGGAGGCAGCAGCAGAGAACAGAACACTGTTCAGGGAGTTAAGCAGCAGGGGTAAATCCAAAAGGGGTCTGGTCTTGTGTAGCCAGCTTCTTGTAGCCGTGAGGCATGCTGGGCAGATAGGGCCAGTGAGGAAGTCCGATCTGGAGGCTGAGAGCAGGAAAGAGCAAGACATGATCAGAAGTTATGGCAGGTGTCAGGACAATCGCCCAAACAGCAGGTGCTCCAGGGTGTAGAGACCAAAGGAATCACACTGGTTCAAGAAACTGGGGCCAGTCACAGCTCAAAATGTATCCTGGGGGGAAATGCTGATTCCTCCTCCTTCCTAAGAACGGGAATTCCTGTGGATCTCAAAAGAATCCATTGTCTTTGTGGGTGTGCTAGCATAAGCACAATGGTGTGTAAACGTCAAGAACAACCTGTATGTAAATGGACTGAATATACATGGGAGGACTTATCTGTCAGGTTGGAAGGATCCAGTAAACAAATCAGTGTTTTTAATGAGCACATCTCCTGAGTTTCTATAGCCCATCAACCTCTTTTGTTGGAGGTGGGGAGCAGTCTTCACAGTGCCTTATCTGCTTTCCTCCTGAGATAATTAGTTTAACTTGTCTGAGGCAAGCATGGAGGGGAGGTAACAGGGTCAGTGTCTGGATAGGGAGACGTTGAAGTTAATTCGGAAGCTAACCCGAGTCTGCTTAGACATTCCCAATAGAGGGAAAGGCGTGAGGCTAATCCGTTTTCCATTTGTTTGATAGCTGGTGAACCTGGGGGAGATTGTCCCACTGCCTGCTAAGTCACCTGTCCACATATACCAATAAACGATGAGCCCATGAGTCCATGAGGTTCTGAGTGCATTCAGAGTGGGAGCTACAAGCCTGGAGTCCCAGACATGAACAGACAGGCTTCTGGGAGTCTGCAGATAGGCAGTGCTGGCAACACAACTAATATTCATAGGCCATGCAAGACTGAAGTTGGCCCACTCTTGCAAAATGGCAGAGAGGTAGCCTTGAGATTTTGTAAATAAACAAATCTCTGAATAAAGCATTGCTTGTACTAGTCCATAATACTGGACTGCCTGGACATTTCTGTGATATCCTCTTCCTTTAAATGCTTTGAGGCAGGGCTTAAACCCATGCTGAGCTCTCTACTTCCTGATTTTGATGGGTCTGCTAAACTAATAAAATGGCCCTGGCATGTGCTTGTAGCTTTTCCTGCTTGGCTCCTTGTTTCTTCCCTTCTCCCTGCCACATCTGCAAACCTTAGATCTTTCATAACTTTTCCTAAAGTGGGGGGTGGGGGGAGTCTCTACATTTTTCCATAATCATCACTACTCAGGATAAATACCTGTTTCTGCTCTTTTATACTCTCCTCATTGGAAAATACTATTTCTAATGTAATAAATAAATAAATTTCTGTTGCCGCCAGTTCTGTTTGTTATTTTCTAGCATCTATTTTCAGAGGAAGGAGAGGAGGAAATAAACAAGCCAGGGAATATTTCTATCCATAAAGAAGCCTTTGAAAACAGACACTCTAAAAATGTTCTATCTACATACTCAAATAAGTTGCTGATGCTGATAATCTCCCCCTTTATATTGAGCTGAAAGAGAATAATAGATTGTGCAGTTTAACGTTTCGTTCGTGTCTCTTGCAAACCGCTTTGTTAGATTTCATAAGCTCTTTAGCTCTAGTTACCAACACATGTATACTCATAAAATATTCATCTGGAGAAACCACATTGGGGAGAAAGCAGATTTACACAGGCCCACTGAAAAAAGAGAGAGAGAAAGAAGGTATTGCAAAATACATAAACACCACTGAGCTATACCATAAATAACAAATGAAGGGAGTAGCAGTAATGATTTTGTGCAGAGGACTTTAAATCTTTTCTAAAATCTATGTATAGGCTTCCACCTGCTCAAGAGGAATTCTTCTAACTGCTAGAATAGCCCAAGCTATATGACTTGATTTTTATTAATTGGCAGAACCAGTACTGACAATAGGTCCAAATCCACAGAGGGAATGATAACAACACTAGGGGATTGGGCTATAGCTCAGTGGGAAAGCATCTGCTTTGCATGCAGGAGACTTCAGGCTCAATCTCTGGGCACCTTCAGGTATGCAGGGGAAATACGCCTGACAGGAAACTTGGATAGGTGCTGCCAGTAGGGATGTGCATGGACCACAGTTCAAGCACATTTTGGAAAAGTTGAAAGGGAACTTTAAGAAAAAGGAGAGCAGGTCCTTACCTCCTCTCTGCCACCCCATTCAGCTTCCTGCTGGGGTGGCATGCTTCTCAACAATCCCCCGCACGGCACCAGCACACACATGGTGTCTGCCATAAGAATGATTTGGAAATTATTCGTTGTATTTATTTACTGTATTTATATATTTACATAATAATTCCTTTGCATCAGGTATATCAGCTAGTTATCTGATTTCCATTCCCTCCTAAAGATGCTGTAGCAGTCTGAAAATTGCATCCCGTCTGCAATATCCAATTGTATGGTGAGTCGAGCTGTCAGTCGAGATATTTTATGAGCATATGGCCAGTTTCAAATATGGGTGGTTTCTAGTCATCATACTAAATATCCAGGGCTGGTGGATACAGGTTACTTGAACCTCTTAGACCCAAACCAGACAATGCACCTATTGTGTGCATGCACAGGTGCCATATGCATGCTGATGTCACGCAGCGGATTTTGGAATGTGTGCCGCCCCAGCAGGAAGCTGAATGGGGCAGTGGAGAGCAGGTAAGAACCTGCTCTCCTTTTTCTTAAAGTCCCCTTTCAAATTTCCCCAAAATGTGCTCGAACCATGGAGAAGCCACTGCCAATCTGGATAGACAATACTGAGCTAAATGGACCAATGGTCTGACCAAGTATAAGGCAGCTTCCTATGTTCCTATGAAACCTAAAGTTTTCATAAGGGCCCTGAACAGTCCATGACTCATTCAGTTCTTGACTGTATTCCCCAATTTGCAACAGACTTGCTAGACCCTGCTAGCCAGCTCTTCCTGCATGGTACCAACCCAGCCTCCAAGTGCAGGATTGGTATTATTCAGCCTGGAGTTCATTTAATTCAGACACCAAACTAAAATTGCCTCTTTGTAAGTTTACTTTGTAAGTTTAAGATTAATATCTGTGATGTATTTTAGTAATAATATTGCCTTAACCAACTCTTTCCCCACCGTACCCTTAAACTGTTCAATAAACTGATTGTATTCATGAATCTCAACTTACTCTCTGTCAGTTCATTTCCCCAGGATCAGAACTTTGCTCAAATGTATTCTGACATGGGACTGCTCCACTCTAGCTCACTAATTCCCCACACAAGCCCAAACACATTTAGGGGTATTTCGCTAGTCACCGCAGAGCAGTTCCATTAACAGTTGCAAGGGAGCAAAGGTGGGAGAAGGATATGCCTTCATCTCCTGCTTGTGGGCTTGTAGGGTCACTATGGTAAATGAGATGTGGGATTTGATAAGCCTTTGACTTGATTCAGCAAGAATCTTCTTATGTTATTATGACTTCCTGTCTCACCTACTTGGAATCCTGACTCCAGTTATCCTATCATCATCTGAAGCGTTTCCTATCAATAAACTTGCAGGGGTACAGCCAAGGTCTGCAAGGCACCCATCTAGAATCTGCCCCCTGAAGCAAAGCTGGGCCAACACACAAAGAGGGTTGGGGTATGCCAAGGGTGCACCCACCCTGACATCATTGAAAGACATCCCACAGCATTGTTGGGACATCCATCAGTCACATGTGGGGGCTGTTCCTCTGAATGGTCCCTAAACATGGACTCCACAGCATCGGATTTTGGAGTGTGTTTTTAGGGATCATTCAGATGAACAGCCTCACATGCGATTGAAGGATGTTCCATCAGTGTGTTGGGATGTTTTTCAGTAATGTCAGGATGGGTGCACTCTTAGTGCATCCCTGCCTTCTTTGTGTGTTGGGCTGGGTGCTCATGTGAACCAGCCCACTATTTCATGTTAAACCCAGTCCTAACTGAGACTGATTGCAATGGTAAGGGAGCATGCAAGGATTCAGCCATATTGCAGTAGCCAAATTAAGAAACTAAATCAGTATGGTTTGCCTCCAATGTTTTTCAGTAGCAGTATATGCAGAAATAACATAATATTTTGATCACTGTTTAAGACTTGGGTCAGTCGAGTACATTTTTCTAGAACAGCAGGAGTGGAGAGACACTTTATGAGAAGCATTTGCTTCAGCAAATTAATATATGTGCAAATAATCCAAATGCTATAAGACCTTAGAAGTACTAACTGGTCTCTCATAGAACTTATCCTATAGAAATTTTAAACTCCAGTGGTCTCTCTATGTCAACAGGCTTTCGGAGATGGCCATGGCTTAAGAGGAACTCAACCATTTCACAAAGCTGGCTTTTCAATCAAACAACTTTCTCATCAAAAATCTGCTCCCAATATGGGAGGGAAAATGTTTAATTACATACTCCATTGCACTTCAGAATAGCAACAGGCCTTTGTTAATCACTATTGCAAGCCCTCAAATATACCACTGAGATATATGATTGTCATCTTAAGATGGATTAAATTCAGGAGGAAAGGACTGCAATTCACATGGGGCCTCTTGAGTCTGGGATGTGTCTCTGATAGGAAAAAAAACCCCCAAAAAACAAACAAACGGTGGCACCTGAAAGATTCATAGATTAACTGTGGCATACGCTTTTGTGGACTAAAGCCTATTTCGTCCGACTTTTGAAGCATTGACAGTATTATACCGGCACAGTAATGCCAGTATAGTTAAGATGTGGAGTTGTTTTACCATTCTACCCATTATAAACCTTGAACATTCTATTGGTCATAACATCAAAAACATGTCAGATCTACCTCAGCACATGCAGACATCGACAAGATGACAAGAGACCCTGCCCCTCCAAATTTGGTGCAGATCCATTCAAAATTGGCAGAGATGCAGCAGTTGAAATATCAGCTACTAAAAAGAGAGCTCACGTGTTTGCTACACCCCCCACCATCAAATAACATATACGTTTTAAAATATCCCTTTACACTGGAGTATAATCTACTGTTGTCTTGAGGGGGAAATCAATCCAGTATTTTCTGCATTATTAGCCTCTAAAGTCCCCATAATAACAAGGTAAAATCAATAAAAAGTGCTTATCGTTGATTTTGCCTGCTGAGGGAAACTGTTACTATCCCCGTTATCCTGCACAATATGTTGGCCATAGAATTTGACAATTGGGCAGGAGTTTAGAGGTCTTCTAATCCAACTCTCTGCTCAGGGCACTGCTGCCATCCCTGACAGATGGTCATCCAATCTCTGTTTTACTCTCTCATTGGTTCCATCGTACTTTTGAGTAGCATACTTGGGAGCCTGATGTAGGATTGCAAGCTTGATGGAAAATTTCAAGGTTTTGCAGGGTCTGTCCTGGTTGCTTATGAAAGGGAGACTAGAAGTGTGAGCACTGTAAGATATTCCCCTCAGGGGATGGAGCCACTCTGGGAAGAGCAGCAGGCTTCAAGTTTAGAGAAGCCCTCCCCGGCTTCTCTAAAATAGGGCTGAGAGAGATTCCTGCCTGCAACCTTGGGAAAGCCACTGCCAGTCTATGAAGACAATACCGAACTAGATGGATCAATGGTCTGACTCAGTAAATGGCAGCTTCCTATGTTCCTAAGATGGTAATTAATTCTAGACATGGGGACCATTTCTAGCCATCTCAACATTTTATAGTCCATGCCTCCCCCTTGCCAGCATATTCTTTGAATTTCAGTATCTAGAGAGTGACTGAGAGGTAGGGATCTGCAAACAGGTTTGACACTGAACATGTTCGATGTCAAACCAGTTCGGTTTGACTGTTCAGAGTCAAACTGAACCACCCCTTGTTTGGTCTGGCCCATCGTGAGGTTTTTTTTAAAAATTACACTTACCCACTCTGGGGGAGTTGTCCGAGGCAGCAGGGGGGAATGTCCGTGGAGGTTCCCCCCATGCGTCCTCCCTTATTTAAGAAACCAGCATGTCCCAGGCCACACAGAGGCCCATTGCACAGGCACGGTAGCCTCCAAAATGGCCACCGTGCTGAGTGGGAAAGGCTGAAGACCAGCCAAAGAGCGGCTGAATGACCAATTTCTTAAATAAGACAGACCTCCACACCGCCGCCTCGGACAACTCCCCCAGAGGGGGTAAGTGTAATTTTTTAAAAACAAAACAAAAACCCATGAACCCCCCTGGACTGAACCATACCGGGGGATGGGGGTTCGAGGGGGTGCTGGACTGAACTGGCCTGGTCTAGTTTGGGTCCAGTTCAAACTTGAACCGGACTGAACCAGCCGGTTCCATGCACACCCCTACTGAGAGGCAGTCACCAACAAAGACATAATGAGGCTGTTCTCATGTGCAGCCTAACCCAGGCTAGGAAAGACCAGCCTGGGTCAAGCTGTGCATGAGAATCACCAGGATCAGGTTCAATCCCAGTGAGGCTGTTCCAGCTAGCTGACTTTTTAGCATGGCTTTTAGACAAGATTAAGGGAGCAAGTGCTCCCTTATCCTGGGCTTCCTGTCTGTGTGTGAGCTGAGCTGCCCAGCTGCACACAGAAATGGTAGTGCCCTTCTCCTGGGGAAATCCCCCAATGCACTGTGCTTGGCATGTGGTGCATTGTGGAATACCCCGAGGTCAGGACACATTGTCCTGGGTCTCCAAAAATGGATATGTGGTGTGTGTGTGTGTGTGTGTGTGTGTGTGTGTGTGTGTGTATAAAAATTTAGCTAAAGATCACCCCTGATTCTAAAACATACCCTCCCTTGAAGTTTGCCTTGGAAGGCAAACTACATGTTACACTAAGCTTGTTACCAATTGGTGGGCTTGATACCAGAAGTAAGCAGAAATGCTCCAGAAGTAAAAGCACCAGAGGTAAGTATAAATTACATCCCTTTGATGTTTTTTTTTAAAGAAAGCAGATCTAAAGGACCTGTATTTTACCAAGAAAACCACATGGATAGACAAGATAGAATGATTGCTGATGTCGTGCCAGATGATGGACTCCTCAGGTCAGGTGGCAATCAACATGCTACTGAGGAAGAGCTGAGGATCTTTCAGAGTACTGATGGTGTTTCTGATTATGATTATGGTTAGGCTAAAGCCTTTCGGACGTCTAGCAGCTGATGTTGCTATGTGGGGAAAGAAAAACTGAATGTGAAAAGACAGAATTACAATGGGAACATGGAACATAAGAAGCATGAATATGGGAAAGCTCAACACAGTGAAAGATGAAATGAATCGACTATAGATTGACATCCTGGGCATCAGCAAATTTAAAAGGACTGGAATTGGACACTTTCAGTCAGAAAATCATACTGTTTACTACTCAGGACATGAAAAATAAAGAAGGAACAATGTTGCTTTCATAGTCAGGAAGGATATAGCAATGACAATACTTGGATACAATGTGGTCAGTGACTGACTAATATCAATTAGATTTTGTGGACAACCTATTAACGTGACAGTTTTTCAAGTCTATGCCCCAATGACTGATGCAGAAGATAAAGTTGATGAGTTTTATGCTCTTCACTCAAAATGGTCCGTAACGGGTGAAAAATAACCTTGGGGAGGCTGGTGGGGGAAGGGGGAACATCAGGAGACCCCTCTGTGACCACAAAAGCACTACCTGGAGCCCCACCTTGGTGTTAAGTCTGGCACCCCCCCAAAAAAAGCAAAAACAAAACTCTGAACTGGCCCTATATCAGCCTGGCAGGTTTGACTTGACTTTGATCCATACCAGTACTGGCCCTTGAGCCAGGCCAGTTTGAGTGCAAGCCAGATAGACCTGGAGCCAGATCACACATCCCTAGAGAGGGGAGCCCCAATTTCCGGTGATCCCAAGAATGTAGGGTCGCCGTTTGGGGGCACAAGCAAGGGTACATATGCCCCACATGGCAGGGGGCAAGCTTTGACAGCTACTTGGAGGCAGTCATCAAGACAGAGAAGTTGCCAGGGTTCCTGTCCCTGCGTGTTTCCTCCATACAGCAACTTGGCTCAGTATAGAACCCCAATGACTTCACACTCTTGTTTGAGAACTGTCTGTTGGAGAAGGGGTTGTTTTGTCATCACACATTATTAGAGATTATGCTCAGCAAATCTCTTCTCTCTGACAGTTCTTCTCATGAGAAGTGTCCCCATAGTGTGATCTGCCTTGGGTCAGCATCCATCATATCATAGTGGAGAAGTCTCCCTTCTCAGTGATTGAAATGCCAATCCTGCTGCCCAGCCCTTTTTATGAGTAAGCCTAGGGACTGCCAACCCCCAAGGAGAAGCTGCTGGCCCTGCCTTCTCCAACTTCCCAGTGTAACAAAAATATAACTTGGCTGCTTGAGAAACTCTGGTTGGGGCTGCTTTCAAGCCCACCCACCCCCAGCCATTTGTTCACCTCTCAGCACTGTGATAGGGTGTCCTGCTTATGTTGCCACCTGGAGTGCTTGCGCTTGTAAACATACACTATTGCTGCTTCATTTTGGAGGAGCAAAGCACTTAGTGCCCATCCTGGCATCCTGTCCCCTTTCCTTCCTGCTTGCCAGGTAGGGGAAGCAAGGGACAGAGAGGGAAGTAGGCCCTGTGTAACTGTGCTGCTTGACAGGCTGACAAGCTTGGGATGGGACGTGGTGAAATCCCTGTTGCCTTGCAGTTACATAGCTGGATATGTAACAGGAGGGGCTGGGATGATGTTAGAAGAGGTGGCCTGGAAGAAGTGTTGTTGTTGTTGTTGTTGTTATTATTATTAAAACTTTTATACCACCCTTCCAAAAGGCTCAGGGAGGTTTACATTAAAACACCTTAAAATCAGTTAATAATTAAAATAAAAATTATAAAACATAACAATGATTAACAATTAAAAACATCATAAAACTACAATTAAACAATCAAACAATTTAAAAACAAATTTTTAAAAAGCTGAGAAAGCCTGGCTGAAGAGATGTGTTTTCAGGTGTTTTCTGAAAATTGCAAGAGATGGGGAGGATCGTATCTCAGCAGGGAGTGCATTCCACAATCTCGGGGCAGCAGCCGAAAAGGCCCGTCTCTGTGTAGCCACCAAACGAGTTGGTGGCAACTGGAGACGGACCTCCTCAAGTGACCTCAGCAGCCGGTGGGGCTCATAGCGAAGAAGACGCTCTCTTAGATACCCGGGGCCTAAGCCGTTTAGGGCTTTATAAGTAATAACTAGCACTTTGTATTTTGCCCGGAAACCTACTGGCAGCCAGTGTAACTCCATCAACAAAGGAGTAATGTGGTCTCTCCGAGATGACCCAGAGACCAACCTGGCTGCCGCATTCTGGACCAACTGAAGTTTCCAGACTACGTACAAAGGAAGCCCCACGTAGAGCGCATTACAGAAGTCCAGTCTGGAGGTTACCAACAAATGTACCACTGTTTTGAGGTCACTGATCTCGAGAAACGGGCGCAGAGCAACAATCTCCAATCGACACCATCTGGAATCTGTCCGAGAGGTAGGAGCGGAACCACTGAAAAACAGTGCCTCCCACCCCCAACCCCCTCAGACGTTCCAGAAGGATACTATGGTCGATAGTATCGAAAGCCGCCGAGAGATCCAAGAGGACCAACAGAGTCACACTTCCTCTGTCCATTGCCAATTGGAGATCATCCATCAGGCTGACCAAGGCAGTCTCCACCCCATAGCCCACCCGAAAACCAGTTTGAAATGGGTCTAGATAATCAGTTTCCTCCAAGACCGCCTGGAGCTGAGAGGCCACCACCCTCTCAATTACCTTGCCCAGCCATGGGAGATTGGAAACTGGCCTATAATTGCTCAACTCTGAGGGATCTAACGCAGGCTTCTTTAGAAGAGGTCTAATAATTGCCTCCTTAAGACAAGGAGGCATCCTGCCCTCCCTCAGAGAAGCATTTATGATTTCTACCAGGCCGCCTACAACAGCCTCCCTGCTAGATAGAACAAGCCATGTTGGACAAGGGTCAAGAGGACAAGTGGTAGGCCTCACCGCTCCAAGCAGCTTGTCCACATCCTCAGGAGTCACAAACTGAAATTGATCCAGCCGAATTGTATAAGAGGAGTTGTTGGACACCTCCAGTTCAGACATCAGATTAATTGTGGAGTCTCCATCTAGGTCGGCCCGAATCTGAGAGATTTTGTCTGCGAAAAATTCATTAAACACACCACAGCGGGTAACTGATGACTCCAAATTCTGGTTCAAGGGAGAGGGAGCAGATACTAGTCCCCTGACAACCCTGAACAACTCCGCTGGACGTGAACTCGCAGAGGCAATACGGGCAGAAAAGAACCGCTTCTTTGCCGCACGTATCACCTGAGCATAGATCTTTAAATGTGCTCCATGTCGTAATCTGTCGTAATCTGTCGGATTCCATGTCGAGTTTTTCTCCACTTGCGCTCCAGTTGCCTACCTTGCCGCTTCAGCCCCCGTAGATCTTCCATATACCAAGGGGCCAATTTTGAAGCAGGTCGGAGGGGACGCTTAGGAGCAATCATGTCTACTGCCCTGGTGAGCAAGTTGTTCCAGTTTTCAACCAGGGCATCAACAGGATCACCTGCAGAGCCAACATTAAATCCCTCCAAGGATCCTTGGAATCCTACCGGATCCAGTAACCTCTTCGGGCGGACCATTCTAATAGGCCCCTCGCCCCTGCGGAGGTGGGAAGTGGTTGTAAGTCCAACCTTAACCAGATGGTGGTCCGTCCATGACAACGGGGAGATCGAAGGAGTCCCCACCCATGGAGCACCACCCTGATCAGAATAAAAGACCAAATCAAGCGTGTGACATGCAATATGCGTCGATCCAGAGACTGCTTGACCATGGGATGGTCACACTCCCGTGCAGGTCTGGGCCACCATCTGTATGATTATGGTTTCAAAATTGGCATGAAACTGTGGTTATGGCAACATCTGGGGTCAGGTATAATGCTTCACCAGTCAAACCGGAGGTCTTAGTAGCAAACCTTACTGCAAACCAAAGTTCAAATTGGAGTTTGGTGAGTCAAACCGCAGGTCACTTTCAGCTTGCAACCGCAGATTCACAAATTCAGACGTAATGGAGCTCCAACCTTTGCCCCATTTAATTCTGGTTTTGTGGTACTTCTGAATTCAGCCATTGCCTAACCCTTTGTATTTGAAACAGAAAGTGTGAAAAAACCACATGTGCATCTATTTGCAAACAGTTTGTCATATCGAAATGCTCTAACTGATTATACAACACACCTGAGTGAGACAAGATAAAGAAACCAGCAACTAACAGCCACAATCAAGTGTATGTTGGTAGGGGGTAAACATTCAAGAAAAAGGACTAGCAGCCTGGCACTCGCAGGGATTTGGGAAGTATTTTGTTTTCTGATCTTCAGCACTGTGCTCAGCTGCTCAAAGTTCAATAGTATGCTTTCTTCTTCTTTTAGCAATGAGAATTCTATAAGCAGAATGAGTCTGGAAAATAGAATATGGATTTCCAGTGTGAGTAATGGGTGGAGAATGAGAAGAAGTTGCTCTAATAATTGTATGTGGAGCAATAGAGATAAACAATGGCACCAAGTTCCGACCAGCTAATGTTTGAAGTGTAGGTTTAACAGCCCTAATCTGCAAGTCAATGTGGCAAAAATAAGTTGATCCAGGCTAGTTTTGTCTCATTGATTTTTATAGACAAGCTGATCCACCACCCAGTTAAGCCAATGTGTTAAAATTCAAGATAGTTTACGTTCATTGCAATAACTAACCTCCACTGGTACACTCACTGGCTGAGGCTGACATCCTAAAAGTGTGTGTGTGTGTGTGTAGGCTTCTGAGCACTGCTTGTAGTCCAGAAGCACACTCTGCAGGGCATAGCTATAATTGAGCGAAAGGGTTCAAAGAACACGGGCCCCCAGCTGCTGAGGGCCCTCCAGCTCCATCCCTCCCTATTATCTTCATTGTTTTCCTCACTCTTGGGGGCCACCAGCGATAGGGATGGACACGCACCCCCTCTCCCCTAGCTACGCCCCTGCTAAGGTCAGAATCACATCACTATCACCAGCCTTCTGATCATTGAAACAATCACCATCACACTTGCAGTGTTTGTTTTTTCAGACAAATACTGCAAGCATGGGCAGTGCAGGAGACTGAGGCCTTATGAAACTGTCAGCACCAGGGTGGGGCTTACAGAGGTTTATTCCATATTTTGAACATCTGAAGCAGGCTATACAGATATGAGCAAATCACAGAACAAGACAATACTTCACAAAGGGCACCTCTTTCTTTCACATCAGCAGGGTTTGATTGACTCAATAAGAGGAATATGATTACATTATACTCTTTTTAAAGAAATTTGCAAAACGTTTCGAGTACAGAACGATCTGTACCCGAATCTACCTGTTTCAGGCGATTTGTACACAAAATAAATTTGTGTTTGTTTGCAAAACACAAGCCTGGCAAGATTTGGCTCTGCAAGCCCGGCAAGATTTGGCTCCAAAACAAATCACCCAAATTTCGGAGCTGAACGTTTTGTTGTTTCGGACCTCCATTTTGTGGCAATCTCAGTGTAGTCTCAATTTTGTGTTTTGATGTCATTTTGAATTTCCTGCCTTTCTAGGCTTCAGATTGGTGAACTAAAGCATGGGCTGATCAGCTAATGATTCTCTCCTTGTTCCAGATTGGCTCTTTTGGCTCTTGCCAGTGCTAACTGACCCCACATTGGCCAGGGGAAGGTCGAAGAAGGGGCAAGGGTCAGAGGAGTTCAAGGAGGGATTTTCAAAGAGATTTAAAGAGGCAGCAACCACCATCCTGCCTTTCTGCCTCGTGGGAGAAGAGAGAGAGAGGTTTTGCTTTGCTTTGCTTTGCCGCCTATTGCCTTCTGACTTGCCAGCCTGAACCCAGCCTGCCTTGCCACCCGGCCTGCCTGCCCCTGCTGTGTGCCAGCCTGGAGTGGATTCTCTGCTGCATTGGCTTTTTGTTCCTACTGCTGATTCAGGAATAGAGAAGAAAAAAGAATTCTATCATTTTTTCACCCCCTTCCTGCTGCTGAGAGCATCACTGCCTGCCTGTGCCTGCTGTGCCAGCCACCAGCACCAGAGTCCCTGTGCCACGCCTTCCCCTCCCAGATTTCCCAAACTTTTGCCCCAACCCCGCCTCCTATCTGAAGACTGAAGAAGGAGAAGAAAATTGGATAAGAAAGAGTCGATTCAGAGACCAGACCACAGGAGTGGAATACTGGATGCAACGTGGGTGAAGCCCTAGACTGAGTGAGTACCCATTACACACACACACACACACACACACACACACACACACACACACACACGTTTCTGGAATTGTGCATTCTTGGGATTCCCCCCCCCCCAGGTTTGGAGAGAGGTTTTGGGTTGCAATTGAATTTTAAAAGTAGTGTGTTGTTTAGTTTAGAAGAGGTTTAAATAGGAATTCTGTCTGTGGGAGAGATCCCTGTTAGTGAGTATTAGTAGGTGGTTAAAAGGGTAGCATAGCCTCATGGTTTTAAAAAACAATTCTGTCTTTTTTCCCATTCCAAAGATTCTTTTTTTTTTTTGGCATTTTTAAAGAAACAGAAGCCTGTCCTCCAGCCCTCGGTGCCCATAATATAGATCAGTATTAATATTCTCTGCCCAGCAGCTGGCAGGCTCTAAGTGGGCACAGACTCTAGCCTCCTCCCTTATCACCCACCCCACCTCCAACTGCAGCCTTTAAACAAGGAAAGCCTTCAGCTATCACCCCAGTAGTCCAGCAGCAGCCAGCCTATTGTATCTGTTCCCTCCCTAGTGCCCAGCAGCAGCCTACAGGCTCTGAACAGGCACAGATTCTAGCCCCATCCCTTACCACCCACCCACCCCCAACTGCAGGCTGCACACTCCACTGAAGTCAGCCCAGCCCCTGTTCTTGGCCCTTCTCCCAACTGAGTGTCCCTTGCCCTGAGACATGCATTCCACTTCTGTCCCCCCAATTCTTTCAAAAAAAGCTTTATTTTGAAGTGAGGGTTTTAAAAAGAAGCCCCAAAAGAGATGGCTGGGAAGGGCGAAAGAGTGCCAGGTAGGGGGAGGGTTTTGAAGTGTCACAGTCTCTGCCCCTTACTGCTGCTGACACATCCAGACACGCACACAGGCACTGCCACACTGCCAGCTCAAGAATGGTGAGATGGTGGACTGCTGCTGTGCTGGAACTCAGGGCTAGGACAAGTGAGTGCTGCCTGCATCAGGGAGTGGTTCTCCTAGATGTTGCTGAGAGAGACTACAACTCCAATTCCCCACTGGTGCAATGGCTGGCCACTGTCAAGACTAGGGACGATGGGAGTTGTAGTCACTCTCAGCAGCATGCATCTCTGGAGGAGGACTCACTTGCCCAGTCCTGAGGGCCAGAAGGCAGAAGCGGCACATCATCCATCACAGCGGCACGCTGCTGTGTGTGCAGACATAGGAACGTTTCTTGGCTGCTACGTTTCACATATGCTTGTTGAACTACACACAGACATGAGGGAGCACACTGTCACAGAGAGTTTGCTTTGCTTCCATTTAATGTCGAATATTGTTTGATTTGTTTCAACCACGCATGACACCACAAGGCCCATGACGGCGGTGGGTAGTGCGTCCTGGCCTGGCCCCACTATGACCCAGCACCACCACCACCACCCATCCACAGAGGCTGGGCAGGGGGAGAGGCAGAAGGGAGGGTTTTGGAAGATGCATGCTGATATGAAAGAATTGCTTTCATTGACTATTTTGAATTGATGCCGGAATGAAAATGACGAATGTCAATGTGATAATATGATGCTGATGATGTGATGATTAGTTGTTCATGCATTTCTGTTTTGTAATGTGGCTTTCACTTGTCTCTTTTTTGTTGTTTCTGAGGTGTTCTGAGAGTAGATTCACTGGTAGCAAATGAGAGTGGATTCATTGTTTGTCACTGAAAATGAATCCACTCACATTTGGTACCAGAGAATCTACTCTCAGAACACCACAGAAACAACAAAACACAGTACCCCGTGGGCTTGTGGGTTTGGGGGTGGTTGGCACCCTATGTGCACTACACCACCTCTCGCTCTGGGCTACCCTGGTGCCCTGCAAGTGGAATTATGGGGCTGCTGAAATCCCCATTATTCCCTATGGGGAAAAAATATGCACAAATTTCAGAAATACTTTAAATATCACCCCTTAAACCAATATCTTTGAAATCTGGATGGTAGCAGGCACCCATTGGGACACTACCTGCTGACCCACTCTTCTGCCCCTGAAACCCCCTTTCTTTGACATCTGGGTGGTAGCTTCCTTGCACCCATTGGGCACTACCACCCTCCACACCCACGCTGGACCACCCCAGTGCCCCGCACGTGGAGATATAAGGTTGCTGAATTCCCCATTATTCCCTATGGTGGAAAGCTTAAAGACACCTAAACTTCAAAAATTATTTAAATATAAGCCCTTTGCCAAATTTCTTTGAAATTTGGGTGGTAGCTTCCTCCCATTGGGCACTACCACCTTCCCCACTCTTTTGGCCCTGGGACCTTTTTTTAATCTGAATCGATTCAGATTCAGAAAATTCAGGTACAAATTGAATCTGGGGTGATTCGCGGGGTATGTGTGTGTCAGATTCAGATGCAAAACAAATTGGAGGTGTTTTGATTTGGGTACAAATCAAAATGAAAAAATTGATTTGTGCACACCCCTACTCTTTTTGTCAATCATGTTTGAAACTGCACCCATGTGAAGAAGAACACATGATATTGTCCACATATAAATAATATCCCACCTGTAAAACTAAATGTCTGTTATGACACATGACACACAGTGAGGTGGTTCCCACAATCAGTGAGAGCTGCCTAGGGAGGGTTAGTGGGGAGAGTGGGCTTAGCAGGCTCTCCCCGCACATGAGACAGTCTGCTCCAGGCGACCGAAGCGGTTGCCCACATGACTGCTGGCTCTGTTACAGAGCCAGTGGGGGCTGGGTGGATTGAGGATCACACGGCCCCCGGAAGCTCCAGCATGCCCTGCATGAGTGTGCAGGGCATCCTGGAGAGACCCCCCCAAGCCGGGAGGCTGCTTTTAAACCTCCCGATTGGGGGTCTACTCATGAGTTGCTGTGGCATGGAGCCACAGCGTGGCAACACATGATTCAAAAAACCAGGTTTGCTGAGTGTTCGCTCCGCAAACCTGGTTTTAGGGCAAGGATAGTTTAGCGGGTTAACTGCTTGGAGGCCACCGGGCCTGCCTGTGAGCCCAGTGGTTCTCACGGTCAGGCGAAATCAGGCTAGGCTCCCCTATATGTTCCTATATGTTGGTGCTTGTATTAACAAGAAGTTCTGGTAAGAACTAATCTGCCTACATTCCTGTCACTATAATCTTAATTGATAACTTCTGCCTCATACATTCACACATCCATCATCTTGAATTGGGGTGGATAATATCATTACAAACTACGCCTTTGAAGTATCCCTATGTGTCTCTACAACTGTACTAAATTTGGCCCAAATTGGTTCCCACTTGTGCCTCAAATATTTGTGTGTCTGCCATCTTTAACTGAGGTGGATTACATCATCACAAACTAGGGACACAAAGGTGTCCCTTTGTGCCTCTACAGCTGTACCACATTTGGTGCAAATCAGTTAGGAAGTTCACAAGTTAGCTCTCTTGCACCTCAAACATACATACATATGCCATTTTGAACTGGGGTGGATGACATCTTCACAAACGATGATGTTAAGGTCTCCAAATGTATCACTTACTATAACTATACCAAATTTGGTTCAAAAGGTCCAGGCATTGTGAATTTGATAGGGACACACACGTGCACGCGCACATGCACGCACACACACACAGAAAGGGGATGATCTCATAAGCTTACTTTCCTTAAGGAAAGTAGGCTAATAAAAGTAATCATTTTACTAGCAAGAGAAAATCATCATAAAGCCTTTCAAAATATGACCTCCACAGAATGTTTATACTAAATAATATCCAATTATGATTATCCAATTACGTGGCAGTTTAATCCAGTTCCAAATACGCAATGCAATTCCATGGTGTTATAACATATTCCACACCATGAGAAGTAGCAAACTACTGGAATCAAGCATCAAATGACATACAGTATTGGTTTCTTACTGCTTCTCTTAATATATTTCAGGGTGCTTAAATAAATAAATAAATCCCAACACATTTTTCAAGTTCAGAGTTTTAAAGCTGTTATCAGCAATAAAAAGGCTGATCTAGCAAGCCCACTGACAAATGTTTAAAAATGATTGCAGTGATTCCGGTTTAATGAACTGTGATGCAATGTTACCATCCTCAGCTGAGCCCAGAAGTGTTCAGATGATTGCTGTTGAACCTTTCTCAAAAGGCACCAGTGTAAGGCGTGGCAATATGCTGTGCAGCTGCTGCACAGCATGCTATTGGATGGAGACAGACTGTGACAGAGATGGGTTGATGATGACTCATCAGCATAATGTCCTGAAGTTATTTCAGCCACTGTGAAGACAACTGCATTGGCACAACCCCATGTACCTGCAGTATGGCAGCTGTTCCAACTACATACATTTGTATGTCATTGAGAGTGACACATACTAGAGTAGGACATAACTGATTCACTTGCTAAGCATAGTCTGCTACTAGAGATACATCCCTGCAAGTCAACCTGGGTGCTCTTTTCACTGCTATACATAGCTGTATCAAATGATGCGAAACTACTGTTTCTACTGTCTTTCTCATGGTAGACAAAATGAATTTGAACCAAATACTCAGTCTATTGGTGGCAAACACATTTGCCAGTTGACATATGTTTTCAGAATGTGAAAGTTTAATTTATTTAATGCATGATAAATATTACTTAAGGTTTTCATTAGTGCAGAACCAAAACAGGGAGGAGGGCTGCTTTATAACATCTTTAACCCTTCGTAATAAGTGACCCTCTCTCAGCCCCAGATTGTCTAATTTAATGAGGTAGTTGCCAGTGTAAAGGAGCTGATACATAGCTCTGGTTCCCCCACTTTTTAGCAAGACAAGGTGTGGAATCACACTGGTTATTCGACTAAAAAGTGATCCCCCCACCCCCGAAAGAATGCCTTGTCATTTAGTGTGAGCTCACCTTCCCCCAAAACTCAAGTGCATTGGATATAGTATTAATTCATGGGAAAGAACAGACCAGAAACTATTTTTCTGAAAACCAAAATATGGATCTTATCCATTCTAGGTCTTATCGTGATAATACTTAGCATTTGTACAGGTGGACCTCATTATCCGCAGGGGTTCCATTCTCAGTTGAAGCCATGGATAGCGCAACAGCAGAAAAAGAGGCATTGAGGCAATGGGAATCAGTGGTTAGGTTCCTGGAGGCTAAAAAGGGGGCTAAAAATGGTTAAAACTGATGAAATAAGAGAAAGTGCCATGCCATGCTCTGTGGATCTCCAGCTGTACAGCAATGCTTCCCCAAAGCCAAAATTCCATCATTTTTTCCATGAAAAATCATAGGAAATTTCCCCCCCCTAAAAAGAGCCACAAAATGGCTCTGTGCCACAAAATGGTGGTCAACTCAGAGGTCATTTCTAGACACCTAGGAACTGTGGATACAAGGTTTTTAACCCCCATTTAACCACATATACTGAGTTTGGCTGCAGATATGCTGTAGGGATGTGCACAAATCAATTTTTTGATTCAATTTTTGCCCAAAACAAATCACCCCTGATTTATTTTGTATTCAAATCTACCCCCAGATTCGAATTGTATTTGTTTGATTCAATTTGGATTCAGACCAATTCAGACCACTTAAAAGGGTCCTAGGGGCATGAACATTGGGTGGTGGGTAGGACCCCATGGGTGCCACCTACCACCCAAATTTCAAGGCAGTGGGACACTTGGTTGATTTTTAATGATTTTTTTAAAGTTTTTACTGATTTTGAACATTTCAACCATTGGAAACAATGGGTATTCGAAGTTGCCATATCCTAACCCTAACATAGATCCCCAGCTTATTTTTTTTTTTTTAAAGCTAAGTTCTAGCCCTTGTAAAAGTGGAGTTATGGAGCAAAATGTACAGTCATTATTTTTCAAGTGTTTGGATTCTTTGTGGTATAATAACTTTTCCTCATAATGAAACCCTATGAAGATTCATTGCACAACTTTCATTTCTTCTGTTTATTTTGACTTTCACTGGACAGTGCCAACTGTCAACTGCCATGTGTAGGCAGTCTAAGCGTGCTTCTGGATCCGTCTCTTCTTGGTGTCCCAGGTTGAGACAGTGGCCAGAAGTGCCTTCTATCAGCTTCAGCTGATACACCAGTGACATCTGTTTCTTGAGTTAGACGACCTCAGAACAGTAGTACATTTGCTGCTAACCTCCAGACTGGATTAGTGGAATGTGCTCTATGTGGAGCTGCCCTTGTTTGTAGTCCGGAAACTACAGTTGGTCCAGAATGCAGCAGCCAGGCTGGTCTCTGGATCATCTAGGAGAGACCATATTACTCCCGTATTGAAGGAGTTACACTGGCTGCCAATATGTTTTCGGGCAAAATACAAGGTGTTGGCCATAACCTATAAAGCCCTAAACAGCTTGGGCCCTCGGTTTTTAAGAGAATGTCTTATTTGTTATGAACCCCACCACCCATTGAGATCATCTGGAGAGGTCCGTCTGCATTTGCCACCAGCTCACCTGGTGGCTACTCAGGGATGGGCCTTCTCCGTTGCTGCCCTGGGGCTTTGGAATGCGCTCCCTAGTGAAATAAGAGCCTCCCCATCTCTGACATCTTTTTAAAAGTCTCTAAAGATGCATTTCTTAAACCAGACTTTTAACTATTGTTTTGATTGTTTTAATATTGTTTTTAGAATATTGTTTTAAAAATTTAAATTGTGTTTTAAATTTCTTGCTTTAAATTTTTTTAAAAAAAATTAATGTTTTACTTTTATTCTTGTTGTAAACCGCCCAGGGATGTAAGTTTTGGGCGGTGTAAAAATATGATAAATAAATAAATAAGTACATACATACATACATACATGTGCCAACTGCACCCCACCACCACCACCTGCAAGACAGTGGGGTACTCATTTTAATTTTTAGGAATATTGAAATGTTTAGATTCTTTGGTGTCTAATAACTTTTCCTGATAATGAATCCCTATGAGGATTCATTATACGCCTTCATTTCTTCTGTTCATTTTGACTATCATTGGACAGTGCCAACTGTCAACTACCACGTGTCAACTACACACACACACACACATCCCACACACACACTGGAGTATTCAGTTTATCTTTTAGGTTTTTTTGAAGTGTTTATTTTCTTTGGTGTCTTAATTACACGCCTCCATTTCTTCTGTTCATTTTGTCCCCACTGCTTTGCAGGTGGTGTTGGGAAATTAGTGGCATTCCATGTGCCAACTGCCGCACAACCCACAAGCCCCTGGGTACTCCGTTTATATTTTAGGATTTTTTTAGGTGTTTAGACTCTTTGGTGTGTAATGAATCCTCATAGGGTTTCATTATGAGGAAAGGTTATTAGACACCAAAGATCCTAAACACTTTTTTAAAAATCCTAGAAAATGAACTGAGTTGTACTCCACTGTCTTGAGGGTGGGAGGGGGGTTCAGTTGGCACATGTCAGTTGTAAGTTGGCACTATCAAAGAGACAGTAACAATGAATAGAAGAAATGAAGGTGTGCAATGAATCCTCATAGGGATTCATTGAGGGAAAGTTATTATAAACCAAAGAATCCAAACACTTGAAAAATAGTGACCACACATTTTGCTCCACAACTCCACTTTTACAAGTTCTAGAGCTTAGCTTTTTTAAAAAATGAAAGCTGGGGATGTGGAGAAATTAATAGGAGGGATTCGAATCTCAAATTGATTCGAATCAAATAAGGTGCGATTTGGTTTGTACCGAATCGACCCAATGGACCACAGGGGTGATTTGTTTTATCTCCAAATCATCCAAATCAGCTAGATTCGGGTACAAATCAATTTGTACCCAAATCAATTTTCACATCCCTAATAAGCTTAACCATAGATGTTGGGACTGTGAGTATCAAGGTCCACCTGTATAGCACTTGTAAGTGTTCAAAGAACTTCACATGAATTATCTTGTTATCTTTACAACAACCCTGTAAGGTAACTAAGTATTGTTTTCCCAATATCTCAGCTCAGAGAGAGTGGCTTGCCTAAGACAACTAATAAGCTTATGGTGGAGGTGAAATTTGGACTAGAAAAGTCCTGATTACAATTCTTAGCCATTACAGTACTGTACTGAAATCAATGGAATGTATCTTCAAGTAAATTATTATTGCCATTACTGTTTTGTATATACTTTGTAATGTGCAAAGTGCATAGAGTTCAGGGTTTGTTCCCCAATGGAATATGCAAAAGCCCCCGCAAACGTTTGCTTGTCTTATATGAACCCACTATGTAAAGTGGCTACTTCGGTTCATCCATGTTTCTACCTGGAAGCAGCTCTGACATTCGTTTTTAATTTATTTTTGTCCAGATTGTAGTGCCACTCCTAAGGAAATATTTAAGTTGATCAAGGCCAATAAGTAAGTACTTATCTAAGGTCAGGGGTAGTCCTTCCAAGTTTCCTCTTGAGATGGTCATCCCAGAAAGCATATCATTGGGGTCCTAGAGGGTTTGCAAGATGCCTCCCACCATCCTCTGCTACCTTCCTCTGCCATCCCCTGCCTTAGGAGCATCTCCTGATCTCATCCTTCTCTTTTTTGCTGCTAGCATTTGCCTTGGCATGTACCCTGCTTCTCCGCCCCCCCCCCCCTGCACTGCTAGGTTGGTGATATTTTAAGCTTCCTTCTGCTTCCCATAATCAGCCCAGTAGGGAACAAGGAAGGCTACAAAGAAGGAGGTGGAGGTGAGGTGTGTGCATGTGCATATGAAATCAGGTTGGCTATTGCTGCTGCTGCTGCTGCTGCTGCTTAAATAAAGGGAAAATAGGGGAGATCTTGGGCTGCCACTGGCAAAGGTAGACTTGATCAGAAAAGTCTCCTAGAAGCAATTTCAAACATGAAATTCAAACGTTCAAGAAGGGAGGGGGAGAAATGAAACAAGTTTCAGGAACTAGAGAAGGGTTAGAGTTTGTGGAGTTTGAGAGCAGTGACTTACTGCTGTTCAACAGATCTTCCTTCTTCCTCCCTTTCTTCCTTGCTTCTTATGCTTCACCTTTGCAGGTGGCAGCAGAAGCAGCACTAGAAGTGCTAGGCCTCATCACAGTGGTTGGCTGCAATTGGATGTCACTGGTGTTCCTGGAATACTCCTCTAATGATGCTATCTGATTTCAAGGGGACTTTTTGGGGAGACAGGGGTGGTGGGGGGGTGATGGCTAGATGGAGCCTACAACCGGGAAGAAGTCTCACCCTCCCAGCACCATTTCTGCTGCCAACTGCAAAGGCACAGCATAATCTGAAAATTGAAGCCACACGGGTCTAGAAGAAAAGGGGTTTTTTTAAGACACTTGCTGCTACCACTGACCAGCAGTAACATGCATCCCACAAACCAGTGTGAAGCCTTTTTGTACAAAGTTTTAATGATTTTGCATATCATGCTTGTTTACACAGTCAGACAGGTGTTATTGACTGGTTTGTTTTATTCAGACATCGAGTCCTTCCCAAGGACCTGGGATGACTGAATTTTATTGTCAGTTGTTATAGATATAGTCGCAGAATATAGGCTGTTCCCAGTAAAGCTGCTTTTTGTAATTGGCTGATGGTGATTTCTGTGGCCCCTATGGTGTTGAGGTGCTCTTCAAGGTCTTTTGGAACTGCACCCAGGGCGCCAATTACCACTGGGATTATTTGGGTCTTTTTCTGCCACAGGCTTTCAATTTCAATTTGTAGATCTTTGTATTTGGTGATTTTTTTTTCTATTTCTTTTTCTTCTATTCTGCTATCCCCTGGTATTGCTATGTCAATTATTTTGACTTGTTTTTCTCTCTTCTCGGCTACAGTTATATCTGGTGTATTGTGTGGCAGATGATTGTCTGTTTGTAGTCGTTTTATTATTATTAGTATTATTTTACATTTGTATCCCGCTCTTCCTCCAAGGAGCCCAGAGCGGTGTACTACATACTGGAGTTTCTCTTTCACAATGTGAAGTAGGTTAGGCTGAGAGAGAAGTGACTGGCCCAGAGTCACCCAGCTAGTATCACCCAGCATACTCATTCCCTGACTATGACAAATGTCCACAATGAGTGCCATTCAGATTGCTACTAGTCATTTTGGAACAGCATTTCAGACAATTTAAACTACAGCATAAACTGCACAATTAAAGTCTGGTTTGGATGTTACAGTCCCATGTGATTATGAAGGACAGGGATAGCATACCATGAGGGTCAAGCCAGAGTGGCATGCTCTCACTTCTCTACATGCTATGGGCTGCTGCTCAGCAATGGTATGCACGGAACCCGCTGGTCTGCTTTGGTTCGAGTCCAAACCAGACCTGAACTGGACTGGGCCAGTTTGGTCTGGCAACCCCTTGAACCACCCGCCCCACCCCCAGGGTTTGGTTCGGTCTCATTGTGCAGGCATGGCGGCCTCCAAAATCGCCGCTGTACCAGGGAGGGAGGCCCGAACAGGCTGAAGAACAGTCACAAGGGTTGGTTTTGGACCTAAGGGAGGGTGGCAGGGGGAGGGGGAAACTCCGCAGACCCTCCCCCCCACCTCAGAGAATATGCCCAGAGGGGGTAAGTTAATTTTAAAAACAAATTGTAACCACCCCGAATGAGTGGGGGGAGGGGGTTTCGGTCCGGGGTTGGACCAAATGGAGGGGGGTTCTTTTTGACTTTGAACTGTTGTACTGAACCGGTTTGACATCAAACCTGTTTGCACATATAATACATCTGAACTAGCTCATAGTGCCATCTGAAACTGATCCTCCTGATCATCGGATGGAGAAAATGAGATCTTGAGCTCAAGCCTCCAGCGTACTTTGTCTAGGATTAGAGTACAATTTGTCTGCATCCTCATGTTTCAGTTGCTTCACTATATTGGTTTTCATCACTAGTCCTAAATATCTGTGTGCAGCTCTCTGGATCAAGGAAACAATCTTGATTATTTTGTTCTTATATATGATTACTGAAGATGACAGACTGTGTGTGGTAAGAAAGCAAAGTGCTTCTATCATCAAAAGCATCAGATACAAATTCTGCTGATTAAAATGCTTCCATTTGCCATTTTAAAATCCCTTCTATCTAAAACAGAAAGCAGACACTCTCACACAGTGAGACTCGCCTAAATGGGGTTTGTGGGAAGAGCAGGCTTAGCCCACTCTCCCCGCAGATGATCATTCCTGCAGCCCTGGGCAGCCAAATTGGCTGCCCACACAACTGCTGGCTCTGTCATGGAGCCGGTGGGGACTGTGGGCATTGGGGGCTGCATGCCCCCCGGATGTTCCAGGATGCCCTGCACGCAAGCACGCAGAGCATCCTAGAGAGACCCCCTAGGCCGGGAGGCTTGTTTCAGCCTCCTGGTGGGGGTCTCCTCATGTGTTGCTGTAGCGCGGAGCCGCGCCATGGCAATACACGATCAAATAGATGGGGTTAGCTGGTCACTCGCTCCGCTAACCTGGTCTAAGGGGAGGGGAAATTAGGAGGGTTTACTGCTGGGAGACGCACGGCTCCCGTGGCAGCACACGATCTTCCAAAAGCAGGCTAGGCTCCCTTAGCTAGGCAGGCTAGGCACCCTGCTTTTGGTGGATCGTTAGAATCTCCTCATGGTTTCTTAAGAAACAGGGCAGCTTCCTTTTGTGCTAAAAAGTGACAATCTATAGACTGAAGATGTGCTAGTAAAGTATTTGGTTGCTTTCCCTTTTCCCCAACACTTTTAGATGTACTGACATTACATGTCATCAGCCCTTGATGCTAGCTAGTTGTTAGTATATCACCCAAGGTAATAACATATACGGTGATATTGAGGTGAGTGCACCCTATTTATTGCATGATCACTGCTTTACTATCATATATTATTATTTATTTATTATTATTTGTTTATTATTAAGACTTTTATACTGCCCTTCCAAAAGGCTCAGGGCGGTTTACATTAAAACACCATGAAAATCAGTTAATAATTGAAACAAAAATTATAAAGCAAAAAAAAAACAATGATTAACAATTAAAAACATCATAAAACAACAATTAAATAATCAGAAGAATTTAAAAACAAGTTTTAAAAAGCTGAGAAAGCCTGGTTGAAGAGATGGGTTTTCAGGTGTTTTTTGAAAATTGCCAGAGATGGGGAGGATCGTATCTCAGCAGGGAGCGCATTCCACAATCTCGGGGCAGCAGCCAAGAAGCAGCTGAGAAGCAGCCGAGAAGGCCCATCTCTGTGTAGCCACCAAACGAGTTGGCGGCAACTGGAGATGGACCTCCTCAAATGACCTCAATGGGTGGTAGGGCTCATAGCGAAGAAGATGCTGTCTTAAATACCCAGGGCCTAAGCGTATATTTCATATGCTTGCTGAAGCGTTTGATTTCTGCTGGTGTTTTCAAGCTTATTTAGACATCCTGTGATTTTCATTGTCCTTCCCTCCCTACCTCTTTCCCTCTTTCCCTCCCTCTTTCCCTCCCTCTCTCTTTCCCTCCCTCCCTCCTTCCCTCCCTCTCTCTCTCCCTTCCAACATTTCACACATTCAAGGAGGAGCTAAAGTATCTATGGAATCTTCCTTAGATTCTCCTTGTTTACCTAATAAAAGAGGAAGGGTGGGGGCGGGGAACACTGCTATGGATAAAAACAAGGCATTGAAGCACTTCACATGATTGGTGTGAAGCGCCAGAGAGGGCTTGTGCGGGGAGAGCGGGCTTAGCCCACTCTCCCCATACACGAGCAGTCGCTCATTGCTGGGCAGCCGGATCGGCTGCTCAGACAAGCAGATGCTCCTGTCGGGCGCTCCCATGTCTGGCCGCAGCTCCGTTGGGAGATCTGGGGGTCGGGGGAAGGGGAGCACTGCGGTGCGGCACCCCAACCCCCTGAACCCCAGGAAGGCACCAAGGGAGTGCACGGTGCCTTTCTGGGTTCCCCACTCCCACCCCAGTGTGTCAGCCATGGCTGACACACGGTTAAATAAACAAGGTTAATGGAGCACAAGTGCTCAAATAAACAAGGTTAACGAAGCCGGGAGGCTTGTTTTAGCCTCCCATCAGAGGTCTCCTCATGTGTGAAGCTGCGCTGCGGCAGCACACGATCAACCAAATGGGGTTAGCGGAGCGCTCAGCTAACCTCGTTTAAGAGGAGGGGTATTTTTGGTAGTTTGCTGCCGAGAGCCATGTGGCTCCCATGGCAGCAGCCGACCAGATGAAATCAGGCTAGGCTCCCTTAGCCCAATTTCTCCTGGTCACGAGAATACCTTCAATAATTTCTGAGCACACCCAAACCTCTCTGTCTTAGCATAGCCCTGCTACCCAGAACCATCATCTCACTTGAGCCCTTAGGCAAATGAATATTTTACCTCCCCTTCAACAGCACTGTTTCATTTTGCCTTATTATTTCATTTTTCTGTTCCTATTGTCATACCATAAAAGCTGCTGCTTACCCTCACATACTGGTTATAGGCACTGTGATACTAACCCAAACGTTTTTCCTGTCCATACTTTGAGGCTATTCCCACGATCAGGCGAAATTGGGCTAGGGGAGCCAAGCCCGATTTTGCCTGACCATGAGAACCACTGGGCTCGCAGGCAAACCCGTTGGCCTCCAAGCGGTTAACCTGCTTAAGTAACCCTCCCCTAAGCCCAGGTTAGTGGAGCAAACGCTCCGCTAACCAGGGCTCTACAATCGTGAGTTGCCGCAGTATGGCTCTGCGCAGTGGCAACTCACGAGTAGACCCCCGACCAGGAGGCTGAAAAGTAGCCTCCCGGCTTGGGGGTCTGTCCAGCATGCCCTGCGTGCTCGCACAGGGCATGCTGGAGCTTCCGTGGGCCGCTTGACCCCCGATCCCCCCTGCCCCCACCGGCTCCGTAACGGCACTGGCAGTTGTGTGGGTGGCCAGTTCGGCCTCCCAGAGCAGATTAACTGCTCGTCTGTGGGGAGAGCAGGCTTAGCCCACTCTCCCTGCAAAACCCATCCAGGCTCTTCTCACTGATCGTGAGAAGAGCCTCTTTGTTTGCCTGCCTACAGCCTCTTCCATTCTTAAGCACAATCCAGGTGATGCTAAGAAGAGAAAATCGATTCCATCCGCTGCTGCTACCACATAAGTTCTTTCATCTTCCTAAAGGGCCATTCTGCTTATTGGCTGCCACTGAATTGTGCTCAAGGTGAAAAACCAAGACAAAGGCTCCAGCTCAGGAGAACCATGTGAAGAATTTCAAGATAAGCAAAAGGGAAAAAAAGTTAAAAAGAGCATACACAAGAAAAACTAGAGATAATGGATTGATTCCACTCCCCACCCCAGTTGTGCCATTTCCTTCTCTGGTGGTTTTGCTATCTACCTGGGATTTTGAAGGTCTGCCTGTCATGGAAAGCATCTTGATTCCAGGCCAGAAAGCTGGGCTGATAGAATTTAAAGTTGGCACCAGAAGGAAGAGAGTGACTAAAGCAAACTGGCTGTGGGTTGAATCCAGCTGCCCCCCACACACTGAGTTGTGTCATCTCTCCCTCTCTGTGGCAGCTTTCTATCTGGCTGAAACTTTAAAGTTTTCTAATGTCTGCTTTTCATGCCCAATGCCATCAATGTATTTCCAGATATCAAAATGAAAAAGCAGAATAGAAACTATACAAAATCCATGTATAATTCTATGGCAACATTATAATCATGAGTCCTCTGACAAATATTCAAGTTTCTAAAATTCATCTTTTTTAAAAAAGAGAGAGATTCTAATCTATAAGTGTTCTGTGTGAACATGGGGCAAATTTTGTCATCCTTCCCAACCAGGCTCATCAGCTGCTTTAGACCTGTCCTCTTTTATTTTGAATCAATCACTGTGGTCCTTTCAAGGCTGTCAGTTTTAGCGCTGCTGTTCCTGTCTCTTAAGACTGTCCAGTTTCATTTCAGTGGTGAGAAGAAGAAGAAGAAGAAGAAGAGGAGGAGGAGGAGGAGGAGGAGGAGGTGGTGGTTCTTGCCACTTGGTGCTGTATCAACCTTCATATAATCCCGCCGCCTGTCCTATGAGATCAAGTGAAATCACTTTTTGCTTTTCCTAGTAGCATAGAAACCAACCTCCCCCATTGTTAAAATATTCTCCCTGGGAGCATATTCACTGACAGTTCTGCTCCCCTCTGACAGCAGCCCCTGGTTCTCTTACAGCAGTTCTTTTCATACAGTTGTATTAGTCAGCTGGCCTGACATCTGTGTGCTCTCTCTCTCTCTCTCTCTCTCTCTCTCTCTCTCTCTCTCTCTCTCTCTCCCCACCACCCCTATCCCTATCTCTAACTCTATCTCTCTGTCTCTTTCTGTATTTATACTTCCCAGACCCATAGGTTCTGTTCTTAACTTTTATCTTCGGTTGATGACTCAGTCTTCGATTTTGGTAAGTCTTAATTCACACAGGCAATGTCTCAACTGAATAGACAATTGAAATGAAACTGTCTGAAAGCTGTTCCATGAGTTCTGCCAAGTTGTGAAGTGGTTTCCCATGGAATAATATCATCTTTAGCCATGTCAATGTGAACTACCACCATCCCAGAAGAGAGAGAGAGAGAGAGAGAGAGAGAGAGAGAGAGAGAGAGAGAGAGAGAGAGAGAGAGAGCTGATTCAAATGATAGTTCTGGTCAGTTCTGTTGTGGTCAGTTCTGCAGGCCTGACCCCAACATAATAAAAATGGGTATATTGCATGCATATACATATATCCTCAACCTATTTGCAGGGATGCCTTTTAGGGGTGTGTATGGAACCAGCTGGTCCGGTTTGGTTTGAGTCCCAACAAGTCCTGCACCCCCTCGAACACCCCTCCATGTCTGGTCTGGGGGGTGGTCACCAACTTTTTTTTAAAAGGGTGTTTTTTTTTTCAAACTTTCCCCCTCTGGGGGAATTATATGAGACAGCAGGAGGGGGTCCACAAAAGTTCCCCCTTCCCACACCAGCCTCCCTTAGTTTGGGGGCCTTTCCCCCCAGCATGGTGGCCATTTTGGAGGCCATCACACCTACCCAATGGATCTCTACATGGACTGGGTCATGCCAGGCCTCGCAGAGATCCTTTGCACAGCTGCAGTGGCTTCCAAAATGGCTGCCACTCCAGGGGGAAAGGCCTGAAATGGGCCAACGATTTGGAAATAAGGGGGGCTGGTGGGGGGACGGGGGAATCTCCATGGACCCCCTCCCATCATGGATAACTCCCCTGGGGGGGTAAGTTTTAATAAACATTAAATTAAATACAATCGTAAACTCCCTGAACTGACCATGGGAGGGGGGGTTGGTCTGGGTTCACACTGAATGGGTTGGTTCAGTTTGACCCCAAACAGTCAAACCGAACCAGTTCAATGTCAAACATGTTCAACATTGAACTTGTTTGCACATCCCTAGTGCCTTTCCCTAATCACATGGGCAAGGGGTGTTTATCTGTACCACTCTTCTACATGTGCTGCAAAAACTGGCATCAGAAAATCACTCTCAACATGATTGTTGGGCACCCAAGTCCTTATTGTTGCAGAGTAATTACCTTTGCTCGATAAGTAATTGAACAGGAAGCCAACTTTAACTGGGAAACAAGAGTTTGATATTTATTAATAACTAAACATAGGCTAAGAAAACAATATTCAGACTAACAGTCTCTTACGCGAGAGAGAGGAAGAACTGTTCAGTTTGAATTCAAGGTAACAAGTGAGGAGCAGACAAACTGTTACTGCACCCCCAAGCCAGTACATAGATGCTAGGGGTGTGCAATTTGAGTCACTATCAAAGATTCAGGTCAAATTGGGGTTGATTCACAAATTCACCCATGAATCAAATCCCCCTCAAAATAGATGGCCTGATTTGGGGTTGAGGATAAGCACCCCCAATTTGACCCAAATTGATTCAGGTGATTCAAACACCATTTTGAGGCCTGTTTTCCTAGGGAAACAGGTCTCAAAATCGTGCTTTTTTTCCAGGGGGACCTTTTTTCCGGGACGGAAGACTGGTCAACCTGCCAATCCCATTTGGTATACCATCATTCCCCAGAAAAACAGAATAGCTGGTCTACCAGTTGGAATTGGTGGGTAGACCATCCCTCTGCTCCAGACTTAGTTCATCAGCTCACTTCAGAGGACAAGTCTAGTCAGGTAGACCTGTCTTCCAAGGTGGGCTGATGTGCTGGGAGTGGAGGGATGGTCTACCCACCGATCCCAATTAGTAGACCAGCTCTCCCCAGGGACAAGCCTGTTATCCCAGAAAAATGGACCTCAAAATGATGCGTGAATCACACAAATTGATTTGGGGCTGATTGAGGCAGCCAGCCAAGCCAGCTACTTCTGACAAAGCAGTTTGACGGTTCTGTGATTCAATTCAACCTTGAACCGAATCACAGATTTTGATTCGTGTGCATCCCTATTGATGCTTTCAAATAGAGAAGTGTGCCCTATATAAAGAACTCAAACAATGTAGCAAATCACAACACTTATCAAATGTGGGTGAAACAGCAAAGCATAATCCAAACCATACCAGAGATTTGTAATGATTCTGTTAACATTGCTGCAAGTGAACATTCTCCCCTGTGTGTATGTACTGGGGGAGCTTGTTGTGTGGAGTAGCCTCCATATAGCTGTGATGCAAACCAGATTTCTGCTTATTAAGTATAAATGAAGAACTCCATACTATCATGACAGCCAAAACTATGAGTGGACATTGTATTGATGTATTTAGGAAATTTATACCCTGCTTTTCAAACAATAGTATTTGCAAGTGGCTAACAAATTCAAATTTCATAGCACAGCAGTAAAATAGAAATCCTGTATCTTCCTATATCGCTGCTGCCCATTATAGGTGTTTCCCATAGTCTGGGAAACATACCAGTGGGGATTCAAACTGGCAACCTCTGGCTAGCTAGTCAAGTCATTTCCCTGCTGCACCACTGAAAATGCCCTATAACAAATCACCATCCAGCTAGCTTCCACAGGCGGGAGAGGGGAAAACCTGGGCAGCATCTTCAAGAAGGATCTTAACAGTCTAGGAGGTGGTTCCCATGATCAGTGGGAGCCGCCTGGGGAGGGTTAGCGGGGAGAACAGGCTTAGCCTGCTCTCCCCGCAAACAAGCAGGCAGTCTGCTCAGAGCGGCTGAAGTGGCCGCCCACATGACTGCCAGCTCCGTTATGGAGCCAGCAAGGGCTGGAAGGATTGGGGGCTGCATGGCCCCCGGAAGCTCCAGCATGCCCTATATGAGCACGCAGGGCATGCTGGAGAGACCCCCGAACTGCGAGGCTGCTTTTAAGCCTCCCAGTCAGGGGTCTACTCATGAGTTGCCGCGGCGCGTAGCCACACTGCAGCAACACACGATTCAAAAAACAGGGTTTGTGGAGCATGTCCTCCGCAAACCTGGTTTTAAGGCAGGGGTAGTTTAATGGGTTACCCGCTGAAGAACCACTGGGTTCGCAGCCAAGCCCGGTGGTTGTCACGATGGGAGAAAATTGGGCTAGCCTCCACTAGCCTGAGTTTCTCCCATCGTGTGAATAGCCTCAAGTAGTTTTGTATGGGAGAAATTGTTCTTTAAGGTACTCTGGTCCCAAACTGTTTAGAACTTTAAAGATTAAAACCAGCATCTTGAATCAGGGGCAGTCCAAGACATTTTGCTGCCTAGGGCAAAGAATAATATGATGTCCGCTGCCACCTGCAGACAGCTGCTCAGTATTCTCAGGCCAAGCTGCTGACACAGTGGAAGTGGCATGTGAGCACTCTAACTATGCCACCAAGCCAGCCAATGGCAGCAGAGGTTTTCTTAGCTTGTGTCAGGCTAGGGTGGGGAAATGGGGAAAGAAAAAGTGGGGAGGGGAGATGGTGCCCAGGAGAGGAAAATGAACAATATGTCCCAGTGAGGTGAGAAAGGATTGTGGATGTGGGCATCAGGGAGGTTCATGGGGTGCCAGCATGGTGTAGTGGTTAGAGTGTTGGACTAGGACCGGGAGGACCCGAGTTCAAATCCCCATTCAGCCATGAAGCTTACTGAGCCAGTCATGTATCTCTCAGATTAACCTACCTCACAGGGTTGTTGTGAGGATAAACATAACCATATACAACACTCTGGGCTCCTTGGAGGAAGAGTGGGATATAAATGCAAATAAATTAAATGAATGAATGAATGAATAAATCTATAAATAAATAAATAAAGTGGGTGGTATCTATGGTGACGGGGGTGGTGATTGCTGCCTTCTGTGCTGCTGCTTGCACCCGTACCTGAGGTAACCACATGACTCTGCCTCATGGAAGGGCTGCTCCTGCCTTGACTTGCTTCTTGAAGCAGATCAAAAGTCAGTGCATTTTTGTTAAGACTGGCAAGATATGTTCTATGTGCCCAGCTCAACCTGGCAGTCATATTTTGTACAAACTGTAGTTTCTGAGCCATTGTTGTGATGTTCTGGATATCTTATTTTGATCCAGAGGGCACCCAAACCCACAGGACTGGAATTTCAGGAGCCAATGTTGACTCCTCGAGGAAGAAGGGGTCAAGTTAAGCTCCACAACAAGCCTCCCGGCACAGCGCACTTGCATGGTGCCTAATGGGACTTCCGGGGACCAGGACATCCCTGAACCCCACCGCCCCAATGGGCTCCATGATGGAGTCAGTAATTGTCTGGATGGCCAATCCGGCTACCCAGGGAGGACTCCCTGATCGTCTGTGGAGAGTCTCCTCTCCTCTCTTTTGTCTCCTCACAAATCCCCTTTTGGCTCTTTATACTAATCGTGTGTAGAGCCTCTATGTGTAAAATAATTTTACGTGCATACAGATCTCTATGCACAAACACTGTACACAGATTGTATGTGTGTTGAATATGATAGACATGTTCATACATGGTATAGCTGCATTCAGATGTCTGGACACAGGTAATATGTTTTAATGGAATGACTGTTCTTGTGTTCATTTTAAAAATGAATCTGAGTACAGGTCCTCAAATGAATGGTACAGATGACCTCCAATGCATGGTACAGATAGCATGGATAGTGACTGTTTTACCTCCATTCAGCATAACACATGAATGATTGTATTTGTATACAGATCTCTGCCTGTCTATGTGGTGCCCAGATTGTATGGGTGTTTAATATAACATGTGAATGGGAACAATGCGTGAATAACTCTCCAGTTGCTCATAAGGCAATTCAGTGACTGCAAAGCATTTATAGACATGATGGTACCAATAACCTGCCCATCCTGACCTATTGGTGTAAAAAGGCTTCCTTGCTGATGTGTCTTGCTACAGTTCCACAGTATCCCTGGGCTGAATCCCTGTCCAGTATCCTTCAGTTGCCAAACCACTGTATACCCAAATTCAAAAAAGTTATGAGCTTTTGATTGCCTAATTCAGTGTTGTGACATAGGTAGTGCTTTCCCCCCCTTCAGTACTGTACAACTCACTCAGAAAGGAAGGAAACTTAATTGTATATTTAATTCCATGCTGTTTGTTGTTGCTGTTATACAAATGAGTTTTATGCAACTTACTTCTACAGAGATTTGCCCAAAGGACTGTTTGGGGTCTTAAATATTTGTCTAACATTACCAAGATTTGTTTATTATCATTCTTAACATTTGATGCTCAATTATACTCTCCCAGAGCTGTCTGAACTTAACTAGAGAAAACTATTTATCCTGAAGACAATTCATCAGACATCATTAGCTTTGTCAGAATTGAGCACGCATACACACCTTTGTTTCTGTTCTTTTAGAAGGAAGCAATCAGTGGTACTCTCCCCCCACCCCCCCGTTCTGTGCTGGTGCTTGCTTTGGAGTTTTTGTTTAATGAGAGGCTTGTTTTCCTGATATTTTTTCCATACAAATAACACAAATAATCCTGAGATCCATCAGATTGCTCCAAGACTATTTAGTTGGCCAATAAGCAGATTTGCTGTTCAGTTCCAGGTGCAGCAAATAATGTGCTACCCTTTCTGTTCTCTGATGGAAAAGGCAGCCTTTAATCACAGTTAGCAGGAACCGCATTACAAAGGCTCCTTTCTCATGGAGAATTTTCTTTTATGTAACCTCACATAATGCAGTGCGACACCACGTACTTTTAATGATTATCTGGGAGATTAATGGCTGGATATATAAAGCAATAATAATTAAAGCATGTTAGGCTTTAAAATGATGGGCTTTTAGTCATTCTGCAGTCATTTGGGCCAAATTACCTGCTGGCATCAGAACCAAAAAATAAAAAATAAAAAGAGGAAGGTGGGGGGAAGAATAGTTTCCTCCAAGTTCTGTTAAAGCAAACATTTCATTTTATGCTGAATCTGGCTGTCAGTTCTTATTGCTTATGAATAAGGACATTTGAAAGGAATGTCTAATATTTATGGAGACCTTTTTATAGCCATACCTGTGACTCACTTTAAATAGTCATTTGCATAATATTTTGTATTAAGCATGAAGAAGGAATCACATATGCAGATATGTAATAACTTCAGGCATGTCTGTAGAGCACTACTCCCATGCTCACGATTCAGGACTCTAGCTGGATATTGAAATCAAATATTAGAGTCACATATGAATTAGAATGGGATGCAAAACAGCAATATCAAATATTTAATAATGATGCTTAAAAATGTTTCATCTCTAAAGAGACAAGCAGAAACTTCCTTCCCTTCCTTCCTTCCATCAAGTGTGCAGCGTAACAGATCACTTCCAGGCTTAATCAAAACACAACTTAGTCATTATTCAAAATTATTACAGTCTACCATTTGCTCTCTGGATCCTTGCCTGACTTGGCTGCTTCTATCTAGCAAGGAAATTGCTGGAGATGGCCTAGTTAATATCATTAACTCATCAGTGAGGGAGGGTAGGATGCCTCCTTGTTTGAAGGAGGCTATGAGGCAGATCAGACAATCAGTGGGAGCCGCCTGGGGAGGGTTAGTGGGGAGAACGGGCTTATCCCGCTTTCCCCACACACGAGCAGGCAGCCTACTCCAGGCACCCAAAGCGACCGCCCACATGACTGCTGGCTCCGTTATGGAGCCGGCGGGGGCTGGGAGGATCGGGGGCCACGCCGCCCCTGGAAACTCCAGGATACCCTGCATGAGCACACAGGGCATGCTGAAAGAGACCCCCGAGCCGGCAGGCGGCTTTCCCCCTCTCCTCCGGGGGTCTCCTCATGAGGAACCCTGGCATTGAGCCGTGCCATGGCTCCTCACGTTGGCCAAAACTGGCTTTGCAAAGCTCTCTGCTCTGCAAATCCGGTTTAAGCACTGTGCTACTTAAGCGGGTCACCCGCTAGCCTCTGCTAGCCCAATTTTCTCCCATTGTGTGAATAGCCTCTATGATTAGACCACTTTTTAAGAAGCCTTCCCTAGATCCCTCAGTAATGGATAGTTATAGGCTGGTCTCCAATCACCCATGGTTGGGCAAGGTGACTGAGAGAGTGGTAGTTAACCATCTCCAGGGAGTTTTGGAGGAAACCTATTATCTATACCCATTTCAAACTGGCTTTAGGTTTGGGGTTATGGGGCTATGGGGTTGAGTCTGCCTAGGTCAGCCTGATGGATGACCTTTTCCAGGGAATCGACAGAGGGAGTGTGACTTTGCTGGTTATTTTGTATCTCTCGGCGGCATTCAATACCATCAACCATGGTATCCTTTGGATTGCCTTGGGGACTTGGGGATAGTGGGTACTACTTTGCAGTGGTTCCGCTCCTATCGCTCAGGCAGATTCCAGATGGTGGAGTTTGGTGATGGTTGCTCTTTAAAATTGGAGCTTTTATATGGAGTCCCTTAGTAATCCATTCTGTCAGCAATGCCTTTTCACATCTACATGAAACCGCTGGGTGAGTTCATCAGGAGATTTGGTGCAGGGTGTTATCAGTATGCTGATGACACCCAAATCTATTTCTCCTTATCATCATCATCATCATCATCATCATCATCATCATCATCATCAGGAAATTGCATTCACTCCCTAAAAGCCTGCCTATGGGCAATAATAGACTGGATGAGGGGCAACAAACTGAAGCTGAATCAAAGCAAGATGGAGGTGCTCATTTTGGGTGATCGGAATTTGAGGGATGAGTTAGATCTTCCTGTGCTGGATTGGGTTACACTCCTCAAGAAGGAACAGGTACGCAGCTTGGGAGTGCTCTTGGATCCAGGCCTGACCCTGGTATCTCAGGTGGAGGCTCTAACCAGGAGCACTTTCCATCAGCTTCTACTGATTCAAGAGCTGCGTCCATTCCTCGAAGAGAATGATCTCAAAACAGTGGTGCATCAGCTGGTAACTTCCAGGCTTGACTATTGCAATGCACACTGCATGGGGCTGCCCTTGTACATAGTTCAAAAACTTCAGTTAGTTCAAAATGCAGCAGCTAGATTGGTCTCCGTGGCAACACGGAGAGATCATATTATGCCTGTTTTGAAATGGTTACACTGGCTTCTGATAAGTTTCTGGGCAAAATACAAAGTGCTGGTTATTACCTTTAAAGCCCTGAACGGCTTGGGTCTGGGCTACCTTAGAGTGTGCCTTCTTCTTTATGATCCCCATCACACATTGAGGTCATCTGAAGAAGTCCATCTCCAGTTACCACCAGTACGTCCAGTGGCGACTTGGAACCGGGCCTTCTCTGTAGCTGCTCCTGACCTTTGGAATGCACTCCCGGCGGCAGATACCCACAGTTTAGGCAGACTGTTGGCCCTTAAGAGAGCCCTAAGACTTACTTGTTTGGCCTTGCCTTTCAAGTTTTAAAAATTGTTTTTAAGTATTGGTTTTAAATTTAGTTAAAATTGTTTTTCTGTTGTTTAAAGTAGTGTGTTTTAAATGATGTTTGTTTTTATGTTTTTTTAAACTAGTTGTGCACCACCCATAGCCTCTAGATGGGGCCGTTTAGAAATGAAATGAAATGAAATGATGATAACAACAACAACAACAACAACATAGGGGCCACAGAAATCAGCATCAGCCAATTACAAAAAGCAGCTTTACTGGGAACAGCCTATATTCTGCGACTATATCTATAACATCTGACAATAAAATTCAGCCATCCCAGGTCCTTGGGAAGGACTCGATGTCTGGATAAAACAAACCAGTCAATAACACCTGTCTGACTGTGTAAACAAGAAATAATAAACTGATGCCCAGCATTCCAAATCATGGGGAGAAGCTCTCCCTAGATACAGTGTTTGTCTCTTCAAACTACTCTGTGCCAGGTAGCATAGGTTCACCTAAGTAATTCTGGAGCCTAGACCTAAAGGCCTTTGGAGTGTGCACACACACCCCGCAACGCACACACCATGACACATGCAGTATTTTTAACACATGGGTTCTTGAGGGCACAAACAGCAACTGAACTCACAATAATGTAAGAATATAAAACAGGTATATTTACGCAAATATGCATTAGCAGAAACATTTTGACACACAACTTAGCAAATTCCCATCCTACATATTTCTTTCCCCACTCCCCCCTCTGTCTCTAAAGCAGAGGTCATGCTTGGCTCCCCAGCACAGTGATGGGCCAGCACCAGTTCTGAGGGTCAGGGTGCTAGGGTGCCGGGATGCACCACCATGCATTGTCCTGCCCCCCAGAGCTCCAATAATGCACTGTGTGAATGCTCAGTGCATTATTGGGACACACACACCCCCAAGTGTGCCAGCTGCAGCTGCTTGCACACAATAAAAAAAAATGAGGCTAAGAGAGCTCTCGCTCCCTTAACCTTATTTTAGAGGGAGGCTGCTTAGGCGGATTTGCTGCCATGTAGCTGCCAGGATCAGGCTTGATCCCGATGGTTCACATGTACACGCAAAACTAGGCTGGGCTCCCCTAACCCAGTTTTGCACTTGCGTGTGAATAGCCTCATGGTGCTCAACCATCAACTTCAATAACTAGTGATTTATCACAAAGCGTGGCGGGTACCATGGTGCTCTGGGACTGGGCAAGGCTGAGCACTGCTCTCTCTAATGGCACACGGGGCTGAGATTCCCCAGTGGCATGGGACCTGCACCCCAATGGCGCAGGTGCAGAAGGCCCTTCCAATGGCATATGGATACCTCATCATTTCCCTTCAAGAAGCCAATCGCTTTCTCTGGTTGGGAGGCAAGACAAGGAGGAGCTGCTGTACAAGCTGCACAAAGAGATAAGAAAATATAGACTTACACAGTGTTTTCATATCTTTCTGTATGCAATTTGTACAGCTCCTCCACCATGAAAGGGTTTGACAGAATCTCAGTGGGCCCATGCCCATCTTGTCTCACTTGTGGCCCTACCTTAGGTTACAAACCACAAAGTCAGTCTCTCACTAGTGGTGTTGACCTTGACACAAGTCTGCAGATCACCAAGTATCTCTAATTACTTTCTTTGAGACAACTAGACAAGTCTGCATTGGTTAGGTGTCCAGCCTTATTTGGGCATTACATCCCCAATTCTAAATTTGTGCAACATCTTAACATAATACTGCTGCTTTAGATTCTGCAGTGCTTATCAACTGGCTGCATGGTTCAATAGGAGGTCTTGGCCTTAGAAGTTTATCAAGTGTCAATATTTTGTGTTTGTGGATGAACTATAGATCTGGATTTACAGGAAATGGATAATAAAACCAAATCTAATCTTTGCTACTTCAGTCAATGTCTTACCTAAGAACTAGTCAAAATGTTTTATCAACTGACTTACTGATAATACTTGCTTGTATATGTAATGCTTATATAAAGGCAAGTATTATTAATAACCCAGCCATTAGGCCATCTGTACCAGGTAAGCCATCCACCCAAGTGGCAAAAGTTACAAAGAAGGTTCTTACCTGATTAAAGAAACTATGGTTGATACACTAAATGAGCTTAATCAATAAGAACTTCATAGATTTGCACATGTTTTAGGTGACACATAAAAGTGTCACAGCAGGCCGCATCCAGAAGTGAAATTTCATCCTGGAGAAGAGAAGGAGAACCTCCTGCAGTTGTAAATTTTGAATCAAAAATAAAAAGAAAAGAAAAACTCAGATGCCTCACTAATTATTATCTGAGTCTAATAGCAATAAGAGTCAGACATCTGATGTTGCCAAGAGGAGAGCTGGTCTTGTGGTAGCAAGCATGACTTGTACCCTTAAGCTAAGCAGGGTCTGCCCTGGTTGCTTATGAAAGAGAGACTAGAAGTGTGAGCACTGTAAGATATTCCCCTCAGGGGATGGAGCCGCTCTGGGAAGAGGAGAAGGTTCCAAGTTCCCTCCCTGGCTTCTCCAAGATAGGGCTGAGAGAGATTCCTGCCTGCAATCTTGGAGAAGTCGCTGCCAGTCTGTGAAGACAATACTGAGCTAGATAGACCAATGGTCTGACTCAGTATATGGCAGCTTCCTATGTTCCTGTGTTCCTCTCTTTTTTGTTTCCTCAGTGGTACCTCTACTCTCCTTGCTTTCTTCAGTATTAAAAATAAGAAACAATTGTTTTAAAATCTGTTGCCCAATGAGGTGAAGACAATGGCTCCATATATGGGTGCCAACTACTACCCAGACTCCAAAGCAATCGGACACTCCTACAATGTTTAATGGGGGTTTTGGGGTGTGTGTGTGAATTTTTCCCATAGGTTATAATGGGGACTAACTGGGCCATTATTCCCTATGCAGAGCATGTAGGGGCACAAACCTGGGGTAGGTGGTAGGCACCCAGGAGTGACTACCACTCACTGAAACCCAAAGCAATCGGACACTCCTGTGATTATTTAATGATTTTTTAAAGGTGTTTTTTTAAAAAATTCATTTCTTCGAAAGGGAATAATGGGGATTTGAGGATGCCCCATTCCCCCCTTTGGGGGTGCCTGGGCAGCCCAAATTGGGTTTGGGGGCAGAGCAGGTAGTGCCCAAGTCAGTGGGGGTCATGGTTTATTTTATTTACTTAGATACATAGATACATAGAGATAGATATTATCTTTTTCCAATGCAATGAATAGGAGTCCGCCCCCTTTCATAAGTAGAACAGTCTGTGACCTTAATTCCTGTGAACTCTGAACTCACAGAGTTCACAGCAATGAAGGCCATACACTGGTCATTCATTGCATTGAAACAGGCTAAAATCTTTTTAAAAATTATTATTTTTTAAGTAAACCCCACCAACTGGGGGCTGCCGGGGGGGGGATTCTGGCACAACCTGCTGTGTATCCAGACCCACTTTGGGGTGCCCAGCCCTCCCAAGAGGTGAATGGGGCATCCTCAAATACCCTTTATTCCCTATGGGATAAATGCAAAGATTGAAAACTGGGTGCCTACCACCCACCCCAGGTTGGTGCCCCTAGGTGCTCTGCATAGGGAATAATGGGCCAGTTCAAGCCCCCATTATATCCTATGTATAACATTTTAGAACCGGTTAGAATTGGGTTTGAATTCAAACAGAACCGGTGGGGAGGGTGTTCGAGCAAAACCAGAACCAAACCTACCCACCCTGGTTTGAAGCTGGTTCGAATATAAACCAAACAGGCCAAGTTGGTTTTATGCACATCCCCGTGAGTACGCGGGGCATGCTAGGGAGACCCCTGTGCCAGGACGGTTGTTGTAGCCTCCTGGTTGGAGTCTATCCGTGAGTCAACATGGCGTGGAGCCACGCCATGGCAACTCACAATTGGATAAATGGGGTTAGCGGAGTGCTTGCTCCACTAACCTCATTTAAGGATGGGGGTACTTTTCATGGTTTGCTGCCAGGAGCCACATGGCTCCCATTGCAGCACATAACTGTAGGAAAATGGGCTAGGCTCCCTTAGCCCACTTTCCTGTGGTCATGAGAATTGCCTCTTTGTGTGAACTTCTGGTGTTGGAAGGTCACACGATGGATAACTAAATGCCCCCTATCTAGCCACAGCACAGCATTCCTTCAGTGGCTGTTGCTATATTTCATTTTAGATCATGAATCTTTTTGAGACGGGGAACCACCTTATTTATTGTTGATATTTTATATGTAACCCAATTTAAGCACTTTTGCTGAAAAGTGATATATAAATATTCACAGGAGGAGGAGGAGGAGGAGGAGGAGGAGGAGGAGGAGGAGGAGGAAATGCAGCACACCCTATGGGGGAGTTGCAATTTTCATTTATCTTTCTTGTGAAGCTCAGTGTGACTCCTGAAAATATGTCCCTGTAGGTTGTGAGATATTCAGGGACATACTGAGGTGATCGGTGAGACTCGCCTAAATGGGGTTTGCAGGGAGAGTGGGCTTAGCCCGCTCTGCCCACAGACGATTATTCCTGCAGCCCTGGGTGGCTGGATTAGTTGCCCATACAACTGCTGGCTCTGTCACGGAGCTGGCGGGGATTGCGGGGATTGGTAGCCACATGCCCCCCGGAAGTTCCAGGATGCCCCACACGAGCTTGCAGGGCATCCTGGAGAGCCCCCCAGGACTTGGAGGCTTGTTTCAGCATCCCAGCAGGGGTCTCCTCATGTGTTGCCACTGTGCAGAGCCGCTCCACGGCAATATGCAATCAAATAGATGTTCGGCCACTTTTGGGGGCCATTTTGTCAGCTGTTGCACGTGTGCAAATGGCCTCTGTGAGGCCTGGCATGTCCTAGGGCCTCACAGAGGCCATTTGTGCATGCGTGGTGGCTATTTTTTTCTGCCATTTTGGCGCAAAATGGCAACTGCGCCACCATATAAAGGCCCAAATGGGCCCCCAAAAGCAGCCGAATGAGGTCAGCGGGGGGAGGGGGAACCTTCGCAGAAACGGACACACGCCCCACGGCCTAGACGGACACACGCCCCATGGCTGAAACCTCAAAGGGTCTAAAGGTTTTTTAAAAGTTCTAAAAATAAAAAAATTGCACCCCCCCCAGACCGAACAGAACCGGCGGGGGCAGGTTCTAAGGGGTGCCAGACCAAACTGGTCTGGTCAGGTTCAAGTCCGGTCCAGACCTGAACTGAACCAGGCCAGCCGGTTCCGTGCACATCCCTATTTACAAGAAGTGTGAACTAACCTATGACTTAAGCTCTTTTCAGACATTCTCATGGTGGGTGAAGGAGGATCAACATCTGTAGGGATAAAGTAAAATAAAGTTGTGCTGTCGAGTCAGTGTCAACCACTGGAGACCACAGAGCCATGCAGTTTTCTTGGGTAGAATACAATAGGGGTTTACCATTGCCATCTCCCACACAGTATGAGATGACGCCTTCCATCACATTCCTATATTGCTGCTGCTTGATATAGGTGTTTCCCATAGTCTGGGAAACATAACAGCGGGGATTCGAACCGGGAACCTCTTGCTCACTAGGCAAGTTATTTCCCTGCTGCGCCATTAGGTGATTTCTGTAGGGATAGTAGTAGCAATATTGTGGCAAGCTCCTTCCACATATTCATTAGAACTTCTGTAGTAAGTCCACAATGGATATAACTCAGAAGTCCATTAAACAAACAAACAAAAAGTTCATCATGCTGTATTTTATCAATTTCAGTTCTTTAGTACAATAAGCATTTCAGTCAGTTTCATTTCAGCTCATTCATTCATGTATATGTACATATGAAAAGCAGTATTTTATATTCTGAGTCATTTTTACTTGTGCATTTTAAATATTTAATGTTTTATTTGACATTTCAGCATGAAAATATTGATTTTTTCCTCTGTGTTGAATAGGTTTCTGCTGAAAATACCATGCTAAAAGTCCAAGTTACATTTTCATTCTGTCCATCTCTCTTAATGCTTATATATAATTCTCAGATCTTACCTAGTGTGATGATTTGCACATATACCATTTTGTATCCCTTCCAATAATATACTTTAGGAAAGCAGTTATGGAATTTGAACTGGCTGAAACCAAGTATGTGGTAGCTTGTGCAAAATTTCAGAACCTGTTGCTATTATTTATATAAGGAGAAAATAATTTGCTTCCTAGTTATTCTGAACAATCAATAATGTTTGCACTGTTAAGCAACAATATATGAAATGTGTTTGACTGAGCCAATGCATAAAATGCATGTTTACGAAGTAGCCAAATGAAGTGCAGGGACCCTATTTCTAGTATATGATGTATGCTTTGGATTGTATGAGTCTAGTAAGTTTAAATCTATCAAAGTTGTTTTTGATGCTTCAGCTGTAAGGACTGGAGGCTGTCATTTGTCACATATGTACATGGAAATAAAATCTCATAGCTTTTGCCTCCAAAATCTTTATATATAATTCTCTTAAACGTGGTCGTCCTCCGAGGGCAGGCAGGTGAGAGCAGGTGGCAGGCTTGCTTTCCGCCCGGCCTGCCAGCCAAAAAGCAGGGCGTGGGGGGGCGAGAGTGAAGGGGGGAGAAGAAGTGGGCCTGCCGGCCAGCTCACAAGCCTGAAAGCACGAGGGTGGCAAGAAGCAGGCAGGGGAAGAAGTGGGCCGACCAGCCAGCCCAAAAGAGGGGGGGGGTCAGAGAGAAAAAGGCAGCAGTGGTGGGTGGGCTGGCCGGCCGGAGGTGCAGATGCATTGCACCTGGCCCAGCTAGTAATAAATATATTTTATAATACAAACAATCTTATGTTTGTTTAACTATGATTTTATTCCAGGCCCAACTCCATTTCCTTCTTCTCCTTTCCCTCCCATTTCTTTCTGACTCCAGCCTCCCCACAGCCCTCCACCACTCTCTCTCTCTCTCTCTCTCTCTCTCTCTCTCTCTCTCTCTCTCTCTCTCTCTCTCTCCAGGATCCCCACTGGGACAAACTTCTAATCAACAAAACATAAATTATTCATAGATAGAATTCAACAATATGTAACTGGAAAAACTGTATTTTAAAAATACTCTTATTGAGATTTAAAAAATTCAGCTACTCACCTCCCTCTCATCTGAAAAAGCAAGTGTAGCCAGTGGGACACATTGTACTTTAATGAGCAGCAATAAGTTTGATAGAACCTCCATAATTCCTACATTATAGAAGACCACATTGTGATAGATCCTTCAGAACATATAAAGCTATATGTAAAGTTACAAGATTACCTACCGTTATAGGACCATAAGAGGACACAGCAGATCATTTAATGCATCATTAAAGTAGGATCTATCAAACCTAAACACCCGTAATTGATTAGACTAGAAATTCCCAAACTTGGGTCCCCAGATGTTGTTGGACTACAACTCCCATTAATGGAATTGTTGTCCAAAATCTGGAGATCTAAGGTAGGGAACCCCTGGATTAGACTAAAGCTCTTTTTATACACTCATTTGTAATAAAATAGGGTGGTTCTCATCACTGAAATGGGGAGGGTTAAAGGCATATGCACAGAACCAGCATGCCATTCGAATGAATTTGAACCAGTTCATTAGAACCAGCGGTGGTTTGGTTCGTGTTGTCAAACCTGGTCAAACTGGTTCAATCTGTTCGATTACATCGCTTATAAAAGGGAATCCAGTAAGTATTCCCCTTTACATGCAGAGGGCGACTGCCTATGTAAAAACAGTTCAGAGGGTGGGCATGAGGGCACCTTACCGGCAGTGGTGGTTGTGGTGGCTGTGGTGGTGGTGGCTCCCTGGGAGTGGTGGCAGCTCCACAGCGGCAGACCTTCTCAGCCCCCACTAGTGCTTCCTCCTTCACCGCAGGCTGGCGGTCGGCTGAGTTCTAGCTTCCAGGCATGCATGGAGGCCATTTGTGGGACCTCAGTGCATGTGGGGAGGCTATTACAGCACAATGCTCGCTGTTGAGCTCTAACTGGTCAAATCAGGCTGGTTTGAATTGAACCAGGTTCGATTTGAATATGTTCTGCACACATCTGGGTTGGCAGGGTGGCAGGCTCCTACCTGCCTCCCCACACATGATCAACCCTCACCATTCGGCTTTGCTGCTCACACGGCACACAATTGGCAGCACAGCAAGCCGCAGAGCCAGGAGCCAGAGCAGGAAGTTCTCCAGTATCCCACAATGCACCACACCAGGAATGCAATGTGGCAGGCGGAGCATGCACACAACCAGGGACCTGGAGATCACCCTTCAGTAATAGCCTGGGTGAAAAACTTGGGCTATGTGGTGTGGGCAGCACCAGGATCAAAACCAATTCCAGTGCTCCACATGAGCAGCCCTACCTGGGTAGGGCTGTACAAGTGCAGGTTGGGCTGTTCATGTGCATGCCCTCAACGTGGGGAGAAATTAGAATGTCTTTAGGGAGACCCTAGGTATACAGCCCATATGTTCATTTTACTCAACATGAACTTCAGAAAAGGACCTAAGTCCAGTTCACACATGTATGCCTATAACTTGATAACTATATGTTATTATTGTAAACAGGAGAATGATTCAAACATTTCATTTCTCTATACTACTATTAATATACCACTCATTAACCAAAGTTCTCAAAGCAGTTACATAGAAAAATGAATAATACATCAAGAAGATGGCCCCTTTCCCCAAAGGGCTCACAATCTAAAAAGAAACATAAGGCAGATACCAGCAACAGCCACGGAAGGGATGCTGTGCTGGGGTTGGATAGGGCCAGTTGCTCTCCCCCAGTTAAATGTAATAGAATAACTACTTTGAAAGATGCCTCTTTGCTTAGTTAGCAGGGGAGACTTGCTTATACCTGATAGCTCTCCGCTTGATGATTCATAACCAAATGTATGAACCAATTCTACTGAAAAGCAACCACCTTGAATGTGAGATAGGTAAATTAATGTGGACAGTTCCCTCTGTGGTTTAAGATTTGCAATGGCTTGGAGACACAAACAAATAGCTATTTGCTGCTGTAGCAGTCAGTTGGTGATTCCACATGTGTGAATCAGACCCACATGACTGGCAGTTGAATCTATGGGCAGATTTCACTGAAAAACATTGCAGTAGAAAAGATCATAAAAAGAGCAAGCTGTGTTACTATATTGGTGATGATATTTGAGTTCTCAAGTTAAACAGCTGGATGAGAAATAGCAATTAGAATAAGTGACTTGGAAGGTGTCTAGTCTGTGACCTAATTCGGCCTCCTGAGGTGTCTGTCTGGAAGTTGTTTTCTGTACTTTCTTCTGAAACCTCCCGAGAAGGAAATTCCACCATGCGAAATTACACCATGTACACGACCTCAGATGGGAGGGTGGGCAGGTTGGGGGAAGGTGGGAACTCACCTGTCTTTCCCCACAAATCAGCGGTGACTGACTGTGCTCTCACCATGCTGCATGCCCACACAAACAGCGGCACAGTGAAGTCTGTAGCTGGAAGCAGGAGGAAATTCCTCACTCCTCTATCCCAGGGTGCACCAGACCATGAGCACGGTGTCGGCGGCTGCTCACAATAGAGCAGCTGCCGTGCACGGCGCAGCTGCAATTCCGCCTCACCCAGCTCACTGTGGTAATGGTGGCAGGCTGGGGGGAAGCCTTTGAACATCTGGCGATCACCCAGATGGTCACCAGCCAAGGTTAAGTGAACCACAGGTTCACTTAAGCTCGGCTAAATGCCAGGGTTAAAAGTTGGGTTAGGCAGGCGGGCAGTGCCGGGATCAGGTTAAATTCTGGTGTTGCACACAAGCAGCCTAACCCAGGCTGGGCAGCCCTAGTCTGGACTAGGCTGCTCATGAGAACAGCCTCAATGCCTTGCTCAGCTTATTCAAAAGATGAAGTTCTGATAAAACTGGCGAGATTTCCCTTCTAATTTTCAGTTACCTTTTTCTTAACTAAAAACCTAGCACTCTTTTTCCTGCTCACAGTAGCTATGGGACATGATTGTTCATCTTCTGATCTCTGCCGCTCCTTTGTAAACCTGAAGATGGTTAGCATATTTTCCACCTCTCCTGATCAATTCGTAGTCCAAACCTTTCCTCCATAAAAAATCTGTGCTGTGTAGGAAAAGTGTGTATGTGCAGAATTGTGTGATGTTCCTGCAAGTGTTTGTTTTGTTGCAGATGCATGGTTGGGAGCCTGCTATGTACACTGAATTCCCATCCTGTGTACACATGCACATTTCCATATACACATCTATGCTGCAGAAGATGGTGCACATTGGTTCACCTACCCATACATGATCTCCATGTAGGATCAATTGTCAAGTGTGAAGAAATGAAAGTAGATTATATGTGTGGTTACTGCCAAAAGCAGCGGCTCCATGTCCCTTCCTCGCCTGGTACCATCTAGTACAGGAGGGTTCCCAACATGTAGTACTCCGAATGTTGCCAAACTATAACTCCCATCATCCCCATCACAATACATAGTAGCTAGGGTGACAGGAGTTGTAGTTCATCAACATCTGCAGTGCCACAGGTTGGGAACCCATGATAATCAGAAGCCGCAAGGTAGACGACTAGAGCGCAAGTGGAGGAAAATTTGATGCGAATCCAGCAGATTACAACACAGAGCACATTTTAAGAATTATGCTCCTGCAATACGGGTGGCAAGGAAATGGATTGCCTCTGCAAGTTCATGTGCAGCCAAGTTGTTTAGGGTTCTGAGAGGGCTAATATGTCCCCCTCCTCCCCTGAATCAGAATTTGGAACCTTCAATTACCTTCTGTGACTTCTAAAAATGACTTTATTGTGGATAAAATCTCTCATATTCAGGCCAAACTGGCTTGCATGTTTATTGCAGAGTCTACTAGGAAGGGGTCCAGCAACTTCTCCTATGGGATCAGAATGGATTACTTTTAGTTTGTGGTTCCTGAGGATGTGGACAAGCTGCTTCAGACTTTACTCCCTACAACTCCCTACAGACTTTACTCCCTACAACTCCCTACAACTTGGCCCATTTCTTCTGCCAATACTACTATCAGAGAGGGTCTGGTACATATTATAAATGCTTCTCTGACAGAGGGCAGGATGCCGTCTTGCTTTAAGGAGGCTATTATTAGACCTTACTAGAAGAAACATGCTCTGGATCCCTCAGAGTTAGCCAATTATAGACCTATCTCCAACCTTCCATGGCTGGGCAAGGTGAGTGAGTGGGTGGTGGGGCCTCTCAGCTCCAGGCAGTCTTGGAGCAAACAGGTTATCTAGACTTACAAACTGGCTTTCAGGTGGGATATAGGGTTGAGACTACCTTGGTCAGACTGATGAATTAGCTCCAACTGAATATTGACAGAGAGTGTGTGACTCTGTTGATCCTTTTGGATCTCTCGGTAGTATCTCTCTAGGTCACCTGAGGGAGCGGGGACTGGGTGGCACTGTTTTACAGTGGTTCTGTTCCCACCTGTTTGGCAGATCCCAGATGGTGTCACTTTTGAGACTATTGCTCTGCAAAGCTAGAGCTCTGATTTTAAATTGTTTCTCCAAAACTGCTATTAGTCAGTGGTAAAAGGTCATGTACAATATCAGGGCCAGAAGCAGTTAATAGCAGGTTTAGGAGGGCATTTTAACCAGGAAATGCAATAGAGGGAAGAGGCAACATCCCTCCTTTCCAGTCCAAATTGACTTCTCCATGGCTGCTTTTAAGCAGAGAAAAAGACTTTGAACATCTGATCACAGATCTTCCTCCTCACATTTGGCCCTCAGCTATGCAGTATATTTGATGGTGGAATTGGTTTTATGGTGTTACTTGATGTTTGGGGCAGTTATATGAGGGTGACACATTAATTCTGCAAACATCAAATAAATCGACCAAATAACAAACCCTACAAGCTAATTTACTTAGATGCAGTTAATGGTTTGCTTTTGTAACCAGTTTGAAATAACACACATCATAAACACTTCAGTGGCTAAAACGAATAGAATATTGCAGACTATATATTTTTTGCAGGTGGATTATCTGAAGAGACTATCCTCTGTTTGTTTCTGTTAAATGACAAATATCTGCCCACAAGGGGGGAGAAGATTAATAAAACATACCACCTCTACTATTTTTAGGCAATATCAAAACAGTAAGGGTATGAGAGAAGGAAGAGGTCTAATTCTAATTATCTAAAGAAAATGAAGTGTGTGTGTGTGTGTGCGCGCGCGTGTGCATGTGTGCACACGCATATGTGCACACATATGTGGTGCGAGGAGAGAGAGAGAGAAATTCAGTTCCCTATTTCCTATCTTGAACAACAGACTGGACGAGTGATAGAGACACAGATATGAAAGCTAGCCATCTCTTATGCTCAAGACCATGAGATCAGGAAGCAATAGCTTCCCATGACCCTATCATTTCCTCTCACTGATGTCTCAGCTACCCTTCTCGTCTTTAATCTGTTTTGTAATCTAAGGGAAAGAGTGGGGGAAAGTGGTGCCTGTTTGTCCGCTCTTGATAATGGTGTTATAATTCTGATGATTAAAAAGATCACATATCGTGCTCTTAAATACATGTCTTATTATTTTATTTTGAATATAAAGCAATGTGTTTCTCATTATTTGACTTGGGATGTAGCCAAGAGCTGCTTCTACCTATTTGAAATCGCACCATTGGGAAGGACACTGGAATGGACACAGGCAATCAGCATGGGCACCGCAACAATGCTGCTAGTTCACCAAACCCTCATAGCCAATATATTACTCTGTCATTTTCTACTTCATCTTTGTCCTTCACATAGTTCAAAACAGCCAAGAGAGAAGCAAGCCAAGGGCATGATCTGGTCAGGGAGGAATTTATTACTATTCATTTCTTTAGCGCTTTTCAGTATTCAACAGTTCTTCCCTTACTTATCTTCTGGTGTGGCTGAAAGATAATGACTTGCCCAAGGACACCCAGACAGTGTCCTAGTGGAGGAAAGGACTTGTGTTTGAGTCTAGGCTTCCAGTAAATTCTAGCCACCAATCAAGTGCTAGCAGAAGCTATGGTGAAAAATAAGGTTACCTAAGAGACCTTTGGATTTCTTCCCTGGATAGCAGTCCCTTAAAGGGAAAAGAATGAGAGCTAAAATTGTTCACAGTAACTCATCAATCTTCCAGAAATGAGTCAAAGGATTGGTAAGATTCTTCCAAATATCTTATGACTGCAATTTTTATTATATTAAGGATTTCTTCATGGGTATCGAAACTTCACATCCAGTATGTATTTTCTCCCAGCTAACTACTGCGTCATTTGTTCCTCTGCAGATGGGCAGGTGGGATAAATGCATCACTTTCAAATCATCTCTCTCATAGAACAGAACTGGCGAACATTTACTTGGCTAGATGAAACAGGTACATTATATTGATAGAAGAGCAGTTAGTTAATGTCAGAGATGATGTATGGCACATGAACACTTAGGAGGGGGATAATGGTGATAATTTGTCAAAGAAGCTAAGAAGTGGAATGGTGGGGTAGGTGAGGAAGAGTGATAGAGTATGCAGTTAGAATAATACGATGTTGTACTGGTGGGAGAGAGGGAAAATACAACAGAGCAATATGAGTGTAGTAGAAGGGCTTAGAGCACAAGGAAACAAATGCTTATGATCAGCCAAAACTGGGCTAAGGAAGCCAAGCCCAGTCTTGGCTGCTCGTAAGAACAATCAGGATCATTCTTGATCCTGGCAGTGCTTTGGCAGCAAACCCACCTATGCAGCCACCCTCTTAAATGAGCTTAAGGGAGCGCTCACTCCCTTAACCCCATTTCCCTGCTCGTGTGCGGCGCTGGCTGCTTTTTGCTGGTGCTGCAACATGGATGGATAAATCCCCATAATGAATCCCCAAAATGCACTGCACACTCACATAGTGCATTATGGGAGTTCCGGGGACCAAGGCAATGCATTCTGTGCCGCACAACCCTCTGTCCTGCCAGAGGAGGCAGCCGCATGTCTGGGGACACAATTTCCACACTCTGACCTAGAGCAACGATCATCTGTGGGGAGGTAAGCTTCTTTCCCGCACACCCACAAGCCCTTTCTTACTGATCTTGAGAAAGGTCACAAAGAATAGGTAAGCACTAATTAGGTTTGGGCCAAAGTTGATCAGCAACACACTATCAAAGTTTTGGTAATTTTAATATGTTTGACAGAGGCTGGAAATCCATGTCATTTCGATGGAAGACCCATGAAAGTGTTTCCAGCTTTGAGCAAGGGGTGAGGTGCTTACCTGAGGAGCAGCAGCATTTTTCTTGCTTAAGACCAAAAAAGCTGCCACCTAGGCAGGCAGTGGCAGAAGAATAGAAGAATCTCTTGTCTCCTGGTAGCTGGCTCCATTATCCTTCTCATAGTACTCCAGGGAATGATGCAATATCGCATTCCAGGTGAAGAGCTATGTATTTGCCCAGGTCTTTTAAGATCTTGAAGGATTGTTTGTACAATCCTGCACACAGAGACGTGGAAGGAAACTCCAGTGAACAAAGTGGGACTTATTTCTCAGTGAACATACATAGGTTTGCACTGTTATAAAATTTTGCCTTGTTTTTTATTCTGATTCTGCAGTTCTGGTTATATTATTAGAGTGTTTTAAATACATTTTTATGATTTGGTTTTAGGATGTATTGTTTTTGCTGTTTTTCAAATATATGTAGGTATGTAGCTAGCTGTAGGTATTCACCATTTAATCACCTTGTACAACTTTTAGTTGGGCTAATGAAATAATGATACAAGACTGAATTATCATACTCATTCAGAGCAGCAACATAGGGATGCTACTCCGCACTTCGGTAGATATGATCCCTGAAGCAGAGTGGGTGCCATTTGGCTTGGTTATTCAGCAGTGAAGGAAATGTACTCTGCATACATTCAGAAGTAATCTTCTACATGTGACGACACAGATAATGCTAATGAAGCTAGCAATACATAAGATGTGATTCATGGAGTGAGATGGGGCTGGGGCTGATTATTCACTCAGTGGAGGGTGGTCAGAGGCGTAACTAGGGAAAACGGTGCCCGGGGCAAGCACTGCAATGGCGCCCCCCATGCCCCCCCCACATACTACATTATACTTAGGTTTTTCCTCACAAGCGCCCGCTGCCGCCGCCAAGCCAGGCCACTGACTGGCCGCCAGGTGCCAGCAAAGCAATGGGGGGGGGCCACAGGTGGCGCGGAAGGGACCGCTCGTGGGGAAGGGAGCACCGACACGCTCCCTTGACTGCTGCAGCGCTGCTGCACTGAGCAGGAAACATTTGTATTAACAAAAAATTAAAAAAAAATTAAAAAAAATTTAGGTCATGGTGGCGCCCCCCACGTGACCAGAAAAGATGGCGCCCGGGGCACGTGCCCCCCTGCCCCCCCTATAGTTACGCCTCTGAGGGTGGTGTGTCAAAAGCACACACAGACACAAGAAAAACTCATATATGTGCGGAAATGTCTCTTTCCATATCTTCGTGTATAGCATGTACAGATCCTTGAAATTCAGGAGAAGCTTGTATTGACTTTAGCTTATAACTGAAGGCTGGCAGAACGTCTCATGTTCGAAAAGTCTCAAATACATAATTTGATTGCCCCTTTGTCCCATCACAAAAATGGACCACCCTCCCAAATGATCTATTGTTTGTAGGGCTTGTTCATGAAGATGTTTTTGCCATGTATATAACCTAAAGCAGATGCAACTAATTTAGAATTAATTTTTTTTATATGTAGCATGTGCTGCAGCCCTAGCAATTAAGCTTGCCTTAAACACTCAGCTGTAATGGGTAATTATCTGTTCTAGAAGCAGATCCTGTGAGAACCAGTATTACTTTGCTGGTGTATGTATGTATATGTATGATGTGCCAATATGATGTGAGGTTATTAAAATGCACTGGCCGCTGCATGTGTTACTAACATCACGTGTGCCATATGTTGCTGGGCAAATTGCCATTTGCTAGCTTTGTCCTTCTGTATGCATCTGGAGGGTGAGAAGGCAGGGAAGTAGTTTGTTGCTTTCTTTTGTATAATGAAGATTAGCTTTTGCTAAACTGTGAGGCTCTTTCATGGCACAAAACTGAGATGTGGTATATGTTGGTGTGGTATATGCTGGTGTAGTGATCAATCACTGAACAACACCCCCTTCCCCTAAGAGTGAACCGGACGATAGATAAGTTTATTTAGTCATTGACCAGCAACTGGAAGTGTACCCTGTCTTGACTGACAGACAATGACCTCTAGAGATCAGCCACTCAGCACATGGTGGGTGGGGCCTAGAGGGCCATGAGGCAGGAATAGAAATGTTTCTTTGTGCAGTGGAAGCTAGGCTGGATTGGCAGCCATATGGGTGGCCAGGGAAATGGCTGCCAAAAGGAGGACTGCAGTTCTTGGAAGATAAGACTGCAGGGGCTTGAATTCTCTCCTGGAGTTTGGGGTGAGTTCAAGGGAAGGCGGGAGAGCCAGGGCTTCTGAATTCTGGAAGTTTAGCGTAGGAAACAGTTTGTTAGTCAGTTTGCATTAAACTTTTATTTTCCTTTTGTGTGCTCTGTATATCCCTGCAACTGGTCTATTCTTGTTTTACCTAGAATGCAACTAAACTAAGAAAGCATTAGCCTGCACTCATCCATCCAGCTAGGGCACCGAATGAGTCTATGTAAAATTTAAAGGTGCTTCTGTATTTTCTTGCATTCATAACCTTTGCAAATACGTAACCACGATTTTTAAAGTGTGCCGCACCAATATCAGCTGGAGTGCTTTTCTTGAAGTATTCTTGCAACTGCTGAATGGTTCTTTTACCTGTATCTAAAAGCTGAGAAAGCCTCTGATGGAAAGAGTAAGTTTTGAATAAAGTTTTTCTTTTCTTTTTGGTTCTTCACAAATTTTAACCAGCCTCTTTGAGTGGATTTTTAATTCAGGAAAGGGAGGTGGAAAGGGGTTTAACCTGGTGCAAACATGCCTCAATTTGATCGTTCAGCTACCAAGGTTTCTTACCATGTGACAGCTTGCACGTGGAAAATTTTTGTACTAGAAAGAGAAGAAGAGTCTCTCCAGGATTCCACCCAAATCTGGGGTGGGTGGTGTTTGCTTCAACTCTGTAATAATTGGGTGGTGGTGGCAGCGAATAAGCTACTAAGTACAGGAAAGTTTAAAGGAACAGCCTTTGTGGGTGAAAGCATAGAAAGGGGATGATTCAGCATTTTTCTTCCCCTCACATGGGCTGGCTCTAAGTCAAAGGCTGGGTTAAATCTGCTACAGATGGACTAGGAAAGACTCAGTCCTGAAGGCTTTTCTATTACCACAATACCTATAGCTACATAGGTGCAAACTTCCACTCCTAATATATACCCTGGTAACTGAATGAGGTAGCGTTGCAACTGGCAGGTTGATCAGAAGGCAGAACCTGTTCCACATACCAGATGATTCTGTAGAAGTATGGTGGCCCAAGCCAATCTATTCATGGTTCTCAAGCAGTGGGGTAGTGAAGCTGAAGATGACCTGGGTGGAATCTTTAGAGCACCCTACAGCTCATTCATGTGCCACTTTGCTCCCTCCACTGCCCCTTCACTCACCACTTTGCTGCCTTCCCCCAGCAATGGTGAAAGTATGCCTATGCTCCAGCTGGCTCCAGTCCCCATGTTCCAGCCATGCTCTAGCTGCACTCCAGCCAGGTCAGGTGCTACTTTCCAGCTGGGCCTGGCAAATAGCAATGGGTGGCAGGAGCTCCATACTGAGGATGAACAGTGCTGCCACCACATACTGGCTAGGGGGAAGGGGAGATCAGGGTGAGGCAGCTCTGGGAGGCAGTGAAGCATGGGTTCTTTGGACCCATCTGCCCTACTGAAGCTCCATCCCTGTTCTCAAGGTGTTATTGTACTTGTAGGTATTGTACTTGTCCACTTTCAAATACCTCTGTGGTATGTTCAAAATCTTTGAGTGGAAACTCTCAGGAACTTCAACTTCAGAGCTGAGTTTGTATGCTGATATCACTAAGAATTGATCTTGATTCCTCTGAGCACACCTTTGGCCATCCACAATTTTTGCTCTTTTTTTTTAATACAGGGATTGTTCAGCCTTGCCTTGCTGCTCAGCAGTAATCAGCAATTATCTCTTTTGCACAAAATATGAAAATTCTATGTCAAGATAACCCAAATTCTGCACCAAGAAAAGTACAGTATGCCAATTACACCAGTATGCCTAGCAGAATATACTATGCATTTGCTAGTTTTTTTAAAAAGGGAAAGAAAACCCCATTCACTTACTACTAAAAATCTACTCCTCACCTTCCCCCAGGCTCCTGAAATTTCATCAGGTATTGTCCACATACTTTTTAACAAACATAAGGGCTAACAACTTTTTCTCTTAATAAAAACATGAATGTATAGGTGCTGTGTTTTATGTAATGTACTAAATGTTACACTTCTCAGTGCTTGCATGAAATTGCAGAATACAGGTGACCCTTGCTATTCACAGGTTCTCCATTTGTGGATGTGTGTATCCATGTTTGGGTCATAGAGACAGTTTGTTTATTCATGGGGTAAAAATAAGGTGTTTTTTTTTGTTTTTGTTTTTGGCCTATTGGTGGTTCCTGAGAGGCCAGAAATGACTTCCGACATAATTTCCTGCCACCATTTTGTAGTGTGGAGCCATTTTGTGGCTTTTTTCTGCAAAAACATAACAAAACAAATGGTCAAAAATGGGAGGATTTGGAAGTTTGGGGGGCATTGCTAGGATTGATGACATCATTACAAACCACACCATTGAGGTGTTCCTATGTTTCCTACAACTATACCAAATTTGGTTCAAATCACTTAGACAGTCCACAGGTTAGCCCACTTATGCATCAAATGATCACATGTCCACCATCTTGAATTAAGGTGGATGACATTATCAGAAACTAGGCCAGTGGAGCAATCCTATGTGTTCCTACAGCTGTAGCAAATCTGGCTCAAATTGATCAGGCGGTTCACAAGTTAGCCCACTTGTGCCTCAAAAGTTTAAATATCCACCATCTTGAATAAGGGTGGATGACATCATCACAAACTACAATGTTGGTTCATATTGGTCCAGACATTGTGAAATTGATGGGGGAATGTGGGACACACACACGGACACATGGAATACCAGGTGATTTCATAAGCCTATAGGAATATGTGAACAGGTTGTGTATAGAACCCATTCGACATTGAACAGAGACAGTTTGGTGGTTTGATACCAAACCACCCCAAAACAAATTGGCCTCTGTTCGGCCTGATCATGGACCAAAACCCCCCTGGTTCAGGTTCTAATGGGTCTCTACATGGCCTGGGCCATGACCCGGCCATTTTCGCCTAAACTGAGCTTTTTGGAACTTAATGGAGGCTGGCAGGGGGAGGAGGAATCTCGTGGGGGGGGGACCCTTGAGGCCACAGAAAAGCCCCCAGAGTGGTGGCAGTGAGTTATATACTTCTTTTTTAAAAAAAGTTTTTTTTAAAGAAATTTTAATCATGAAGCCCCAGAACCTGAACCAACCCAGGGGTTGTTCAAGGGTGCACAAAACCAAACATACCCAGTCCAGTTCGAGTCCAGTCTGGACTCTGACCTAACCTGGCAACCTGGTTTTGTGCACAACCCTATAAGCCTACTGGGAAGTAGGCTAAAAAGCAAAAAAAAGATATCCCTTCAGAAGGAAACAGAGGCAGAAGGAACCAAATGGGAAAGGAAAATGAGCTTGCAAATAATACTGTGGTAGAAATAGGGAGGAAGTGGAAGATAGAAAAGAAATATGATCTAGAACTTCCATTTAAGAACATTTTATTGTGCTATATTCAGAAAAAATACATAGTGGGTTTGTTTTGGTTTTTAAATTTTATATACCTCTTTGCACAAGATGACTAACAACAAGGCTGAGAAATGCCAGTTATCCCACCGCAACTTTTAACATACCATCAAAATATTATTGTTCTGTCAAGCTAAGGTTACAAATTCCTAGCTTCACAACTCCACATTTTTGTTATCTTGAAAACATTTCTATGCATATGAGTTAATTATGAAACCTACCTTTGATGTTGTCAGTTCCCAGTTGGACAGAAATATATATATATATATATATTTAAAATGCCTGGTGAATCACTAGAGGCAATCTAGGATTATGATAAGTAACCAAATACTTACTTTTCTCCCACCTCTATAAAATGAGAATATGCTTCTTCTGAACAGAATTAGGTAAATGTCTTTTTTAAAATGTGGGATGTAGTATTGAGTACCCCATGGATAATAATAGGATATAAATAACCTAACCGACACTCAAAAACTGACACAAATATATCATGAAAAGCCAAATGTGTTCGCTGAAGGAGGTGAAGAAAATGAGGGCTTATAAAAATTATTCTATTCATGCCTTGAGCATGTCAGTGTAATAAATATTTACTCCATTACCCTTTTCATATTCTGAATAGCTCTTCTTGTCACTTATCCCTTGGATAAGCAGAGTTTAGTCAGCATGATAGGCAGAATTAGGTCAATTAATTGTGTAATAATTTCTTCATTCATTTGCACATATTGTTGAGCTCAGCAGCATTCATATTCTTTTTCATTGGTGTGAGAAAATATAGACTTCCTGAGGTGATGGTAGTTAGGTCCACTGACTGGACAAAGCAACCCCAGCTTTAATAGAAAGGAATATAAAACTTCCATATATACTTCTATATATACTTCCAGGAGGGGATGCCATTTCTTGTCACCAATCTCCATTTCTTTTCAAAATTATTCAGAGCCATGGGCCTAACAATCCAGAGGTACAACTAGGTAATTTTGGAACTTGGACCTAAAGACCTTTGGGTGCCCCTACCCCCATCCACTGCTGCAAGTTAAGCATCATTCACACACACACACACACACACACACACACACACACACGTGACACACATAGCATTTTTAACACGTGGATTTTTTGGGACACCAACAGCAACTAAACTCACAAGAACGTATAAGATTATAAAACAAGTATACTTGTGCAAATATGCATTCGCCAAAGTATTTCAACATGCAACATTTCAATATGCAACATATACCCATCCCACATATCTTTCCCCACTCCTCCCTATGGCTCTAACTCACCTTGCACAGGTCACAATCACACTCAGCTACCCATAACCCAGGACAGACTAAAGAGGGGGGGGGCAGGGGTGTGTGGAGGCCCTGGACAGGGGTGTATGGAGGCCCAGAAGTCCAGGGGTAAGCGCACTTCTCCAACCACCACAATGTTCTCTGCCTTATTCATTAATCCATTCAATTTTTATACTGCCCTTCCAAAATGGCTCAGGGTGGTTCACAATTAAAAATTGGATTAAGTTTCCAATTATGTATACTCATCTACTCCTACTATGCTCAGATAAGCCCTGTCATTCAAAAGAATGCTGCTCAACACACATACAAGTACTGAAAGCAGGTCAGAAATCCCACCTCGGCATGCCACTCTAGAGCTACTCATGGAAATGGCAGAATTTATCATTGCTAGCTGTGCTTATTTTGCTTGGCTCCCAGGAGCCTCCCTGTTTGCAGGAGCATCTCCAGCCTTGGAGATTGGATATGCTCAGGAGCTTCACAATAATGTGAGCTCTCAGTTTATGGTACCCATGCGGAACAGGTCACTTAGTTGGCAATGGGCTAATTACCCCTAGATTTTGCTACAAACAAAGCAAATTGGAATGGGAATCAAGATGCACGCCCTTCCCTATGTGGGAGCCCCAGCTAAGCAGACTCCAGAATTAACTACCATGAGTCCAAGGCCACTGTAGACTTGAAGTGAACTGCCTTAACTCCCTCATCCTCTCACAAGAGATAATTACATGCTAATGAGCCGATTATGCCAAACAGGAAGAAAAGTAGATAAGGTAGTGAAGCAATGGTCTCCATATCACAAAGATGATGAGTCAGTGACATAGACCTAGAGGTGTTTCTATTGAAATTATTAATAGGACTACTGGGGAGCCAGTCCAGGCATAGGTACTATTTTGTGCACCTGCCTACTTTGATTTTCATCACAACCAGCCTTGCACACAGAAGGCGATTCCCACATCATTACACCCAAGAAAGAGCAATCAGACACAATGCATTCAGTGCAGGTCCATCCTGGCACTTCTAAACAGAAAAGTAGTGCAGTAGGAATTTGCCCCCAAGGCATGTTTTGGGATATAAGTATCTCCACTTCCATGAACCAGTGTGTTCCCTTGTGCCTCTCACTTAGGACTCCATTGGACACTCATTTCAACTTTCATGCTCTCTTGTGCCTCTCACTTGGGACTCCAAGAAGTAATCTTTGTGCCCGCTCATATGATATACTTGGGACTCCATATAGCACTCCTTTTTCTCTCCTGCAACCTACAAACAGCTTGAGATCATTAGCAGCTTGGGAGATCTGCTGCGCATCCGCCATTGCCACCAGAGGGTACCAAGTTTTTCATGCCACTTCGTGAATCAGTCATCTTGCTGATCCACCCAGCTTGCCTAGCCACCATAGGAAACTGGCCCCATGGAGGTACCCTTCTCGTGGGTGCCTCTTTCTCTACTAATCCTTGCAACTCTCCTGCTTCCAATCACGCTGTCTCAGGAGATGAGTCTCTGCATCCATCCCCAGAGCCCTGAGGTCCTGTCATCCAGAACAGGTGAAGGTGGCCATTTGCCCGGCAACTAGGCTCAAACTTTGTCTTTCTTAGATCTAAGCTACCCCCACTCCTCCAAAAGCCTCTTTCTCTTACCTGCCTGTGAACTTACACAATTAGACTTTAAGCTAAAATGCCTCATAGTAGTAGATTATCTAGAAACATATTTTTATTTGCTTTAAACACACAATTCTCTTTTCTGTATCCCCCCTCCCTCAAATAAATATCTTCTTTTTATTTTGAAACTATAACCTTGTCTCAATCCAGTCATTTCTTGAGTCCAAATGTTTGTACAAATTAGAACTGGTGGAGCTGACCCCCTTTAAGAGTTAATTCCTACACAAAGCCCAAAAACTGGGGTGCTGACCAAACACTCCAGGGCAGGTGCATTAAAATTATGTGAAGATGGAAGTGCAGTAATCATGATTGCAGACACTTCTGTAATCAGAAGCCTCAATTACCCCAAGCTGCCGATCACAGAAGCACCTGTCATCGTGGGTTACAGCGCTTCCCTCTTCACACAAATGCTGTCATTTATGTGAGTAGCAACAGGGGAGATATGATGATGTGCTGGGGTGCGACATTTGAGCCACTTCCAGCACTTGCAAGCATGCCGAGTTGCATATACAAATGCCTGAATAGGGCTATAATCATTCACAGAAGATCCTACTAACCCCAAGTAAAAAGAGAAATAAAGCTGAGTGTAATTGGTTTACTGGTAACACAATATTGCAAACTTCCAAATGCTGTCACCAAGCCATTTTTTTTGGTTAAAACACATAGGAGACAAGATGAAAACCATGAGCAGTTTCTCACAAGCAGTGAGAAACAGCTACTTGGTTTGCAGGGAGGAAACCCTGAAGAGCTTACCTCCCAGCAGACTATTATTCGGCATTCCCTGGGCAGGCTCCTGCCAAAAGCTCCACGAGTTGGGGTGCAAGGACATGCTGCCCCACATTGCCCTATCCTGGAGCTCTGATAATGCACTGCATGAATGCATGCAACCATGACTGGGCACAATCCCAGTAATTCACATACGCATGCAAAACTGGGTTGGGCTCCCTTAGCCTGGTTTTGCACGTACGTGTCAATAGTCTCCATGTGTGCTAATTTCCACAACAAAGAGCAGCAGCCTCCCAACACTGTCTTTAGAATCATCTTGCAAAGTTTGAACAGAGCCATTGCAAAGCAGTGACTCCCTTGCCATGCATGCACTCCAGAAGGACATCATGGTTGATTTAACTGAACACTACCGAGAAGCTAGAGGAATCAGCAGGGTTACATTCCCTTTGATTCTTTACTATTATAGATCATCTGCCAGGCACCAACACAGTTTCCATGCTAAACTTCAGCCAGAAACCAGTTCAAAAATTTATATAGAGAATGCATTTCTATCCAAAAGATAGGATACTGTCTGCTCTAAAACCAAGGCTACAGCTAAGCCAAGTCCATTTTATGATGCAATCAATCTCGGTCTCACCAGGTTAGCAAACAAGCTAGACAACTGAAAAAGGAATCGTCCATTTTCATTTTCCCCTTTGCAGAAAACAGTCCTTTTTACGGGGCAAAAACACTCTGGACCAACTTATCCCTAAATAGGCACAACTAAATAAAACCCCTGACATCCATAATTCCCACCCATGGTCCAACCCAATGAGACAAGTTCCATTGGTGTTGTTCCTTCAGCAGTGAACAGAGATTACAGCTTTTAAGATGCATGAAATATCAATTTATTCTGCACATCTTTTGATCAAATCCTCCTTTGGGGGGCATATAGAAATAAGGCATTTTCTTCTCCACAAACTGTTGCAAATAGAACTTTCCCCTCCCTGTGTTGGTGCTTTTTCTCTCTTCCCCACCCCACCTTCTTCAGCAGTGACCCACATCTGATGGCTGCCTGGAGCTAATTGGAGAGGCTACTCAAAGTCTCAGCAGTCTTACCCATTGCTGCAGCTACTGTCCATCAGCTTCCTGGGCTAATTATACAGCATGAAGGAACTTACCCAATCTGAGAGAACATTTAGCAACTGACACCATTTCCAGGTGAGGAAAACTCAAATGCAAGCTCTCACCAATACTGCTGACTGTTAGCAGACAGATGGAGGCAATTGTAGGGGAGGCTAAAGGTGCCAATGGCCTCACCCACTGCTAGGGCACCTGTGTCCTAGTGAAATTTACATACTACTTTGTGCCTGGGCAAAATGCCATGTTAACAGATGGGAATGAATGCAAGCAGCCAAGAGACCATGTCTGAGCATCAAGCACATTTGTGGAGGGCAGGATTTCCAGCATAGAATGTCAAAACAGCTGCTTGTTTCAAAGGCTGGTGTTCCTGCAGGCAAGGTGGGCTACAGTTTGTGTAATTCATCACTAAATTCACTTTCCTTCTTTCTGCAGAAGCCAACTTTGGGGATTCTGTATGAGGGAGTGATGTTCCTGCCTCATTTACATTTCCTCTGCTTGTGAACTGACCCCAAGCCAAGCAACTGGAATGGCATTTAACCCAGAGCCAGTAAGTTATTTTGCCCTATTTCCTTTCCTGTTACTGCTTCCACCTCATTTGCTTGAATAGCCCATATCAGTTCAACTCAAATGCAGCATCATAGCCCTTAAACATAACCGGATGGACAACGGTCATGTGCATAAACTACACACCCATGAGGAGGAAAGTAAAACATCTTCCAAGAGCGGCAGGGAGCAAAAATATATACAGGCATTGAATTATTCCTTCTATGTATTCTCAGAACAGCAACAAGTCATGCCACAGATCAACTATACATTCCTAACAACTTGCTAGGAGCGTTTCTCAGAACCATAGATATTGGCTGGGATCCTAAGAGTTTCTTGCAGCACAGCCAAGGGCTTGAGAATATCCAGTGTGATTCTGGACTTCTTTTTCTTTGAAACATAAACCCCTATGTTATTTGATAAGTTGCCTTTGAAAATCTCTTTATTGGATTTCAGCCACATTATTAAAGGGGGACTATCCAGAAAGAGGAAAATTCAGTGCAGGTCCAAGAAGTGATTTATTAAGGCTAGGGAAGCACAGGCTGGGTTAGGCTGCATGTGAGAACTGCCAGGATCGGGCCTGATCCCAGTGGAGCAGTGCCGCCTAGCCCAGCCTTTTAGCCTGGCTTTTAGCCTGGGTTAAGGATGCGAGTGCTTTCTTAACCCAGGCTCCACGGTCATGTGATTGTGAGGGCTTCTTGCAGCCCATGCAGTCACAGAGATGGGTGCCTAGAGCACTCATCTCCTGGAGGAATCCCCCAGTGCTCAGTGCATTCTGGGATACCCGGAGGCTGGGACACATTGTCCTGGCCTCCGTTGCTCCACACTGCCTGGCACAGCAATGGATAGTCTGGGAGCACAATTGGGGTGTGCACAGAGCGGTTTCTGTTCAAATCCTGTTCAGTTCAAATTCTGATCAAATTCAAACCAGACCTTGGATCCACAACCCAGTTCATTCGAACTGACCAGGTGGTCCAATCCGGTGGGCTAGTAAAGGGGAAATCCAGTGAGGCAGCTTTCACAAAAAAGTCCTGAGCTATTTTTGGAAGGGCGGTATATAAATCAGATAAATAAATAAACAAAATAAAGAGGCTTGTTACAAAGAGAGCCTGTCTGGGGGATTCCCCAAGTAGCACCCCTTTATGTCAGATTTGGAACTACAAGCCTATAGTTACAACTGTCTGCACTCTAGATCCCATGGAACCGTGAGATCCCCATTTCTTTTTTGTTGCCTGTAGCTAACTCAAAGGGTATGTCACTTTGGCATGTAGCCTCGGAGAATGAAGACGTAGGTCAGGTTCAAACTCCAGGACTGCCGGAGAACATTCCTGCACTTGTCACCCCCTGATTGCTTGCAAGTGGGATGCCGGAGTATACGTGATTTAATCAAGCACTTTTCTTTTAAACAATTAGCCAAGTATTCTCCCTATGTTGGCACAGCAGATCAGGTCAAGATAGCACCTCCTAAGGAAGGAGTGATAAGAAAGCAACAGGCCATCTCCTCTGCTAATGAGTATGTTAATGGATGACTCAAGGTGTGGAAAGCTAGCTTGTTTACATTTTAGCCACCCCCAGTTATTCTAAAAGACATGAGAGATAAGCTTTGATGCATCCATTTTGTTTCTCCCTACACGTTTTCCCCAGATCTTTCCTGCCCTTTGTTCAAGAAGAGGTCCACTCCTCACAATGGAATAGGACAATGCCTCATCCTGTCCTTTGTCCCTATTGCCCACATTTTCAAGGTCCGATCAGCATAATGCCAACGGGCAATAATTTTCCTATACGAGATCAAGACATAATCAGTCTAGTATGTCCCCTGAGTCACTAGAGACTTCTGGGTCATTTATGTCCTCCCCAGATTCACCAGGTGTTTCTTCCTCAGATCCACCAGCCTTTTTCTATGTTTTGGCACAGACACCTCCATCTTGGCCTGCCTTGACTTGAACTTCTGCTTTCCTTTCTGCCTCCAGTCCGGCCTTTTTCCAAACCTGGTCTGCACAACACTCCTGGCTATGAGATTCTGGTTCCTTTTTGGATTTTGCCTATTTCCCTGACCTCTTCCTGGTCTCTGGGTTCCCACCCCCACTTCCTGCCTGCCTGCCTTGGAGGAGAGAAGCCTCTCAGTAATGACCGAGCTGCAAGCGTTCACAGCATTCCTCTGGGAAGGAGTGAGGTAGTATATAATCCCTCCTACTCCTAAAATTCAAAATGGTCTTATTCTCTCATCTGCCTTGAGAAACTCATACCAAATTGCCTCTTTTAATTCAGAAACTCATGCCAAATTGCCTCTTTGTGAACTGTAACATGGTCTTTTCTAACTTTTTGATCTTGCTAGTCTTGTTAATTTAATATTATACCTCCATAACCATTATTTGTATCTCCTTGTACCCCCAAAACCCTTCAATAAACTTTATTTTATTATTGACCTTTAACCTCTCCATTCAGTTCTTTCTGTGACCAAAGCTTTGAACAAATTTAATCTGAAGGTGGATCTGCTCTATTTCAAGCTAGTTAATTCTCCCACACAAGCCTAAAATGTAGCTCAGGGTCCATGCCAATTCTCCAGAAGTTCCAGTAACAGGCTTCTAAAGGGTGGCCAGGGGAGTGGTAGCAAGATGCACCTGAAAGGTGAGGACCACCTCTCCTTACCACCCATGACCCTCTATGGAGCAGCAGAGCTCCCTCCCTTCAGCAGCCCACCCACGGTGACAATTGTGTATCAATGTATCAATCTCAATCCCAAGAAAAGAAAGCAATGTGGAAGGGCCCTCAGTCTTTCCCCCTGCTAACAGAACATGCAAATTCAAATTCTTAAAATTGGCCGTCAAATTCTGAAAGAAGCCCATGAGTGAGATGAAAAACCAGGGCCAGCAATATGGAAATCATCCAAAAAATACACAACCGTGCCAAAGCACCCATTTGAGGAAAGAACTGAAATGCTCAAACGCAGCAGGTAATCCTGAGCAGCCCATTGGCAGGGCGCAATCCATAAAATAGAACCCATCAAAGGAAAAACTCAAGAGATCATTAGGATGAACAGGAAGGATCCTAAATACTGTCTTTTTATTACACTTACCCAACAGCACCCCAACCGCTTGGGACTGAATCATCACCACTGCCACATCAAATTGTGCATAGAAGACAGAACAAAGATGGTGAGGGATGGCATTAACCAAGGCTCCTTTGGAGAAGGACAAGTGGTGGATGAGGCAATATTTGCCTGGTGACTAATTGGGCACAATGCCAAGAGGTGACACATGGAGATGGAGTACAGTAGGTTTTGCAAAAGGACCCACAACATGCCCCTCATCCACCTCCTTCTGTATCTTAGCACACACAACATATTCCATCTCCACAGCAGATTTTAAATTTTAAGCCATATATGGCTCCCTAGGGCGTTGGTAAAGCGACAGTGTGCTGCCGAGTCGATGTCGACTCCTGGCACCCACAGAGCCCTGTGGTTGTTTTTGGTTGAATACCAGAGGGGGTTCCCATTGCCTCCTCCCGCACAGTATTAGTTGATGCCTTTCAGCATCTTCCTATATCGCCCGATATAGGGGTTTCCCTTAGTCTGGGATGTGAAAACTGAACACAAACCCTTCCTTCAAGTCACATGCATCAGACTGAGCACGGTAGCAAAGCAGCAAACGTAACAAGGAAGGAAGAGGAGGTGCAACAACTGCTGCAACAACAACAACAACAAAACCCCAAACCCTGGCAGGCCAAAGTGGTAACCAGGTCATGGTCAAAACCATGCTCCCAATGTGACGGGAGAGAAAGACTTGTGAAAGGGAAAAATGGGTGAGGGTAGTCAAGCCACTAGCCTCGCCAGTGAATGTGTGATAGTGCTGACAGGCTCCACTTGCCCCAAACCAACACCAGCCAACACTGCAGTACAGCTAAAGGAACAGTCCAGAGCCGCATGCCGGATCTCCTGTTTCGTGCCATTCAGTTGGGAGAATGAGACAGGGAGGTGGAGCCAGCCCATATATAGAGGCTGCGCAGCCCATCTCCCATTGGCTGGCCAGGTCACATGACCCACTAGGGAAAATGGCAGCTGCATCTGTTTCATGCCTCCCACAAACAGCTGGGACTCCCACAAATAACTGATCCCCTCCAATCCTCTCAAACTCAGAGGAGGGAAGTGGCAATTTTCACAATGTCAGAGCTATTAAAAAGTTCACCCAAAATTCATAGCTGATAGCTATGTAGCTTGCCACGCAAAGAGATGTTCTGTCTACTGAAATCTACTATTTTTTCTTATGCATCCATCTCACCACTCACTCCTTAAAAGTAAAGCATAACCTTCCTTTCCTCACATTACATCTTTGTTTATCTCAAAACCAACCTGTTTTTTTCAATCTGATCTCCAATCCACTCTCTTAGATCTGGGTTCAGACACTGCCCTTTCATCATAACAGAAACAATTTTATATTGCCTTGTACAATGCTTAGTCTGTTTGGCTCTGGAGAATACTGTCATAATGATAGCAAAGCTATTTTCCTGTTTAAGACTGCACAGATTGTGGTTCTCATGTTGTTATAATTGCCTGCTGTGGTTATTATATTTTTGCCAAACTCAGTGTAAACTAAAACTATTGCCTTCTTAGGATTTTAAAATGTCTGTTGCACGCTTACTATGCCAAGCCATAATATTTGCTAATACTAATATATAAGTGCTAATACTGTAAATATATAAATAATATGTTTATAGGTTCCATGATACAGAGCTATTTGCTTGAAATGCTTTGGCATTTATTTAACTGATATGAAATGTATCTCCTGCACCTACTTAACTTTGTTTTATATACATATATAATATTTAAAGGTAAAGTTGTGCAGTCGAGTAGGTGTCGACTCCTGGCAACCATAGAGCCATGTGGTTTTCTTTGGCAGAATACAGGAGGGGTCTACCATTGCCATCTCCTGCGTAATATGAAATGATGCCTTTCAGGACCTTCCTATATCGCTGCTGCCCCAATTAAGGTGTTTCCCATACCAGCGGGGATTCGAACCGGCAACCTCTTGCTCCCTAGGCAAGTTACTTCCCCGCTGAGCCATTAGATGGCTACCAAATAGGTAGATGATGGGAGGTGTGGTCCTTCCCAAAGTTTTCCCCATAAAATTCTATGGGGAAAATGCAGGCAAAGGCTCTACTTCCCAGTGTTCTGTGTGCACCTTCCAAGATGGCAGTGGAGCTCTTAAAAGGTAAAGCATAGCACTGCCCAGTGGTTAGTGTGATAAAAAATGGCTCTCACATTGAAGGTGGGTTGTTGTTTTTTTGGCCAAAGTGGACCCACTTAAAAAATGGTGAAGATCCCTGGTGTAGACAATATTAAGCTATATTATGGTCTGACCCAGTATAAAACAGCTATATAATATCCATCTAACCCAAAACTAAACATTCTATTTTTGTAACCCAAATGACTTCTAAATGTGATGTATGGGGTTGGATTAAAGATTTTATATCCTCTTGCTAAGATATGAATATGTGGGCAAATCTCTTGTCCTCCTTCCCACAGGAGAACCTTGTTCCCTGGGTAGCCTTTTTTCACAGTGTCTGCTAACCTTGAGATAGAATTGCTAGTGATTTTTTTTTTAAAGAGAGAGAGCACAGACTCTGCTGACGTAGCTGTGGGTGTTTGCTCAGTCTGCTGCCAGCATAAGTGCCAGCGATTACCCAGAAGTGACATTTATAGAAGTGACTGAGTGGATGGGAAACATTGCATCCAAATGTGTGAATGAGGAATGTCAAAGATGACAGCTAGTGAGACATCAAGAAAATCTACATCTGTTTGGCTTAATCTCTTGCTCAAAGAATACCCCACTTGACAGCACTCAAGAGACCCTGGAACCAGGGTCTCGCATGAAAACATTGAGCAAAAATTCTCAGTCTCTCAGACATGGATAGTTTACTGGTGAAAGAAAAACACACAGACATTCCCGTCTTAAGCTGTACTTGGAATTGAATCCTTTACTCCTTTTGTTTTCACTGCCTCTTCATGTCTTGTTTCTTACTACCATCAGTATTCACAGGTAATGTGACTAGAGCTAGTGGAGCCAGCTAAAAGTAAAGTGTGCCTCTGGGTCAGTGGCGACTTCTGGCGCCCACAGAGCCCTGCGGTTGTCTTTGGAAGAATACAAGAGGGGTTTACCATTGTCTCCTCCTGCACAGTATGAGATGATGCCTTTCAGCATCTTCCTATATTGCTGTTGCCCGATATAGGTGTTTCCCATAGTCTGGGAAACTTACCAGTGGGGATTTAAACTGGCAGCCTCTGGCTTAGTAAAGCCATTTTCCCGCTGCACCATTAGGTGGCTAGTGAAGCCAGCTGGGCACAGGTTTTTCAAGAATATTTTGGAAGTGTTGAGAAGTGTCTTCCATTTTTAAGTGATTTTCAGTGCTACTTGGGAAAAATGTTTGGGGGGCGGGGAGAGAAGGCTACTTATTCACATTGTCCTCTCTCTGACTAGGTCTTATTTCTCCCCTGTGATGTTGTTACCTCCACACATCTAATTAGCTACATAGCACTGTGCATTCCAGCTTCAGTTTCAGGAAGTCCTCAGCCAGGCTCCTCCATGGCCCTAGTCCCACCACAGACAGCCTGTGAGTGCAGAGCTAATCTCAGGGACTAGCAGTGGGCCATTTTGGGGACTGCTGTTGGGATTTTGTCATGGATAGTGTCTTAGTTGTTTATGTGGGGCAAGCAGATAGATAGATAGATAGATAGATAGATAGATAGATAGATAGATAGATAGTGTGTGTGTGTGTGTGTGTGTGTGTGTGTGTGTGTGTGTGTACTGGCTTGGGGGTGGAGTAGCCAGGGGCGCTCTTTGACTGGACCTCCAGGCAGAAGCCAAGCTGCCAGCACCGGCAGGTGGAGGAGCTCCAAATGTCCTCCAATTTGTAGGTGGCTGGCCAGCCTGCAGCCTGCTTGTGGCCTGCCTGCTGGCCAATCTGATGTGCAGTTGTGGGTGGGAGCAGAGAGCCAAGTGGGCCTGCCTACAGCCAGCTTTCAGCCACCTACCTCTGTGTTGGCAGCTAAGGCACTGCGCTTGACCAGACCTGGCCATTTGTGATGCCCGCCCTGCACAGTGCAACTAACAAGTGTCGCAAGCACATGACATCACATATTTCCAATGTTTGCAGGTCGCACAGCACAGGTGTGAGCCTCGCAAACAGCCAGGCAAGTGGCCCAGTGGCTTAGCTACCGCCATGGAGGCAGGGAGCTGCAGGCCAGTCTCAGGCAGGCCCACTTGACTCTCCGGCCCCACCCCTGGCCACGCACAACAGGAGGTCAGTAGGTGCGGTGGGAGGGCCAGCCATGAGCCGGCTGAAGCAGGCTGGCCAGCTGCCCTCGGTCTAGTAGCGTGCTCAGCTGCAGTGCTGCCACTCCCCCAGCCTCTGGAAATCAGCTAGGATTTAAGTGCCAGGACTCTCCAAGCAAAATATTGTATGTCTGTGAAGGTCAGTGTGGGAAGTATCTTCTTCAGAATTCTTTCTTTAAAAAAAGAAGTTTCTAGCTTTTCCTGAGCATGTTCTGGTGTAAAAAATAGTGCATTCCACTAATTTAAGTGACAGGACCAGGGGCATAACTATAATAGGGCAAGGAGAGACAGTTGTCTGGGGGCCCACTGCCTTGGGGGGCACCCGAGAGGCAAGTCACATGACTGACTCCCCCAGCCACACACCGCCCAGGCTTCCTTCGGTTGTATCCATCCTCCAAAATTTACGTGAGTTTTAAGACCTGGAGCTACCAGAACAGCATGTCTTTCTCTAGTACCATTACATGTCTTGCATACTCCATAATTTACAAAACCTTTAAAAAAAAATTAGGATGATGTTCTATTGTGGCACATAGGATATATAAATTTTACTATGCTTACCACTATTTAAATTTTACCACTATTCAGCCTCATTTAAGATTTCTTTACTTCATGAGCTGAGCTTCAGTGAGGGCGGGGGGAGGGCATTTTAAAATCCTGTCTCTGGGCCCACTCCAACCTTGCTATGTCCCTGGACAGGACTCACAATGCAAAATATGGTATTTGCAGGTCAGTGCTGGAAGTATCTTCTTCCAAAATTTTCTTTAAAAACAGTCTTTTGCACAGTCACATTTATTGCAACACTTCAAGAGAAAAGCAAAGCAGCCCCAACTTCTTGCCTGCTTTTCTGAATGGTGAATGAATCGGGTGGGGTGGGGACTCCAAAAGCCTTTATGTGCTCATGCTTAACTTGCAGCGGACAGGTAGGGAGGAGCAAAGGCCTTTAGGCCCAGGCTCCAAAATTACCTAGGTGTACCTAGGTTACCTAGGGTCAAGCCATCTAATGGTGCAGCGGGGAAATGCTTGACTAACAAGCAGAAGGTTACTGGTTCGAATCCCCACTGGTATGTGTCCCAGAAACACCTATATTCGGCAGCAGTGATATAGGAAGATGCTGAAAGGCATCCTCTCATACTGTGTGGGAGGAGGAAGTGGTAAACCCCTCCTGTATTCTACCGAAAGAAAGACCACAGGGCTCTGTGTTTGCCAGGAGTCAAAATCAACTTGACAGCACACCTTACCTCACCACTGGGTTTAACTTTGTAAGTTTGTTTCCTCCTCACTTACTGTCCTGAATTCGAACTGAGAGGTTCTCCCTTTTTTGCAAAAGAGACTGTTAATCTGCTTATTGTTTTCTTAGTCTATGAAGCTCTTCTCACGACCAATGAGAAGAGCTTCTCAGCAGTCTGGGAGGAGAGTGGGTTTCCCTGACCCTCCCTGCAGATGAGAACTCACTCGTCACTTGGTGTGCGGATCAGCCACCCAGATGAGTGGCAGCTCTCCTGCGGGCCGCCCACACTTCGATCGGGCACTCCAGGGCTTGGGCGCAGGGAAGCGCTGCCACACAGCACCTCATCCCCTGCAGCCCAAATAATGCACTGTGTGAGTGTGCAGTGCATTAGAGGGGGACCCCTCCTCCTGAGTGTGTCTGCCTTGGCTGCATGCAGCCATGGCAGATACATGATCGCGAAGCCCAGTTTGAGCCCAAAAACCTCAATTAAGTGGTGGGATTCTTAAGAGGGCCTGCCACCGTACCGCTGCTGGGAACCATGCAGCTCTCAGAGGTTCTCATGTGCAGTTGAAACCTGACTGGGCCCCTTTAGCCTGGTTTCTGCTGTGTGTGAATAGCCTCTGTGTTTTAGTTAGTAATAAATATCAAACTCTTGTTCTCAGTTAAGTTGCTTCATGTACAATTATTTATAGAGGATAAACAATTTCTCTGAAACAAGCGCTGCCTAGTATGCTGACTCCTGACACTGGCCCTGGAAATGTGGAATCATCCCTTTCGTTTTGTGATCCTCCTTAATTGGGTGAGATCTCCCTTCTTACTAATTTTGGGGGGTGGAATATGCATGGAGAAAGGAAAAATATAGCACTGGAGCATAGCCCTCATGGGAAATGGGACTAAAAAGGGACATTAGAAATCAAAATTCCAATTTTGTTGTTTTGTGGAAGGATATTAGCCTGCTAAAATGGCTAGTTTCTAAAGAAGGAGGAGGAGGAGGAAGAGGAAGAGGAAAGAATAGCAGATGAAGTAATGCAACACTTATTAACTAACAAACAGCTTCCAGTTGAACAGAAAGGAAATTGTCCGAACACCAGAGGCACAAAAGACCAGCTGCTGATTGGAAAAGTGATATGAGAAAATTGCAGAAGAAGAAAAACAAATCTAAGTGTTTCATGGATTGACTACAAGAAGGCCTTCGACTCATTGCCTCATACATACTAAAATGTTTAGAAACAACTGGTGTCAGCAAAAACATTCAGATATTTATTTTAAAAGCAATGAGTGTCCCAGTCAGAAATTGAATCACTGCTAAACACTGTCCGTATAATCAGTTGCGGTATAGCAATGGAGTTTGGACTAAACAAGTGTGCTGCATTAATAATGAACAGAGGGAAAATAAGAAAAACAGAAGGAATAGAACTACCCAATGGAAGCAACATCAAGAACCTGGAAAAGAAAGAACATTACAAATACTTGGGCATTCTCCAGGCTGATAACATTGCACACACTGAAGTTAAAAGAAAAATTGGAAGTGAATACATCAGGAAAGTTAGAAAAATCCTACAGTCCAAACTCAATGGTGAAAACACCATACAAGCCATAAACACCTGGGCTATACCTGTTATCAGATACACTGCAGGAATAATAGACTGGACCAAGGCAGAGCTAGAGACGCTAGATCATAAGACCAGGAAAAAAATGACCATCAATCATGCTCTGCACCCCCGCAGTGATGTAGATAGGCTATACCTTCCTCACAGCTCAGGTGGAAGAGGAATGCTGCAAGTCCATCAAACAGTAGAGGAGGAGAAAAGAGGCCTTGAAGAATATATCAAGGACAGTGAAGAAGATGCACTTCAAATGGTCAATAAGGGGAAACTATTCAACACCAATGAAACAAAGCAGGCCTACAAGAAAGAACAAGTCAAGAACTGAGCAGAAAAATGGAAAAATCAGCCACTGCATGGTCAATATTTGCACAATATAAGTGGAAAATCAGACATCACCAAGACCTGGCAATGGCTTAAGAATTTATTTATTTTATTTATTTTTGCATTTATATACCACCTCTCGTTAAACGACAACCCCAAGTTGGTTTACAAAAGTTAAAACATACAATAAAAAGGCAATAAAAACATCAAGCTAAAAAATATAAAAACATATAAAAACGAGCATAAAAACAATACAACAGGTAAAAACACACAGAAGCAGCAGTAAAAACGATTGTGTAAAAGCCTGGGTAAAAAGCCAAGTCTTTAGAAGCCTTCTAAAATTCGTGATGGAGTCCGAGGAACGAATGGCCACCTGGAGAGCATTCCAGAGTCTAGGAGCAGCAACAGAGAAGGCCCTGTCCTGAATGCACGACAGCCGGGCCTCTCTCATTGTCGGCACCCGGAGCAGGGCCCCCTCAGTTGTCTTTGTCAAGTGGGCAGCAACCCTTGGGAGCAGGTGGTCCCTCAAATACCCCGGGCTCAAACCGTTAAGGGCTTTAAAGGTCAAAACCAGCACCTTGAATTGGAACCGGAAACGAACTGGCAGCCAGTGCAACTCTTTCAAAATGGAGGTGATGTGTTCCCAACGGGAAGCTCCGGATAAAACCCTCGCTGCCGCGTTTTGCACTAGCTGCAGTTTCCGGATATTCTTCAAGGGCAGCCCCACATAGAGCACATTACAGTAATCCAGCCGCGACGTGACTAAGGCATGGGTAACTGTTGCCAGATCTGCCTTCTTGAGAAAGGGACGCAGCTGGCGCACTAGCCGAAGCCGTGCAATGGCACCCCTGGCCACTGCCTCCACCTGAGCCTCCAAAAGCAGAGCCGGGTCCAGTAGTACCCCCAAGCTGCGTACTTGCTCCTTCAAGGGGAGTGCAACCCCATCCAGAACTGGTAAAATCTCCTCATCCCAATTGACTCTCCTACTGACCAACAGTACCTCCGTCTTATCCGGGTCAATTTCAGTTTGTTAGCCCACACCCAACCCATCAAGGCCTCCAGTCCCTGATTCAGGACATCCACCACTTCCCTTGGATCAGATGACAAGGAGAGATAGAGCTGAGTGTCATCCGCATATTGTTGACAACTAAGTCCAAGTCCCCGGATGATCTCTCCCAGTGGCTTCATGTAGATGTTAAACAGCATGCGGGACAAGACCAATCCCTGCAGGACCCCACAGGCCAACGGCCATGGGGCTGAGCAATAGTCCCCCAGCACCACCTTCTGGATCCTCCCCCCATGAAAGGACCGGAACCACTGCAACGCAGTACCTCCAATTCCTATACTCGAGAGGCGGCCCAGAAGGATACCATGGTCGATGGTATCGAACGCCGCCGAGAGGTCCAGCAGAACCAACAGGGACGCACTTCCCCTGTCTAGTTCCCAGCATAGGTCATCCACTAGAGTGACCAAGGCAGTCTCAGTCCCATACCCAGGGTGGAAGCCAGATTGAAAATGTTCCAGATAATCCGTATCATCCAAGACCCTCTGCAGCTGGGACGCCACCACACGCTCCATCACCTTGCCCAAAATGGTCAGGTTAGACACAGGTCTATAGTTATTCAGGTTGGAGGGATCAAGGGAGGGCTTTTTAAATAGTGGTCTTACCACCGCCTCCTTGAGGCACGATGGCATCCTGCCCTCCCTTAATGAAGCATTAACGATCACCTCCAGCCATCTGCCTGTCCCCTCCCTGGCAGCTTTTATTAGCCATGAAGAGCAAGGGTCAAGACTGCACGAAGTCACCCGCACACTGTCCAGGATCTTGTCCACATCCTCAGGCCGCACCAACCGAAAAGAATCCAACACAACAGGATCAGATGGTACCAGGGCACGTCTACCGGAACTTTCAAAACTCTGGAGTCCAGGTCAGCACGGATGCGAGCGACTTTACCTGCAAAGTGACATGCAAACTGATCACAAAGAGCTGTAGATGACTCCTCCCCCATTGTCTGGGGGGATGTGTGGAGCAAGGTTTTTACCACACGAAACAGCTCTGTTTGTCTGCACTGAGCAGACGCAATGGAGGCGGAGAAAAAGCATTTCTTCGCCGCCCCCACTGCCACGGAGTAGTCCCTAAAATGGGCTCTAGCCCGTGTTTGGTCGGATTCGTGACGAATCTTCCTCCAGCGTTGTTCCAGCCGTCGCCCGAGTTGCTTCATCGCCCTAAGCTCCGAGGAAAACCAAGGAGCAGATTGGGCTCCACCAAGCCAGAGAGGGCGTTTAGGAGCAACCGCGTCAACAGCCCGGGCTATCTCTCCATTCCAGAGATCAACCAGGGCCTCAACAGGGTCACCAGCTCTGGACACTGGAAACTCCCCAAGGGCCGTCTGGAATCCAAGCGGATCCATAAGCCTCTGGGGGCGGACCATCTTAATCGGCCCTCCACCCCTGCAGAGGGCAGACGGTGTAATCAAACTAAACCCCACCAGATGATTATCTGTCCATGACAAAGGAGTGGTCTCAAATGCCCCCACCTCCAGATCATTTATTTCCTGGCTGGCAAAAATCAAATCCAGAGTGTGTCCCGTCACGTGGGTAGGGCCCGATACCAATTGAGAAAGGCCCATGGTTGCCATGGAGGCCATGAAATCCTGAGCTGCACTCACTATGGTGGCCTCAGCATGGACATTGAAATCCCCCAAAACAATAAGCCTGGGGGAACCCAAGGCCACCTCCGAGACCATCCCCGCCACCTCAGGTAAGGAGACTGAAGTGCAGCGGGGTGGTCGGTACACCAGCAGAATCCCCAGCCTATCTCGGAGGCCCACCCTGAAGGACAAACACTCAAAATTCTGAGATTGCCTGACCAGGCACCTGGAAACAGGGAGGGTCTCTCGAAAGATGACTGCAACGCCTCCTCCCTGACCCTCGAGGCGGGGCTGTTGCATGATCTGGAAACCTGGAGGGCAGAGCTGAGAGAGACCAACCCCGCCCAGTGCATCCAACCAGGTCTCCGTCACACATACCAGGTCAGCACGCTCATCCACAATCAAATTGTGGATGAGAGAGGTTTTTGCATTAACTGACCTGGCATTCAGCAGCAGCACCCTAATCCTCGAGGGAGTGTTCTCAGAGCTCCCTGGGGTCAGAGGGTTGGGCGAAGGGCCAGAAAAAGGAACAGGCCTCAATTGCCTGGACCGTTTCCCCTGTAATGGCCTGCCCAACTCCCACCACCATACCTCCCTCTGCCCGCTACCCGTGATATTGCTGCCCCCACTCCATACCCACTTTTTCGTTCTCCCAGACACATCTCCCCAGACTAACCCACCACGGCTTCTTTGCTTAATATAAACCAGAACCAGACTTGTGCAATCTCTTGCTGGCTTCTTGATTGCAGGAAGAAGGATCTTTAGGGCAGAAGGAGAAAGATCTTCTGGGCCCCAGGCAGCTCGCCCCATGGCTGAGAGCCACAAGGACAAGCTCCCTTGGGCCAGCCTGCCCCATATAGCAGCAGAAAAGCCCCAGCCACAGCAACAGCCCAAAGAGCTCTTACACACCTGAGGAAAGGTGGGGCAGAGGCAAAGACAGCACAGTCAGTCAGTACCCCACCCAAGCTGTTCCTTCTGTCTTCTTCCCAACTTGAAGAAAGAAACAGAGGGTTTAATACTGGCTGCATAAGAACAGGCACTAAGAACAAATGCAATAAGAGCAAAAGTTGAAAAGTCAACAACAAACAGCAAGTGCTGTCTTTGTAAAGAAGCAGATGAAACAGTGGACCACCTAATCAGCTGTTGTAAAAAGATCGCATAGACTGACTACAAACAAAGGCATGACAAGGTAGCAGGGATGGTACACTGGAACATCTGCAAAAAATACAAGCTACCTGTAGCCAAACATTGGTGGGACCATAAAATTGAAAAAGTGGTAGAAAATGAAGATGCAAAAATATTATGGGACTTCTGACTACAAACAGACAAACATCTGCCACACAATACACCAGATATAACTGTAGTCGAGAAGAAAGAAAAACAAGTTAAAATAATCGACATAGCAATACCAGGGGATAGCAGAATAGAAGAAAAAGAAATAGAAAAAACCACAAAATACAAAGATCTACAAATTGAAATGGAAAGGCTGTGTCAGAAAAAGACCAAAATAATCCCAGTGGTAATTGGCACCCTAGGTGCAATTCCAAAACAATTTGAAGAGCAACTCAACACCATAGGGGCCACAGAAATCACCATCAGCCAATTACAAAAAGCAACATTACTGGGAACTGCCTATATTCTGCGACGATATCTATAATAACAGCAACAACATTGATAATAAAATTCAGTCACCCCAGGTCCTTGGGAAGGAATCAATGTCTGGATAAAACAAACCAGTCAATAACACCTGTCTGACTGTGTAAACACGAAATAATGATAAATATCTAAATAAAACCAAAACCCTGAGAATACTCAACATAGCTCTAAATATGGTCTTTTCCCAGAATGCCAGTTATTAACTCATCCTTTAAGATTAGGGACTATGTTATTGCCTCTGTTCTGGAAATCAACCCTACCACTCCAAGGTAAGAGGACAGTCCTGGATTTGGAGATCCTGACCAGGATGTAGGAAAAGTCCCATTCTGGACATGAAATGTCTAGGAATTTGAGAGGGAATATTTATTTATTTATTTATTTATTTATTTATTTATTTATTTATTATTTTTACATTTATAGTCCACTCTTCCTCCAAGGAGCCCAGAGCAGTGTACTACATACTTGAGTTTCTCCTCACAACAACCCTGTGAAGTAGGTTAGGCTGAATTTAATGAATTTTATCCATTTTCTGGTGCTTCTCTGCAGATATTGTAACAGCTAAATGGTATAGGGGTGTGTCCGAACCGGTCTGGAGGCCATTCTAAAGGCCTCCGAACTTCCAGACCAGTTTGGACTTGGCCGGTCCGGGTCCGGGTGGGGGGGTCTTCCTTTAAGGGTGGGAGGGCTTGCTTACCCCTCCCACCTCTTTGCCCCCTCCAGCGCCTGTATTCTATTGTATAATTGGGGCGCTGGAAACCAGCCGCCCCAGCCACCTCCACCCCCCCCCCGCGAGCGGATTAGGGGCAAAGGAAAGCTACTGCCGCCCTCCCGCCCCCCCCCTCCCACCCCCCCGAGTGCTCACCACGTTTGCCAAAAAAAGAGAGGAGCTCGCAAACAGAGCTCCTCTCTTGCCAAAGTCTCAGGCCCAACTGGGGCCTTGGGCGCACGCGCACGCGCGATAGGACTCAGGATCTAATGGAACTTTCGCCGGAGGTCCGGTCTGTCTGTCATATTTATATATCTCCCTTTATAAAATCCCAGCGTATTTTACACTCTAACCAAACAGCAACTAAAACCTAAAAATAATATAAAACAGATTAGAATTACCATAAATTACTTAAAATTTTAAAATGTTACAAACAAAAAGTTTGTTAAAACAGGTGTGTTTTCAAAAGTTGTTTAAAAAGAACCAGAGATGGGAAGATTCTGATTTCATTTGGGAGTGTGTTCCAGAGCCCTGGGGCAGCCCTAAAGAAGGCCCAGTTTTGGATCATCACCAGACAAGCCAGTGGCAACAGCAACCGGACATCCCCCGATGATTGTATTAGGAGACAGGGTTCAAGAAGAAGAAGAAGAAGAAGAAGAAGGCACTCTCTTAAATCATCTGGGCTCAAGCCATTCAGGGCTTTATAGGTTATAATCAGCACTTTGTATTTTGCTTGGAAACTAATTCGAAACCAATGTAGTTCTTTTAAAATAGGAGCAATGTGGTCTATATGGGTAGCCTGGAGACCAGCCTGGCTGCCATGTTCTGCACCAGTTGCAGTTTCAGAACTATGCACAACATCAACCCAACATAGAGCAATTGCAATGGTCAAGACTGAAGGTTATCAGTATATAACTTTCCAGAGCCTTTGGATGGGGTAGTATAAAAATGTAATAAATAAATAAATATCCACCACTGTTTATTTATATATATGTAAACCGCTTTGAGAACATCTGTTGAAAAGTGGTATATAAATATTTGTCGAATTCATATATGCACCACTGTTTTAAAGTCATTTATCTCAAGAAATGGATGTAGCTGCCGTATCAGCCGAAACTGATAAAAATTACTTCTGGCCACTGCCTCAACCTGAGATATCAGGGAAAGGTTTGGTTCCAGAAGTACTCCCAAGTTACATACCTGATCAGGGGAAGTGTATCCCCATCCAGAACAGGCAGATCTAAACCACTTCTAAGTTCCAACCTCCCACAACAAGTACCTCTGTCTTGATTGGATTCAACTTCAGTTTGTTCTCCCTCATCCAGCCAATTACTGATTCCAGGCAAGCATTTAGTGAGGTTAAGCCATCTGCTTGTTCAATCCACTACTTCCAAGACTAGAGTTGAGTAGCTACCACCCTTTCAATCACCTTGCCCAACCATGGGAGAGTGGAGACAAGCCTATTATTGCCTAGCTCTGAGGGATCCAATGCAGGTTTCTCAAAAAGTGATCTAAAAATTGTCTCCTTGAGACAAGGAGGCATCCTTCCCTCCCTCAGAGAGGCATTGATGTTACTAACAAGACCCGTTCCCATGATTGTGTAAGCTTCTCCAAGCAGCTTGTCCATGTCCAAGGTAGTCACAAACTGAAATGAATCCAACCTAAACACACAAGAGGAGTTGCGGAACACCTCCATAATAGAGTCTGCAATAATGTGGAATTCGTTTTGGCTTGAATGTGAAAGATTTTATTCACAAAGAACTCATTAAAGAAGAAATGCAAGTAGCCTTAAAACACAAATGTCCCTCATAGTTACAACATGAAAAATGAAGATCTGCAGCAGCTTCTCCCAAAACTATATGAGTGCCTAACTATCTCCTATGTAAAGAACACTGTAGAGAGAGAAATGTGCAAAGGTCCATTGTCCACCAAATGCGCATTACTCAAGGTCCAAGGTCCATTGTTGAGCACTGTTTCCAAACCTGATTTTAAAAAGTAGGTTTTAACATATATATTCCCTCCACCCCTTGATGGTTGCATCAAGGAATTATTCCTGGAAAATGTGCAGCCCTATTCTGAGGCTTTATTGTGAGTCCTTTTGCCTTCAGAAATGAGGCATTCTATGAGCTATGATTAGATCTTCTCAGCTATAGTGGCCCAGCTTGAGAATTTGCTCCAGACTGAGGAAGGCTAATCCAGTGCTGACTCTGATGTCTTTCTGGTGCCAGGTGAAGATCTTTTTATTTACCCAGGCTTTAAAGATTTTTACAATGTTATTTTATCTAGCTGTAAGTTCTTCCTGCTGCTAATATTTTATTGTGTTTTAAATATGAATTTATCTATGGTGTTTTATTGGTTTTACTGACCTGTTATTTTAGCTGCTCTGGGACCTGAGTGGAATATAAATCCTCCAAAGAATAAATAAGTAAATCTGAACTCTCTCATGGTGATGAAAACATAACAATGTTTTCATTGATGGTTTGCTGCCCTTTAATGCTATACAATAATCCTCTGTCTTAGAGAGGTGGCCTCGACCTAATTAATAGTAAGGCTGGGCCTCCAAAGGGCAAACCTGCTTGTGGAACTGAGAGAAACATCAAAAGCAGTTTGTAACACGGCATAAGAGTGTTCATAGCTATCCAAAGAGGGTGGGGGATTCACTGGGCTCTTAAGTACACATTTAGCAGCTCTTTGGAGCCTTGCTTCCAATGATCCTTGCTTTTATGACTTTATTATTAGAATATGATAGTACAAAGAAATATAAGTCACCTAATGGTGCGGCGGGGAAATGGCTTGACTACTAAGCCAGAGGTTGCCAGTTTGAATCCTCACTGGTATGAAACACCTATATTGGGTAGCAGTAATATAGGAAGATACTGAAAGGCATCATCTCATGCTGCATGGGAGGAGGCAATGGTTACCCCCTCCTGTATTCTACCAAAGACAACCACAGGGCTCTGTGGTCACCAGGAGTCGACACCGACTCAACAACATACTTTACAAGGAAATATGGTATCACACCAAACTAATAGTATCTCATATCCTGTGGTATGGGATCAAAATCTGGGAAAGAGAATTTAAAAAGCTCACTGGCATTCCTAGTTCTTTGTTCATGCTACTTGTCCCTCTTTGTCATGGGACTTAGGAGGCATATGGGGATGGGCAACCCTTCAGCATATTGATTATCAAGTATGTCCCCTCCTCTGCCACAGCTATAAGAAAATAAGACCTGGTGTTCTAAGATGTTCTCCCATCTGTGTGATGGCCAACACAGCTGCAACTGTTAACAGAGGACTTGGTGGTCCAAGCCAGTGTCTCTCTTCTGGTCATGTTTGTTTATGCATTTGGCTTCAAAGCAATCCATCTACTGCACTCAGTGCTAGCCCATCTGTGGCATTTGTCAGCATGGCCCCCTTGCTTTCCTCCCATGTCTACACATGTGCTAATAAAGTAAGATGTAATATTGTGTTTATTTTTAATGCGACGAAATAAACTCATAATTGAGATAAAATCTGGTGTAAAAAGCAACACACGGAAATCTATCATACCATTCTTAATAGATCAGTATTTATTTTTCTTGCTTCTTGATGATGTTCACAAACCTTGCCTTTGCTCATTCTGAAGTGTCTCAGGAAGCAAATTGCTCCAAATGACGCTCCTATGATGCCAGTACTCTCAATATTTGGCATGTTTCTTCACAGCTTCAGCTCCTGAAAACATGTGCTTAATTTAACTCTAAATTAAATTAAATTAAAATTGCAATTGAATTTCCATAACATACATGTCTAGACCTCTCAAACTACATTCCATGAACCTGAACAAAAATCAGCAGGCATCTCTGTATTGCAACTCCGTTTTAGCTATAGCAGCAGAAAATGCTGTTAGATGTGCCGCTATGAAATAGGGATGTGCATGGAACTGATTCAGGTGGTTCAGTTTGAATTCGAGCCAAATTTGAAGTGGCCCACTGTCCTGTGAGCTGGTTTTAGTTGAACCAACTCCCATTCAGTCTGAGGGTCAATATGGTTCAGAACCAGTTCAATTCAGCTCAAGGGGCATGCTTGTAAAGGGGAATCTAGGGATGTGCAAACCATTTGAATTCAGACCAGTTCAGTTCAAAAGTTTGAACTCAAACCAAATAGGGCATTGAAATGGCAGTGCCGGTCCAGGTCTGAACCAAACCAAGCCTGGTTCAGTTGGAACCAGTTCAAACTGGTTCAAGCCTCCAAAACTGGGTTGGGTGGTAGGCATCCATGGGTGCCAACTAACACCCAAATCCCAAAGCAATTGGACACTCCTATGATTTTTAATGTTTTTTTAAAAAAGATTTTTTGATTTTTCCCATAGGGTATAATGGGGACTCGAACTGGCCCATTATTCCCTATGTGGAGCACCTAGAGGTGTTCACCCCTCTTTCTGGCGGCCCCCCAGAATGAGGGAGATAATGAAGGAAATAGGGAGGGATGGAGCTGGAGGGCCCTCAGGAGCTGGGGGCCCGTGTTCTTTGAACCCTTTCCCTCAATTATAGCTACACCCCTGCCAGGTGGGTGGTTTGAGCAAAACCAAAACTGAACCTACCCACCCTGGTTCAAAGCTAGTTCAAATTTGAACCAAACAGGCCAAGCCAGTTTCAAATTCTGGATTGGGTCCAGTCCAGTGCTCCAGCATGGCCCGGTTCCAGCCTTCACGCAGAGAGATATATATATATATATATATATATATATATATATATATATATATATATATATGTGTGTGTGTGTGTGTGTGTGTGTGTGTGTGTGTGTTATTTTTACAGTTGGCAAAAGCTAAGATTATGGCAGCTTGCTCCTCCATCTCTAATATTGATACTTGATTGTATGTTTATTGTTTTGATTTTTTCAAATATAAATTGTACACCACCATAGTATCCTTGGATAAAGTGTTATTTCAACAAACAAAGTGTACGTGCTTAAACTGGGTTTCTTCTAATTCATCATGATCATCTCTACACTACCAAAGCAGGGAGATCATCCGAATCATATGGAGTCATTAATATTGGGTGCTGCTCCTCTATACTCATATCAAACCTTCATTGTGGTGCACACTGTGTTCCATGCCCCAAGGACTCTACCATCAAAGGATTAGGAAAAAACCTGCAGAGGTGTTATTTCAAATGCTGTGACCTTCAGACACCTTTTTGCGAGTAATGAATGTCTTTCATTTACTCTGCTCTCACATTATGAGAGGCACTATGGTTCATTTTTGAACTTGGCACAGGCATAATTTCAACACAGAGTCTCATTAGTGGGCACCTTATTCATGCAAACATCCCAAGGCAGCGTAAACTTTAAAAGGGATTAGACAGGAGCTCAGAAAAAAGCAATATTAAAAAGAAGAGCCTTAATCTTGCTCTTAAAAACATTTAGTGAGGGAGAAACTCCTGAGCCTGAAGGGTATCAAATTCCAAATTTAAGGACATTTGTGCAAATGCAGAATGTCAGTGAATACATAAATATATTATTGCCCCTAACAAGCTCCATCTTATTAACCAAACCTTCATAAGCTTATTTTCAAATGTATCCAGTGGAATGTGTTGCCTCACACTCCAGGTAAAAACCTGATGCCTTTTGTCATGTAAATTTTGCAGTGAAAAGCTTTGCCACTCGTAAGAAAACTGAACCTGGTTTTATATTGTAGATATAATGGCTTTGTTTTCATTTTTTTTTTTTTTTTAAATCCATTTTTGTTTACAACAACATTCTGCACTTACCATATGTGTTACTACACTCACATGCAGAAGGTTCCAACTTCCTTCCTTGGCATCTCCAAGATAGGGCTACACAGACTGGCATCAGCTTCTCCAAAACAGGCAGGAGTTTCTCTCAGCCCTATCTTGGAGATGCCAGAGAGAGAACTTGGAACCTTCTGCATGCAAGCAGGCAGATGTTCTTCCCAGAGCAGTCCAATCCCCTAAAGGGAATATCCTACAATGCTCTCACATATAGTCTCCCATTCAAATGCATACCAAGTAGATCCTGCTTAACAGAGGAAAATTCATGTGCAGTTACAAAGTCTCACCTCTAGGTGACCAAGTTCAATAATTGTGCACCGGATGAATATTCTTGGAGACACACTCGTTCTTCAATATTGGATATTCTGCGGTAGATATTCTTCCCTCACAAGTCTCAATATAAAAAATAAAGTTAAAAGATACTTACATATATACTTTCAACATGGTTGTTTATCAGAGTGGGGTCCTAGCAGAGATTTTTTTAAAAAAATGTCTGCATCCTGAAATATAGCATAAATATGTGGTGTTGGGTTTTTCCTTTTTAAATAGTGACTCAGAGACAGGGAGGGGGGAATCACACATACAGTATAATAAGAATCTCCTTTCATAGATCTCTTGCATTTTATAGAGAGTAATTTACTTTGAAATAGGTCTTGCAGTGAATTTTTACAACTGCAGCTTAGGCAGTGCCTCTGAGGATAAATAGTTAAGAGGTATTTTTCCATAAATTAGCAAGAGAGAAAAACCCATAAAATTTGTCAGCAGTCTTCAGAAGTGTGCTATTTTCAAGCGGTACAAATTGTGACTGGCTCAGCACCATATGCTATTTAATTTTCTCTAATGTATGCATGTGCACAAATTGCATTTAGGTAACTGGAATGCTGTCAGTTTGAAGATAATTCTACATCTACTCTAACAGGTATAAGGCAAAGGCCCTTGATAATCATGAGAAGATGACCATTTCTTATTCATGTGCTAAAACAAGTAAACCTGTAAGGTGTGGATATGAAGGAGCTGGTGTTGAACAGAAATGAATGTTCACCCTGCTTCCTGATGTATGGTTTAAATAAACGATCTCAAAACCCTAAAAACACATGTGTAGGCTATTTTTAGGATTAACACCTGTATGTTCATAGTTTTATCAGGGCACAATCCAGCCACCTCCACAAAGGGGTCAACATCGAGCTGAAATGAGTCCTTGTATTGTTTGGCCTAGTTCAGATGTATTATTGAACCCTTGGTACTGCACCCCCTCCCCTCACTCTCCTTTCTGCATTTGGATGACAGGGAGAGATGCATCTCTGCAGTCAGTGAGACTGCAAAGAGCTGGAGTTGCTGGCTGTGCCGGCTTCCTTCTTGACTGAATGGCAGCTCGCATAGCTAATCACACCGGAGTTGAGGGAGGAGCTTCCATCGTCAACTCTGGTTCCATGGGGCCCAAACTGCGGTGCCAGCATTCAGATGTAACACAGGCACAACAAAACTGGAGTTAAGGGTGGTGAGACTCCACTGTGTCTGAAGGTTCAGAGTGCAGTTTGGTGAGGGACACCACAGGTCCCTTTTCATCCATAACTCCGGTTTGCTGAATTTGGATGTGCAGCTTCAGAAACCAGAGGTGAAGGGACCTCTGGTTTCCTATTTTGTCTAAATTTGGCCTTTCTCTCTTTGGCCATGTATTACTCAGAACAGGAAGAAAAAAATTGTAGGCTAGGCCCTGATCTGATGGGGGATAGTTATAAGGAGGCTCACACTGGCCTATGGATAAAGTCTAACATGCACAAGAATACATACCCCCAAATAAGGAAGGGAGGGAAGAGAAGCACATTGAGCCCTTTGCCAATCCAATCCTGCAGGAGGTGCTAAAGTCATTGGGTTTTGGGGACACACACCCCACCCAACATTAAACCCAGAATACCAACCCAGAATTGTGCAGGATTCAGGCCTGTGTCTGATTGCATTTTATTAAGAGTTCAGTTAAATGCCTGAATTCAAGGTGAACTGACACCCAGGTCTCATGACTGCCTCTGCTAACTGCTCTGTGAAAGAGGAGGCAATCTAGCATTTTATTGTGAAATGGGTACTCAAAGAAACAAAAGGGTTACCTGAGCTATCAATATGCTGAAATGTAACTCACTATCACATAATGTCTGTGGAAGAGGCCAGAGGCTGAGCTCCCCTTTCCTGTTGCAAGAAGTCTATGTTAATCCTTGTCAATGATTGCTCTGCTATGCCCAAAGGTGATACTCAGTTGTTGTCTATAGAAATTCCACTCTAGGAAAACACCTGTAGATTTAGTCCTGTTATTAACACCTTTTAACACCTACTGGGACCAAGCACCAGAAATCTGGGGACAAGAGAAGATGCCCATTTGCAGCTCAGAGATGCAGATTTGCTTTGGGCAAAATAGAACCGTCCCCTCCCCAAGATAGCAGCTTACAGTAGGTGGGATTAAGATCTCCCTGGACTGCCTGAATAATTAAAAGACAATATCCAGAAGGTAACAGCAAACTGTCACCTTTTTGGGGACCCAGGAAGGGTGAGGATATTCTGAAGGGAGAAGCAACTACAAAAATGGAGCAAGCCAAACAGAGAGCTAGCAATCTTGCCTAACAAGCATACTTGCTCAAGAGCCATCCCAGAGTTTGCTGCTAAGCCACAGGACAACAAGCAGGAACTCTGTCCATGGACAGGAACTGTCTATGACTTATGCTACGCAGTGAGAAGTCAAGACTTCCTCAGCCATGGTGCTCTCACTCTCAGCCTCGCTCTGAGCAAACTGCCTGCTTGACTGCTAGAAGATTGCATCGCTCTCAAGCTCCTGTTTCCAGCTACAGCCTCTCTCCTTCAGCTGAAAGTCCCACCACTCTCAAGCCTCTGACCCTGGTAATATGCTGCTCCACAAGCCTTGGATCCCTCCATCATTTCCCTTCCCTCTTCTTTCCCCTCTTCCCTCTACTAATTCCTGATCTCCCCAACCCATGCCAGTCCTCAGCCTTCCATACCCCCCCCCATCCATCTATATCTGAATTTTATTAGGTGATAGGAAGATTTAATATACACACATGTGTTAGGAACACTGGGTGAATGGTGTTGCTGGCTAGGGTTGGAATATTGTTAGTAGTACTGATAGATTGTTCAGTTAGACTGGTGTTGCTATTCTTTTATACTCAATAAAGCCCATTGAATCATTTAGGATTGCTTTGATCTCCTTTATAACTTGCACACCCAGATCCTACATGGTCACCGTATAAAAGAATTGGTCACTCTGTGACACTTATGAAACAGGCCTAAATTTGTATTGCTCCTGAGCATATCTAGTATACAAATCAGGCTTGGTTCTCAACATGGGGGAAGGGAAGTTGCCAACTTTTTATCAGCTTTTCATGTTATTTTTAACAGCAGCTAGATCTGCTGATGTTTACAGGTAACAATACTTATTTCCATGCCATAGGATAAGCATTGATTTCATCAGAAGATTGGTTTCATCAGAAGACACTGAAAGATACAAGTGCAGATTGGGTATTTTTTTCTGATTACTTGGCAGCCCTGGTGTGTGTGTGTGTGTGCACGCATACTATGTCTATCCATTCATTTAGGAAGTACAACATATAGGAAGGGTCAACTTACATATACATATTTATCACTCAGCTGCAACATTAAGTACTAATCTGTATATTGTGAAATGGTCATTATAGACCAAACAATTCAGACAGTTGTTCCCTAACAAATGTAACAAATGTGATACTAATTATATGCCAATCTCATTTTTAAAAGACCCTGAAAATAGAAAAAATGTCACTGGATCCAGATATATTCCAGTATTAGATACGACAATGCAAAATTCTATTGGTACATATCTAAAATCCAAATGGCAGTTGTAACGAACAAAAGGATAGATTAAGCTCTTTCACTATGAATCTGTTTCACCATGTCTTTATCATTCCCTTGGCCTTTTGTATCAAATGGTATAGCGATAAGTACTGACAAATTTGTTATTTTTTAGTTTTTCAAGACACTTTAGAACATCCTTTCTCATCACCTCCAATTGGCCCAGTTCTTCAGCCTCCAAGCCTGAGATGCTCTGTTCTGAAGCGGGTATATGGTCAGAATCCTCCACCATGAAGACAGATGCAAAACTCATTCAGATTCTCCACAATCTCCTTATCCTCCTTAAATGTACTCAATCAATCAATCAATCATCCCTTTCATGCAGGACTTCCATTTTCTGAAGGAAGTCTTCTTCCCTTTTATAGCTTCCCTGAGACATGCTGGCATTCTCCTGAACTTGGTAGTACCTTTCCTCCTTCTTGGTAGGAGGATTCCAAATGAGTTTCTAGTATTGTGGATTTAAATAGGTTCCATGCTTTCTGGAGTAATTTGACACTTCTGACTATCCTTTTCAGCTTCCTTTTTTCCAGTCCCCTCATTTTTGAGAAGTTTCCTCTTCTGAAGTCCAACACATCTGTATTGGACTTCCTTGTCAATGCTCCATTCACATATAAGCTGAATTGGATCACACTATGGTGACTGTTCCCCAGTGGTTCTACAACTCTGACATTTCACACTAGGTCATGGGCACCACATAGGATTAAGTCCAAGGTCACCATCTCTCTGGTCAATTCAGCAATCAACATGTGGAACAGGAAGGACTTCAGAGAACACAACCCTGGGGGTCCTGGATTTTAGTATGCTACCTAGTATCCTAAATTTGGCATCCTGACTGCATTTCCCAACATTGTTGGTGCTGACGTGTACCACAAAAGCTGACTTCTCCCCAGCACTGCCTATCTAAATGCTGTGTGACATCCACAACCTTCACACCAGGCAGGCAAGTCACCATGCAGTCTACACATGGGTCACAAGCCTATCTCTCTGTGTCCCTAATGATCAAATCACTCACTACTAGGAGGCCCCCATACCCCGGTGGAGTATCCTCAGTTATCCAATGGACCCACAGTTCTGTTCCCCACCCACCCATCTCTGCCTGTCCTCATTCAGATGAAATGGAGAGGAGGGTCTCTGAAGTCAGGGGACTGCAGAGAGGAGGGGAAACTGGCTGTGAAGGCTTCCTTCTTGCTTGAAGGACAGCGTGCACAGCCAATCAATGCCAGAGAGAGGGTGGAGCTTCCTCCCTCAACTCTGTTTAGAGTGAATGCAGTGCTGCATTTGCCCATCACACACCGGAACTCGAACCCTGGTCATGAGCAGAGAAACTCACAACCATGGTTGGAATTCCTGTGCATGATGAGTGAATGCAGCACTGGAGGCACTAATGACAAGCTGAGGGTTCAAACTGGAGTTTGTGGAGCAGAGTCTCAGGTTGCTTTACAAATGGGACAGGAGTTGCATGCATTCAGACATAACAATTTGGCAACCTCTGGTCCCTGCAACTCCAGTTCCGTGTTACATGTGAATGTGGCCTCTGTTTCATATGCGAGTGACACAAAACTGTGAGGGGGCAACTAACACTTCAGAACTTGTATAGAATGGAAAACTTTGCTGAAATTAGCCAAATCCTCAAGAACCTCAAGACTCTTCTGTTTTCACAGGCTTTTAATTAGAATTAATTTTACTAATTTTAAAACCTCATTTTAATTATCTATTTTATTCTATTTTTATTGTCACGTATTTTATGTTGTAACTTTTAAATATTTTAAATTTTTTACTTATTTTGTACTAGAGGTACATATCAGGCAGTATTGAAATATGATAAACAAACAAACAAATAAAATTCAATGGAAACAAATGCTGAGTTTGGCTTATAGGTATAAAATAATAAAATAAAATAAAATGTGTGAGTATATGATTGGAGATGCCTGGCTTGGCAGTAGTACAAATAAAATGGATCTTGAGATTATAGTCTGTCTCAAGAATCTGCAGTGTGATCAACCTGGGGGTGGGGGGACACAACCTAACACAATTTTAGTCAAGAGAAGTAATAGTTTAGTTCCCACACACTAATCAAACCTCATTTGCTGTATCCAGGTCTAAAACTAATATCCACCATTCTAACACTGTATCCAGTTCTGAGCATCACACTTTAAAAAGGATACAGAGAAATTGATATGGGACCAGGGGTGTGGATAAGGAATGGTCAAAGGAACTGGGCTATAAGGAATGGTTGACAGAACTGGGCATGTTTACTGGCAGGTGGAGACATAAACAACACACTCTTCAAATACCTGGAAAACCATAACATAGTAGCTCCTACATTATTCCTTAATCATGTGGAGTATGGTTAGTCTAATTGCTCATCTCCATGAAGGAACTATGCCCGACCCCATGCAATTAAGGGTTTTGTTCCCATGACCTGTGAGTTCTCATGACCCGTGACTACCAAGTTAAAGGGTTAATTGCTAGATTGTAGTTTAATCTTAGTCAATCATGGGGGTGGGGGGCGCTACGATTGCCAGTATAGCATGGGTTCTGAAGTGGTCATGAGAAGAAGCTCATAGGATCGAAAGTGTTGTGGGGAAAGATAGATGTGCATGTTCATAGTATGCTCACCCCTCTATGACATGGGGCAAACCTGCCAGGCAAAGTATAATCCAAGCTGCCCCCCTATCTTGCTACCACACCATGAAGGAAATTTGAATCAAGCAGGAGTACTGTGAAATACTGAATGTGAGACCTGTATGGGGGAGAAATCCCTAGTTTTGGACACTAGTATTTGTTTTTCATTGAACACAGTTATACTGCCACTATAAGTGAATCCACACATTCTGTTTCCATTATGAGTTCTCTGGGCCCGTTTGGTAGTTATCTATTCTGAATTAGCTCCTTGCTGTCTGCAGCCACCTCCTCTTCTTCTGCAAACTGCACTCTCCTGAAACAATCAATTTGCAGGCATATCCATAGGCTTTAAACCAGGCTGCCTCTGAAGTTCTCCTGAAGTAAGTCTTCTATCAGGCTTCTGAATCCTCCAGAGAATTCCACCTTTCCCCCGCTTATATGATATCCATATTCAGTTTTCATCTCCGCTAGTGGACAAGCCCAATCATTTTTATGTTTCCAACCCTTAAAGGAGGATAGAGTGCATCTGTACCTACCATTAAACTTGTAGCTGTGTTTTGCATTTGTAACTGGCCAACAGCAGCCACCTGTCCTTTCTGAATGGCAGTGGTATATAACCAGAATGCAGGCCTTTGCTGCTTGAACAGTTTTTATGTCTGTTGGGAAATACTGAGAGCTTTGAAAGCCCTGTAGATTTCATATTTTTAGAGTGTTGTTAATATAAGTGAGCACAAATTGCCAGTGGGAAGTTAATTCTAGTGCAGAATTCCCACTATATAAAAGACAGACTTGCATTAGAGAATTGTACTGCTCTGACATATATTTCCTGAAGGAGGCCCATAGTCTTTGCTAGAGCACATTTAATGTACTGCTGTAAGAATTGCTATCTTTATTTCTCTGTATCTTGGTAGCTATAGAAAGTAAACATTAGCTTTGTTAAGGAAATGATTCCTGGATTAGTGATTTCACCATTTGTTTATATTTCCAATCTCCAGATATGTCTAGTAGACATTTCCCATTTTTACACAAAATAGTGCAGCTGTCCACACACTCAGAAAATACTGGACTTAAACAGCCAAGCCCAGTCTTTATTTCCAGGAACCAGCAGCAGGAAACAGGGTGAACTGGCGGTGCAGCGGCAAACCCTGTTAGCCAGGGTTAAGGGCACAGGCACACTCTTAACTGATAGTGAGGCTCTTCTCACGATCAGTGAGAAGAGCCTGGATGGAGTTTGTGGGGAGAGCAGGCTAAGTCCGCTCTCCCCACAGATGAGCAGTCAGTCTGCTCTGGGTGGCCAAACTGGCCGCCCACACGACTGCCAGCTCCATTACAGAGCCGGCGGGGCTGGGGGGATAGGGGGCTACATGACCCCTGGAAGCTCCAGCATGCCCTGTGCGAGCATGCAAGGCATGCTGGAAGAGACCCCCGAGCCGGGAGGTGGCTTTTCGCCTCACTTCCGGGGGTCTCCTCGTGAGGAGCCCTGGTGCGGAGCCGTGCCATGGCTCCTTGCGTTGGCCAAAACTGGGTTTGCAGAGATCTCTGCTCCACAAACCCAGTTTAAGCACCGTGCTACTTAAGCAGGTGCCCTGCTTAAGAACCACCAGGCTCACAGCCGGGCCCGATGGTTCTCACGATGGGAGAAAATTGGGCTAGCCTCCGCTAGCCCAATTTCCTCCCATCATGTGAACAGCCTCAATGTGTTGGTAACTGAGTAACTGATCATCTGTTTGTGCCGCGTGGCTCTGCATGGTACCTACACACGAGTAGCCTCCGGGCCTGCATGAGGAGGCTCCCCATAATGCACTGTGCACTTGCACACTGTGTTATGGGAGTTCTGGTGGCCTCCTTCCCCTCACCCCTTTTGAGTCCTTTCTCATGATCAGTTTAATGTAAATGAGAAAGTATGTTTATGTTGTCAGTTTGTTTCCAGGTCCAATTTAAGGTGCTGGCTTTGACCTTTAAAGCCATTAACAGTTTGGGCCCTGGATATCTGAGGAACTGCATGCTCCCAAAGGTTGCTGCCCACTTGACGAGGATATGGGGTGGGGGGCTCTGCTCCGGGTGCCAACAAAGAGGGAGGCTTGGCTGTCATGTATGCGGGACAGAGCCTTCCCAGTTGTTGCCCCCAGACTCTGGAATGCTCTCCCGATGGCCACCTGCTCCTCAGTCTCCATCACAGTTTTTAGAAAGTGAGTGAAATCTTGGCTTTTTACCCAGGCTTTTATATGATTGTTCCTATTGCTGCTGCATTGTATCTTTTATAGTTATATTGTGCTTGTTTTTTAATCTTTTAATCAGATCTGTATTTTTCTATTCTAGCTGATATATTTTTTTAATTGTGTAATTGTTGTAGTCTTGTTTAGGTTTTGTGTGAACCACCTAGAGATTGTTTTAATAAAAGAAGGTATAGAAATTTAACAGTAAATAAATAAATAAATAAATAAAGAAAGAAAGAAAGAAAGAAAGAAAGAAAGAAAGAAAGAAAGAAAGAAAGATGTTGAGAAAAGTCTCATTTACTTCACTCTGTAAGTCAGAAATGTCTCATTTCACCTTCAAAAAAGCATTTATTTATATGCCACTGTTATTTCAAAATGTTTTGCTTTCTTGGTCCAGTCTAATCCAACTGTATACTCTTCGGTTCCACTGTTTTCCAGGACATAGTTAAAAACTCTTTAAACTTCCTTCCACTGAAATAAGAAGGTGCTTAACTTTGGCTGTGATGTGATTGATCCATAAAAGCAGGGAGACTTGCATGGGATGGAAGACTGGGCATGTATGCATTGCTATAGCCCTGTCTAGTCATTCAAAAGCAGAGCAGGTGAATGCGAATACAGAGCCCAAAACAGGTCTGGGAATTCAGTCCCCAGTGCTGTCAGCCATCCTCCCACCAAGTTCTTCACACTTATCTTGTAAAGAGGTGAGCACCCTAAGGGCAATTACTCCCATTTCCACGATCAGCAGGCTGGGGCTTATAATATCAGGGCTTATGTGCGTGAGGCAATGTGTGTTGTGGACACTGTGGATATTGGTGCATACACATGCAGGCCTGAGTCACACAATCCTTCCCTCTCAAAAACAGATTAAAGATGAAGTGAACTGAATCTATACTAGAAACAAATGGATTCTCTCTACCCACTGCCCGCCCGTCCCGTCCCCCCCCCCCGCCTCCAATTTTCTTTGCATTGGCGGGGGATACTCAGGATAATTATCTCCCTTTCACCAATTCTCCTCTCTCCTATTTAACACACAGGAATAATTTGCATATCCATTGATGCCTCATTGGGGGAGTGGCTAAAGAGATACTATTTTATTTTACAAAACAATTTATGAACTTTCCCCCCCTTTTTTCAGTTTTACAGAGTAGAGAAAGAAAACACAAAGTCCCTCTATGTCCAGATAAATTTTGCCTGCATACTAGTTTCATTTGCAATCAAAGGATTGTTCCAGCAACCTGAGCTTCTGAAGAGCTGATTCTGCAAAAGGAAAACTAACTGCTATTAGACCAAATCCCGTTCCCAGCTATGAAGCAAGAATCCATCGTCTAAATTATTTTTGTTCCAAGAGAAGAGACATTTTTTTTAAAGGGTTCCCCATAAATTTGACAGAACCCACACTCCAGATTATCCCCCCAAGAAATTTCTGACAATATCAGGGTGGGTTGGAGATATTCTGCCCAAGCCAGTATACATATTCTTGTATGAACTTAGCACCTTCATCACAGATTATCTCACATGGTTAGCAGGCAATGTATGCACCATGGACTGAATACTCAGCTAGGAAATATGTGAACTGGCTCACTAATATAAGTCTCTCCAGTTCTAGATTCTCAGCCAAAATTATTATTAGTTCTTCTGTAAGGCCAGCATTAGCTTTGTATCAATTTGAATATCCAATATATTTACTAGTGATGTTTCAGTGGGACACTGTATATTTGCAATGAAATGAACTGTATTACATAACTTTTTTAAAATTTGAAAGTCTCTTTGGATACCATAACATAAAGGCATCTCTTCTGAAACTAAATAGCAACTCTCCCTTAAACATCAAATAGCAGAACTAAAGCCAAGATTCCTATCAATGGAAACTTGGCTCCATTGTTATGTTTAAAATTCCAATTTTGAAAATAGCACTAAACCTATTTAAACTCCTCCTTCCCAGTTTACTTTCCAGTTAGATATAGTATTAATCAATAGGGGTACTAAATTTGTATATAAAACTTTAATCTATTAAACAGATGCCGTAACTCACCCCAGACATGGCTGCTTTATCATGCTGAATAATGAGATTATGGTCAGTATCTATGGAGAGTACCTTATTTGTTAGTTTTAAAATGCCAAGAAATTTTAAATACTTTGTGGTGAAAATGCCCTCCCCACCTGCCAGCAATCACAGTCATGTGCACAACCTGGAGTAGCCTGTTTTATAACTGTTACATTTAAATTTTTGTGTATACATGCACACACACACACACTAGTGGTGTGCAAGGAATCGGTATCCATGGTTTGGTCTGAATTCAAACTGAATTTGAACTGGACCACGGGTTTGAGAACCGGTTCGACCAAACTGAACGCTGGTCCAGTTCAAATTCAGGTCGAACTTAAACCGGTTCAATCTGGTTCGAGCATAGGGAAACTGAAACACCCCCCCATTATTCCCCATGGATAGCACCTAGGGACACCAAAGCAGGTTGAGTGACACAGCATGGTGGGTAGGAATATGTATGGAGCTGGGCAGGGGAGGTTTGAAGGTGGGGGGTGTGACTTTAAGGGTGGGGAGGGTGCTCTTTTCCCTCCCTGCTTTCCCCTCACCAGCGCTCCATTGGCAAAGGGTCCATCGGAGCAGCAGCATACCTCCCTGCCACCCCATTACCTCGTCGGATCCTACGTCACCCAAAGTATCCAATGTGCCTGCGTGCATCGGCGGATGTGCACACACGTCGCACATGCATGGCCTATGTGCATGCTCATTACTATTGTGGACACATGAGCAGTGAAAAACCAGCATTGTTCTTTAACTCCTTACTTTAATTGCGATTGAAATTTTCATTGCTTGCTAGGAACTGCACAACTACACCATTGAGTCAAGCAGACTTTCGACTTGTGAGTAGCTTCTCTATTGGGATGGTAATAAATTCGCTTGATTGTTTCTTGCAAACATTTTTAGTGGTTGCAACTGAGGTCATTTGTCTATGTGGTTGCAACTCTACAGAAAGGACAGGGAGGGGGAGGTTGGGGGGTAGAGTAGCACTGTATATAACAGAAGGGATACTGTAGAATCCAACAAGCTAGGAAATCTAGGAAGACTGGAGTCCTCCACAGTATCATTACAGGTGATACTAGGAGGACTGAAAGGAAATGTGTTACTAGAGATGTGCTATCACCCTCTGGAGCAAAATGCTGAGAGTGACCTAGAGTTGGAGAAGCAATTCAGAGACAGAGCTGTAATAATGGGTGACATCAATTACTACCTTTAAAAAACAGGGAATGAGCCTGATCCAAAAAGTAAATAAAGTAATATAAAATATCAGGAATAACCACAATTTTAACTTCTATAATAAGGGCATAATATCCTACAGTAGAACGGTGTGCAAATTTATAATTAAGAGGGAGATTTTTGATAAATTGTGAAAGCTTCTTTGGATTAGAAGGAGGTTGGAGGTGCATTATCCTCATGATAGTGGTATACGAAAATAGTCACTGAGGAAGACCAAATGTTGAAACATGTATGACTACATAAGAAATTACAAGAACACGAATTTGCCAAGAACCACAAAATTATATGATTCAGTCAGCATATGCCTGAGAACTTTTTTTGAGTCCTCAGAAAAAGAACATACAAGAATCAAGCAATTAACCAGTATATGTTTGAAGACTTCTCATATACTATGATTTTAAGTCTTTGTTAATGTTTAAATATTTCTATCCTGTACCATTACATTTTATTATTAAAATATTGTGTGTGTGTGTGTGTGTGTGAGAGAGAGAGAGAGAGAGAGAGAGAGAGAGAGAAAACTGTGCCAATTTGAGGTGATGAGAGAGGATGTTGTAAACCAGGGTGTCTTAACCTTGGGCCCCCAGATGTTGTTGGACTACAACTTCCAGAATCCCCAGACATGTGGCTGGGGATTCTGGAAGCTGTAGTCCAACAACAGCTGGGGGCCCAAGGTTAAGAAACCCTGTTAAAAACTGTCTCTAAAAACTAAAATTTAACAAATTGCCAGGGCCAGATTTGAATAGAACTGGGACAGTTCAACCAGTTCAGACTGGAACTGGACCGGACCCCCCAAAAGGGGTGCCAGTTCAAGCTGAACCATTCCCATTTCTAATGGAAGTGGTTCAGAACTGGTTCATCAATTCGAGGGGCATGCTTGTAAATGGGAATCTGGTGAGGATTCTCTTTAACAAGCAAAGGAGGGAACCCTGCCTGCCTTTAAATATACTCCTAATGGGGGGGGGGGTGACAAGATGGTACCTCAGTGGCAGAACGGCTCCTCCAAACTCCAGACTGGTCCAGTGCTCCAGCATGTCTCAGTTCCAACCGCTGTGCTTCCGAGCATGCATGGAGACCTGTACCGTGCATGCTACACCACGCATGCTCAGTGTAGCACTGGACCCTGTCCCGAATTTGGAGTGCCTGCACTGCCACCGCTGAGGTGCCCTCTCGCCGTCCCCCATTAGGAGTATATTTAAAGGCAGGCAGGGTACCCCCTTTGCTTATAAAAAGGAATCCTAATTGGATTCCCCTTTAAAAGCATGCCCCTCAAGCCAAATCAAACTGGTTCCAAACTGGTTCAGACTTGTTTTGACCCTCAGACCCAACCAGGAGATGGTTCAATCTGAACCGGCTCTTGAGCTGGAGGGACAGTTAGAATTTGGCTCAAATTCAAACTGAACTGCTGGAATCAGCTTAGTGCACACTCTTACTCTGAAGGAACTCAAATGTTAAATTGCTGATCTCCTAGCAAAAATATGTAACTTGTTGTTACAATCAGGCTCCATACCAGAGGATTGGAAAGTAGCTAATGTAACTCCAATTTTCAAAAAGGGATCCTGGGGGGATCCAGGAAACTACAGGCCAGTTAGCTTAATTTCTGTGCAGGGTAAATTGATGGAAAGTATACTTAAGGAGAAAATTGTTAAACATATAGAACAAGCTTTGCTGAAGGAGAACCAGCATGGCTTCTGCAAGGGCAAGTCTTGTCTCACTAACCTTTTGGAGTTCTTTGAGAGTGTCAACAGGCATGTGGATAAAGGGCCTCCAGTTGATATTGTATACTTGGACTTACAAAAAGCTTTTGACAAAGTTCCCCACCTAATGCTCTTGAGAAAACTGAGCATCTCCCAAGTTAAGCTATGGGGAAAAGCTTTAAGCCACCACACCCGATCGATGTATGCTTTATCTGATCCATGCCCTCCACACAGACAAAATACTCAGGGTGAGATGTAGTCCCCAGGGATAACTTACAAACCCTGTATCAACACAGAAGGGAGTCAAACAGGACTGTATCCTGGCCACTACCTTTACATCAATGCAAAATCAAATTCCATGTTAGGAATCATTAGGAAGAGGTTTGGGGGAAAATGTTAGTATTATCATGCCCTTATACAAATATATGGTGGCCACATTTTGAGTACTGAGTACAGTTATCATCACCATATCTTAGGAAGGACATTGTAGAACTGGAAAAGGTGCAGAAGAGGACAACCAAGATGATCAGGGGCCTGGAGCACCTTCCTTAGGAGGCAAGGCTACAGCATCTGGGGCTTTTTAGTTGGGAAAAGTGTTCATGGAGTGGAGAGAGTGGACAGAGAGAAATTTTTCTCTGGAACTAGAACCAGTGTCAACCCATTAAACAGAAGGCCAGGAAATTTAGGACCAACAAAAGGAAGTACTTTTTCACACAGAGTATAATTAACCTAAGGAATTATCTGCCACAGGATTTGGTGATAACCATAAATTTGGGTTGCTTTAAAAGGGGCTTAGACAAATTCATGGAGATCTATCATTGGCTGCTAGTCTGGTGGCTATAGGCTACCTCCAGCCTCAGAGGCAAGATGCCTTTGAATACCAGTTGCAGGGGATCAACAGCAAGAAAGAGGGCAAGAGGGCTTCTCAGAGGCACCCGGTGGGCCTTTGTGTGAAACAGGATGCTGGACTAGGTAGACCTTCGGCCTGATCCAGCAGGGCAGTTCTTATGTTATGTTCTTATATGTAATAAGGTTTCCCTCTAACCCTTGATCTAAACTACTGATAACAATGTTGCAGGCCCAGGACAGCTTACTATTAGTTTAGTGGATTGTGGATATGCTATGCAGCTACAGCATCGCACACAAAACCTCACTCCTGTTCGATGAGAAGCCATTGATGGATACACTTTTTGCATAGAGTTGTAACTTCACCTGCTGGTATAACTACCTAGCTTCCATTTGCTAATCAAAATATTATGTGTTGAATAAATATAAATTACATTCATAGCTAGGGTGGCCAGCTAGGGACTTTTATAGAGGTAACTATGTGACTATTTTGGGGATCAAACAACTTTTTTTGCACGTGTTGTGCTGTCAAATGTTCTCCGAAGTAGCTGGAACATTTTGTTCACTCAGAACACTTTGCTCTCATGAGCAGCTTCTCTTCCTCTATCTCCTTCCCCTTCCTACTGACCATCCATCCAATGGGGAAGTCAGAGTGGAGGTTCTGCTTCAGTGGCAGGTTGCAAAGCCACATGGTGCAAGAGCACAAATAGATGGGCCCAGCAGGTGCAGCTTGCTTCCTTCATGTGGTGGCGGTAGTGAGAAGTTAGCAGTTAGCTAACTAACTTTACTCAATCAGCAGCTACCCCGCTAAATGAGCAAAAATGCACCTTTCAAAGTGGTGAATCTCTCCTATTTATCATGGGGAGAAAAACTGGCCCTATCCAACCCCAGTACAGCATTCCTTCAATGGCTGATGCTGGTGTTACTTTGCAGTTCTTTTTAGAGTATGAGCCCTTTGAGAACAGGGGAGCATCTTCATATTTAACTTTGTTTGAAAACCACTGTGAAACCTTCTGCAGAACAACCATATGTAAATGTTTGTAGTCATAAGGAACAGCAAGCGAGTAGGAGACTGTGCATGTACTGTTGTGCCAGGATGCAAGGAGGCTGGCTTGGTAGCTAGCTAGCTATGCTGCCTCGACCTCAAGCCAAGAGGTGTAGCTGCTGGCCTAGCTGGGAAGAGCAGGCTGGGTGACCTGTGGGGGAGGAGAACAGTGTGTGTTGTAAACCTAACCAGTAGATGAATTTACGATTAAGTAGCAGGGTCCTTGAGAACTCTGCGCCTAGACTGCCGACTGAGCAGACATCCAGCTCACCTTGTCATCAGCTTCACAGTGGTGAGCTGTATTTATTCTGAAATTATGCAATTTTTAATTAAAAATATGCATATATAATACCAATAAACCTAACTTTTTGGAGACATTTTTGGTGAAAAGCGTCCTCTATTTCCACCTTTTTGGTGATGGATATTGACTTTTTTCACCATCTGGACCTGGCAACCCTATTCACAGCAGTCCCAGAGTCCACTAAGACAAGAGTAACCCAACCAAAAAAAGAGAAACAATTTGTCTGTCAGGATTTCTGTTCTGCTACGATTACTTCTGTAGCAAATGGAACAGATATGCCCATGGTCAAAAGGGCTTGCTGTAAATAATGCAGTCTGGAAAATGCATTTTATCACATTTGCAGCCTGCCCTTTTTACATGGAGCTCAGGGTGATGTAAAGAGAAATATTGTATTTTATCCTTGCAATAGCTCTTTTGATGTAGGTTAGGCTGAGAAATAATGATTTGCCAAGCCCTCCTTATTAGGTTCATGATGGCTGAGAGGGGCTTGCTCAGGACTACACTGTATAGCTTCTAGCCATTCTACCATGTTTCCTCCCAACAAGAACAGGAGTTTTTGACAAAGGAGTAGTGATAATGGGGACCAGGAAGCTGTATTTGAACTAATACAATTTTTGTCATGGAGTGGAAAGTGCACATAAAGAATACACCAAATAGGAAGTCATAGAGCAAAGACAGTTTGTGTCATGAGCTTGCTGACAGATGGTCCAGAGCCATTAGCCATGCACTGTTGCCAGAAACAAAATTAATGGCGAGTGTTTTTAAAACCACAATTAAAACAATTTAAATTTGCTGCAGTTTTGGTAAAGCTCAGCTTGAATATGGGACAAGTTGCCAGTATGTATGAGAACAGGAACTTCATAAAGTTAGGACTGCTTCATATGTAACTTCTTGTGAATTATTATCATTTGAATTGTTTAGCAGGGAAATTGTTGGAGATGGCCTAGTTAATATCATTAACTCATCACTGAGGGAGGGTAGGATGCCTCCCTGTTTGAAGGAAGCAATGATTAGACCACTTTGTCCCTAGATCCCTCAGTGATGGATAGTTATAGTCTATCCATCCCTCGGTGATGGATAGTTATAGCCAGTCTCTAATCTCCCATAGCTGGGCAAGGTGACTGAGAGAGTGGTGGCTAACCAGCTCCTGGCAGTTTTGAAGGAAACCTATTATCTAGACCCATTTCTATCTGGCTTTAGAGTGGGCTATGGGGTTGACTCTGCCTTGGTCGGCCTGATGGGTAACCTTTACCAGGGAATTAACAGAGGGAGTTTTGGATCCTGCAGTGGCATTCAATATGATATGATGGATCTCCTGAATGAGTTGGGGATAGGAGGCATTGCTTTGCAAAAGTTTTGCTCCTATCTCCCGGGCAGATTTTAGATGGTGGAGTTTGGTGATGGTTGCTCTTTGAAATCGGAGCCATTATATGGAGTCCCTCAGGGTTCCATTTTGTCACCAAACTACATGAAACATCTACATGAAACCGCTGGGTGAGGTCATCAGGAGATTTGGTGCAGGGTGTTATGAGTATGCTGATGATACCCAAATCTATTTCTCCTTATCATCAATCATCATCATCATTATCATCATCATGAAATGGCATTCATTCCCTAAATGCCTGTCTATAGGTTGTAATGGGCTGGATGAAGCACAACAAATTGAAGCTGAATCCAAGCCAGACGGAGGCACTCATTTGGGGGGATTGGAATTTGAAGGATGAGTTAGATCTTCCTGTGCTGGATGGGGTTACACTCCCTCAGAAGGAACAGGTTCACAGCTTGGGGGTGCTCTTGGATCCAGGCTTCACCATGGTATCTCAGGTGGAGGCTATGGCCAGGAGTGCTTTTTATCAGCTATGGCTGACCCATCATCTGCACCCATTCCTTGAAGAGAATGATCTCAAAACAGTGGTGCATCAGCTGGTAACCTCCAGGCTTGACTATTGCAATGCACTCTGCATGGGGCTGCCCTTGTACATAGTTCAGAAACTTCAGTTCGTTCAAAATGCAGCAGCTAGATTGGTCTCCGTGGCAACACGGAGTTCATAAGTTCATAGTGCATAAACTTCAGTTAGTTCAAAATGCAGCAGCCATTATGCCTGTTATCAAACAGTTGCATTGGCTGCCAAGTGCTGGTTATCACCTTTAAAGCCCTGAACGGCTTAGGTCTGGGTTATCTTAGAGAGCGCCTTCTTCTGTATGATCCCCATCACACGTTGAGGTCATCTGGAGAAGTCCATCTCCAGCTACTGCCAGTACATCTGGTGGTGACTTGGAACCTTCTCTGTAGCTGTCCTGGCCTGTGGAATGCGCTTCCTGCAGATATCTGTAGTTTGGGCTCATTGCTGGCCTCCAAGAGAGCCCTAAAGACATACTTGTTTGTCCTGGCCTTCCAAGGTTTTTTAATTGTTTTTAAGTATTTTTAATTGGTTTTAAATCACTCTAAACTGTTTTATATTGTTTTAACCTGTTTGTCTTGAATGGTGTTTGTTCTTTATTTTACTTGTCAGATGATGAGGGAGAGCTAGCCTTTAGAGAGAGGATCACTTTTGCTACCAGATCCACCTGTGCCAGAGCCTGCTGCTGCTCCCAAAGAGGCTCCTTTAGGGGAGGATGGCAGTCCAACCCCTGTCTGCAGAATAAAACCAATATGGTGAGAACTCAGCCAAGCCGGAGGTCTGGAGATAGTTATTTAAGTCTGATGAAACAAGGATTTATTTAGAAGTTATAAACAAAATGGGAAAACCTGCAGCATATTCTAGCTGAGCTTATGGTTGAAGGGAGACAGAGACCAATCCACAAGTATCTCTGGGAAAGACTACTGAGAGACTAACCTGGGGAGAACAAAGATGGGAGGAGTCCTGCACTATCTATCTATGCTCCTGAAGCCCCTAGTGGTCATTAGGAGATATTGCTGCTGAAAGCTGATGCTGCTAGTCTCAACTCCAACATATTTTCCACTGCCACCTGAGCCTGCTGCTCCAGCAGAAACCTCACTGTCATCAGAACCTGCCTCTCCTGAAGTTGCTTCCAAGCACATGGAAGGCTTGGGGTTTGCCTCTCAATGGCTCTCGTCAGGAGGAGAGGGAAGTCAACACTGAAGCCTCCTCAGAACTCGCGATTTATTTGACAGTGCTGAGAAGGGTGTGCCCCCCTTTCAGACTATAAAGTAAAGTAAAGTGTGCCGTCAAGTCGATTTAGACTACTGGCGCCCACAGAGCCCTATGGTTTTCTTTGGTAGAATACAGGAGGGGGTTACCATTGCCTCATCCTGCACAGTATGAGATGATGCCTTTCAGCATCTTCCTATATTGCTGCTGCCTGATATAGGTGTTTTCCCACAGTCTGGGAAACATATCAGTGGGGATTCAAACTGGCAACCTTCTGCTTGTTAGTCAAGCATGTCCCCGCTGTGCCAAAGGCTCTCAATTCCACCTTGGCTGTTGCTGGTTAGACTTCTTGGGAGCCTAATCCGGCCCTTAATAGCCTGCCTTGGTTTCTGACTGGGTTTTGCCTTGCTGCCTGCCTCTCTCCATTAAGCCGGCTGGCAGCCCAACCACCAGCTCTGCTGTGGATTGGCCTTACAAGTAAGCAGCAGGATTTGATGTGATGGAAATGACTGCAGAGAGACGGGGATATTGGCAACTCCTTTGTGAGTTGAGTCGACACAGGCATATGGTGTGTCAGCATATGGTGTCCTAGGGCAAATGCTAAGGAGCCTACTAGACTCCCTCTAGTCTAGTAGACTGCCTCCTTCCCTGTACTCCTCTCAGAACCAACACACTATTATGCTAATTCCCACCACAATACCCTGGATTGTGCCAGGGGCATTCAAACTGAGTCATATTGCTGATCATGATGATCATCTGGAGCAGGGTTTATTAACCTTGGGGCCCCAGATGTTGGACTACAACTCTCATCATCCCCAGACATGGCCTTTGTGGCTGAGGATGATGGGAGTTGTAGTCCAACAACAACAGGGGGCCCAAGATGTTAAGAAAGCCTGACCTGGAGCGTTTTCCCGGACAGCAAGCTTTACCGCGGGTTTACTGCAAAGCTTTACTGCGAGTTTGAAATTACAAAAAAAAAAAAAAAAAAAAACCCAACTCTAAAAGTGGATTTTTTTTTACCCCAGATATAAATCAGGCTACACTCTAATGTGCAATGAAAAACCCAAATTGTGTGTGAAGTGCTCCCAGATAGCTTGCAGGGACTTCGAGGTACATTTGGCTGACAAGTGAACTCACACCTTCCATTCCGGAGGAGATGCAAACTAAAAGCCAGGTGTGAAAAACCTCCGGGGAAACCTGCCAGAGCCACCCAAGTGGCACTGAAAGGAATGTTGTGTTGCCTACCACTATGGACCACCTTTCAAGCCCACTAGAGCAGGCCCATTTACAGTAGTGAGAGGAGTGCTGCTTCCACTGATTTTTATCACTTTGGCCATTCATTAAGTCTGACAGCCCTAACTCCATGGGAGGGCCAACAGAAGGCATCTTGCTCATGACTCCCCTGCTCAGAGCTGGCGAGGGTCCTGCTTCTTCATGTCCAGAATCTTAAGGGTAAGGCAAAAAGCAAGGGATGGATAGGAAAGGGGGCAAGGAAGACTGGGAAAAGGTAGTAAGAGATGAAAACTGAGGAGAGCCTTTCAACTGCCTCAAAGATAAACTCCTCTCTGAAGCCTTTCCCAGAAGGCTTCTTTTTTCTTCTGAAACAGCTAGCCAAAGAGCTGTGGGAGCTCTCTTCAGCACTTGCAGCCTATTCGTAGTGTCACATATCACACCCTTTTAAAGGTATATTTGGTGAATGTTTGCTTTCAAAGAACCAAAAGAAGTTAAAAACGAACCCAAGAGGAGCAATTTTGTGTCCTTATTTTATAAAGAGTCCTTATTTTTGCTGAGAGCAGCACTTGTTGTTCCGGACATGGCCTTCACTTGTGCTCTCTTAGTCAAAACAATGAGGTCATTTGCACCTGACTTTTGCTTTGAATCGGGAGGAGGAAAAGTGAGAGAAAAATCCTTACACTAAGGCCTGAAACAGTGCGCTTGGGAGAGAAGGGCAACATCGTGAGTGGATACTAAACCAGGTTTGAAGACATACGGTATAGGATGGAGAAGTTAACTTTGAAAGTTTTTTTCTAGCAAGCCCTGAGGGGCGGGGAGAGGGAGAGGTTTTTATTCTGCTTTTGGAATCTTTTGATTTTGTGCTATTGCTACTGCCTTTTGAAACTGAAAACCTCTTCTTTAAATTTGGTGCCTTGACATGGCATCAATACTTGGGACTTGTACTTTTCTTTAAGTAATGTGCCTTGGCCTAATGCCAGTATCTATTTTGTTTGTTAATCGACAAATAAAGAGACATTAGAGGAGAAATGAATCCCATCTTATTTTTAGTTGTCTGAACTATGCTTGGATAAGCCTAGCTTAATACCACAGGTGTTCATTTTGCTTGGAGCGGAAAAGCCTAAGATGAGATAAAGTATATGTTCTTGGCAAGCACATGTATCTCTTGATCAAAAGTGTTGTATCCACAACGGTATTTAGACTCTAGGCAAGCCAGTGCCTGACTGAATAACTACAAGGACACTTATCCATAGCTTTAAAAAGTTCCAGCTATTGCTTGGATCCTGACAATAAAGTTGTACACGTGACCAAATATGTGGGTGGGGCGGAGGGCTGGTGGGGAGGTAGGCAGGAGCAATTTTGGTCCCCTGGCTCTGTCATTCACCTAACACATGATTGATGCTGTGGCAAGCAGCAAAGTAGGGAGCTGGAGGAGGAAGTCCTCTGGCATTCATCAATGCACCATGCCTGGAGCACAGTGCATTGAGGGAATCCTCCCTCAGCTGGCTGCTCTCAGCACCCGACTCTGTGTGTGTGCAGACTGTCTGCAGCCCATGCACGCACATTAACCTGAACCTGGCATTAAGGGCGTACTTGCACCCTTAAACCCAGGTTAAAGCCTGGGGTAAATTCCTGTGCTTGAGCCTGAGGCAGTGCTGAGATCAGGCTTAATCACAGTGGTGCACATGGGCAGCCCAGCCCAGGTTGAGCTGTCCAAGCCTTTGCTTGGGATTTGCGAAATGGCCCGAGGTCAAGCCAGTTCACGATCACACTGAGCCAGCTCAAGGGCATGCCCTCAAGCCAAACCCCCTGGGATTCTAATGGTTTTAAAATAATTATCTAAAACACTCACTGCTTGGTCCAGGGTGCTGCCGCGACCATGGGAGGGTGGTCAATGACATTCCCCCCTCCCTCGGCCGGCCTCCCACCACTCTTCTAACGGCCATTTTGGCCTGTTTTCGGGCCTTTCCGGACCTTGCTCCAGTGGCAAAGGCCATTTTGGAGGCCACTGCACATGTGCCCTGGCCATTTGCATGGCCTGGGTCATGACCCAGCCACACAAATGACAATGGTGACCTTCAAAATGGCCGTGGCCACTGAAGGGCTGGAATGGTCTGAAAATTGGCCCAAATGGCCCATGGAAGAATGGGGGAAGCCTAACAAGGGGAGGGGAACACATAATTGGTGCTGTACTTTGTTTATGGTAAAATATGCTGCTCATTTGCAATATTATGTTATAAACATTATGGATGCATTTTTATTATCAAAATGCAAGCTTTTATTTAACCATGAAGAACTATAGCTACAGACAATATAGTCAATATAGTCCAAAATTACCTACTGAATTTAGTCGCATAGCGCATAGAAGTAGTGTGGGACACTGGCTACCATTTATTAACATTCAGTCTCCAGACCATATTGAAATGTCTAGCCTTGAAGTTGTTTTAGCAATATTATTGTAGCAAGATTTGGTTATGAAAGTTTCAATTTTTCCCCTTAGGAGGAAAAAGGCAGCAGAACAGGTTGCTAAATTCAACCCAAGCCGTCAAAACAGAATAACAGAAAGATCGACTTTTCAGTATGAAATATAAACATTACTAGTTTTGAAATATTTTTTTAAATTATGCAAATGAAAGAATACATGGTTTTAAAGGAAGATATTTTCTTCAAGCAGTGGTTGTCCTAAGCTCCATGAGTTAATTTCAGGAGTACCAGGTATATCAATACCTAAATAACTGGCCCCAGTGCCTGAGACCTGGTTGCTGAAGAGAAAGGAAGTTGGTTTATCTCCTCATTTGCCACTCTGCATGGGAATTGACCCATACCGACCTCTTTTTACATTCTTTAGGGTGTACACAAAACATTGGATGCGAACTGGTTCATATCAAACCGGGCTGGTTCAGTATTTTGATCACAGACTGAATTGGGGCTGGTTTGGTCTGTGATTGAACCGAACCAAGCCCAGTTAAAGCAGACCGGTTCTACATCGAAGGGAACCAGGCTGATGGTGGAGAAGGTAATGTAAAATACTCCTTACCAGCCGGCGCAACTGCCAGTGCTACCACTTGCCCCCTCCTTGGCACTGCCCAAGCACATGGAGGTCCGTACTTACCAAGTTACCCATGCAGCGGTGGAATGGTTTCAGCCTCTGTGAATGCATGGAGGCCATTTGTGTTGCCTCCACATATTAGGACTAAAAAGATGAGAAAATAGAGGATTGAGGCTAGTTGTCCAATGATAATAAACAGGCGTTCTACTGGTTGGCTGCCAATTCATGTTACTACAATAATGTTTGAAATGAGGGCTCAAAAAAGTAGTTGTGAGAGGGATCAAAACATATTACTTTTTTGTTTGAAGAAGTGGGCTTAATATTAGGATTAAAATTGAGAATAAGAGAGCTAAGACAGATCATCATCTGGTGGGGTTTAGTTTGACTGCTCCATATGCCTTCTGCAGGGGTGGTGGGATGATTAGGATGGTCCACCCCCGGAGGCTTATGGATCCGCTAGGATTCCAGACGGCCCTTGGAGAGTTTCCAGTGTCCAGAGCTGGTGACCCTGTTGAGGCCCTGGTCGATCACTGGAATGGAGAGAGAGCCCAGGCTGTTGACATGGTTGCTCCTAAATACCCTATCCGGCTTGGTGGATCCCGATCTGCTCGAAGCTTATGGTGGTGAAATAACTCAGACGATGGCTGGAACGACACTGGAGGAAGAGTCATGTCGAATCTGACCGAACACGGGCTAGAGCCCATTTTAGGGACTACGCCGTGGCAGTGGGGGCGGCAAAGAAACGTTTTTTCTCCGCCTCCATTGCATCTGCTCAGTGCAGACAAACAGAGCTGTTTCGTGTGGTAAAAACATTGCTCAACACATAACCCCAGGTAATGGGGGAGGAATAATCTACAGCTCATTGTGATCAGTTTGCTTGCCACTTTGCAGATAACGTCTCTCTCATCCATGCTGATTTGGACTCCAGAGTTTTGGCAGTTCCGGCAGATGTGCCTCTAGTACCATTGGGTCCCGTTGTGTTGGATTCTTTTCAGTTACTGTAGCCTGAGGATGTGGACAAGATCCTGGTCAGTGTGCGGGCAACAACATGTGCTCTTGACCCTTGCCCTTCATGGCTAATAAAAGCTGCCAGGGAGGGTAAAGGTAGATAGTTGGAGGTGACTTTTAATGCTTCATTAAGGGAGAGCAGGATGCCACCATGCCTCAAGGAGGCAGTGGTAAGACCATTATTAAAACAGCCCTCCCTTGGTCCCTCCGAACCTGGACTACTATAGACTGGTCTCTAACCTGCCCTTTTTGGGCAAGGTGATAGAGTGTGTGCTGGCATCCCAGCTGCAGAGGGTCTTCGATGATGAGGATTATCTGGACCGTTTTCAATCTGGCTTCCACCCCAGGTATGAGACTGATACTGCCTTGGTCACTCTAGTGGATGACCTATGCCAGGAACTAGACAGGGGGAGTGCGTCCCTGTTGGTTCTGCTGGACCTCTCGGCGGCGTTCGATACCATCGACCATGGTATCCTTCTGGGCAACCTCTCTAGTATGGGAATCGGAGGTACTGCGTTGCAGTGGTTCCGGTCCTTTCTTGGGGGGAGGGTCCAGAAGGTGGTGCTGGGGGACTACTGCTCGGCTTCATGGCCACTGGCCTGTGAGGACCCGCATGGTTTGGTCTTGTCCCCCATGCTGTTTAACATCTACATGAAACCACTGGGAGAGATCATCCGGGGACTTGGACTGAGTTGTCAGCAATATGCGGATGACACTCAGCTCTATCTCTCCTTGTCATCTGATCCTAGGGAGGCGGTGGGTGTCCTGAATCGGGGACTGGAGGCCGTGATGGGTTGGATGTGGGCTAATAAACTAAAATTGAATCCGGACAAGGTGGAGGTACTGTTGGTCAGTAGGAGAGTTAATCGGGATGAGGAGATTTTACCAGTTCAGGATGGGGTTGCATTCCCCTTGAAGGAGCAAGTACACAGCTTGGGGGTACTACTGGACTCGGCTCTGCTTTTGGAAGCTCAGGTGGAGACGGTGGCCAGGGGTGCCTTTGCACAGCTTCAGCTAGTGCACCAGCTGCGTCCCTTTCTCAAGAATGCAGATCTGGCCACGGTTACCCATGCCTTAGTCACGTCGCGGCTGGATTACTGTAACGCGCTCTACGTGGGGCTGCCCTTGAAGAATATCCGGAAACTGCAGCTAGTGCGAAATGTGGCAGCAAGGGTTTTATCTGGAGCTGCCTGATGGGAGCACATCACACCCATTCTGAAAGAGTTGCACTGGCTGCCAGTTCGTTTCTGGGTCCAATTCAAGGTGCTGGCTTTGACCTTTAAAGCCCTTAACGGTTTGGGCCCAGGGTATCTGAGGGACTGCCTGCTCCCAAGGATTGCTGCCCGCTCGATGAGGTCATCTGAGGGGGCTCTGCTCCAGGTGCCAACAATGAGGGAAGCTCGGCTGTCGTGCACTCAGGACAGGGCCTTCTCTGTTGCTGCCCCCAGACTCTGGAATGCTCTCCCAGTGGATGAAGGCCATTCGCTCCTCATACTCCATCACAGTTTTTTGAAAGCTTGTTAAATCTTGGCTTTTTATCCAGGCTTTTACATGATTGTTTTTATTGCTGCTTCTATGTGTTTTTACCTGTGTATAGTTTTTATGCTTGTATTTTATAGGTTTTAAATTTGGTTTGTTTTTATATTTTTAGCTTAATATTCTTATTGTCATTTTATTGTATGTTTTTTTAACTTTTTTAAACCTCCTTGAGATTGTTTTTAATGAAAGGCAGTATATAAATTCAACAATTAAAAAAAAAATAAAGACCTGAACTGAACCAGTTTGACAGCACATGGTTCGGTTTGAATTCAATTCGAATTTGAACTGAACTGTGTGTTCTGTTTCATGCAGATCCCTACTTGGTGGTAAGAGCCTCAATTCACTGCACTCCTGTCATGGTGCATTGAGGGATGCCAGAGGACTTCCTCTTCGACTCCCTGCTCTGCTGCTTGCAGTGGTGCCCATTGTGTGCCACAGCAAGCAGCAGAACAAACAAGGGAGGGAGATTGTGTGTGGGGAGGCAGGCAGGAGATGAATTGGGTCATGTGTATGGCCTCAATTTATGTGTAGCTTTGACCCATGATTCCTAATTTTAAGCAGCAGCCACACTGTGAGAAGAGTCTCCAACTAAGAGAATACAATTTCCAGGAGGGCTTTTGTCTTAGTGCTTCTCAGTTAAGTACTGCCTAGGCTGGAAAAGCTGGGGAAGAGATGAAGGTGAGGATTTTGCTTCTCTGTTTCGGCAAACTGAGGTCTTTGCTCCTTCCTTCTTCTAAGCAGGATCCTTAAAAGTGTGGCTGGCTCATAATCTGTACAAAACCTTCTGCACCCCTGGTTAATACATATGAGCAAATTCTGTTTTTTCCCCTTTAAAAAATGAAGCAGCTTTCTGCCATGCAGACAACCTCTTCTTTAATATTTTAGTTAAATTAATACCATGTGGTAGAATGCCTCAAGGCTATGAACATAGTTCTCTTTTTCACTTTGATTTAACATATTGGAACAGCTTGTTTAAAGACTATGAGATCATAAGACATATGTAGTCTTTGAGGAGGAGGCCATTGGGGTGGTCTCATCAACATATTGGTTCATGTTTTACTTTATTTGCCAGGTCATGGAGGTCATGTGAGGAATGTAACTTTCAAGAAATGTATAACGTAACATCATCATAACCCACACAGATGTTATATCTGAAGCTGTACAGACTTCAGGGCTTATGCTGATTCCTTTCTTCCTCTCACCTCTAGCACAATAAAGTGAGCAGGGGATGGGCTGATCTACCTGGTAGCTGAAGAGAAAAGAAGTTGGTTTATCTCCTCATTTGCTGATCTGCATTATGGCCAATGGACTCAGATACACCATCTCAAAAATGCTGCCCTTTCAACTGCAATGTATGTAAAACCCAGAAAGTACACAAGCTAAGGACAGTGAATGGAATATAAATGTAAATAATAACTAATAATAAATAAATAAATAAATAATATTCCTGATATTAAATACCTTGCTATTTTGTACAAAAATGACATCAGACTCAGAAGTTTGGAAAGGATCCAGAATCCATCAGTTCTAGCCACAAGATAAATCAACCAGTGGTTGATCTGGGTTCCATTCTGACATGAGAAAAGTTTCCCCCCCTCTTTCTTACCATACATGTCAATGAGTAAGACCATGATTGTGAATAACTATTTACCAAGTTAACCCAAGTAATAATAAAATTCATTTCCATGTCATCAATTATCTGGTTCCTGGTTGTAATGGTTCCTGATATTCCATAGGAACTGGAAGAAACCCATTCCTGGATCCTTTTGGCCACAAATTAGGCACTGTGGCAGAGGTGGGGGAAAACACATAATATCCTCCAGAAATGTATTTAACTGTTCCCTCAAATCATTATTTGACACCTCTAAGATTAAAAAACCTTCTTCTGCTTTTATATGTCCGTCAGTTCTCACCACAATAATGATGTCAAACAATTTATCTAGGTTCGATGTCAGCTTTACAAGGTTGAAGTTTACCAGATCTCCCCTGCACCTTTTCTCCCCACTTCCTTTTACAACAGGTACAGCCAAGCACTAAGGTTCCATTCTGGCAAAACCCTGCTGTTGGTAAATTCACAGTTGGCGAGGCATTAAAGTCTATGGGAAACAGGGGTTAGGGGAACCATGACTGCAAAAAGACCTAAAAATAAAGGGGAAGATTTTAAAACGGCTTTTAAAAAATCACAAAAAGTCCTGCAATATCTCCAAGAGTCACCAGGAAGAATGAGCAGATCAAACCTCTGGAAATTTTTTGAATTCCCCAAAATCATTCAAAGGCATTTTAAATTGGCAAGGTACAGCAAGGTCAGCAAGGGTCTCCAAGAGGAATGAGCAGATCAAACCTCTGAACCCCCACCCCAATCTTTAAGAAACCTCGCCAACCACTGATACTCGGGTTGTGGTTGGCAAGACCTGTCACAATTTCCCATTCACATATACTCAAAACCACAGTTGGTAAAACCATGGTATGACTGTATTGCATTCTAATTCACTGGTAATAAGATACACATTCTTAGTTACACATGTCAATTAGAAGATCAACAATTTCAAATTTCACTAATTGAAATCTTGCATGGTACTATATTAAATATTGAATATTTACAAAACTCCAAGCAGTCTCTGTCTGCTAGGTTGTCTAGAAATCTAATTATCTTCTTGAAAGAGGACACCTGATTACTGTGAATTGGTATAGTATATAAAAGCCCATGTGCTTCCTCAAATATGTATATCATTTATAACCATATTATATAGGACAGTTGTTCATAACTTGCAGTTATCTCTGTGGCTTTTATTTCCTGTTTTGAATAGAAATTCAACATGTGTTCTTTACTAGTCATAAGATATTATCTCACCTCTCCAGTATTAATTTTTATTAAAGATCTTTGCTAGTGGACCTGCAATTTCATTTCCTTGTTCTTCTGGGAACTATATCCTCCTCTTTTCCCATTTATATACATTTTTTAAAATCCATTCAGAGGTATTGATTTTCATAACCACACACCTATACTGCTCCTAAACCGCTAAGAGAACCACCAACTAACCATTCATTTTTATTCTGTGAATGAAAGCTAAATCTGCTTTTCCAGAATCTATTTATTAGCTATGTTTTTAGCTAATAAGTAACCATCAGGGTATGTTTTATACTGGAGGCATGTTTGTGTGATACCAACAAAGAGGTTATCGTTTATTAAGGCTGACATTCCCTCCTAGGAGTATGTTAGAACTACTTCAGGCAGATTATCAGTCTAGCAAAGCTGGCATTTGCAAGAGCCAGAACGCAAGAGCTAGTTGCATATCAGATCAAGCAGAGCTAAATGTAGGGGAGTGGTGGTGGCAGCAACAATCTGATGCTGGTTAGGAAATAATCATTTAAAATATTGTAGAATGGACTGGCAGAGGAATTAAAACATTTGGACTCACTGGAGTAAGATGAAACTGATCACGTACTACAAAACAGTCCATAAACTAGGCAAAATGGAGCTGTGGAAATTAAAAAATCGAATTTGAATGCACCTGAAGTCCATTAACTAAACTTCTGCTATATAAAACTTATGACATGGGATAAAAGAGATCACAGGAGTATAAATAACACCTGCTAGTTCTTTACTCAAAATTGCTAGCTTTCACAGGAATCATCACCACCACCACACACACAGAAGAAACAGAGGGTTGAGCAAGTCATGCTCCATTCGACTTTCACTTTTCTCCATATCCCACAGTGAATGCTACTTTGGAGCAGAGGCAAGCATGAATGGATGGACTTTAAATATGTGATTAGTATGTTTTTCTGAAACGTGGCCCCAGGAAAGTGTGCATTCATACGCGTATTCAAGCCATCATAATGAGAAAGCTGGAGAGGATAGGGAGGAGAGGGATAATCATTTCTCTCTTCCTAACTTGTCTAAAAACAAGTGATGCATGAATACTTCCAAAGACTCAAAAAGACGTTCAGCTAGTCAAATGATGTGTGGTTAAGCTGAAGAATATATTAACAAAGACACTAGTATAAATTTAAAGACTGCAAGTGATGAAGGATCACTTCATGAAGAAATGATATGGTACATCCAACATATTTCCTCCAGGCCATTAACTGCCAATTTGTCATTTTAGTGAATGTAGCTGGATGGTCTCACTTGCCATTGCTAAAAAAGTATCGATGAAAGGGATATTTCCAAATATTGGAATATCCATCTGTTCACAAAGGTTGCTTCCACATTTGTCATTTTCTCTAAAATTGACCTCATTCATACACTCCACTATTAGTGTCAGTCCTTATGACGGTCTTTGACCAACAACACAACATCTAAAACAATATAAAATTTTAAACATAGCCATATTAATATCATAAATTGGATCTAACCTTTAGCAAGCAAAATGTGACACACTCGTATTTTAGAGCAACAGAATTTTGCAACTGTGTGTGTGATAGATGAATTCACATCTATAAGCAAATAGTTGATGTAGAATTCATCCAATCGACCTGGAAGATTATGTAAAAGAAGGTCAATTAACCTTCGCCTAAGCTCTATATAAAAGACACACCGCAGGAGCACATGTGCAACTGACTCAATCTCATCAGAGTTACAGGGGCAATATCTCTGCTAAATTGGAATTCTGCTGTATCTACTAGCTAAAAATTCTGAGGGGAGGGCATTCATATGAGCCTTGAAAAAACCTGTCTATGTTTGGGAAAGTAAGTAGAAATAGATAATCTGCTGGGCAAGTTCTCCTCCCACAATTGAGCAGGAAGAATGACCTAGATGTCCTCAACAGGTCTTTCTGAAACTCAGTATCCCAGATCCTTCATTTAATAAGTTATTTGGCCCTGTCCAAGCCCACAGAAAGGATTGCCTTAGGTGAAAGACCATAGGTACTGAATTTCCTGACAGTTCTCCCAGCAGCCCGAGCAGTGCCTATCCAATAGTAACACAGGGAGGAGACCAGAGACCAACCACTATTAGCGAAGATCCATAGGATGCTGCTGCCAAACCATTGCATTCCAATATTTACCATATGGTTCTCTTCCCCACCCTCAATACCTGCTATGTGTTGATTTGTCTTGTCTTTAAAATATAGTTTCAGCACCATCTTATCCACCATTGCAGTGTGGCCTGGCAAAGTGCTATTCGGGCATTTTTCAATAACCTGTAATTATTTAAATAAAAATAAAAATAGAATAAATGACTGAGGGGGTGAAGCTGTAGCTCAGTGGTAGAGCATCTGCTTTGCATGCAGAAGCCCCCAGCTTCAATCCCTGGCAGCACCTCCAGGTAGGGCTGGGAAAGTCTCCTGCCTGAAACCTAGGAGAACCTGCTGCCAGTCCATACTGAGCTAAATGGAACAATGGTCTGACTCAGTATAAGGCAGCTTCCTATGTGTCTATGTAAGATAAGTGTGTTTTCATTAATGCTGGTGGCTGACAGAGAATGGAACACTGAAGGATCTATATCAAGTAATGGGGCTAAAGTGGTTCCTGCTTCCCCTACTGACTGGTAGGGATGTGCACAAATTGATTTTTGCAATTCCATTCAAGCACGAATCTGCTGCCCTCAAATCTGGCTTGATTCCATTCAAATTGATTCAATTTGATTCAAAGCCAAGTCAGTTCAGACAAATTTTTAAGGGCTAGGGGTAACCAAAGAGGGTTTGGTGGCAGGGTCCCACGGGTGCCAATTGCCACCCAACCCCAAAGGAATTGGGCAACGGGGTGAACTTTTAAGAATTTTTATGTGTTGTGGATTCTAGGGTATAAAATGACTTCTTCATACGGAATCCCTAAGAAAAAGTCATTTCACAACCCAGAATGAATTCACAGTGTAGATTCTCAGTTGTGAAGTAAGTTCTTCATAGGGATTCCCTAAATTATTTCACAACTGAGAATCCACACAAAAAAATTCCTAAAAAATCATCTTTGGCAGTGATGGCAGAAGCTTGAAGGGGTCAAAATGGAGATTGCGGTGGACAAAACAGAGGTTTGAATCACTGAATCAATATGAGCTTGAATCAAGGGTGAATAGATGTGACCTCAAATCTGGTAAGCATCCTCAAGAAGGATTCAATTCGAGAGCAAATCATTCAAATCACCCAGATTCGAGTCAAATTGGTTCAGCCATTAATCAATTCACACATCCCTACTGACCAGCCCTTTAATTAGCTGTTTCCTGAACCAAGTCCCTCCTGGACCAGTTCAGAAAATAACCAATTAAAGGGCTAGTAGCTGGGAGGAGCTGGAATTACTTTATACCACACCAAAGAGGCAGAGTAGTATTGATTGCAACCTTCAGTCTTAAGCACAAGTTCTAGACAGTACTATGTTCCAATGAACCAAATGAGACTTAATTTTGATTAAACATACTTAGGATCTTGCCCCTGGGGATAGATACTGTGGGAATTGCTAAGTGGAGTATAGCACCATATTAAATGTTATGGTGATGCACAGTTTAAATTCTGCTTCCAGATTATTACAAAACCACTGTTGCCTAAACAGAATTTTTAACGTCCTTTCCACACTGGGCCTTTAGAGATCTAAAGGCCCAGTGTGGAAAGGACGTTAAAAATTCTGGACAGAGAATGACAATTTCTACAAATATGTTCACAAAGACTATAGGAATTGTATTTGCACACAGTATATTTTTGCACACAATCTATGTTTAATCAAAAGTAAGTTCCATTTTGTTCAATGGACCAATATATTTGAGACTAACATGAACTTGAAAGAGAGAGCATCATGGTGCAGTTTTTACATAAATTGTTTAATTAAATGAGCAGCATTTTTTAAAATCAACCTTCAAATCAAATACAGTGGAACCCCTGGTTTAGATGTAAATTTGGATTTTTAAAATAATGCAAAATAGAGCAGTTCATGTATTTAAAAACATTGCAATTTGTTTAAGACCAACATAATTCCTCCAACATTCTGACAAGATGCATATACATAAATAGTCTGTCCTGAGTAAATTTGGAGATTGCACAGTTCTACTTGAGCAAATCGTTTCTAACAATGCATTTTACTTTCTTCCATCTTAATACATGTAATGTGCATATAAACAAGCTGCTGGTTTTTCACAAGAAGCAATTACTCTGATGCGGTTTTGTATTTCAAGGGAAACTATGTGGTCAATCTTCCTCATGCTAGGTTAGAAGAACAATATGGTGCTTCCTTCCAAGCAGTCAGCCATCCAATGGGGGAATGATTGCTGTTGTTTGTGTGTTTGTGACTTTTAATATTCCCCTCTCTAACCCTATAATTCTAGGAGAAGCTTACAGATATACCATATCAAAAAATGTAGAAATGGTAAAAAAAATTTTTAAAAAAATTAAAATAGCAATCATATCAGAAATAAATAAATCAATAACACAGGTCAACCAGCCATGAGTAAAAATAAATAAATAATAATATATATTTTTTAATACAGATTTTCTGAAGGACAAAAGGCTTGCTCTACAGACTGCCATGTCCACATAAGGTGACTTCTTACAATCCAAGATATGTCAGTGCTTGATGCAGAGACCAAATGTTACTCCCTATAGGGAGGATAGGCCTGGTCAGTCAAGTGTGTGTGTGTGTGTGTGTGTATACGCACACACACATATCACCCTCCTTCTGTCTATACAACTTAAGCTGGGTATCATTGGCCCTGGAGGATGGCAAGGAAGTGTCAGCAGCAGCTGCACTTGCTTATCGCCAGTTAATGTACAAAAAAACCACAACCCTTTTCCACAGCACTTTATTTATTTGCTTGCTTGCTGCTACAGATGAGCATTGCTCTTCCAAAACCCACTGCACAGAAAGAGACACTCTGGGGAATTTGACTCACAGTATAGACTCTCACAATTTTACTTGTAGAGGACCGAAGGAAATAGTCTCTGCTGATACACGTTTAGTTTGTGGCATACTTTAAAGTGACCAAAATTACATATTTCAGAGAAAGTTGAACTATTACACAAGTAGACTGCATGCACAGCAGTTTTGTCCTAACCCACTTAGCTAGTAGTTGGCTTGTGCCCTGAAGCGTTAGATTTTGTATGGCTTCCAAAATAACAATGCTCAAGAAGTTGTATACTCATGTAACTTTATCTCATTATCCTCATAAATGACCAATCTCCTTTTTAAAAAATGCTGAGCTCTTTGCCTCTATAATTCCTCATGGCAATGAAGAATAATACAATTGTTGTTTCCAATTTAATTGAATGTTCCCTTGTTCTTGTTTTGCAAAACAGGAGTGTCCAGTCTTTAACTTACCCACAGTGCATAGTGCAATCTTGTTCCTTTAGATCAGGGCTGTTCAACTTTGGCCCTCCAGTTGTTTTTGGACTACAGCTCCCATAATCCCCAGACACAGTGGCCAATAGCCAGGGATTATGGGAGCTGAAGGCCAACATCTTCAGGAGGGCTGAAGTTGAGTAGCCCTGCTTTAGATGCTATCTGTCTAAACAAAAGGCTGTAAAGACTTTTTAAGGCTACAGACTGCTGGCTTTGTGTGCCTGAGGCAGGGTGCCAAATGCTGCCCTCTTTGTGTGCACTCTCCTCCCCTTCTAACCCACTTTTTATTCAAAAGCAGGGGGCAGGAGGGCACCTTGCCACCTTTCTGGTGCCCCAATAATCTGCTGCCCAAGATGACTGTCTCATCTTGGCCTGTGGAAGCATTGCCCTGGCCATAGATTGAGATGATAACTTAACATGCTGATGACTGTACAGTTGGGATCAAATTAAGTGGTCTGGATGAAGACAAGGACTCTCCAGCACACACTATGGGAGTGCTCACACAGACTAGCAGTGTGCAAACCGGATCGAATCTGAACTGGTTTGACACTGAACCAGTTTGGTTTGAAGGTTCAGGTTCAAGCTGAACTACCCCCGGTCATGACCCGGCAAGGCAGGGTCCCACTGTGCAGGTGTGCAGTGGCCTCCAAAATGGCCTCCAAAATGGCCACTGAGGGAATAGGCCTGGAAAGGGACAAAGATGCCTGAACCAGGTGATTTTTAGGGAAAGGAAGGCCAGTGGGGGGAGGGGAAACCTCCGCAAACCCCCTGCCAGCTTGGAGAATCCCCCTGGAGGAGGTAAGTTAAAAAGAATTTCTTTTTTTAAAAAAATGTTCATACACACACACACACACACACACACACCCCGCAACTGAACCAAACTGAACCAAACTGGGGGGGGGGGCTTCGAAGGGGACCAAAACCAAACTGGCCCATTGCGGTTCAAGTTCAGTTCAAACTCAAACAGAACTGGGCCAGGTGATTTTGTGCACACCCCTAACACAGCACATACTGGCCAAACTGGCTTTACTGTTTCCTGCCCAGCAGGTGGACAAGAGGAAGCAGGTTAATCAGTGAATGAATTGTCCTTCATGTCTTGACTAAAAATTGCAGAATCCAGTAGCGGCCCATATGGGTCGGGAGGGAGGGGTAATAAATGAGCTGCAGGTGCAACCCATGCTCACTCTTCTCCCCCTGGCTCCATTCTTCTACCTCATGTCCCCTGCTGCCATGGTAACCCCAGTGCTCTAGCTGCTCATTCACCCAGGTTGGAGAACTGGGCAAATAAGCAGCCCAAACACCTGAAGTTAACACGGCAACAGTGGAGGCACACTTGCCAGCCCCCTGCTTCGCCCATATGGATTTTTAGATTGTGAGCCCTTTGGAGATAGGGATCCATCTTATGTATATATGTATGTATTTATTTATTATTTATCTATGTAAACCTCTTCGGAAACATTTGATGAAAAGCAGTATATAAATTGTTGTTGTTGTATCACTACTGCCAGAATCAATGGAATAGTGTGTGCTCAGTTCCAGAATTATGGCCAGTTATGGTCATGCTGTTAGGGCACTTCCAAACGTTGACTTTCTCCAGCTATGAGGACATACCAAAACAGGCAGACAGTGCCACAAAGCAGGAACAAATCAAAAGCCATCAGAAAACAACAACAAAAGATAACATCTATTATAATCAATTACAATACAAATAATCAATTTAGCTAGTATTTTTTAAAAAATTCCTTAGACCTGATCTAGTTTTCTTTTTTCTTTTTGTGTCCCCATGTGAAGAGGCGCAAAGCATGTTGGGACTGAGATTTATCCTACTTGGGTTATCTAGTCTTCTGCACCTGCTGGATTTTGGATTATTCCGCTATTATAGTATTTTTTCTGCTATTGTAGTGCTATAGTAGTGCTTATTCAAGATTTTCAATAAAAATATTTTATTTTTTAAATAGTTCTATCCTGCTTTCCCCTTTGAAACACCCAAAGCAGTACACAAGAAACAATTCCAGAATGACATCATGAAACATAATAAAAATGCATCGATCAAGAAGCAGCAGCAATGAATATGAAACAATATTAAGCCAAAAGAAAAATCATATATGGAAATTTTTTTAATAAATGTTTTCGTCTGGCAGCAAGAAGCATACAAGGTGTGGAGCTGCCCGACTTCTGCAGGGAACGCATTCAAAATGCCCTTAGCCTGCCCTCAGTACAGGCTAGGGTATGTTCCAAAACAAAAACTGGACATAAAAATGTCAGTGTGACAGTCAAGTTATCTTTTTATTTGCTCATGGGGAAAAATTGTTTGCACACAAACATTGGAACACAAAAAAGTTGGAGCACTTTTTAATGCCTTCCTGAGGCAATTTGCCTCATAACTACATGCTGTAGGGATAACTGCCTTCTCATTTGCTCCAGATAAATGAATGTATATGCTGAAGTACTGTATCCAAGTAAAATCCACTGTAAATAGCTCTAAGAAATCATTTGATTCCTAACTTTAAAAGAGCCTTATGGGATTTTTTTTCCTTGAGAACTATCTTTGTCTTTTGAACAATGAAAATGAAGATTTTGAAAAAGAAACACCTTCCTTAAATTACCTCAGGGTATCTATTTCTTGTAAACATCTTGCAGAAAATGGGGTCTCGAATAGAAATATACATGGAAGTCTCTTTGACTTTTCATGTGGTGTTAGCTGTCTGTCTTAATGTAGAATAACACCTTTTTTAAAAAAATGCAGTTTGCTTTCCCCCACCAAATCAGGGAATACATTCAATTTTGTAGAACATCTCATAATGGAAAATCATTTTTTCTTCATTACCAGAAAGTTGCTTTGTTAGATTATTATTATATTCTGAAAGTAGCTATTCCCCCCAAATTTTGCCTGGAAGTTTATTATCTACTCCTTTTCACGGTTAACAAGCCTAAACAGCATCCTAAGGCAGGCTTGGAGCTGCATGTTAATTAGGCATCTCTTGTCAGGGATAACTTACAAACAGCAACAGAAAAAGAGCTGTTCCGATAAGTATGCAAGGGAAAACTGAAACCTCTATAAGCAGCTGGATAGACCTGCTAGGCAACTTGTGAGCTGGAGCATACACAGAATCTCACCAGCCATTTCACCCTTGCTGTGGTCACATATATGTGCATGTGTAGAACATCACAGCAGCAGCAGTCTTCAAAATGGGACCTTAAGCATGTTATGCCACCCTGAGCATTCTTCTTGCACAGGAATAGTGATTCTTGGGATGTGAGCACTGCAGTTCCTCAGGGATGTAAAGTATTTATAGAAATTGTTCCTGGATTTTCAGTTTTATTTTATCTTTTCCTGGAAAATGTCCCTAAGTTACAAGTGTGAGAACTGAGAATTCTAAAGCATTGCTCTCAACATCGCACTAACTTCTTCTGACCATTAGAGGTATGAGGAGCTATGTTAGTTGATCTCTCTAGGTGATTTGAGACTAGGGATGTGCTTGAAAAGTTTGGGCACCTCTCTTTCAAGGCACCAAAATGCTTCAAGCTGCCCCAGCCAAATAGTTGCAGTGGGGGTGAGCTGGTCACTTTAACTGGAGGAAGGCAGGTCTTCCCTGCTGCTCTATAGCTCCTCCTCCACCGCCCCCCACCCCACCGCCCCAGCATGGCACTGTTTGTATTAAGCAGCCAGGCTGTGTGCCTGAAAAAGCCATGCTGCTTGGGCTGCATCAATTCCCTGTTCCCAGCAGCCTTTGGGCAGCGTCTGGAAGGAAATGGCATCTTAGCATATGCGGATGCCATCTTGGATGTTCTGCAACCAGGGAACTGATGCAGCCAAAGCAGTGTGGCTTTTTCAGACACACAGCCTGGCTGCTTAATACAAACAGCACTGCACTGGGGCAGCAGGGCGTGGTGGAGAGCAACACAGGGACAGGCAAGACTTGCCTTCTGTTGTGGCCACTCTGACTACAGCATTGGACCCAGCGTGACCAATCCAGACTTATGTGAAATCCAGGCCTATGTCTGGAATTCAGATGAAATGACCCAGATCTCATGAATTGCCCCTGGACAGATGGTAATTGCTCTGTGAAGGAAGAGGTAATCCAGCATTGTTTCTCAATGTTTGTGAAATGGGAAATCAAGAGACAATGGCCAGGCTTGCTTTCCAGTCTCACACATATCCAAATGCTATCACTATGGAATGCCTTTACAGAGGTATGGCAGGAAGATTTACACACCCTAGCAATTTGGATATGTTGGTGCCCAGCTCATTCATTTTGAATCAGAATTTATAGCCCAGTGGGCCAGGTTGGGCTCTGATCTTTGCCAGTACTACTGAACTCCTTGCAACAGGAATTCAAATGGAGTAAAATGATTAAACTCCTAAAAGTTGCCTGAGCTTACTTTCAGGTAATATCTTTTGGCTAAGACTTGATCTTGCATTCCCTCTTACAAAAGTCTATGTTAATCATTGGTGATTGCTCTGCTTTGCCCAAAGGGGATAATCCTGTCTCTTTCTGAGTGGTATTTGCTATGTTGAATTAGAAGTGTTGTTATATCTGATTGCTGTCTTTAGAAATTCCACCCTAGGTAGATGCACACAAAAGAAAATGATTTAATTGTTGTCTCACACCTATAGCTGTGATTCTTCTTTACTAACACCTTTTAACACTCTCGGGGGACCAGGTGCCAGAAAAATCTGGGGACAAAAGAAGAGGCCCATTTGCAAGCTCAAAGATGCAGGTTCGCTTTGTGAATGTCAATAGAACAATACTCTGCCCAAGGACAGTTAAAAGATGAGACCCAGATCACCCTGGACTGAACTAATATCCTGAACTAATATTAATAATTAAAAGACAATATCCAGAAGGTAACAGCAATTAACACCTTTTGTGATCCAGGAAAGAGGATGATATTTTGAATAGACTCTATGGAGATAAAAAGATACAACTATAAAGAATTGAGCTTACCAAACAAAGAGCTAGTAAGCTTTGCCTAACCATCAGATCTTTGCTCAAGAATAATCCTAGAGTTTTCTGCTCAAAGCTGCAGGGCTAAAGTAGGAACTCTTTCCAGGGAGAAGGGACTGTCTGTGACCTCTGCTGCGCAGTGAGAAGTCAAGACTTCCCCCCAGTGTTTTTGTCTTCTTTCTGCCTTTGTGCCCAGACTATACATGGTCACCATATAAAGAACTAGTCGTGTTGTGACACTGGTGGAACAAGCCTAATTTCCTATGCTAGCTCCGGAGTATATCTAGTATACAAATCAGGCTTGGATCACAACACTTCCTTCAGTTGAAGTGACCACTTCCCCATCCCCTAATGCACACAAAACACTTTGGACATATCCCTAGTTAAGACTCAGTTAGAATTGTTCAGTTGCTAAATGCTAGTGCCTTTATGTTGCATATGTCTCTCTCAGTATATTTTAGTATCTTAATAAATCTTTATTTGTGTGTTTTTTAATTCAACTTACTGTCTCCAGATCATTTCTTGGGTTAAACCTCTAAACACACTATCATTTCTTGAGCTAAACCTCTAAATCTCTAAACAAACCAGAGCATACTCTGCTGTGTCAGAACTTTAATATTTCTTCTCATAGCCCTCAAGAATAAGAATACAGAAAAACATCCTGCTGGATCTGAGCAAGTCAACATTTTGTTTCCAATAAGACATCCAGAGGCCGAGGCAAGAAGCCTTTCTCAGTTGTTTATTCCTTTCACTAATATATGGAATTAAAAGGTAGTTTTGGATGTGCATTTAACTATCTTGACTCGGCCATTTTGTTCCCCTTCCAACATTACTATTTTGTCAATATTTTAAATGACACAGAATTCCATGCTAACTGTGGAAGAAGCCACCTTTTAAAGTGGTGACTCTCTTAGGGGAAGAGCAACTGTCTCAATCCAACTCCAATGAAACATCTTCCCAGTGTCTCCCTTGTGTTTCTTCTCCGATTATGTGCCCCTTTGGACAAGAAACCATCCTATTCTAATTCTTTTTTTCTATGTAAACCGCTATGGGAACTTTTTTTATTTTTAAAGCAGAATACAAAATGTATTATTTTTGTCATTGTTATTTTGCCAGGCTTGCTAGCCACATGTGATTATGCCTCAGCGGGGATGGCAATTGTTCTGAACAAGTAAAAGGGCTCGTTACTTGAGGTGCATGCCAAAGACTCAAGTCTTTTTGTACAAAAGGTGATTCTTTGACCAATGTTGATAAAAGGATTATGGGGTAGGGGGGCAATCTCAACAAATGTTCTTAAAAATATATAGCTTGTTCACAATTTAACTTTGAATATACCTCTTTCTGAACCTTGCTGAATATTAACCGTCTCCTTTACCTTCCTTCTTTACTAAGAGTTAGGTTGGCACTAGAACTACCATACTAAACAAACTATGGCACACTGCTTTGAGAACCTTTGTTGAAAAGTGATATATATTATTTGTTGTATTCGCACTGTCTTAAGTTGTTCATTCACCCCTGAAAAGAAGCCATGAGGTGCAAGAAATACTTATTCCTAGGAGTTAACTGAGTTTCAGATAATGTCATGTAATATACTTAATGACATTCTGAAAAATTGCAGGAGACATATTAGCATGTTTATACTGACTGAAAATGGTTTCCTTAGACCACTGTCTAATGTAACCTACCAACGTTCCAGCAAGATGTTCCCATTCTGTTTCATTGTGTCTTGCCCACTGAAGGTTAGCACTGCTTTTTCAATAATACTTTATATTAAGATGTTCCCCTTCCCCGTATACACCTTATGCCCTGCAGGCAGATCATAAATTCTTCAGTAGGTGAAATAAAAATCCTTGAAATTGAAGAGATGCCTGGGAGGGCAAGAGGGCGAGTACTGAGACACTGGGATCTCAATGGGATATAGAAGCACTACCAGATGCAAATTCATTTGCCCTGATTTAAATAAGATATTAGCATATTAGTCTTCCATTAGCTCTAACACATAAATCAAGTAGAAATGACCCTTTGTTTTACTTGGGAGAGGAGAATGAAATATATGCCCCATACAACTTCTGCCTCCTTCACCTTTTCTCCAAAAAGAAGTAGATTTTCATAAAGTAGTTAAATGAAAGAACAATATTTCAGAGCTCTGCTTCCTGGGGCTAGGTTCTGTCAGGTTGGGGAATTAAGCTCATTAGACTACTTATAAAAACTTTTGGGGGAAGATGGTGATGAATGGCTGCATCTGAGTCACTGCAGGTATCTTGATGGACAGCTTAATGCAAATGTAATGCAGTTGTCCAACCTCTCTTTCCCTTGGCTTAACAGTATTGTGACAAAGACTCAGACTTTGTCCTGTGTGATCACTCTGTTGTATAATATATATACTGGTGACACTCATGTCCCTAACCTCAAGAGATTGCACTACCCCATCCCCGCTTGCTGCAGGGCACTGCCCATAGAGTTCTTCATTTAGAACTATGACTACGTTGAACCAGTGTTTTGCCATGGGAGGACTATGTAGAACCATGTATTTTGCTACATTCTCTTCTGATAATGTGAGAATGTACGAACAACAGGGTAGGGTAGGGGCCAGAATCACACAGGAAGAACAATACTGATGTCAAAGGTTCTATGCTAATTGATGCAATGAGTAGCCATTCAGACATTCTACCCTGGAACTGTGTGCCAGGAAAGGGCAGTATGTGTGTGCTCATTCCCCCCATCATGTCATAGGTTGGGTTGGCAGAGGGCATGATCCAAACCAACCCTCTTAAGAAGAGCAGAAGTGAGACTATGAGGTGAGTCTCATGATCAATGAGACTCACCTAGTGCGGGTTTGCGGGCTTAGCTGACTTTCCCTGCAGACAATCATTCATTCTGACCTGGGTGGCCAAATTGTCTGCCTACACGACTGCTGGCTCCGTCATTGAGCCAGCTGGGACTGTGGGGATTGGGGGCCGCGCGGCCCCTGAGAGGTCCAGGATGCCCCGTGCGAGTACGCAGTGCATCCTGGAGAGACCCCCAGGGCCGGGAGGCTTGTTTCAGCCTCCCAGCGGGGTCTCCTCATGTGTTGCCACAGCGCTGAGCCCCTCTGCAGCAATACATGACCAAAAAACCCGGGTTAGCAGAGCGCTAGATATAGATATAGATATAGATATAGATATAGATATAGATATAGATATTTGTTATTAGAAGACAAGCTTTATAGTACAATGCAAAAATGCACTCTATCTTCAGTATTTCTTTAGAAATGCAGGGCTTTAAAAAAACGCCCATATATCTACATGAACATATGTATGCACACAGGACTTTTGTTCAAGCCTGACTATGAGTAGTTGTGGGGAGGGGGCGTTGCAATCCTCTCACTATAATTTTGCTCTTCCCCTTTTGTCATTGTGCACACACAAAGCACACTTGAAAAGGGCTATAAGTGTTCCAAAGTTTTGAAAATAAGTTCAAAATTGCAGACATTCAAAAGGCACAGCTTTTGTTTGCCTGACCAAAAAGAAATAAAAATAAATAAAGACTTTGTTGCATTTATGTGAAGTGGGATATTCTTGGGCAGTATCAAAATGGTAGCATCACATTCTATTCTATTCACATTAAAATAGGAGGAAATAGTAACAATTCATATCTAAAATGTATATGAAATGTTTGTTTTTGAGAATAATGCTTTGTATGCTTTGTAAAAATAAATGTAAGCCAAATTACATTCCAAAATGCACATACCATAAAGCATACCATCCACTGACATTTTGAGAGCCATTTCTCTTAACTCCTTTTATACACATTTTGAATGCAGGCAATATTTATTTGTCAAAACATCGATTAATGTTTGTGCCATAGATTTGCCGGGAATGGAAAATTTTCTGCTTTACTTTCACAGTCATGCCACTGCACAATTGGGGTGAACCTGGGAATACATTTTCTGCAAGTAAAATAGGTTTGTGTCTAAAGGACATTTTATCACTTTTCTGCACCAGAATATGTACATTCTAAACTACCTGGGATCATTTGCAGTGGGCTCTCTGTGACACATGTTAACAATGGTCTTCAAGAACATGCATCATTGAACAGAATGAAGCAAGCTGACACAATATGACACTGCTAATGAAAGCTGAAAGGCAGGAAAAAATAGACCATTTTTGGGATTCAATCTGAAATGATATCAATAGATGAAGGCAGATGGAACTGTGAAATATCTGCAGATTCCAACTACCATCTGGCCACAATTTATTATCCATCTGATTGCAGGTTATTATTATTATTTGTCTGCTATCACTAAGCACTTGTTATTTATCTTGTTAAACCACTTCTGCTTTTAACATGAAGACCTTCACACATTTTGGCAATATATAATTTATGGAAGTCCTTTTAGTGTCCTTAGCTTTATTCACCCGGCACCTAAAAGCAAGCATTGCTCTCAGCTTAGATAGCTGATTAATTAATTTCTACCTTCCACTTCCCTGGATTGCAGCCTTGGGTTGCAGGTTTAAAGTGATAAATTCACTGCAGGATTTCATTTGTCAAACTAAATACTGCAAATTTCTGAAATGTCTTTTAAAAAAAATTCCTGCATTTAATAGTTACTCTTCTCAAATCCTCCAGAAGCTAATATCTGGCTTTTGATGTGAGTGTGTGTGTGCATGCGCTTGTGTGTAAAAGCAGTCTCACTGTGGAACTGTCAGTGCAAATGACAGTATCCCAACTGCTCACACTTAGTTTCCCTGCATAGTAGGGATGTGTGAACCGGTTTGAATTCGAACCAGCCTGGTTCGACGGTTCAAATTTGAACCAAATTCGAACCGAATACAAACCGGTTCGATCCTAACCAGTTTGGATCGTTTCGAACCGGTTCGGATGTGCCATAGGGGTCTATAGGGTCTGTATTCATTGAATAGTGTGTCCTCCATTTTGTGGCTCCTTTCTTTCAACTTTTGCTCCTGGCCTCCATTTTGTGAGGCTATTTTTCAGGCATTTCATTGGCTGCACTATTGATCCTGTGATTGGCCAGAATGAGTCTTGCGCTCTGGTAGGCTGTTGGCTGTGCCATTGTTGAGAGCTGGCACCCTGTTGGCCGGGGGGGAGGAGTGCAAAGGTGGGGGCTCCCAAAGGAGGGAGCTTCAAACCTATTTAAACCAAGCCTCTTGCCTGGAAAATTTTCTTTGGCTGCAGTTGTGGGATCATAATCTCTGGACCTTGCTTCGTTTGCTGGTGTCTGTAATTGTGAGTCCCTTGACTGTGTGTCCTACCACCTTGTGCTCTATGGTCCATCTGCCCTGTCTCTGTCTCTTCTCTGTTACTTTACTTACTTTGTTCTTAACTTTTCCCATATTCTTGTTGTTTTTCTTCTGTTGTCCTTTCCTCATCCTCCATTTTTTCTTTCATTCCTCCTTTATCATTTGGCTTCCCCTCCCCCACCCCCATCCATCTGCATTGGTTTCATTTAGTGCTGTTTTATTATTTGTGCTTTGTTTTTGTTCCACCTTGTCCAATTTTTTAAAAAAATTGTTCTTGCCTGTGCCTGCTTCTCCCTGTCCCTGCTGCCATCCCATCTCCTTCCTAATCCATTCCCTCCCACCCAGGCCAGGCTCGGGGCCTAGGCCCTGCAGCCCGGCCTGGTCTCCCTGCCCTGTGACCCTCACCTCTCCTGTGTGCCACATCTGCCCCTCTGCAAACCCCCCCCCCTCTATTTTTCTTGCTGGCCTTTCTTTCATTGATTATATATTGTTTGGATTCATTCATTCATTCATTTGGATTGCTTGCTGCTGCTGTTGATTTATATATTTTCTGCTTTGATTGAATTATTAATTTGTGTGTCCCTTGACTGGGCCTGCTCCTGCTGCCCCCTTTACTCCTGCCCTCCCCCCTCCCATCCAGATTCCCCCACCCCACCCCCACCCTCTCTGTTGCTGCTGCCTGCCCGAGTTGGGCTTTTCTAAGGATTTTGTGTTGCTGATTTACAATACAAATACCAGTTATTTTGGTCTGCTTTTGTTCCTGAGATTTTTGCCTGTTTTGCTGCACATTCATTTTCTTGGGTTTCTGTTGATTGAGTGTTTCCTTCCTTGTGCCCCTTGGGTCCTGGCCCCCCACCCCACTCCTGCTGACCCCTTTGCTCCTGCCCTCCCCCCAATCCAGATTCCCATACCCCCACCCTCTCTGTTGTTGCTGCCTGCCCAAGTAGGGCTTTTCTAAGGATTTTGTGTTGCTGATTATATATACAAATACCAGTTATTTTGGTCTGCTTCTGTTCCTGAGATTTTTGCCTGTTTGTTTTGCTGCACATTCATTTTCCTGGGTTCCTGTTTATTGATTGCTTGCTTCCTTGTGCCCCTTGGGTCCCCCCCCACTCCTTCTGCTGCCCCCTTTGCTCCTGCCCTCCCCCCATCCAGATTCCCCACCCCCACCCTCTCTGTTGCTTATTTGTTGTTTGCTGTTTGTTGCTGCCCCCTCCCCTTCCTCCCTACACCCCCTGCTGCATCAATACCCCCCACTCCGTCCCCCCTCTGGTCTCTTCTTGGGCCTGCTGCCCCTTGCCTCCAAACACCCCACCCCCCTTGCTACATTGATACCCCCAACACCCCACTCTGGTCTCTTCTTGGGACTGCTGCTGCTGTCCCCCCCTGAATCCCCCCTCCCTGCTACATCACACCTCCACCCCCCCTCCGTGCTGCTCTCTCTCTCGCCAACCACCCCCTCCGTGCTGCTCTCTCTCTCGCCAACCACCCCCTCCATGCTGCGCTCTCTCTCTCTCTCTCTCTCTCTCTCTCTAGTCCCTCTCCTTCTTTCATCCACCCCTTCTTCCCACAGCTGCATCCACACAGTACCACCACCGACCTCACCTGGTCCCTGCTATCGGTTTTTGTTTTTTTCTTAAAGTATTTCATTTCATTTGTCTCTGCTTGGGGGTGAGTTGAGTAACACAAATAGTGTTGTCTCCTTATTTCTGCCCCTCCATCGTTGACCCACCCCGGCTGCCTGTGCTCCGTGCAGCCGCCCTGTCAGTGTCCCAGCCCAGGGGTGGCTGGCTGGTGCGTCTGTGACCAGCAGTGTGCGGCAGGAGAAGGACCGGAAGAAGAGGGGTTAGTGTGCGTGTGCAGTTGTGTGCACCTTTTGTTGTCCCCTTTCCCTAGTTGGCGGTTTTAAATAGGGACACCCCTATTTTGAAATGCATTTGGGTGTGGGGAGGGACACTTGGAGATGTACTGTTCTTGTGTGCTGCTGAAGAAATTGTTGTTGTGTTGCATGCTTTTCTTGCTGGCTGTTTCTTGTTTTAACAGGTTCCCCACCCCACCCCAGGTCATTGTTGTTATGTTTTGACGATATATGATATTCTATCATGTGTTTTGCTTGCTTGCTTTGGGTGGAGTGGGTGGGTTTTGTTAAAGTGCAATTTTTTAAATAGGCAAGGTTGCTTGGTACCCCAGTATTACTTGAAATCCACCCCCCAACCCAATCCATCCACACACTGTTCAGTTCACTAAAGAAGGGTTTCCTTTGATTTTCAGGTTCCTAAGCTTTGACTGCATCCCTCCCCCCCATAGGTGCTGTGCCCTCCCCCCATCTTCCATTTTCCCCATAATCAAAAGACTTGCAATCCCCCCAAACAACTACTCCACATAACTGCCCGTGCCACCCACCCAGGGGTCCACCCTTTTCCCAAATTAAAAAAAACAACCATCCCCAGTTGGTGTCACACCTGACCCACCCCAAGTTCAAAAGGTTTCCCTCACCTACCTCACTTCAGTTGGCTTCCCCCTGCACAGCAAAAAGTCTTCCCTTCCCCCCAATTAGCTTTTCCCCATCAAATTTCCCTCCCGTCGCCTCCCAATTAATTGGCTTTTTTTGCCTCTCCCCCCCCCCCATCCAAATTATTTTTTGCCCCTTTCTGGCCATCCTCGAAAAGTCTCCCACCTTAAGAAAAAGTTTAACATGTCTGACCAATGCGAGCACCGTGTTGCGTCCAGCGCTCACAGAAGGTTGGCAGGCAGAGGTGGGAGAGGCCAGGTGCGGGCTGTGCCTGCGGCGGCTGTGGCGCAGAGAGGAGGGAGAGGACGCGGGGAGCCAGAGGATACCCCGGTCCTCCCCATTGCACAATTCTTTGCCCCAGCTGAGGGTTTTGTCTGCAGGCTCGATTTCCCCCAGCCTGCTGCCGGCAATTGCGGCAGAGGCACTAGGGCTGTGGCGGGTCCCTCCTCGGTGGCACCAGTTGCTGCTGGGGCACCGCCAGTTGTGGTGGAGACTGTTGGTGTGGGAGAGCAGGTAGAGGGTGGTGAGGAGGAGTTGGTAGAGGAGAGGCCTGCCTCTCCTCTGCCAGTGGAGCCGGGCCCTTCCTCTCGCATGGAGGGTGGAAGGGGCGGGTTGGGTGGCAGCAGTGGGCAGGCAGCGGCGGCCACCCCCCCCCCCCAGGACTGCAGCCACCCAGCCAAAAGAGGCCTAATAAAGCGCCCAGGGCACAGGAGGCCAAGGGCAGCGGTGTCTGGGAGCATTTTGAGGTCCCTGAAAAGGCCCCAAACCATGCCCACTGTGTCCACTGCATGGTGCAGGTCAGCTGTGGCAAGGATGCAAGGCACCTGGGTACGACACCCATGTGGAGGCACATGGCACGTCACCACCCAGGCCTCCTTGGCCAGGCTGGCAGCGCTAGTGCGCCTTGTGCACCTGCCACTAGGGCGGACAAGGTCAGTGTGCCTGCTCCAGCCAAAAAGCAGGCTACACTGCCAGTCCAGCGGTGGACACAGGTGTCGGGCAGAAAGCATACTGTTCGTGTGGATCATCATCACCTCGACCGGCTCATAGGGGAGATGATTTCCACCGATGACCAGCCGTTTCAGGTGGTCGAGAACTCCAGCTTCTGCCGGATACTCCAGTACCTTGCGCCCGAATACATCATCCCCTCAAGGACCACGTTCAGCTGGAACGTGGTCCCCTCCCTGTAGTGCTGGTGCTGGGAGCTCGTGTCGGCTGGGCTGCGTGAGGCTCCGGCTGGCACCAGCGTGCATTTCACAACTGACCTCTAGACCAGTGTCAGTGGGATGCACGCTGCTTTCCTGGCCCTCACTGCCCACTGGTGGGTCCGGAGAGTGAAGGGACCTCCTCGGGCGATGCTTCCAGGTCCGGCGCAGCTCCCGCTGCACTACGGCACAGGTGGGCCATTCTGCACGTGGAGATGATGGACACGAGGCACACCATGGAGGAGGTGGCGGCTGTACTCGACCGCCAGATAGAGGAGTGGATTGGCGGGTGTCCACACCTCTCCAGGGGATTCATTGTCACTGACAATGGATCCAACGTTACCGCCGCTGTTGAGACTGTCATGGACTGTGTGAACTTACGGTGTATGGCACACACGCTCCATCTGACCGTCAGGGATGCCCTCGGCCTTAAGGAGCTGAAGGCATCCCAGGGCCAGGGCCGCACCCCCCAAGGTGCTGTTGCTGCCACAGCCATGCTTGTCGAGAAGGCTCGTAAGCTGGCCGCCCACTTCCACCGCAGCGAGAGGTCCAGGAGACTGCTTTGCGCAAAGCAGGATGCCCTTGGGCTTCCTCGCCATCTCATCCCTACGGATGTTGAGACGCGGTGGAACTCCACCTTCCTCCTGTTCCAGCGCCTGTTGGAGCAGGAGAGAGCCATTGGCGCCCTGGCGAGGGATGAGTCCTTGGCCGTCTGCGACCTCTCGAACACAGAGTGGAAGCAGATGTCTGAGGTGGTGTTGGCACTCGAGCCCTTCCAGCTTGCCACGAAGGGCTTGTGTGCCAACACCATTCCCTTGAGCCAGGCGCTGCCCACAGCTCTGGGTCTGGAGAAGCTGGTGGGCGAACTCCAGACTTCTCTGACCATGCCAGAGGGTCATGCTCTGGCTGGGAGGCTGAAGTATGGGGTGGCCAAGCGGCTCGTTGGTGAGTTGGGAAGCAGGGAGGAGTATGTCCATGCTTGTCTCTGCAACCCAGCCATCAAGGGCAATGTTGTTAGTGCCGGCGACTTGCCCGGGTGGAGGGACCTCCTGGTACAGAAGGTGAGGCAGGAGGAGGCCGCTAGGGCCTCCATTGACCAGGAGGTTGGTAGTGGTGCGGGGGCAGCCCCCGCCGCCCAACCTGCACCCAGCAGCAGCATGGGCAGCCAGCTGGCGTCAGCTTCCCCTTCCTCTTCCCAAGCAGTGTGGCATCCCAGGCAGCACCAACACAGCAGCCACTTGCTCCTGCCGTGAAATCTGCCCAGTGGTTTCAGCGGGTGTGCCTTGGTGCCTTGCCTGGTGTGCGGGAGGCTCGACCTGCCAGGCCCCCCTCCAGTGCTGAGCAATGCATTGCGCAGTACTTGGAGGAGCCTGTGGAGGAAGACAGCTTGGACTGCACACAGTTCTGGGCGACCCACCGCCATGTCTGGCCGGACCTGGCAGTGGTTGCTGTGTGCCTCCTCTCCTGCCCCCCAACCAGTGTCCAGAGCGAGCGGGTGTTCTCACATGCCGGGGATGTGGTTACACCCTCTCGCTCCCGCATGGATGCTGGTCTGGTGGAGCAGCTGGTCTTTCTCAAGATCAAGCTCCCCCTGCTTGGCTTTCCCAAGCTGGAAGTTGAGCTGGGTGAGTGATTACCGTGGTTGCCCCATGGTTGGTCACCTGCCTGGTACATCCTCTGCGCTCATCCCTCCCCTCCCCCCTTCCACCTCTAGCTGAGCTGACATGTTGGATTCTGAGCCGTGCCAGCCAAGTCACAGTGTGCAGTGCCCACACACCACAAGTTCAAGTAGTAGTAGTGCTGCGACTGGCCAAACGTTTACAACACCCACGCCCACCTAAAAAGAAACCCAATGCTGACCACCACAGGCCCTTATCTCCACCTGTCAGCATTTGGGGACCTGGCGTGGGCACGGCACACACACCTAAATTAGCACAGCCCTAATAGTACTAGACTTTCAGCGGCAGCGGCAGGTATACGTTCTGTAAATATGTAAATAAATATGTTATGTTATATTAAATAACTATCTCTCTTAGAGCTTGCTGGCTTTACCTTTCACCCACTGACACACATTCTATTCTTTCCAATTAGATATTATTTAATGCATTAGAAAAACTTTTTAAAAAACCCATCACTCCTATCAATCCGGGGATGCTTGGGAGGGACTGAGGCCATTTTTGCCATGGCCCCAGACCCACTTTGGGGGTGCTGCCACCCCACAGAGGCGGGTCCGGGGCTGCCCCAAATCCCCATTCTATCCAATGGGATTTTTTTTTTTCAAAAATTCACCAATAATACTAGGAGCAGCCAATTGCCTTGGGATTTTTGGGGTGGAGGACACCCATGGGTGCCTACCACCCACCCCTGCTTTTTGCCCCTAAGTGCTCCACATAGGGAGTTATGGGCAAAACTTGAAAATATTTTAAAAATTTGTTTAAAAAAAAATCAGAGGGAGTTCCAATTGATTTGAGGTTTGGGTGGTAGGTGGCACCCAAGGTTAGCTTTCATCCTAGCTACTTTTTGAGGTTTGAACCAGTCCAAACCAGTTCGGTACGAATTCAAACCAGTTCGAATTCGAACCGAACCAGGGGGTGGTTCGAACAAAACCAAAACCAAAACTGAACCACCCCCTCCCGGTTCGAACCTGGTTCGAATACAAACCAAACCGGGCAAACTGGTTTTGTGCACATCCCTACTGCATAGCTCTAGCCCTATTTATTTCATTCCTTTAATAACATAATTTCTAACCTTCCTTACACCTAGATTTGAGAAAAGCACATGAAAAACAAGCAACCTAATAAAAGCCTGAAAATACAACAGAAAAAAATAGAGCATTACTAGAATAAAGACAAGCAATGAAATGCCTGGGAGAATACACAGGTCTAAGCTTAGTGCTGGAAACATATCAGGTTGGGTACAAGGCAAGCTGTTCTGAAGACGACATTCTGTATCAGGGCACCACCACCACACACATACCCTGAGAATAGTCTCTGAACCAGCTCTTAATGAGCATGCAAGTTCATGTTGTAAGGAGGTAATCCTTCAGGTACAGCTCTCAAGAATACAAGGCTTTAATGGTTAAAACTAGTGAGTTGTGCCTGGAATGGACTCCAAATATTGTAAGCATGAGTGACTAGAAACCACAGCAACAACGGAACAGAAGACTACGAACATATCTATTTAGTTATAGGCAGAAACTACAAAGCTTGGCTCAAGTCTGAATTTAATCAACACACAACCAAAGTTAGTGGTAGATCAGCTACATTACTTGCACATTCAGTATTTTTGCCTCAAACTTTATATTGGGTTTCATGTTCAATAAATCAGATATTTTTTACCAGGAGATTTAATTGCTCTTGTCTTGTATTTACTCCATCCCCTTTCCTGCCAGGTCCCACACTTTTGCCACCCTACTCACTAAAAGCCAACAGGACCCAACAGCTGATCTTCTAAAAATGCATGACTCCCCCCCCCCCGCCCCGGACAGTCAAAACGCAGTAATGGCTCCTTCTAGGCATGTGCGCGAACTGGTTCGGCTGTCCTTTTCTGGAAGTCTGGTGGTTTGGCAGTTCTTTTCCGGAGGTCTGGCAGTTCGTCTGGTTCGGTGGTGGTGGGGTTATCTTTAAGGAACAGGGAGTGCTCTTACCACCCACCACCACCATGTTTCCCCTGCTGGCACTGTGCCCAAAATCACTGGCACAGGGTGTCAGCATACCCTCTTGCTGACCCAGTCAGTGTCAGACCAGAAGTGGCCAGTGTGTGTATGTGTACATGACACTTCCGGTCTGACTGGGCCAACAAGAGGGTTTGCTGTCACCCCGTGGCAATGATTTTGGGCACAGCACTGGCGGGGGAAACGTGGCCAAAGCAGGGTTAAGATCACCCTCTCTTCTATTTAAAGGTAAACCTCCACCACCACTGAACCCGCCATCTGCTGGTTTGTGCATATCAATAGCTCCTCCCACTTATCTGTTATTTCTAAAATAAACAAATTCATACCTAATGTGAACTTTTTTTGTGTCAGTGTCTCCCCCTCTCTTTGTGTGTGTGTGTCTCTCTCTCCCTCTTTCCCTCTCCCTCCCCCCCTGCATTTGCACATAATGCAGAAGTGCTGTTGAATGGGCCAGTGGTTCCACAGATGTTACGTCCAAATGCAGGGAAATGGGATTAGGCGTGGTGACGGAACCAAGGGTTCAGATTTGGAACTCAAATCTGAACCCTCGGGTTGTAGTGAGTTTTGTTACTGCAACCCAAGGTTCCAAACAGCCTGTGGTATGTCTGAATTCAGAACCACAGACTGCTTTCCCTGAAACCAGAGTTGAGGGAGGAAGCTCCTCCTCCCATTTCAGTGTGATTGGCTGTGTAGGCTGTCCTTCAGTCCTCCAAACATGGACACACCCTCTGCCCTTTTACCTGGGTGTTCCTGACACATCACTTCTGCTCCTTGCTGCTGAGTCAGCAATGAACAAAAGTGCTTTGTGCCTAGCAGTGATGGCAACCAGAAAGGAAGGAAGGAAAGGAAGCAGTCCATAGACTTGTTGGAGATGGAGTTCCAGTACATCAACCTTTTCCACCAACTATCCTAATGACCACTAGGGACATGGGAGCAGAGGTAGCTGGTGAGGGTCTTCTTACCTGTTCCTGCTTGCCTCTGCTCTATGACACCTGCTTTGAATCCTCAGGTACTTCCTGTAGTGAGTCAGTCATCTTCTTTTCCTCCTAGAGAGAAGATGGAAACCTCTCTCTCTCCCTACCTATTCATTATGTAGCTGATAGATAGGATAGGTCTTTCCTATCTCAAATGTACTTCACCAATAAATCAATTTAGTTTAGACTCCACAATGATCTCCATGCATGTTACTTAAATAGTTGCAACAACTAAACTCTGCACTCTGTAACTGGAGTGGTGGCTTCCTTGATGCTTTGCTAAATAATTACCCCAACAAGACTTGGGCTAGAATGCAACCACCATAGAGCTTGCTTAGCTAGAGTGGTGCTGGTGGCTCTGTAGAACCTTGGGCCGCAGCAGAGCTAGGAAGGTGGAGGAGCTAGCCACTTCCCCAAATTTGCTCTCTGAAGCAACATGCTTCACTCTACTGCACATTATGGCTAGCTTTGAATGCTGGATGAAAATAGTGGGCCCAAGCTATTACAAAGAAAGTCCCTGTCACACAGCTGAACATTCATGAGCTTGGGTAACTTTACATTGGATTTAAAATATTGCCAAGAATGTTGTTATACAGCTCACTTGCTCTCCTCCCTGCCCCCCACCACACACACCATTGTAACATTCAAACAGTCATAATTTTAAGGGTTAGACTTCTGCAAGGAAACACAAAGTTTACAGATATCCTGTCATCTGTACTCACTGCTGAACAACGAGACAGCTGGATCACAGCAGATGACGGAGGGGATCCATGTTTGTCATCAAGCAGAAGAAAGAAAATAAATCACAGACATATAATTTCCAAGAGGCCAACTAATAGACCTGGCATAAACAAACTGAGAGTTTAATTTGATATATGGTGTCCAAGAATGAATCATGACAGTAACTCTGCTCAAAAAATCATAATTTTTCCAAGTTATATGGGCATGGTTTGACTGATTTCAGTGGGAAGTACACGAGGCCCCAGATTTTCATTGCCCTTACCTCATATAAAGTACCTGGTATTCTACTTGTGAAATATATGATTTGTGAGTTTCAAGAGCCATTTTCAATCTTTTAACCCTGTGAATGCAGGGCAGACATTACAGCCTTGTAGCATTTACTCTGAGGTATGTCAATCTTATTCTGGGGAGCTGCCATCTATCTTGATATTGGGCTTAGAGGTGCCACCAAATGAAATGTGAAGTGATCCATTCATTGTTTTAAGGGGAAAGATCACATATCTTGTACTACAAAAATAGTTTCTTTTAGTCCCTATCTGGGCAAGTGAGCTGTAACCAGTGGCTTGGAGGTGTCTCCAGTGGCTTGGAGAAGCCAGCAAAGGATGTGACCATTCAGTATTAAGCAGCTGACAACACAAATACCTAGAGAGGGAATCATTTTGTGTAACTAAAGAGGATGCTTCTGATAAGACAATGGAATTTAGAATCTAAAAAATGGAAAGAGATTGACTGGCAAGCAGTGGGGTTCTCTCTGCTGGCCAGAATGTTGGTTGTGAATGTAAGAAATTCAGGTTCCATCCATTTTTTAAGCCATGAAGCTTAAAAAATGGGCAAGTTGGTATCTCTCAACCTTACATTTCAAAGGGTTATTTTTCTTTAAAACTGAGTATGCCAGTACTCTGAGCTTCCTAGAAGAGAAAGGAGTGAAATAGTATTAACGAGTGAAGGGACATTGCATGGAACCAGCACTTGTGCCTGCTGGCTCAGGTGACAGGAAAGGGAGCCAACACTGGTATCAGATAGCCTGGTTCAGCCCAGAGCTTACTGATATTGGAAGGATAACACTATTGGACTTCAAGGGATATATGCTGGCAGCAAAGAACTGGGATTGGAATAACACGTGGTCCAATGCTCAGAGCCAGGATGGGGCTGCCTATACAAGGCCAAGCGGGAATGGAAGTTCCCTGATTCTTACAATGTCAGTTTGTGCCTGCATTGTAGAGAAAGTGTTAGGGTGAAATTGTTCTTCTGCAATCCATTTGCATTCGATAAAGTTGTGTATGTGTGTTTACCTATATGTAACTTTGTCTTCCTATAGGGAGCAAGTAGTGACTTTTTGTCACTGATGAAAGTTCTATCTAAAGTTCTTAGATGTCACCTTTAAGGTGGCTAAATTCTGTTCTATTGCAGTACTGTTGCGGCAGCGAGCTTTTCCTTGATTAATTTTAAAATTTTTATTGATTATTTGTTTGTGGATATCCATCTATATATTTAAATATTTTACTTCCTTTTTGTATTTCTTTATGCTATGAGATGTTGTTATGTTATGTTATGCTGACCTTGGGTAGCAAATAAAGAACTTTGACTTTGTCACTGATGAAAATCTTTGCAAGAAGTGACTCAGCTTTGCCCTACATTTTATAGTTCATTAGTCTTCTGTTTGCTCCAGATGTAAGTTATAGCGCAATTCAATTCTCAAGCTACATTTTTTTAAATTACATAGTGAAATGTTGACTATATTGATGATAGTTTACTGTGAGTCTAATGTATACTTCTTTACACTGTTTACCTTTGCAAGCTTTATTAACTGAATGTGTAATTTTAATCTTTTGCGGTTTTATATACCGCAAAGGTTATATAGTACCTTTGAAATAAAAGTAGTCCTTTCCTTTTGTTATATCTTACCTTTCAGTTTACAGATTCTTTTAATTACGGATTCAACAGGTTTAACAGAACATGGTCTAAATGTTTCTGTGCCACATCCTAGCAATCCTAAACATCTTTCATAAGTAACTTCTGTCTCTTCTTATGCATTAAATGGGGTTTCAGTGCAGCACTCGCAGAGGGTTTTTGTGGAGCCAATGCAAGAGGAGTGTGATAGGCCCCATCATTGGACATCTGCCAGAGGTGTAGAAAGATTGGTTGTAGCTCTGGAGCAGCTTTTTATGATGGGCAACCCCCTGCCTGCCTGCCTGCATGTCTGCCTTCTTGTTTACGACCTGCCTGGCCATCATAGGGACATAGGAAGCTGCCATATACTGAGTCAGACCATTGGTCTATCTAGCTCAGTATTGTCTTCACAGACTGGCAGCGGCATCTCCAAGGTTGCAGGCAGGAATCTCTCTTAGCCCTATCTTGGAGAAGCCAGGAAGGGAACTGGAAATGTTTTGCTCTACCCAGAGTGGCTCCATCTCCTGAGGGTAATATCTTCCAGTGCTCACACTTCTAGTCTCCCATTCATATGCAACCAGAGTGGACCCTGCTTAGCTAAGGGGACAAGTCATGCTTGCTACCACAAGACCAGCTCTCCTCTCCCAGTCCTCCTATTGTCCCACCAATATCACTTAACCATTTAGTTGGATGCAAGAGAGATTAGTGCTCTGCTCCACCGCAACTGTAATGACCAGTTTTTCTGGGTCTGCCTCAATGTGAGTCAATGACACAGGCAAGTATGCACTAGGGATCTTAAGGATAGTTAAGCATAATTTCATTAATTAAAGCTGGTGTGCTTACAATCTATTTGTACATTTTTTTAAGTGGTGGATGCAATGAAATCTGCCTTTGAAATTGGTTTGAGCAGATGGTGAATAGAATGTGGTTCTTTCATATTTATTATTAGAAATAAATTATGAAATTGACAGACATTTTGAAATGGCACACAGGAAAAGTTCAAATGCCAGCCTTTTCCACTTCTTTAAACTATGAGGATTGGGCATAAAGCAACAAGAGAAATATACAACAGAATAATACAAAAATGACTGTTTTAAAAAATAGGAGAAAGTTTCAGTGTAGGGGAAAGTGAGATGCCACAAATAAATACATTTGCTTTTATAAAAACATACATCTTGCATAATTGTTTCTACAATAATTGGCTGACCTATTTATTTATTTATTATTTATTTATTTATTCGATTTTTATACTGCCCTTCCGAGCTGGCTCAGGGCAGTTTACAATTAAAAAACAGAAATCATTAAAAACAATTAAAACAGAAATGCAAATATAAACACCAATTTAAAAACATCTTAAAAAACAATTAAACTGTCAAAACAATTAAAACCCTGAAAATCAGGTTAACATTAAAACTTAAAATTAATTAAAAACCCTGAAAGGCCAGGCCAAACAGATGAGTTTTAAGGGCTCTCTTAAAAGTCAATAAAGAATTACGATTATGAATCTGTGCTGGGAGTGCATTCCACAGCCCAGCTATTGCACAACATCACATGTGCATTGCAACTGTGCATGCTATAATGTAAGGTAAAGTTGTGCCGTCGAGTCAGTGTTGACTCCTGGTGCCCACAGAGCCCTGTGGTTGTCTTTGGTAGAATACAGGAGGGGTTTACCACTGCCATCTACCATGCAGTATGAGATGATGCCTTTCAGCACCTTCCTATATCGCTGCTACCCAATATAGGTGGGAAACGTAACAATAGGGATTCAAATCAGCAACCTCTTGCTCCCTAGACAAGCTACTTCCCTGCTGCACCATTAATATTCATATACTTACACATGAGGGCTGTTGCCCTCATGTGCAATAAACCCAATAATTGCATGGCTGCAGTTACACCATAGATTGCCATTATTTCCAATGGCCATCAATTGCACAACTGTGTTTGCTCAGTTCTTTCATGTACCACTATAGCTCTCTTGTGCAATTGTATGAGTATTGTGTGCATGCAACATTGCACAGTATGTCAGCCATTATTATGACTAGAAAAGGTCAACCAAAATCGCATTCTACTTCTTTTTTTCATCTAATCTAGGTGTCACAGTAGAACTTCTAAGCAGATGCCTGGATTTAGTAATTGGATAGGTTGGGCTGTTTGATAAAATTACAGCTTTGGTTGTGTTTTTCTTTCACTTGCAATAAGTTTTAGAAATGATGTTTTCCCCAAGAAAAATATGTTAATGAAAAATTTTCTACAGGCAATTTTGGTAGTTAAATTATTTTTGAAAAATTTCTACTCCACATCACTGTTGTTGGTAGGCAGTAAAATTCACAAGGACATTAGTATTCAGCTTGTTTCAGATATGTCACATTCATCCTGCAGAAAAAAAATTGGAGATTGGGAATACTAATCTGGTCTTGCAATTGGATACCCAAGTGTTGGGATGCCACGTTACCTGGTTGCTTGTGTGGCCCTTTAGAGTTTGGAGAAGGGTGTGGCATCACTCCTTTGGGGCTTATGTTCCCTTCGGGGGGGGGGGGCAGCAGGGCTGAGAAGAGTCCAGGCTGGTCAGATCCCAGTGGGGTTGAGATGTGCATGGAACTGGTTCGGAGGCCCTTTATGGGCCTCTGAACTGGTTCAAAAAACTGGTGGTTCCACCAGCTTGAAGGTGGCAGGGGTCTTCCTTTAAGAGCAGGGGGAGGGTGCACTTTCTCCCACCGGCATCAGTTGTTGTTTTTTAACAGCCCATAGGGGCACCAGCATACCGCCCTGCCACCCCGTTGCCCTCATCTTCCAGATATGACCGGAAGCTGCTGAGGTGCCTGCATGTGCTGGCATGGATGCATGACATGTGTGCACCTGTGCTGGCATGCAGAGGCACATCAGCAACTTCTGGTCATATCCAGAAGACGAGGGCAACAGGGCGGCAGGGAGGTATGCTGCTGCCCAGATGTTCTGTTAAAAAACCTGATGCCAGTGGAGGGAAAAGTGGCAGGAGGGGTACATGCACTCTCCCTCACTCTTAAAGGGAGATGCCCGTCACCTTCGAACCTCCCCACCATGGTTCCGTGCACATCCCTAGGGAGAGCTGCAGGAAACAGCTCCAGGAAGACAGATAGATTGGGTGGGGCAGGAAACAAGAGGCAAGGTCAGGAAGAGGGCGGGGCTGGGAGTAGGCTTTAAGCCCTGTCAGCTCTGCACTGGGACATTTTAAGACAAGGCAACCAATGATGAGGGGCTGCTTCTGAGTATGGGAGCTGGGAGTTATCCAGGAGAGGGAATTGGCTAAATGCAGTAAGCCAGGAGGACAACTCAGGTGACAAACTAACGTCCTCCTTGGCTGTTCCTGAGGCTGACCTCTTTTTTTTTTTTTAACTTACCCAGTCATTCTGGAGTTCAAGAAGAGCCAGCAGTTTGACACCAAACAATATCTGTGGTCCAGAGCATCTTTAACTGATTCTTTGAGGGGTGTGTGTGTGTGTGTGTGTGTATCTTGCCATAGTCACCCATGTTTTCATAACATCTAAACAACCACTGCAATGAACTGTATGAAGAGACATTTGGAAGCTTGAACTGGTTGAGTCATTTCATTTATTTATTATTTCTCCATGTAAAACTTTTGAGACCTTTTGTTGAAAAGTGGTATATAGATTTTCACAGTAGTAGAAGTTCAAAATATGTTGGCCAAGTTATTAATTAGGACCTTCAGAGCCAATCATATCTCAATAGTGTTTACAGATTTTCATTGGCAACCAGTCTGTTTGTAGGGCCAAGTTATATGAAGCACCAGTGCTCCCATATGAACCTCAGGTTCAGCACTAGGGCTTGGCCAGGTTGGGCAATGGTCAAGGGGCTAACATCCATCTAAGGGCCCCCTGATAATGCCTCAAACCTACCTGCAGCAGCAACAGTGCACATTTCTCAACCTCTCCATTGACCTTACTGTTCCCTTCACCTGCTACTCCCTATCTGAAAATGGGAGCATCCCTCAGAGGCCCCTGCATTGTCACAGGACTTCTAGATAATTTTGTTTGCATAAGAGGATAGCCAGAAGAAAGCAGTGATGGTGTCAGTCTCTGTGTCATGTTGTTGCTGCCTTCTCCTACCCTTCCCATACACAAACAGCGTTTTTTCAGTGAAATTTGAAATGATGTAAGAGCCTCTGGGGGGAAAAGCCTATGGAAAATGGAGAAGGTACTATCACTGCTGCCACCAAAGGATTCAGGAGTGGTGGCAGCCCTTCTTCTTCCCAATTGTGGCACAGACTCCTTCATTCCATCCTTGAAGTGACAGAGGGGTGGAGCTTCTGCCACTGAAGCCAAATAATATCTTTTTTCCCCTAGGTGAAGCGGGGGGGGGGCAGGTCAGCAGCAGCATCTCCTATTCATCCATTCAAAGGGAAGGAGAAGACAGAGGACCTGTTGCTGCCACTGCATGCATCCCCTCCTCAATGCACCCCCCCCCCGCAATTCACCGAAAGGGAGAATGAGAAGAACCACCTCCCACTGCCAATGAGTTTGCCCTCGCTATTCACCAATGTGAAGCATTGTTGCTGTGAGGTTCCCCCTTGCCAGAGAAGAACTACCCTCCTTTGGGAAGGAATGACACTGTTTGTCCTATTCCATGCTTTCAGATGTGTGGCTGAAACCCTACTGTGGATACCACCACCTTCAAAAATAAAGTGGATGGCTACTAGACAGGTATTTATTCTCCCTAATGGCATCCAGACTATGGAGCACCTTCACTATGTATATTATTTTCCATAATGGAAAGACTATGGAACTTAGTTTATTTATATTCATGCATGCATGCATGCATGCATTCATTTAAAATTTACTGTATACCACCTCCTCCAAAGACTCCAGGTGGTGAACAATAGCAATATAAAATAAAATAAAATATAATATAATAATATAATATAATATAATATAATATAATATAATATAATAATAATTTGTCTGGACTTTAGACTACAAACAGACAAACATCTGCCACACAATACACCAGATATAACTGTAGTCATGAAGAAAGAAAAACAAGTCAAAATAATCGACATAGCAATACCAGGGGATAGCAGAATAGAAGAAAAAGAAATAGAAAAAAATCACCAAATACAAAGATCTACAAACTGAAATTGAAAGGCAGTGACAGAAGAAGACCAACATAATCCCAGTAGTAATTGGTGCCCTGGGTGCAATTCCAAAACACCTTGAGGAGCACCTCAACACCATAGGGGCCATAGAAATCACCATCAGCCAATTACAAAAAGCAACTTTACTGGGAACAGCCTATATTTTGCAACGATATATATAATAATAACAATATTGACAATAAAATTCAGCCATCCCAGGTCCTTGGGTAGGACTCAATGTCTGGATAAAATAAACCAGTCAATAACACCTGTCTGACTGTGTAAACAAGAAATAATGATAAACAAACTAACAAACAAAAGGGCAAATGCCTGGCAAAAATGGTAGGTCTTAAGAAGGGCCTTAAAAGCCACTAAGGAGGGGGCTGAATGAATTGGGGAGGGGAAGGTGTTCCAAAGGGTGTTCTGACATTAGTCAATAGTCAGACATGTATGCTCCTATATTTTAATTGCCAATTAAATACTTCATTTGATCAATCTTTTGGTTGGACTTAGTTTGTGATGGTTTTTGATCTTTGTTGTTGTTGTTGCTCTTTCTGTTGTGTTATTTTTATTTTAAAAATATGTAACAAGTATGGACCTGCAACAAAATGTTGCTGTCTGTCCTTCATGTGCATGTGTTACTTGAGCCTGTGGCTGAGCATGGTAGGGATGTGCATGAATCATTTCAGCGGGGTGAAGGGCGGTACCCTTAAGCCAGAGTAAAGTTAGTCCTTACCTGCTCCACCACCCCCACCCCACCACATTTCCTGGTGCAGCACTGCACTGCTCAGAAGTCCATTTGCAGCTGCGTCCATGTGTGTCCTACATGGCATTTCAGCCAGACACACATGACCACAGTGCATGCACGGCACCCCTGTGTGTCCTGCCATGCATAGGCTGCTGGTTGCAGTGCTGCAGCCACGCGTGGACTTCTGAGCAGTGCAGCGCCACTGGGAATGTGGTGGGGTGGTGGATGAGCAGGTAAGGACTAACTTTATTCATACTTAAAGGTGCCACTCTCTGGCCCACTGAAATTATTCAGCATGTCCATACTGCATGCACTGAATCAATTCATGTACATCCCTAGAGCATGGTGAAAAAAAACAAAAGTTGGAAACACAGACAGGAATCCTTACTTTTTCTTGAGTTTTCATATACAAATTTTATTTTCTCTTTTTTAATCTGGGTTTTTTTTGGGGGGGGGGCAGGGGTACTGGTGCTCAGTCTCAGCTCCTTTTCATCCAACCCTAAGATGTATGAAAGAGTTAATGGCTGGGTTTACTGCCATTTTACTGTTTTCATCAATATTTGCTGAGGTTGTAAGGAGAGAAAAGGATCATGGAATATGATATATCTAATGGTAAATGTTGTTGTTGTTGTTGTGTGTGCATATGCAGAAATAAGGGCTTTGCCATTTCAGAAAAAAATAAGCCAAGGCCAGAACCATTCAGAATTCAGGCTTGGCTCCTAATGAGTAACCCAGCACCTACCTTCCCTGCTTCTAGCCAGCACTTCCAACTACTGGCCCCACAGTTTTCCAAAATGTACAATTGCAATGGTGGAAAGTAGAGAACCAGCAGCTGGCGTGACTAGTAGCATGGCAGCTCCTCTAAGCATGGGAAATGTAATTTAATAGATTCATCTGTGAAATACTGTAAATTACATTTCCCATGTCCCTCAGTGTCAAATGATATTAATGAGCATATTTCCAGAAAACAGAAAATGTAGCTTTTTAATACTTTCTGGTTAAATCCATTGAACCTAGAGGAACTGAAGGGTGATCCTGAACAGGGTCTAGAATATGAGGCAGCAATTGTGTTAGACCATAAAGATAATGTCCATAATGCTGCTGACATCCATTCTGTCTATTAGCCTTCCCTTGCTTTGTAAGGATGAGTTTTGGGAGGGAGAACTAGTAGCTTGAAGCCAGAATCAAAACCTTGGGAAAAACCTGGATTTTTTGAGTTCTTCAAGAGACCTTAGACATTCCAAACCAATTCTGAATGAGTTGGGCAGAAGTTTGTCCAATACATATTTGTAAATTACATAACGTACTAGCTTTGTGATGCTTATATCTTAGTTTATTAAATGTGACTATGAACACTTTAACACTGAAGTTTGACTTTATTATCAGTCAATAAGACAGGCAAAGGCAAATTAGTATCCCACATTTGTGCCGATTTATTGGCATAAGTGGACCCATCTTGTTTGTCAGCTGCTGCATGGTTTATTCCATTGCTCACCTGATACCTTTGCTTTGCCAGTTAATCAGCCAGTCATTTTGCATTAGGTCTTAAACACGATAACATGCTCCCCCGCCCCTGCCACCAAACAGTGGTTAATCCATTTTATTTGCTCTGAGATTTTTCTAGTTACAGACCTTAGACCTCTCTGGGAGACTTATCCTTCAGCTAATTGAGAAGCCGTTTCAATTATTCTCTTTTGTGTGGGGCAGGCATTAACAATTCTGCTGTTTTGAATGCTTCAATCTGTAATTTGTCTACCAATAGAACTAGTCATACTTCTACCTTCTCTTATGAATATATGATACATGTTTATATGGACTATAAAACAGTTCATTGATCCAACTAGGTGAGATCATCAGGAGGTTTGGTGCAGGGGCTCTCAATATGCTGATGGCACTGTATCTACTTCTCCATGTTGATCTCATCAGGACATGGCACATCTTCCCTAAATGCCTGCCTGGAGGTGGTAATAGGCTGGATGGATGAGGGATAACAAATTGAACTTGAATCCAAATAAGATGGAGGTACTGACTGTGGGGGGTTGGGACCCGAAAGATGGTCTGGATGGGGTTCCACTCCCCCTGAAGGATCAGGTATGTAGCTTGGGAGTGCTCCTGTACCCAAAGCTCTCCCTGGTTTCTAAGGCTGAGGTAGTGGCCAGGAGCACTTTTTATCAGCATGGGCTGATATGCCAGATATGTCCATTTCTAAAAGTAAATGACCTTAAAATAGTGGTACATATGCTGGTAACCTCCAGGCTTGACTACTTTAATGCACTCTACATGAGACTGCCTCATGTAGAGTGCAGAACCCCATCCAGACCATCTTTTGGGTCCCGACCCCCCACAGTCAGTACCTCCATCTTATTTGGATTCAAGTTCAATTTGTTATCCCTCATCCATCCAGCCTATTACCACCTCCAGGCAGGCATTTAGGGAAGATATGCCATGTCCTGATGAGATCAACATGGAGAAGTAGATACAGTGCCATCAGCATATTGAGAGCACCCTGCACCAAACCTCCTGATGATCTCTCCCAGTGGTTTCATGTAGATGTTAAAGCGCATTGGAGACCATATGAAGCCTTGTGGAACCCCATAGTTCTCATTTTGCAGAACACTCTCCAAGTGACACCATCTGGAATCTACCGGAGAGGTAGGAGTAGAACTGCTATAAAACAGTCACCAAACCCCACCTCCCTCAGGCAGTCCAGAAAGATACCATGGGTGATGGTATCAAAAGCTGCAGAAAGATCCAACCATGGAAGATTAGAGAAATGTCTGTAATAAGCTAACTCTGAGGGATCCAGTGCAGCTTTCTTCAAAAGTGGCCTAATAACAGCCTCAAGACAAGGAGGCATCCTGCCCTCCCTCAGAGAAGCTTTATAATATTTACCAGACCCTCTCTGATAATATGCTTATTAGATGAGATAAGCCAAGCTTGGCAAGGGTCAAGAGAACAGGTTGTAGGACACACAGATCAAAGCAGTGTGTCCACTTCCTCTGGAGTCACAAACTAAAAATGATCCAATCTAATCTCATAAGAGGAGTTGCTGCACACCTCCACAGTAGACTCTGCAGTAAATGTGGAATCCAGTTTGGCCCGAATATGAGAAATTTTATCCACAAAAAAGTCATTAAAAACATCACAGCAAGCAACCGATGGTTCCAAGTTTAAATTCAAGGAGGAGGGGGTACATACTAGCCCCCTCACAACTCTAGACAACTCAGCTGGATGTGAATTTGCAGAAGCAATATGGGCAGAAAAGAAATGCTTCTTTTCCACCCACACTGCCAGAGCATAGATCTTCAAATGTGCTCTGTGTTGGGCCCAATCAGATTCAAGTTGAGTCTTCCTCCACTTACGCTCTAGTTGTCTGCCTCGCCACTTCAGCTCCTGAAGTTCATCCGAATACTCATTGGGATTTCCTCCGTGGACATCACAGTGCCTTCCCAGAGATCATTTTATCATTATGCCCATCCTAATGCACTCCAAACAGTTATTTAAATATATTAACATTTTCCTGCATCATCAGTATCATCTGCGAGGGTCTGTTTTTCATATATTATCCTGTGCTGCTTTATTTCTAGGCTGATGGGCATGATAAGCCGTGACTACAATAGTATCTAAGGGGGGAACTAAATGTGACAGCAGTAGACACATGTGCCAGTTTCTGGTCAGCCTTGATTTTCTGTAAAACAGGAGTGGGCAATTTGAAGCGTAGGATGGTTGCATGGAAGGGCATGCCGCCCTGAGCCATTTTGGAAGGGCAGTATATAAATCAAATCAAATCATATCATAACAGCAACAACATTGATAATAATATTCAGCCATCCTAGGTCCTTGGGAAGGACTTGATGTCTGGATAAAACAAACCAGTCAATAACACCTGTCTGACTGTGTAAAATAATAATAATAATAATAATCCCCCAGTGAGGCACTACCTTTGCGTGGTTGTGGGGCTTGTGTGCTCTGAGGAAGGTGAGAGCTTTGCCAGAGGTCCAGCCATACTGGACAGGTCTCACCAGAGGAGCCAGACAAAGAGTGCCTCTCCCATCAACAATATGGTGAGACGTAACTTTAATAAATCTATACTGGATCTGTCATCACCCGGGTCAACAAGCACCGCGCCAGGTGCTGGAGTCCCTGGACATCTGGTGGCAAGTGGGCAACAGGACTCAGGATCTTCAGTTGAGCAACCAGGGCTGGAGACTGCAAGGTTACTGGAAGAAACGTTGCTTAACCGAAAAAATATATACGGAAAATGCCAACAAGGAAATAATGATCTGCTATTACAAGTCTAGTCCAACTAGAAGAGGTTATTTAAAAAGAATGTACCAAATTTGGAAAGAGAAGCATCCAGATACAGAAATAACAGAACAAAGGCTAGCAGACAAGAGAAGATACATAATAAGAAATAAAGTATTCACAGGTGTTGAGCTGGAAGAACTGCAAAGAGCAACACAGGCTCCAGATATGGAAGAAGAATTACTACCAATTGAAGAAGTTGCTCGGGCACAGGTGGAGGAGGTATTGGAAATCGAGGATGCCACTGTTACTGAACTGTTTCAAAATCAAAACCAGGCAACCTCCCCTTTGCCTTCACCTCAAAAACCCAAATGCCGTTTAACAGAAAAGCAACAAGAACAAAAGCAAAAAATAACTGAGCACATGAACCAAATAACCACCAGGTTTCAACTTCCAGCTCTAAAAACAGTTGCCAAAAAACAACTCGCTCAGTGTTGGAAATTCTCTGTGGTGAGAGAATCCCTTTCTCATTATAGCAGAGTGCACAGAGGCACAACACAGCAGAAATTTATTTAGGCATTCGTGTATGCTGAGAGTAAAGTAACTTGGAGCCAATTCATAGTTTCAAATCAATATAAAAGGCATTTATTAAGGAACTCCATTCTAGATAGGAAAGTGAGGAGTTAGGATCTCTAATCAATCTATCTAGCTGGATGCAGATGGATTCTGCATCCTCTCTGCACATATGGTGCAGGGAGAGAGGCTTGCCATGTTGCAAGGTAGAAGGGCAGGCAGGGAAAAGAGAGAGGAAGGAAGTTAATCCCTGGAATTAGCAATCTACATATCCAAAGGAATAGTGTCAGAGCAGTAGAGAAGGGATGACCAATGTCTTGACGCTCTAGCCCTCTGACTTACTAGTCTGTCCTCCACTGTCTGCGACATAGAGACAGCGCAAAGTCCTTTAACTTCCAACAAGGCATTAAAAGATGTCAATGCTGCACTTGCAGAAATAACAACCAATAATTTGCAAGAAACAAACCAACTAATGTACAGTGCAGCAACAATAACAACACAAGAGCTTGGATATAAGATCAGTGGACCTGTCAAAAAAGAAAGCAGTACATCACCTAAATGGAAGATTAGATTAGAAAATAAAATCTCCAGGCTTAGATCAGATGCTAGTAAATTGAAAGATATGAAAGACAAGAAGCTGAAGAATGAAAACACCAAACAGTATTCTGATCCAAAAATACCACCTAGATTCAAGGAAAATTAGAGAAGTCCTGGAAATAATAAAGCAGCAAATAACAGCAGTGTCAAAGAAGATTAGCAGGTATGAAGCCAGAATTACACAACACATGCAGAATCTCCAATTCCAGTCGAATCAGAGATGTTTCTACCAAAGCATAGAAGGAGAAACTGCAAGTAACATAGAAACACCAAATCAAGAAGAAACAGTGCAATTCTGGCGGGAATTATGGGACAATCCAATAGATTATAATAAAAAAGCAGGCTGGATGAAAAATCAAATAATGTAACCAACAAATGCAAGATCTAATAATAACACGAGAATTAATAAGTGAAAGAGCAAAGAAAATTAAAACTTGGACTGCGCCAGGCAACGATGAACTGCATAGCTTTTGGCTTAAACAACTAACAAGCCTTCATAAACAATTATCAAAACAGTTCAATCACATTTTGCAAGGCGGTGATGTTGAACAATGGCTAACAACTGGGAAAACTCATCTCATAATGAAAGACCGAGCAAAAGGTGCAGTTCCAAGTAATTATAGACCGATAACCTGTCTGCCAACCATGTTCAAATTATTAACTGAAATAATAGCAGATGAAGTAATGCAACACTTATTAACTAACAAACAGCTTCCAGTTGAACAGAAAGGAAAATTGCCCAAACACCAGAGGAACAAAAGACCAGCTGCTGATTGACAAAATGATTTTAGAAAACTGCAAGAGAAGAAAAACCAATCTAAGTGTTGCATGGATTGACTACAAGAAAGCCTTTGATTCATTGCCTCACACATGGATACTAAAATGTTTAGAAACAACTGGTGTCAGCAAAAACATTCAGATATTTATAAAAAAAGCAATGAGCATGTGGAGTACACAGTCAACAATCAATGGCGAGACACTTGGACAGGTTAGCATTAGAAGAGACATTTTCCAAGGGGACTCACTATCCCCTCTGTTGTTTGTAATCGCCATGACCCCACTTTCACAAATACTAAACAAAACAGGCCTCGGATACCAAACATCAAAAACATCAAGTCAAATCAACCATCTGCTGTACATGGACGATCTGAAGTTCTATGGAAAGTCCCAGTCAGAAATTGAATCAATGCTAAATACTGTCCGTATATTCAGTAGCGATATAGCAATGGAGTTTGGACTAGACAAGTGTGCTGCATTAATAATGAACAGAGGGAAAATAAGAAAAACAGAAGGAATAGAACTGCCCAATGGAAGCAACATCTAGAACCTGGAAGAGAAAGAACATTACAAATACTTGGGCATTCTCCAGGCTGATAACATCGCACACACTGAAGTTAAAAGAAAAATTGGAAGTGAATACATCAAGAGAGTTCGAAAAATCCTCAAGTCCAAACTCAGTGGCGGGAACACCATACAAGCCATAAACACCTGGGCTATACCTTGTTATCGGATACAGTGCAGGAATAATAGACTGGACCCAGGCAGAGCTAGAGACTCTGGAACGTAAGACCAGGAAAATCATGACCATCAATCATGCTCTGCACCCCCGCAGTGATGTCGATAGGCTATACCTCCCTCGCAGCTCAGGTGGAAGAGGAATGCTACAAGTCCATCAAACAGTAGAGGAGGAGAAAAGAGGCCTTGAAGAATATATCAAAGACAGTGAAGAAGATGCACTTCAAATGGTCAATAACGCGAAACTATTCAACACCAATGAAACAAAGCAGGCCTACAAGAAAGAACAAGTCAAGAACTGAGCAGAAAAATGGAAAAATCAGCCCCTGCATGGTCAATATTTGCACAATATAAGTGGAAAATCAGACATCACCAAGACCTGGCAATGCCTTAAGAATGGCAGCTTGGAAAGAAACAGAGGGTTTTATATTGGCTGCGCAAGAACAGGCACTAAGAACAAATGCAATAAGAGCAAAAGTCAAAAAGTCAACAACAAACAGCAAGTGCCACCTTTGTAAAGAAGCAGATGAAACAGTGGACCACCTAATCAGCTGTTGTAAAAAGATCGCACAGACTGACTACAAACAAAGGCATGACAAGGTAGCAGGGATAATACACTGGAACATCTGCAAAAAATACAAGCTACCTGTAGCCAAAAATTGGTGGGACCATACAATTGAAAAAGTTGAAGAAAATGAAGATGTAAAAATATTATGGGACTTCCGACTACAAACAGACAAACATCTGCCACACAATACACCAGATATTACTGTAGTTGAGAAGAAAGAAAAACAAGTCAAAATAATCGACATAGCAATACCAGGGGATAGCAGAACAGAAGAAAAAGAAATAAAAAAAATCACCAAATACAAAGATTTACAAATTGAAATTGAAAGGCTGTGGCAGAAAAAGACCAAAATAACCCCAGTGGTAATTGGTGCCCTGGGTGCAGTTCCAAAAGACCTTGAAGAGCACCTCAATTCCATAGGGGCCACAGAAATCACTATCAGCCAATTACAAAAAGCAGCTTTACTGGGAACAGCCTATATTCTGTGACGATATCTATAACTGAAAATAAAATTCAGCCATCCCAGGTCCTTGGGATGGACTCGATGTCTGGATAAAACAAACCAGTCAATAACACCTGTCTGACAGTGTAAACAAGAAATAATAATAATTATGGATGATGATGATGATGATGATGATGGCCTTCCTTCTCAATGCTTTTCTCCAAAAATAAAACCTGCTTTACTCCAGCTTTTTTGCCTTCCCAGGAGAACTTTGAGATTAGAAGTAACCTTTGCTGGATAAAATGTAGCTGGTAAGATATTTACATTGGGAGGAAGGGGCAAGGTACAGGTGGAGGAAGTATTCAGCCTCACTTTAAATTGTCCACTAGGCTTTCGTTGGAAATCAGCATCATCTATATTCCGACATCTATAGATACAGTGAAGATGATGGTTCCTGCTCTTGTTATTTCTCTTACCTTGATTATTGCAACATTTTGCTGGTACTTGTAGTGCACACCTTACTCATGACTTCTGGGCTCAGTACAAGGGTGTAGCTAGGGGATAGGGGAACCGTGTTGGCCCCTCTCCCCAGTGGCCCCTTGGAGTGAGGAAGATAATGAAGCAAATAGGGAGGAGTGGAGCGGGGGGGGCAGCTTCTTTGATCCCATCCACTAAATTATAGCTACACCCCTGGCTCAGTAAAAGAAAGCACTTCTTAACATTTAATGGAGCTCATCTCACGATCAATGAGAAGAGCTCCGGGAGGGGGAGGTCGACGGAGAGAGTGGGTTACACTCACCCTCCCCGCAGTTGAGCAGCTGTCCCTCCTTGGGCAGCAGATTGCCCACCCAGATAAGCACCGGCAAGTGCATGGTGCATTATTGGGAACCCACCCCCACCTCAAGTGTGCTAGCTGCAGCTGCTGGCTGACACACAAGGACAAAAATGGGATTAAGGGAGTGCTCACTCCCTTAACCTCATTTAGTCAACTTAGGTGGGTTTGCTGCTGTGTAGCCACCATGATAGGGCCCCATCCCGGTGCTTCACACACACATGCAAAACCAGGCTGGGCTCCCTTAGCCTGGTTTTGCACATGCATGTGAGTAGCTTCAAAATACAGGTAGTTATGCAGATGCAACCTTCTCATTGCAAAACTGAAATCATTGTAGATTTGTAAGTTAATTTCCTCTTGTATGCTGAAATGCATTGAATTTATTTTCAAGCAACTCTGTTTCTATGGAAATGATCTGCCGACCTTTAAATTAGTTAGCTATTATTTTGTTTAAAAATTAAGCCATTATTATTTTTTATCCAGTCTTCCTCTTACAGCACCATACTGTGTTCTGTCTTTATATGGTTTGCAGTGATATATTGTATGTGTTAAAGTTGTTGCATAGCTTCTGAAACTCATAAATTTGAGCTGCTAGACCTGCTCTGTACCAGGGATGGGAGGGCAGGGGAAAGCCGAGCCCAGAATGAATGCTTTGGGGTGGGCACCACCGGACCGTGGCGGAAGCCCCGCCCCTTTCCTTCAACCTAGCCAATGAGGCTGCTTTTTTGGCCTCGTGCAGGGGTGGCTGGCACAAATCGCCCTCCCCTCTGCACGAGGCCAAGGGGAGGGGCATTCTTCCATCTCAGTGCTGTAAGAAACAGAAGAGTGGCACAGAGCCAAGCATCTTCAAGCACAACCAGGGGGTGCAACTCTCTCTAAATTAATCAAATGTCCGGAGCCCCTTATCCCCACTCTGGAGGAAACAGCATATCCCAAAGAGTTCAATGGAAGCTTCTCCACTTAAATACAGTCAGTTCAATAACCACCCCTGGGAAGAGACAGCAGTCTTTGCCAGGGGAAATCCATCTAAAGGAATGTGCTAAGGAACTCTGGTAAAGGTTCTGAGGTACTACACACACATGGACACACCTCTTATTTTTCTGTTATGCCAAGTGGGACCTGCATCTACCTTGGTCTATATCACGGTCCAAAGCAGCTTGCTCCAACTTATTCTGTTGTCTGGATGCCCTTGCAATGATCATCTTGAAACAATCATATGTTTTCAAATTCATCATTTATTTGAATATGTTTTATTGTTATATTGAACGGCATTTCTGTCTGTGCTTTGTTCATGCATTTTAAGCTCTTGGAAGCATTACAACTTGCTTGAATTTCTTAGTACATTGACTATTGATTTCCCACAAATGCAAATATGTCACTACTCTTGAGGGCTTAAACCATAATGTTAATCTGAAATGACTAAATCATAGGGGAAGATACCTTGGGAAACAGTCACACTATTTTGCAAATTAGTTTTGGGAATTGTATTCAAAAACAATATGCAAAGTAAAATGAACTAATTCAAATTCAGTCCCAATCGTTTTTTAGCTTGATTCCTCCTTGGTATATTTTAGCCAATTTCAAACACTTAATGACTAGCAGTTGTTGTGTAGGTGAACCAGACTATATCAAGTTCAATGTGCTACAATTGCAACACCCATTCATTTCTACAGTTTCCTTTCACAATCTCATTTTGTCATGAGCAGATGTATAGGTAATGACTATTATAGGAAGTTACACCTAGCTGGAGCTGCTGTGGACCCCACACCAATGCCTGTTTTTCTGCCTCTATACATAGTGGGAAGTCAGAGAGTAATTCTAAGTATCATCTCTTTACTTTGATTTGATCTGCCTCTCCTGCTGCTCTTTGAATGAGTATGGTCAGCAGGCCAGTCTTTCTTATGTTTCTTTTGGACTATCTTTACCATTTTGAGCCTCTTCTTACTCTTGAAGCAGTTCTTTCCAGCCAAGGGAACTTTTATCTTTTAATAAAAGAGGAAAACAAATTGCTTCTTCTAACAATTGGTTTCTAAGATGCTTATTACTGTCATAAGAAATAACCATAGGATTATATCCACTACTGGCAAGGCAGCACCCATGGACAGGTTGGGTAGAAACATGACCAATGAGCAGTCTGTGGTAACTGAACAAAACAGGCAGTATTCAATCCTGGATGAAGAATCCTGAAAATAAGGTTGGTCAGATACAGGTCTCAGGTCCCAAGGATTTGAAAATAGTTATTTCTGATGAGCATTTGTTGCCAACATGTTCCCTTGACCTGACCAGTCCACCTAGCCCTGCAGGGCAGAAAGCCTTAAAGAAGCAATCCTCTGGCCTGGGAGCATCATTAAAGAAGCAGTCCTCTGTCCTGGGAGATCATAAGGCCATATTTTGGTCATTCTTCCAAAGACCTAGTTTAGGGGCTCTGACCTAGAGGGTCTCTGATATCTGAGCTCCAGCTCAATGTCATCCATCACCTTCTCACACTGTGCCATTGGTTCTCCTGACTCATCTAGCCCCTCTTCCTCTGTGTTGGTGTCCAGTTTGCTGCTTGGGGTTGAGGTCATGGAAGATTATCTGTGTTCACTGACTGTCGCACCTTTTCTTTTACAAAATAACCAATAGTTCATTTTCTCTGCATCATTACTTCCATTATTGCAACTGAAAAAGACATTAGTTACATCCAGCAATACTAGCTTTTAGTCATCTAGTAGGAAGAGAGAGATTCTGTAAGATGTTGACTATAAACATGGAAGAAAATTTGTGTGAAATTGAAATGCTGAGACTGTAGAAATCATTTATGGCACCAATGCGCAGATAGGATATTTTATCACAGACGTATCAATATCTAAAGGCTAATCCATGCCACAGAACTTGGGCCTAAGCACTGACTGAGTTCTTAGGCCCAGAACTATAAAGTTATTCCATATAAGTGGAGTCAAAAAGTAAGACTTTAGCCTCACTTTCAGCTTTGGTTGTTCCTGTTTAATCTCCAGAGCCATCAGGAGCAGCACTGATACAGAAATATGGATGGAGGAGGTGGCAGAACCCCTGCTAACTTGGCAAAGAGGCACCTTATAAAGTGGTGATTCTCTTTATTTGGCAGGGGGAGAGTAACGGGCCCTATCCAGCCCCAGCACAGTACCTCCAGTGACTGTTGCTGGTGTGTATCTCATGTTTCTTTTTAGACTGTGAGCCCTTTGGGGACAGAGAGTCATCTTATTTATTATTTATTTATCTGTGTAAACCACCCTGAACCAATTTTTTGAAAGGCGGTATAGAAATCGAATAAACAAACAAACAAATAATTCCTGTCATATTTCAAGGCAATGAAACTGACAAGTATTTTGGACAATCCCCAGCAAGTACATTTCAATAATGTAATTCTTCAGTTGCATTTAAAATACAATGCCAGGTAGGTGCCTGAATTTGGGTTTCAATATTGTTGAAGATAGTGCTATCCAAGAATGTCCTGTTTATGAATGCTGCACATGGCTGGTTCCACCTTCCTCACCACCAACAATATTGCCAGAGAAAAAGGCCAAATGTGTGCAGGAGGAGGGGGGGGGAGAGAGAAAGATGAAGCAGGAATGTGACCAGCTTAGCTTTCCAAGACGTAATAAATAAATAAATAAATAAATACATACATACATACATACATACATACATACATACTATGGTTATCTCTGCAAAAGTGTGCTGTGCCTTCTCTAGAAGAGGAATGATGCATACGGTGAGATCGACAAGGTAGAACTACAAGGACCTGTGGGATTCCAAAAATAACTTCCCTGGTAGAGAGAGCATGAAGAGTGCAAAGTATATCAGCAGACACTGGCTGCTGCTATTCGATCCCGAGGTATTAATTGTCTCAATTTCCTTCTCACTTATGTTTAACCATCACAGTATAGATTTTATCTAGAAACAAAAGGGTATTTTTGTTGTTTATGTAATTTATATAACAGATTGTTCTTTCCTTTAGCCCAACAACAACAAATTAAGCTGCCTACTCTCCATCAGTGCTAAACTCCTACACAGTCTAAATTCCCCAGTGAGTGCAATATTAGTGCTTAATTCCAAGGAGAAAAGCAATCCCAAGATGTTGTTTTTAAAAAATATACATGAACTCAGACCATGCTCTACCACAGAAGAGGCCAAAAAAAGGATGACCAGCCAGAGGTACAAATATAACTAAGTTCATTCATAGCAACAACAGATATGTTATACATTATTACTTCAGAAACTGTCACTGAAGATACTAGAATCCCTAAGATACAAAGGAACAATGCCTAGGGATATAATAATGCACTTTCATGGGCAGTTTGGAGGGCAATGAAATAGGTAAAACCAAATTTGCTTGCCTTTTGACTCCAGTTTATTAAGTCCAGCTTGTGAAGTTTTCTTATAGGAGCCATTTGTCCACCTAGCTCATTATGGGGCTATTCCCATGACTGTGCATGCAGGTGGGTAGGTGGGAAGACAGGGTTCAACCTACCTTCCCTGAGATTATCACTAGAAGGCAAGCCGTGCACCCACATGACCTGAGCTTCTGGAAGGAGTGTGTATCAATGGAGGCTGGGTCTCATGTCATTCTAGCCTCCAGGTATCCCACAGTGCACTCTAGTCACCCATCTCTTTGTCAGTGCCAGCTGCAAGAAGATCATTCTGATAAACAACCCAGCAGCTGGGTTAACCTTGGCTAAGAGCCAGGCTTTGGTGCTGGGTTTGGTGCCGTGGGACCTCCAGAATTTGAGTGGATCCCGGCATTTATCAAGGGCAGCCAAGCTCAGGCTTGGGTGTCTAAGCCTGGGTTTAGCTGCTCATGAGAACAGCCTCTATGTCTCCTTGGATAGGCAGTGTGTATCTTCCATTATTAATGGAATTAATAAATCCATGTGTAACAATTTAAGAGGAAATGAAAAGATTGCTAACATTCTTTCATACATGCCTTTGTTCTGTTTCTGAGTAAAAACAACCCAATGGTGGTTGCTGTTATGAATCATGATACTGTAGCCATGCTAGTGTAACCACGGTTTGCATCATGATCAAGTTTGCATCACCAAACTCCTGCCTTAAAATGTTAATATAGGTAGAAACCTGTTGACCTAAGGATCAAACACTCCATGTTTGTACCTTTTCTTCATATCTGTGAGGTTGCTATCCTGCAACAAAGATTCTGACAGAGCTCATTATGTCTTCTGCTAAAGCAAGAGTGAGGGCACCCAGATGCCCATTCTCTCTGTGGGCCTTTCATCCATCTCTCACCTGCTGTGGAACACATCTGAAGACCTGATAAACAACAGCAGGTGAGTGAAGTTATAACTCTGTAAAGGCTAATAGGGCCCAGAGGGAAAATAGGGAAAATTTTCTAGGGAAAATAGCGCCTAGGGCAAGCACTGAAATTGCGCCCCCTGTCCAAGCATCTGACACCCATCTTTCACATAACTTCACCATAATGTGAGCTCAAAAATACAAGTCAAGCTCGTTATTCTTTTAATATTTCAAAAACTATTTAGCAGTGGACGTAGCCAGACTAAAAAATGCTGGGAAACTACAAATTTCAGTATGTTGGGGCTCATGAAATACCCACATACTATGTGGAAGTATACTTGGAAAACTAAACTGAAGTGCCTGTCTAATTCTCTACACTCTGCATTGTAGCATCACTATTACATAAGTTTTAAAAATAAATGGAGAATTTGACTTTTCCCAGATACTCTGAAAATAATTAAAGGATATGCAGAGTAAACTGTGTCACCACTTGGAATATATTCTAGTATTTCAGAAAGACAGTTAAAATGAGAGAAAGAGAGCAAGAAACTCCCAGTGGGCCTTATACTAAGGATTTCACACTGATTCAAAGACAAACTCACCATTCCCCCTCCCCCCGCTGGCCTCTTAATTCACCGCCACAGCCTGTCCCGGGCTGATTTTCAGGCCTGTTCGGGCCTGCAAAGATAGGCTTGGTGGCCATTTTGGAAGCTGTAATGTATGCTCAAATAGCCTCTGTGAGGCCTGGCAAGGCTTAGGGCCTCACAGGGACCATTTGAGCACATGCAGTGGTCATTTAATTTTTTTAATGGCCTCAGAAAACAAAATGGCCACTGTGCATGCTCAAATGGCCTTTGTGAGGCCTGGCATGGCCTAGGGCCTCTTAAAAGCCATTTGAATATGCATGGTGGCCATTTTGTTTTTGGCAGCCATTTTTTTTTATTTTAACAAATGGCGCCCCCCTTCAAGTGGCGCCCGGGGCACGTGCCCTGCCTGCCCCACCCTAGATACGCCCCTGATATGACCCTAATCAGATACCCTAGCAGCTGCAATTTAGCTTCAACCTTGTTTAATTGTACTACCCTGCAGAAGAAAAAGCCCTGCAGCAGAAGGAGAGACCACCTGCTTCCCAGACAGTCCCCAGAGTGCGAGACTGGTATTGGCTGTCTGTTGCTGCTGCTGCTGAATGCCCACCTGCAGGAGAGGGAGAGGATGAGACCATCTGCCAGCCCCCTGCCTGACCTGTGGGACTGTGGCCTCTAGTTGTGGCTGCTCTGCAGGATCAGGGCCCAGGAGTGACTTAGCAGTCCCTGCTTTCCATCTGACTAGGGTGGTCATCTCTGGGCCTATAAAGAGATGCTGCTTGTGGCAGCTGGCCCACCACCAAAGGGGTGACACCAAAGGGGGCTGCCCCTTTGGAGGAGCCACTTGGAGGGGCAGTGAGGGTGAGGGCCAGGTTTCCTGACCCAAGAATTCACATGAGGGTGGGTGTTCAATGTGACTTTTGTTTTAATTAGTCCTGGGTGATTTTGTTTTAATTTTGTTTATAAATGTGTCTGGGCTTATCTGGAGATCAGGAGACAGGGAGCGTATCCTCTACCCATGGGGTGGCAATCCCAGTGGTGGTGGGGAATAGGAGAAGTAACATTGGCAGGTCAGCAGGCCATTACAGGGGAAGGGGACTTGGAAACCTAATAGCTGTTTCCTCTTCCAGCTGTCCTGCTAGCTCTTTGACCTTGGGGAGCAGTGCCAACCAACATTGGAATCTCACCTTGCTCCTTTGTAATGCCAGGTCAGTCCAGAACAAATCAGAAACCATCTATGATTTTATTCTGGATGAAGGTGCAGACCTGGTATGTATTATAGAGACCTGACCTGGTCCCAGCTTCTTCCTCCAGGGTACTCTGTTGAGGAGCGAGTGAGGGACCATGGGCGGGCAGTGGGAGTGGCTGTGGTCTATAAGAATAACCTTTCCCTTCCCAGGATCCCTGTTAGAGTGTTGGACCATATTGAATGTGTGTACTTAAATTTGGGAATCAGGGATAGACTGGGACTTCTATAGGTGTACTGATCAGATGCAGAGTCCCTAACTGAGCTGATGGACTTGGTCTCAGGCTTGGTGTTGGAGTTTTCCAGGCTTGTGGTGCTGGGGGACTTCAATGTTCATTTGGGACCAATTTGTCCCAGGCAACATAGAGCTCATTTGAAGACCTATGCTCAGGCAATACGTGCGGCAAAGAAGCAATTCTTTTCTGCATGTATTGCATCTGCAACTTCATGTCTGGCACAGTTGTTCAGGGTTGTGAGAGACTAGTATGTGCCCCTCCTCCCTTGAATCAGAATCTGAAACCATTGATTATCCACTGTGATGTGTTTTAACAAATTCTCTCTTTCACCACTTGTCTGCTGGCTACTCGGGGACGGGCCTTCTTCGCTCCTGCCCTGAGGCTTTGGAATGCGTGAAATAAGAGCCTCCACATCTCTGACAGCTTTTAAAAAGTCTTTAAAGATGCATCTGTTCACCCAGACTTTTAATTAATATTGTTTTAATGGTCTTAATGCTGTTTTAAAATATTGTTTTTAAATTTTTAAACTGTAATGTTTTAAACTTTTTTATTTTAATTAATGTTTTACTTTTTCTGTTTTTATTTTGTTGTTTACCGCCCAGAGACATAAGTTTTGGGTGGTATGAAAACATGTTAAATAAATAAAATTTAAAAGTGACTCTCCTGATTTCCCCTTTCAGGTTTCTTTTCACCATACTCCTCATTTTGGAGAAGTTTCCTCTTCTGAAATTCAAAGTGTCTGTGTTAGACTTCTTTAGTGATTCTCTCCCCACATGTATGCTGAATTTGATCACACTATGGTCACTATTCCCGAAAGGGTCAATGACACTGTCGATGACACTCCCACACCAGGTCCTGTGTGCCACTCAGGATTAAGTCCGAGGTTGCCTTCTCTCTGGTTGGTTCCAAGACCAACTGTTCTAGGGCACAGTCATTCAACGTATCTAGAAATTTGACCTCTTTGGACCTGACTGTGAATTTACCCAGTCTATGTGTGGGTAATTGAATTCACCCATTATTAGAAGAGAAGCTGCAGGATCAGGGCCCAGGAAGAGAGCTGGTCTTGTGGTAGCAAGCATGACTTGTCCCCGTAAGCTAAGCAGGATCCACCCTGGTTGCATACAAATGGGAGACTAGAATTGTGAGCACTGTAAGATATTCCCCTTAGGGGATGGAGCTGCTCTGGGAAGAGCATCTAGGCTCCAAGTTCCTTCTCTGGCATCTCCAAGATAGGGCTGAGAGAGATTCCTGCCTGAAACCTTGGAGAAGTCACTGCCAGTCTGTGTAGACAATGCAGAGCGAGATGGACCTATGGTCTGACTCAGTATATGGCAGCTTCCTATGTTCCTATGCACTGCCCTGCCTCTCCTTGAAGCCTTCCTGATTTCCTCCTGCAACTCCCAGTCACTGTCATCATTTTGATTCGGAGGGTGATAGCATGTCCCCTGTCCCCAGCAGCACATTTCCTTTCAGGCCTTGTATTGTCACCCACAAGGCTATTCCCCAGGTTTTCACACCTAGGTTTTCTACCTTGTTAGATTGTATCCCTTCTTTAACATACAGTGCTAATCTCCTCCTCCAAGGCGCTCCTCCCTGTCCTTTCTATAGAGTATATATCCAGGGATAACAGTGTCCCACTGGTTCTCACTGTTCCACCATGTTTCTGCTTTGCCCAATATATCTATTTCTGTGTTAGCAACCAAGCACTCCAGCTCACCCATCTTGGCTTGGAGGCTTCTGGCTTTGGCATATAAGGACCTATACACTGAATCTCTTCCCTGGTGTCTGCTATCTTTCTGTTGACTCTTTGACCAGCTGGCACAGGCTTCTGTCTGCTCTTTATGTGGTTATACTCTGTCCCCTTCTGTTTTATCTGAATCCTTTGCACACTTGCACTTTAAGGGATGGCATCTGCTGAACTGGATACTGTCTGGCTCCTGTCGGCTATTCCTCAGGTGTTATTTTAAAAGCTGCTCTGCAACCTTTTTGATTTTAAGTGCCAGCAGTCTGGTTCCATCTTGGTTCAAGTGCAGCTCATCCCTTTTGTACAGGCCTTGCTTGCCTCAAAATGTGTCCCAGTGCCTACCAAATCTAAACCCCTCCTCCCAGCACCAATGTCGCATCCACACATTAAAACCCCTCATCTCTGCCTGTCTCACTGTACCTGTGTGTGGAGAAGGTAGCATTTCTGAGAATGCTACCTTGGGGGTCCTGGACTTCAAAATGCTACCTATCAAATTTGGCTTCCAGGACCTCCCAACTACATTTCCCCACATCGTTGGTGCTGAAGTGCACCACGACAGCTGTCTCCTCCCCAGCACTGCCTAAGAGCCTATCGAGACATGGTGTGATGTCCGCAACCTTCACACCAGGCAGGCAAGTCACCATGCAGTCAACACACGGGTCCCAAACTCATCTCTCTATACCTCTAATGATCGAATTGCCCACCCCCTGGAGGAGTATCCCCTGTGTGAGAGGATATGGGCCCATCATCCACGGAAGGGGTCCCTTCTAAAGGAGCATTTCCCTCTTCCTCAGACCAATGTCCTCCTTCCCCGAGACCTTCAATCTCCTTGACAGCAGCAGAACTATCAGCCCTGGAGTGGGATGCCTCTACCATGTCCCTGAAGGTCTCATCTGCATGCCTCTCTGTCTCTCTGAGCTTCTCCAGATCCTCCATCTTGGTCTCGAGGGAACGAACCTGTTCCCTGAGAACCAGGAGTTCTTTGCACTGAGCACACACCCATTACTTCTGCCCATGGAGCAAATAGTCATACATGTGGCACTCTGTGCAAAACACTGGGAAGTGCCCCCTTTCCTGCTGGCTTTCAAGAGATACTTTAGAGATACTTTATCAGAAGGACAGGTCTCAGCTGTAATGTTCAGCTATTTAACTATCCCAACATCCTTTCTCAGGAATATGAGGGAGGGATTTGTATTTACCTTCTCTTCTCCACCGGGCTCCTTGTGATCACAGGGGCTTGTTCCAGGCTTCCCCACACTCTTCCCACTAAACTCCTGCAAAACTCCATCGTCCTGTTTGCTATGCTCTTGGACCTTGATCTCTTATGTAGAGAGTAGGCTTCCAACTGAGACACAGGATGTGGGTCAAAGGAATGTGGGGCCTACCCCAGCCCTATCTGACTCCACCCCCTTCAGGCAGGATCAAACTAAAATACCGGAATTTGCTAGCCCTGGCAAATGCTAGCCCTGGCAAATGACACACAGACAGACTATGCTAGCCCTGGCAAATAACACACAGAGAGACTATGACTTATCCCTTAAAGAGAAACCAGCCCCTCAAAATCTCCCCTCCTCCTGTTAGTTAGTTTAAAGGGTGAAAAGGCTAGATGTTGTTGATTAGAAAAGCTTGCGCACCCCCTTAAGCTGTTCCTGCTTGGCCAGTCTGTTGTAAAGCAAAATATTCTTACTTGACCCACAAAACAATCATCAGCCCAAGCCCAATTTGGACTTGGCTGGGAGAGTGGTGGACCTGCCTGGGTAGAGACTGCTTCAGGAGAGGGGACGGAACACTGCAAATGGATGACTAAGGTCCACCCTGCCCCAACCAACTGCCCTAAAGCCCCATGGTGTCTTTAAAGAAGGATGAGGCAATACCACCACCCCCAGCATGAGGCTGAGGAGCAGCTGCAATCGAGAGAGTAAGCAATATAACAAAGCTGAGGGTTCTGAGTCATGTAAGTAGTCATTTAATTAATCCGTTAAAGGCTTGTCCTTGACATCATCACATAAGTAGTGAATGAAGCATATCACCCTTACAGAGCTTAAGCATCTATTCAGGACTCACTACTTGCAAAAGCACTATTTCTGCTCACCTCACTCCAGTGAGAGATCTGTGCAGATAAGTGTTATTAACATAAGAGGGGTCAACAGATGCATTTGCAAGAAGCTTTCATTGTCTATGAAATATGCCAGATGGCAGCACTGGGCAGTGGTTAATTTGCTGTTGTTTCCTCTCTATCTGAAAACTGATGCTTGTGACCTAGAAGCTCTTCTTCCGCTTGTTAAAGAGGTGTAACAAGTGCCACCAGATTTCTTCCTGACTCTGTTCCCTGCATCCAAGAGACATTTGACCTTTCAGAATGGGCATAACTGAACTCAAAAATAAACACCATCTGAATTACTGGGGCCAGGGGAGGATTGTGCTTGAAAAGAGTGGATTTCCAGGCCACCAGTTGCCGTGGATGACTGAGGCTCAAATCACTTTTAATAGTAAATTGCTCTGGAAATTAATCATCATTAAATGGGATATATAGATATATAAGGGAATCCAGCACAAAAGCATTAGGAAGCCTGGGGAAGAAACTGTAATTTGGGAGATCTGGATGCAAAATCCGAGTCAAAGAAAAGCTCAGGAGGAGAAGGACTACCATCAAACTTGACAGGCTGCTGTTTCCAGGCATGCGTTAAGAGAGTGGCTCATCCAATTTAGGCGGAGCTCAGCATGTACACAACAGCATTTCGCTTTTGCAGCTCTATTACTGGGTAGTATGGGCAGCTGCAGCTAGCATACTTGAGGAGGGTAGGGGGATTCTCAACGCACTGCACATTTGTGCGGTGCATTATTGGAGCTCCGCAGTGTGGGGCACTACACAGCAGCGCTTCCTTGCACCCTGACAACCAGAGCTGCTGGGCAAGCCACCAGTCATCTGGGAGGGCAATCCACCTGCAAGGGAAGTGTAGGAGATCATCTGTGGGGAAGATAAGTTACACCCACCTTCCCTGCAGACCACCCCAGAGCTCTTCTCACCAATCGTGAGAAGAGCACCAACGAATGCCCACCTTTTCTAAGCATTGCATTTGAGTATTCATAAATGCTTCATTTGCTGCTTTTTAAACAGCTTTTTTTAAAATTAAACGGATATTCTTTCAACAACAAAAACATGATTTATTTCCAGCAATTTATGAATTAAAAAATAGACCTTTGATAAACTAAAAGAATGTTGTTTTCACTTTCTTATAGCACCACTGGTACAGAAAGAGCTGCTAAAACATGTTGCATGCCTTTACATGCTTCAGTGTTTGATAAATATATACCTTAAATAGTTTTCACATTTATAATATGAAAAAACTAGCTTTAGTGCATTAACGCTGAAAGCATTTACAGTTTTTCTTTTGACACTAATCAGGAATATTGTGTGCTGTGGCTAATTTCTCATTTATTATAATACTTACACTTGGGGTTTACAATATAATATACCAATTCTTATAGTAACATTATGGTACACTTCCCTTCAACAATGAAAGTAGTTCCATTTCCTATAATTATTTCCATTATATATGGGAAGTTTGATGGATGTACCCGTTAGTGATATCCAATCTCTTCTGGGTTATTTAGGATTGCTAAATTGAACTGTTCCACCATTCCAGGTGGTGATAGGCGATTAATCTGAAACCTAAATGTTTTGTCAGTCACTTATATATTTTTAAATTCTCAAGATGGCTTGTAACCTTGAAATAGTAAATACAGACATATTTATTATAGTAAATGAATAGACAACCTATCCTGTAGGCTCAGGGAATGGGACATATGTTACTACTACTACTACTACTACTACTACTGTGAATATTTATATACCACTTTTCAGCCAAAGTTCTCAAAGCAGTTTACACAGAAAAATAAATAATACATAAATAAGATGGTCCCCTGTCCCCATAGGGCTCACAATCTAAAAAGAAACATAAGGCAGATACCATCAACAGCCAATGGAGGGATGTTGTGCTGGGGTTAGATAGGGCCAGTTACTCTCCTCCTGCTAAACATAAGAGAATCACTACTTTAAAAGGCATCTGTTCAATTAGCAGGTCACCAGGACTCATTGTGATATGTCTATCCAGTCTATGGTAGCCATTGATCTAATGAGGCGAATCTCACTATCAGTGAGAAGAGCCGTAAGGGGGTTTGTGGGGAGAGTGGGCTAGCCGGCTCTCCCCACAGATGATCAAGTGGCAGCCCTAGGCAGTCAGATTGGCTGCCCACGAGATTGCTGGCTTCGTCACGGAGCCGGCGAGGGCTGCAGGGATCGGGGGCCACGTGGCCCCTGGAAGTTCCAGGATGCCGTGCACAAGCGTGTGGGGCAACCTAGACAGACCCCCGAGCTCGGGAGGCTGCTTGCATCTTCCCGGTTGGGGGGTCTACCTGTGTATTGCCGCGCACTGCAGCAACACACGAGCAAAAAGACGGTGTTAACGGACGGCTTGCTCCATTAGCCTCGGCTAAGGGGAGCGGTATTTAGGGTGGCTAGCTGCCCCACGCTCACTCCCTTAACCTCAGTTAGAAGGTTGGCTAAATGGGCAGATTTGCCGCTGTGTAGCTGCTGGGATCGGGCTGATCCCAGCAGTTCACACACATGTGCAAAACTGGGCTGGGCTTCTTTAGCCCAGTTTTCCACACACATATGAATAGCCTCTAAGACTGTGGAGATCTGGGTCATATCTTGACTTTATGCAGATCACTGGATGATCATGGGCCGGTCACAACCTCTCTTACTAACCTGCCTTACAAGGTTATTGTCAGTGTAAACTGGGTAGGGGGGAAATGATGTATGCCATAGGGATGTGCATGGAACCGGTTCAGAGGCCCTTTATGGGCCTCCAGACTGGTTTGAAAGGTGAGTGTTTCCACTGGTTTGAAGGTGGGGGGTTCTGCTTTAAGAGTGGGAGAGGGTGCACTTACCCCTCCTGCCACTTCCCCCCCACCGGTGGTCAGTTTTAGGCAAAGTCCGTGGGGTGGCAGCATACTTCCCTGCTGTCCTGTTGCCTCCATTTACCAGAACTAACCGGAAGTATCCGACACACCTGCATGTGCCGGACACACCCATGCACACGTACCTGCACTGGCACTCACAGGCATGTCAGGTACTTCTAGTTAGTTCCAATAAATGAGGGCAATGGGACGGCAGGGAGGTACACTGCCACCCCATGGACTTTGCCAGTTATGGAACACTGGCAGGGGGAAAGCGGAGGGAAGGATAAGTGCACCGTCCCCACCCTTAAAGCAGCACCCCCATCTTTGAGCCTCCCCTGCCCGGTTCCATGCACATGCCTAGTGTGCCACCCTGAGCAATTGGGAAGAAGGTAGGATATAACTGTAATAAGTACAATAACTTTATGTTGTTTGCCTTGGTTTGTTTAATATGACATGGGGGATCAGATTCTGAAGGCCTGCGGAGTAAATGATACTCAGGCTAGGATTTTGGAAACTCCACAACTGGATTTGTCACAACAAATCCCAGGACCAGACACAATAATGCTTTGAACTGATATGCAAAAACAGTGTATCTGCTTCTTTGGATAAGCATGCCAGGGTGTGATGCCAATGGTGGGAAGGCGAAGTACCTGTGTCAATAAAGGGATAGGTTGTGCACTATATGGGTACATATAATACAATATGGGTACTGTAATACAGCCCTTTGTTTAAAATACAGCTGGCATTGCTTATGAATGCAGGTAGAAGTGTCTGGTGCTTTCTGTGCAAAATCTCTCATATTGCCCTGCTTCTGATTGTTGCAGCAAGAAATCAAACTGGTGTCATTTCATGTATTGCTTATACAGTACTGCATGACTCTTGCCTTTACTTCTATAGTAATCCACATGAACTCCCTAAGAACTATGTGATATTTGCTGCAGTGTGGGCTATGTTCATCAGTGTTCCAGTTAGATGTCCTAACCTATAATTACTGTCTTCACTGCTGGAGAAATGTGGCATTACCACTTGTGATGATGAATGAACAGCAGTTTTTGAAAATTCCTGAGTGTATTATTAGCACACTCAAGAGAAACAGAAAAGGGAATTAACACATGGAATTTCTTTATTGTACATGTCACTTATTATTGGACACTTTGTCCTCTTCTGCACAAAAAGCCCACATGTTGAACAAGTTATAGCTTTTATTAAATAAGTCACTTGAAACCCTTCCAAGTCACTGAGGGCACTAAAGATGAACATTTAAATTCTCATATACAGATGAGTCATGATTAATACATCACAGAGAGAGAGAGAGAGAGAGAGAGAGAGAGAGAGAGACCCTGAATGCGCAGGTGGGGATTCAGGTTCTTCTCCTCCAAATGTATTAAAATACCTGAACAAACAGCTGTATACACCGTGGGCTCTCGATATGCATCAAGCATATTTCAGCAGCCTTCTACAAATTTCTCAAATGAATGTGCATAAGTCAGGGAGAAGCCCTCTGCCCTGCTTCGTGCATGTCCATTCTCATAGAAAAAAGAATGTTTGGGAAAGGGTTGCTGTGTAAGACCAATGGTTCATCTAGCTGAGAACTGTTCCCTCTGGCACAGTTCTCAAGATTGCTTTTCCCAGCCCTGAACAGTGCAATTTTTTAACTGGAAAGACCAGTCAGTGAGGCAGGGACCTTATACATGCAAAACATGGATTCCACCATTGGGCAGTAGTGAACCTTTGTATAGTGGTTCATGAATGTTCAAGAGTTAGTACAATGTCGCAACATTATATCTGCTCAACCAAAGGAAAGGAAGATTGAAATAAACATTTTTTTCTATCTAGGGTATATTGTAGTAAAGTGGATCTACTGCACACTGACAAATGAAAAGCCCAAATGGGGAAGGGGACAGGGTATGAATGACATGTCACCTGTTCCATAACCTCCTCAAATTATCTCTGGCCATGAGTGATGTATTCACATTTTCCTCTACACAGTGAGCAGGGCATTAGGGTTGAGCAGGGACAAAGATTTAATAGTACTGATCAGGGGCATAAGTATAATTATAATAGGGCAAGAAAAGACAATTGTCTGGGGGCCCACTGCCTTGGGGCCCCCCAGAGGCAAGTCATATGACTGATTCCCCCAGCTGCGCACCTGCCTGGGCTTCCTTCAGTTGTATTCATCCTCCAAAACTGATGTGAGTGTTAAGACCTGGAGCTACCAGAACAGCATGTCTTTCTCTAGTACCATTAAATGACTTGCATTGTCCACAGTTTACAAAACCTTTTAAAAAATAATTTAGGATGATGTTCTATTGTGACACAGGGGGAGGGAAAGAGAGAGAGAGAGAGAGAGAGAGAGAGAGAGAGAGAGAGAGAGAGAGAGAGAGATTTAAAAAAAATTTACTATGCTTTTTCTTACCACTATTCAGCCTCATTTAAGATTTCTTTACTTCATGAACTTCGGGGGGGGGGCATTTTAAAATCTTTTCTCTGGGCCCACTCCAACCTTGCTATGCCCCTGGTACTCATAATTAATTTCCTTCAGCCAACACAAGACACCCCAAATCCTTTCCCACAAGACTGCTTTGGGATTAAGGAAGGTTGAGCTCTCTCCTTCCCTTTGAAATAACCATGAGAAGGAGAAAATGGGCTGAGAGATATCATGTGTTTTGGGATACTAACCCTATTTGGACATTATAAGAAAGAGGCAAGCACTGCCATGATCTATAGACTTGATCACCTGAGCCTGCCATTCATGGAAGCCCTTGCAATCAAGTAGGGATGTTCACGGAACTGGTTCCATGCACTCCTGGGATGGCAGGGGCTGGTAGGTAGGAAGCACCTAACCTATCCCTTAAAAAAATACCGAACCCTCTGAACCAGCTCGAATGCTGGTTGATGGAATCATGTTGGCACTCCTAGAATGGAGCACCAAATGGTTCCGTGCACATCCCTACAATCAAGCTCACAGTGTTTGCCTCTTCAGACAAAAGGTACAATTGTGAGTAATGCACAAGGGGGTGAATGAGTGATGTGCTCAGGTGGGACTTCTGGCATGTTTGGCTTGTACTCATATACAGCTTTTTTCTTACAACTTCGGAATAGAGCTAATATCCCATATTCCCTCAATTACATGCTATTGCTCAAATCCACCTCCAGTGGTTACCCCAGGAGTGAAAATAAGCTAAATTCTCCCTTTCCCTTCAAAGAAGTAAATGTATGTATGTATGTATGTATGTATGTATGTATGTATTTGGATTTCTATACCGCCTGGTATAGAAATCTCTAGGCGATGTACAAATTAAAACATAATATAAAATATAAAGCATTTAAAATTCATAAAACAGATAAAAATAATAATAGATAAAAACACATTAAAATTTAAAATTTAAAATTCAGTTAAAAGCCTGGAAAAACAGGTACGTCTTCAGGGTCCTCCTAAACCAAATAGAGAAGGAGGCAGGGGTGTATCTATGGTGGGGCAGGCAGGGCATGTGCCCCGGGCACCACTTGAAGGGGGGTGCCATTTTTATTTATTTATTTTTTTTAAAAAAAAAAATTAAAATGCATGCTCAAATGGCCTCTGTGAGGCCCTAGGCCATGCCACGCCTTGTGAGGCCATTTGAGCATTCACGGCAGCCATTTTATTTTCAGCGGCCATATACACACATACACACACACAATGGCCACCGCACATGCTCAAATGGTCCCTGCAAAGCCCTAGAGGCCAGCGAGGGAAGGTGAAACCTTTTCAGACACACCCCACAGCCTTTAGGAAGCCCCTCTGAAGGGGCTACAGGTATTTTTAAAATATAATATAAGTCACTGTACACATATTCAGTTTGGCACTATGTACAGAGAATCAGGGCTTGTGAATACTGAGCTGAAGCTTATGAGCTAGGATTGTATTCATTTGCTCTTACTTTGTTCTTGTGATAAGTGAGTTAAATGTGATGTCTTAATAATATGGCTATTTAATGGTGAGTTTGTTTTTGAATCAGTGTGAAATCCTTTGTATGAAGGCCCACTGGGCGTTTCTTGCTCTCTTTCTCTCATTTTAACTGTCTTTCTGAAATACTAGAATATATTCTAAGCAGTGACACAGTTTACTCTGCATATCCTTTAATTATTTTCAGAGTATCTGGGAAAAGTCAAATTCTCCATTTATTTTTAGAACTTATGTAATAGTGATGCCACAATGCATAGTAGAAAATTAGACATTAGTTTTCCAAGTACACCTCCACATAGTATTTGGGTATTTCATGAGCCCCAGCATACTGGAATTTGTAGTTTTCCAGCATTTTTTGGCTACGTCCACTGCTAAATAGTTTTTGAAATATTAAAAGATTAACAAGCTTGACTTGTATTTTTGAGCTATTATGGTAAAGTTATCTGAAAGATGGGTGTCCGATGTTTGGACAGGGGGCACAATTTCAGTGCTTGCCCTAGGCCCTATTTTTCCTAGATATACCTCTGGAAGGAGGTGCTCTTATTTCAGCAGGGAGCACATTCCAAAGCACTGGGGTAGCCACAGAGAAGGCCTGAACCCGAGTTGCCACAAAACAAGTTGGTGGCAAGTGTAACTGGATCTCTCCAGATTATCTTAATTGGCGACAGGGTTCATGAAAGAGAAGGCACTCTCTTAAGTACCCTGGACCCAAGCCATTAAGGGCTTTTTAGGTAATAACCAGCACCTTGCATTTCATTCAGAAACATTGCAGAAGCCAGTGCAGTTCTTTTAGAAGCGGATTCATATTTTCCCTTTAGGTAAACCCAGAGACCAATCTGGCTGCCTCATTCTGTACCATCGAATGGTAGTTTCTGAACTACATACAAAGGCAGCCCCACATAGAGTCCATTACAGTAGTCAAGCCCAGAGGCTATCAGCATACATACCACCATCTTAACTGATAAAAACTGATAAAAGTGATAAAAAGCACTCTGGTCACTGCCTCAACCTGAGAAACCAGGGAGAGCTTGGGATCCAGGAGCATGCACAGACTATGAATGTTATATTGTAAGGGGAGTGTAATCCCATCCAGAACAGGTAGGTCTAAACCATCTCTCGGATCCCAACTCCCTACAGACAGTACCTCCATCTTGTTTGGATTCAACTTCAGCCTGTTAAACCTCATCCAGCCCAATATTGCCTCCAGGCAGGCACTTAGTGGGGTTATGGCATTTCCTGATTAAGTTGGTATGGAGAAATAGATCTGGGTATCATCAGCATATTGCTAGCATCCCAGACCAAATAATCTCTCCCAGTGGATTCATGTAGATGCTAAAGTTCATTGGAGACAGTATGGAGCCATGTGGAACCCCACACTTTAGCTCTTGCTTTTCAAAACAACAGTCTCCAAGTGACACTATCTGGATTCTGCAGAGAGCTAGAAAAAGAACCACTATAAAACAGTGCCACCCAAGCCCACCTCCTTCAAGGGACCCAGCAGGATACCATGGGCAATGGTATCGAAAGCCGCAGATAGATCCAAAGGGATCAGCAGAATTACACTCCCTCTGTCAATCGCCAATTGGAGATCATCCATTAGGCCCATCAAGGCAGTCTCAACCCCATAGCCCACCCAAAAGCCTGTTTGGAATGGACCTAAATAATATGTGTCATCCAAAACTGCCTGGAGCTGAGAAGCAACCACTCACTCAATCACCTTGCCCAACCAAGGAAGATTAGAGACAGGTCGGTAATTAACTAACTCTGAGGGATCCAATCCCAATTTCTTCAAATAAGGTCTAATAATAGCGTCCTTAAGACAAGGAGGCATCCTGCCCTCCCTCAGAGAAGCATTTATGATATTTACCAAACCCTCTCTGATAATATGACTGCCAGAGGCAAGAGTCAAGAGAGCAGATAGTGGGGTATACAGTCCGAAACAGTTTGACCACATCCTCAAAAGTAACAAACTGAAAATGATCCAATTCAATTTTACAAGGGGGGTTGCTGGGCACCTCTATTATAGACTCTGCAGTAACTTTGGAGTCTAGTTCAGCACAAAAACCCCTCTTAACTTGGCAAAGAGGCACCTTTTAATGTGGTGATTCTCTTTATTAAGCAGGGGGAGAGTAACCGGCCCTATCCACCCCCAGCACAGAACCTCCAGTGACAGTTGCTGGTGTCTATCTTACGTCTCTGTTTAGATTGTGAGCCCTTTGGGGACAGGGGTCCATCTTATTTACTATTTCTCTGTGTAAACCGCCCTGAGACATTTTTGGAAGAGCGGTATAGAAATCGAATAAATAAAATAAATGAAATGAAATGGAAAAAACCCAAGAGATTTTATCTGCCAAAAAGTTGCTAAAAACATCACAGCACGTGACAGATGGTTCCAAGTTCAAATTCTAGGTGAAGGGGGCATGAACTACCCCCACACAACCCTGGACAACTCAGCTAGATGTAAATTTGCAGAAGCAATGTGGGCAGAAAAGAACCACTTCTTTGCCGTTTGCACTGACAGAGCATAGACCTTCAAATGAGCTCTGTGTTGCAATCTGTTGGATTCATGCCGAGTCTTTCTCCACTTGCGCTCTGGTCATCTACCTCACTGCTTCAGCTCCTCACTACGGGGCTGACTTTAAAGCAGGTCGGAAAGGACACTTAGGAGTGATTGTGTCTACCGCTCTAGTAAGTTCATTATTCCATATTTGTATCAAAGCATTGTCAGAATCACTAGCAGAACCAGCTTGAAACCATTCCAAGGCTTCTTGGAATCCTACTATATTGGATCCAATAATCTTCTCAGGCAGACCAACCTAATGGGTCCTTTACCCCTGCAAAGGTAGGTTGTGGTTGAAAGTCCTACCTTAACTAGATGGTGATCCATCCATGACAGTGGGGAGAGAACAGGAGTCCCCATGCATGGAACACCACCCTGATCAGAGCAAAAAACCAAGTTGAGCGTGTGACCTGCATCGTGTGTCGGCCCAGAGACTGCATGGGATAGGCCTACAGTCATCATGGCTGCTATGAATTCCTGAGCCACTGCCAACCTGGTCCCAAAATGGACATTGAAGTCCCCCACCACCAACAGCCTGGTCTACTCCAGTGCCAACTCTGCAACCAGGTCTGTCAGCTCAGTTAGGGATTCTCTTGATATGGGGTGATCACTGATCAGCAACAGAAGTCCTAATCTATCCTTGCTCCCTAGACTTAGGTACACACATTCAATACAGGCCAACTACCAGAGTTTGCCTATCCTGGTAAGGGAAACAGTATTCTTATAGACCACAAATATAGACTTTATATTTCCATCCTGGTAAGGGAAATAGTATTCTTATATACCACAGCCACCCCACCTCCCCACCCACATCCTCTCAACTGCTCCACCATGGAGTAACCCATTGGGAGGAGCTGGGACCATACCAGGCCCCTAGCCTCTCCCAACCAGGACTCCGTAATGCACACTAGGTCGGCATCTTCATCCATGATCAAGTCATGGATGATCTCAGACTTATTTTGGACCATCCTGGCATTACAAAACAACAAGGTGAGGTTCTGTGGGTGTAGGCACTGCTCTCCACGGTCAAAGAGGTGGTAGGCCTGACTGAGGGGGAAACCACAATTAAATTACTAAATTCCCTTCCCCTATTATTACCTATTTATCTGTCAGTGCCAAATCCTGGATGATTCCCAACCCCCACCTGCATAGTTGCCCCAGAGACGCTCCCTGCCTCCACATCTCTGGATGACCCAAGACACATACCTGCACCAATCTCACCTAACCACAGGGCAGCAAAAATATAACCAGAGGTTCCCTTCCAGGAGTCTAACACAATGCATTGGCCCCATCCCTGAAGGCCGCCCATTCATCTCCCAATGTGAGAATCCCACAGCTTTAATTATTCAGAACCAGTCACTAAATAGTTAAGTCTGGCAAGAATGTGTCAATAAAACTCTTCTCACAATCCATGAGAATCCAGCTCTCTGGCAGTCTGCGGGGAAGGAGAGTTTAACGTACCTCCCTTGCAGACGATAGGCTTAAACTTACCCTTGCGAACTGGGCAAAGAGGCACCTTTTAATGTGGTGATTCTCTTTATTTAGCAGGGAAAGAGTAACTGGCCCTATCCATCCCCAGCACAGTACTTCCAGTGACTGTTGCTGTTGTCTATCTTATGTTTCTTTTTAGATTGTGAGCCCTTTGGGGACAGGGAACCATCTGATTTATTTATTTGTTATTTCTCTATTTAAACCACTTTGAAAACTTTTGCTGAAAAGCGATATATAAATATTTGTTGTTGTTGTTAAAGTCCCTGGGCAGGCGGATCGCCCGCACAAATGAGCAGTGGTTCCCACAGCAGCTCCCAAGGTTAGGGTGCCGGGATGTGCCACTGTGCATTTCCCCACCCACTAGTGCCTCAATAATGCAACTTGCATTATTAGTGAGGCATTAGTGGGATCCCCCCTCCCAGTGGGCCAGCTGTGGCTGACACGACTAAAAAAATGATTTTAAGGGAGCACTTGCTTCCTTAAACTGGGTGGCTCAATAGGCAGGTTTGCTGCTGTGTAGTCACCATGATTGGGTGCAATCCTGGTCATTCACTCGAGCACGCAAAACCAGGCTGGGCTCCCTTAGACCAGATTTGCACGCTCGTGTGAATAACCTCTATGTTTCATTCTGAATATGTTGTGTTTACAGCACTTTTTGGAATTCAACTAATCCTCTGCTTGAACAGAAAACAGTAGAGAACTACAAACTTGATAGGTGTATTCTCTAGACTTTCTTTGCCTCATTATTTAAGACTAGCATACTTGTCATTGGTGTTTGAGGATGAGTTAGTTGCATGTACTACAATGTTATGTTAGTACTTTTTCCTTGCCAACAAGGCTATGTAACTATAACCCTGCTTTCTCTGCAAGAATATAGTACTTCTGCTTTATGGCAGACAGACAGGGGGACAGATGATGAAGAAGAATCTGTTCTCCTGTTCCTATTTCAAGAAGAAGAAAACGTCATTAATCACAGACCCAGCATCCGTGGTTTTGTATATCCTTGGTCAGGTAATTGCCACCCGACCTCAGTATACGCAGAAAAAATAGGCATGTAAAGGGTTAAGATTTGCATATCCACGGGTCAGGGATGGGCAGAAATGACCTCAGAGGTCTTTCCGCCCGCCATTTTGAGGACAGGAGCCATTTTGTGGTTCCTTTTTGTTTTAGAAAAGGAGGAAACAATGCAATATTTTTCATTTAAAACCACACAGTTTTTTAATTGGGGGGAGGAATTCCTGGACAGCTGGGGACACAAAGAGCATGGTAGCACAATTTCCTCCAGTTTCATCCCATTTTTCATCCATTTTTGTCAGCCACTTTGCACCATTTCTTTCCTTTTGCCCCACTGCCTCAGGAACATAACCACCATTTCCCATTGCATTAATGCCTCGTTATCCCTGTTTTCACTATCTGCCCCCTGCCTCCATGGAATGGAACCCCCATGAATAACAGTGAATGGAAAAGGGACAACCAGCCTGGTCCTTCTTGTCTCCCTGCCAGAAAAGAACACTTCTCTGCTCCTACTGCCAGTTATCTGGGGACAGCAGAAGTAAAGAAAATCACCGTTTGGCCTCTGTCATCAGCCAGTGTGTAAGGCTTTTGTCTGTGTGTTTCTTTTTTAAGTCATTGATTGAGATACTGCTTGACACATGAAGTGGAACATAACCTTTGCACAGAGTGCAAGAGCACTATTGTGCAAGGACAAAATTGCACTAACAGAATTATGCAGCCCTGCACAACTGGGCATGTATTGGGCATATATTGGGCATGTATGCATGCCCAATAGCACTCTTTGCACAACTGCACAAAAGTTAAGCTCCCCCATATGCATAACATTGCACTCTATGTCAGCCAGTGCTACTGCTATCCATTGTAAGTCAGCTTAAGGACCATTCAGTCAAGCTGTGGGGTATCAATCCAAAAAATAAGTAAATTTGCAATGAGAATTCAGGCTGCAGAAAGCTACAGTAGTTTCATTTGTGACTATATGCCCAGCCACAGCAATTGTGCTATATTTTGATTTGCTCTCCAGTTACTACAGTTTGTAAGTTCCTGTTGCCTGAGATGTTATAGAGACCATGTGGAACTGAACAGAAAATAAACAAGAGGCAATGGAAGATAAGGGTGTGGAGTTGTTTTGTTTTTAAATCAACTGTCAGCAGGACCTGGAATGTGGAACTGTTGGGGCACATGTACGGGCACATGTACCCCAACCTTAGACTTAAAGGTACCAACCCAGAAGTATGTGGAATTCAGGCCTGTGTCTGATTTCATTTTATATTAAGAGTTCATTTAAATGCCTGAACTTGAGGGTGAATTGACACCCAGATCTGCCTGGGTAATGCCTAGTAAAATGAATTGTAGAGGCAGGGGTAATCTCGCATTGGTTATCAGTGTTTGTGGAACTCACAAGAGACACAATGGGTCAGGCTTAATTACCAGTCTCACACTGCTGGAAATTAACCTGCTGTCCAGTAATCCCCTTACCTCACTGACAGGATGCTTCTGCCTTAGTCAAATGTATTGATTAACTCGTCTCACACATGTACCCCTTTTTATGTTACTTTAAATATTCTCTTGTTATAATTACACACTAGATAGAGGTACACAAGAAATAATGTAATTTCTGTCTCACACAAATAGAACTAATTCTCTCACTAACTCCTGACTTTTAACACCTTTTGAGAAGGGGCCCATTTGCAACTCAGAGATGCAGATTTGCTTTGGGCAATGTCCCCTCCTCAAGATAGCAGCTAACAGAAGATGGGATTAAGATCTCTCTGGACTGACCAAATATCCTGAACTAATTTTGGTAATTAAAAGACAATATTCAGAGGATAGCAGGAATAGACGCCTTTTGTGATTCAGAAGACTCAAATGGACATCAAAGGATGGAACCACTATAAGAAGGAGTCTCTGGACATGGCAGATGAGCAGTCTTGTGCCTACACGCAATCTTGTGCCTACATGCAAGACCTGCTCACAAGCAATCCCAGAGTTTGCTGCTAAGCCGCAGGGCAACAAGCAGAACTCTGTCCATTCTACTGCGCAGTGAGAAGTCAAGATTTCCCCAGCCATGGTGCTCTGACTCTCAGCCATGCTCTGAGCAAACTGCATGGTTTATCCAAAAGCTCCTGTCTCCAGACAAAAGCCTTGCTCCTTCAGCTGAAAGATCCACCGCTCTCAAAGCCTCTGTTCCTGGTAATATGCTGCCCCTACAAGCCTTGAATCCCTTCATCCCTTCCCCTTCTTCTCCCTTCCCTTTGTCCCTCTACTAATTCCTGATCTCCCCAAATCATGCCAGTCCTCAGCCTTCCTTACCCCCCCCCCCCCCGCTTTTTCTGTCTATATCTGAATTATATTAGGCTTTAGGAAGATTTAATACACACACATATGTTAGTCAGGAACATGGGTTGAACATTGGTGCTGGCTAGGATGTTCTGTTTAAATACTGTTAGTAATATTGATAGAGTGTTCTGCTTTCTGCTCTGCTAGATTGATGTTGTTATTCTTTTATACTCAATAAAGCCCATTGAATCCTTTTAGGATTGGTTTGATCTCCTTTCTTCCTTGCGCCCAGATCCTACATGGTCACTATATAAAAGAACTTGGTCACTTGGTGACACTATGAGACAGGCCTAATTTTGTATGCTAGCTAATAAGCATATTTAGTATATAAATCAGGCCTGCACTGTAACAGAACATGGAACATGTTGAGAGATAAATGGCAGATCTATCTCTCACTATGGTCTGAAAGATGTTTTCACAATGAGGTTTCCTCAGCAAAACATTTTTATTACCTTTGTGAAGCATCAACATAAAGAAAAGGCAATAAAGCTGGTTCCTTATGAGAAATTGCCAATAACACCAACAGGAACCTCGGTAAGTGCACCTGAGTGACAATGATCCTGTTATTTTAAAACTGATTTGTTTTCTCTTGCATATCATGCACTGACATAAACAGCATATATTAGGGGAGGTTGAAACTGAAGTGAGTTTACATGGTCAGTTTAACTAACTGCTATAGAGGGCATGCACAGAACCTTGCCAGGAGGTGGACAGACTGTAGGGAAGTCAGGTGCTCACCTGCCTTCACCAGCAGACGAGTGGCTGCTGTACCCCCTCTGCTGCACCCCACACCCACATGAGCAGCTGTATGACAAAAGGAAATGCTGGGAGTGGCAGGATTTACCCCTCCCACATCCCAGGGTGCCCCAGATGGCTCCATTAAGATGGTGGGAGTTGGAAGCTGGACTGTGCTAATCACTACCATTCCCAAGGTAAGATGCTGGTAAATCCCATGATGGAATTCACACCATGCATTCTCACATCACTTTTCCATTTGAAGACCACATTATTGCTCTTTCGGCACCAAACAGATTTGGAACAACAGTCACAAGTTTCTAGTTCCCATCACAGAGCAAAACATAGGCTACTTTTAGTCTTGTGTGGTCTTTGGTGAACCATATGGATCCTTAAAGCCAGACTCCATGTGGTTTACCCAAGTGTTTTACATGGAGAGGAGAGCTGGTCTTGTGGCAGCAAGCATGACTTGTCCTTTCAGCTAAGCAGGGTCTGCCCTTGTTGCATATGAATGGGAGACTTGATGTGTGAGCACTGTAAGATATTCCCCTTAGAAGATGGAGCCACTCTGGGAAGAGCAGAAGGTTCCAAGTTCCCTCCCCGGCATCTCCAAGATAGGGCTGAGAGAGAGTCTTGCCTGCAACCTTGGAGAAGCTGCTGCCAGTCTGTGAAGACAATACTGAGCTAGATAGACCAGTGGACCAACTCATTATATGGCAGCTTCCTATGTTCCTATGTTCCTACGTACATATACAAAACAAGAGAGTATATTCAGCATCTCACGTCATGACAAATCTGTATTAATCGGACCTGGGTGTGTGAACTTACATAAGAACATAAGATCCACCTTGCTGGATTGGATCAAACCCTTATAGTCCAGAATTCTTTACAAAATAACCTCAGCATTGATGGTCACTGGTCTGCCAGAAACTGCCCAGGTCCACTGGTGGTCCATAATCCACTGATGATCCCTTCCTGCCCCATCATAGAGTATTTAAATGCAGACACCTCCACAAACTACGATTCATAAAGCACGTTGGTTCAATTTATTTCACAGTCCCTCTTTACATGATCTTTACCCAATGAGCATAGGGTGCAGCCTATTACCAATGCAGGATAATGAATACTGTGAAAAACTATAGTAGTCTGAATTGTATTTTTTCCATTTTACATGCCATTTTCCTTGCTGCCTGATGAAGAAGAAGAGAGGGGAAAGTGAAAGAGACCATATCTCTGGTAAGTAGGAAAGGTTCTTCAAACATCAATTCTTATAACTTCCACTGCTGTCATGATTAGATTCATAAAACCAATGTAAATCTGCAGAGTGCACATCAGTCTAACTAGCAAAGTCAATTTTTGCGGTTGCTCTTTCACTTCAACTCACACTGAAGCTCACATTTAACTTTTAATTAAATCTCTGGAATATGAGATGGTATAAAATGTTACATTTATCAGTTTAATTTTGAAGCATTTATTGAATACACAGCTTTGGCCTATGATTCAAATGAATTTCATTTACTAGGAATCACGATTCATTTATGTTTTTTTCCCCCAACACTAGCTTAAATTCTCACGCCCAGCTGGTCTCTTCAAGAAAATGGTTAATAAATGAGGTCTAAAAGCAAATTCTCTTCCTTCAAGTTCTTGTATATTGCCAAACATTTCAGAAGGCTATTGAATGTATTGAAAAAGAGATCATTGAGTCAGGAAATTAGTCTTCTCAGCAATACATATTTTAAACCATTATTCTTAAATTGAATATCTCCTATTGGAATTAGCATAATAAAAGCCTAAAATGCACTTAGATGTAGATGCTAGGATTGTGCATGGGCAGTTATTATTTGTGTTTAACCCTCAACCATGTCCTTGCTAGAGTTCGCTCCAGTCTTCCAAAAGCTTTAAGTTAACAGCTAAAACAGGTGGAAACTTACTTAGATAGGTGGGAAGGCAGTCACGTTATACATTCAGGTGGGTCTAAAATATTGAATAGGATCTAATTTTGGCATAAAACAATAGGCCCCAGAAACCCTCCTAAGCTTGTATTTAATTTTCTCATTGAAATCAATGAGGCAGAAACATGCTGAAAATTGTGATCTTATTTTTTAAGTATAGCAACCAGATGAGCTAATTTGTTGGAAATATATTTAGATATTTAGGTCCTTAGAGAATAAATATTAGATCTTTAGATACAATAAACCAGAAAGTCACATTGTTTAATCCTGTGTGTCTGAATAAGTTTTGGGGCTATATTCTAGGCTACATTTTAAAAGCAGAACCTTCAGAACAAAGAATGGAACTACCCCTGAGGACTTGGCGGGACCCCAAGCTGTGTTTTAGGCTTGTTGGCAGGGAAATTAGCTATCTTAAAAGGAGAGTGCCATTCCCAAAATAAATCTGTTAAAAGTTTCAGTCAGGAGAAGAACTGAATGGAGAGGTTAAAGTTCAAAAATAAAGTAAGTTTTTTGGAGGGTTTAGAGGTACAGAAAAGAAAAATAGCGATGAGGCTCTACACATGATCTGTATGTAGAGTAGGAATGTGCACAGACCGGTTCGGAGGCCATTCTAAAGGCCTCCAGACCGGTCCGGTCACTGGGTGGTTTTGGTTCGGGTGGGGAGTTTGGGGGCTTCCATTAAGGGCGGGGGGGGCTTTACTTACCCCTCCCGCGCTTTCCACACACTGCCGCCGTAATTATTGAAGAAATTGCTCCTCCGATGGCTGTTCCTATTTTAAAAAATGGCTGCCCCCTTGAAGCCCTGGCCCCCTGCTGCTGCCTTGAAGCGCCCTCCCACCCCCTTAAATCTCGCCCCGGGCCCTTAAATCATGCCCCGATAACATTAAGAGGCGGGCGGCGGGGAGATGTCCTCCCGCCCCCTTCCCTGCTAGGCTGCAAAAGACTTTAGGAAGGCTTCTGCGCGCGCATGCGCAGAAGCCTTCCTAAAGTCTTTTGCAGCCTAGCAGGGAAGGGAGCGGGAGGACATCTCCCTGCTGCCCGTTTCCCTGCCGGTCTGCAAAAGTACTTTTACTTTTGCAAAGAACTTTGCAAAGAAGAAACAGTTCTTTGCAAAGTTCTTTGCAAAAGTAAAAGTACTTTTGCAGACCGGCAGGGAAACGGGCGGCAGGGAGATGTCCTCCCGCCCCCTTCCCTGCTAGGCTGCAAAAGACTTTAGGAAGGCTTCTGCGCGCGCACGCGCAGAAGCCTTCCTAAAGTCTTTTGCAGCCTAGCAGGGAAGGGGGCTGGAGGACATCTCCCCACCGCCCGCCTCTTAATGTTATCGGGGCATGATTTAAGGGCCCGGGGCGAGATTTAAGGGGGTGGGAGGGGGCTTCAAGGCAGCAGCAGGGGGCCAGGGCTTCAAGGGGGCAGCCATTTTTTAAAATAGGAACAGCCATCGGAGGAGCAATTTCTTCAATAATTACGGCGGCAGTGTGTGGAAAGCGCGGGAGGGGTAAGTAAAGCCCCCACCCGCCCTTAATGGAACCCCCCACCCCAGTGCCGGACCGCAGCTCCGCGGTTCCGTGCACACCCCTAATGTAGAGCCTGCAGGGCTTGTACCCAGGGCTCAACACAATCAAATGTTGAGCCCTGGGTGGCTGAATTGGCCGCCCACACAACTACTGGCTCTGTCACAGAGCCAGTAGGGGTGGCGGGGAACACTTGGCCCCTGGAAGTCCCAGGATGCCCCGCGTGAGCACCTCCCAGTCAGGAGATCTACTTGTGTCTTGCCGTGGCACGGAGCCACATCGCAGTGGCACACAATCCGTAAAGCACAGTTAGAGAAGTGCTCACTACGCTAAACTCATTTTAGGGGAGGGGTTCGTAGGCGAATTAACTGCTGTTGAACCACCGGGCTTGCCCACGAGCCCGGTGGTTCCCATGATGGGGGAAAACAAGGCTGTGCTTTCTTAGCCTGGTTTCTCTCCATCATGAGAATCAGCTCAATGGTTATTAAGCAATAATATTTGCCTGATGAACTAGCAATAAACCAACCAGTTATTAGGACTAAGTTATGGCTCACAAAGAGTTAATTTATCTTGAGTTATCGAATTAGGTTCACTCAAGGCTGGCTAGAGAGAAATGAACAGATTTGGATTTTAGGGGAAATGTAGAAAAAAGTAAGTATAGTTTCAAGGATAGGGGTTATATACTACCTCTCTCCTTCCAAGAAAAATGTGCTGAAATTGCAGCTCAGTCTTTACCGAGAGGCTTCTCTTCTCCGGGACAGGAAGGCAGCAACACGGATCCAAAGGCCTGGTAAGGCTCCAGGAGCCCAAAATAAATCCAGAAATGAACAGTAACTCGCAGCCACAAGTGCTGTGTAGGAAAACCGGTATGGAGGTATAGGTCAAGGCAGGCAAAATGGAACTGCCGGTGCAAAGACCTGGGGAAAAGAATGGTGGTTCCAAGATATGCAGACAATGCTGGTGACCCAGAAGACACAGAGATTAATGGTGTCTTCACCAATTATAGGCAAATTCTTGCCTGAGGGCATTATGCTAAAAACACCTTGCAAAGGCATACAATAGGGACAAAACAGAGGATGAGCCATTGTGTTATTTGGAAGTGAAGAGTGAATCTCTTCTTGGCTAGGGAAGGTCTGAAAAGATCCGTGTGGGGAGAGGCCAAATAATTGTATCAAAGTTTATCTCTCATGTCTTTCAGGATATCTGTGAGTAATTAAAATGCAAACAAGCAGACTTCCAGTGCCTTGAGCTTCTCCTTAACATGCTCATTAGCAAGAGGAGATGATTTGTCACTTTCCTATATCTCCTTCCTGGGGAGATGCTATCTTGACAATCAGTTGTGCCAACATAGGGAGAATACTTGGCTTATTTTTTAAAGTTCTTGATTAAATGATGTCTGCCACAGCTTCCCACCTGATGAGTAATCAGGGGGTGACCACATGTGGAGAGGCCCTCCTGCAGTCTTTGTGCTTTGAACTTGACCTGAGACTTCTCTGAAACTGCTTGCCAAAGGGCTATGCCCTTTGAGTTAGCTACAAGGAAAACAAAATGGATACCTCATGGTAGTAAGCTTGTAGCTCCAAATATAGAGGTCCTTGGGAGAGCCTCCAAACAACTTGGACTTGATAGATCCTTTGTCCTGACAGCTCATTCTGCCAAAACCTCTGCTTATCCACATGGCAAGTGTTAGCAATTGTGTGGGCTCTGTGTAGTTACCAGTCCAAAAGTGGGAGAACTCAATTGGCTAGCCGGTCCCCAAACCCCTTGGTGTCTCTTTTTGCACATATTTATTTATTTATTTATTCATCACGTTTATATACCACCCAAACTTTCATCTCTGGGCGGTTAACATAAAACAATTAAAACACATATAAAAAGTTAAAACAATTCAACAATTTAAAATCAATCACAAAATTAAAACCAACAAATTTTAAAAGACTGAGAAAGCTTGGTTAAAAAGATGGGTTTTTAGATGTTTTTTTTTTAAAAAAAATTGGGAAGGATCATATCTTTGTGGGGAGCCGTCTCTGTGTAGCCATCAGACGAGTTGGCAGTAACTGGAGACGGACATATGCAGCTTCCTGCCCATCTATTAGGGTTGCCAACATGGCATTGCCTGAAATTGGGACGGGGAATCCAAAGGGGCTGGGGGGGGGGCAGGGACATGGGCGCCTAGGGATGGGGCTTGGCTTTTTATTGTTTTAAACTTTTAAAGCTGCCACTGAGCGGCAGTGGAGCAGGACAGCAGCAAGAGCTCTCCCACCTCCCGAACAATGTGAAAGGCTGCCGCTTGGCCTGCAATTGGCCCATCTGCCTCATTTAGAGGAAGGTGGGGCTAAGGAAGGCAGTCTTTCACTGCCTTCTCTCCAACTCCCTCCCTCCCTCCCTTGGTCACTCACCCACCACTGGTGAGGTGAATGCTTTGCTTTCAGTCTTCTTTAGCTGCAGCGTGCCAGTCCCTCCCAGTGACCCTGCCCCTGCCCCTGCCAGAACAGCTCAGCAGCGGCAGCCATTCATTTCACATCGTCAGGTAGGCAGTAGAACTCTTGCTGCCATCTCACTCTGCCACCGCTCAGCAGCGGCTTTAAAAGTAAAATAAATAAATAAAGTGGTTAAAAAGTGAGGGAAATTGAGTCCTGAACGGGATGAGAACTTCTCCCCAGGGATGTGGGAGATCCTGCACAGTTGGCAACCCTACCTTCTAGCTGTATATTTAAGAGCAAAATGGAGTGTAAGGAACCCCAGAACCCATACTTATTCATGGCTGATTTATACATGAGAGAAAATGTACAAAGTGACTATTGTGTCTAGAGTTTATTCTGCTTATTTGACTATTTTGCCAGGACACTCAACCTGTTTTTGATGAGATCAATTCTTTGTCTGGTTCTAGCCTAGATGAAAGACAGAACACAAGCACTGATTTTTCTTTTCAATTTGCATCCAAGAAAGTTGCTGCTAACGACCCTTATGCATGAATTACTCACACCTAAAGATCAATATTTATATTCCTGCTGAAGGGTCCTCAGCAAGATCAATGAAAATTCAGCGGAGAGGAGAGGGTGGTGTCGGCCGGAGGCTAGAAAACAGTGACTGCTGTCTTGTTCACAGTTATACAGAGAGTTTTTGAACTCTGTTGATTTCACTGAGATATATACTGTAATCTTAAGGCTCCATATTCATAACCAAATGCCAGTGGTTTAAAGAAACAGCACAAGAGTTGTTTTATTTTCCATTGTCTTGTGTAAAGGAGGAAACTGGGGTGTGGTAACACTGTCTGATGTGCACAGGAATATTATTTTCTGACTTTATGGTGATAATCAAAGGTATTTGAGAGCACATTTCTTTTGCGATACTTAAAAACCTGATGGTATTAAAAATGACATTGGTTGTATGAAAGTTGCTCTTTCACTGCTGCTGAACATTGGCAAACTGCACAGCATATTGTGACCAACTTCTCCAACCAAACAGAGTCCATCAACTATGAATGACAGCCCTGAACCTCCCGCCCCCACCCCTCAACCACCCCCATCTAGTGGTAATAGTATATGACTGCCTGGAGGCAAGTTGTGCAGGCTTGCTGCAGCCCTTGATCACCTATATGTTATAGTAAATGTCAGTTACATGCAATTCGTAAGCTTTTACAAAACCCAGAAAGAAGACATCACAATGGTGTCATGGCCCTGTTTTTGGCATTTCCATCCATGGTATGGCTTTTCTTTATTGGTAAACTATGGAGATGAGTACAGCATTTGGACATTTACTGAAAGCAGTCACTGAGTTTTGAGGTTTATTGACACATACCAGATTTTTAAGATCTTAAGAATGACCAATAAATTCACTACATTTATGATGCTTACTACAATGTACGTGCCTGCCGTTCACAGGAACTAAATCCATATTGATACAGCACTAGTGTTTCAGAGCAATAAAAATGTACACCATGTACACCACTCTGAGCTCTTTGGAGGAAGAGCTGAATATATATGTAAGTAAGTAAGTAAATAAATGTGTGTATAGGTATGCATATTAAGAAGGTACGTAGCTTAAGGTGGCTTATTAGTTTACCAAGAATGGTCAAAGTGCTTTTTTTCCTGTGTTGTTCTGTTGAAATCTATAGGGCTTCTCAGACCAGGAAGCATAAGACTAGCTCCTTATGTCCTGCCTAGGCAACTGCAATCCTTATACAAACACAGGTTTGTGGAGGACTCCTGTATATACTTAAGCTTCTATGAACTGGAATGGAGTATCTTACCTAGGAGTGCTCTTGAGGATTGACCTTGCAATATGCTGAACATTATGCATTAACTATTTAACAAATATTATTTGACAAGTCACACTTCATCTGTCAATATTACAGAATCACCTGACAATGCTTAATTTTTCTAAGCATACCATGCAAAAATTAAAAAATGCAAAGCAAAATAGAAAATAAAAAACTCTTGAGTGTGTTGCATATGTCCTATAAAACTTAGAGGAGAGAAAAGGCCTCAGATATTATCAAACTCTGTAGCACTGTTTTCTAGATAAGATGATAAAATGTTCTGACAGTCAGCCATAGGGAAAGAAGAGGGGAAGGAATGACTTTTACCAGATAGACTTGGTTCAAAATATCTGTTTTTATAGTCTACCAGATTTGTATGAACTAACCTAAGAAAAGCAGACTGTGGATGACAAGTTTTAAAGTTATTTCCATTGTAACATTTCATGACACTATAAAGAGAAAAGAAGGTATGCTTCAACACCAAGACTTTTTTTTTTATTACTTTCATGCCCTTTGCCAAAATGATTTTTTTTTTAAATTGGTGGTTCCATTTCTTCATATTCTCATGCAAACTCTGTAAGCAATGGTTTTGGCTTCTCAAATTTATTTTTGTTTTAGAACAGCAATAAGAGTAATTAGTTGTTGATTATTTTCATTTAGTGATCCCAACCACTGAAATAAAGAATCATGGTGCCTACCTGTACAGAGCTTGCGGGTGGAGCCTTCTGGTCAAGGGCAGAACAAGGAGTCATATAGGGTTTTATGATATGGGGAGGGCTTCCAGTGGTTTAGGGCAGGTCTGGGATAAAAATCAAGGTTGACCAGGGTGTCCAGCACAAGTTGTCTATTCACTTAAGGTGTACAACTTTTTTTTTAAAAAAAAAGGCTGAAGGAAAAGATGCTCCTTGCTTTTCTGGCAATCAGTTCCCAATCAAAGCCCAATCAAAACAAAAACAGGTTGGCTTCCCCACCCCTGGTCCCCCTAATTCAGGGCTGGCTCCCAGTTTCTTAGATGTACAGCTATTTTCTGTGCTTACAAGTCATCAAAAGAACATCCATACATGACACCAGGCCAAAACATGTAAATGTAACCTAATCTAGATTCTAAGTGTATCACAAGTACAGAGCAAGAACTACATATATAACTTAAGTAAATGAGTCCAGAAATAGATTACATATGAAGTCCCATAAGAACATAGGAAGCCACCCTATACTGACTCAGGTATCTGGCCCATCTTGCTCAGCATTATCAACATTTACTGACAGTGGCTTAGTTTCTAAGGTTTCAGACAGGGGTCTTTTCCCAGCCCTACCAAAGAAACTTGAGAGCTTTACCACTGAGCTACAGCCCCTCCTATAACATGCATTGTAATTAAGCATTCAAACAACATTATTGAAAATTATTTATTTATTTTACAGATGAAAAAGTGCGGACGTGGATTTCTAGTCCAAAGTATAACCAGTAATTGCATGCCAGAGAAGCATGGCAAGGCCTCACCCCCTGCTTGTGGGCTTTTCAGAAGCACCTGGTGGGCCCATGTGTGAAACAGGATGCTGGACTAGGTAAGCCTTGGGCCTGATCCAGCAGCCTGTTCTTATGTTTTTAACTCAAACTCCTTCCAAAGCAGAACAGCCAAGGAAGTGAATCAACCTACAGGTCAAGTAGCTTCATGGAACAGGTGCTTAAAATCCCTGAAATGCAGATCATCTGAGTAAGCCAACCCGTAGTCTAATAAATAAATTACAGAGAATTCTAAACCCATCCAACCACCTGACAAAATGCAACCTTAGTGTGTGTATGTGTGTGTGTGTGTGTGTACACACTTCATGTGTATAAGCTAAAGTTACATAGTTAAACATGCACATCAACACCAGTTTCTCGGACAGAATAGAGTGTGGTATTATGTAGTTGATTTTATTCTTTTAAGAAGTTTAGATTTAACTTGTTAGAATTGTTATAAAATTCTGAAAGGATGTGATAATAGTCTTCTCTTCTGTAAGTCTGCACACAAAGAAGGCTAACTTTAAAGTGCATTCAGGAATGCCGAAAACCACAACCCATTATAAATCACACTGTGATACTCTAGTATGAGCACAACTCTACAAAGAATATTTGATTATATGACAGAAAAGCACATTGAAAAGAAATCTGAAGTGTACAGAACAAGCCAGAAAATCTTCACATCTTCACATTAAAGCTACCAAATATGGAGCTGCTCAAATCATCCTTTCAAGGATGTCACCAGCAGGGAGAGGTTAAGGATTAGCTCAGGGAAACAAAAAGTGGCAGTCCTACGGACTTTTACTTAAGATTTGTCCATTTCATTTGGCTTTTTCATTAAAACACTTATATTTTGCAAATATTGACCATGCAGGGGCTTATTTTTCCATTTTTCTGCTCGGCTCTTGACTTGTTCTTTCTTGTAGGCCTGCTTTCTTTCATTGGTGTTGAATAGTTTCTCGTTCTTGACCATTTGAAGTGCATCTTCTTCACTGTCCTTGATATATTCCTCAAGGCCTCTTTTCTCCACCTCTACTGTTTGATGGACTTGCAGCATTCCTCTTCCACCTGAGCTGCAAGGGAGGTATAGCCTATCGACATCACTGCGGGGGTGCAGAGCATGATTGATGGTCATTATTTTCCTGGTCTTACGATCTAGCGTCTCTAGCTCTGCCTGGGTCCAGTCTATTATTCTTGCAGTGTATCTGATAACAGGTATAGCCCAGGAGTTTATGGCTTGTATGGTGTTCCCACCATTGAGTTTGGACTCCTTTCTTTGGTATGGGTATGTAGACTGACCTCTTCCAATCTTTTGGCCACTGTGTTGTTCTCCAAATTTGCTGACATAGTTTGGTTAGAGCCTTGACTGATTCTTCTTCTTCTGCTTGCCATATTTGTGTAGCTATTCCATCCGTTCCTGTACCCTTCCGACTTGATAATGACTGGAGTGCTGATCTAACCTCATCTTCCTGTACTAGAGGTTCCTGCAAGTAGGGAATATCTTCTAAAGTATCTTGGATGTTGACATGTCTGCTGTATAGATTTTCGGTATACTCCTTCCATCTCTGTTTGATCTTCTTTGAATCAGTTACTGTCTGGCCTTTGGCATCACTTAACATAGAACTCCTGAGTTCAGAGATATTTTGGACAACTTGTTTTTCCGTGTCTATTTCCATCCTCAAGGTCTTCACAGATGTCATTGTAATACGACTCCTTGTCTCTTCTAACAGCTTTCTGAAATTCCCTGTTAAGTTCCTTCATGAGGTCTTGGGCTTCTCTCCTCTTCTGGGCAATTTCCACCATCTGTTCTGACATCTATTTTTCTTTCTTCTGTTTCTTGGTCTTACAGCCTCATTTCACATTCGTCCTTAACAACTTCTTTGATTTCATTCCACGGTTCCTCTGGTTCTCTACCAATGGGGTTCAGAACTTCAAAGCAGTTCCTGATGTTCTCCTTTAAAATGGTTGGGACTTCACTCATCCCTCCCAGGAACCCCCACCCCCACCCCCATGATGAGTCAGCATAGTGGGACTTGGGGCGGGGTGTGTGTGTGAATGTAATAAATACATGCATGTAAATACACCCATTGCCCATGTTTCAGGACATTACAATTGTAGAGTTCCTGAAAAGAACAAATAAGAGCAAGATACGAATTTTCTGCTTGCGCCTGCAGTTTAAGGGATAGGGAGCCATAAGATTCAAGGCCATCCTTAGGGGTGAGGAAGCCAGGTGATCTCCCAGAGTACCCAGCTGAAAGGGGCATTAGGGATTAACTTTGATCCCTAATTTAATTAGACGTTTTTAATTGGAGGTCAATAGACTAAATCGAAATGAGAGCAGATAGAATATGCTGTTGATATGACAGAGAGTTGAAATCTGGGTTGATGTATATGTGATATGTCATTTCCTGGATTTGTGTAATTTTCTTTTTATCTGTTTATTCATTCATTCATTCATTCATTCATTTTTAAAAAGAGATTTATGTGGGAACAAAGTAAACATTGGATAAGACAACACGGACAGCAAAGCAGCAAAGCAAATTATTGAGTGATAGCTCTGGGCCCTTTTCAAGGGCAATACTGAGCCTGTTACATGGCTAAGTTTTGGAAACATGCACAAGCGACACAACTTGGCAAAACTGATAGATTAACCATGAAGACATTCCTTGCCCAGGGCGCTATTTATTCTAGGACTGGCCCAGATGAAAATAAAAAATTTCTATGCAATCAAAAGAGATAATGCCTCTTTTTCAGTGAGGCTGCTGAATTCTGCTCAAGGAATATAATATAATTATATATATAAAAATAAGAAATATAATTTCATCCCTAGTCTCGGAATTTGGCCACTAGTCTTCAGCATAAATTTAAGGTAGTCTGTGTGCATGGGAGCTTCAAACATCTCTGATGACAGCTTTGTATTTCTGTGAAATTCTTGAGAAGCCCAAAGTTTTCTCTGCTGGATCAGCAAACCATTTCCCTCCTCTCTTGTCACAAACACATCACACTAAATCTACTTAAAAATAACTTGTTTATGTTCATTGCCAGACATGCTCAAAATGACTTAATTTTTTGTGCTTAATGTTTTCAAAAACATCCCATTGGTACTATCCAATTAATCTATAATAAACGTCTTGTCAAAAACATGGGGAACCTGTTGACAATAACTGTTTTGAGAAAATAATTCACACCTTTGAATGTTCAGATAATTTGCAACCAGAATATTTTTTAAAAAATAAACAGCATGATGCTGACACATTAAACATTAAAGAAGGAAATGCAATTAGTGCAAAAGTTAGCTCTCAGGAATCATTTTCCTTATTTTTTTGTTTGTTTGATGAACAGTGTTTATTTTCTTTGCATCTGATTTTACAGCAGTATTCTGTTCAGAAAGTATTCTGAGATTTACTACAGCAAACTATCTTACCAATATGTGCTCTTTCAAAGTGCTGCTTTTCGTAAAACTTTTTTAAAAAAGGAATTCTCAGTTGAAGAAGATATATTGGAGGTACTTACACAGCAGTACTGTCCAAGGGAGTCCAGTGAAATGTGGTTCTGATTGACACTTTCAGTATTACATCAACCTCAGTTGCCACTCTAACTTTTAAAATTGAACATATAGTGTGCACCACATGCAGATACCCTTGCCTTCATTGAAAGAACATCATGAACAACAATGGCTTTCAAATATAGTAATGGCATCAAGGGCTATGTGCCTCTTGCTTAAATCTTTGGTAATCTCATTTGCCTTGTTCCATGGAGGAGCTCCGAAGGACACACAAAACTCCTCTACGCAGCAACAGATTTTCCTTGAAATACTGTGTTTGCACGATCACAAGGATCCTGTTAAGTAGTTAATTAGGGTTAGTGAATTCAGAGGAGCTGATTGTGTGAATGCAGAATTTCAGGGCAATCCTGGTCAAATTTATTGGCAAGCTTGCCTGTTCCCATTGCACCCCATTGCACCCCAGGGTAATTTTTGGCTGTATCACTGTTTCTAGTACAGAAGAAGCCTCTCCCTGAGTGCATTACTCTGATTTGAGGAAATCGGTCATTTTGGCCAGGCTTTTCTGAAGTTCCGTGAGTTCATTAGTGCAATCGTAGGGGGGAAAGAAATGCCGTTCTGATAGCCATTGCCCCGAGCAAGCACAGAAGGTACCAGAATAGATGAAACATCAAAGTACTGAGACTGGAATATAGTTTCTCTCTCTTAATGTGCAAACATCCAGATAAGCCAAGGAACCATGGACATATCCCTCCCACAGATAAGATTCTTAGATTCAATCAAATGAGCCATGCTGAAAATCAGCACCCACCTTCTCCATGCAGTTGTATCCCTTGGGGTATACAGCCAACATCTACTATGTGTTTAGGTTTGTGCAGAGATGGGGAGACAAGGGGAGTGGCCATTGACTGTGGGAAAGCTCTTCTGGTGGTGGTGGGGAATAGAAGAAGTAGCATTGGAGGTCAGCAGACCATTACAGTGGAAGGGAAATCAGAAATTTAATAGTGGTTTCCCCTTTTGGCTGCCCTATGAGCTCTTTGACCTTGGCAAGCCATGCCAACTATCCACAGAGCTTCACCTTGCTCCTTTTTAATGTCAGGTCAGCCCAGAATAAATCAGAAATTATCCATGATCTGATTCTGGATGAAGGGTCTGACCTGGCTGGTATGTATTACAGAGACTTGGTTGGGAGAGGCTGGTGGACCAGTCTGGTCCCAGCTTCTCCCTCCAGGGTACTCAGTTGAGGAGCAAGTATGGAGACATGGGCGGGGAAGTGGAGTGGCCATGGTCTATAAGAATAACAACTCCCTTACCAGGATCTCCATTGAAGTATTGTTGTGAACTACACCTGGTTTCACACTCTGTATATGCTCAGAGGGAAAGAGGCAAAGTCACATCATAGACAAACTGAATTGGTTCTTGGAGATGGTGACCATGGAGGTGACCATGGAGTGCACAATGGTGACCATGGAGTGCACCATGGAGATGGTGACAATGGTGACCATGGAGTGCACAAACAGAGATAGAGGGAAACACACTTAGAAAGCTCAATGGGCTTTATTATAGAAAGTTGCTCATCAGGATAAAATAATCCAAATTAAAAACATGTTTCCGATTCAAAGTGTAGTGTAATGTGCCTAACTAACATATGTGTGTGCAATCAGTAATTACAGCTATCTAGTAATCTAACAAATCCTAATAAAACATTTAGAGAGAAGCAGAGAAAGAAGGAAGGGCTTAGGAGAGGGATGGCAGTGATTAGTAGGGAGGAAGAGGGATCCAAAGCTTGTGGAAGCAGCATATTACCAGGGTCAGAGGTTTGAGAGTGGTGAGGCTTAGCTGACGAAGAGATGCTGTAGCTTGAGAACAGGAACTTGGGAGTGATGCAAGCTTCTAGCAGTCAAGCAGACTGGTCAAGCAGGCAGTTTGCTCAGAGCGAGGCAGAGAGTGAGCGTACCATGGCTGGGGAAGTCTTGACTTCTCACTGAGCAGCAGAAGTCACAGACAATTCCTGTCCATGGACAGAGTTCCTGCATGTTGCCCCGCAGCTCAGCAGCAAACTCTGGGATGGCTCTTGAGCAAGTATGCTTGTTAGGCAAGATTGCTAGCTCTCTGTTTGGCTTGCTCCATTTTTGTAGTTGCTTCTCCCTTTGATCTCCATAGAATCTATTCAAAATGTCCTCATCCTTCCTGGGTCCCAAAAAGGTGACAATTTGCTGTTACCTTCTGGATATTGTCTTTTAATTATTCAGGATAATTAGCTCAGTCCAGGGAGATCTGAATCCCATCTTCTGTTAGCTGCTATCTTGGGGAGGGGATGTTCTATTTTGCCCAAAGCAAATCTGCATCTCTGAGCTGCAAATGGGCATCATCTTTTGTCCCCAGATTTCTGGTGCCTGGTCCCAGAAGGTGTTAGAAGGTGCTAATAAAATAAGAATTAAAATCTATAGGTATTTTCTTTGTGTGCATCTGCCTAGAGTGGAATTTCTATAGACAGCAACTGAGTTGACCCTTTGGGCAAAGCAGAGCAATCATTGATAAGGATTAACATAGACTTCTTGCAAGAGGAAATGGGAGCTCAGCTCCTGGCCTCTCCCACAGACATTATCTGATAGTATGTTAAATTTTAGCTTTTGGATAGCTCAGGCCTGGCCTTTGTGTTTCTTTGAGTACCCATTTCACAGTACAATGCTGGATTGCCTCTTCCTTCACAGGGTAGTAAGCAGAGGTAGTCATGAGACCTGGGTTTCAGTTCACCTTGAATTCAGGCATTAATTGATTCCTTAAATGGAATCAGACACAAGCCAGAATTCCATATAATTCTGGGTTGGTACCTCTGGGTCTAATGTTGGGGTCAGGGTGTCCTCAACAGTATCTGGTCATATTGAGTGTGTGCACTTAAGTCTGTGGGAACCAGGGATAGACTGGGACTTCTGTTGGTGCACCAATCAGCCCACTGCACCACAGAGTCCCTAACAGAGCTCACAGACTTGACTCCTGGGTTGGCATTGGAGCCCCCCAGACTTGTGGTGCTGTGGGACTTCAGTGTTCATTTTGGGACCAATTTGTCTGGGGCAGCTCAGGAGTTCAAAGTGGCCATGACAATTATGGTCCTATCCCAGGTGGTCTCGCCATGGATGCATATTGCTGGTCACATGATCAATCTGGTCTTTCACTCTGACCAAGGTGGGGACTCCTGTGATTTCCCCATTGTCATGGATGACCACCATCTGGTTCAGTAGGACTCACACTCATGTCCCACCTCCGGAGGGCTGAGGAGTTCATTGGGATGGCCTGCCCAAGAAGCTTATTGGATCCAATAGGATTCCAAGAAGCTTTGGAAGGATTTAATGTTGGCTCTGCTGGTGATCCTGTTGATGCCCTGGTGGAGAATTGGAACAGTCTTCTCACCAGGGCAGTAGACACGATCACTCCTAAGCTTCCTCTCTGATCCGCTTCAAAATTTGCCCTTTGTTTTATAGAAGATCTACAGGAGCAGAAGCAGCAAGGTAGATGACTGGAGTGCAAGTGGAGAAAGATTCAACTTGGATCCAACAGATTAAGTCATAGAGCACATTTGAAGATCTATGCTCTGGTGATACATGTGGTAAAGAAGCTATTCATTTCCTCCTGTATTGCAGCCACAAGCTCATGTCCAATGAAGTTGTTCAGGGTTGTGAGGGGGTTCACACCCGTCCTTCCCTGAATCAGAATTTGAAACCATCAATTACCCGCTATGACATTTTTAATGAGTTCTATGTGGACAAAATATCTCCTATCTGGATAGACTTAGATTTAGACTTAGATCCCACAATTACTGCAGTGACTGATGCAGAGATGTCCAACAACTCTTCTTATGTGGTCAGGCTAGATCAATTTCAGTTTGTGACTTTTGAGGAAATGGACAAGCTGCTTGGAGTGGTACGGCCTACCATCTGTTCTCTCAATCCTTGTCCAACATGGTTTATATTATCTAGCAGGGAGGTTGTGGTAGAGGCAGAGGTGCACCAAGGTAATTTGGGAACCTGGACCTAAAGGTCCAGAAAGCCCCCCTCCCCTGCAAATTAAGCATCATCATGCTTGGCTGAGCAACCACACCATCCAGGCCAGACTAAAGATAATTTGGGGCCTTCAGGGGCTATGGAGGCCCTGGACTTTGGCCCAGAAGTCCAGGGGTAAGAGCGCCTCTGGATAGAGGGCGTGGTAGAGATTATTATGCTTCTCTGATGGAGAACTTGATGTCTCATTGTCTTAAGGAGGCAATTATTAGACCTCTTCTGAAGAAGCCTGTGTTGGATTCCTCAGAGTTAAGCAACTATAGGCCTGTCTCCAACCTTCCATGGTTGGGTAAGATAATTGAGAGTGTGGTGGCCTCCCAGTTCCAAGCAGTCTTGGAGGAAACTAATTATCTAGACCCACATCGAACTGGCTTTTGGGTGGGCTATGGGTTGAAGACTGCCTTGGTAAGCCTGATGGATGCTCTCCAATTATGAATTGACAGATGGAGTGTGACTCTGTTGATGGTTTTGGATCTCTCGGTGGCTTTGGATACTATCAACCATATTATCCTTCTGGAGCTTCTGAGAGAGTTGAGTTGAGAGGCACTGTTTTGCAGTCGTTCTGCTCCTACCTCTTGAACAGATTCCAGATGGTGTCACTTGGAGACAGTCGTTCTGAATGTGAACTTTTGTATGGTATTCTCCAGGGCTCTGTACTGTCTCCAAAGCTTTTTAACCTCTACATGAAATTGCTGGGAGAGATCATCAGGAGATTTGGTGCAGGGTGTTATCAGTATGCTGATGACACCCAAATCTATTTTTCCATGTCAACATCATCAGGAAAAGTCACAATCTCCCTAAATGCCTCCCTAACCCGCCCCCCCCAAATGTAATCATTACTAAAGAAATTCCACAACAAAGCAAATTTTCTGTAGAGCTCAGTCTTTAGGATTTTTTAAAAGAAAAACTTATTTGAGTTAATAAGTTGCCCAGTACAGTTCCATCTTGGTATTCCCAAGGATTGAGGTTGCCCATCTCTTGCTAAGCCAACCATCCACCTCACTGAAAGCCCAAAGAGAGAGTGTGTTCTAGAGATTCTCAAGTCTGAGCATCTCTGAGCTGAAATAACTATTTGGGGCTCGTCAATTCCATGCAAGCCACAAATCTAGCTGCCCAGATTTCCCCCTGATCTCCCTTCTCATCATTCCAGCACAAGACAATACTATAAGATAGGTAGCTATAGAATTGTTCTCTCTCCACTTTCCCTTTCTGTCTCTCTCGTTTCTGTTTCCTAGTGTCCGCAAATCTATTCCCTTCCTTGGTTCTAACTTGTAAATGTGTATTGGGTTACACATGTGTAAATGTGTATTGGGACCACACTATGCCATTTTCAAAATATTAACCCCTTAAGGGAAAGAGATAATAGCTGGCAAATCTGCTGAAGTGCTAACCATGGCTTTTCACTTGTAAATCTTTTTTTCCAATAAAACCTAACCCTGCTTTCAAGAAATGTGTTTATACTTCTTGAGTGCTCTAACATGGGTGTATCGTATCCATGGTCAGCTTTCCCAGTACCTCAATGTACAATCTGGCTGTATGCAGGTTTGCACTATTTTGAGTTGAATCCCCCACAATCAGCCAAAGTATAGTCACAGAAAAACATATACAGTAGGCTATTCACACAGTCTGCAAAAATTGGGCTAAGGGAGCCTAGCCTGATTTTTGCATACCATGTGAACCACTGGGCTCGGCTGCGAGCCCGGTGGTTCCTGAGCAACCCACCCGCTCAAATAACCCTCCCCTTAGACCAGGTTTGTAGAGCGAGTGCTCTGCAAACCCGTTTTTTTTTTGCTCATGAGTTGCCACGGTGCGGCTCTGCAGCATGGCAACTCACAAGTAGACCTCTGGTCAGGAGGCTCAAAAGCAGCCTCCCGGCTCGGGGGTCTCTCCAGCATGCCCTGCGCACTTGTGCAGGGCATGCTGGAGGTTCTGGGGGCCATGCTGCTCCCGAACTCCCCCGCCAGCTCCATCATGGAGCCGGCAGTTGTGTGGGCGGCCGATCCGGCTGCCCTGGCAGGGCTTCCTGATCATCTTCAGGGAGAGTGGGCTTAGCTAACCCGGACAAAGCGGGTCGCACTGATCATGAGACCTGCCTCACTGTCTCAAAGGGTGGTAACTAGAAACTACCACACTTCAGAGCAAAGCACGTCAAAGATTTTTGGTGGAGATGGTGCATGCAGCCATAAAACAGATAACAGTTATGGGTGGGCAGTCCTAAATCTGTTAAATCCTTCGGTTAATCAGAATTTAACCAGAATAGATAACTAGTTGTAGTTATCTATACTGGTTAAATTCTGGTTAACTCAAGCAGTTTTAACAGTGTTGCCCTGAAATTCTGCATTCATGCAATCAGCTCTGCTGGGCTCACTAATCCTGATTTACTTTTTAATCATGATCCTTGTGATTGTGTGAATGCAGCCAAAGAAGAAAGTGGCCCCATGCATTCAAAGGAAAACACAAACTGAACTCCACCAATGATCTTTGAGTTTTAAATTTGGTTTTCATTCGATTTCCTAGCCCTATGCTTTATACTGCTTTGCTACCTGTTTGTTTATTAAAATTGTATGCTATTTTACTGTGATTAATGTTGTGAGTTGCTCTGAGCAGGACTATGCTGGAAGTGTGGGACATAAATATTTCAAATATATATTGCCCCATCCCAATTGGGAGAGCCCCATCGAGATGAGTTGGGAGACTTGTTTAATCAGAAGTTTAAATGAATATCAGAAGATGATAACTGCGGTAACTGAAGCTGGAAATACATGTTATGAATGAAACTCAGGGTTCAGAACCCCATATTTACCTCACTCTGTACTGTATTAGTGCAATGTTAGATTGGAATTGAAATGCACCCACCAGGTGAGATTTAAACATTTTCCCAGTAGGATCTGAAAGTCTGGCTGGGGCGGGGGGAAGCAATCTCTGGGGAGCAGCAGGAAAGAATAGGCAGTCAAGGAAGGTCAGCTAAGTTATCATACCTTTTGACTATTTCTCTGAATCATACTGCTTTAATATTTAAGATCAAAGCAGCATGATTAAGGTTTTGTTTTGTTTTTTAAGTACAAGGCTTTACACAGATTCCATGGGACAAAATAATGGTCCGCATCCACACATCTATGGATATACATTTCTTGGGACAATTATTAGTACATGTGCAGTAGCATTTCTAACACTCATCTTCTATTAAGTAAGGGAGTCATTCATAAATATGGTAATCTGTAAACCAAATGAAATGTATGTGGTGATGTAGTTTAGAAAATACGGATTCTATATTCAGCTCTATACACTTGCCACTATGCTATTCTATTTTTGGAATGTTAACACTCAAGTAGTCACAGTCCAGTGGATGAAGGAGTGCAAGAGATGGCTTTCTCACTGATGACCATGGAATGGCTTATGCTCACAGATCTTTGCTTTCTATAGCCAACAATAGGACCCAGGTGCACATGCAATTTGCTGGATCACAGTCTCAGTATATACTTGCAAAGTTTTTTCCTCAGAATGAGAAAGATAGTTTTTTAGCATCCAAATAACATTTGGAGAACATGCTTTAATCTTGATTAAAGTGTCAATGCACACCAGCAGCTGCTACACACAGTTTTAAAAGCCCTGTGCCTATACAACAGGAATGGTTGGAGAATATGAAAGTATCATATTTAAGCCCCTATACACTCATGCTTGCTTCCACCACCACCACCACCACCCCCTTTTTTTTTGCAGATCTAATCTGTGGATCATTGAGATTTTATTGAGAGGCATCATAAAGCCCATGCAAAACTGCCTCATAGATCTACATACAACTTGGCCATGGAGACAGAGTGCCCTTGACTATCATACAATTCAGTGAGAGAGCAATGTAACTTGAAGAGATGAGACAAGTTCATAAATGCATCTAATACCTCTAAAAAGAAAGTCCTTCTGAACAGTGAGCTAAAGAAAACACTAAATGGAGCATGGATCTGTCACCTCTTGCTTTCAATACGATTGTGAAATTCAGCTTCACTGAATTTCCCCCCCAAAAGCACAAAGAAGTATGTACATTATCTTCTCCAAATGTTCACCCCCAGGGCATAAAGTTACTCTGAGATAATGTATTTACCATATGCTGATTATTTCTTTCTTTTAGGTTCATAAACATTTCAGTTTTCTAAAATGACTCCATAAATCACTTGGCAACCCAGGCATTGAAAAGATATAATAGCAGGCTCATTATCTTTTCATCTCCCAATTCTTATTTTGTTATTTTGGCTATATCTTTAATTTACAAACATGATTATTTTTTTGGATTTTTAAAGTGGTAACAAGGACTTTGTCCGCTGTCTGCCATTAGAAGGTACACTTTGGGGCCTTTCTCACAATCAAGTGAGAAAGGGAAGCTTTGAAAGCTTACCTCCCCCACAGCCAATCATCCTGTTGGTGCTGGGCATGTGGATTGCACGTACAGATGCTCCACTACTGCCCCAGGCAGCACAGAGGCACAGGGGGCAGGATGCATAGTCCTGGCCCCCTGGGTATCCCATAGTTCACCACACCAGTGTGTGGTGCATTGTGGGGATTCCCCCAGTGATGTCCAGGAGCCCACTGCTGTGTCAGCACCAGCTGGGAGCAGCAGGTGCAGACGCACGAATAGTTAGCCCAGGTGAAGGGAGCGCTCACGCCCTTAACCTCAGCTAACCGGCGGACTCACTAGGCAGGTTTGCTGGTGAGGCACCGCCGGGAGCCACTCAGATCCCGGCAGTTCTTTTTGCTGCCTGGTCTCTTGCCTGGTCTTGACTGCTCATGAGAACAGCCTCTTCCTGTTGTCAGTTTCAGGCGAGTTTCAGGTGAGAGGTTCATTTCCCACATTTTCTAGTAGTCAGGATATCTGTATCTGGGACATAACGCACATGCCGTTCCATCTCCAACCTTCACACATGTTCAGATGAAGGTGTCAGAGCCTACACGTGCACAAATTGTATACATATAGGTTTTACCCCCATGCGACAGGCTCTTGAATAGGCAGGGTCTGTGACTGCATCAACAAGCCTATGCACATACAGTTTCTATGCAATTAGGCTATTTCACACCTTCACCCAATTCCACTCATGATCCTGAAGTCCTCAGCTGAGTTTAAATGAATGTATGAATGGGGCTTATACCAAACACCAAACTCGTTTATATCTTGTTAACCAACCAACTTTGATAGCTCTTTGAGGAAATGGATCTCTAATGCTTACGTGCTGTACACATTTTTCTTTTCTTTTTCTTTTCAGTTCTTAAACACGTATAACCAAATTCTTGGCATATTGGATATATTTTTAGACTTGGTTGAAAGTTACACCAACAAATGACCAAACACATAGGTCATTATTCAGATCTCTACCAGTGTCTCCTGTAACAGGAAATCTCCAATGTTGCTAACTACCACACCCAGGATCCACAGCTGCAGTGGCGTTTGGATGGGAATGCTGGGAGTTGTAGTCAACAACCTCTGGGATTACCTGTTACAAGGAACACTGATATCTATACTTGCAATGGAGCTTTTGAGGGCCTCAGAGCATCCATAAAGCTGTTTCTCAAATTCAGGGGAACTTCAAGAGCTGTATGCAGTACAGCACAACTTGGGCTTGTACAGAAACCTCTCTGTGTATGCAGAAAAATGTTCATACACCTTAAGGGACACTATGATTTGTAGACAAGACAGTAATATAAAGCAGCAATATATAATTTGGGAATCCTAACATTCCAATCCATTGCATGTTTACTTAGAATTAGGTCCCACTGATTTCAATGGCACAAAAATAAATTTATATTAACAAAATGGCATGGCACAGAAAAAAAGATTTTGGGATACAAAACTGCCCGCCATGTGTTTGAGTGCGCAGGGGTGGGGTGCGCATGGACATGCATGTGTACATACACAGATCCAGATTATTTAGTCAGAACTAAGCATCATTGAAATCAAACTGAGAAGTGAATCACAACTAATAAGACCATGAATTTCAGTGGAACATAGTCATGACAAACTTATTCAGGATGTTGCTGAATATTTAAAAATATATCATACTTTTTAAAAACTAAGAAGAGACATGATACATAAAGCTGAGGAAAGAAAGGGGTAGAAAAATATGAAAATCAGCTCATCCAATATACATTTTGTCCCTTGTCCAGAAGGAAAACTTTGAGAATTGGCTGTCTAATCTGTTAGCTCCCATTCTCCTGCCTCTTGAATTCACAGTTTTATTTTAATAATGACAGAATATAAGACAGCTGTAGCAGGCAGCCCCCGCACCCCCGACTGTGATAATGGGTAGTGTTAATCTAATATGAATTAGATTGATCTGTCAGTTTTGGTATTAGATAGGAGCATGCGGGGGGAAATCATTTCATTATTTATTTCATTTTCATTATTAAATGGCTCTTTCATTAAAATAATACATTGGGATCAGGTCCTATTAGACTCCTGATGACATAACTTGGAGCTCAAAATGACATACATTGGATTCCCACACAGCCTCCCAGGCATTGACTAGACACAGCCTCAGCCTCACCTAGCTTCAGCAAATTTACTGTACCATGTCTCTTTAGACCACATCGCAGGTAGTATTTTTATCCTTTTACTCCTTTATACCATTCTCTTCAGTTGCTTCCTGACCCCCTCCCCTGGTTTAAGCTTGTTGTGATTACTTTCAAATGTCTTCATGAGCTTTATCTTGTAGTCTTTCTGTGTGTGCTTCTCCCAAGCCCATTCATTCAATTGTCTCAATCAATCTAAAATAAACACCTTTATTCTTCATTAGTACTTTATCTGGGTTTTTTTTCCCCCTTGCGGGTCCCTAACACTAGAATGCCCCTTTCCTCTGACATTCTTCCTTCTCTATTACTAAATTCAAGTGCTTTGATAATACATATATTTTCAATCTTTGCTATTCCTTTCCTTTTCTTCCTTAATGTGTCCTGTTTTTAATTAGCTTCCGACCTGCAGTGTAGGAGCTGTATTATTTTTTTGAATGTTTGGACATAACCTAGCAGTTTTAGGCATTTCTGTAAATGATAAAATAATAATAGATAAGGTCCAAACCACTATACAACTAATTCTGGGGGTTTTGTTCTTTAACAGCCATTTGCCATGCTGCATTATAAGCCATTCTTTGGAACAGAGGGGATTTTGAAAAAGTAAAAAAAAAAAGTAGCTCTTTGGATTCCAGGCAATAATAAATTTGGATTCATTTTTCTTATAAAAGGTAGGTAACCATTTGAAATCACTTTGTAGATGTAGTTTCAGATGGGGTCCACAGTTAAGCAGGTTTGGCTGCTTGCTGCTGTACGCCATCTCACTTAACCCTTTAGTTCTGTTATTTGTACTTGAGTTAACAATAGCCTTCTGGTTTAAGATAGTCTAATATAAGGCATTCTGAAAATAGTCACAATAATTAGCAGGTGTGTCAGTGCAAATATTAAAACTGTGTACTGTCTACTGGATACCACAAATGCTGTTACTGCAGATCAGTTTCTACAGTAGTTTGCATTGCTGATGAAAATAAAAAGAGTCTTCCATCGTACAGTTTTAAATGTAAACAGATATCCTTTGGTCTATATAATGAGTTTTTGTTAATTCATGACTATGTATAGCACAACAAATCAGATCAGAAACAGGTATTTTTAGTCTGAAAAACAATAGATCCTAAACAAAATTAATTTTAAATCACTTAATTACAAGTGATTTCTTGGGGATACATTTGTGTGTTATTCTAGCAGACTTTAGTCGTAACCCTCATTTGGATTTTGGGGTAGATTACCACCCCCAGCTGCATAAAGGTGCATAAACAAGCAAACCATTGCACTCTCAGCTCTGGCACACGATATATCCATAATTATAGCCCCCCTTGTGATATTTATGTTATCAATTATGTTATCAATAATAATTATGTTATTAATATGATATTTGTTGTTACCCCAAAGACTTTTAACTGCTGTACCACTTTTAATGGGTTCTTTGTGGATTAAAATTTCCTGCATTCAGGCCAACTTGGATTCACTGTTTCTGAAAAGTCTATGAAGAGAATGTCCAGCAATCCCTCTTGCAGTATCCAATTGGATCAGTTTCTTGAGGATTCCTCAGGATGTGGACAGGCTGCTTGGGGTGGTGCGGCCTACCACTTGTTCTCTGGATCCTTGCCAGTCTTGGCTGCTTCTACCTAGCAGGGAGATTGTTGGAGGTGGCCTGGTTAATATCATAAATGCATTGCCGAGGGACGGTAGGGTGCCTCCTAGTTTGAAGGAAGCAATGGTTAGACCTCTTCTTTAAAAGTCTTCTCTGGATCTCTTAGTGATGGATAGCCTGTGCCAATCTCTAGTCTCTCATGGTTGGGCAAGGTGATTGAGAGAGTGGTGGCTAACCAGCTCCCTCCAGGCGGTTTTGAAGGAAACTGATTATCTAGACCCTGGCTGTTCAACTTCGGCCCTCCTGCAGATGTTGGCCTACAACTCCCATAATCCCTGGCTATTGGCCACTGTGTTGGGGATTATGGGAGTTGTAGTCAAAAAACAGCTGGGGGGTGAAGTTGAGCAGGCTTGATTTAGACCCATTTCAGACTGGCTTTAGAGATGGCTATGGGGTTGAAACAACCTTGGCCAGCATGATGGATGACTAGGGAACTGACAGAGGGAGTATGACACTGCTAGTTTTTGGATGACTGGGGAATCAACAGAGGGAGTGTGACTCTGCTGCCTCTTTTGGATCTCTCGGCGGCATTTGATACCATCAATCATGGTATCCTTCTGGATCACCTGGGGGAGCTGGGATAAGAGGCACTGCTTTGCAGTGGTTCTGCTACAATATCTCAGGTAGATTCTAGATGGTGGGGCTTGGTGACAGTTGCTCCTCAAAACAGGAGCTGTTATATGGAGGGCTCCATTCTGTCACCAGTGCTTTTAAACTTCTACATGAAACCACCAGGTGGGATCATTAGGAGACTTGGTGCAGGGTGTTATCAGTATGCTGATTAGGGATGTGCAAAAAATTTTGGGCACAGAACGATCTGTGCCCGAAACGAGCAATATCGGGTGATTCGGGTCCGAACCAAATCACTCCCGATGTCCCCCGATATTTTTCGGGGCTGAGCCAAATCACCCGAATTTCGGGCCCAAAAAATTCGGGTGATTCAGGATGACATCTTTTTGAATTTCCCGCCTTTTTGCATCCATTGATTTGAATGCAAAAAGGTCTGAAGTGATGTCAGCCTGAATTTGGGGTCCCAGGGGCAAAATAGTGGGGTGGGATCACCACTCGCTCTGGGCCACCCCAGCATCCCCCCCTTAAGTGCACTTATGGGGCTGCTGACACCTCAATGCTTCTCTTGGGGGGAGGAACCTTAAAGACGCGTAAACTTTAACAATTCCCCAAATATCAGCCCTCTGCCCAAATCCTTTGAAAAAATTCAGGTAGCTTCCTTGACCCTACCTGGCACTATCACCAACCCCACACTGCTCTAGGCCACCCCTTTGCCCCCCGCGTGAAGCTATCCATTTGCTGACACCTCAATGCTTCTCTATGGGGGAAAACCTTACAGACGTGTAAACTTCAACAATTCCCCCAAAATAAACCCTCTGCCCAATAACTGTGAAATTGGGGTGGTAGCCTTCACCCATTAGGCACTACCATCCCACCCCACTCTTTTTGCCCAGATCCCACTCTATGTCCCCAAACTGCCCCAAAGACACTAAAACTTCAAAAATTCCCCAAAAATCAGCCCTTTGCCCAATTCCCCTGAAATTTGGGTGGTAGCCTCCAACCATTGGGCACTACCACCCATCTCACTATTTTGCCCCTGGGACCCATTTTTCCTTCCCGAATCAATTCAGATTCAGATTCGGATTTAATCCAAATCCGAACCGAATCAGGGGTGATTCGGGTGGCCCAGATTTGGGCACAGAAAAGATTGGGGGTGATTTGGTTCGGGTCCCGAACCGAATCACAGAAAACCCGAATTGCACACCCCTAATGCTGATGACACTCCTTGTTATCATTATCAACAGGAAATGGCAATCATTCCCTAAATGTTTCCCTACTGGCAGTAATAGGCTGGATAACAAATTGAAACGGAATCCAAATAAGATGGAGTTGCCTATTGTAGAGGTTCAGAATTCTAGGGATGAGTTAGATCTTCCTGTTCTGGACAGGATTACATTCCCCTGGAAAGAACAGGTACACAGACTGAGGATACTACTGGATCCAGACCTCACCCTGGTATCTCAGGTGAAGGCTACGGCCAGGAATGCTTTCCATCAGCTTCAGCTGATTTGGCAGCTGTGTCCATTCTTTGATGGACACATTCCACTCAAAACAGTGGTGCATCACCTGGTAACCTCCAGGCTTGACTACTGCAATGCACTCTATGTGGGGCTGCCTTTAGACATAGTTTGGAAACTTCAGTTAGTCCAAAATGCAGCAGCCAGACTGGTCTCTGGGGTAACCTGAAAAGACCATATTATGGCTGTTCTCAAACAGTTGCACTAACTGCTGATATGTTTCCGGGCAAAGTACAAAGTGCTGGTTAATACCTTTAAAGCCCTGAATGGCTTAGGTCCGGGTTACCTTAGAGAGCACCTTCTTCTGCATGATCCCCACCTCATGTTAAGGTCATCTCAGGATGTCCATATCCAGTTACAAACTGGTGGCGACTCGGAGGCAGGCCTTTTCTGTAGCTGCTCCTGGGCTGCAGAATGCACTCCCAGCAGAAATCCATAGCTTGAGTTCATTGTTAGCCTTAAAGAGATCCCTTAAAGCCTATCTGTTTGCTCTGGTCTTCCAAGGTTTTAAAACTATTTTAAATGCTTTAATTGTTAGTGGTTTTTTAAACTGTTTTTCAAATTGTTTTTTATTGACTGTTTTTTTAAAAATGACCTTCTGCTTTTCAGCTGGTGGGCTGGCCAGCCTGCTGCTCCCACATCCCCGCCGATTTATGGCTGGCAATCTGGCCACCGGGTTTTTTGCTGGCCACTGCTGCAGCCACCATTTTCTTGCCTCGTGCTCGTACCTGTGGCTATCTGGCAGCTCTCCAAACCCTGGCAAGAGCTGCCACACATGGTATTAGCCACAGGTATGCCTTAGATAATTAAATATATCGATGTGATGCAGTGTAGAAAACTACACCAGAAATGCATGGACTTTCTATGGTGTGGTAATTTCTATCCCATTCCCTTGTTAAGCCATTTGCGATAGGAAAGAACACCCTGGCCACATTCGCACATAACGCCAAACCACAAGTTGGCGAATCTAAATTTAATCCTTGAACCTGGGAATTGTCCCACAGACAATCTTAACATAATATAAGAACAGCCCTGCTGGATCAGGCCCAAGGCCTATCTAGTCCAGAATTGTGGGAGAATGAGCTGTAGAATGCACTTGACCAGCTCCAAGACCAACGCCCCAACCTTTAGTGCAGTCACAGTGTGGCCTTTCAGTTGAAATGTTGAAAACCAAGCTGTTGAGCTTTGGATCCTCATTAGCGCTGAGTTTGAAATGTTCGTTTTTCTTAGGTATTTTTCAACATTTTTAGTGAGTTGTGCAGGAGCACAGGGCACCATGATTGGGAGGGGGTCATCACTGCACTCCCTGGAAATGACATATACGGTTAGTGTAAGTTCTGTTGTCTGGAAAAGTTGGGTGGCATCCAATGTAACCAATGGGACTATTGATTGATTGATTCATTGATTTGATTTGATTTGATTTGATTTGATTTCTTAGGAGTAGGAAGTACTACCCATTTGTTAAAAATAATCATAACTCAAGATGAGGGATAATTATATATATTACTGTTGTTTTTCTATTGGCACAGTCCAAGATTGCACTGGAAGCAGGAAGACAAATGATGCTTCCTTTGTTCATGTCTTCTGCCACTCTTATCAGGCAATCTGGTAATCTGTTGTGCCCAACCAGCAGGTAGCAAACTAATAGCCTCCTCCTCCTCTTCCTCACTGAATATCAAAAGAGCAGAGCAGAAAAGAGATAGAAGAAAGTACAGTAGAGGAGACTGTTGGGCTAGTTCTAGGATTTCTAACTTGGATTGACCTGGAGTCTCCAGGAATTAGGTATTTTCCTATCCTAAATTTTAGAATTTATCATAAAACTGTTACTCATACAATACGTATAGGCGGGTGTGTGTGTGTGTGTGTGTGTGTGTGTGTGTGTGTGTGTGAGAGAGAGAGAGAGAGAGAGAGAGAGAGAGAGAGAGAGAGAGAGAGAGAGAGCTTTAATTGTTATAGTTTATTTTCCTTTAAAAATACCTTAAAGTTAGCTGAGAACTGAATCCTGGAAACACAGACCCATTCGCTGATGCAATTATGACAGCACATTCTGCTCTGTGCAGAGAAACTTCAGCTTATTCTGCTGGGTTTTATCTGCCTTCTTCTTTGCTGCCAACTAACAGGCCTTAACATTATTAAAGTGAGCAAACCTTAAGACAGAAATTAGATCCCAGGTTTGTTTATTTCTGTAATAAATACAATAATAATTAGCATGGAATTCCAGAGGAAAAATATAAGGCATGGTACAAAGTAGAGCCCTTTAAGTCGCACTGATTCAATGGTATAAAGTTTAGTACATGCTTGAATCTGCCATTGAAATCAATGGGGTTAAAAAGTACTTAATTTTGCCTGGGTTGTTTCCATAATTTCCGTGTAAATTGATGGCAAATTCCCATTGACTGAAGTTGAATTAGAAGCAGATAAGCTATTAGTTGAGAACATCTGGTTTTTCTCAGTGGATTCAGTTTCTTAATTTGATGAGAGCCTGCTCTATAGGATGGAATTTTTTTCCCTAATTATTACTTCTCCAGTTAAATTGTGATGCTAATTTATATTTTCCATTTACCTGATGATGTAAATCCATAGCAAAAGCACAAGTGAAAGAGGAGACAAAATTACAAAAGTTAAAGATTGAGATGGGGAGGATTTAAGATATTTTATAATAGATCTCTAATGTCAAAGTATTAAAGGAAAATAAATGAGTTTATTTTTAAATATATATATATATTAGAAAATGCCTGCTGCAAACTTTAGTGCAACATTCACCTGCTGTGTAGGCTAGTAATTAGTATTCTTCTCAAGTCATAAAATCAAAGTCAAAAATCTACATGTAAATGAAGATATTCAAAAAGAGTACCACAGACCATTCTGTCAGCATTAATTTAATTCAACGAGTAGGTAGAGTCTTTGTAGCTCTTGTGTGAACACATATTTCAGTTCTCCATATGGCTTCAGTTATGTACATTTTTCATGTTGCTAGGAAGCTTGTTCTGCTGAGTGACTCTACAAAGAGTGGTGCCTGATATTGCTGGAGTATAAGTCGACAGGTTTTCCCGCTGCTTAAATATGTCGGCAACTCTGTCCACATGGTTCTTCTACAGAAATGAAACATGAATTTAAAATTCAGGCAGACGGGCATTGAAACTAATAAACTGCTGGCCCGCAAACATCCCTTTGCTATAGGCTCCCAAATAAACATGAAACTGGCTAGTGCCAATGAATGCAATCAGTATAGCTGCCCATGGATTCACCTTTATATGTCCTATTTTACATATGGCAGAAGTCCATTCTGTAATGCCACAGCCCTGCTGAATAATGTTGCCACTGTGTGTAAATATAAAAATGTATGTAATTCTAAAAGAGTAAAAAGCTCATTTCTAGTAGCAACTGCATACTATTATTTGCTCTCTGCATTGGCTCTGATCACAGGTGAAAAAAACACCTGACTTAATAATGTGGGAAATCATCAAATTGGAATAACACAGACACTGTTGTAGCATATGTGTGTTACATTTTCTTTCAGAATATTTTCTCCTGTTTTTAAGTGAATTATACATTACAAGGATTGTTGAAGGGAAAGGAAGAAGCCCAATGGGGAAATTTCAGCCTGTGTAAATAAGAGCAGCTCAACTGAATTAATTATGAAGATTAATACTTCGGGTCCCTAAGCACAAAGAACTCCAGGGTGCATGACACACATACTTGTCAGTAGACATCACTTGCATTTTATGCACTTTCTTATTAAATGGTTAGTGATAAGAGGCGGAGATCACATGCTAAAATGTATTACCTGGCAAGTTAGATTAAACATTTCTACTACTTCACTAAAAACACACACATTAAAAATGGATTTCAGCAGTGCACAATTTTCTGATGACATGGCAGGAATTGAGTAATTCAAGGATTGGTTTGACACTTCCCAGAGAGTGTCCTTATATACTTGTCCTGTTTGATCTGTTCTTTCTCTGCTATCCTAATATATAGCTGTTTTGCCATAGCCAAGTTAAATTATTTCAAGAATTTATTTGGTGGTAATTTATTTTGAGGATTTGTTTGGTGGTAATTATAATGGTGCAGCTGGGAAATGACTTGATTATCAGGCCAGAGGTTGCCAGTTTGAATCCCAGCTGGTATATTTCCCAGACTTTAGGAAACATCTATTTCAGGCAGCAGTGATATAGGAAGATGCTGAAAGGCATTATCTCATACTGCACAGGAGGAGGCACTGGTAAACCCCTCCTGTATTCTGCCAAAGCCAAAACAGGGCTTTGTGGTCACCAGGAGTCAAAACCGACTCAATGGCACACTTTACTTTACTGCTATCCAATAATTAGGGCATACAACCTGTACTACATAATCAGTGGTTATAACAGAATTTACTCTTTCTCTTTATGTGTGTGTGCGTGCACATGTACACATACACAAAATTTATACTTTTTCTTTTATAAATTGATAGCCATTCCTATTCTGCTCAAATTTTGGTCTCTGGTTTGAAAGCACTGGTTTGAAAGCACTCTCTAATGTTGCATGCATTCATCTGAAGCACCATTGATTTCAGTGGAACCTTCTTCCTGATAAATGTGTTTCGGGCTTCAGTCTTTGGAACCTTTCACGTATTATGTTTACATCAGTCAGTTACTGAAATTCTCAAGTCCATGTGATATCAAATGGGTCCACATTATACACATTTTAGCCATAACTGAATATGAAAGTATATCCTTTGGTTTTCCAGTACAGGAGAAGCTAGACCCCAGAAAAGTATAGATAGTAAGGGACAGATTGATGATACACTTCTTTAAGACTATAACCTCTTTCACACAACATGCCTCCTCCATATTCAGTCAGTACATGAGGGAGAGCTGGCTTGCACCACCTAGCAATGCCCTCAGTGCTGATGCACTTACTGGCCACACATCCCAGTCACTGTACATTCAGCATTAGTCTGAAAGGAAGCAAACTGAACCTTTGTACACGGGAGGAATTCTCCATCCATTCTGGAACCCTGATCAGCCAGGGTTCAAGATTGCATGGAGAAATCCCCTTTGTGCCTATATATTTGTACATCACCCCAAACTTTCATCTCTGGACAATTTACATCAACATAAAAGAGATTTAAACAGAAATTAAAACCTTAAAACAATTTAAAACCACAAGTCTAGTTCAAAAGCTTGGGTGAATAAATGTGTCTTTAAGGACTTTTTAAAAAGTTGTCTGAGATAGGGAGTCTTGATTTGGGTAGAAATCATTTCAGCAGGGAGCATATTCCAGATTCTTGGGGTGGCAACAGCAATGGTCCGTCCCCACCCCCATGCAAGTGCTGGTACTGCATTACAGTTGAACCTATCAGTAGCACTGGTGCATATTATTTAGCACCAGTATTAAGGGATGTGCACGAATCAATTTTTTTGATTCGATTTGTACCCGAGTTGAATCTCCTCCAAATCACAAATGTTTTGTGTCCAAATCTGGCCAGCTAGCACAGGGGTGATTTGTTTTGTCCACAAATCTCCTGAAACAGGTAGATATGGGTACAAATCTTTTTGTAACCAAATCAATTTGCACATACAGCAGGCACAGGCAGAGATGCTCTCAGCAGCAGGAAGGGGGTGAAAAAAATTCTCTTTTCTTTTCCTCAATCAGGAAAGCAGGAACAAAAAACATAGAATTCACTCCAGGCAGCAGGAAGGCAAGGCAAAGCAAAGCAAAGCTCCTCTGTCTCCCTTTCTCCCACAAGGCAGCAAGGCAGAATAGTGGTTGGTTGCCTCCTTAAGTACATTTGAAAATCCTTCCTTTGAACTCCCCCCACCCTTGTCCCTTTTGTGACCCTTCCCCAAGCCAATGTGGGGTCAGTCACCCCTGGCAACACAAGATTTGAATGGAAATGAGCCAATATGGAACCAGGGGGAATAACCAGTCAGTCGTTGCACACTGTAAGTCACTAATCTGAAGCTTAGGAGGACAGGATTTTCAAAAATGCTTCCTGACACAAAATGGAGAGAGCAGGTGAGATCGCCACAAAATGTAGGTCTAAATCTACAAATTTTGGGGGCCTGAAATCTGAGAAATTTGTTTTGGACCTGAATCTGGCCAGCTAGCACAGGGGCAATTTGTTTTGTCCACAAATCACCCAAACCAGGTAGATTTGGGTACAAATCATTTTGTACCCAAATTGATTTGGACATCCCTACCAGTATTTCATTAGTCAGAATGATGGCCAGGCCTCGAGGAACAGGTACAGATTGAAGGCTTCTTTTCTTCCGACCCCCATTTATATTGGGGGAGTACCCACTCTGGAGAGGTGGCTAAATTTGTGCCCTACCTTTGCTGATCCCTTGTCTGGATTGAGAAGCGAGATTTGCTGGCTATCTACTGTGCTCTGTGCTGTAGCCTGTTTACTTTGCCTCATAGAATTTAGTGGAAGCCACCTTTCTCTGCATGGTCATGTTCCGGGTTCTGTTTCTTCATCATGCTAGAATTGTGCCTTTCACCCAGTGATACAATTACTACAGGTATAATGTCATATTATGGCAATAGGAATTTGGACCCACTGCCACCAAATCTGCATGACATTGCTCGGCCTAGACCAACCTGCCAGAAAAGAAGCTTGGGGCAGTGGCTCACTGGTAGGAAAGGGTGGTTGTGTTTTTAGCTCAAACCCTCAAAAGAAGCACAGGTTAGACAAGAAGGAAAGAAGGTTGCAGACTGGAGGTGGGTGCAGGAGAGAATGAGCTTTGTTGGTGAAATATTCAAGGCAGGCAGATTTGTTGGTCCTGAACATGATAGCATTTTTCAAATATCTAAAGGGCTATGACAGATGATGGCAAAAATTGTTCTCTGCAGTCCCATAGGGCAAAACTACATTGAATGGGCTTCAGTTACAGATGGAAGATTTTGGCTGAACATGAAGAGAAACATTAACAGTAGAGCGGTTCAACAATGACATCAATTATTTAGGGTACGGGTGGCTCTCCCTCACTTGAGCTATTTAAACAGAGATTGGACAGTTTTCTGTTGGGGATGCTGTAGTTCTGGATTCCCTACACTGAGCAGGGGATAAGAACAGAAGAACATAAGAACAGCCCTGCTGGATCAGGCCCAAGGCCCATCTAGTCCAGCATCCTGTTTCACACAGTGGCCCACCAGATACCTCTGGAAGCCACAGGCAGGAGTTGAGGGCATGCCCTCTCTCCTGCTGTTACTCCCGCACAACTGGTACCCAGAGGCACCTCGCCCCCAAGGCTGGAGGTGGCCTAGTGTCCTCCGACTAGTAGCCGTCAATAGACCTCTCCTCCATGAAGTCATCCAAACCCCTCTTAAAGCCATCCAGGTTGTTGGCTGTTACCACATCTCGTGGCAGAGAATTCCACAAGTTGATTATCTGTTGTGTGAAAAAGTATTTTCGTTTGCTGGTCCTAGGTTTCCTGGCAATCAGTTTCATGAGATGACCCCTGGTTCTAGTATTATGTGAGAGGGAGAAGAATTTCTCTCTATCCACTTTCTCCACACCATGCATGATTTTATAGACCTCTCTCATGTCTCCCCGCAGTCGTCTTTTTTCTAAACTAAATAGCCCCAGATGTTGTAGCCTAGCCTCATAAGCAAGGTGCTCTAGGCCCTTGATCATCTTGGTTGCCCTCTTCTGCACTTTGGACTAGATTGGACTAGATAGCCTAGAAAGTTCCCTTCAACTCTATGATTTTATGATTCCACAAGAAGGTAAATTGGATACACTGAATTCTTCTTGAATTCTGTATGTCAGAAGCCAGCAGGGCTGGCTCGGCAAATCTCCCAGTTCAGGCCATGGAGGTTCATATGGGAAAAGGGTCCCCAGCCTCTCAGTTTTCCTCACTGCCTCTGGTTTGTCTCAGTCCTTTTAAGCCAAACTCCCCAGACCCCACCTCTTACATGGACTCTGGAATTCGGCTGGTGAAACTGGTCCTCACAGCTGCAGCTCCTCAGGGCAATCAGGGCAGTAGCTTAAGCTGGCAGAAGGAATTCCAGCAGTGGTCTTCTCTGCTGGTCAAGGCTGTAGGGAGGAGGCAGGGCTGGCTTGGCAAATCTCCTGACTCAGGCCAGGGAGATCCAGATGGGGAAAGAGTCCCAACCTCTCAGCTAGCCTCCCCCCTGCTTTCCTTCCACACACAGTATGTGTGTAAGGTTTATACATTTGTCTCTTGACAAATGTCAGGTTGGATCAAAATAAGATCAAAATAATCCATTATTTGATTGTGGATGAAAAAGCAGACCTGGCTTGTATTACTGAGACCTGGCTAGAAGAGGCTAGTGATCCTGTATGGGCCCAGCCTCATTGCCCAGGGTACTCTGTTGCTGACCAGATTAGGGGAAGTAGGTGGTGTTGGGGTGTGTGTGGAGTGGCTGTGGTTCATAAGAACAATATCTCCCTTACTAGGATCCCAGATTCCTGTGAGAGAATTGACTTACTGTATATTGAGTGTGTGTACCTTAGGTTGGCGATTTGGGATAGTATGGGGATTCTGTTGGTGTACCGTCCACCTTACTGCCTAACAGACTCCCTAACTGATCTGACAGAGCTGGTCATTAGTTGGTGTTGGTTACCCAGGCTTTCAGTGCTGGGTGATTTCAACATCCACTTTGGGACTGCTCAGGAGTTCATAGCAGCCATGACAACTATGGGCCTATCCCAGTTAGTCCTAGGACCTACACATGTTGCTGGCTACATGCTGGATTTGGTATTTTGCTCGGATCAGGGGATGTTCCATGGGTGGGGTCTCCTGTAGTTTCCCCATTGTCATGGAAACTACAGGAGACCCCACCTTAACCACTTATTTATTTATTTTATTTATTTAAAATATTTATACCTGCCTGTGTATAATATTTATACTGCTCGGGGTGTCTCACAACAATAAAACTGATATGATATACAATAAAAGTAATAAAATTAACCAAATTAAGTAAACAAGTTTAAAGTCAGGTTAAAAACCACAATCAGTATTAAGTTTCAAATTAAAAGTTATTTTAGCAGCTAAAAAATGAGAATTATAAAAACTAAAAAATAAAGAACCTACCAGATATAACCAAAGATGTGACATTTAAAAGCCTCTTTTAATGTTTTAAGTTGGTTTTTTAAAGAAAAACACTGAGGGAGGGAGCATGGTGAAGCTCTTCAGGGAGGGCGTTCCAAAGCTGAGGAGCCACAACCGAAAAGGTCTTGTCACTTCCTGGTTACGGTTAGTCTCACAGTCATGTCTGTCCCCTGTAGGGGCAATGCAGTGGACCCATTAGAATGGTTTGCCTGAGAAGGCTATTGGATTTAGTAGGATTCCAAAGGGCCTTGGAGGGTTTTGGAGCTGGTTCTGCTGGTGATTCTGTCAGTGTCCTGGTGGATAGCTGGAACAAGAAACTTACCAGGGCAGAAGTCATACAATCACTCCTAAGTGTCCTTTCTGAACTGATTCAAAATTAGTTCCTTGGTATACATAAGAGATACAGGAGCTGTACCAGCATGGTAGATGACTGGAGTGCAAGTGGAAGAGGACTTATCTTGAATTCAATAAGACACAGCATAGAGTCCATTTGAATATACACACACACACACACACACACACACACACACACAGTGGCAATACATGCAGAAAGGAAGTGATATTACATCTGCAAGTTCTTGTCCAGCAGAGCTGTTCCAGATAGTAGGGTTTTATCTACCTTCTCTTTCAAATCTGTTTCTGGTGTGGGGGAAAGTCTCACTGTGACACATTCAATGAATTCTTTGCAGATAAAATCTCTCACATTCGGGCTGATCTCGACTCCAATTCTTCTGCAGGGCTAGTTAGGGAGGTATCCAGCAATCACTCTTGCAATATTAGATTGGACCAGTTTTAATCTGTGACTCCTGAGGATGTGGACAAGCTTCTTGGAGAGGTATAGCCCACCACCTGTTCTTTGGATCCTTGCCCAACATGGCTGATTTCATCTTGCAGAGAGGTTTTTGGAGCTGGCCTAGTTGATATTATTAATACCTCACTGAGGGAGGGCAGGATGTCACCTTGTTTGAAGGAGGCAGTGGTGAGACCTCATCTTAAGAAGCCCATTCTAGATCCCCAGGCCAGTCTCCAACCTCCCATGGTTGGGTAAGATGATTGAGAGGGTGGTGGCTGCAAGTGGTCTTGGAGGAAACTGGTTATTTAGTCCCATTTCAAATTGGCTTTAGGGTGGGTTATGGGATTGAGATGGCCTTCATCGCCCTGATAGATGACCTTTGCCAAGGAATTGACAGAGGAAGTGTGGCTCTGCTGGTTCTTTTGGGTCTCTCAGCAACTTCAATACCATCGACCATGGTATCCTTCTGGATCGCCTGAGGGATTTGGGAATAGGAAGCACTGCTTTACAGTGCTTGTGCTCCTATTTCTTGGGTAGATTTCAGATGGTGGTGCTTGGTGACAGTTGCTCATCAAAATGGGAGCCACTGTATGAAGGACCTCAGGATTCCATTCTGTCACCAATGCTTTTTAACTTTTACATGAAAACACTGGGTGAGTTCATCAGGGGATTTGGTGCTGGGTGTTATCAATATACTGATGACATCCAAATCTATATCTCCATGTCATCGATATCAGGAAATGGCATTAGCTCCTTAAATGTCTGCCTATAGGCAGTAATGGGCTGGATGAGGGATAATAAACTGAAACTGGATCCAAGCAAGACAGAGGTGCTCATTGTTGAGGTTTATAATATGCAAGATGGGGCAGACCTTCCTGTTCTGGATGAGGTTACACTCCCACAGAAAGAACAGTTTCATAGCCGGATCTCACCCTGGTGCCTCAGGTTTAGACTGTGGCCATAAATGCTTTTTACTGGCTGTGATTGATTTGACAACTCCACCTATTCCTTGAGGTGAATGACCTGAAATCAGTGGGACAGCACTGGTAACTTGATAAACAACCTAGTATCCTCCAGGTTGGACTATGGCAATGCGCTCTGTGTATGGGGGTCTTTGTACATAGTTTGAAAACTTCAGTTAGTTCAAAATATGGCAGCTAGATTGGTCTCTGGGGTATCCCAGAAAGAACACATTATGCCTGTTCTTAAACAGTTGCACTGGCTGCCAATATGTTTCCAGGCAAAATACAAAGTGTTGGTTACTACCTTTAAAACCCTGAATGGGTTAGATCCAGGTTATCTGAGAGAGCAGATAACCCGGACCTAACAGGATCCACTACAGGATCTCCACCACTCATTAAGACCATCAGGTGGGGTCTGTCTTCAGGTGCCATCAGTTCATCCCACCTTTATAATTATCCTGGGATCAGGCCTCCTCAGTTGTTGGACCTAGGTTATGGAACATGCTCCCTGTAGACAGAAGAGGATTATCTACCTTGAATTATTAAGCCTTTCAGGAGAGCCTTAAAGACCCATTCTTTTAGCCTGGTTTTTAATATCTAGTTTTAGTTTTAATTTTAATCTCATTTAAATGTATTTTTTAAAATCTTAATTGTTTTACTATGTGTTTTTGATTTTAATGTAAACTGCCCTGAGCCACTTTAGGAAGAGCGGTATATAAAATGAGTGAATGAGTGATCCTCATTCATAGAACTGTCATTGGGAAAGGCACAGAACTGCCATTGGGAAAGGAAGCTCTTATGAATGCTGGGAAGTAGTTACACAGAAAGTAATCAAGGAAATTCAAGCTAAATCCCAAAATACTGCATGACAACCATTATGCCTTACACATATCACTACATTTGTTTTAATAATAGTTGGGAAATTAAAAACATACACATAATTTTGCAAAATGTTGTTTTGTCATTCTAAACACTGAATGTGAGGATGAACCGTGCCTACTGATGGAAATTGTTCTGTACTCTCACACACATTCTACTGAAAAGCAACCCACTAATAAAAATATGCCTTGCCTTTTTAGAGCACTGTATATTGAAATGTCAAAGAATATCCATTTTTTTTGTTTTCTGTTTTTGTTACATTCATTTTGACTACAGCTTTTTATTTTTCCCCACATTGAATTACAATGCAAATAAAGTGTTACTTAAATAAATAATACACAAAGTACATAAGTACTGAGTGCAAATGGTAGGCTATATTTAAACTCTTTGAAGACTTGAAATCACTGTTGGTTTGAAAATCCCTTAAATAACATTCTCTCTCTCTTGTAAAAACATGCACAATGACATTGTGAAATCTTGTAAATTCACTGCTGTCATTCATGGACTGGTGGGGGAAATATGCACTCATTTTCTCTTATGTGTGAAGCTATCTGTGCCATTATAGTATCTTTGTAGATTTTTCTTTGTTCTTCTTCAGCTTCACTGTCTACTATCTGTGTTTAATGGCAACATTAACAGCAAACAAGTTGTTTTGCAATCTGACTAATGGAATATTTGGCAGCACTCCCAAAAAAATGGCATGTTCTCCCAACTTCCTGATCCCTCCCTTTCACCCTCTATTCCCCCTCCCCTGTTGAGATGGACTGATTATTTGTTTACACAAGATAAAAGAGTCAATAAGTGAGTTTTTCAAATCTGTGAGCAGGGACGGTTTGTCATTTGAATAGGAAGTTCTGTGCCTGCAGCAGAACTCAGCTTGAACTGCTTAGGAATAATGAATAATAATAACAAAAAACCCTAACCAATTTGGTGAAATATGCTGCTGAGGATGTGAAGTGTCTTAGCAGCTGGAAGAGATTAAGGGGAGATATCAGCCCTGATCCATTGTTATTCAAACCATGGATGCTGTACCCAGGTACAGGAGTCAAGAGAGCAAAGCAGCAAGTCCCTCCCCCATGCCAATGTGCTCTAAACCATGTCCCCTACCCCCCACAAATACAACATTTGTCTGCAGAGATAACCACTGTGTATGTACAGAGCAGTGGGCATCATTTAAGAGCATGTCAGCATGTGGCTGTGGCTTGCTGGCATGATCCAGTGAACATTGCACCTGGATCCATGGTTTTAATCATGACAGGACAGGACAATTCTCCTTGGCTCATCTGAAAAATATCTGAAAATATGATAACCTTATTTTCCCTGTCCAGCCCTGATTTTTATGATGCTTCGAGGAAAACATTAAGGGACTCTACATTAACATGCTGCAAATGATTTTTCTTAAAATGGAAACAAAATGGGCACTTTTTAAAAATGATGAGCATACTGTCTTCCACACTGTTTAAAGTGAAGGAGATTGAACTGCACTTTAAAAATAAACAATAAAAATGGAGCCCTGTTTCTGAAATCCCAGTTAAGGGTGGGAGGAACAGCTGCAGATCTGATTAGAACAATAAATATTGTACAGATGCATTGTAAACAAAGTAATGTTTGTTGGTTTAAACAATATTATAATGATGACAATATTTCCGATGGAGCAAAAAGTAACTAAAGAAATCTGATTTGTTCTACAGAATGAACTCTGTGTTTTAATGCCTAATGTACTGTCACTGTTGATTTTGAAGCAGGTGGATCTTCATTGAAGGTGGATCTTCAAAGATCTCTGCTGACCTCAAGCTGTTTGCTCACACAGGTCCCACTGAGAGATTAAGGCGAACAACCTGCCATTTGCCATCTCTGTAGTGAACCATTGCAGCCATAAACTATCATATAATATAAGTGTCGGGGAACCCCAGAGGTCGAGTTGATTGCCATGGGGAAACATGGCCAGCTGCATAACAAGGCTACTCCTGCCTGGGTCTTGCAGGGGCAACCCGTTCGGGCAAGGGGGAAAGACAACAGAATGCCCACCTGGAGGCATTCACCCCAGCAGGAAGTTGCTGCCTCACTATCAAATAATGGCATAATCTCTCAGGGCCAGGAGTGTCTCTTGCGAGATCTCAGGGCACGATCTCATTCAATGGCGAGACCCCATGAGACTTGCACCGGCTGTCAGGGGTGATATGGGAGAGGACTGGCCAGTGATGAGGGGCCAGTCCAGGAGGAGGGCTCGGTGTGGAAGGAGCCTTGGGGGTCGCAACACCAGGGCAGGGCTGGTGAATGAAACAAGCCCTGCCCATAAGCCAGAAATGCTCCTCTGGCTAAAAACTCTGAGGCCAGCTCAACCTCCAGGACTGTGGAAGGTGGGTGGCTATATGGAGAACCTGACAATTAGAAAGAAACAACAAAATTGAAAATGAAAAACAACAAAGCACACAAGCTCCGCTCTGTGAAAAACGTTTTTCTTTTGGAAAATACTTGTATTCTGTGAAAATACTTGTATTCACTTTGTGAATGGGTGTGAAACTGCTTACAGGTGGCAGGTATCAAAGTGGAGAGGGAAAGCTCTCCTTTTGCTGAAGCAACCATGATGTTGCTCCCTTGCCCTGGTCTTTTGTTGCTGAGTTATTGCCTAACTTGGCATTTTAATTTTAATTGGATTGCTCTTGGTGATTTTTCTCATTGTGTCAGCCAGGATCTGCAGAATTACAACAGGGATAAACTTCCAATTGTAAGTAATTCAATAGGGGTGGATATTTTGAGTTCAGTATGAACAACATGTTCAGATCATTACCATTCACATTCTGCTTCATTTCAGAATGAATGAAAAATTCAACTAGATAGGGCTCATTTGGTTCATTTTTCTTCACACTGAAACAAATGCATATCTGGACAAAAGGGTCCAAGTGGGGTTCCGTTTGGATTTCTGTTCATTCACATTCATACTCAGTTAGTCAGGGTAGGGAAAGGTAACATTTCCTAACAGACAGCAAATACTACAGAGAGACTGACTGCCTCAGTGGTAAAAAATAGCTTTTTAAATAGGGAATATCACCCCACCCAGAGGGAGGGAGGGAGGGAGGGAGGGAAAATGGGCAATAATGAAATTAATGAATGACCAATTAAAGCAAAGCTAAACAAATGTTTGTTGCTGCCAAAGCATCTCCCACCCCCACTTGGGATCATTGCCTCCATTTTGGTTTTGCAATCTGCTCTGTTTACTAAAGCATATACTTTGAGAGTTAGCCTTCATTTTTGATAAGCAAGATGGTCATATGCGCAGTCTTCTCCTCTGGGCCATGGAAAAAGTTGTATCACAACCAGCAATCTTGCATTTTTGATGAGACTAGGTTACTAGCTAGGTTCATGGGACAACAGAAAGTTCCAATAGACCAATCAAGCCACCCTAAAGCAATCACACCAACTCATGGCTACTGAGTGAACTGACAAACCTAGAGCCCTGTCATTTTTGTGCCCATGTTTGATAGTGCTGATTCACCCTACCAGCTTCCCTGACTCTCAGTAACAAGTTATTAACATGCCTATCCCCATAATTTGGGGACTTCGAATTTCCCCACTCAAGCACCATTTTGTTTTTGTTTTTGAACCCTGTCAGTGGGTCAAGCACCTAGAACTGGTATGCTTCCAGAATTGGGATTGCTGGTGGAAACTCTTTCCAGTTCTGCCCTGGAAACCTAATTAGCTGAACAGTCTCCCTGCTCCACAGAATGGTCTGTGGCACACACTGTGCACTGACACAACTTAGAGCCTAGAGTTTGCAGAGGTGGGCTTGCTGACAGGGACTGCCTGGCTCTCCCAGGCAAGTCCCTGCTTTACATTTTTCTTTTGCCTCTCACACCAGTGTCTGGTACACACCACATGCAAAGTCAGCTTAGAACCTGGTACCCTATAGACACCCAGATTTTTTGAACTCCTTCAAAAAGTTCCACTCTGGCAGCCTTAGAAGCTCCCTCTAGATACAGTAAAGGACTTCCTGTGGCTTGTATGAAAGATCTCACACCTGAGATTTATTCCCCTCTCTCAGAAAATTAAGCAGAGCTATAAATGGCTCTTTATGTTTACCCCTTCTTCTCTTCCTTATTTTTCCCCCACTGTCAAGTCATCTAGTCATTCTCTCTGAATTCAGTTGTTCTCTCACTCCTCACTCCCTTCCTCTTTTTCTCTCTTTCTTTCTAAAAAGCCTTCAACTTTATTAGTTCAACTATTGGCTAAGTTCAGATGTACAGGATAACCACTATTATAGCTGGACAAGGTTGTAACTGCAGTACACCTGAATGCCCAAAATAATGGTTACGGGCCAAAAACTAAGTTCAGTTTGCCTTTCCACACTCCAGTTGGAATGTTAGTTATCTCTAAATTTTGCTGCCAACAACTGAGGTTATGTTGCCAAAGTGTTACGCCTGAATGCTGACTCAGTTGTAAGTGAGGTTTTGTGCCTATTCCAAACTCCAATCATAGAGGCAGTGAGGATGTGCCTCAGCGGCCAGGCAGCAGGGAGCGGCTCCCCTCTCCTTCAACTGGAGTATAGCTGGCCACGGTTTGGTGAATGTCTGCAGTGTGATTTGGAGTTAAGAACTGAAATCTCAGCCATGCTTAATTCCAATTAACTTGTATGTCTGAATAATCTGAACCTGTATGCCATAGTCAATGCCCAGTTTGTGTGGTACCTTTTTAATATAAAACATATTTCTATTTTTTGAAAAGCTCTGACCCCCTGACTGTGGGACGCTTGAGTAAGGAACTTCCAAGCCCACAGTTAGTGGGAAGCTGGAAGCTATCCATCTATCCAATCCATGGGCCAAGATTGACTAGCACCAAACAGAAGCATGAGTAACTATGGATCAGATTCAGAAAGTGCTGTAGAGTACCCTGAGGGACAAGCAGAGCCGGCTGCAAAAGGAAGGGAGTTCCCTTAACATCTGAGGCATTCCCACACTCATCAGTTCTTCCAAAATCACTTTAGATATCATGAGCATACAACTAGGTACAGTGTGTTGTAAGATACAGGAGTCTGAACAAGCATGGCAGCAAAGTACAAGAAAAGAAAGTACTTCAGTACAGTAAGCAACAACCTAATTCCCTCAAGCAATTATGTTAAAAAACAAGTAGACAACCCAACCAAAAGTCTGTTAAAGCACAGAAGAAAATCACTTTTTAAAAAAGTTGACAAGTAGGCAACTTTGAGGAAAGTAGTCTACAAAATTGATACCACCACCAAGAAGGTCCTGCCCCAAGCTTCCACACATCTGTTTTCCTGAGATGGCAGTGCTCTTAGCAATCCAAAGCCTATTGGGGTTGAATATATGAAATAAAGCAGGACTTGACATACCTTGGACCAAGCTATGCAGGGACGGCCTTAGGATTTTGATATGAACCTCGAAGCAGCCAATGCAACGTGGCAACACCCTTCCCTAAGCCGAGTGGCAAATCCTGCACTTGTTGAAAACGATGTTAAGATATTGGACCATCAGTCACTAGCTATGACTTTCAGGGGGAAACAAACGCTTCTTAGCTTCAAAAATAATAAAGCATGGTGGGTCTGAAATTGGTGCTTTTAGGTTAGGCTTTAGAAGTATTTGACTGTGTGCATTTAGATTAAACTTTGGAGTTGCACTCTCAGAGTTGCACTGGAAATGTTGAGATCTTGATGTTGTTTAGGACTTGAGTCTATCCCCTCTGACTCAAATGTTGAACAAAGTTCTGCATATGCAAATTTCTATGACAACCATATCCTGAAATTCAGCAAACCCTTGTTTAGAATATTCTCAAGGCAATTCTTTTTGCACACGTAACATTCTCTTTGCAGCAGTGACTGTAGCAGACCCTGTTGTCCCAGGGAAGGAGACCCCCCCCACCCCACTTGCCTCTCAGAAGCTTTGTTTTCTATTTCTGCTTTTGGTATTCCTACAAATTGAAAATAGCAGCCAAGCAACAAAGCTATTGTTGCAGCAGGGAAATAAACCTGGATACAATACCTTTCAATGAAGCATCTACATAAGCCAATTTCTGTTCTGGTAAAATTGTTACTTAAATGACAATAAAATATTATTATGCTCTTGGAAGATTCCCTTGCCTGCCAGTGTTTGCAATGAATAATGTGCCCTTGGCTCTAATTACTGACAGGTATTTATTACATCCACTCCACTGCATTTATTCAGGATGAATTGCTCATGTTAAGGACGAGACTGAACTTTTCCATGGAAGTTAATAAAAAAAGAGTTCTAACTTCAAACATATTAGGAATACAATTCTCCACAAAAAAAGGTAAGAATTCTTTAACATGCTACATAAAATTGACACTAAGTTTTACAAGGTGATTTCTATAGAATATATGCATATATTTTTATCTGAAGACATATACATATAAGCAGGCAGGGTGGGAACTCAAATGGGGAGAAGGCAGGGTAGGAGAGAGTCTGTGCCAGTTAGACAGACACCCTATCATTGGAGGAACATTGTAGTTCAGTGTGTGGAGCACCTGCTTGACATGCAGAAGGTCCCAGGATCAATCTCTAGCTTCTCCAGATAGGTTAGGGAAAGGTCACTGTTGGAAACCCTGAAGAGCTCCTGCCAGTGTGTAGACAATACAGAGCTAGACCCAAGATGAGTTTGACCCAAGATGAGTTTCATACATTCATCCAGTAAACTTAAATTACTGTTTCCAGCTTCCTGATTTTGAGGATGGGACTGTATCCGAGTGGACGTGTGTTGTTAGTGAAGACCAAAAGTCTGGGAGTCTCTCAAACACCAGTAGCTTTATTAACATCAAACTAACAATACGCCTTAATGCCTGCTAAGTCTCCTTCACGATATACTGTAACTTCCCCTTTCTCCTCAAGTTCCTCCTATCCTATCAAACTTAACCCTTAAACCTCCAACACATCTTCCCTCTTTTAGATAAGGAGGCTATTCCCACAATGCCTGGAAAGTGGGCTAAAGGAGCTTAGCCTGTTTTCCAGGGATCGTGGGAACCACCAGGCATGCAGGCGAGCCTGGTGCTCCCAAGGTGGCTAGCCCGCCTAATTCCCCCTCCCCTAAATGAGGTTAACGGAGCAAGTGATCCATTAACCTCATTGTTTTGCTTGTGTGTTGCTGCGGTGCATGGCAACACACGAGTAGGCCCCCGACCAGGAGGCTGCAGCCAGCCTCCGAGGCTTGGGGGTCTCTCCAGGATGCCTCGCATGCTCACACAGGGCATCCTGGAACTTCCGGGGGCAGTGTGGCCCCCAATCCCCGCATTCCCCGTCAGCTCTGTGATGGAGCCGGCAGTCATGTGGGCGGCTGCTCCAGTCGTCCAGGGCCGCACTCTGATCATCTGCTGGGAAAGCGGGCTTAGCCTGCTCTCTCCGCAGACCCAACAGAAGCTCTTCTCACAGATCGTGAGAAAAGCTTCAAGATCTAACTTCTAAGACTGCTAACTTTACATGGACTATATTACAGTTACAAATTCAGCCTATGAGGAGGGTGAACTTCCCGGGCACTTTGGTGTCAATATGGTGATGATGAAACCATCGGTTGCTCAGGTGGTTGTGGTTGTTCCTCATCTTGCTGACTCTTTGGTATAGTGTCAGTCTCTGTATCCACAAAAAGGGTCTCACCTGGGGTTCCCCATCAGTGGTACTCTGGGAAACCTTTCTCCCTGAACTTGCCAAATGAAAGCTATTCCTCCTAATTTCACGCTGCAGAGTAAGTATCCAGTAGGACTGGGGTGTAGAAGCTTTTTCACTAACAGTACCACATTTATCATGAACCAGAACAACCTTCCCTGGTTCAAGGTCCTTACAGGAATGAATACCATGATGGTTATCATAATTTCTTTTCTGCTTTCTTCTCCTATTGTTCTCCCACTTAATCAGCTCTGTAATGTTGACTTGTTCGGGAAGGAGTTGACTGGGGCCTTTGGCAAAGTCATTCATTCTGATACGACAGCCCATGAGCAATTCAGCAGGGCTATATGCATTAAAAAGAGGAGAGGCTCAGCATTCCATCTGAGATTTATGTGGATCTTCATTTTTCTTCAGTTGCATCAACTATTTTTACAGCAGCTTCCACAAATTCATTACTCTGAGTATACTGAGGATTATATGTTGGATTTGAAACCCATAATTTTCTGCAAATCTTTGAAAGTCTGATTTTCTGAACCCACTCTGGGACACGATGCCTAGCAAATATAGGAGAGCTGATCTTGTGGTAGCAAGCATGTATTGTCCCCTTTTCTAAGCAGGGGTCCACCCTGGATGCATATGATTGGGAGACTACAAGGCCATGTAAAGCCTGATTGGGGTTTGTGGGAAGAGCGGGTTTCCCCTCAGATGAGCAGGGAGGCCTCCCTGGGCAGCCGGATCGACCGCCTAGACGATTACCAGATCCATCATGGAGCTGGTTAGAGAGGTGGGGTTTGGGGGCCTCCAGGCCCCCAGAAATCACAGAATGTCCTGTGCGAGTGCATGGGGCATTCTGGGGAGCCTCCCGATGCTGGGAGACTTGTTGTAGATTCCCCATTGGTGGGGCTACTCATGAGTCACTGCAGCCACACAATCCTGTAACCCACTTTTGGGGCTCTCTTGCACCTGAAACCTGGGTTAAGCAGCAGGCTCCATAAATGATCTTCTCATCAATCCACCACCGGGAGCCACATGGCTCCTGTTGCTGCGCACAAGCAGCAGGAACTGGGCTGGGATCTCTTAGCCTGGTTCTTGCTGCTCATAAGAATAGCCTCTACATGTGCAAGCACTGCGAGATATCAGGGGATGTGAAGAGCATCTGCATGCTTGCATACAGAAGGTTCCAAGTTCCCTCCCTGGCAAATCCAAGATAGGGCTGAGAGAGTTAGAGTCCCAGTGACATGATGAGCCAGGCAACACCGTTGTTTCCAAACAAAAATAACACATGCCTGGGGAATGATACCTGGGTTCTGGGTTGAAAGGCAGCCCCTAAAATTATTGTGTGACTCTGCTCTATATTTTGTACAAATTACTAGGGCAAGAGCAGCCCAGCCCCTTCCCCTTGGGTGTAAGCATGCACTCTATGGCATTACTCATGAGAAGCATCTTGGAGTATGTCAGGCTGGATAGCTAATAGTGTGTGATGATGCCCCTTCTCCTAAGGATTGCTTTCTCATGAGAGTGGAAGGCCATAGACACACTCACGCGGGCCGGAGGGCTTTTGCCACCCAGCCCCATTGCTAGATCCATGCAAGCCATGGGGAAAGGTACCACACCATCACCTTTCCAGGTTGTGGCGAATGGTGGACAGCAGAAGTGAAAGCACTCACTCTGGCAGTCTGGTCATCCATTGGCACATATGCATGTTCATTTTTGTCTAACATGGCCACCCGCCTTGCCAGGGTTCGTTGAAAATATGGGCTCCCCTCACCCATGATTGCCCACAGCAACTGATCTGCATACGCCGCAACACCAGTCCCAGCTGGGAATTTTGAATGTGTCCTAGGAGCCATCACTGATCTTGCCAGACTGAGCCCACAGGGAAATGGCTGGACACATGGAGCAGCCTGAACACCTTGGGAATCTGTAGGGGTTGAGTATAGAGGGGAAGGCGAAGAGTATGAGTTCTATTCTTTAAACATCTATCAGGGGGCCCACAACAGCAGGGCCCCCTATAGTTGGATGCCCTAGCTCATGAGGGCACAGTCCTACAGAGACCCAAAGCTTATGAAGCCTCTGGTCCTCCCCAGTGAACTGGCCCTCTCATGAGGGCCAGCTGGTAAGCTGACAGAGGGGCAGGAGTTTGTTGGGGGTTCCTGCACTGCTTCAACCGGGTCTGTCATCACAAGAGCATCCTTTGTCAAAGTGAACCAGACCCCAGGATCCTTTGCTCACCCTCATATACATATTTCCTCCTAGGAAGTCATCATGGTATTATTTCTCAGAGTAACAGAATAATGGTGGGGAGAAAGGGAATTGGTCTGAGCCCAGATCCCTGCCCCTGATGCTTATTTTGAGAGTGAAGAGAGGCTAAGACCATCTCACTTCCAAAGCAGCCATGGGGAACAAGAAGAAAACATTTTTTAACAAAAGGTTATGGATACCTCCTCATCCTGTTTATTTTCTATCTGTCATGATTTTCTTTCTAGGTAGATGCCATGGCTTTTTTCCATATGGATAAAAGGAGAAATGCAACTATCAGTTCTGTGCTATTGCTATTGATGTTGGCTACAGCTCTTGACAGTGACACTGATGAGTGGCATGTAATGTCAGTTAAAGATGAGAGGCGACAAAGTCAAAAGGAACCTGCTGAACAGAAGTCCCATGGCACTACAAAACCACTTAACCCTGACTTCCCAAAGCAAAAAATGACTGAGGTAAAAGGTGCAAATAAATAGAGGAACTGCAATAGTAGCTCAAGCCCGAGTGGTGACAGTTAGGGTTACTACTAAAGAGGAAACATGAACAAACAGTACATGAACAAAGCTTCCCTTGATGTGACTTTTCTGAATCAAAACAAAATGATTAGAGAGAGCAGGATTGCAGAGAGATGAAGGCAGACAAGTGGAGAAACAGGTTGACAGCAGCTTGGTCCTAAGCACCCCACTGAATTTGGTAGAACCATTTATATTATATAATGCTAACATGCTAACAGTGTACCTTCTAATCAAATTACGTAATCTGGAATAACTACCCCACTGGTACATTTATCCAGTATCATTTATTTAGATCCTCATTGCTCTCTGCTTTTATTTCTGGAATGTAAAAAAGGTCTCTAGCCTCAGGAAGAAGGGAAGAAAGAGCATGTCATCCAGGCACCTGCTGTTCCATTCAACAAACGAGAACTCAAGCAAATAAGCATCAGTCTCCTCCCTGCTTTGGCCCCTGAGAAGGATTTAACACTGCATTTTAATATGTAAAGTGCTTTGAGGAACTGATTGTTGAAAACCAGGATATAAATCTAACAACCCCCTGCTAACTGGGCAAAGAGGCATTTTTTTCTAGAGGTAGTGTTACCCTGAGTGGCCGCATTTGCACATAACATGAAACTGCAGTTAAATGGGGCAGAGGTTGGAATTTGTGAATGTCCAAATGCATGCAACCAATGTTTCACAACAAAAGCGAACTGCAGTTTCCCTTGCCAGACTCAAATTTGAACCTTCAGTTTATAGTGAGTTCCACCACCCCAAGCAGAGGTTTTGTGGCAGCAGTGTTGTCTGAATATGGATGCTGCCGTATGATTTCATGTGGTTTCTGGAACTATAATCATTGAGAGGGTGGCCCAGACCCACCCAGGATCATGTCCACTTCATGCCTGCAGGGCTTCTCCCTGGCCACCTCTCCAAGCACTTGCCTTGCCCCCCTGTCTCCGGTCTAATAAAGCAGTTGCCCAGCAATAGGGACACCACCACATCCCATCCCAAGCTTCAAAGCCTGTCAAATGGAGAAGTCACACAGGGCATGCCCTCTTCCCACTCTGTCCCTTGTTCCCCCCTCCTGGCAATCAGGAGAGAAAGGGGACGGGTTGGCAAAATGGGCACGATATGTTTAGCTCTCCGAAAATGAAGCAATCACAATGTATGTTCACAAGCACATATAGTTGTGGAGGCAACATAAACAGGGCAACTACATTAGATCGCTGGAATGGCAACATATGGCAGGGCAGTGATATCTGGGGTTGGGTTTAAAAGGCAACCCCATCTGGGAATTAATGAATGACTGGGGTCTATTTTTTGCACAATGATATTGGGGGTGTGGGTCCCAGCCCCTTTTCCTTGGGTGAACACATGCAGTCCCAAGGCACTCATGAGAAGGGCCAGGCAGCAGGATCAGCATTGCCTTAAATGACAGGGGAGAATCCTCCTCTGTGATGACAATGGATTCTGTTCCTGAGCAGAAGGCCATGGGGATACTCCTTCACAACTCATGTGAAGATCCGAGTACAGAGGTGTCAGGCAGAATCACTAATAATGTGTGATGACATCCTTTCTCCCTTGGACTGCTCTCTCACAAGAATGTCAGACTATGGAGATACACATGTAGGCCAGAGAGCAGATGCTGTGCAGCCTACTTGTTCAAACACAAGCAAGCTGCAGGGATGGGTACCCCAGCAACAGTTCTCCTTGTCTTGGTGACTGCCATGAAAAAGCAGTCAAAGCAGACCCTCTGCCAACCCGTCGACCCATTTGAACATGCCCAACTTTAATTTTGCCCAGAATGGCAACCCCACCGTCCTCGGGTTGTAAACAACTGGTGCTCCCCTATCCTGTGATTCCCCATGGCAGCAGATCTGCTTATAACACAACACCATTTCAAATCCAGAAAATTTAAATGAGAGTTCAGATCTGTCCCGAATCCCGGTGTTTACCCAGGCTGCCCATTCAGCTACGCCTGGACACATGGGGCATCAAAATCTCCTTTGGGTGCATCAAAGTGCCTCCTTTGGGTGCCTCCTCTTCCCTGGAGAGGAGGGGATCACAGTGCAAAAGATCTATCATTAACCAGAGATAACAGGGGCCCCATGCAAGCGAAGGCCCCTTTTCATGGATAGCTCAACTCATGAGCCTGCAGTCCGACAGAAGACTGAAAATTGGTGGGCCTAAGGTCCTCCCCATTAGACTGGCCTTATCATAATAGTGCTAATCCCCTGGCAGCAAGCTGTCATGGGGGAGGAGTGTGGTTTGGACTCCATAGACTGCTTTGCTGGGTTGAGCCATCGCAAGAGCATCCTGGGTCACAGCTTGCCAGACCCCAGGATCCTTTGCCCTCCTTCATATACATATCATGTCCTAGAAAGTCATCATGTTCCCTTCCTTTTCCTGAGTAACATAAAAATAGCACCCTCAGCATTCCTGCCCCCGCCAGAAACTGTGCTTGTGTGAGACTGTTTTGTTGTGGAGCTCTTACTAGGGCAGTGGTGCAATCACTGTCACATGAACGACTTACATGGCATTGGGATTTAAATGCCCTTTCGCTTCTTAGGGCAGGAGGACCATGCCGAAAAGGCATGATAGCGCTTAGCATGCTCCCTTGAAAGTTGTGGCCAATGGCTGCTGCTTTGGAGACGTGCTGACACCTTACCCACAGTCTGTCAATGCCAGCACAACAGAGCTTGCTGGGATGCAGCCTCAGTGGACGAAGAAGAGGAAGGGGCTCCTCTGCCCTGGAAACGGAGGTTGCTGGGCAAGTTGATGATTTCTAATGATTACATTTCTCTCTAAATTAATTTCAGTGTTGGTCTTTGGAGTGTGGACTGTGGGAGAAATAGGAGAGAGGTACAGTAGCTCTCTCATATTTAATAGAAAACAACTGTCCCCTTCAAGCTAACATCGAAAGGCTCTCCACACAAGCAGTGTGGAGAGCCTAAGAGGGTTCTGCAGGGAGAACAGGCTTGACCTGCTCTCCCCACAGACGAGCAGTTAGCTCACCCTGGGTGGCCAGATCAGTTGCCCACACAATTACCAGTTCTGCCACAGAGCCAGTTGGGGCAGTGGAGACTGAGAGCCTCCTGCCAATGCCCCCCCCCCCCCGAAATCCCAGCATGCCCCACACAAGTGCCTGGGGCATTCTGGGGAGCCCCCGATGCCGGGAGGCTACTCTTGAGTTGCTGCAGCATGGAGCCATGTGGCTCCCAGAAGTTCACACACATGGCGGAAACCAGGCTGGGCTCCCTTAGCCTGCTTTCCACTGCACCTGAGAATAGCCACAGAATCTCTCCAGGGGCTGTTGCTGGTGCCACCTTTGAGTGTATTTTTAGACTATAGGTCCTTTGGGGGCATGAAAATAGGTTCTCATACTTTTGCTAAGTAAATCACTTGAAGAACTGTTTTGCTGTACAAAGCAGTTCGTAAATATTTTATTAATAATAATAACAGTAACAACAACAACAACAAGCAAACAAATATCAGTATCCCTACATTATATACTGATAGGGTAAGTACAATCTACCCTTTTGATACCGAACACCATGTTTTAAAAGGATATACTGTAAGGTGTGACTATGAAGATAAAGAGATAATATGCACACTATGTTTATTGTGCCTTTACTGTGGAACATATGAAGATGCCCATCTCACTAAAAGCATTAATTTCTGGTTTAGAGCCTTGATAAGTCATGACTTTATGCTGCAGTAGCCCATAGTAATGTTTAACATTTGTATAGCACTTGTGTGTTCAAAGTGCTTTACATGAATCATTTTGTTGTAACAATTCTGTAAGGTTAGTATTATTATCCCCATCTTGAAGCTGAGGCAGAATGATTTCTCCAAGTCCACGTAATAAGTTAACAGCAGAAATGAGATTCAAACCAGAGAGCTCTGATTTATACCACAGTCATACTAGATGAGTTCTCTGATGGAAGACAACACTGATTATTTAAAAACATGGTTGCCATGGGCTGAGTTGTGTGAAAATGCCTTAAGATTGCATTAACAGCTTGAAAACGATTTCCCCTCCTGTTTCCTTCCCAGCCCTGCCATCTCCAGATAGGGTATTAACTGTATAGAAGAAAGCACTCTCTTAATGTACCAAATCAGTCATATGTCTCAAGATTATAGAAAATGGTTGCTCCAAAAGATTATTAGTAAACTTCCAATCTGATTGGGCCTATGTCTTCACAGAGCCTGAACTCCTGAACAGACTTTTTAGCCGGGCAAAATGTCGCTGTACTGCTGAACTGAGGTAACTGTATTGGTATGATGTGAATAAATGGAAAAATCAAACTTCTGATAGTCTGCTAATAAGTAAGGGGAACAGTTCAGCCACAATGCACAGAACACTTTCAGTGCTTGAAATAAACTGAATGGAAACACATCTCTTCTACAATATGGAGTTTCCCACAATGAACAGAGGTACTTTCAAGATACTGATACACTGGGGCTATTCACACACCTGCTCGCAGTCGGGTAGGCAGGGGAGAAGGCAAGGTTCAACATACTTCCCCCCAGATGACTACTCACAGTCTGGGTGATGAGCAAGTTGCGTGCCCATATGACCAGTGCTGTTGAGAGCAGTGAGAATGAAACTCCACTTTGCTCCTGGCACCACTGGTAAACAGAGGTCCTGACCTCCATGAATCCCACAATTCACATTGTCCTGGCTTCCATGAATCCCAAAATGCACCACATGACACATGCAATGCATTGGGGGATTCCTCCCAAGAGATGGGTGCTTTAGGCATCATCTCTGTGTACAGCTGGGCTAGTGTGTGCCATCTCTATGCGCAACTGGGCTACGGGCTCGCACACAAGCCTGTAGCCTGAGTTAAGGGAGTGCTTACTCCCTTAACCTCAGCTAACAGCTGGACTAAGAAGTGGGGCTAGGTGGTACTGTCCTGCCAGGATTGGGCCTGATCCTGGTGGTTCTCATGTGCAGCCCAACCCAGGCTGGGGCATCCCATGCATGTGAGAACAACCTCACTATATTTAAATAAATTTGCTGTTCATTGTTAAATGACTGGTATCATATGTAATCATAGGTCTCATTTTTTTTTATAGGCATGCAACTCAGTAATCATATGTACATCATTATTAATGTGATCATCTCTCATGTATGTATTACAATTTCTTATACTGTGATCTCTGGGAAATGAAAATGAAAATAAAAGTTCTCCATTCTGACTGCCAACTATGCCTCCCAACAGGCCACAAGAAAGAATTTTTTCAAGGCTGCATCAGGGAGCCCCACAAATCATGTCTAATCATTTCTTTAAAATGTAATGGTTGTACAGAACATTCCTGTCTAATTAAGGTCTCTCTATCACTCTTTTGACATGCATACATCTTTTGCACATATGAGAATATTTTAATCGGAGGCATTTCTTCAAAAAGAGACACAATAAAAAAGAACTTAACTTTGGCTCATAAACTTCACACAGTGTAAGAGATCCGCCCCTACAATGTCAACTCAAAAATGGATGAAAGAATCAGGGAAGTTGATTCCAACTGACAAGGAAAAAAATCAGACAGGCTTCAAAGGCTGTGGAACTGGTTTTACCACACTCCCCCTTCTTTGTGACATAATTACCTTGGAAAACAAAGGGGAAAACATTTGAAAATGTATCAGTGAGTAATGAGGAACCTCCCTATTCTGAATAAGTAAACACTGTGAAGTATCTGTCAACAGGGGAAAACCCCCAATTAAGATCAAGTGTAATGGACAAGTACTTTTTGTGATTTTCAAAGGATGTGGACTGAGACCTTAGATTCATTCTACCTGAACAATTTAATATGCCGTTCTTGTTCATTCTTTCCCCCACTACTAAATGAAGTTGGCTTTGATTAAGACTCTTAATGAAATATTAATGCCCTCATTAAACTTTGTGAAAATGTTTCAGATCCCCCAAAGGGAAACCAGGGTTAAAGGAGTATTTCAGATCTTCCCAGCAGAAGCAGTGGGCCTTCTCATAGCCTACAGGTCTGCAGGCGATCATCCAGAAAGTTACAAGGAGCAAACAAAGAGCTTCTTGGGTGATAAAACTAGATGCATACAGTCTCTCAACCTGCTAAATAGGTCTGCTGAGTTATAAAACCTTTGCACAACTCCATACACCAAGGGTAATGTTAGGCTGCTGAGTTATAAAACCTTTGCACAACTCCATACACCAAGGGTAATGTTAGGTCAATTGCCTTTGACATTAAGAGCCAGAAGACAAGGCTAACCACACAAAGGAACGGGTATGACTAGTTAATTTAGAGAGGGAAAATAAGGAAAGAGTAGGTGTGAAGCATGACCATTCTAATCCCAAAAGATAGCTAAAGCTTTCCCTTAATGATATAGGTTTTGCCATACTTTTGGATGATTCAATCTATTAAACTAGTATAGAAAGGGGAAAGGAAATGTGGTGGATTTTTGTTTTTTAAGGGATACTTCAAAGCAAGATAACATGTGGGTTTTTTGTAGGGAGTGGGATAACATTCAGCCAGTTTATCTTCTTTACATTAATGCCACAGTACTTTCTAATCATGATTAAGAAGTTAGCTAAATAGCAACCATCTGAGTTCTCAGCATTGTTATGAAAATTGAAGTCACTAAAGGAAACAAAACAAAGAATCACCTTTATCCAACACAGGAGTTCCTTAGTGATTATCTGTATCTGTTTCTTAGTAATTCTGTATGCATTAGCCATATGCACATTTTTTAAAACTAGTAGCAAAAACATTTCTTGTTATAAGTTGTGGAAGAACCCCAAATTAGGCAAAATATTAAATTTAAAAAATCAACACCAGAAAATTTCCTGGAAGTCTAAACACTCAGCGAGGTCATTCACACAATCAAAAACTGTGTTCTTCCTAGGTTTGAGAGCTGTATGTGCTCCTGATTTTCGGTTGTGTGGAAGCAAGGTAAGAGGAAAACCTGGGTAGAAGTGATTGTGTGGAAGCAAGGTAGAAAACCTGGGTAGCTTTTCCTTCTACTTTGCTTCCACACAATCACTTCTACCAATAGCAGTCAGTGAGGTCGCTGCTGGGGGGGGGGCAGCGAGAGGCACCTTTAAGAGTAAATGAATTGGTGCTTACCTCTGCTCTTGCTGCACCTGACGCTGCTCAGGAAAACACCATGCCACCCAGCACTGCCTGTGGCAGGGGATCACCTCCGCCACTCACCTGGCCTCCATGGAGCCGTTCCCCCACCCGCAGCCAGGTGATTGGCGGAAGTGATCTCCCACCGCAGGGAGTGCTGGGTGGCACATTGCTTCTCCGATAAGTGTTCAGGTGTGGCTAGAGCAGAGGTAAGCACCAATTCATTTACTCTTAAAAGTGCCTCTTGCTGCCCCCATAGTGGTGCCCTCACCGGCCACTACTGACTTCTACCCAGGGTTTCCTCTTACCTTGCTCACATACAACCAAAAATTGGGAGCACACAGAGCTCCCAAACCCAGGTAGAACACAGTTTTTGATTGTGTGAATGTCCTGTCTGTAAACTGCAACCAGTGAGCAGCATCCAGACTAATTTAGTCATGGCTAAGCACCATTCAAACTAAGAAACAAGGCAGTCATGACTAACTTAATTCTGATCAATTTCAATGGGATTTAGCACATTGACTCCAGAAATCAAAATCTCTATCCAACCACCTTTTTAATTAGTCTCCTAGTATATACAGTATATTATATCTTCACATTCCCTACTTCCCTGAGTGTTAGCAAATTCTAATGACAGCTTTTTGTAAATTTCTTGTGAGGAGACAGTACTGGAAATGTGTGATTTTTTTTTAATATTTGGTGCACTTTAAAATACAGTCGAATCTTGTTATTCGTGGTTGTCTAACTGACACCCATTTTAATTATCCGCAGATACTAAAGATTTTAGGAACATAGGAACATAGGAAACATAGGAAACCTAGTAAGGGCAAGGAATTATGGGCAAGGTGAAGCCAGAGCCTAGTAAGGGCAAGTTGAAGCTCTGCCCTTCAAAGGGCATGATGACGTCACAGCAGGGAGGAGTTGAAAGCCCTCCAGAGAACATGCCCAGAGCATCCCTCCTCCGGTACCATGAGGCCTACACCACCTGACATGTGAAGACCTATAGGAAGTAGTTCCCACCCTGCCGTTCAATGCTTAAAGTGTTGCGGCACTATCAAAACCATAGGAAACTGCTATATACTGAGTCAGACCATTGGTCTATCCAGCTCAGTATTGTCTCCACAGACTGGCAGCGGCTTCTCCAAGGTTGCAGGCAGGAATCTCTCTCAGCCCTATCTTGGAGAAGCCAGGGAGGGAACTTGGAACCTTCTGCTCTTCCCAGAGCAGCTCCATCCCCTGAGGGGAATATCTTACAGTGCTCACACATCAAGTCTCCCATTCATATGCAACCAGAGCAGACCCTGCTTAGCTATGGGGACAAGTCATGCTTGCTACCTCAAGACCAGCTCTCCTCTAAAAACCATGTATCCGTGGTCCTATATGTCAAAAAGTGACCATGGGGGTAACTTCCAGGCAGCATTTTGTGAAGAGGAGCCATTTTGTAGTTCGGGGCCTCAAAAAAGCCCTCCAATTTTTTGGGTTATTTTATGGATATTTTTGGGATATTTTTCCACATTTGTTTTGCATTTTCCACTATTTTTAGCATTTTAAAAAACTTTTTTCCCCATTCTGGACCCTACCCCCACTCCCATTGGCATAGTGCCTTGTTACTCACAGTTTCGTTACTCATTGTAGTAAGTGAGGAATAAAACCCCCATAAGTAACAAGGTTTGCCTTTACACACAAGCAGGGAGGCAAGCAAGACATCAACACAAATATCTAAATGTGTTTTTGTCTTTGAACAGCATCACTTCTCCAAAAGCAAACAATGAAGCTCTCCTCATAATCAGTGAGGAGAGCTGCCAGGGTTAATTGCAATGAAGGAGGGTTTACCTTCCCTTCCCTGCAAATGATCTGAGGAGGTTCCCTGCAAGGGCAGATTGGTGCTTCAGATGGTGGTGGTTCTCCTGCTGTTCGCCCATGCCTCACCCAGTAGCTCCAGGGGTCAGGTGAAGGGAAGCACCGCCATGTGGTGCCCCGCCCCCCGAAGGCCCAGTAATGCACAATGCAAATGCACGGTGCATTCCTGGGGTACCCCCACCACCCTCCCTGAATGCAGAGGGTGGAGGAGCAGCTGCAGCAGGCACACAATCAGAAAAATGGGGTTAGCAGAGCGCACGCTCCTCTAACCTCGTTGTTGGTGGGAGGCATTTAAGCGGGTTCAATGCCACCAGGAGCCATGTGGCTCCCGTTGCAGCACATGACCAGCCAAAACTAGGCTGGGCTCCTTTAGCCCAGTTTCAGCTGGTCGTGAGAATTGCCTCAATAATAGGCTGCTGCAAAGGTCAGGCTTCTTATATTTATCGTGGGCTACATTCAAAACTGCAAACCTGTTTCTACCCATCTGTGCATGCAGTCCTGGCTGGCAGGGCTGTGACAGCACATGGTACTGTTGGGCAGCTACCAAAGACAACTGCCATCACTGATTCCTGTCTTTCTCCCTACTCACTCCAAGCTCAAGAAGACTGGATCTTTCCCTTCCCGTGATGTCGAGTGGCAGTTCTGTGGGAGAAAAATAGAAACTGTATCTACTGCTACACCTGCTGCTAAGACTGGGATGGGGACACAAAGTTAGAAACAAGTCTGCTGAAGGGCACCTTACAGTGGTCCTACTCAGATCTGGAGCCAGCCTCACTAGTTTGTAGGTAGGACTTAGAATTTCAAGTAACTTGAAGTAGTCAGTGGGGCTATTCTTATGATCACAAAAATCGGGCGAGGAAAATCCTAGCCCGATTTTTGTGATCGTAAAAACTACCGGGCTTGCAGCCGAGCCCGGTGGTTCTGGAGCGGCTAACCCGTTCCTGTAGCCCACCCCTTAGCCCGAGTTTGCAGAGCGAGCGCGCCACAAACCTGGGCTATCTGCTCATGAGTAGCCACGGCACGGCTCCGTGCCGTGGCTACTCACAAGTAGACTCCTGGCCAGGAGGCTTAAAAGCAGCCTCCTGGCTCAGGGGTCTCCCCAGAATGCCCTGCACGCTTGCGCAGGGCATACTGGAGCTTCCGGGGGCCATGGGGCCCCCGAGTTCCCCAGCCCCCGCCGGCTCCGTCTCGGAGCCGGCCAGCATGTGGGTGGCCGATCCAGATGCCCAGGGCTCGCTTCCTGCTCAGCACCCTAAACCAGGTCTCACTGATCGTGAGACCCAGTCCAGCATCTATCCACAACCTTTAAGCAAGCAAGTAAGCTGTAGAACATCCAGAAGATATAATATAGCTATTTTACAGTGGCATTTATGTAAAGGTGAGTTGTACAAATCTCGTTTTTTTAAAAAGAGTTTAAATAAAATACACTTTACAAAAATGAGAGCATATTCTTTATTATTTTGTATGTCAAGGGGAAAGAACAGACTTGATTTTAATTCCATGCAAGAATCAGAAGCAAAAAGGAAGCATATGATTACCCATTGTTCTTTGGCAACTCCACTGATAGCTGCAAAAGTTTGGTTAGACAATGCAGATAATTTGTCTTCATTTAATCTAGAATAAATAAATGGTAAGTTACAATTTGTCCTATGAAATTAGAATATGTAAAGGTATTATGAGTCCTGGTTCCTCTTCTTGAAAATATGTTTTTAAGACTAGTTTTGAGAATCTGAAGAATGCAGAAATGAAATAGAATTGAATGATTTATTCCTTATGACCCATCAAGACAAACACAGCCCACTACTCATGTAGGGTGGATCACCAGGAGCTAGGGGTGTTCAAACAGTTTGAAACTGAACTGGTTTGAAGCTGAACTGGTCCAGTTTGAGGGCTTGAGGGTCAAGCCAACCCCCCCTCCATTTGGCTTGACTCCCAGACTGAACCCCCCAGCCCGTTCAGGGGGTTCACGGATAAATTTTTTAAAAATAAAGTCTAAAAACTTATCCTCTCTGGGGGGCTTCTCTGAGTCAGCTAGTGGTGGGGTCCCGTGGAGGTTCTCCCTCCCCGCTGTGGCCTTCTTGCCTTCAAAAATGGCTGCATTTGGCAGTTCTTCGGCCTTTTGGGGCCTTTCCCCTGGCCATTTTGGAGGCTGCTGCGCCTGTGCAATGGGCATCTGCATGGCCTAAGCATGACCAGGAGACTCACAATATATGTGACTCACTCCCTGAAGACTCAAAATATATGGATGGTGATCTCCATTTGATGGAGCCACCATTGCAAGCCCAGATTCAAAGAACCCAGGCCTACATTTTTGTGGAGCTGCCCCACCATAGCTACAGCCCCTGCATTGGTCATCATATGCAGGGGCATGGCCAGATGCAAAAAGAAGGCAACTTGCCCCATTTGTGATGCGCTTAACCCAGCGCTGAGTTTCAGCCTGACTGTGAGCATCTCTCTCTGCCTCACAGACCCAGGAGCAGTAGTGCAGCCACAGAGATATGGAGGTAGCACTACAGCATAATCATATTTTTCCATTCTCATGAATGGAAAAAAATGCCATAACACTTGTAACACTATCATCAGTTCTCTACAGCTTCCAAGTCTACAGCAGCAACTGTACTCTATTAGAATCTATTAGTACTATGCATCATGTTGGCCAATAGAAAGTAAATTTTGGACATACTATTTTGGGCGTAAATAGTCAAATAGATCTGGTCTGATAGTACTCCAGAGACTTCATTGCTATCACACCTGATACTCAGCTTTTGTCCCCATCTACCCCATCTGACTATAAAGCAGTCACCATTGGTAGCTGGTGCTGCTGTTGGAGAGGAATAGCATTCTAGGACCTAGAAGTAAAGATTGACTTATCTCCTGGGAAAGCTCCAGAGTCTTCATCACCACCACATCTGGATGGGAACCACAAACTCTGGTTCCCATCCAGCCCATCCGACTTTCCAGCAACATTTTAGCAAATAGCTACCTGTAGAAAGCACTGCCCTTTCAATGACTGTTGGGACTGGTATATTTTGAGTACTTGGTTGTTGTTGTTAAAATGTCATTTTATTTCATTTGGTCTTCTTTATCCCCCAAACAATGTAATTATTTTCCTTAGATTGTGAGCCCCACAGGGGACAAAAATATTTGTATTTTGAAACACTGCTGAAAGCCTATGAACCCATGGGATAGAACAAGATATAAATCTAATAAACAAACAAGCATGACTCAGAGTCAGAAAAAGTTTTGAAGAATTAAAAATGTGAAAACTGAAATGCCTGGAAATGCTATTCTTAAATCAGTTAATTAAGGTATACTGTTTTGTGCATTGAAACATAAGTCATATCCTTGATGAAGGTGTTTTTCTTGGGAGGGGGGAATCCATTCCCCCCGCCCCTTCTCCTGCGTTGTTCTCCTGTATCATGTTAAGATGTTTTAAGGGATTTCTCCCCACCCACCCACCTTCCTTCCTTCCTTCCTTCCTTTCTTGCTTGTTGCTTGCTTGCTTTCTTAGCTATATTTATATGTATTATTATCATCATCCTTTATTATGTTTATGTACTGTAACCTTATAGTAATAAAAAGGGGTGGGTGGGTTAAAGTATACTGGCAAAGGCATATAATATGTAGTGGATGATAATAGACAAACCAAGATTATACCTATATGAGGAACTGCCTAGTTTGTCATAATGTCAGTGAAAGGCTTCATTTGATGGGGTCACATGTTGGAATTGAGTGAAGCACAGAATTGAATTATAAATATTCAGTGTGATTGATATGTGTATATTGGCTTTATGAAATATCCAAAGAGAAGTTTGAAAGAACAAGGGAGAGAACATTCAGAGGAAGAGCAATCACCAGGGCTACCAGTGGGGTAAGCATTTTTGGGCGGCTCCTAAGGCCCACAGCCTAGAAGGGATGACTGCTGACTGTCCAGCGGTCAGCAGAGCCCAGAGCCCTGCTGATCCTCCTTCTCCTGGCTGCTGGAGCCATTCATCTGCCCTTTGAGTGAGTGAGAAGTGACAAGAGCAAGGACAGAAGCCTCCACGCACCTTGCCTTCTCCCTCATAGTGATGCATATTGGAGCCACGGGGAACAAGCAAGCAATGGGGACAGCAGTTAGTTGGAAGAGATCCCACTATGGGCATCTTGCCCAAAAGCTTCCTAAATAAGGAACAGACTCTTATGATCATTTGGAAACACATGCACCCAATTTTACTAATTGGTCAAAGGAGCACCCATTCAACTGTCCTTGTCCAACACAAGCATTTCTTGTCACAGAGCATGGTCTAAGGGCACATGATACAGACATCTTGCTGAAGTTAAGTAGGTGTTGGTATGGCCAGTGCTTGAATGGGATACTCATACATGCCACCAATTATTTGGGGATGGGGCCATTAACTTAGTGGTACAGCATCTGTTTTACATGCAGAAGGTAGCAGTCTAGCAGACTGAATCTCTGGTATCTCCAGACAGGGCTGGGAAATATCCCTGCCTGAAACCTTGGAGAAACTGTTGCTAGTCAGTATAAGAACAGCCCTGCTAGGACAGGCCCAAGGCCTATCAAGGCCAGCATCCTGTTTCACACAGTGGCCCACCAGATGCCTCTGAGAAGTGCAAAGTGTTGGGGGGACACACCCCGTACTCCAACATTCAATCCAGAGCTACCAACCCAGAATTATATGGAATTCAGGCCTGTGTCTGATTCCATTTTATTAAGGAATGAATTAATGACTGAACTCAAGGTGAACTGACACCCAGGTCTCATGCAGAGGCGTAACTACAGGGGGGGCGGGGGGCACGTGCCCCGGGCGCCATCTTTTCTGGTCACATGGGGGGCGCCGAAATGACCAAATTTTTTTTTAATTTTTTTTAAAAATTTTTGTTAATACAAATGTTTCCTGCTCAGTGCAGCAGCGCTGCAGCAGTCAAGGGAGCGCGTGGGCAGCCCATCCCCCACAAGCGGTCCCTTCCGCGCCGCCCGCGCCCCCCTCCCCATTGCTTTGCTGGCACCTGGCGGCCAGTCAGTGGCCTGGCTTGGCGGCGGCGGCGGGCGCTTGTGAGTAAAACCCTAAGTATAATGTAGTATGTTGTGGCACGGGGGGACGCCATTTCAGTGCTTGCCCCGGGCGCCATTTTCCCTAGTTACGCCTCTGGTCTCATGACTCCCTCTGCTAACTGCTCTGTGAAGAAAGAGGCAATCCAGCATTTTATTGTGAAATGGGTACTCAAAGAAACACAAAGGCCAGGCCTGAGCGATCAAAATGCTAAAATCTAACCCACTATCAGATAATGCCTGGAAGAAGTGAGAAGTTGAGCTCTCACTTCCTCCTGCAAGGTCTATGTTAAACCTTGTCAATGATTGCCCTGCTATGCCCAAAGGGGATACCCAATTGAAGTTTTTTTCTGAGGTGTGAATTCTCATTCTATCATAGCAAATGAGATTTTTTTCAATTAAACAACTCTCATGACCCCACTTTCACTTTTTCACACTTTCCTTTACTATGAATAATATGAGGAAGTAATCAGTTTAGCACACTTCACCTTATGAAGACAAACCTCATACAAATAAATTCACCATAATTCACCCCTCTGCCCAATCACTCTGAAATTGGGGACGGGTGGTAGCCTCCACCCATTAGGCACTATCTACCAGCCCACCCCACTCCTTTGGGGCAGATCCACTTTCTGCCCCCAATCTGCCCCAAAGACACCCAAACTTCAAAAATTCTCAAAAAATCAGCCCTCTGCCCAATCCCCCTGAAATTGGGGTGGTAGCCTCCACCCATTAGGCACTACCACCCCACCCCACTATTTTGGGGCAGATCTACTTTCTGCCCCCGAACTGCCCCAAAGTTACTAAAACTTCAAAAATTCTCAAAAAATCAGCCCTTTGTCCAAACCCCCTGAAATTGGGGTGGTAGCCTCCACCCATTAGGCACTACCACCCCACCCCACTATTCTGCCCCAGGCCCCACTTTCTGCCCCAATATGCCCCAATCTGCCCCAAAGACATGAAATTTTCAGAAATTTACCAAAAATCAGCCCCTTGCCCAATCCCCCTGAAATTGGGGTGGTAGCCTGCACCCATTAGGCACTACCACCCCACCCCACTACTTTTGCCCAGATCCCATGCTATGCCCCCGAACTGCCCCAAAGTCACTAAAACTTTAAAAAATCGAGAAAAAATCAACCTAGAACCGAATCAACCGAATTTTTCATGCCCGAAATTCAGGTGATTCGGCTCGTGCCTGAAAAATATCGGGGGACATCGGGGGTGATTCGGTTCGGCCCCGAATCACCCAAAATTGTTCGTTTCGGGCACAGATCATTCTGTGCCCAAAATTTTTTGCACATCCCTATTGGTGAGGAAAGATTTACCTTTGCAGAAGTCATGCTGGTTCTCCTTCAGCAAGGCCCTTTCTGCTATGTGTTTAACAAGTTTTTCCTTAAGTATGCTTTCCATTAATTTTCCCAGCTAACCAGCCTGTAACTTCCCGAATCCCTCACTGGATCCCTTTTTGAAAACTGGAGTTACATTAGTTACTTTCCAGTCCTCTGGTATAGGGACATGTTTTTCAGTCCTCTGGTATAGGGACATATTTTTGCTAGGAGATCAGCAATTTCACTTTTGAGTTCCTTCAGAACTCTTGAGTGGATGCCATCTGGCCCTGGGGATGTGTTGATGTTTAGTTTTTCAAGACAGATTAGGACATCCACTGTCATCACCTCAGATTGGCCCAGTTCTTCATCGTCCAAGCCTGAGAAGCTCAGTTCTGGAGCGAGGAAATGGTCAGTCTCTTCCACAATGAAGACGAATGAAACTCATTCAGCTTCTCTGCAATCTCCTTATTCTCCTTAATAATCCCTTTCATGCCCTCATCATTTAAGGGGCCAACCACTTCCTGGGCAGGTTTTCTGCTTCTGATAAGTTTTTGTTATCTCCTTTGACACGTCTAGATATATGCTCCTCAAACTCTCTTTTTGCATCCCTTATTGTCTCCTTGCATTTCTTTTGCCTGCATTTATGTTCCTTTCTGTTCTATTCATTGAAGCAGGACTTCCATTTTCTGCAGGAATTCTTCTTCCTTTTTATACCTTCCCTGATTCTACTTGTTAGCCAGGTTGGCATCCTTCTGAACTTGGTGGTACTTTTCCTCCTTCTTGGTATACTTTCCAACTGAGCTTCTATCATTGTGGATTTAAATAAGTTCCATGTTTTCTTTGACCCTCCTGATGTTCCTCTTCAGCTTCCTTTTTAACCAGTCCTCTCATTTCTGAAGAGTTTCCTCTTCTGAATTCCAGTACATCTGTGTTGGACTTCCTTCACAATGCTCCACTCGCATATAAGTTGAATAGGATCACAATATGGTCACTGTTCTCCAGTGGGTCTAATATCTCACACTAGGTTCTGGGCATATCTCAGGATAAAGACCAAGGTCACCATCTCTCTGGTTGGTTCCACTACCAACTGTTCTAAGGCACAGTCATTTAGCATGTCTAGGAATTTGGCTTCTCTTTCAATATTCACACATGAATTTGCCCAGGTAATTGAAGTCAGCCATTGTTACAGCTCTGTGTCTTTTTGACGCCTCTCTGATTTGCTTTTCCAACTCCATATCACTCTCAGCATTTTGATCCAGAGGACAATAGCAAGTCTCTAATAACAAATTTACTTTCAGTCCTCGTATTGTCACCCATAATGATTCTGTGGAGGATTCCAGTCCTGTTAGGTTTTCTAGCTTGTTATATTCTATCCCTTCTTAAATATACATCGCCACTCCACCACCAATCCTCCTCTCCCTGTCCTTTCTGTAGAGTTTGTGTCCGGGAATAACAGTGTCCCACTGGTTCTCACCATTCCACCAGGTTTCCATTATGCCCACTATATCTGTGTTTTAATTAGCAACCAAGCACTCCAGCTGGCCCAGCTTGGCTTGGAGGCTTCTGGCATCAGTATATAAACACTTATATCTTACCTGGTGTTGGTGTGTGCTATCTCCCTTACCATCATTTGACATTTTTGACCAGCTGTCACGGTCAAAAATACAATACTGAGCTAAATGGACCAATGTATAGGGCAGCTTCCTATGTTACTGTATAAGGCTCTGTAGAAGGTAGCTTCCTATGTTACCTAATTGCAGTTGGGTTTCTTTTTAGATTGCAAGCCCTTTCTGTACAGGAAACATTTTAAATTAAAAAAAAAAACAACAGTTAAAAATGTAAACCATTTTGAGAATGTTTTTTGCTGAAAGAAGTATATAAATATTCTTAATAATAAGAGACAAGTATATAAATATTCTTAATAATAAGATACAAGACACATTTGCAGACAAGATGTCTTTTTGAACAATCTGTTTCTTATACTGCTCTTCTTCCATTTTTGCTTGAAAATCCTAGCACAAAAGAAATGCATGTTATTTTCCTAACAAAATTTATTCAATTTAAAGTAATAATTCTTTATCTTTACAATTTTATTCTTCTGAGAGCAAAACAAAGCAAAATTTCTTTGTCTAGTTTGGCAAGGAACATGGTGTTATAAAAATTGCAACCACTTGCATCAGTTTGGTAGAAAGCTAAACAATGCAAGCTGTTTGAGGCAGTAACTCTGTTTGCTAATTCCAGGAAAAATTACTTGGACTAAATAAACAAGGTCTGATTTGTCTCTGTCGTATGTGAAAAATCACGACTACCTCAATCTGTTAATAGCTAATCAGCCCCCACACTGTTTTAATAAATTCATCTTCCAAGTCTGCTCTGTCAATATTTAATTAATGGATCTTTATAGAATAACTCTTCCTATTAACATCTGTTCTTCAGAAATGTGAAATCTTAGACTATTGACCATGCATTCTATTTAAAAGTTTTGTTTTAATTACTACTACAAACTAACCGCTGGGGGCAGGGGGTGCTACAAGTTTGGAGAGCCTTGTTTTTATTTTTCTGTTCCTTTATCTGTATATGTTCAGACATCACTAAAAATCCCAGGACATAATCCAGATAAAGTTAAACATGAAGTCCTATTGACTTCAATAAGAGAGATTTCAGCACAGTGGAAGTTAATCTCCATTTAGTCACCCAATAGAAGTTAGGACAGTCCTAGAGATATTTACTCAGAAGTATGTCCAATGGTGTTCAATGGGGCTTACACTCTTGTAAGTGTGTTTAGAATTACACCTAAAGCTGCTCAACTGGATTATGCCCTTGGCATTCCTGTTACTTTTATCATATACATATGACTCAGCTCACAAAGAAGTAAACATCTTAGATATGAACTATGTAATCCTTCTATATGCAATAACTATTTTTTTCTTAATAAGCAAAGAATTGACAAAATCTCTTTTACAGTTGTACACACATATCTCATTGAACTCTGAATGGATTAAGCAGGGCATACTCTATGATGGATTGTGGATTATGTGTAACACTGGAAATGCTGCTTCTGGATGCTTTACAGCTTTTTGTGCATGAAAATGAAAATGTAAATGAATTGCTATGTACCCACTGTGGTCCTCATGCAATTTAAATGGTCTAATTCAACAATCAAGGAAAAGTAAACTTCATACTGTGCAAAGTATTTTAATTGTCATTGGATTTGCTACAATTCAGGGTGATAAAATGTTAATTTTAATTAAGTTTCACAGATGTTTTTTTCATTGTCTGTCTTTTAAAGTGCAATTATACAATATCTAAGACCCTAAGAGTTCATGCACATATTTGCATACTGACCACATTAGTTCTCCACCATATTTTAGATCTTTAGGATTTTGTTCATTATAATGCAAATTGGCTGGCAAGTCATCAGCTAAAAGCATCAGACGTACTTCATTTAAAGCATATAAATGCAATTAATAGCACTTTATTCACACAAAAGATAAGTGACTGGAGTAAATCTTCAACTTTTAATGGAATGAAGTCACAATTATTCTTTAACAGTTGAAGGGGCTTACTATATCTCCCGATTCAGCAATTATAGTAGTTATGGCCCAAAAAATGTTTCACAAGGGGTAAAAGGGTAAATAATCATAAGAGCTGATGGCTTTGGGGGTTATAAAATTACCAGTCTTGAACCAAAAGTCCTTGGAAGTGAAAAGCCTGATAAATTAACTATACAGTGTAAAGAAGGTTTATATGACTTCACCATATGCACAGCAGAACCTAAATGTTTCTATAAATTACATTAACCCAATTTTTTGTCTCCAACTGATTTCTCTAAAGCAACTCCTTAAGTATGCTGACTTCATCAAAGGAAAGATAGTGGAATAAAATACATCCTTGGCTGGATCCTGAGGTGGCTTTCCTCTTGCAGAAGATTTCTACCAGTATCAAAAAACTTGCCTTACTTCACACCTTAGTGTTGCATTAGAATAGCGAAGCCAAATCCAATAATGTCCTTTCACTTGTACAAAAACTTTTGCCACCTTTTGCCAAAGGAGAAGCTCATGAACTGCTATGGACACTTGCTGTTACCGCAGTGGGTAAAGTCTTGCACAAATTCTTGGGCAAGCGTCTGCAGAACATGGCTGATGGCTATTATCTTTCTCTTCATAATTCATTAGATTCAATCCACTATCTAGAATTATTGAACTAATTCCATGAATTGCCCTATTTCCAGAATTGGCCAGCTATACTGCATATATAAGAAGCTCTGGGCTTGTATTTCTTGAACATCAGATCTCCACATCACATAGGAAACAGCTTTTGAAGTGGAGAGAATTTTCAAAAGCAGTTTTTGATGCAGCACAGGTGTTTATGCTTAAAGTAAAAAACAGTCAAAATCCCACTTGATGCATCCAAACACCCTGGCAACAAAAGTATATCGTTGGAACATACAAATATAGATAACTAATAGGCAAGGTCCATCGCTGAATGGCCAAAGTCATTCTGCATAGATTACACTGCTAGAGAGGCTCAATCAATGAAATCCAGGAGGCCCTCTAATATCTCAGGGGTAACATTCATGGAAACCATGATATTGGAGTGCTTGACCTAACCCCCCAAATGGGGTTCAGTTCCTTAACTAAATAATCCACTTTCCCAGCAAGAGTGGATGAAGCATTCTGCATGGGGATAGTGGTTATTTAATCTTTAAACTTCCCTGTGCAACAGCTGAGAATCACAGGACGGTGGAAAGTTTAAATAGCCACTTTCCCCACTTCTCAGTTAACAATGTAGGGAAGTTTAAAGAAACAGTGCAAGAAGTAAGAGTGGATGGATCAGCTTGTACTTCTTGCATCGATTCTGTAAATCTCCCCATGCACCAGCTGAGAAGCAGGGTGAGGGGCTATTTAAACTGTATACCAATTTAGTTAGGAGGGTAGCAAAGCACAAATAACCATAACTACCCTCCACGATAACTAAATTGGTATACAGGGAGGTGGCCTGCAAAAGGGCAAAACCTCTATTCAATGGCCACTGCGTATGTCAGAGAATTGTTTATTAATGTGCTTGCAAAAGGGAAACAAAAGAACCGTTTGAAATGTGTAGGATTTCAGCTTCAAGCAGTATTAGTTTTATTTAATAATTACCATATATGATTAATTTGAACCATATTAAATTTGAATCTGGGAAAGAGCTTCTCTTGGGCATGATGTCATTTTGGAATTATTGATCTGGTTATTGAGTGTTAAAAATTAGGAGTATGCAAATCAATTTGCCGTTGATACGATTCAAGTTGAATCGGAGGTAATTCACAAATTCGACCATTAATAGAATCACCCTCAAAACAGAGGGAGGGCCCAATTTGGGGTTGAAGAGAATCATCCCCAATTTAACATGAATTGATTCAGGTGATTCAAACACCATTTTGAGGTCCATTTTGCTGGGAAAATGGGCCAAAGAATTGCACTTTTTTCCAGGGAGAACTGGTCTATTAATTGAGATCAGTGGGTAGACCAGCTCTCCGCTTCAGACTTGGTGCGTCAGCCTACCTTGGAGAACAGTCTACCCAAGCAGATCTGTCCTCCAAGGTGGGCTGATGCACTAAGTCCGGAGCAGAGGGCTGATCTAGCAACCAATCCCAATTGGTAGACCAGCAGCTTGGGTGATTCGGGTGATTTGCATGATTTTGATTCGTGCACACCTCTATTAAAAATCTGTTGGGAACAATAACCCGGTAAACATAATAACTATGATGAATGTATTCAGAACTCTTTCTACAAAATAAAATAAAAATTCCCCAAGCATATTCCAGTGTAAAAAGTATGCATTCAGCTAATTTCAGTGATGGGATTGTGTATGTAAAATTTGGTATCTGTAGGATACCAAAGTAATGTGAAATATGACTTTATCTTGCAGTAGCAAACCAACCAATCAATCAACAAATTCTTCAAAATATATAACAGATACTGTAAAGGACCCCATGTTCTTCATCCTGTTTGGGGCCTGATTCACTTTGACCTATATGCCTCTCATCTTTGCCTGTGAATTCAGGCAGAAGACTAATTGCGTTGGTTTGGTTGATGATTCTGAGCTGGCCCTGTCTACCACACAATTAGGGACGTGCACAAACACACCTGCTCTCCCTCCCAATGCACCTTCCCAGTATCCTAATTGGATTGGTGAGTGGTTCATGTGAACAGGATCTTACTGTGTTAAGGGGTGAGATAATAGAAGAATCACAATTCCACAGGCAATTAGAAGGGGGAAAACGTGGCAGGAGGGAAAGAAGAATATGTAATATGGTGTGACCAGCTCAGATGTATCTCCTGAACTGAGCCTTTATGATGATTCCCAGCCTGTGGAACAAAGACAGCAGACACAAAGCTGTCTTTAGTAGCCAAGATCAAAGGATCTGACACCTCAGGATTAAATACAACTGAAAATCCTTGTAGAATTAGTTCACATTGATCTTTTGATTTTTACATTCATTTATTAGCAGGGATTTAATTTACTTCAGTGAACATGAAAATTTAAATATGCTGGTTGACATCCAAATGAAATTACTCCTGAGTAGTCCCATTTAAAGTAATGGGACAAATTATTCTTGAGCCCTTCATTGTTCTATGGAAAAAATACTGATATTTTCTTTAAAATTATGCTTGTAAAAATGAATTTTGTTTTTATCAGATAAAAGAAATTGATTGAATTCATTCTGACATATCATGAATATATCTAATTATATACATGCATCATGTACTGACTACATTCACAGTGAGATTATTCTTAAAGCGCAGCTGTGTTGATGTTATAGCAACACATGTATACAATTTGTGTTTTTACCTAGACGGTTATTTGTGACAAATGGCCTTTTCATACAAATTTACTTCTATTTTAAATTATTATTATCTGGAACAAATCCCCTAGAGTGTTCAACCTACAGCTACTCCAACAGAACTCAGCAAAAATTCCCCTCTTGACCTAAGAAGGGACCATATAAAAACTTCAACATTAGATTGAATTTGATGCAATGCTCCTCTTTTAAAACAAACAAACAAACAACACTTAGAGACCACAACTTCTCAAAAGTTTTGAGATTCTCAAAAGCATCTTATGATATGGTATATGAAAGCTTGTTGTTGGTGAGAAAAACAGTTATTTTAAAAAGCCCTTTGGCACTCCCTAATATGGAATACATGTTTAATTTATAGACAGCTTCGTTGACCAGTTCTTTGGATGCAATCCATAATATTAACAATCAAATTGTTTTGGCATGATGTGCTAACAGAGGTGTTCTTACCCCCAGACCTTGGGGCTCTGGTCTGTGGCCTCACATTGGAGGGGGGCCTCCCCAAGAGGCCTGCAGCCACTCGGCAGCCACCCCTTGCTGCTTCAATGCCATGGGCACAGCTGCCAAGGGACGGGGGGTGAGTCAAGTAGGTCATTGTGGTGGCAGCCGGTACAGTGGCTCATGGGCCTGTCCATCCAGGCCTTGAGCACCTTCACGAGCCTCTAGTGTGCCTGTGCAGCTTGATACTCACACGGTGCAGGCGGGCATTCTCACAGGTGCTCAACACCTGGGTAATAGATAGATACTTTATTTATGGCCAATGGCAAAAACAACCTGGATGGACAAGCCCAGCAGCTGCTGCACCCATTACCACCACCACCACCACCACAGGGGATGCCTGCTGGGCTCACCCCCCACCCGTGCACATGGCAACAAAAATGGCAAAGATCAGTGCCACGGGTCAGCAGCAGGCTTCTAGGGAGCCCCCCCCCCAATGCAGGTTTCTTTTATTTTAAAAACTATTGGAGGGTGCTCATGGTGGTGGTGGGGCTCCTTCAGGTCCAGGCTCCAAAATTACCTAGGTGCTCCACTGTGTGCTAGCAAGGACGTTAGTGGTTAATACCTAAACACAGATTTAGAAAATCAGAATAACTGAGATTTCACTCTTGTCAAAGAGTAACAAGATACAGAGGAGGACAGGGATACTGTAAAAATCAGTAGTCCAAAAACTTTCAGTTTAAGATGAAAGTTAAGATGCTTTACATTTGCACGTGCTCTAAAAAGAATGGAAATTGCAAATTAAGGTGCCCGTCTTAACTTCAGCGCCATATAAGCGGTAAAGATTTTGTAGTCTGGTATATGATGATGGCTTTAGAAATTAAGCTCCATGCACCCACACGTTGCCTGATCAGAAATGCATCAAGCAGAAATTCATCAGGGCATCTCTAGGAAATGATTAGGGAAACTGCACCTGTTAGATGTCTGCCTGGATACATTCCTCCCCAGCCCAATGTCCAACTGAAAGACCAAGAAAAGTCCAAGAAAACTGGCCCTATCCACCTCCAGCACAGTACCTCCCATGACTGTTGCTGGTGTCTATCTTGTGTTTCTGTTTAGATTGTGAGCCCTTTGGGGACAGGGTTCCATCTTATTTATTTATTATTTCTCTGTGTAAACCGCCCTGAGCCATTTTTGGAAGGGTGGTATAGAAATCAAATGAATGAATGTATGAATATAAATAAAAGTGTGTGTGCATGGAGTCTTATTCTAAAGCCATCATTATATACTAGGTTGTACAAAGTCTTTACAGCTTTTATGGTGTGGAAATTAAAATGGGCATCTTAACTTGCAATTTCCATTCTTTTAGAGCACAAGTGAAAATGTAAACTGAAAACTTAAACTGAAGGTTTTTGGATTACTGAATTTCCAGCATTTAAAAAAGGAAAATCTGATTAGAAACTATGGGGAAGACCTTACCCAAACTACAAGACAGAACTTCTTGAACATCAAAAATGTTGTAATGCCTTCAAACTGAGACAAAGTCACCCTTCCCTGCCCCGCCTGAAAAAACACAATTAAATGAAATTAATGGGTTCAATAACAGTGACAGCGTGATCTCACCTAATGATTATTCAGCAGTGGATAAGGACACAACAAGAAGCAGGAAATTTGTATTCACTTTAAATCTGTTACTTGTTTTTTTCTTTATCCTAACGTTCCTCATTACATCAGTCAGTATCTCTTTCTTGCTGTATTCTCTACAAAGTAGGAGAGGATGGATTATAGGAATTTTTGTTTTACATATATTATCAGATCTTATGCCCAGTGGGATGCTTTGGCTAACATCAGATTCTTTGATAACAATGTGCTGGGTATGTTGCTGGTGGTTTTACCTCACATGATTTTTTCAATATTTTCTACAAACATTTTAAAAGGACCTTTCCATTATTCCCTTCCCTCAAGACCATTTTTTCAGGGATTGTTTAACTGTTCTCTCATTATATGGAAACAAGTCCCACTGTGTTTAATGGAGTTTACTTCCTCCTAAGTGTGCACATAGAATTGCAGGTTCAGTTATCAAAATGTTGCTGGAAAGGACATGTGTACTCCTGCACAGCATCCTCTTTCTCACAGTGCTCAGCCACTTGCTTCCAGAAAACTCCGGAGAAGTGCAGCAAGGAAATCCCAGAAACTATTCCCACCCAGTGCCAACAAATTATTGTTGTGGTGTAGACTACCCTTGAACATGGAGGTTGTACATGAGAGCCAAACCTTCTGTGAATATGGAGGTTTAGGAATGCCATATTAAGTTCTCCAAATACAGGCACACGGCATTGCACATTATGTAAATTGGCTCACAAATACTTTGCATATTATGAAAATAATTTGCATATTATGAAAATTAGCAGGTGTCTGTTTCAGTTGACTTTTATTTGTTCTGGATATTTACCAACAACAGTTGAGGAAGATATGTTTGCCTGACCATTTTCCTTGACATATTAACTGCAGCAATAGAACAACCCCCCCCCCCCAAAAAGCACATTTTGCACCAAAGAAGATTATGAATGATCAAAGATGAGCAGTGATAGTGTAGTCTAAGTTCATTCATTATTTTTCATGAAAGATGATGGATTAACATCTTTATTCATTCATAATCTTCTTTGGTGCAAAATGACGAATGAACTTAGAATCCACTCTCATTTCCCACCAAACAATCCACTCTCATAACACCCCAAACATTGAAGATGTGCCAACTTCAAAAAAATTGTTTAAAATCACCCCTTTCACCAATTTCTTTGTAATCTGGGTGGTAGCTTCCTTCCATCCATTGGACACTACCACCCACCACAACTTGCTCTTGACCACCCTAGTGCCCCTCACGTGGAATTATTAAGGCTGTTGAAATCTCAATTATTTCCTATGGGAACAAACTTAAAGATATGTGCACTTCAAAAAATGGTCAAAAATCACCCCTTTGCCCTATTTCTTTGAAATTTGGGTGGTAGCTTCTACCCATTGGTTGCTTCCACTCATTGGGTGCTACCACCCACCCCACTCTTTTGCGCCCCAAACTTATTTTTTGCTCGGAATCAATTTGGATTTAGATTCAGAAAATTCGGGTACAAATCTTATCTGGGGTGATTTGGGGAGGCAGATTTGGACCCAAAACAAATTGGGGGTGATTCGGTTCAGGTACAAATCAAATTGAAAAAATTGATTCCTGCACATCCCTAATGCCAAAAGTAAAGCCAAAGTTCTTAAACATTACAATACACAGTCAGGTAGGCAGGAAATGATTTACATAAAAAGCAAGCTATCCTCTCAACTGCCTGAGAGAGATCCCCTGCTGATTTTTTTAAAAAGGTAGCATTCCTCAGAGGATTACTGTACTTGTGAAACTCTTCCAGCTAGCCTCCAGTCTTTTACCTGTTTTAATCCTTGTCCAGCAGTTGAGCAAAATAGTGACTGCATGTTTTGCTCCATAAATCCACTTCTACAAGCGCTAGTGCTTGTTTAAAAATATGAAATCTGAAATCTGCAGGAATTCAGGTGGCCTAAGCATTCTGTGTGACATGCTTAAAATCCGGGTACTACCCAGAAAATCTGGACACACTATGGAGATGGTAACGCTATGGAGGCTTCATTTCTTAAGAATGGCCAAGTGAAACTTCCATATTCACTGGAAGTTTAGCTCTAATGTAGAACCTCCATGTTCAAGTGCAGTCTACACCAGAATGATGGTTTCTTGGTGCTGGGTGGGAATGGTTTTTAGGATTTCCTTAAGTTTCCTCCTTTGGAACATGATCCTGTGTTTTTTAATTGGTGTTTATTTTAATGTTTTTGTGTTTAAATTTGTTGTGTACTGCCCAGGAAGTGGTCTAGAAATGAAATGAAATAAATAAATAAATAAATAATGTAACTATAAAAGTGCTAGAGTGCTCATAGATTCTCTTTATCAGGCATCTGTGTTCAGACCAGGAGGTCACGAGCTAGAAATTGCCAGGACTTGCCAGGACTCCCAATCTTGGCTTTAGAATTCTCAGTGGGCAGACTCAGTTATGCTCTTAGCTAAATTTCCCTTAGTTATTTTCCCTGTTGTTATGGGGATTTCAAACAGTAATTACTCAAAATCACTAGATTGATGTTTTTCAAGCCAGCAAAAAGGCACTAGTCCCTATGAACCTGAATTTGGGGGGAATGCGAAAAGGACATCAAACATTTTAAAATATACATTATCTGTGGTATAACATCTGTGGTGAAGAGGTCGTCAAAACTTTGAAACCTCTTTTTCGGCATTAAAAACCTAAACTGTGGTGTCTCAGCCATTTTACAATGAATCTACACCAAATTTGGAGGAGCGGTGTCTCTTGTCCCCTAGTTGATATGTGCACAATTTCAGATGGATTGGATTAGGGTTAGGCTTTGAATGTATAAGTAATAGAATGTTGTGAGCTTATAATGGCAGAATATCTTTAATATGTTTATTATAGAGGGAATATAAGCTTGTTCTTAGCCCATCACAGCAGGTACCAGCTGTCAGAATGCACTTATTTGTTTGCTATCCTCTCTAATAAAAGCCTTGATGTCTGTCCGTGTTGGCCAGGCGTGTGTCAGTGCCTCCCTCGGCCGTTCTGGGCATGCGCGGAGCGCAAGCGCAGGACGGCCGAGGCAGAAACAGAGACAGGCACCAGGCGGCCATGTTTGTGACTCTGCCCGGCCACGGGGTTGACAAAGGCGGCCACAGGGAGGACAGATGCGGCTGCGGAAGCCGCTTGGAGGCAGAAGCGGCAGCGGGACCAGACCACCCGCGGGCGGCAGTTAAAAAAGCGGCTGCGGCAGCCACTGGAAGGCAGAGGCGGCGATGGCACCAGAACACCCACGGGCGGCATTTCCTTACCGTGCCGCGGAGCTGCCAAGGACGGCCATGGGGAGGGCAAAGACGGCAGTAGCTTGCCAGCCCGTGGAAACAACAAAGAGGACAGAAGTGGCTGCGGCGGCTGCAGGGAGTCAGAGGTGGCGGCAGCTCCAGGACAGCCGTGGAGATTGAAGAGGCGGCGCTTCAGACAGTTTAAAAAATGCGGCAAAAGCCAGCAAGGGCGGGCGGCACTATGGGCGGCTGGGACAGCACACAGCCCGGCCAAGGGGAGAGAAGAAACAGCGGCGAAAGCCCCGGAACAAAAAGTAACAAAAAGTTACACTAAGCACTACACAAACCCAACAGCCACAAAAAGTAACACAAAGCACTACACACACCCAGGAGCCAACACTACGAATTTTATTTTTTTTAAACAACAGACTGCAGCAGCAGCCACAGGCGGTCCCCGCACCCCCCCCCCAAAAAACAGAGCAGAACGAATGCTCCATCCACAGCCAAGGGCGGGGGGAAATTTGCCATTATTTGCACTCGCGCCCACAAGCTGACAGACCAACGGTCGCCAGCAGAGGACTGCTTCAGTGCCACAAGCACAAAGCAGCAGCCAAGCTAAAAAACCTTCAAAAGAGAGACAGCCGTAAACTCAGAAAGATAGCCCTTCTCCACACTAAAGCGCGGAGCTTGCAAGGCTGAGGGAGAGGCACTCTTGACACGCTCAGGTGAGCCATGAGAGAGTAGAGAGAGCAAAGCCAGCCTTTGAAAAGGAGGGAATTTATAAGGGCATACCTCCCCTACATCCCTGCTGATTCCAGCAACCAACCAAAATAAACCAGACTTGAAAAATTGACACAACATCTAACTGACAAACCAAATAAAAAAAAAAACCCATCACAGCATCAAGCAGAAATTAATTGTCACTGCTTTGCTCAGTACACCTAGCCTTTAATAAAGAGGAAACTCAGAAGGGTAGACCACCCTATATTACAACTGAACCCAGCAGCCAAGGGGGAAAAAAACCCCCAAAATTAAGACAAAGCATCTTGCAGAAACAGTATAAGGCACAAAAAGCAAACAAACAAATAAGCCAAAACACATAAGCTAGTACAGATAAACAAATATGCCCACCAAAAACCAGGAGGAAGACAAACATGCCAAACCCAGAGGACAAAAAACAAAACAAAAACAGGAGATAGAGGAAGAAATAATAGCACAACAGGTGCAGCTTAAAAAAAAAGGGGGCCACAAGAGAGAAACAAAGAAGAGCACGAAGATCAATTGAAGATTAAAAAAAAGAACATGACAGAGCCAAGCAAAGATGCAAAGAAAAAAGAGAAAAGCAGAGTCCAGAAGAACAACTATTAAAGCGCAAGCAATACGCAGAAACAGAAAGAGCCAAAAGAAGAGAAAAGACTGCTGCTGAACGACAATTACAACGACAAGAAATAATCCAAAAGAAAAGAGTAGAGATCAAGGAAACAAGTGCAACAAAACACACAACAACATTTCCCAATGACTTAGCAATTAATATGGAAAACAGCATTGCTACACACACATGTCAAAACTTAGAGCATAACAAAGACATTGACAAAACACAGAAAGAGGACAAAAAACCAAACCCAAAAGACAGAGACAACAAAACACTGACACACAACAAATAGAGGGGGAGACAACAGAACACCAGGAACAGCTGAACAATAAAAAGGCCGCAGGAGAAAAACAAAGACGAGCAAAAAAAAACAATAGAGGAGAAGAAAAAAGAACATCAGAGAAACATGCAAAGACGGAAAGAAAAGAGAGCAAATCAGACTCCAGAGGAGCAACAATTACAACGCAAGCAAGACGCAGAGAGAGAAAAAACCAGAAGAAGAGAACAGACTTCACAAAAACAACAGATACAACGACAACAAATGACATGTACAGCAATAAACACAACAACAATACTAAATGACATAGCAGACATAAAGGAAGACAACATCCCACCACACACATGTGGAAACTTGGACCAAAGATGTGAATTCTGTAATGCTAAACATTTTGAAGGAGAAAGACCCACAGACCGGAAATTTACACATTGCTGCTCAAAGGGAAAAGTAAATCTACCCCTCATTAAAACAAACCCATTCATCCAGCACCTTATGACAGGACAACATCAACACAGCAGGAACTTCATGGAGAATGTCAGATCCATAAATAGTGCCCTAGCATTTGCCTCCATGGGAGCAAACATAGTACCACCACCTGGCCATGGGCCGTACTGCTTCCGGACACACGGCTCAATTTGCCACAGAACAGGCAGGCTGCACCCACAGCAGGGCCAAGACAGACAATTTGCGCAATTATACATCTTAGACCCCACTGAGGCCACAGAAAGAAGATTGCAAAATAAATCCAACACAAAAATAAAACCACAACTTATGCAAGCACTAAGTACACTTATGGCAGAGAACAATCCATTTGTTGAAGCTTGCAAAATGCTACACCAAGTAGAAACAGAGTGTCAAGAGGATGAAAACCAGACAGATGATGCTATTAAGGAACTAACCTTGACAATAGTCCAAGACCGTGAGAATGACCCAAGACGTTATAATGCACCAAACCATAATGAGGTAGCATTTATTTTCCAAAATAACGATGGTGAACCACCACTGGAAAGAGATCTACTAATATATTGCAAACCAAGTGCAGGCACACCAGACCATAAAATAACACAAAGGATTAGTGTCCTAGATCCCAATCTAGAGCCCATGGTGTACCCATTTCTATTCCCCTATGGAGAACAGAGCTGGGGGATAGACATACCTTTACAACTTAGGCCAAAAGCCTTAAAAGATTTAACAAAGCAGCGACATGCACCAAGAGTACGAGTCAGCCAGATGCAGTACTATGGCTACCGTCTATCCATCAGAGACGACTTTAACCCCTTCCTAAATCCTGGACGCCTAACACAGTAATACATGGTAGATGCATATGTCAAAACAGAGGCCAACAGACTCAATTTTGTCCAGCAAAATCTGCCCAAATTGAGAGTGGAGAAATACTCAGGATTGATGGACCACTTAAATGAAGCAGCCAATGCAACAGGCCTAATTCCTGGAAAGACATTTATTTTGCCATCCTCATTTGCAGGTAGCCCCAGAAACATGCTCCAAAACTATCAGGACGCAATGGCAATTGTCAGAAAGTACGGAAAACCAGATCTCTTCATTACCATGACATGCAACCCCAAGTGGAAAGAAATTGTGGAAAACCTAGAAAATGGCCAAACTGCTACAGCACGACCAGATTTAGTGGCAAGAGTCTTCCACCTAAAACTAAGATCACTAATTGATGACATCTGCAAGAAACATATATTTGGCCCACCAACAGCCATTGTGTATGTCATAGAGTTCCAAAAAAGAGGTTTGCCACATGCACACATATTGCTCATCCTATCAGAAAACTATAAACCAAAAACCAAAGTGTCCATAGACAACATAGTATCTGCAGAAATCCCAGACATTGAAAAAACACCGCAACTTCATGCAATCATCACAAAACATATGATCCATGGACCATGTGGAACTCACAATTGGCATTCACCATGTATGTCAAATGAAAAATGCACAAAAGAATTCCCAAAAGAATACCAACAACAGACTATTGCAAACAGAAACGGTTACCCCAAATACAGAAGAAGAAACACTGGTGAAAGCAAAATGCAAAACGGAAAACCAATTGATAACAGCTGGGTTGTACTGTATAATCCATTTCTAGCCCTAAAGTATAACTGCCACATCAACGTTGAAGTCTGCGCATTGGTAAAGAGTGTAAAATACCTTTTCAAATATGTATACAAGGGCCACGATTGCACAAAAGTAGTAATCCAAGAACCAGACACTTTGAACCACAATGAAATCAAAACCTACATGGATTCGAGGTATGTCAGCGCACCAGAAGCAGCATGGCGTCTAAATGGATTTGAGATGCATTACCAATCCCATACAGTTCACAGGCTAGCAGTTCATCTCCCAGATGAACAAGCAGTAATTTTCAACCCCGAAGACATTGGCACAGCAACTGACAGAGCAACAAGTCGTGAGACACAATTGACAGCATGGTTCAAATTAAATCAACAAGACGAGAAAGCAAGAAGCATATTATATACAGACATCCCTTTATATTATGTCTTTGACAATGCAAACAGCACATGGAAATTATGACAACGTGGTGCAGACAAAGTGATCGGCAGAATGTATTCTGTAAATTTGCCATCAGACCCAGAGCGCTACTGCCTACGTCTCCTACTGTTGCATGTACCAGGAGCAACATCCTACGAAAACCTCAGAAGCGTAGATGGAAATGAACACCCAACTTTCCAAGAAGCTGCCAAAACAAGAGGGCTCATAAATGATGAACAAGTGTGGGAAAGTACACTAGAAGATGCTGCACAATACATGCCCAAACAAATCAGAGAACTATTTGCCTATATCTGTGTCTTTGCATCCCTCCAAAACATGCAGGAACTGTTTACAAAATATGAACAAAACCTCATTGAGGATTATGTCCATAAACATAAGCAACACAATGCAGAGTGCACAATATGCCGTGACCTCGCCCTTCAAGAAATTGCCAACATTTTAACACTCCACGGAAAGAAATGCACAGACTTTGGATTGACATACACCACACAAAATACTGAGCAGCTTACAGATACATACAACCAAGCCTATGAAAAACAAACAGCAGAGAAAATGTCAACAATCTTAAATGATGAACAAAAAGCAGCCACGGAACAAATATTACAAGCAAGCCAAAATGATGAGCTTGACCACCGCTGCTTTTTCTTGGACGGGCCAGGAGGCAGTGGAAAAACATACTTATATAAAACCTTACTCAGCACAGTGCGTGGCCAAAGTGAAATCGCACTCCCTGTAGCCTCCACAGGAATAGCAGCCAACCTACTGCAAGGAGGCAGAACATACCACTCCCAGTTCAAACTGCCAGTACCAATACTTGAAAACTCCGTATCTAACATGCGCCTCAATTCACAAGATGCTAAAAACATTAAAAAAGCAAAAATACTCATTTGGGATGAGTCAACAATGGCACCCACTCTAGCACTAACAACAGTAGACAAACTAATGAGAGAAATAATGGAAAACAACAAGCCCATGGGAGGTAAAGTATTTTTACTGGGAGGAGATTTCCGACAAACACTTCCAGTGGTGCCACACGGAAGCCAAACACATATCGTTGAAGCCTGCATAAAATTCAATACGCTGTGGCCCACATTCACAATCCTCAAACTACAGAACAATATAAGATCCAATGACACAGAATTCAGCAAGTGGCTAATCACAGTTGGCAATGGAGAGACACCACGCATTGAGGGATTACCAGAAGACATCATTGAAATCCCAGCAAGTATAGTATGCAAAGAGGATATCATGAAAGAAATTTTCGGAAACAACATTCAAGTACAAAACATCCCCAAAATAGCAAACAGATCCATCCTTTGCCCAAAGAACAATGATGTTGACACCATCAATGACCAGGTGCTCAACATTTTGGAAGGTGAAAAAATGACTTCTCAGTGCAGACACAATAGATGACTCCACCGAAGAAGATTCAAAACAGTACCCAGCAGAATTCCTCAATGACCAAACACCAACAGGAATGCCAAAACATACCCTCACCCTGAAAGTAGGCGCAATAATAATGCTCCTCAGAAACCTTAACACCAAAAAAGGTTTATGCAATGGCACCCGCCTCATTGTGAAAAACCTAGAAAAGAATATCATCATAGCACAAGTGATTATAGGATCAGCACAGGGAGACATGGTCTTTATTCCACGAATTGATTTGGCACCATCTTGCACTGACTTACCATTCACCTTAAGAAGACAGCAATACCCAGTAAAACTGGCTTTCGCTATGACAATAAACAAGTCACAAGGACAGACCCTGGAAAAGGTTGGAATCTATTTGCCTGAACCAGTATTCAGCCACGGACAATTATATGTAGCATTATCCAGAGTCAGAAGTTTTAAAGACGTCGTGCTCAGGGTGCTGGAAGGCCCAGAACAAGGAAGACTAATAGCAGACTCAGAACAAATATTCACCAGAAATGTGGTGTATAAAGAAATATTGTGAGGGCGGAGGGGGGGGAAACCAGAAAATAAAAGAAATAAAAAATTAACAAATAAAGAATATTTATTAAACAAAAAATAGCCTAAGTATGTAAAAACGAAATAAGAGAGAAAGAAGAGCAACAAACTAAAAATAAACAACAAAAAGAAGGAAAAAGGAGAGACAGAGGGAGAGAGGAGAGGGAAAAATGAAAGAAGAAAAAAAGAAAAGAGTCGAGAAAAACAAAAACAAAGAGAAAAAGAGAGAGAAAGACAGAGAGAGAAAGAAAGACAGCCAGGGAAAACAAAACAAAACAGGGACACACACACACACACACACACACACACACACAAGCAAAAGATATGAAGAATGCTTAAAAGAGGGGGGGAAAGCTAGCGCCCGTTATTATAACAGGCTTAAAAATACTAGTATGTACATATTTGCTTTCTGTCCATACAAAGTACTTTAGAATCTTTAATAATGATTTACAATTTTACAATTTCCTATATAATAGGGAAAATAGAAAAAGTGGTAAGTGGAAAATAAGCATGTTTAGGTACAAACTCTTGAGTGAAGTTACATACTGGCAGTGCAACGACAAGAGACCTTGAGGGTAAGGGGATGGTGCCCACGAGTACAGCATCTCAAGAGCACACTTTAAAGCCCCATTCTTGAGTGGATGCATTCAGAAGCCTCACTCCTGTGCAGAACACAGTTGCAGGGTTTGTCTGCAGAGACAAATGCTATAAGTGTGGAAAGATTCTTTCTGTGATTAGAAGGCTGGGTTGCTCCATAACACATAATCATGCTCAACATGGGAGTGAGTCTTTGGAGCACATTGTCACTAGTGGGAATTGTGGACGCAATCTTGGGATACTGTCCTTTAGTAGAGCATTCACTTTTCTTTTTATCATCAGAAGAATGCTAAAGTATAATAGCACTCGGGTGTTCCTTTAGCCAATAATGGAATGTTCAAGAGCTAACTTTGAAAAATAAAGAAATCTCCAGTGGAATTTCTGAAAACACTTAAGATTGCAGTCTAAGGCTGCAGTGAGCATCCATTTAAATCAAAATTCTATTAGAGTTTTGGCACTAATAGAATGCAATCTTTTGAACACAAACAGCTTAATCCTATGCACAGCTAGTCCCAGTGGCTGACATCCAGACTAAGTTACTCATGAGCAAAATTACCCATGTATTACTCCCAGCCAAATTAATGGGACAAGTTAGTCAAGTTAGACAAGTATCCACCTCTGCTAACTGGGCAAAGAGGCACCTTTTAAATTTGTTGATTCTCTTTATTTTGCAGAGGGAGAGTAACTGGCCCTATCCACCCCAGCACAGTACCTCCAGTGACTGTTAGGGATGTGCATAAAACCGGTTCTCCCGGTTCGGTTCGGGTCCGGACCGGGTCCGGACCGGACCGGGGTGGTTCGGTTTTGGTTTTGCCAGACCACCCCCCCGGTCCGGTCCGGTTTCGAACCGGTTCGGATCCGAACCGAACCGGTTCGGATCACAAAAAGTGGCTGGTTTTGAAGGGGACATTGTGTTCTACCTGCCACCCAAATTTCAAGTCGATTGGACCTTCCTCTGATTTTTTACAAATTTTTTTCAAAAAATAAATTTTTGCCCATAACTCACAATGTGGAGCCCTTAGGGGCAAAAAAGCTGGGGTGGGTGGTAGCCACCCATGGGTGTCCTCCACCCCAAAAATCCCAAGGCAATTGGTGGCTCCTAGTATTATTGGTGAATTTCTGAAGAAAATTTTTTTCCCATTGGCTAGAATGGGGGTTCGGGGCTGCCCCAGACCCACCTCTGTGGGGTGGCAGCACCCCCAAAGTGGGTCCGGGGCCATGGCAAAAATGCCCTCAGTCCCCCCCAGCAATCCCCGTAGAGATAGGAGTGATGGTTCTGTTGTTTTTCTGAGGTATTCTGAGTGTAGATTCTATGATAGCTTATGAGATTTCCAATGAGACACCATGAATCCACTCTCATTTGCTATCACAGAATCCACACTCACTCAGAACACCTCAGAAAAACAACAGAACCATCACTCCTATCTCTACGGGGATTGCTGGGAGGGACTGAGGGCATTTTTGCCATGGCCCCGGACCCACTTTGGCGGTGCTGCCACCCCACAGAGGCGGGTCTGGGGCAGCCCCGAACCCCCATTCTAGCCAATGGGGGAAAAAAATTTCTTCAGAAATTCACCAATAATACTAGGAGCAACCCAACAATTGCCACCCCATCTTTTTGGCCCCTCTCTCTGGGCGCCCTAACACGTAACACCTAGTCAGTCCATCTTAATGCCTACCTACTACCACCACTCCTATCCAAGCAAGTAAGAGGAGGACACTCAGAGAGACAACACCCACTCTCTGATCTAACAAAAAGGCCACTGCTGTGCTGCCTGCCAGCACAGCAGCAGCAGCGGAGCAGCACACTAAGCACAAGAGCAGCACACACAGAGAAGAAGCAGGAGGCGGAGCAGCAGAGCAGCAGACCTGCCGCTCTGCATGATGGGTGACGTGATGCCCAAAGGAACCACCGCCTCACTCAGTGCCTGCCACTGACTAGGCCCGACAGACAGAAGCCAGCCAACCTGCTCTGCTCTGCTCTGATGCTCCCCATGGATGATGCACACACACCCTACATCTGCATCCCAATGACCAGACCAGACCAGACCAAGTGCGCAGAGTCAGCACAGGCCAGCAGCCACCAGCCCAGCAACAACAACAGCTACTACTGCTACCACCACAACCAGTGTTGCCGCTACAATAACATTCCCAGTCCAGTCACGCGCGCCACAGCCTGAGCCTAGCACACAGCCAACAGCTGCTGCCAGCCAGTGCCTGGCAAGCCCAGCCAACATGAGGAGGAGAGAGCTAACAAGTAGACGGCGCACGCACATCACCAACCCATCACGACGGCGCAACTGCAAGGGGAGAGGGCACAATTACAGGCAGGAGGAGGAGGAGGAGGAGGAGGAGGAGGAGGAGGCGGGCGAGGCAATCCTAGCACAGATTTGAAAGTTTAAAATCCACCAGGACATCTTCTAGAATCTAGACTTCTGTTTTTTCTACCACCAGCTGTAGTGTCTAGTTAGTCAGTGTGCTGTGCAGCTGAGCTGAGCTGAGCTGAGCTGCATGTGAGGAAGGGTGATTGTAGCTAGTTCTTTAGTTTCAGCAGACTGAGCATTGAGCATGGGCAGTGGCCTTGGGAAGCAACACAATTACACGACACTCACCTGCTGCTGCTGGTTCTAGAAGTTGCCTCTTCTCGTCTTCACCTCTTCGTGTGTGTGTGTGTGTGTGTGCAGTGAGTGCATGCCTTTTGCCTTGCTGGAAAGAAATGCTTCTCTGGTCCACCACCACATATCTGCTCAAGGACACAGAGGCCCAAGGCAGAGGTGGTGGCACCAGTGTGAGTGCATGTGTGCTGGTGGTGTTTGCCACCACAGGTGTTTTGTGTGTGTATGTGTGCGCTGCTAGCTAGGAGGGGGGAGGGAGGCAGGGAGGGAGGCTGGGAGGCAGGGGGGAGGAAAGGGGAGGGGGAGAGGGATGTAGAGGGGATTGAAGGGGGGAGGGTCCGGCTCAGAGTTGGTCAGCCACATATTTGTGCACACACGTGCTCACGTGTGTGCTTCGGTGGGAGAGACCAGACTCTCATCATCTGCCAGACCGGGGTTGGGGGCAGGTGAGGCGGTGGTGGGCTGGAAGGGAGGGAGGATGGAAGGTGGTGAAGAGGAAGGGGAGAGGATGAGAGGGGAAGGATGGAGGGAGGCATGGGGGGGAGGAAAAAAAACATGTAGACAGACACACACCACACTACACACAGAAAGCATCCACACACAGAGACAGTGCTAGGCATCCATTCACACAGACAGACAGACAGACAGACAGACACACAACAGGAAGAGACAGACTGAGCCTGCACCACACACACACACACAGACCCAATTCCCCCCCTGCACAGTTATCAATCAATATGTTGTGTTGGCAGCCAGTTCATTGCTATTCTGATGCTTTTGGGTTTTTTGCCATCAGCCAACATCAACAGTGACCACAATCAAGATGAACATAAGATGATAATAATTCATTCGTTTCATTTCAAAAAATCACCCAATCATCTTCTCCATGTAAACCAAGCCCCCCACACATGATTTCTGGTGACATTTTCAATAAAATCAATTCATTTGGCATTCATCATTTTGTTCTCCCTTTGTCACCTTTTTTTCTTTCTTTTGCATAATTTTGAGGCTTGATTTTGACATGGGGTTTTTAAAGAAAAAATTATTTACATGTTTATTTACATACAGTATTTACATATCTACACTGCATTTTTGAACGTATACCCGCCGCTGCCGCTAAGTCTAGTACTCCGTGGGCTGTGCTACTTTGGGGGGGTGTGCCGTGCCCACGCCAGGTCCCCAAATGCTGACAGGTGGATAGATAAAGGGCCTGTGCTGGTCAGCATTGGGTTTCTTTTTAGGTGGGCGTGGGCATTGTAAACATCTGGCCAGTCGCAGCACTACAACTACTACTACAACTGCATCTCTGTGTGGGCACACTACACGCTGCGACTGGCTGGCACGGCTCAGCATCTGTCATGTCAGCTCAGCTAGAGGTGGAAGGGGGGAGGGTAGGGATAAGCACAGAGTTCGAGCCAGGCAGGTGACCAACCATGGGGCAACCCACGGTAATCACTCGCCCGTCTCAAACTGCAGCTTGGGGTAGCCCAACAGGGGGAGGTTCACCTTAAGGAAGACCAGCTGCTCCACCAGACCAGGGTCCAAGCGGGAGCGAGAGGGTGTCACCACGTCCCCGGCACGTGAAAACACCCGCTCGCTCTGGACACTGGTTGGGGGGCAGGAGAGGAGGCGCACAGCCACCACCGCCAGGTCCGGCCAGACTTGGCGGCGGCTCGCCCAGAACTGTGCGCAGTCCACGCCGTCTCCCTCCACAGGCTCCTCCAAGTACTGCGCAACGCATTGCTCAGCACTGGAGGGGGGCCTGGCAGGTCGAGCCTCCCGCATACCAGGCATGGCGCCATAGCAGAACCGCTGAAACCACTGGGCGGATCTCGAGTCGGTAGCAAATGGCTGCTGCGATGGCGCCGCCTGGGATGCCGCGCTGCTGGACTGGGAAGAGGGAGGGGAAGGGGAAGCTGACGCCGGCTGGCCGCCCATGCTGCTGCTGGGTGCGGGTTGGGCCGCGAGGGCTGCCCCCGCACCACTACCAACACCCTGGTCTCTGCGGGCCCTAGCGGCCTCCTCCTCCCTAACCTTCTCGACCAGGATGCCCTTCCACCTGGGCAAGTCGTCGGCACTCACGGCATTGCCCTTGAGGGCTGGGTGACAGAGACAAGCGAGGACATACTCCTCCCTGTCTCCCAGCACATCAACGAGCCGCTTGTCAACCCCAGACCTCAGCCTCCCAGCCAGAGCACGACCCTCTGGCGTGGTCAGAGAGATATGGAGTCCACCCATCAGCTTCTCGAGACCAACAGCTGTGGGCAGCGCCTGGCTCAAGGGAGTGGTGTCGCCACACAAGCCCTTCGTGGCAAGCTGGAAGGGCTCGAGTGCCGACACCGCCTCGGACATCTGCTTCCACTCTGCGTTCGAGAAGTCGCAGACATCCAAGGACTCGTCCCTCGCCAGGGCGACAAGGGCTCTCTCCTGCTCCAACAGGCGCTGGAACAGGAGGAAGGTGGAGTTCCACCGCGTCTCCACATCCGTAGGGATGAGATGGCGAGGAAGGCCAAGGTCATCCTGCTTCTGGCGAAGCAGTCTCCTGGACTTCTCGCTGCGGTGGAAGTGGGCGGCCAGCTTGCGGGACTTATCCACAAGCGTGGCCGTGGCAGCAACAGCACCTGCGATGGGGCGGGCCCCCTTCTCCTGGGACGCCCTCAGCTCCTTAAGGCCAAGGGCGTCCCTGACGGTCAGATGGAGCGTGTGTGCCATACACCGTATGTTCACACAGTCCATGACTGTCTCGACAGCGGCGGTAACGTTGGCTCCATTGTCGGTGACAATGAAGCCGCGGGAGAGGTGTGGACACCCGCCAATCCACTCCTCTATCTGGCGGTCGAGTACGGCCGCCACCTCCTCCGCGGTGTGCCTCGTGTCCATCATCTCCACGTGCAGGACGGCCCACCTGTGCCGTAGTGCATCGGGAGCCGCGCCGGACCCGGAAGCATCGCCCGCGGAGGTCCCCTCACTCTCCGGTCCCCACCAGTGGGCAGTGAGGGCCAGGAAAGAAGCGTGCATCCCACTGACACTGGTCCAGAGGTCAGTCGTGAAATGCACGCTTGTCCCGGCCGGAGCTGCACGCAGCTCGGCCGACACGAGCTCCCTGCACCGGCGGTACAGGGAGGGGACCACGTTCCGGCTGAACGTCGTCCTTGAGGGGATGACGTATTCGGGAGCCAGGTATTGGAGAATACGGCGGAAGCCGTTGTTCTCGACCACCTGAAACGGCTGGTCATCGGTGGAGATCATCTCCCCTATGAGGCGGGTGAGGTGATGATGGTCCACGCGAACAATACGCTGGCTGCCCGAGGACTGCGTCCACCGCTGGACGGGCAGTGTAGCCTGCCTGCTGGCTGGCACACTGCCGCTGCCCGCCCTAGTGGCAGATGCACAAGGCGCACTAGCGCTGCCAGCCTGTCCCCTGAGACCTGGGTGGTGACGCTCTAGGTGTCTCCACATAGGCGTCGTACCCAGGTGCGCAGGGTCCCTTCCACGGCTGACAAGCATCCTGCAGTGGACACAGCGGGCGTGGAATGGGGCATCTTGAGGGACCTCAAAATGCACCCATGCACCACTGCCCTTGGCCTCCTGCGCCCTGGGCGCCGTCCTAGGCCGTTTCTCGCAGGGTGGCTGCAGTCCTAGGGGGGGGGGCGGCCGCCGCTGCCTGCCCACTGCTGCCACCCAACCCGCCCCTTCCGCCCTCCACAGCGGAGGAAGGGCCCGGCTCAACTGGCATCGGAGAGGCAGGCCTCTCCTCCACCACCTCGCCAGACCGCTCCCCACCAGAGTGTCGGGCTTCACGAGGGGGGGCCCCACTGAGCGGCGAAAGGATAGGGGGAAGGGGCCCCAGAGGGAGGGAGAACCTGGCTGCATCGCTGCCAGCCGCACGGTCCTCACCGCCCTCTACCTGCTCTTCCAACTCCACAGTCTCCTCCACCTCAACAACTGGCGGTAGCTCAGCAGCACCTGGTGCCGCCGGCGAGGAGGGACCCGCCACAGCCCTAACGGTGCCTCTGCCTCTGCCGCGATTGGCGGCAGCAGGCGTGGGGAACTGAATCCTGCGCACCAAAGATGGGGCCGGAGCAAAGAATTCTCCAATGGGGAGAACTGGGGTGTCCTCAGGCTCCCCGCGTCCTCTCCCTCCCCGTGCCGCAGGCGCACCCCGCACCTGGCCTCTCCCACCTCTGCCTGCCAGCCTTGAGCGAGCCCTGCCCGCCACACGGCGCTCAGACATGCTGCTAGGTCAGAAGGAGGGAGACTTTAGGAGGAAGGCCAGACAGGGTCAAAAAAATAATTTGGAGGGGCTTAGGGGCCAAAAAAAAGGCAGCTGATTTGGAGGCGGCGGGGGGGGAGTTTGTTTTCAAAAAAGGAAGCCAATTGGGGGGAAAGGAAGACTTTTTGATATGGGGGGGGAAGCCAATCGAAGTGAGGGGGAGGGTGTCCTTTTTGAATTTGGGAGTCAACCACCAAGCCAATTGGGGAGATGGGTCTGGGAGGGTTTTTTTTTAGAAAAATAGGGGGTTAAAGGGTGGAACCCCGGTGTGGGAGGGTGGCACGGGCAGTTGGGTGGAGTAGTTGTGGTGTGGGTGGCAAGTTTTTAGCTTTTTTTGGGGGGGAGAGTGGATGGGGGGAGGGCACAGCACCTACCGGGGGTGGGGGAGGGATGCAGTCAACGCTTGGGAACCTGCAGATCAAAGGAGGAAACCCTTATTTAGTGAACTGGAACACAAAGTGTGGGTTCTGGGGGGTGGTTCTCAAGTAATGCTCCTGTGGGGGGAGCATCAAACTCAATGCAGCCTATTTAGTGACTCTAAATTGCACACAACCAAAACCAGAACCCAGTCACACCAACACAGAGGTTGAACCCACCCACTCTGTGACTCTGCCTGCCCAATGCCATGGCAAGCAAGCAGCAGCAAACACTTGATGGCAGCCTCATGGATTGAACATCATGATCATCATCATACGTGTGTATTGGCCCAGCATGTAGTGGCAGCATCAGAGCCCAGCCAGGACCCCACTCAGACTGCCCCAGAGTCAAGGAAGCACTCTGGCATGGCATGGGCCCAGCATGTAGTGGCAGCATCGCATCAGAACCCTGGACCCCACTCAGACTGCCCCAGAGGCAAGGAAGCACTCTGGAAGGCACCTGTTCAAAAACCACCTGCAAGACGCATGCAATGCAACGCAACACACAGCAGCAATTTCTTTACTGGGCATGGGCATGAAGACACAAGTTTTACAACAGTACATCTCCTCTCCAAGGTTCCCTCCCTCCTCCCCACACCCAAATGCATTTCAGAATAGGGGTGTCCCTATTTAAAACCGCCAGCTAGGGAGAGAAAGGGGCAACAAAAGGTGCACAATCGCACACGCACTAACCCCTCTTCTTCCGGTCCTTCTCCTGCCACTCACTGCTGGTCACGGATTCGCCGCCGCCAGCCAGCCACCCTGGGCTGAGACACAGCAGGGCGGCCGCACGAGGCACACAGGCAACCGGGGTAGTTCAACAACGATGGAGGGGCAGAAGTGAGGAGACAACACTATTTGTGTCGCTCAACTCACCCCCAAGCAGAGACAAAATCAACCAAAAACTATAAAAAGAAAAAAAAAACCGATGGCAGCCGCCAGGTGGGTAGGCTACTGTGTGCGGCTGCAGCTGTGGGAGAGGAGGTGGAAAGTGAAGGGGAGCAGAGAGAGAAAAGACTAAGAGAGAGAGAAAAGAGAGGGGGGGCAGGGACAAAGAGAAAGAGAGGAGAGAGAGAGAAAAGAAAGAGAGAGAGAGGAGAAAGAGAGATGATAGAGAGAAAGAGGAGAGAGGAGAAGCGCAGCGCAGCAGGGAGGGGGGATTCAGGTGTGGGGGGAGGACACAGCAGTAGCAGCGGTCCAAAGAGGTGGGGGGAGCAGAGAGGGTGTGTGTGGTTGGGGGCTAGTGTGTGGCAGGGGGCCTGGGGTAAGTGGAGAGAGTCGGGGGCAAGGAGGAAAAGAGGTGGGGTGGGGGGAGCAGAGAGGGTGTGTGTGGTTGGGGCTAGTGTGTGGCAGGGGGCCTGGGGTAAGTGGAGAGAGTCGGGGGCAAGGAGAAAAAGAGGTGGGGTGGGGGGAGCAGAGAGGGTGTGTGTGGTTGGGGCTAGTGTGTGGCAGGGGGCCTGGGGTAAGTGGAGAGAGTCGGGGGCAAGGAGGAAAAGAGGTGGGGTGGGGGGAGCAGAGAGGCTGTGTGTGGTTGGGGGCTAGTGTGTGGCAGGGGGCCTGGGGTAAGTGGAGAGAGTCGGGGGCAAGGAGAAAAAGAGGTGGGGTGGGGGGAGCAGAGAGGGTGTGTGTGGTTGGGGGCTAGTGTGTGGCAGGGGGCCTGGGGTAAGTGGAGAGAGTCAGGGGCAAGGAGGAAAAGAGGTGGGGTGGGGGGAGCAGAGAGGCTGTGTGTGGTTGGGGGCTAGTGTGTGGCAGGGGGCCTGGGGTAAGTGGAGAGAGTCGGGGGCAAGGAGGAAAAGAGGTGGGGTGGGGGGAGCAGAGAGGCTGTGTGTGGTTGGGGGCTAGTGTGTGGCAGGGGGCCTGGGGTAAGTGGAGAGAGTCGGGGGCAAGGAGAAAAAGAGGTGGGGTGGGGGGAGCAGAGAGGGTGTGTGTGGTTGGGGCTAGTGTGTGGTAGGGGGCCTGGGGTAAGTGGAGAGAGTCAGGGGCAAGGAGGAAAAGAGGTGGGGTGGGGGGAGCAGAGAGGGTGTGTGTGGTTGGGGGCTAGTGTGTGGCAGGGGGCCTGGGGTGAGTGGAGAGAGTCAGGGGCAAGGAGAAAAAGAGGTGGGGTGGGGGGAGCAGAGAGGGTGTGTGTGGTTGGGGGCTAGTGTGTGGCAGAGGGGTGTTGGGGGGAAGGGGAGGGGGCAACAACAAACAGCAAAGGAGAAACTGGAACAACTCGGGCAGCAGCAGCGATTAGGCTGGATGGGGTGGTTGGGGGAGGAGCTGGGCCTGGGCTAGGGTAGGGTCTGGGAGGAGGGAGGGTGGGGGGGGCAGGCGGGGGGGGGAGGAGGAGGAGGAGGGTAGCAAAATATATAAAGCAATATATATCAAGAGAACACAAGCCAGAAGTTTAAAAAAAAATTAAAAGAAAGACTATAACCAGCAGAAAAAACTTGGGGGTGGGGGTGTGGGGAGGGGGAACCAAACACAGACTCTGAGGGGGGCCACTAAGTGAACAGAGACAATGAAACCACAATTGCTGCAAATTAATAATAGCAAATGAATAAGTGGAACCAAGCAAAGAAAACTGGACTCGGTTTGGCAGCAGCAAACTTGGGAGAAGGCTGGATGGGGTGGGGTTGGGGTGGGGTGTGGTTGGACTTGGAGGGGCAAGTTTGGAGCAGGGAACCAAAACTGATTATATGGGACAACAAGAAACAACAACAGAATCCTCTGGGGGTGGGGGGGAGGGATTCAGGGAACCAACTCGCAGGGCAGCAGCAGTCAGCAGAAACAAACAAAATGGTACAATTTAAGCAAAACCAGCAAGCAATATATAACTGAAACCAATGGAATGCAATGTGAAAATCAAAAAGTTGGACAACAACAAGGCAGGACAAAGAGCAATAATTAATGGAAGAAGATTTAAAGCAATGAGGATGCAGTGGGTGGGAGTGGGGGAGGGGGAGGGTAGGCCCAAAGGATGAGAAGGGAAAGGGGGGGGAGGGGGGGGAGAAAAGCAGACAGACAAGGAACAGGGAAAATTGGGGGAAATTAAGAAGAAAGTAAAGTGAAGTAACACACAGTATACAGGCAAGAGAAGAGACAGACAGAGAGAGGAGACACACAGAGAGTCACAAAGGGCAGGTGGACAAAGGATTAGACAGAGCACACACAGAGAGACACAGGACACAGTCAGGACTCACAGAGACACCAGAGCAGCCAGCAAAGGGCAAGCAGGTCTCAGAGATGATCCCACAACTGCAGCCAAGAGAAGTTTCCAGAGAAGAGGCTTGGGTTTATATAGGTTTGAAATTCCCTCCTTTGGGAGCCCCCACCTTTGCACTCCCCCCACGGCCAACAGGGTGCCAGCTCTCAACAGTGCAACAGCCAAGCAGCCTACCAGACCAAAGGACTCATTCTGGCCAATCAAGGATCAATAGCGCAGCCAATACAATGCCTGGAAATAGCATCACAAAATGGATGCAAGGAGGAGCAAAAGTTTCGGGAAGGAGACACAAAATGGAGGACACACTTGGAACTTTAAAGAGACACTCCAGAGACTCAATTTCATTCCCGAACCGGTTCGGGAAACCCGAGCCGGTTCGGTACCGAACCGGCTCGAATTCGGTCCGGCTCGTTCCCCGGGAGGGCCCGATTCGGTCCGGGATCGAGCCGCCGGATCCGGACCGGTTCGGACGAACCGGTCCGGATCCGAACCGAACCGCACATCCCTAGTGACTGTTGCTGGTGTCTATCTTGTGTTTCCTTTTAGATTATGAGCCCTTTGGGGACATGGATCCATCTTATTTATTTATTTATTTGTTATTTCTCTATGTAAACTGCTTTGGAAACGTTTTTTGAAATGTGGTATATAAATATTTGTTGTTGTTGTAGAATATTAATTTCAATGGGGCTATTCTTGAGTTAGTCAGTCTGAGTTTAATAGGACACTTGCAAGTACGGAAGGACAGGATTGCAGCTACGCAGCCCAATTCTAAGCATATTACTCAGAAGTCAGTAAAGCTGACTAGAATGGAATTTGCCAAGAACTTCAGCCTCATACCCCACCTGGCAGCTTTACAGACAGGGCTGTTACCCCGAATCTCCTTTGGAAGAGAGTGTGTGCATTCACACCCTAGCCAAACGTACCCCAAAGTCCCTTCGAGATCCTTGTAAGCACTCCACACACAAATCGGGTTTTGTCTTCCCAATTCTAGATAATCTCGATGTATTTCCAAGTTTTCAAAATGCTGGTTTTAAGGTACTTTTTCTGAAAACTCCAGAACAAATAAGGAGAGGCACTGACATAGAATCATTAAGATGATAAGAGGGAAACCCTCTTTAGGAATGCAGATGTAGGCTTTAGAAATATCTCTCACCCCTGCCATTGGCTAGAAGGAAAACACAGAGTCATGTGATGTGAACTTGAACCAAAACAAAACCCAAGAGCAGAGGGGAAGGGCTGCTTCCCTCAATGCAACGGATATAATTCAAAGTGGCTTTGCTCAACATTTACCCTGCAGCATGAAGCCATATGCAAATAACTCCCAGATACAATGCAAGTATTGTCAGAAATATGTTTGACAATAAGGCTTACTTCTAAATATATCCAGTCTAAGTATAGTATATGTCTAAGTATATGTCTAAGTATAGGGTTGCAACCCTTTGTTCAGTAGAATTCATTCTCAATCAGAAGTGTTTGGGATTGTAGATTTACAGCATAATCTTCACAAGCTTACTCTGAAGTAAGCTGCATTTTATTCAGAGGGATTTACTCCACTATATGTACTCATAGGAGTGCAACTGCCAACTGAGCAGCAATTCTTCTTACTAAGAAATGAATTCCACTGTTGTCAAAGGCTTACTCCCAGGTAAGTATGCACAATATTGCAGCCTTAGCTTATTGATAAGCAGTCTTTTATTTCTGGTGTGGTGATCTATTTGACCTTGCAAAAGAGTAATGTATAACCATGTTCAAAGAAGTCATCAATAACTGTTCAGAAGTTAACAGAGAGAAGTTGGCAGAAAGGGCAAACAGCAAGCTCTCCTAGCCATGGAAACAAAAAGGAGCACTTACCGTTGTGTGTGAACCCATTAGCCTACAGATGATAATTGAAAAACTAGATTCAGATCATTGTATTCAGCTTAAAAGACATTTGATGTAATTTCTGGATTACATGTCTTGCTTTCTAGCACATTTGTAAAATCAAAATAGCATTTCTCAAATTAAATGGTACTCGTGTTTTTTTTTAAAAAAAATCCTTAACTGGGGCACCTCCCAGGAGAATCAATGTTGTCAGCTGAAAGAGAACAAAATGAATGTTGATTCATCACTTGTCACAGTCTTCTTTATATTAGTGGATCTTCAGCCCTAGATACTGAATCTTTTGAAAAAAATATTCAGGGCAAACTGAATATTTTAAAGTACTGACTTTCTTATGAATTCAGCACTTACCAACATCCAAACATATTTTTATTTTAAATATAGCATTCACTTTTTTGAAGAAGAAAAATATGGATTTTGTCAAAGGGGCAGCTGAGTTTGTATCAAGGATCAGCACTAAATAGAAACTGTTGGACAAAACTAGTCCCTGACTTGATTATTGGAACACCACAAAAATATAAATGCAGAACTCTCTGCCATTGTAATGAATGGAGAAATAAGGGAGTAAATGGAATGAGGGATTCCCTCTAAACATGTCTGTTACCCTCAAGAGATTATTGAATCAGATAGTCATTCTTTAATGGAACTCATAATACCATATTTCATTATTATTGCACAAAGTTGCAATATGAGCAATGATTCATATTGAATTATTAATTGATGGTCATTAAATTAACGAGCAAAGTTGCTCTAAGACCAGAAGAATGTGTAACTGCACAAAAGTCCCAGGATTCTTGAAACTGCCTTCTTGTACTATTCTGCAAAAGTTCCCTTTGAAATATATATAGCTTGCCCCAGGTTGCACATCTCTTGTACAAGCATAATCCTGCTTGCTCTAGTCAAGTGCAACGCTAGTTGGGAATGCAGGCTCCAGACTTAGCACAACTAGCCAGTACAGCAGCTTTGTGCTAGCACAATGTCCTTGAACAAGTGCAACATTCGTCAGGATGTCGGTCAATATCTATATACCACCTACCAACAAAAATGTTGTCAGAGCAGGTTACATAGAGAAAGGAGTAAGAAGATGGTGCCTGTCCCCAGCGGGCTCACAACCTAAAATGAAATACAGAAGGAGACAGCGGCAACAACCACTGTGCTAAGTCTGGAGAGAGAGAGAGAGAGAGAGAGAGAGAGAGAGAGACTGTATTAGTAAGTGGGTAGCATCCACAGTTTCCCCTACAGAACAAGAAGTTTTATTCCAGAATAAGACTTCTTGCTCTGGTGTAAGGGAAACTGTAGATGCCACCCAGAGTTAATAACATAAAATTTAGTGAAGCATATTTTAATCACTTTTATTTTTATAGAGAGTTCTGAAATTTAGCATAAAGTACCAATTAATGTTCATTGATAATCATGTTCACTGGTAATCCTACATTATTAGGATTACGTATCAGATATTTTGGCTTTTCAGAATTTATAATCTATCATGTAGATTCAAAGCTCCATATCATATCATATGTGAATGTCATAATTATAATCTTGCTGCATATCACAATCTATTTCAACTGTTGTTGCAGTTAATATGTATTCCATTTGTATACTGTTGGTGTTTGCTGCTTTCATGAATTACTATACATAATAGCTAGCAAAAAATTTATTTAATTGATATTGTTTATTATATCTTGATCTTCCACTTAGAATGCTGAGGCTCAGACAAAACAGTTTGCAGGAAACACATGAAAAGTCTTGAAACCTTTTAATAACTGAAATGCAGCATCAGAAGCTGCAATTGGGAACAGAAGAGCAACAACCAATAGGCAGTACAAAGGGCCGGTGGGGTGTGTGTGTATGTGATTGCTTAACTCTTCATTTCTGCCCTCTTCTTTTCTCCTAACAAATACACATCCCCAACTGCTTTTTTACATGGAAAAGGCACAGAGGGTACATTTTGTTTGTGGGGACAACATAAACTTGAGTGTGGCAATTTTGAGTGAAGAACAAATAGGAAGGGGAAGGGTTAAGTAGAGGTTTTGGTAGTCAGCGGTATACAAATTTATTAAATTAATTAGATAAATAAATAAGTAGCCTCACCATGATATTTCTTCTCTAAAACTGGCAATATTCTGATACTGCTTTTCAGCCTTTTAAAAAAGCTGGAAGATTGTTTGTGTTTTCTCAGTGGTCTCTGATCTGGTCTCTGATCTGGTCCACACTAGGGGTGTGCTGGCTCGGTTTGAGCTGGGATTCGATGCTGAGCTTGCTCAGCTCAATGGGTTTGGAGTCCAACCGGACTAGCCCAGGCCAGTCTGCATCCAAACTGAACTGGGCCAAATTTGAACCGAACCAATTTGGAACTCTACTGGTAAAGGGGAATTTGGTGAGGAACGTAAATAGGTACTTACATGTGCTGCTGCTAGATGGGGGTGGGGTGGCGGGGTGGCAGTAATTCCTCTCAACCCCCCACTGGCCTCCCCCAGAGTAGGCAGGACCAGCAGCAGACCAGTGGCCTGTGCGGAGGTCAATAAAATGGCCTCCATGCCTGCGCAGAGGCCCAAACATCAGCCTTGCCTACCAGTAATTTCTTTATTGTTCAATTTATATATCACTTTTCATTAAAATTATCTCAAAGTGGTTTACAGTACTGTATAGTTAAAATACACAATTAAAATTCAAAACGTACAGCTATTAATATAAATACAAAAATAATCTCTATTTAAAAATTTTAACACCTCTATTAAACAATATTTACTACCATCCCACCCCTCTATGTTTAAGACAGCCCCCCTGCCCCTTTACTGGTAAAGAGGAATTCTCACCAAATTTCCATTTACCAGTAAAGTTCGAGCTGGTTGAACCAGTACCAGTTCGACCAGGGGCAAAACCAAACTGGGCCAGGTCAGATCTGGGCCATGTCAGATGTGTCTCGAATCTGGACTGGATATGAGCCAAACCTACAAAAATGGTTTTGTGCATACCCCTAGTCCACACTTGCTGAGCTGCAACAGTGCTACAGCTATTCAGAGGTAATTTGCTTGGACCTAATATACTTGCCAATGTCAGTTCTATTCCTGATTATAATTACATATATCGGGGAATTAGAGTTTGTAAGTGTTAAATGCAGAAAGGTTCATATAACATATCCATAGTTAGAAAATCTTGTTCTTGAAGATTAATCCAACTCCAATAAAATGTGATTTACTTCAGTAGGCTATACTTCACTAGACTGTGTACAGTCATGAGAAATGAGATCACTATTTATTTGTTTGTTTGTTTGTTTAACTAACATATTTCTATACTGCCCAAACATACATCTCTGGCCAGTTTAAAATTAAAATCATTTAAACATTAAAATCATAACCATGAAATACACTGGCCATGTATTCAGTCATAGATTCTCTTTTCTTAATTGATTTCTGCCATGCAGTCCTGGTAAATATACTTATGTGGTCATGTTTAGGAAATGGATGTGGGCATGTGCATTCAAGACTGAATTAATATTAGTTGACAGGTCATATAGGCTAGAGAAAGTGAAGACCCCTCTTATGGATCGGATCCAGATTCTTTACCTTCTTGTGTTTCAGTCCTTGTACTTCTTCTGGTATCTGTTTTGTGTCTGGAAATCAAGTCGAGTGGTAGCTCAGAATGCTTTTTATTAGATATCTCTTTTGAAAATGTTGCCTCCTTTTTTCTAGAATCTCTGTAAGCTGCATTGATAAATGCCAAGTGGATATCTGCAGATGGTATAAAGGATTACTTTCAGGGGTGCAGATCCCCCATTTAGCATTTGTGGAGTTCCCTTCATATTTTATCGAACTTCCACCACTAAGCTTAGTAACTCATATCTTTAGTCTCCAAAATATATGTTTCCTCTGCCCCCCACCCAATTAAGTGAAGGGCTGTTCCTTAAGTTTTCCCACTGTCTGCACCCTTGATTGCTTTTAATCTTTGAACCAACCCAACATGTTTCAGGTTTCTTCAGTTCTTTCTCAAGAGTATCTTTTCACAAGTCTTACAAGGATAGTAAATTTTCTGATTTACAATGCCTTTCTGTCTTCATATCTATTTGCCATCAGTTTGTCTAAGGTAAGTTCACCTAAACAGAAAAGTATTACAGTAGGATCTGAAATTGAACAACCAGACACTTTTTCCTCTGCAAGCATTTGCAACTTGTGCAGCCCAATCCAGTCACTGAGATGTAAGTTATATAGACAAACCACGTTACTCATGGGCAGGGCCAGACTGAGGATACTGAGGGGGCGGTGGAATGTGTGTGGGGGAGGGTGCCGGGTTTTGAGCAGAATGGATACTTAAGGGTGGGAGTATTTATTGCTGCCAAGTGCAACTGGACACAGGGGCGCCACATGGGTGGGGCACACCAGGAATATGTTCTGTTGCCCTATGGGCCAGTCCAAGCCTGCTCACGGGGGTTGCATTCCACTACCGTGAGTAACAAAACTGCTAGTAACGAGGCATTATGCCCATGGGAAAATGGGGGTTAGATTCCAGATTGGACCAAAAAGATGGAAAAGAGAGAGAGAGAGAGAGAGAGAGAGAGAGAGAGAAAACACAACCCCCCCCCAATAATTGAAACAATGTACTAAATCGTGCTCCCATATGGTCACTCAGGAATGCCCTCCAATATGCAGAATGTCCACCAAAAAACATGAAAAATCATGGGAACTTTTTTAAAAGAAGAAATGAGCTGCAAAATGGCTCCTCCTGCCTCCTCCTGGGTTTATCCTAATAAAATGGTGGCCGGAAGAGGCCACCATTCCACAGTCCAGTGGCCCCACAGTCACTTCCAGCCCTCTCAGAAACACGGATATATGGGTTTTAGCCCTTTAGTATCCACGGATAATAAAAATATGTATCAATTAGACACCCGTGAATACGCGGAACTGTGAATAATGAGGTTCTAGTGTACTGGCAAACATTCTGACGAAATTACTCAATGGAAGTCCTATTGAAATTAAGTAGTCCTTTAGAGTAACTCCTGACTAGTATTAATGAGTAACTTAAGTCTAGATGTGAGCCAGTGAGTTCAATGGGATTTTCTCCAAAGTAAGTGTGGATGGGTTGCAGCTTAGTAACAATGTTAGATCAGATATTCTCCATTCTACAGAAAGTTTCATATAACTTGGTCCATCTGTTTAAATAAAATTGTCCCTGAGAATGTATATCATTTTGTTAAAATGAACTCTACCTCACAGGCGCTGCTACTTCTAGTCATGAATACAATTTTATTTTTATATGTATATTTTGCTTTTCACTGGGTTAGGGTTAGGGTTAGGGCATTTCACATGGGAAAGCAATATAAAAATGTAACAAACACTTCACATAAAATAAAAAACTGATCATACCCTACCTGACTGAGCAGCTAGCCCTGCTACTCAACTCTCTTCACTCTCTCTTCCATGAGGATTGTTTGGCAATATTCCAAATTGCCCCATGTAGATGCACAGGAAGGAGAGTGGGTGTGTACATCTCCCCTCCTACTGGCTCCATCCAGATGCTGATGGCTAATCACACAAAGGCATGATTCAAATATAAAGCTTAGAGGAATGATTCAGAAGAACTACCCTCCCACATGATTAGAAGTGAAGGCGTGGAACACAGCCAAAGGCAGTGCTTCAGGCAACATAAAAAGAATAAGAAACATAGAAGCTGGGTGTATTGATCCAGATTGTAAACAAATGCAGATATATAAAAAATAATATATGATTTCCATGAGAAGAAATAAGTAGATTCTGATAATAAAGACAATATTCTAGAGCTTTAAAAAAAAAAGGTTATTGTTGTTCCAGTTTATATAATGATGCAGTTGTAATAATAATCAGACTGCAGGATGTGTAAAACCTCTCCTCTAATCTCCACCTGTGGTCATCTCTGATTTCAACCCAAAACAAACTTTCTGGTCCTGTATCCCATACCTGCCAACATGTCTCTATTTTCCCACTCACCTGAATGGGGAAATAGGGGCCTATTGGCAGATATGCATATCCTTTCCATATTTCCCCATTTGATGGCCTTTCTCTCTAATCTCTAAGACTAATCAAAATAGCCTATAGTACATACCCTTTTCCTCCCTGTGCTTTTCCTAATGGAATAGGCAAGGGAATATAAAGATTGCAAGCAGGCTATTTAGTATAGGAAAAGAGTGTTTAGTGAGACTTGGCATCAGAAATTTATATTTCTTTGTATGTGTGCTTTGCATTTCCAAAAATCTGTTCTTTGCAACAAAGTAACTAAGATTTCAATGTGTGCACCCCAGAACCATCTGAGCACTTCTGAAGTATTCCTGTGACCCATTAAGTATTTTTAAGTGTATCTAAAAAGCTAAAAAGCCTCAGACCGAACCAGTCTGTAGTAAATGAATAAAAGATTTTCCCCCTCTCCTTTTTGTTTTGCAAGCCTCTCCAGGGGTGGTTATTAATCCAATAGGAGAACGGGGAGGGGGATTTCTCTGGTGCAGAACACATTTCAAGGTGAGCTTGGCCAATTAACAATTAACTCCACGCGCAGGCAAAACATACGGGAGGGAAAGGTTTTTCTTTATTCTTGCTTGTTAGCAAGAAAGAGAAAAGGGGGAAGGGGATCTTTGATCATTCCAGTTCCAGTTAAATGTAGCCTTTTAGGAGAGATCTGGTGGCAGCAAGATTAAACTACCAGAAGGTTCTGGGTAGGGATGTGCGAATCGATTCAGGTACAAAATGATTTGTACCTGAATCTGGCTGATTTGGGTGATTTGTAGACAGAACAAACCACCCCTGTGCTCAATTGCCCAGATTCGGGCACAAAACAAATCACCTCAGATTCAAACCCCAAAAATTGGGAGATTCAGACCTCCATTTTTTTGGCCAAAGTGGATTGGGTGGTAGTGCCCTATGGGTGGAAGCCACCACCCAAATTTCAAAGAAATTGGACAAAGGGGTGATTTTTAATTTTTTTTTTAATTTGGTGTGTCTTTAAGCCTTTACCCATAGGGAATAATAGAGAATTACAGCAGCCCCATAACTCCACTCGGGTGGTACCAGGGTGTCCCAGAGCGGGTTGTGTCATGCACATAGGGTGCCAATCACCCCCAGAATTTCAAGCCCAAGGGGCACTGAGTTTTATTGTTTTCAGTGTCTGAGGTGTTCTTCTGAGAGTAGATTCTCTGGTAGGAATGAAAGCTCATTTCACCCTGGTGCCCTCTAAGTGGAGTTATGGGACTGCTGAAATTCCTCATTATTCCCTGGGGGGGAGCTTAAATATGTGCAAACTTCAGGGGGGGAAATCACCCCTTTCACCAACTTATTTTAAATCTGGGTGGTAGCAGGCACCCATTGGGGAACTACCACCTGAACTACTCTTCTGCCCTCAAAACCCCTTTTCTGCCCTGAATCTGCCACAAAGAAATGCCAAACAAGTTTTTTAAAAAACAAAAAAACCACCATCCCTTTGCCCAATTTCTTTGAAATATGGGTAGTAGCTTCCTTGCACTCATTGGGCACTACCACCCACCACAATCCGTTCTGGGCCACCCTGGTGCCCCCACTGGGAGTTACAACTAAGGCTGATAAAATCCCCATTATTCCATATGAGGGAAAGTTTAAAGATGTGTGAACTTAGAAAAATTGTTAAGTATTACCCCTTTGCCCAATTTCTTTGAAATCTGGGTGGTAGCCTCCTTGCATCCACTGGGAACTACAGCCCACCACAGCATGCTCTAGGCCACCCTGATGCTCCCCATGTGGAGCTATAAGGCTGCTGAAATCCCCATTATTCCCTATGGGGAAAAACTTAAGGACCCACAAACTTCAAAAGGTTTTTAAAAATCACCCCTTTGCCCAATTGGTTTGAAATTTGGGTGGTAGTCAATTTGGGTGGTAGTCAAGTAAACTGCTTTCTTGCATTGGTTGTATTGATTGAATGCTGTCAAGTCAGTGTTGACTCTTAATGACTACATAGAAAGATTCTTTCCAGGATGATCTGTCTTCAACTTGGCCTTTAAGGTCTCTCAGTGGTGCATTCATTGCTGCCATAATTGAATCCATCCATCTTGCATCCATCCTCTTCTTCTCTTCCATTAAACTTTCCCCAGCATTATGGACTTCTCAGGGGAACTGGTGTCCGAAGTATAATAGTTTGAGCCTGGTCATTTGTGCCTCGAGTGAAAATTCAGGATTGATTTGTTCTATGATCCATTTGTTTGTTTTCCTGGCTGTCCATGGCATCCTCAAAAGTCTTCTCCAGCACCAAAGTTCAAAATCATCAATACTTTTTTTGTCTTGCTTCTTCAAAGTGTAACTTCCGTATCCATAGAGTGTAAAAACCATTGTCTGAACGATTCTAATCTTTGTAGGAAATATCCTTTCCAAGGACTTCATTGCAACCCTACCCTACCAAGTGCTAGTCTGCAGCTTATTTCTTGACTGCTGGATCCTTTGCTGTTGATGGTCAATTCTAAAAGACAGAAGCTATCTGCCACTTCAATGTCTTCATTATCAATGAAGGTTTATCAATGAAGTTGGCTTACTGTGTTATTCTTATTATTTATCAAAGAAGTTGGCTTACTGGGAGGCTGTGCACATAAGCAACACAATCCCGGCTAGGGCAGCCCAACCTGGGTTGGGCTGCTCATGTGGAGTGCCAGGATCTAGACCAATCCCGGTGCTGCCTCCCCAGGAAACCTGTTTTTTTTTACCCCAGCCTTTAACCTGAGTTAGAGGGTGCAAGTGTGCCCTCTAACCCATTTCTGGGAATGTGTGTATGCTTGGGCTGCACACATCCCGAGCATACACAGAGTTGGGTGCCTAGAGCACCCGACTCACACGGGAATCCCCCAATGCACCAGACTACTCACGTGATGCATTTTGGAATTCCTGAAGGCTTGGACTCGTTTCCTTGGCCTCCAGTGATCTGCACAGCCTGGAGCAGTAGAAATCATGTGGGCACATGCCAGCGCACCAAAGAGGAGCTCGTTGATTGTCCTGGTGGAAGGTAGATTAATCCTTGCCTCCCCCTCACCAACCCTCCCTGCCCCTTGGGGTCATGTGTACAGCCTTTGGATATTATAATACTGGGCAGCATTCAGACAAAACCACATTAAAATTAAGTTAATTTCAAGGATTTATGTTAATCATGACTAACTTGTCTTATGCCCATTGTGCATATAATATATTAGTAAAAGGGCTTGCAGTTTGCAAGTCTTCCTTATCGCTCTAGTCTTTGAGTATCTCTATGAGGTATCATTTCCCATGCTTTCCAATGGAGAGTTTCCCTGCATTTTATAAAAACGTAATTAATTTTTCACGGGTTCCTCTCCCCCTCCCCCACTTTTTTTGGTAGTCTGGGTGAGGTCTGAAACCTACTTGCAAAAATGGCATGCTTCTATATTTCATGGTTTGGTCTGGGAGTTTCATGTCAGTCCATCAGTCAGTGAGGCTCAAGCAGCTTTATATTATAGATAATGCATTCTTAATGACATCCTGACTAAATTTCTCAGTACTAGTACTCAGTGAATCGTTTAAAGGACTGCTGGATTTCCATAGAACTGTATGTGTGTGTAGGAAAGAACATCTTTCCATAAAAGTAACAGCGACTAAGTAGGGTGATGTGTCTATGCTCCGTGAATTTTTTTGTTTGGAACTTTGGATAGCTGTGTAGGTTTGATTAAGAGAAGAAAATAAATAAAATAAATAAAAGTAACCTTTCTAGACAAATAGCTATTTAGATATCTATTGTGAGCATATTATGTCCGCTATACATAATGCATGTATCTATTTCCACATTCCTGTAAATTACATTTAGAAGCTCTCTTTAGTTTAAACACACTACTTAAGCTATTGCTTTCTTTTAGTTTTATTCCTTAAACAGTTGATATATGTTTTGACTTAGGACCTCAATATTTGCTATATCTTTGTCTGACCAATAGTCCCTAAATGACATTAAAACCATGATCATCACATTTTTTGCATTTCATTGACTATCATATCAAAAAAATACCATTCACATTGGTCTTTCCACTGAAAATGATTTAGAGTCCTGCATAGAATTTTTACTATATTGAACCAGAACAGCCATATACTTTCCTATAAAAGACCCGTGCAAAAAGAGAACTTCATTTTTACAGCATTGCCCTTCTGTCCAGAGGGAGTCTTATTTCTGCTTTATATATTTTCAGAAACTCTACTGTTTTCTAAATTTATGGGCCCAAGAGAATATCTGTACCTGAATATATACAAACAGATTTATCACCATCAGAGGTTTTTTTTAATGCTATACCAGACAAAGGAAACACGGAGTTTCTACACATTAGCAGTGCAATGTTTGGCGGGAGGGGGAAACAACTTCACTATAAATTACCAAACAATTCTTTCTGATTTATAGGCAATATACCACTGCATCTTTTTCTACTTTCAAGTCACTGTGATTAATGCCACCTTTATACTATACTTTGGTTGCCTATCATGCTCAAACAATAAAGTTATAAGTAAAAGGGTTTTTTGTTTTTTTTAAAAAATATATTGTTAATTACATATGCCACAATAATAAAGTGGAAGTATAATCCCACTGGAAACCATGTGTTCAGAATCCAAAGTACAAATAAATCTTAATGAATCAGAAGAAAAAGGAGGAAGAATTTCTACTTGTTTACTTTATTTGAATATTATGCAACCTCATGTAGTCAACCGATATGAGAGATTGCTATAACATCCAGGTAAAGTGAAGTTTATATATACATATGTTTCAATTAAAGGTGTAATTATTTAGCAACTGAGGGCCCTTTCTCATATCCTGATGAGGGGACCTCTGTTGTGTGGCTTCTTCCTGTGTCAAAAGGCCCAGGCCACTTGAGCACTATTCACATCTTATGTTCAATGCATGTACAGTAGTAGTAGACACCTGTACACATATACACCATATTGTCTTTATAGAGTTTTGGGAGAAACCCTTGCTCTGGTTCTTCTCCATACTGCTCTGCTCTCACTTCTCCCTTGAATATAGGCAATGTGTGGAAAAGCAACAGTATTCTCACAGAGCCCAGGGCTTCTGGTGTTACTTTAATGCTTGGAAAAGAGTCATGTCCACCAGCTGCCAAAGTACAAAAACTTAGAGATATCCACATCGGGCAGTACAGAAATATGATAAATAAAATAAAATAAAAGCAACATAAGAGGGTTTCCCTGAGTACTATGAGCACACCCAAGGCTTTCCTATTGTTGGTTATGAAATAGCTTGCACTTACAGGTCTTTGCATGTGCAGTTATCTGGATTCTAGCACCTTAGTGCAGTATTTACTGTAGAAATCCAGTTCGTGTTTTTGTTGTAGTTGTAACTTGGTAGTATAGGAGGATAATCTAGGCCAAGTTTTGCAAGGAATCCAGAGAACACTAACTAGGCCTCTGTCGCCTGGCTTACGCTAGGGGTGTGCACGAAACAAAATTCATGGTTTGGTTTGAATTCGGATTGAATTCAAACTGAATCACATGCCACCAAAGCAGTTTGGAGGAACCGACTGATCGGTCTGGTCTGTTTGACCAAACTGGTTAGGCAGTTTGAGCAGCTATACTTGTAAAGGGGAATCCACTAACGGCCAGCTGGGGACTAGTGAGAAAAACAGTTTAGGGTGCTTACCAGCCAGCGTGGATGCCAGTGCTGCCACTCACTCCCCCAGTGAAGCCCAAGTGCGCAGCAATCCGTGTTTAGCAAGCCACCCATGTGGGCAGAACTATGGTTGCATGGAGGCTGAAACCGTGCCACTGCCACACGGAGGGCTTGCTAAACACAGATCACTGTGCACTTTCTGCTAGGGAGGCAAGCAGCAATACCGGCAGCTGCACTCTACACTACTTATCTCACCACCCCCTGGCCTCCCTTCGATGCTGAACCAGTTCACCTTGATCTGGGCTTGGTTCAGTTCAATTGTGGACCAAACTTCCCCCAGTGTGGTTCACAATCAAGCTGCTGAACTTGCCCAGTTCAAGGCAAAACAGTTCGGAATCAAAGTTAATGCAGACACCTAGTGTGTCCAAATGAAAACAGTTTCTTTAAACTTTTCTTTGAATTGTCATCAGACACCAGGAAGAGCTTTATATTTTGTGCTTAGTATAAGTGGTGCTGTTGTTAAAGTCATTATTGTCAATGTTTTTAAGGCACTTGGATATTAAATTAAAACGTATTTGTTTGGCCTGGCTTTCCAGGGTTTTTAAATCGGTTTTAATATTTAAACCCGGTTTCAGGATTTTTAATTATTGCGATCGTTTAATTGTTGTTTTAAAATGTTTTTAAATTGTTAATGGTTGTTACATTGTTTTTAATTTTTGTTTTAGCTCTTTGCTGTTTTAATGGTTGGTTTTAATTGTAAACCGTCCTGAGCCGTTTTGGAAATCAATCAATCAATAAATAGGCCTTGATTTAATTCTGGGTCAGAGTGGGATAGGTGCACAATTGTCACTTGACTATTGTGGACCAACCCCACTCTGACCCAGAATTAGCATGAGCAAAATAGTAACATGAGCAAAATTTTCGAGTGTAATTCTTAGGGCTGGATATTCTGTAGGTAAATTGACTATTGGCCCTGCCTTTAATTGTAGTATGTGACCTTCACTGTAGTTTTTGACTGTAGTATGTGACTGACTTCCTTTCATCAACTGGGAGTATTTGCTCTGCAGGTATCTTTTGTGATGAACTTCCTCACTGCTTGTGACATATGTCATGTCCTGGCTTGGCTTTAGAATATTGCAGTGGAGCTGCAGCATAGTAGCATTGTGTATGTGGCAGATAGAAATAGCTGAAAGAAGGAAGGACGGATAAGTGTGTGTTGTAGGGAATGAGATCAGCATCTCAGGAAGAATTTGCAATTAATAAGTTAAGAGAGCAAATGCATGAACAATTTTGAACTTGTTTTAATAATGTAAATTTCGGATTCAGTTGCCTGTGCCTGCACTATAAAAGACTAAAGTAAGATAACATTTTCTGACCTTACCTGTACTTAATATATCTATATAAATAAATTCCTGTAGAGGGGATGCATGGGGATGTGGCAAGCTCTGACCTCGCTGTAGCCATGACCAATGGCGGGCCCAGAGGGAGTGACACATGCAAGGGTGGGAGGGAGGAGCGCACTCCAGGAGCCAGTTGGGGCGGCATGCACCAGGAGGTGATTGGAGTGGTGGGCAAAGCCCCACCACCCTGAGGACGAGGGCGAGAGGACGACAGGTGGCGGGAAGAGGATGAGCAACAGGTGAAGCCCCGCTGCCCTGGGGAGGAGGACAGCGAGGTAGAGGGAGGCAGCAGTGCTGCTCTGAGGAGGAGGGCAAGAGGACGAAGGGAGGAAGACGGGTGGTGGGCAAAGCCCCGCCGCCCCGAGAAGGAGGACGGCGAGGCGGAGGGAGGCAGCGGTGGGACAGCCTGGCCCTGGCCCTGGCCCCCTGGGGTGAGGCAGCAGCAGCAGCATGTGGGGGACGGTTGGGCCCAACTAGAGGCACAGATGCTCTGCACCTGGGTCCACTAGTAATAAGTAAAGTAAAGTGTGCCATCAAGTCGATTTTGACTCCTGGCTCACATAGAGCCCTGTGGTTTTCTTTTTGATAGAATACAGCAAGGGCTTACTGTTGCCTCTTCCCATGCAGTATGAGATTATGCCTTTCAGGATCTTCCTATATCACTGCTGCCCAATATAGGTGTTTCCCCATAGTCTGGGAAACATACCAGTGGGGATTTGAACTGGCAGCCTTCTGCTTGTTAGACAAGCATTTCCCCCACTGTGCCAATTAAGAAGGTGTGCTTAATAATAATAATAATAATAATAAACAAATAAACTTTATTTGCTAGCTGCTCCATAACAAATTCTTCTCTTGGTGGCTCACAACACAGCATTAAAGCACTGAGTAAAAACAAACACATTTAAAAATACAAAATAAAAAAATACAGTACAAAACAATTTTAAAACTTTTTAAAAGTCAGCTTTTAAAATCAAATTTAAAAGGCCTGAGTGAACAGACAAGTCTTTACCTGGTGCCTAAAAGAAGAAAGTGATGATGCCAGTTGAACCTCATTGGGGAGGCTGTTCCATAAATGGATTGCAACCACTGAAAAGGCCCTCTCCCTAGTAACTACCTGCCTCACCTCATTTGGCAGAGGCACTCGGAGCAAAGTCTCCGAAGATCTTAAGGTCCAAGTCGGGACATATGGGGCAAGGCACTCTCAGGTAACCCGGTTCAAAGCCATATAGGGCTTTAAAGGTTAAAACCAGCACTTTGAATTAGGCCTGGGAATGAACTGGGAGCCAGTGCAGCTGATGAAGCACTGGTGTGATATGATCAAAACATCCAGTCCCAGTTAATAATCTTGCAGCCCTTTTTTGAACCAACAGCAGTACCTGGACTGTTTTCAAATGCAGCCCCACGTACAATGTTGTACATGGCCACACTGTGGCCATACTATCTCGCTCCAGATAGAGTTGATGTATCAGCTGAAGCTGATAAAAGGTGCCCCAAACCACAGAGGCTACTTGAGCCTCTAGCAACAGAGCTGGATCGGTAAGCATCCCCAAGCTGCAAACTTGGTTCTACAGGGGTAGTACAAACCCATTTAGAACAGTCTGAACATCATTTACCCAGGTAGAGGAACCACCGAGCAACAGCATTTCTGATTTATCTGGATTGAATCTCAACTTATTCATCCTCATCCAATCCATTACTGCATCCAAGCACTGATTCAGGACAATCGCTGACCCACCTGTGTATGATGAAAAAGAGAGCTAGAACTATTAGCTAATCTGCAGACGACTTCTCCCAGCCTTGTCTATTTATCATAGTGTTTATTAAATTTACATTTAAAGACGATCTTCTGAGGTGTACCTGAGAAGGAAAGGAATTAATGTGGAATGACTCTCAAAACATGTTTTCCCCAGATTTTCCTAAAGAAGTGGCTGATAAACACTGTTCCTTTCAAAAGGGACATCAATAAACTAGAGAGAGAACTCTGCTATGTTCATAACTCATGTTCATTTCCCAGCAGTATTTTGCATTTATTATCATAATAAATTAATATATTTCCATGATCCTGCAGCTGTGAAGAAGTACATAGTTGGACTGAAGCCTTCAGGAGCAGAGTAATTGTTTTGACTACTCTCACATTTGAACACATACCAGTGGACTATTATCTTTAGCTTTAATTGCTATCCTTGTGTAATGCCATTTCAAGGTCCTTGTACTTGTCTTTTATCTTTATCCTGATTTTAATTGCTTCTTGCAGGGGGTCCACTGTAGTGTACTGTGAGCTAAGATTACCACACTCAACCTAGGAGTGCAAAAGAGTTTTTTTCTTTTTCTTCCCCCATCTTCTTCTGTTTGTTATATATTTCTTCTTCACTTGTTGGGTTAATTGGTGTCTGTATTATGTTAAGTTTTGCCTATTAATAATTATTTACTGGTGTATTAGCACCCTGTTAAGCTTTATCCATTTACCTTTCTATTCTTATATATATTTATCATTTTTATGAGCCAGCTCAGGCTATTTGTTTCTGCTGTTTTGGCTGCTGTTTAATTGAGTATGGCAGTTTCCATTGTTACTTGGAATGTGAAGGGGTTAAGTCAGCCCTTGAAGCTCTGCCACGTGTTGGCCAAGGTGGCAGGGAATGGCTATTGAAGTATTTTGGTTTTTTTAAAAAAAAAAAAAAATAAGGAACCCATATTCTGCCAGTTGATAATTGCTTTTGCAAAGCTTGGGAGGGAAATGTCTATGTAAGTGGAAATTCTAAGAGGGTGTGGGGGTGTATGTTCTAAATTAATTATTGAACAGGAAATAACAGAAGATGAAGGTCACTTTCTTATACTTATTGTTAGTATGGGTGGTAAACGTTAAGGAATTTGTATGGTCCAGTCACGGAATTCCCAAGAACTAATACACAGCTGTTTGAACATTTACATACTTTGATCACTTGATCATTGGAGGGGATTTGAATCAAACTCTTGACCCACTTCTTGACTGGACTCCTCCCATACAATTCTATGGCTGAGGAACCATCTTGTAGTTAATACCTTTCTATTCCTTGGAGAAGTGAAGCAGGTCCAAGAAGAGCAGCAGTTGCCATCTGCTGCCCATTATTAACTGGGACTGGATGTTTTGATCATATCACACCAGTGCATCATCAGCTTGTGTGCAAGCTGTTTAGTCTGTTATGGTGATGGAGAACTCAGAATAAGATTAGTTTCTGGGAATTTAGCCAGGGCATTTTTACTAACTGCCTTCTAGCTACCCCTTTAATCAGACACCAGATTTATTGTTTTTCAATAAACTTATGGCCAGGAGTTTTATTCTGTGCCTGTTTAACCCATAGCTTTGGTGTGTGGTCTCAATATTGCTTTCCGCATTCTCCATGTTCTGTCAGCATTCAGAATGACTGAGTGGCTTCCTTAGCTCATCGGCTAAAGCCAGGGTAAAGTTAATCAGTGGATTCAAGACTGAATTCACATGAACACATGAACACAGGTTCCTCACAGCCACACTCACTCATGAAGCTCATGTGTGACTTTCAGCAGATTATGTGGAACACTTAGCTGGCTAATAAGCTTCTATCTCTGGGGTGTATAGGTCTGATCAATTAGCAATAGCAATAGCAATAGCAATAGCAATAGCACTTACATTTATATACCGCTCTATAGCCAAAGCTCTCTAAGCGGTTTACAATGATTTAGCATATTGCCCCCAACATTCTGGGTACTCAATTAGATTTTTACATAAATATCATTTCCGTTTCAAATCTTTTGAGCATAAGATGTGTCAATCCACCATATATTGTAAACTGCCCTGAGCCATTTTGGAAGGGGGGTATACAAATCAAATAAAAATAATTAACTAACAAACAGCTTCCCGTTGAACAGCAAGGAAATTGCCTGAACACCAGAGGCACAAAAGACCAGCTGCTGATTGATAAAATGATTTTAGAAAATTGCAAGAGAAGAAAAACCAATCTAAATGTTGCATGGATTGACTACAAGAAAGCCTTCGATTCATTGCCTCACACATGGATACTAAAATGTTTAGAAACAACTGGTGTCAGCAAAAACATTCAGATATTTATTTTAAAAAGCAATGAGCATGTGGAGTACACAGTTAACAATCAATGGCGAGACACTTGGACAGGTTAGCATTAGAAGAGGCATTTTCCAAAGGGACTCACTATCCCCTCTGTTGTTTGTAATCGCCATGACCCCACTTTCACAAATACTAAACAAAACCAGCCTCGGATACCAGACATCTAAAACATCAAGTCAAATCAACCATCTGCTGTACATGGACGATCTGAAGTTGTATGGAAAGTCCCAGTCAGAAATCAAATCACTGCTAAACATGGACAGTATATTCAGTAGCAATATAGCAATGGAGTTTGGACTAGGCAAGTGTGCTGCATTAATAATGAATAGAGGAAAAATAACAAAAACGGAAGGCATAGAACTGCCCAATGGAAGCAACATCAAGAACCTGGAAGAGAAAGAACCTTACAAATACTTGGGAATTCTCCAGGCTGATAACATCGCACACACTGAAGTTAAAAGAAAAATTGGAAGTGAATATATCAGGAGAGTTAGAAAAATCCTAAAGTCCAAACTCAATGGCGGGAACACCATACAAGCCATAAACACCTGGGCTATACCTCTTATCAGATACACTGCAGGAATAATAGAATGGACCCAGGCAGAGCTAGAGACGCAGGATCGTAAGACCAGGAAAATCATGACCATCAATCATGCTCTGCACCTCCGCAGTGATGTCGATAGGCTATACCTCCCTCGCAGCTCAGGTGGAAGAGGAATGCTGCAAGTCCATCAAACAGTAGAGGAGGAGAAAAGAGGCCTTGAAGAATATATCAAGGACAGTGAAGAAGATGCACTTCAAATGGTCAAGAATGCGAAACTATTCAACACCAATGAAAGGAAGCAGCCCTACAAGAAAGAATAAGTCAAGAACCAAGCAGAAAAATGGAAAAAGAAGCCCCTGCATGGTCAATATTTGCACATTATAAGTGGAAAATCAGACATCACCAAGACCTGGCAATGGCTTAAGAATGGCGACTTGAAGAAAGAAACAGAGTGTTTAATACTGGCTGCGCAAGAACAGGCACTAAGAACAAATGCAATAAGGGCAAAAGTCAAAAAGTCAACAACAAACAGCAAGTGCAGCCTTTGTAAGGAAGCAGATGAAACAGTGGACAACCTAATCAGCTGTTGTCAAAGGATCACACAGACTGACTACAAACAAAGGCATGACAAGGTAGCAGGGATGATACACTGGAACATCTGCAAAAAATACAAGCTACCTGTAGCCAAACATTGGTGGGAACATAAAATTGAAAAAGTGGTAGAAAATGAAGATGCAAAAATATTATGGGACTTCCGACTACAAACAGACAAACATCTGCCACACAATACACCAGATATAACTGTAGTCAAGAAGAAAGAAAAACAAGTTAAAATATCGACATAGCAATTCCAGGGGATAGCAGAATAGAAGAAAAAGAAATAGAAAAAATCACCAAATACAAAATCTACAAATTGAAATTAAAAGGATGTGACAGAAAAAGACCAAAATAATCCCAGTGGTAATTGGCACCCTAGGTGCAATTCCAAAACAAGAGCACCTCAACACCATAGGGGCCACAGAAATCACCATCAGCCAATTACAAAAAGCAGCTTTACTGGGAACAGCCTATATTTTGCGACGATATCTATAATAACCAACAGTATTGATGATAATATTCAGCCATCCCAGGTCCTTGGGAAGGACTCGATGTCTGGATTGACAAACCACTCAATAACACCTGTCTGACTGTGTAAACAAGAAATAATATTAATATATTTGATAGCATATGGGGACACTTAAGTTAGACTACCTCATATGTCACATAGTAGCCACTGTGAAAATCATATTTGTGTGACAGCACTTCATTGAGGGTACTGAGATTGCTTTACCTTTTGAAATTACTGCTCATGTAGTGTATTAAATTAATTATGAAGTCCAAGATGTAAGTTTGCTGAAGAGCCCCTGGTGGCGCAGTGGTAAAACTGCCGCCCTCTAACCAGAAGGTTACAAGTTCGATCCTGACCAGGGGCTCAAGGTTGGCTCAGCCTTCCATCCTTCCGAGGTCGGTAAAATGAGTACCCAGAATGTTGGGGGCAATATGCTAAATCATTGTAAACCGCTTAGAGAGCTCCGGCTATAGAGCGGTATATAAATGTAAGTGCTATTGCTATTGCTATTGCTATTGGTAACCACTCGCTCAGTCACGGATGGTATTCATGTGATTAAGCCAAAGAGGTAGAAAATGGATTTCATAGTGTCCAGCCACTATGTATTGGTGGTCTTCATGGGAAGACCATAATACTGAATTGGTCCTGACAATTTAAGCATAATTAAACATTACACAAGCTGCTGAATTATCTCTTGAGAGGAAATGCATAACGGTTGTAAACCCAAATAGCAAAGGGTACCTCTCATCTCTTAATAAACATACTTTACACACAAAGACTGTTTTGATGTCTTGCAATACTTGCTGATGGGTATAGGAAGTTTGTTTTGCCAGATTAAGCTGCCAAACAAGGAAGGCTTGTTTGTATTCTCCTGATATGTAGACCCATGTAGAAAGGTATGTGTATTATGCTAAACAATAATGGCAACAGCTATTCCCAGTTAATGAGAATTTGAAAAAGCAGTCTATACTGAGTTGTTTATAGAAGAGATTCACATTTCAAATAGCTCAAAATAAACACCCATTTGTTGGCAAGGTAATTTATGTAGGAAGTGATGTGGAAAACTACACATATTGTTCTCAAAGAGATTACACCAAATGATATTAATTTAATTAAGACTTGAAATCAGGTTTCTGTAATTAATTTATGCTGTCAGCAATCAGAATGATTGAGTGGCTTCCTTAGCTCATAGGCTAAAGCCAGGGTAAGGTTATTCACTGGATTCAATTTACAATCAGGAATTGAGAGAATAGGATGTGAAAATTTTATTCTAGATGCTTGTTTGTAGGCATAATTAAAGACTACAATTAGAAACAAGGCAGAGCTAAGATTTCTGGGTGCTTGGGTAATCTTCTGTATTAGAAAAGAAAAGCGAAAAGTAGAAAGCAGCAAATTGCTTTCTAGATTATGCACATCAGTCTTGTAATGTTATTTTCACTCTGGTATTAGCCCAACCTGCCTTTCATGTTGCCATTTAAGCCAGAACAATGGCATGACTATTGGCATGAGTCACAGAAGGTAAAAGATTCCTTCATTAGCAGAACTCCCATTATTTCGAGGATGCCTTTGATAGGTTTCATTTTTGTTTGTGTCAAAGAGAACACTTTCATTTTGAGGTAGGCATCGAATATTCCATAAATGGCCTATGTTTAGAGTAAAGGTGTAAGAGAAAATGCTTATATGATTAACCAAACATAAGAAAGAAGAGGACGTGCTTGTTAAGTAGTACCAAATAACCCTTAGAACTAAACATGTTCCCCAACTTATCCTCATCAAAATTTCTCCCTGGATTTTTGAGTTCCAAACAGCCTGTCTTGTTTCCAAACTGAAACTGGTACATCAGAAGTTTGCTATTGATCTGGGTTGTTTTACTTGCCATTTACAGTTTGTAACACCTTTCAGTTCCTTCAATACATTTGTGTCTTCTTCCCCTCTGCATTGTGTACATGTGTGCACTGATGAACCACTGCAAAAAGTACCCAGAATGTTGGGGGCAATATGTTAAATCATTGTAAACCGCTTAGAGATCTCCAGCTATAGAGCGGTATATAAATGTAAGTGCTATTGCTATTGCTATTGCTAAAAAGCAATCAGTGACTGACATGCCTACTTTTCTTCATTATGTCACTCAGTATGATCATATGCATAACAGCATCAACATTGAGATTCTTTTGGTATGGTGCCATCATACTCATGCTTATGTGGACATATGTACACTGCGGGGGGGGGGGGGGAAGCTAAATGGATGTGATTGTATTAAGATTATTTAATATGGTGTTTTCTTTTAACACTGTGTGACCCTCAGGGATGTGTTTTTGGGAGGCACAATGGGTTTCAGAGGGAAGATGAGATCACTGAAAATCACCCCTTCATGGAGCAGGGCTGCCCGTGCACTCTGTATTCCCACCAACGCCTCAGTGGGTGACTCTGGGACTGTCACTAAACTTTCAGCATAACTTTCATCAAAGGGCTGTTGAGAGGATAAATGTAACCATGTGCACCACTCTGGGCTTCTTGAAGAAAGCACAGACAATACATGCAAAAGCAAATAAATCTATATAAGCCACAAGTAAAGCAGAGACCAGCTACAAAAGTGGAGAACAAATGCATTCTGAAGTTACAAGGACAGCTCTGCCTGCCTATTCCAAAAATGCATACATCAGTAATAGAAAAACCACAGGGGGCAGAAGAGTGGGTTGGGTGGTAGTGCCCTAATGGTTGCCTGCTACCATCCCAATTGCAAAGAAATTGGTGAAAGGGGTGGTTTGTTTGTTGTTGTTTAAATTGAAGTCTTTAAGCTTTTCCCCATAAGGAATAGTGGGGATTTCAGCAGCCCCATAACTCCACTTGGGGACCACCAGGGTGGCCCAGAGCAGGTTGTGGTGTAGTGCACATAGGGTGCCAACCACCCCCCAAACCACAAAGTCGATGGGTACTGGGTTTTGTTGTTTTCATTGTTTAAGGTGTTCTGAGAGTTGATTCTCTGGTAGAAAATGAGAGTGGATTCTTTCTAAGTTCATTTTGCACCAAAGATGAATGAACAACAAAACCCAGTACCCCATGGGCTTGTGGTTTTGCCACAAGCAGGCATCCATTGGGCATACTTCCTGACCCACTCTTCTGTCCCCGAAACCCCTTTTCTGCCCTGAATCTGCCACAAAGACAAGGCAACTTCAAAAATTTTTTTAAAAATCACCCCTTTGCCCAATTTCTTTGAAATCTGAATGTGTTGTGAACCAGGCCTGATCTATATACTAAATATGCTCATTAGCTAGCATACAAAATTAGGCCTGTTTCATCAGTGTCACCAAGTGACCAGTTCTTTTATATAGTGACCATGTAGGATCTGGGCTCAAGGAAGAAAGGAGCTCAAAGCAATCCTAAATTATTCAATGGGCTTTACTGAGTATAAAAGAATAACAACATCAATCTAACTGAGCAGAAAGCAGAACATTCTATCAGTATTACTAACAATATTTCAACCCTAGCCAGCACCAATATTCACCCAGTGTTCCTAACTAATATGTGTGTGTGTATTAAATCTTCCAAGAGCCTAATAGAATTCAGATATTGAAAGAAAAGTGGGGGGGGGGAGGTAAGGAAGGCTGAAGGCTGGCATGGTTTGGGGAGATAAGGAATTAGTAAAAGGAAGAGGCAAAAGGAGAAGAAGGGGAAAGGATGGAGGAATACAAGGCTTGTGGAGCAGCATATTATCCAGATCAGAGGCTTCAGAATGGTGGATCTTTCAGCTGAAGGAGTGAGGCTGTGGCTGGGGACAGGAGCTTTTAGAGTGATGATCAAGCATGCAGTTTGCTCAGAGCAAGGCTGAGAGTCAGAGCACCATGGCTGGGGAATCTTGACTTCTCACTGCGTAGCAGAAGTCACAAACAGTCCCCTTCTCTCTGAAAGAGTTCCTGCCTCTAGCTCCGTGGCTTGGGCAGCAAACCCTTGGATTACATGAGCAAGTCTTGCTTGTAGGCAAAAGACTGCTAGTAGGCAAAAGACTGCTAGCTCTCTGTCCAGTAAGCCTCATTCTTTATAGTTGTATCTTCCTTTGATCTCCCATAGAGTCTATTCAAAATCTCCTCATCTTTTCTGGGTCCCAAAAGGTGACAACTTGCTGTTACCTGCTGGACATTGTCTTTTAATTAGTCAGGGAGATCTTAATCCCATCTTCTGTTAGCTGCTATCTTGAGGAGGGGACATTGCCCAAAGCAAATCTGCATCTCTGAGCTGCAAATGGGCACCTTCTCTTCTCCCAGATTTGCCAGCCTGGTTCCCAAAACGTGTTTAAAAAGTGTTAGTACACAGATTTAATCTGCAGGTGTTTTCTTTGTGTGCATGCATTTACCTAGAGTGGAATTTCTATAGAGAGCAACTGAGTATAGCAGAGCAATCATTGACAAAGATTAACATAGATCTTACAGGAGGAAGTGAGAGCTCAGCTTCTCACTTCTTCTAGACATTATCTGATAATGGGTTAGATTTTAACATTTGGATCGTTCTGGCCTGGCTTTTGTGCTTCTTTGAGTACCCATTTCACAATACAATGCTGGATCACCTGTTCCTTCACAGAGCAGGTCATGAGGCAGGCATGAGACCTGGGTGTCAGTTCACCTTGAGTTTAGGCATTTAATTGAACTCTTAATATAAAATGAAATCAGACACAGGCCTGAATTCCATATACTTCTGAGTTGCCCCCAACAAATGGTAGCCCTCCTTCTACCTATTGGGCACTACCACGCACCACAACCCACTCTGGAGTTATAACTAAGGCTGCTGAAATTCCCATTATTTCTTTTAGAAAAAAGCTTAAAGATGCATGAACTTCAAAACCTTGTTAAAAATTGTCCCTTTGCCCAATTGCTTTGAAATTTGGACGGTAGCTTCCACTACTGCGCAACTCACTGTGGCCACAAAATGGAGGTTTGAACCCTAAATTTTTGGGGCCTGAATCTGGGTGGGTTTTTTGTACCCGAATCTGAGCAATTGAGCACAGGGGTGATTTGTTCTGTCTATTAATCGCCCAAATCAGCTAGAGTTGGGTACAAATCATTTTGTACCAGAATAGATTCACACATCCTTATTTACATCAGAAGTATACTGCCTAATAATGGGAAGACTCCACTTAAACCATCATGGATTAGCCCCCATAGTGCCTAATCAGATTTCCCTTTTTAAAATGACTGGAAATTCAATAATCCAAAAATCTTCAGTTTAAGATGAGAGTTAAGATGCTTTATTTAAGGTGCCCACCTTAACTTCCACATCATATAAGCTGAAAAGACTTTGTACAGTCTGGTATATGATGATTGCTTTAGAAATGAGGCTCCATGCCCCCACATTTTGCCTTAGTCTTTCAGTTGGACATTGGGCTGGGGAGGGATGCATCCAGGGAGACATTTAACAGGTGCAGCTTCCCTAACTACTTCCTAGAGATGCCCCTAATGAACTTCTGCCTGGTGCATCTCTGATCAAGGAAAAGTGTGGGTGCACCTTAACTTGTAATTTCCATTCTTTTTAGATCACATGTGAAAATATAAAGCATCTTAACTCTCATCTTAAAGAGAAGGTTTTTGGATTACTGATTAATATCTTAATTTGTTTAAGCCCTTCAGCATCTGTTCATTTTGGAATCTGGGATGCAAGACCATAGTCCTGATAATTATTTCATAGTTGGCAGAAAATGCTATTTTTTGAGAAGGATTCACTGAAGACTTCATTGCATTCACATTTTTAGATTTATTCATTTTGTTTTAACCTGAGTTCCATAAATCCATAAGTTGGGATGATATGAGGTTTGCCTGTAAAAACAGAAGGAATATCGGAACATCATCATTTGGACAGGAATGGTCATCATTATCAGGTCAGGAGTGTTTGGAACAAGGCTGCTGCCTAGAAGCAAATTAATCCTGTCATATCTCAGTTTCACTAAAGGAGAGGTTTGTGCTAGCTAGCCCGACTAGATCAGCAACATTGCTTTTGAAGTAGCCACTGCAGGAATTGAATCCCAGTATTTGTGTACTGAACTTTTTGAACTTTGGTACTAAAAAAGACTTTTGAGGATACCGTGGACAGCCAGGAAAACAAACAAATGGATCACAGAACAAATCAATCCAAACTTTTCACTTGAGTAATAAATGACCAGGCTCAAACTATCATACTTTGCTCCCTTGAGAAATCCATAATGCTGGGAAAAGTTGAAGGAAAGAGAAGAAGAGGACAAGCAGCAGCAAGGTGAATGGACTCGATTATGACAGCAATGAATGCACCACTGAGAGACCTTAAAGGCCAATTTGAAGACAGGTCATCTTGGAGAGAATCTATCTATATGGTCGCTAAGAGTCGACATTGACTTGACAGCACTTAATCAATCAATCAATCAATCAATCAATCAATCAATCAATCAATTTTGCACTGAAAGTTAGTTTATGAGAATCTAAATATGGGGCAGATCAGATAGTACTGATTCCGGCTATTTAATTATGTGAGAGAGGAGTGTGGGTGCATGCATCTCCCCTCAAACAGTATGCCAATACCTCATCATGCAGGGAGCAGGTTCATTTGGACTGTCCTTCTACACATGTTTTAAATACTACTTTGCATGATATTAAGCCGTGCTTTGAGGGGGAGTTTAGACTAATCACCTGCCAGCACAATTAATCTCCAGCATGTTGGCTCGGGGAAAATGTGTGGGTGTGTCCATGCTCATCACCCACATTATTAAAGAGAGCTCATTGAATCATTGTCCAGCATGTGATGCTGGATGGAGGAGATGTGGTAGGCACATTATCCATTGAGAAGAAAAATAACAGCAACAGTGGTTTGTGTATTTTGTGGGCTACCCATAAAAGCAGTTCAGTCTCATTTCAAGCTAACTTGTCATGTGAATATTTTCTAAAGCACTATAAAATTATCTGGAGACATAACCATGCAAGTTACCAAATTACTCCTCCTACCAAATTATTCCACAAAAGGAATAATCTATATAGAGAAGTTTGCCTCCATCTGCACATCTGTGGAAAACAATCAGAGCCTGGTGCTTTTTAATACAAGACTGTTAATATGTAGCAATCTCATTGTCATTTTTATACTGCACTTCTGAAGTGCCTTTTATTAACATGAACCTTTTAAATATTTTAAAAGTCTTGCTTTTTTAATAGAGAAAGTTCTTCAGTTCAACTAGAGTTGATTTCCACTCTTTCCCCTCTTTTGCCTCACTTGCTTGTCTTTATCTCAGAAAGAATAATGGCAATATCTTAATTCAATTGCAATCATTTGAAGTGAAAAACTGCTCATCATTAATCTTTTAGTGACAGGCCTTTTGCAATTAAACTCCAAAGATATATAATTTCTTATTAAGTAAGATTCTTTTATTGCACAAATCACAAGTCAAATTTATCTGTTCTTGGAGGCACTTCATGGTAATAAATTTGTATCTAATTTTATTTGAGGTTTCAAATGTGTGGGTTTTCTGATTCATATTTGTGTCTAAAATTGTCATGCTGAAATTAATTAATTTTTCTAATACATTAATGAGAAAAAAAAGTTAGTTTTCTTTCTGAATACTCCAGGAAGAACACCAAGGATTAACTAATGGCAGATGGTGTCTCCCAAAACATATTTTGCCCTATACAACTTCATACACCGGAAAAGTAGAATAGCTTCAAAGAAAATTGTGAAAACTGTGTGAAATTGATGCATATGTTTTTTTTAAGAGACACTCGCTACAACAGTGTTACACATCCACTACAAAGGTGGTAAAGCTAGTTAAGTGACCCATGTTGTGAATACTCTGAAACCCACTAAGACTGCTTTTTGGTTCAATCAACTTTTTAAAAGGGATGCAGTTAGAGGGTGGATGGAGCCATAATACTGACATTGTTTGGATCCAGAAATTTGTTTCTTCTGATGGAGCTTTCTCCATCCATCAGAGGAAGGGGACCTTTGGATTGAACCCATAAGTTAGTTCATTCATAAATTTCCACTCTAAAATTCAGCTAATAGTGGCTTCCCTATCTAATTTTCAAGCAGATAATTTCTAACATTATCTGCTTACTCTGTCAGCTTACTGTAGAAAAGAGAGCATGACTGTAGGCTTATTTTTTTTTTTAATTGTTAAATTTATATACTGCCTTTCATTAAAAACAATCCACATGGTCATACAGTGGCCACTTGAAAAAGTGTCATGTGAAGCCTTGACCGTACATAATAATTCACCAAACATTTGAATAGGCCTTCAGTCAGTTTTATTTTGCACATTACATGTGCTGAACCTGGGAAGTTTAAGAAATTACCATACTCAGCCCACTTATGTCCTTGTGGTTCAGGAGATACAGAAACAACTGCACATGTATTACTCTATTGTACATTTAACAAGGATATTCGAATTAATTGTATTAATGGAATTTCCTGGCCATTATTGATGAGTTTTATTTAGATTATTGGTTGTCAAATTTTAAAGACTTAGTTTCTTGGAATGTGGCCAAGTTCTGTTATGTAGTTTGTAAAATTAGCAAAGAACTTACCATCTGATTATTATTGTTTGTATATGGGGGTATATGGATATATGGGGAGGGGGTATATTGGGATATATTTAGTTATTTCTTGTTAGGTCCTGTAGAGGTTGTTGTAGATTCTTTCAATCTCGTTGTTCTTTCAATCTTGTTGTTCTGTACAGGACAATGACAATAAAGATTTATCGTATCATATCGTTTATTAGTGCTGGTCAATGACTGAAATCTCGTTGTTCTTTCAATCTTGTTGTTCTGTACAGGACAATGACAATAAAGATTTATCGTATCGTATCATATCGTATCGTTGTTTATTAGTGCTGGTCAATGACTGAAATAAAGATGTCTGTCTGTCTATCTATCTATCTATCTATCTATCTATCTATCTATCTAGTGCTAAATGTGAACTATACACATGGTGGTGGCTGTTGAGAGAGGGCATGCCCTCACCTCTTGCCTGTGGGCTTCTCTTGTGAAACAGGATACTAGACTAGATAGGCCTTGGGCCTGATCCAGCAAGGCTGTTCTCATGCTACTCATACAGCTCACCACAGGCTGGGCTACAGTAACCATAATTCCACTCCAGGCAGGCTTTTCAAATGGTTATGGTACTCCCAGAAAGTGATGTGTCTAAATGCATCTTTCTGGGTTCTTGTCAGGGCTCTTCTTATAAGAGTAACCAGACACAGGAGAAACATTTGCAAGGCTTTATTATTTTGCTCTGCTGCAGACAGAAGGTGCCAACTGGTTCTCACCAAGCTGAGACCCTGAGTTACAATTTCCATGAGTTTTTATACCTTTTAGTATACAGTTTACACAAACATTGGCCACACAACAATAATTAAACAGGTTATACCTTATCAGCATGAATCACAGACTCCTTTCTCCTAACTAAGACATCACTGAATCATTACAAGACTTTGAGTTTCTGTTAAGTTAAACACATGTACCTAAACACGTACACAATTTTCACCTTTTGTGGAGTCAAATACATCAATAGTACTGTGAATGGACTATGGAAAAGAAGATATTTTAACAGTCATGTTTTGTTTTAAAAGCTGCCTTGCAAAACTACTAATGCACAACCTATATACAAATATTTTCAGTTCTTTTATCCGTGCATTGTACTGACTTAAGAAAGGAAAATGAATATTTGCAGAGCAGTAAATCAAAGACACAGCACTCACAAGGCAACATAGCCCTATTGTATTAAGTAGCTCATAAACAACATGATTCTGGTCTGAAAGCCTAAAATGAACAACGTAATATATTATATATATTGCTGTAATATTTGTACTTCAAAGGTTATCACAGCTTTCAGATTTTACATGTTACAAAAATATAAAGTACAGTATAGCCTTTTCTTGTTTCTCTAGTAGACAAGACCATTATGGAAAGAAAAGGCCTCCTTATTCTTTGGTTCTAATGAGTATTTCAAATTTATATTTTAAAAATAAACAAATTGGTACACCGTCCATTCAGTCACAAGAAACCTACACCCAAACAACTGGACATTTATTTTGACAGTCTCACAGTCCGGTCCCGTTGCCTTTCTACTTGCTGTTCACCAGCAGCACCACATCATTCGGTTCTATATGCATTTTTCCCCCAGTGCAACTGATCTTCTGATGTACTTAATATCTTACTTACTGATGTAACTGATGTACTTAATATCTATTGTCCATGTCCATGTTCTAACCCTTTGAATTAGAATATTTATTAACATTATTTGACATACTGAATAATATAAAAAAATAGAATTATAGATATATTACTAGCAGTATTAGCATGCTATACAGAAGAAATTGAACAAACACAGCACAGATTACAATTATATGTATATCTGAGGTTCATGGATTGTGCTTACACTGCAACCCAATGAGGTGATTCTCATGATGGAGAGAAACTGGACTAAGGGAGCACAGCCCAGTTTCCCCCCATCATGAGAACCACTGGGCTTGCAGGCGAGCCCAGTGATTCAATGGTGGCTAGCCCACCTAAGAACCCTTCCCTTAAAATGAGGTTAGCTGAGTGAGTGCTCCGCTAACCATGTTTTACTGATCCTGTGCCGCCCTGGCATGGCTCCATGCCACGGCTTCTCACCGTGGTGACACATGAGTAGACCCCTGACTGGGAGGCTACAACAAGCCTCCTGGCCTCAGGGGTATTCCCAGGCTAGCCTACACACTCGTGCAGGTCATCCTGGGACTTCCAGGGGTCAGGTAGCCCCTGATTTCCACCTATCCCCACCACCCAAATGGCTCTCATGTGGGCGGCCGATCCGGCCACCCAGGGATGGCTCCTTACTTGTCTGCAAGGAGAGCGGGCTAAGAGAGAGAGCTAAGCCTGCTCTCTCCACAGAGCCCAGTAGGGCTCTACACACTGATCTTTTGTAGAGCTTCAATGGGTGAGTTCAGATGTGGCATGAAGTATGGCTGAAGCCAAGCTCCACACTACATCCCTAGCCTGGGAGTGCATACTCCTCACTCCCATCCCCTTGCCAGCTTCTGGGGCTATTCTGGCGTTCAGCAAAAATTGGGCTAGCCTCTGCTAGCCCAATTTTTGCTGATTGTCAGAACCACCAGGCTCGCATCCAAGCCTGATGGTTCTGGAGCGGCTAACCCGCTCCTGTAGCCCGCCCCTTAGCCCGGATTTGCAGAGCGAGCACTCCGCAAACCCAGGCTATCTGCTCACGAGTAGCCGCGGCATGGCTCCACACTGCAGCTACTCACAAGTAGACTCCCGACCGGGAGGCGAAAAGCCGCCTCCCGGCTCCGGGGGTCTCCCCAGTATGCCCCGTGCACTCGTGTAGGGCATACTGGGGCTTTCGGGGGCTGCGCAGCCCCCGAGCTCCCTAGCCCCCGCCAGCTCCATCTCGGAGCTGGCATTCATGTGGGCGGACGATCCAGCCACCCAGGGCTCCCTCCCCACTCGTGGGGAGAGCGGGCTTAGCCCGCTCTTCCCGCTCACAGCCCCAAACCGTGTCTCACAGATCGTGAGACCCGGTCCAATATTTCCTTTCTAGTTTAGGATAAACCAAGATTAGTTGTTATATATGATCCCACCAGTCTCAGAATATCTTAACCCATTTGCTTCAAAGAACCCAAGATCAAAAACACACTTCAACCCTCAGGCTCAGATATTAGGTTCTTTGGAGCAAATAGGTTAGGTTATGTTGGTGGGATCACACATAACAACCAATTTTGGTCTATCTTAACTTAGAAAGGAAGGAGAAGCTCATGTGGGGATGGGAAAGAACCAGGAGGGTATACTCCCAGGGCTGAGAGATGTCATGCAAAGCTTCAGGTGAGTTTTGTGCAATGTCTGAGCCCACTCAATTATCTTCACAAGTTTTTCAGGAAACCTAAGTCCCAGCCCTCTAATAAAGCACTGTTGTCATTATATAAGGGGAAACCATTGTTTTAGGTTATTCTATTGATAAATGGCAGTACAGTGAAGCATGAGGGACAACAGAGCTATTACAGAGTGGAATAGTATGCAAGAAATACATCACAAGTCTCAACTTTAAATGCATATGCACCTTAATCAATGTCATCCTCTGAAGGACCTGACTTGATTTTGGAAGGCTTTGAGTTTGTGGTACTTAAACAGAACAGGCGTATGAAAACATAGTTTGCCATTCAATTTTTTATTGTTTCAGCTTAGTATACCACCTCTCATCTGATGATCCAAAGGTGCTTCACAAATTCAGTGGAATTTAAACAGCATTACCGTGCAAAAAAAAAGCATATTAAACATGGTAACAGAAGACCAATCTTGTATACACCTGCACAGCAGGAAGAGCAGTGACAAGAACCAGTGAGTTAAAAAACATAAATGTGTAGTTTTTCATAAGCAATAATCCCAGAACTGCCAATGTGAGTGATTTGTAAGATAAGCTAGCACAGCAGTCTTGATCTCAACTCCAGAGTAGTTTCAGAATGCAGGATCTTTTTAAAAAGCTTTACCAAGATACCATGGTAAATAAGCAGTTCTATTTTAGTACTGCAATATCATGTAGTAAAGGTTAGCTCTACAGTATTTGCCCTGTAGCAGATTCCTATCTTAGTTTTCCTTGAAGACTGAATGGTTAAAAGTATTTAGAATCTTTTAAGATCAATTATCCCTGGCTTTTACAACATCACCTGTCATTCTCTCAATTCCTCTTCATGACCTGTAACTTGAATAGTGAAAATTATTTCAGAACCTTAAATGCGGATCTTCTGCAAATAATTGTTCATTTTTTAAAAAATGGCAATAGAATAGATTATTCTCTTATTCTACTGCACAAAAGGAAGCTGAGTTGAACAGAAATCATGGTATAAAGCTAGAGGCTTTTCTTTGGAATCAGTCCCCCAAAATAAATATGAATTGGCCAACATCATGATTCATGCAGCATGGACACACCAAGCTGCAGCTGTGCTGTGGAGAGGTTTCTGAGCTACACAATGGACACATAGCAGAGGCATGAGCAAATTTTGACCATCTGCTCCACCTCCAGAAATGACAATGCCACCCCAAAAAATATGTCCCTGATGGTCACACAGCCAACAGGGCATTTTTTCAGGTGATACAGGACAGATCATCAAAATGTACTCACCACCACCACCACTGTGCAGGGGCATAGCACTAGCGGGGAAGCTCTTTGCAATGTGTATCCATCTTCCTGGAATGTCCATGCTTCATTTGTCTGGATGTCAGGCAATTTACTTCAAACAGTTTACTCTTAAGATTGCACTTCTGTTGCAGGATGATCCTGCAACCACAATATTTTGTATCTAGGAAAATCTGCTACATCCCTTAGAGATAATATAGTAGTATATCATTGCTATGCTCATCGAATGTGGTTGTATGAGTGTTAGGCATACGTATTAGAGATTGTCTTTGTAAGTAGTAACAAGCAACAAAAATTGTCCTCCTCAATTCTATTTTTAGAAGCTTTTTAAATTTTAAATTTTATTTTTAATTTACAACAAATTTTGTACATAAGCATACAGCCAGCTATACTTCAAGAAAACAAGCTGATAAAGAACAGCAAGCATTCCACCATTTTGTGAGATTTTGAGATGTAATGGTTTTAGAATTCTGTGGAAGCTATGTTCTCCATCTCTTACAAACTTGAGGATTCAAGTAGGTAACTAGTCATTTTTTTAAAAGAAGAACAAATAGTGACAAAAAATATGGCTACCCTGTAGCAAGACTACACTTTTCTTCTTCTGCAATCTAGAGATGGCAACTATTGCATTTAGAAGCAAATTTGAAAGATTATAGGCTAAAGTGACACTCTCATCTTTAAAAAAATTACACCATAAAAAGAGCCTATATCTGGTCAGACAATCATAAATATGGTTGACTTTTAAATTGAAACAGCATATTTTTGTCTAAGAATTTGAAGCTACTAGTCAGGGAAACAACAGAAGAGACTAAGATCATGTTTTTCCATGACAGCCCACAGTTTTAGGGAGAATATTTGACACTCTGGGCTTTTCCTTCTCTGGGCCTTTCCTTCTGTGTGAAAACCTGTGTGAGGTTTTCACACAGAGGCTGGATGTCCATCTGTCAGGGATTCGGTAGCTATTTCTTGCACTGAGTAGAAAGTTGGACTAGAAAACCTCCAAGATCCTTCCACTTTGAAAACGATGTGATTCTATAGTCCAGTTCAAACACAGTACAGAAGCTCAGTTGAATTAGAACATTCACTGTTTGTTTTTCTGTCCAAATGTGCCTCCATAACTTAACCACGGTCCAGTTGGGCTGAAACAGCTGAGGATTGGGCAAATGGCAGATGGAAGAGCCAAAGAAACCATCCACCAGCAAAAGAAACCATGCTGCTGACCATTGCCTGGGGAGGGAATTCTCCACTTGTTTTTGGAAGCTTGGTTAGAAGTTTCTGTGGCTCCACTCTGACAGGGCCCTATGCATTGCTGTGGGTGGAGCTGGTTGTGTATAAACCATGTACTGAACTCCATGCACGTTGTTTATAATATGGATAATTATCCTTAATTTCCACTGCACTCAATGGGGAATATTAATTGCATTGCATGACCATTGATTTTGACTGATCTCTGTAATAGGGCTATTGTCTTTTCATACCCAACCGCAACCAGGCAAAAAAGCTTGGTTTATGACAAATGCTGGTCCATACTGATGTCAGCATATGGCATCTGCATGCTCATGACCAGCTCAACCTGTGAAAATGTTACTCAAAGTCAGCACTGGTTGACTGAGGGCCGATGCTACCAGAGGTTTGAAAGGTTCTGAGAATAAACCCTAAATATATTATATATGCTTCCTCCAGTTTCCTCTCATTTTCATATTTTAACTGTTTGGTACTCCAAAGTAAGAGCTCTGTTATTCTGCTGGCCACTATGAAATATATGCCTGACAATATAAACTCTATTAATACATTAAGAATGTTACATCTCTTGGTCATTTATTTGTTTTCCTTTAAAGATAGCTTTCTGGTGTCTGTGGTTTCTTTGTTAATGTTCTCTCCATCTGTGGCATGTCAACACCCTGCCGCTTTTTAGGCAATTCACTGTATAACAACAGTAGGACTGGTTGTTAGCACCCTTGGTGTCATATGAAAAGTTAAATGCAAACATGGCGTTTTCAAGACATGAAACCAGTAGCATGAAGTGAACATTCTGTTAAATGGCAAAATCTGTTGGAAAAGTGAAATGCCCACAGAGATCAATCTGTGTGATTTTCTAAGATATCAAGGTAACTTTGAGAAACTAAAGAATGCTGCCTCAAATCTCAGAAGCCCTGGATAGGATAAGTCATGGAGGCTACGTGCTACAATTCCTGAAGTTATCCCATACAGCAGGTGTTTCGAATAGGCAGTACTAGTATGCAACCTACTACCCTAAGGGTTCTTGAAAGGCTTCCAGAGCATATTCAGAGCCCTCCTGCATCTCCATGCTGTAGCCGTATTATTTGTTCCCCACCTGAGGATCGCCAGCTTGAAGCCAATGGGTCCATTGCAGAAGGGGAAGGAGGAGGGCAAATTCCTCTGCTTCTGATTGGCTGGCTATGTGCTGAAGCTCAGCGTGTCCCTCCCCTTAGCCTGACTGACAGGCTTCAGAAATTTAGCACTGAGTACTCCTATTGAAATTAATGGACAAGTAATCTTGTCCCATTAATTTCAATTAGACTGTTTGTGAGTAACTTAGTGTGGATGTGAGCTAGTGTCCCTAACTATAACACTTAAGTGTGTGTGTGTGTGTGTGTGTGTGTGTGTGTGTGTATGTGTGTGTACAGAGAGAGAGAGAGAGAGAGAGAAATTTAAATGTTACAGTAAGAAATACAGGCTACTCCCATTATTAATTTCAATAAGCAGTCCCGTTGAAATTAATGGGACAAATTTACTTGCCCCGTTAATTCCAATGGGAGTACTCATGAGTAGCTCACTCATGACTTACTCATGAGTAAGTCTGAATGTAAGACAGTAAGCCTATTCCCCAAACCCAGGCTAGGGTAGCCCAGCCTGAGTTGGGCTGCTTGTGTGCAGTGCCAGGATCGATCCTGATCTGAGGGTTGCCCTCCTGCCCAACTCAACCTTTTACCCTGGCCTTTTGCCAGGGTCATCTGTAGGCTCAGGCTGCACACAACCTGAGCATACATAGAGCTGGGCAGCAAGAGTGCCTGGCTGATGGAGGAACCATCAATGCACCACGCTCCTGGCACGGTGCATTGAGGGGTGCTGGAGGACATTCTCCTCTGGATCCCTGCTCTGCTGCTCACCATGGCACTGCTTATGTGCCATGGCAAGCAGCAGAGCAAACTGCGGGGGGGGGGGAGTGACTGTATGCGGGGAGGCAGTCAGAAGCCTGCCTCCCTGCCCACCAGTGATCACAGTCATGTGCATGACCATAGTGACTGCAGTAGCCTGTTTCATACTTGTAACATTTAATTATGTATGTGTGTGTGTGTGTGTGTGTGTGTGCGCGCACACACACACATCTTCTGTGGGGTACCTGAGCTAAAGTTTTGTGACAGAAGGGGACATTTATTTTAAAAATGATGGGAACCCCCACCACTCAGTGATTAGTGATTATTCCAAAACTCATAGGGCAGATTTGCACATAGTGAGGGAACCTGCGGTTCAGGTACCACAAATTGTAGCTGGAACCTGGAAATGGTGCTGCACATTTCTCAAATTGAAGCAGCCAAGTTGAGCCAAATATGTGCCCTGGCCTACATCTCCCAGAAAGATGCTGCTGGTACAGGCTGCCATGCACTGTCTTCCCTACACCATCCACTTTGCAGCCATTGGTCCCAGTTGCAAAGGGGGCTGGCTGGCATGGAACAAACCAGGGGCTCGTGATGAGCATAGGTTCCAACATAGCAGAAACCTAAGGTGGAGCATCACGAGGGTTGATGAGCCAACTTTACATCTTGGTTACACATCTAGGTTTCTCACTCTAAGGGAACATGAGTGTTCTACCATGGGGGTACATATCATGGTGGGTAACCAAGATTGCAAGTAGGTTCCATGTTTTATATGAACAACATGTCCGTACTTAAGGACAAAAGTGTTAAACATATAGAAGAATAGGCCTTGCTGAAGGAGAAACAGCATGGCTTCTTCAAGGGCCACTCTTGCCTCACTCACCTTTTGGAGTTCTTTGAGAGTGTCAACAGGCATGTGGATAAAGGGGATCCAGTTGATATAGTATACTTGGACGTTTGACAAAGTTTGCCACCAAAGGTTCTTGAGTAAACTTGGCAATCACAGGATAAGGGGACAGGTTTATGTGTGGATTGGTAAATGGTTGAAGGACAGGACACATAGGGTAAGTATAAATGGGCAGCTTTAACAAGAAGCCCAGCAGAGAGGGAAAGGGAGAGTCCATCTACCTCCCACCCAGTGCTGCCTGGAGTGAGAGACCAGGTGGGTGCTGGGGTTCCTTCTGCTGTTGCTTGCCTTTGCTTCCCCTGTGGGCTGCAGCCTCAGATTTATTTATTTATTTATTTATTTATTTATTTATTTATTTATTTATTAGATTTATATACCGCCCTTCCGATACGGTTCAGGGCGGTACACAACATCTGTGGTTAACATCTGTGGGAGGTGTGAGCAGGATTGGGACCAGCCCCTGAGTGACTCAGCTGTTCCTCAGCTCACCTACTCAGTTTTGGGCTTTATAGGAAGGCTCCCTGTGGCTCAGGGTATCAGAAGCCCAGGAGAGAGGGAAAGGGAGAGTCCATCTATCTTCCACCCAATGCTACCTGGAGTGAGAGACCAGTTGGGCACTGGGGTTCCTTCTGCTGTTGCCTGCCTTTGCTTCCCCTGTGGGGCTGCAGCCTCAGGTTAACATCTGTGGGAGGTGTGGGCATGATTGGGACCAGCCCCTGAGTGACTCAGTTGTTCCTTTGGTCACCTGCTCAGTTTTGGGCTTTATAGGAAGGCTCCTTGTGGTAGTGGGCCCGTCACCAGTGGGGTTTCCACAGAAGGGGTGACACTAAAGGGGGTCACCCCTTTGTGGGAGCCAATTTGGGGAAGGGGAGGGCTAGAAGGCTTCTGTTTAATTAGTTTTAAGCTGTTTCAGACTAGGGTTGAAGTTGCTGTTAAGTGTTTGGGTTTGTCTGGAGATGGGGGGACAGGGGGCCCCTTCATTGACTATGGGGCAGGTATCCTGGTGGGGGGGATAGAAGAAGTAATGTTGGCAGGTCAGCGGGCCATTCCAGGGGAAGGGTAGTCAGAAATTTAATAGCTGTCTCCCCTTCTGGCTGTCCTGCCAGCTCTTTGACCTAGGGGAGCACTGCCAACAACCCACATAGTTTTTCCCTGCTCCTCTGTAATGCCAGGTCGGTCCAAAATAAATCTGAACTCATTCATGCTTTGATCATGGATGATGGGGGTGACCTGGTATGTGTTACTGAGACTTGGTTGCGGGAGGCTAGTGGTCCAGTTTGGTCCCAGCTTCTCCCTCCAGAATATTCGGTAGAGGAGCAGGTGAGGGGATGTGGGCGAGGAGGTGGGGTGGCTGTGGTCTATAAGGACAACATCTCCCTTACCAGGATCTCTGTCATGGTATCAGACCATATTGAATGTGTGTACTTGAGTTTGGGGACCAGGGATAGATTGGGACTTCTGTTGGTGTACCGATCGCCCCGCTGCCCAGTGAAATCCCTTACTGACTGAGCTCATGGACTTGGTCGTGGAACCCGTGTTGGAGTCCCCCAGACTCTTGGTGCTGGGGGACTTCAATGTTCATTTCGGGACCAATCTTTCCGGGGCAGCTCAGGAGTTCATAGTAGCCATGACAACTATGGGCCTATCCCAAGTGGTCTCTGGACAGATGCATATTACAGGTCCCACGCTTGATTTGGTATTTTACTCTGATCAGGGTGGTGTTCTGTGGGTAGGGACTCCTGTGATTTCCCCATTGTCATGGACGGACAACCATCTGGTTAAGGTGGGACTTACAACCACTTCCCAGCTCTGCAGGGGCGAGGGGCCCATTAGAATGGTCCACCCGAAGAGGTTATTGGATCCACTAAGATTCCAAGAAGCATTGGAGGGATTTAATGTTGGCTCTGCCAGTGGTCCTGTTGATGGCCTGGTTGAGAATTGGAACAACCTGCTCATCAGGGCAGTAGACACGATTGCTCCCAAGTGTCCCTTCCGACCCACTTCAGATTTGGCCCCTTGGTATATGGAAGATCTACAGGGGCTGAAGTGGAAAGTAGGTGACTGGGGGGCAAGTGGAGGAAGACTCGACTCGAATCTGACAGATTGAAACATAGAGCACATCTAAAGATCTATGCTCAGGCAATACATGCGGCAAAGAGGCAGTTCTTTTCTGCCCGTATTGACTCTGCGAGTTCATGTCCAGCAGAGTAGTTCGGGATTATGAGGGGATTAGAGTCTGCCCCCCCCCCCCGAACCAGAATTTGGAATCATGAGTTACGCGCTGTGATGTGTTTAAATAGTTTTCGCAGATAAAATCTCTCAGATTTGGGCCGACCTAGATGGAGACTCCACAATTAATCTGATGTCTGAGCTGGAGGTGCCCAACGACTCCTCTTATGTGATTTGACTGGATCGGTTTCAGTTTGTGACTCTTTGATGATGTGGACAAGCTGCTTGAAGTGGTGAGACCTACCACTGGTTCTCTTGACCCTTGTCCAGCATGGCTTGTTCGATCTAGCAGGGAGGCTGTTGTAGACAGCCTGGTAGAAATCATAAATGCTTCTCTGAGGGAGGACAGGATGCCTCCTTGTCTTAAGGAGGCAATCATTAGACCTCTTCTAAAGAAGCCTGCATTAGATCCCTCAGAATTGAGCAATTAAAGGCCTGTTTCCAACCTCCCATGGCTGGGCAAGGTAATTGAGAGTGTGGTGGCCTCTCAGCTCCAGGTGGTCTTGGAAGAAACTGATTATCTAGACCCATTTCAAACTGGTTTTCAGGCAGGCTATGGGTGGAGACTGCTTTGGTCAGCCCGATGGATGATCTCCAATTGGGAATTGACAGAGGAAGTGTGACTCTGTTGGTCATCTTGGATCTCTTGGTAGCTTTTGATACTATCAACCATAGTATCCTTCTGGAGCATCTGAGGGGTTTGGAGTTGGGAGGCACTGATTTATAGTGGTTCTGCTTCTACCTCTTGGATAGATTCCAGATGGTGTCTATTGGAGATTGTTGCTCTTCAATATCTGAGTTTAAGTATGGTGTCCCTCAAGGCTCCGTACTCTCTCCAGTGCTTTTTAACATCTACATGAAACTGCTGGGAGAGATCATCAGGGGATTTGGAGCTGGGTGTTACCAGTATGCTGACGACACCCAGATCTACTTCTCCATGTCAACTTCTTCAGGAGCTGGCATATCCTACCTAGATGCCTGCCTGGAAGTAGGGATGTGCATAAAACCGGTTCTCCCGGTTCGGGTCCGGACCGGGTCCGGACCGGACCGGGGTGGTTCGGTTTTGGTTTTGCCAGACCACCCCCCCGGTCCGGTTCGGTTTCGAACCGGTTCGGATCCGAACCGAACCGGTTCGGATCACAAAAAGTGGCTGGTTTTGAAGGGGACATTGTGTTCTACCTGCCACCCAAATTTCAAGTCGATTGGACCTTCCTCTGATTTTTTACAAATTTTTTTCAAAAAATAAATTTTTGCCCATAACTCACAATGTGGAGCCCTTAGGGGCAAAAAAGCTGGGGTGGGTGGTAGCCACCCATGGGTGTCCTCCACCCCAAAAATCCCAAGGCAATTGGTGGCTCCTAGTATTATTGGTGAATTTCTGAAGAAAATTTTTTTTCCCATTGGCTAGAATGGGGGTTCGGGGCTGCCCCAGACCCACCTCTGTGGGGTGGCAGCACCCCCAAAGTGGGTCCGGGGCCATGGCAAAAATGCCCTCAGTCCCTCCCAGCAATCCCCGTAGAGATAGGAGTGATGGTTCTGTTGTTTTTCTGAGGTATTCTGAGTGTAGATTCTATGATAGCTTATGAGATTTCCAATGAGACACCATGAATCCACTCTCATTTGCTATCACAGAATCCACACTCACTCAGAACACCTCAGAAAAACAACAGAACCATCACTCCTATCTCTACGGGGATTGCTGGGAGGGACTGAGGGCATTTTTGCCATGGCCCCGGACCCACTTTGGCGGTGCTGCCACCCCACAGAGGCGGGTCTGGGGCAGCCCCGAACCCCCATTCTAGCCAATGGAAAAAAAAATTTTCTTCAGAAATTCACCAATAATACTAGGAGCAACCCAACAATTGCCACCCCATCTTTTTGGCCCCTATCTCTGGGCGCCCTAACACGTAACACCTAGTCAGTCCATCTTAATGCCTACCTACTACCACCACTCCTATCCAAGCAAGTAAGAGGAGGACACTCAGAGAGACAACACCCACTCTCTGATCTAACAAAAAGGCCACTGCTGTGCTGCCTGCCAGCACAGCAGCAGCAGCGGAGCAGCACACTAAGCACAAGAGCAGCACACACAGAGAAGAAGCAGGAGGCGGAGCAGCAGAGCAGCAGACCTGCCACTCTGCATGATGGGTGACGTGATGCCCAAAGGAACCACCGCCTCACTCAGTGCCTGCCACTGACTAGGCCCGACAGACAGAAGCCAGCCAACCTGCTCTGCTCTGCTCTGATGCTCCCCATGGATGATGCACACACACCCTACATCTGCATCCCAATGACCAGACCAGACCAGACCAAGTGCGCAGAGTCAGCACAGGCCAGCAGCCACCAGCCCAGCAACAACAACAGCTACTACTGCTACCACCACAACCAGTGTTGCCGCTACAATAACATTCCCAGTCCAGTCACGCGCGCCACAGCCTGAGCCTAGCACACAGCCAACAGCTGCTGCCAGCCAGTGCCTGGCAAGCCCAGCCAACATGAGGAGGAGAGAGCTAAGTAGACGGCGCACGCACATCACCAACCCATCACGACGGCGCAACTGCAAGGGGAGAGGGCACAATTACAGGCAGGAGGAGGAGGAGGAGGCAAGGCAATCCTAGCACAGATTTGAAAGTTTAAAATCCACCAGGACATCTTCTAGAATCTAGACTTCTGTTTTTTCTACCACCAGCTGTAGTGTCTAGTTAGTCAGTGTGCTGTGCAGCTGAGCTGAGCTGAGCTGAGCTGCATGTGAGGAAGGGTGATTGTAGCTAGTTCTTTAGTTTCAGCAGACTGAGCATTGAGCATGGGCAGTGGCCTTGGGAAGCAACACAATTACACGACACTCACCTGCTGCTGCTGGTTCTAGAAGTTGCCTCTTCTCGTCTTCACCTCTTCGTGTGTGTGTGTGTGTGTGTGTGCAGTGAGTGCATGCCTTTTGCCTTGCTGGAAAGAAATGCTTCTCTGGTCCACCACCACATATCTGCTCAAGGACACAGAGGCCCAAGGCAGAGGTGGTGGCACCAGTGTGAGTGCATGTGTGCTGGTGGTGTTTGCCACCACAGGTGTTTTGTGTGTGTATGTGTGCGCTGCTAGCTAGGAGGGGGGAGGGAGGGAGGCAGGGAGGCAGGGGGGAGGAAAGGGGAGGGGGAGAGGGATGTAGAGGGGATTGAAGGGGGGAGGGTCCGGCTCAGAGTTGGTCAGCCACATATTTGTGCACACACGTGCTCACGTGTGTGCTTCGGTGGGAGAGACCAGACTCTCATCATCTGCCAGACCGGGGTTGGGGGCAGGTGAGGCGGTGGTGGGCTGGAAGGGAGGGAGGATGGAAGGTGGTGAAGAGGAAGGGGAGAGGATGAGAGGGGAAGGATGGAGGGAGGCATGGGGGGGAGGAAAAAAAACACGTAGACAGACACACACCACACTACACACAGAAAGCATCCACACACAGAGACAGTGCTAGGCATCCATTCACACAGACAGACAGACAGACAGACAGTCAGACACACAACAGGAAGAGACAGACTGAGCCTGCACCACACACACACACACAGACCCAATTCCCCCCCTGCACAGTTATCAATCAATATGTTGTGTTGGCAGCCAGTTCATTGCTATTCTGATGGTTTTGGGTTTTTTGCCATCAGCCAACATCAACAGTGACCACAATCAAGATGAACATAAGATGATAATAATTCATTCGTTTCATTTCAAAAAATCACCCAATCATTTTCTCCATGTAAACCAAGCCCCCCACACATGATTTCTGGTGACATTTTCAATAAAATCAATTCATTTGGCATTCATCATTTTGTTCTCCCTTTGTCACCTTTTTTTCTTTCTTTTGCATAATTTTGAGGCTTGATTTTGACATGGGGTTTTTAAAGAAAAAATTATTTACATGTTTATTTACATACAGTATTTACATATCTACACTGCATTTTTGAACATATACCCGCCGCTGCCGCTAAGTCTAGTACTCCGTGGGCTGTGCTACTTTGGGGGGGTGTGCCGTGCCCACGCCAGGTCCCCAAATGCTGACAGGTGGATAGATAAAGGGCCTGTGCTGGTCAGCATTGGGTTTCTTTTTAGGTGGGCGTGGGCATTGTAAACATCTGGCCAGTCGCAGCACTACAACTACTACTACAACTGCATCTCTGTGTGGGCACACTACACGCTGCGACTGGCTGGCACGGCTCAGCATCTGTCACGTCAGCTCAGCTAGAGGTGGAAGGGGGGAGGGTAGGGATAAGCAGAGGTCGAGCCAGGCAGGTGACCAACCATGGGGCAACCCACGGTAATCACTCGCCCATCTCAAACTGCAGCTTGGGGTAGCCCAACAGGGGGAGGTTCACCTTAAGGAAGACCAGCTGCTCCACCAGACCAGGGTCCAAGCGGGAGCGAGAGGGTGTCACCACGTCCCCGGCACGTGAAAACACCCGCTCGCTCTGGACACTGGTTGGGGGGCAGGAGAGGAGGCGCACAGCCACCACCGCCAGGTCCGGCCAGACTTGGCGGCGGCTTGCCCAGAACTGTGCGCAGTCCACGCCGTCTCCCTCCACAGGCTCCTCCAAGTACTGCGCAACGCATTGCTCAGCACTGGAGGGGGGCCTGGCAGGTCGAGCCTCCCGCATACCAGGCATGGCGCCATAGCAGAACCGCTGAAACCACTGGGCGGATCTCGAGTCGGTAGCAAATGGCTGCTGCGATGGCGCCGCCTGGGATGCCGCGCTGCTGGACTGGGAAGAGGGAGGGGAAGGGGAAGCTGACGCCGGCTGGCCGCCCATGCTGCTGCTGGGTGCGGGTTGGGCCGCGAGGGCTGCCCCCGCACCACTACCAACACCCTGGTCTCTGCGGGCCCTAGCGGCCTCCTCCTCCCTAACCTTCTCGACCAGGATGCCCTTCCACCTGGGCAAGTCGTCGGCACTCACGGCATTGCCCTTGAGGGCTGGGTGACAGAGACAAGCGAGGACATACTCCTCCCTGTCTCCCAGCACATCAACGAGCCGCTTGTCAACCCCAGACCTCAGCCTCCCAGCCAGAGCACGACCCTCTGGCGTGGTCAGAGAGATATGGAGTCCACCCATCAGCTTCTCGAGACCAACAGCTGTGGGCAGCGCCTGGCTCAAGGGAGTGGTGTCGCCACACAAGCCCTTCGTGGCAAGCTGGAAGGGCTCGAGTGCCGACACCGCCTCGGACATCTGCTTCCACTCTGCGTTCGAGAAGTCGCAGACATCCAAGGACTCGTCCCTCGCCAGGGCGACAAGGGCTCTCTCCTGCTCCAACAGGCGCTGGAACAGGAGGAAGGTGGAGTTCCACCGCGTCTCCACATCCGTAGGGATGAGATGGCGAGGAAGGCCAAGGTCATCCTGCTTCTGGCGAAGCAGTCTCCTGGCCTTCTCGCTGCGGTGGAAGTGGGCGGCCAGCTTGCGGGACTTATCCACAAGCGTGGCCGTGGCAGCAACAGCACCTGCGATGGGGCGGGCCCCCTTCTCCTGGGACGCCCTCAGCTCCTTAAGGCCAAGGGCGTCCCTGACGGTCAGATGGAGCGTGTGTGCCATACACCGTATGTTCACACAGTCCATGACTGTCTCGACAGCGGCGGTAACGTTGGCTCCATTGTCGGTGACAATGAAGCCGCGGGAGAGGTGTGGACACCCGCCAATCCACTCCTCTATCTGGCGGTCGAGTACGGCCGCCACCTCCTCCGCGGTGTGCCTCGTGTCCATCGTCTCCACGTGCAGGACGGCCCACCTGTGCCGTAGTGCATCGGGAGCCGCGCCGGACCCGGAAGCATCGCCCGCGGAGGTCCCCTCACTCTCCGGTCCCCACCAGTGGGCAGTGAGGGCCAGGAAAGAAGCGTGCATCCCACTGACACTGGTCCAGAGGTCAGTCGTGAAATGCACGCTTGTCCCGGCCGGAGCTGCACGCAGCTCGGCTGACACGAGCTCCCTGCACCGGCGGTACAGGGAGGGGACCACGTTCCGGCTGAACGTCGTCCTTGAGGGGATGACGTATTCGGGAGCCAGGTATTGGAGAATACGGCGGAAGCCGTTGTTCTCGACCACCTGAAACGGCTGGTCATCGGTGGAAATCATCTCCCCTATGAGGCGGGTGAGGTGATGATGGTCCACGCGAACAATACGCTGGCTGCCCGAGGACTGCGTCCACCGCTGGACGGGCAGTGTAGCCTGCCTGCTGGCTGGCACACTGCCGCTGCCCGCCCTAGTGGCAGATGCACAAGGCGCACTAGCGCTGCCAGCCTGTCCCCTGAGACCTGGGTGGTGACGCTCTAGGTGTCTCCACATAGGCGTCGTACCCAGGTGCGCAGGGTCCCTTCCACGGCTGACAAGCATCCTGCAGTGGACACAGCGGGCGTGGAATGGGGCATCTTGAGGGACCTCAAAATGCACCCATGCACCACTGCCCTTGGCCTCCTGCGCCCTGGGCGCCGTCCTAGGCCGTTTCTCGCAGGGTGGCTGCAGTCCTAGGGGGGGGGGGCGGCCGCCGCTGCCTGCCCACTGCTGCCACCCAACCCGCCCCTTCCGCCCTCCACAGCGGAGGAAGGGCCCGGCTCAACTGGCATCGGAGAGGCAGGCCTCTCCTCCACCACCTCGCCAGACCGCTCCCCACCAGAGTGTTGGGCTTCACGAGGGGGGGCCCCACTGAGCGGCGAAAGGATAGGGGGAAGGGGCCCCAGAGGGAGGGAGAACCTGGCTGCATCGCTGCCAGCCGCACGGTCCTCACCGCCCTCTACCTGCTCTTCCAACTCCACAGTCTCCTCCACCTCAACAACTGGCGGTAGCTCAGCAGCACCTGGTGCCGCCGGCGAGGAGGGACCCGCCACAGCCCTAACAGTGCCTCTGCCTCTGCCGCGATTGGCGGCAGCAGGCGTGGGGAACTGAATCCTGCGCACCAAAGATGGGGCCGGAGCAAAGAATTCTCCAATGGGGAGAACTGGGGTGTCCTCAGGCTCCCCGCGTCCTCTCCCTCCCCGTGCCGCAGGCGCACCCCGCACCTGGCCTCTCCCACCTTTGCCTGCCAGCCTTGAGCGAGCCCTGCCCGCCACACGGCGCTCAGACATGCTGCTAGGTCAGAAGGAGGGAGACTTTAGGAGGAAGGCCAGACAGGGTCAAAAAAATAATTTGGAGGGGCTTAGGGGCCAAAAAAAAGGCAGCTGATTTGGAGGCGGCGGGGGGGAAGTTTGTTTTCAAAAAAGGAAGCCAATTGGGGGGAAAGGAAGACTTTTTGATATGGGGGGGGAAGCCAATCGAAGTGAGGGGGAGGGTGTCCTTTTTGAATTTGGGAGTCAACCACCAAGCCAATTGGGGAGATGGGTCTGGGAGGGGTTTTTTTTAGAAAAATAGGGGGTTAAAGGGTGGAACCCCAGTGTGGGAGGGTGGCACGGGCAGTTGGGTGGAGTAGTTGTGGTGTGGGTGGCAAGTTTTTAGCTTTTTTGGGGGGGGGGAGTGGATGGGGGAGGGCACAGCACCTACCGGGGGTGGGGGAGGGATGCAGTCAACGCTTGGGAACCTGCAGATCAAAGGAGGAAACCCTTATTTAGTGAACTGGAACACAAAGTGTGGGTTCTGGGGGGTGGTTCTCAAGTAATGCTCCTGTGGGGGGAGCATCAAACTCAATGCAGCCTATTTAGTGACTCTAAATTGCACACAACCAAAACCAGAACCCAGTCACACCAACACAGAGGTTGAACCCACCCACTCTGTGACTCTGCCTGCCCAATGCCATGGCAAGCAAGCAGCAGCAAACACTTGATGGCAGCCTCATGGATTGAACATCATGATCATCATCATACGTGTGTATTGGCCCAGCATGTAGTGGCAGCATCAGAGCCCAGCCAGGACCCCACTCAGACTGCCCCAGAGGCAAGGAAGCACTCTGGCATGGCATGGGCCCAGCATGTAGTGGCAGCATCGCATCAGAACCCTGGACCCCACTCAGACTGCCCCAGAGGCAAGGAAGCACTCTGGAAGGCACCTGTTCAAAAACCACCTGCAAGACGCATGCAATGCAACGCAACACACAGCAGCAATTTCTTTACTGGGCATGGGCATGAAGACACAAGTTTTACAACAGTACATCTCCTCTCCAAGGTTCCCTCCCTCCTCCCCACACCCAAATGCATTTCAGAATAGGGGTGTCCCTATTTAAAACCGCCAGCTAGGGAGAGAAAGGGGCAACAAAAGGTGCACAATCGCACACGCACTAACCCCTCTTCTTCCGGTCCTTCTCCTGCCGCTCACTGCTGGTCACGGATTCGCCGCCGCCAGCCAGCCACCCTGGGCTGAGACACAGCAGGGCGGCCGCACGAGGCACACAGGCAACCGGGGTAGTTCAACAACGATGGAGGGGCAGAAGTGAGGAGACAACACTATTTGTGTCGCTCAACTCACCCCCAAGCAGAGACAAAATCAACCAAAAACTATAAAAAGAAAAAAAAAACCGATGGCAGCCGCCAGGTGGGTAGGCTACTGTGTGTGGCTGCAGCTGTGGGAGAGGAGGTGGAAAGTGAAGGGGAGCAGAGAGAGAAAAGACTAAGAGAGAGAGAAAAGAGAGGGGGGGCAGGGACAAAGAGAAAGAGAGGAGAGAGAGAAAAAAGAAAGAGAGAGAGAGGAGAAAGAGAGATGATAGAGAGAAAGAGGAGAGAGGAGAAGCGCAGCGCAGCAGGGAGGGGGGTTTCAGGTGTGGGGGGAGGACACAGCAGTAGCAGCGGTCCAAAGAGGTGGGGGGAGCAGAGAGGGTGTGTGTGGTTGGGGGCTAGTGTGTGGCAGGGGGCCTGGGGTAAGTGGAGAGAGTCGGGGGCAAGGAGGAAAAGAGGTGTGGTGGGGGGAGCAGAGAGGGTGTGTTTGGTTGGGGGCTAGTGTGTGGCAGGGGGCCTGGGGTAAGTGGAGAGAGTCGGGGGCAAGGAGTAAAAGAGGTGGGGTGGGGGGAGCAGAGAGGGTGTGTGTGGTTGGGGCTAGTGTGTGGCAGGGGGCCTGGGGTAAGTGGAGAGAGTCAAGGGCAAGGAGGAAAAGAGGTGGGGTGGGGGGAGCAGAGAGGGTGTGTGTGGTTGGGGGCTAGTTTGTGGCAGGGGGCCTGGGGTAAGTGGAGAGAGTCGGGGGCAAGGAGGAAAAGAGGTGGGGTGGGGGGAGCAGAGAGGGTGTGTTTGGTTGGGGGCTAGTGTGTGGCAGGGGGCCTGGGGTAAGTGGAGAGAGTCGGGGGCAAGGAGGAAAAGAGGTGGGGTGGGGGGAGCAGAGAGGGTGTGTTTGGTTGGGGGCTAGTGTGTGGCAGGGGGCCTGGGGTAAGTGGAGAGAGTCGGGGGCAAGGAGGAAAAGAGGTGGGGTGGGGGGAGCAGAGAGGGTGTGTGTGGTTGGGGGCTAGTGTGTGGCAGGGGGCCTGGGGTAAGTGGAGAGAGTCGGGGGCAAGGAGAAAAAGAGGTGGGGTGGGGGGAGCAGAGAGGGTGTGTGTGGTTGGGGGCTAGTGTGTGGCAGGGGGCCTGGGGTAAGTGGAGAGAGTCAGGGGCAAGGAGGAAAAGAGGTGGGGTGGGGGGAGCAGAGAGGGTGTGTGTGGTTGGGGGCTAGTGTGTGGCAGAGGGGTGTTGGGGGGAAGGGGAGGGGGCAACAACAAACAGCAAAGGAGAAACTGGAACAACTCGGGCAGCAGCAGCGATTAGGCTGGATGGGGTGGTTGGGGGAGGAGCTGGGCCTGGGCTAGGGTAGGGTCTGGGAGGAGGGAGGGTGGGGGGGGCAGGCAGGGGGGGGAGGAGGAGGAGGGTAGCAAAATATATAAAGCAATATATATCAAGAGAACACAAGCCAGAAGTTTAAAAAAAAAATTTAAAGAAAGACTATAACCAGCAGAAAAAACTTGGGGGTGGGGGTGTGGGGAGGGGGAACCAAACACAGACTCTGAGGGGGGCCACTAAGTGAACAGAGACAATGAAACCACAATTGCTGCAAATTAATAATAGCAAATGAATAAGTGGAACCAAGCAAAGAAAACTGGACTCGGTTTGGCAGCAGCAAACTTGGGAGAAGGCTGGATGGGGTGGGGTTGGGGTGGGGTGTGGTTGGACTTGGAGGGGCAAGTTTGGAGCAGGGAACCAAAACTGATTATATGGGACAACAAGAAACAACAACAGAATCCTCTGGGGGTGGGGGGGAGGGATTCAGGGAACCAACTCGCAGGGCAGCAGCAGTCAGCAGAAACAAACAAAATGGTACAATTTAAGCAAAACCAGCAAGCAATATATAACTGAAACCAATGGAATGCAATGTGAAAATCAAAAAGTTGGACAACAACAAGGCAGGACAAAGAGCAATAATTAATGGAAGAAGATTTAAAGCAATGGGGATGCAGTGGGTGGGAGTGGGGGAGGGGGAGGGTAGGCCCAAAGGATGAGAAGGGAAAGGGGGGGGAGGGGGGGAAGAAAAGCAGACAGACAAGGAACAGGGAAAATTGGGGGAAATTAAGAAGAAAGTAAAGTGAAGTAACACACAGTATACAGACAAGAGACAGACAGAGAGAGGAGACACACAGAGAGTCACAAAGGGCAGGTGGACAAAGGATTAGACAGAGCACACACAGAGAGACACAGGACACAGTCAGGACTCACAGAGACACCAGAGCAGCCAGCAAAGGGCAAGCAGGTCTCAGAGATGATCCCACAACTGCAGCCAAGAGAAGTTTCCAGAGAAGAGGCTTGGGTTTATATAGGTTTGAAATTCCCTCCTTTGGGAGCCCCCACCTTTGCACTCCCCCCACGGCCAACAGGGTGCCAGCTCTCAACAGTGCAACAGCCAAGCAGCCTACCAGACCAAAGGACTCATTCTGGCCAATCAAGGATCAATAGCGCAGCCAATACAATGCCTGGAAATAGCATCACAAAATGGATGCAAGGAGGAGCAAAAGTTTCGGGAAGGAGACACAAAATGGAGGACAGACTTGGAACTTTAAAGAGACACTCCAGAGACTCAATTTCATTCCCGAACCGGTTCGGGAAACCCGAGCCGGTTCGGTACCGAACCGGCTCGAATTCGGTCCGGCTCGGTCCCGGAAGGGCCCGATTCGGTCCGGGATCGAGCCGCCGGATCCGGACCGGTTCGGACGAACCGGTCCGGATCCGAACCGAACCGCACATCCCTACCTGGAAGCAGTAAGGGGCTGGATGAGGGAGAATAAACAGAAGCTGAATCCAGATAAGATGGAGGTCCTTATTGTGCGGGGTCAGAACTCTAGAGACAATTTTGATCTGCCTGTTCTAGATAGGGTCACACTTCCCCAAAAGGAACAGGTTCGCAGTCTGGGAGTACTTCTGGATTCACACCTCTCCCTGGTTTCTCAGGTTGAGGCGGTGGCAATGGGTGCTTTCTATCAGGTCTGGCTGATACGCTAGCTGCACCCATTTCTCGAGATCAATGACCTCAAAACAGTGGTACATCTGTTGGTGATCTCCAGACTAGTCTTTTGTAATGCGCTCTACGTGGGGCTGCCTTTGTCCGTAGTCCAGAAACTTCAGTTGGTTCAGAACGCGGCAGCCAGGTTGGTCTCTGGGTCATCTCGGAGAGACCATGTTACTCCTTTACTGATGGAGTTATACTGGCTGCTAATAGGTTCCCGGACAAAATGCAAAGGGCTAGTTATAACTTACAAAGCCCTAAACGGCTTAGGCCCTGGGTATCTAAGAGAGCGTCTTCTTTGTAATGAGCCCTACCGCCCATTGAGGTCATCTGAGGAGGTCCATCTCCAGTTACCGCCAACTCATTTGGTGGCTACACAGAGACGGGACTTCTCCGTCGCTGCCCCGAGATTATGGAATGCGCTCCCTGATGAGATACGATCCTCCCCATCTCTGGTAATTTTCAAAAAACACCTGAAAACCCATCTTTTCACCCAAGCTTTCTCAGCTTCCTATATTTTGGGGGTTTTAATATATGGTTTATTTTAAAATTGGAAACCTGATTTTGGGGGTTTTAATCACTGTAATATTTTATTTGTGTTAAAATGTTTTTAAATTGATATGTTGGTTTTTTAATTTGTTTTAGCTTTTTAATTTGTTTTACTGTTTAAGTGGTTTGTTTTAATTGTAAACCACCCTGAACCATTTTGGAAGGGAGGTATCTAAATAATAATAATAATAATAATAATAAGAAGAAGAAGAAGAAGAAGAAGAAGAAGAAGAAGAAGAAGAAGAAGAAGAAGTGAGGCACTACCAGTGAGGCACTACCTTGGCGTGGTTGTGGGGCTTGCGTGCTCTGAGGAAGGTGAGAGCTATGCCAGAGGTCCAACCATACTGGACAGGTCTCACCAGAGGAGCCAGACAAAGAGTGCCTCTCCCATCAACAATATGGTGAGACGTAACTTTAATAAACCTATACTGGATCGGTCGTAGCCCGGGTCAACAAGGACCGCGCCAGGTGCTGGAGTCCCTGGATATCTGGTGGCAAGTGGGCAACAGGACTCAGGATCTTCAGTTGAGCAACCAGGGCTGAAGACAGCAAAGTTACTGGAAGAAACATCGCTTAACTGAAAAAAATATATGAAAAATGCCAACAAGGAAATAATGATCTGCTATTACAAGTCTAGTCCAACTAGAAGAGGTTATTTAAAAAGAATGTACCAGATTTGGAAAGATAAGCATCCAGATACAGAAATAACAGAACAAAGGCAAGCAGACCAGAGAAGATTCATAATAAGAAATAAAGTATTCACAGGAGTTGAGCTGGAAGAACTGCAAAGAGCAACTCAGGCTCAAGATATGGAAGAAGAATTACCACCAACTGAAGCAGTTGCTCAGGCGCAGGTGGAGGATGTGTTGGAAATAGAGGATACCACTGTTGCTGAACTGTTTCAAAATCAAAACCAGGCAACCTCCCCTTTGCCTTCACCTCAAAACCCCCAATGCCGTTTAACAGAAAAGCAACAAGAACTAAAGCAAAAAAATAACTGAGCACATGAACCAAACAACCACCAGGGTTTGACTTCCAGCTCTAAAAACAGTTGCCAAAAAACCACTTGCTCAGGCATTAAAAGATGTCAATGCTGCACTTGCAGAAATAACAACCAATAATTTGCAAGAAACAAACCAACTAATGTACAGTGCAGCAACAATAACAACACAAGAGCTCAGATATAAGATCAATGGACCTGTAAAAAAAGAAAGTAGTATATCACCTAAATGGAAGACTAGATTAGAAAATAAAATCTCCAGGCTTAGATCAGATGCTAGTAAATTGAAAGATATGAAAGACAAGAAGCTGAAGAATGAAAACAGCAAACAGTATCTGATCCAAAAATACCACCTAGATTCAAGGAAAATTAGATGTCATGGAAATAATAAAGCAGCAAATAACTGCAGTGTCAAAGAAGATTAGCAGATATGAAGCCAGAATTACACAACACAGGCAGAATCTCCTATTCCAGTCAAATCAGAGGCGTTTCTACCAAAGCATAGAAGGAGAAACTGCAAGAAACATAGAAACACCAAATAAAGAAGAAACAGTGCAATTCTGAGGGGAATTATGGGACAATCCAATAGATTATAATAAAAAAGCAGGCTGGATGAAAGAGATCAAGAAATGTAACCAACAAATGCAAGATCTAATAATAACACCAGAATTAATAAGTGAAAGAGCAAAGAAAATTAAAAATTGGACTGCTCAAGGCGACGATCAACTGCATGGCTTCTGGCTTAAACACCTAACAAGCCTTCATAAACAACTATCAAAACAGTTCAATCACATTTTGCAAGGAGGTGATATTGAACAATGGCTAACAACTGGGAAAACTCATCTCATCATGAAAGACCCAGCAAAAGGTGCGGTTCCAAGTAATTATAGACCGATAACCTGCCTGCCAACCGTGTTCAAATTATTAACTGGAATAATAGCAGATGAAGTGATGCAACACTTATAAATTAACAAACAGCTTCCAGTTGAACAGGAAGGAAATTTCCCGAACACCAGAGGCACAAAAGACCAGCTGCTGATTGACAAAATGATTTTACAAAATTGCAAGAGAAGAAAAACCAATCTAAGTGTTGCATGGATTGACTACGAGAAAGCCTTCGATTCATTGCCTAACACATGGATACTAAAATGTTTAGAAACAACTGGTGTCAGCAAAAACATTCAGATATTTATAAAAAAAAGCAATGAGCATGTGGAGTACACAGTTAACAATCAATGGCGAGACACTTGGACAGGTTAGCATTAGAAGAGGCATTTTCCAAGGGGACTCACTATCCCCTCTGTTGTTTGTAATCGCCATGACCCCACTTTCACAAATACTAAACAAAACAGGCCTCAGATACCAAACATCAAAAACATCAAGTCAAATCAACCATCTGCTCTACATGGGCGATTTGAAGTTGTATGGAAAGTCCCAGTCAGAAATTGAATCACTGCTAAACACTGTCCGTATATTCAGTAGCGATATAGCAATGTAGTTTGGACTAGACAAGTGTGCTGCATTAATAATGAACAGAGGAGAATAACAGAAGGCATAGAACTGCCCAATGGAAGCAAGATCACGAACCTGGAAGAGAAAGAACATTACAAATACTTGGGCATTCTCCAGGCTGATAACATCGCACACACTGAAGTTAAAAGAATAATAGGAAGTGAATACATCAGGAAAGTTAGAAAAATCCTAAAGTCCAAACTCAATGGCGGGAACACCATACACGCCATAAACACCTGGGCTATACCTGTTATCAGATACACTGCAGGAATAATAGACTGGACCCAGGCAGAGCTAGAGATGCTAGATCATAAGACCAGGAAAATCATGACCATCAATCATGCTCTGCACCCCCGCAGTGATGTCGATAGGCTATACCTCCCTCGCAGCTCAGGTGGAAGAGGAATGCTGCAAGTCCATCAAACAGTAGAGGAGGAGAAAAGAGGCCTTGAAGAATATATCAAGGACAGTGAAGAAGATGCACTTCAAATGGTCAATAATGCAAAACTATTCAACACCAATGAAAGAAAGCAGGCCTACAAGAAAGAACAAGTCAAGAACCGAGCAGAAAAATGGAAAAAGAAGTCACTGCATGGTCAATATTTGCACAATATAAGTGGAAAATCAGACATCACCAAGACCTGGCAAAGGCTTAAGAATGGCAACTTGAAGAAAGAAACAGAGGGTTTAATACTGGCTGCACAAGAACATGCACTAAGAACAAATGCAATAAGAGCAAAAGTCGAAAAGTCAACCACAAACAGCAAGTGCCGCCTTTGTAAAGAAGCAGATGAAACAGTGGACCACCTAATCAGCTGTTGTAAAAAGATCACACAGACTGACTACAAACAAAGGCATGACAAGGTAGCAGGGATGATACACTGGAACATCTGCAAAAAATACAAGCTACCTGTAGCCAAAAATTGGTGGGATCATAAAATTGAAAAAGTTGAAGAAAATGAAGATGTAAAAATATTATGGGACGTGTGACTACAAACAGACAAACATCTGCCACGCAATACAATGTATGTAGAACTGTAGTTGAGAAGAAAGAAAAACAAGTCAAAATAATCGACATAGCAATTCCAGGGGATAGCAGAATAGAAGAAAAAGAAATAGAAAAAATAACCAAATACAAAGATCTACAAATTGAAATTGAAAGGCTGTGGCAGAAGAAGACCCAAATAATCCCAGTGGTAATTGGCGCCCTGGGTGCAGTTCCAAAAGACCTTGAAGAACACCTCAACACCATAGGGGCCACAGAAATCACCTTCAGCCAATTACAAAAAGCAGCTTTACTGGGAACAGCCTATATTCTGCGACGATATCTATAAGAGCAATAACATTGACAATAAAATCTGGCATCCCAGGTCCTTGGGAAGGACTCGATGTCTGGATAAAACAAACCAGTCAATAACACCTGTCTGACTGTGTAAAATAATAATGATGATGATGATGATGGAGGGAAGTAAGATGTGGTGTTTCCCAGGGATTTGTACTGGGACCAGTGCTATTTGATCTTTTCATAAATGATCTAGAAGTTGGGGTATGCAGCAAAGTGGCCAGTTTTTCAGATGACACTAAATTGTTTAGTGTGGTGAATTCCACAACAGATTGTGGGAAGCTCCAAAAGCATCTTTCCAAATTGGGGGAGTGGTTGACAATGGCAAATGCAGTTCAGTGTAAGCAAGTGTAAAGTGATTCATATTGGGGCAAAAAAACTGAAGTTCACATAAACACAGATGGAGTCTGAGCTGTCCAGGACCCACTAGGAGAGAGATCTTGTTGTTGCAGTGGACAGCTCATTGAAAGTGTCAACTCAGTGTATGGCAGCTGTGAAAAGGGCAAATTCCATGTTAAGGATCATCAGCAAGGAAGTTGAAAATAAAAATGTTAATATTGTAATGCCTTTATACAAATCTATGGTGCGGTCATACATGTGTAGTACTGCATATAATTCTGGTCAATTTCTTAAGATGGACATTGCAGAACTGGAAAAATTGCAGAAGAGGGCAACCAAGCTGATCAGAGGCCTAGAGCAGCTTCCTTACAAGGCAAGGCTGCAACACCTGGGGCTTTTTCGTTTAGAAAAAAAGACTGAGGGGAGACATGACAGAAGTCTATGAAATCATGCATGGTGTGGAGAAAGTTGATAGAGTTAAATTTTTCTCCCTCTCCCATAACACTAGAACCAGGGGTCATCCCATGAAACTGTTTGCCAAGAAATTTAGAATCAACAAAAAGAAGTACCTTTTCACACAACGTATAATCAGCCTATGGAATTCTCTACTACAAGATGTGTGGTGATAGCTAACAGAATGGATGGCTTTAAGAGGGGTTTAGATAAATTCATAGAGGACGAATCTATCAATGGCTACTAGTCTGTGCGCTATAGGCCACCTCCAGCCTTAGAGGCAAGATGCCTCTAAATATCATTTGCAAAGGAGCCACAAGAGGGAGCATGTCCTCACCTGTGGGCTTCTCAGAAGCATCTGGTGGGCCACTGTGTGAAACAGGATGCTGGACTAGATAAGCCTTGGGCCAAATCCAGCAAGATTGTTCTTATGGTTACCCCCATTCAGGATTAAACTGTTTCTGGACACATTTGTTTGGGGAGGGGATTGACCTTCCAGCTGATATGGCTGATGTTGTGGAATGGTGCATGGCAGGTGAAAAACCAAACTACAGTTCCTAGGCACATAGCACAACTATCTCTCATGTTCTAACATTATGAACTAGGAATAATTCTCTGAAAACAAAGGAGCTTTTTGCAAATTCTCAAAGACAGAAAAGAAATCTCATAAATATTGATTGCATTCTGAATTGTGCCAAGGGAAGTTTTCAATCACTAACATGAAGATGCTTTTATTTTCTTATATCTTTCTGTGCATGAGTCTGTTATTTTCTTATATCTTTCTATGACAGCTTTTGCATCTAGTGTCTCAGGGAGAGAAAATTCCCACAAGCCTCACCCAAATGCATTCAAGAGTAGCCAGTGCAGATATTATTTCTATGTTTTATAACAGTAAATGGAATGATGCTTAATAAGCCAAATAGAACATGGAGGATGGAGTGCATATTCTGTGATTCTGTTCCACATTATGCAAGCAGAGAAATATTTACTTATCACAGAATTCAGCATCTGAGCAGCTTTCATTTTAAAAGCAGCCTTGTAACACTTAAGACAGAAAAAGTAGGTTTGCAGTTCTGCAAGTGAAATCTCAGAAAGTAGAGGGAATAGAATGAGAATATTTTTCAGTACTCAAAAAGTGTTTTGCAAAGCTCTTCCTTCCTCCTCATGATTGGCAGAAGCACACACAAGATTTAAAATGTGGAAATTTGCATAGTATAGATAATTTGTGCAACTTACAGAATTTTTTAATTCTGAATTTTCATTTCATTTTTTAAAAACCCAGGTAATATACAGACCTGGATATATGCTTTGTAATTAACCAACTCAAACTGAAATCATACTGTGTGTGAAATACAGTACAGATAGACGTCAGGAAAAACTAAACCCAAATGATATATTAAAATGACCTCTGAGATGCTTTTTACAACCCACATGCTCTTGAAATCATGTGCATGTTGCCAATTCTAACACAAATAAAAGCTTTTAATTCACACCAGGTCTTACACTCAAGGATACTAATGGTGATAAATGACTTTAAAACATAATAAACCCAGTAATTGGCTAGATGGTAGTCATTTTCTATACTGGTAATTCAGAAATAACTGCTGCCCCAAAAAATCACTATTTCCTGTGTGAACAACTAATAATAAAGCACATAAGTCCCACCTAGTCCTAAAGATATTTTCTGGCTAATGTGCAAGGAGAGAAATATACAGAGAAAAAATAATCTAATCTCTAATTCATCCATATTTTTCAACAGTGTGGCACAAGGACCCATCAGTAGAATGACATTTGCTACAATGGGCAAAAACTTCCACCCTCAACTCAATTCCAGAAGTAGAAGTATGCTTTTTTTTTTTCTCTAAGTGGCTTAACACATCACTTGATTGTCAGGTTTGATTCTGAAGCTGGAGTCCCAGGAATGCTCATGAGACAACTTCTGGTCACACTACAGCAATACTAGCACTGGACATGTTGTGCGAACCTATCAGTGTCTGCTTGTTCCACCTGACTTGTGTTCTGGACCTAACATCTATAAAACCAAGGACCTATGTCAGTTACAGATGTCAGGTCAGGAGCTACAAGTCAGGTGGAACCAGCCAACATTGCTGGATTTGCACGACACATCCAATGTTGGCATCTCCCTTGCCAACTGCAGGTTGGGCTCATCCATGTTCCCAGGCTCCAGCTTCAGCAGTTAACCTTACATTCAAAGTGACATGTGAAGCCACCCATAATGAATGGAAGTTGAACAGAATGGAGCCCAGAATGGGTCCATTTATTTTCCAACCAATGTGCTGGGATCTGAATGGGGATCTTCTTTAGCAAACTATTTATACCTATTGATTTTCAGGTTTTTTAAAAGAACAAACAAACCCCAATGAGTACTTAAATGTATAAGTAATTTCCACTGTTGCCTGTGTCAGTAGTAGTGAGTGTTCTTCCACTGAACAGGTGCATCTTAATGACAGCCATTTTTTCCCCCAAATCAGTGTCTGCCCTGGGATGTAGCCTTGTCCAGAAAAGTGTGTGGCCACAGATAACTGGACAAAGAGGCACCTTTGAAAATGGTGGCTCTCTTAATTTTAGCAGAAGGATAATAACTGTTGCTGTTAAGCACACTGCAGCATCTCTGCACTGGCTGCTGCTGGTATTTCTTTCTTTTCGGGGGGAGGGTTAGATTGTAAATGCCTTCAGGACTTGTGATCATTTTATCACATCTGTTGCTATATGATGTTTTGAGATGCATCATATTTCCTATATGAGGCTTTGAGACGTTTTTGTTGAAAATGAATGAATAAATAAATAATTTCCAGCCACTGAGCTCCAGTTTATATTTTTATATAGGTACATAATTACTTGTACCTATATAAAATATTCAAAAACAAAACAAAGTTAATGGCCAAATGAATTGAGATGATCCCAGACAAATGAAGAAAGGCCCAAATTGACCTTCGAATGAACAAAACAGGAGCACCAAAAACAAGCAGAGCTCCCCAAACAAAATACAACCGCTCGTTGCCTGAAGGGGCAGCGTGACCTGTTTGCTCCAGCCCCCTTTACAAGGCTGTTGGGAGCTTTTTGGCTCCCTGGTTGGGAAGGGGGCAGGTCTTTTGCCATGAAGCTGATGTCAGCATCTTCCTTCCTCAGACCATTCTCAGCAGGCAAGTAGGACAGACATGGATGGCCTAGCTCTGCTTAGAGTTGGTGGGCAAAGCTTTTTCTAGAAGCAGTGTTGGTGGCAAGTGGCCCCCGGGCGCGGCAGTAAAAGTGGTCAGGGGGCTTTGTTTTGCCAGCAAGCAGCGATGACAGGGCAACTCCGGCTTTGGGCCTCCCCAGGAATGGTGAGAGCATGAGGGCAGCTGAGGCTATCCTCCTGTTATGGAGGCTTAGGAGTCTGTGGGCCATGTGAACATGGGGGACAGTGTTAGGCCTCATAGCTTTTCATCGCCTGCTTTTTGGTTGCTTGGGGGCTGCTTGGGGGCACTTTTAGGCTGTGTCTGAAGGAAGGTTGTTTTAGAGAAAGCTTGAATCCTCCCTTGAAGAGCTTGAATAGGGCAGTAGTTGGGGCCTGGCGTACAGGGCTATTGAGTTCAGTCAACAAGGACATGACGCTAAAGAAAGCAAAGGGGGAAAGTGGGGGGCAGGCCTCCCAGGAGGCCTGCTCCTCCATCTTTTTCTTCATCTGATGATGACAATGACAGGGCCCTCACAGCTCACTTAGAGAAAGAAAGGTGCACGCCTCCAGATGAAAAAGAAAAGGGGGCATTCAGGTGTTCCCGCTGGGCCTAAAAAATGTTTAGGGGAACTAAAAAAGCAAATCTTATGCAAGCATTATCTGATAGATGGACAGCCTTGAAGGTAGATAAGCCTGGACCAACACCTGCGGACACACAGGTCCACACCTGTGGACCTGATCCAGGAAAAAAACAGAGCCACGCCCAAACCTGACACATCTGGAAGGGATGGCAGAAAGACTGGGGATTCTGCTATGAGTGTTTCTGCTCAGGGATTTTGGCCTTGGAGCATGCATCCATATGGAGTCCTCCCAGGTCACTTTGGATGGTATCCTGGCACATTTGGGCAGCTGGCTCCCTATGGCACATGCAACCAAGTGTGACAAGGATTGAATCTGTCTGGTGTAGCTGGATGGCATTTGGCTGCAGCTGCTGACCTGGCCGTGCCAGTACCCTCTCAAGAGCATTACCCACTTGGTGATACTTCCCTGCCTTTGGGGGATCAACTCATGCCTGCGATGAAAGAGCACATTTGGAGAGGTGAATTTGTTGAAGTGTTCCAGGTTCTTTTTCAGGAACTGGAACCTGTACCTAAGGAAAGGGAGCAGAACCGAGATCAGAAAAAAACAAAGAGAAAACCCATTGAGCATAATTGGGCCAATTGGCTTTCAGCCTTCACAGTCTGTGTGGGAGTTGTGCTGCATGTGCAATACACCAAGGGCCCTGTGCTTGTTAAATATATCCATAGGGGGCACATGGACTTCTAAAGCAACACTTGGGAATGCTATGACCACTCATTATGCATGTGTGCAGTTTTAGACCCAACAATTCCTTGGAATTGGAACAAACAACATCAGGAGTTGTAGCTGCAGATAATGACCCCATTCAGGCTTATGCAGGGCAACCAATCTGACAGTAGTCACATAATTTCAAAGGCTTCTGCAGTGCCTGCTACTTCACAGTCAGCTGCACAGCGTGTTCAGAGCCCCCTGCTATGCTGGGAATTCAATAGCAGTGGTATTCAGTAGCAATTCAAAAGCTCCCACTCACCTTGTAGGTTCTGAGTGTGATTTCTGTGGAGTGTGATTTCTGTGGAGTGGAGTGGCACGGGGAATATCTGTCCATGTACCAGAGGGTTTAAAGGTGGTTTCAGTCCACAGAAAGCAAGAGAGGGGGTGGGGTGCCACAAGATGGTGGCAATGGAAAGGAGGCCCAGCCCATTGAAGCTCCACATGCTGGCCCATTGGTTGCGTGATTACCCACAAAGGGAGCAGGTGGAGTATTTGCTTGCAGGTTTTAGTTTTGGTTTTAAAATCCTGTGCGCTTTCCCAAGGGAGCATAGCTCGGCCCCAAATTTAAAGTCAGTACAGGGTATGGGCCACTTTAAGTGGCACAGCAGAGAAATGCTTGACTAACAAGCAGAAAGTTGCTGGTTCAAATCCCCGCTGGTATGTTTCCCAGACATTGGGAAACACCTATATAGCAGAGATATAGGAAGATGCTGAAAGGCATCATCTCATACTGCACAGGAGGAGGCAATGGTAAACATCTCCTGTATTCTACCAAAGAAAACCACAGGGCTCTGTGGGTGCCAAGAGACAAAATAAATTCAACAGCACACTTTACCTTTACAGGGTATGGAGGTGGTAGTTCCACGGAAAATTCAGAATGAAGTGACACTGGGGAGGGTTCTAGGCCCATTTGATTCCCTCCCCCTGCCCACACTTTGGATCTCCCTTTTGGGGGTTGTGCTTAAGAAGCCACCTGAGGAATACCACTTAATACACCATCTGTCTTTCCCCCAAGGGGCTTCAATGAACGACAGGATTCCGGCCAAGCTTCGCTCAGTGCGGTACACCTCATTCGACAAAGTGGTTCAAATGCTCTATTCCTGTGGGCAAGGGACTTTGTTAGCCATATGCGATATTGAATCTGCATTTCATTTCCTTCCAGTGCATTTTGAGGGTTTTGACCTCATGGGATTTGAGTTCCAGGGGCAGTATTACATCAACCGTGTGCTGCCTATGCGGTGCTCGGTGTCCAGCGCTGCATTTCAGTTGTTTAGTTCCATGTGGGAATGGGCAGTTCAGCATAGGGTAGGTCTTGAATCTTCCACCCATTTTTGATGACTTCATTTTTGCAGGCATGGGGCGGGGCAGCGGCAATCAATGTGCATATTTGTTGGAATCATTAGTTGGATTGTGTTTAGAGTTAGGTGTTCCCTTGGCCCAGGGCAAGACAGAGGATCCCGCCTCAAGGCTTTGATTCCTGGGCATTGAACAAGACATGCAAGTGGGGTGGTCTTGATTCCCTGATGAGAAGCTAGCTGTTTTTAGGGTTTTGCTGGCAGAGTGTGCTCAGGAGCAGAAGGTCACCCTCAGGCAGTTGCAAAAATTGATAGGAGGACATCTCAATTCCGCCTGTAGGGTTGTGGCCCCCAGCCTGACCTTTTTGAGATGCTTCTGTCATGCCATGAAGGGGATACGGGAGCCCCATTTTCACATACAGGTCACAGTGCCCCCCATGAGGGTGGACCTTAAGCTTCAGGCCTCCTTTATTGACTCTTACAATGGGGTGTCTTTTTGGCAGAGCACCCAGATGTTAGAAGCGGACTTGCAGGTACAATCAGATGCAACTGGTGGCCTGGGCTTTGGAGTCCACTTCAGGGGTTAGTGGTGTGTTGAAAGGTGTCTTGACGATTGGAAAATGAAAGGAATCACCAGGGACCTGACCTGCCAGGAATTTTTACCTATCATGGTTGCAGTCCATATTTGAACCAACCAAATTTGTACAGGGACTCTACTGTCAGGTTCTGGTGTGACAATCAGGCCACAATTCTCATTATCAACTGCCAAAACTCTAAGTCCCCAAGAGTCATGGGCTTAGTCTGAGCCTTTGTGCTCACTTGCTTGAGAAACAACATCCTGTTCATTGCATGCCATGTTCCTGGAACTCAGAATGTCATGGTGGATGCCCTGTCTCATTTTCAGGTGCACTGTTTTTGCCAGCTAGCACCAGGAGCAGCGCTTTGGCCCAATCCGATGCCCAAGTGGCTCTGGAGCTTTGGCACCTAGAAGTGCACAGAGCTATTCATGCCTCTTTAGCCCCAAGCATATGGGCTGCCTACAATAGAAAGTACAGGGCTTTCCAGGACTTGAGAGATCAGGTAGGATTCAACTAACAATGGCCCACACCTCCAGAACATCTTATGCAGTACCTAGTGCCATTGCAGTCATGGGGTTTAACCCCTGGAGCCTTGGCAGACCATCTGGCGGTATTTGCCTTTTTTGCAAAATCACAAGGGCTTCAGGATCACACAGGGTATTTTAGGATCTGGCACATCCTGGAAGGGTGGGTGTGAGAGGTGCAAGCTAGGCCGGATGAGCATAGGGCTCTTATCCCTGAAGCACTCCAGAGTGCTATTGGGCATTTTAGTACCATTTGCATGTCTCCTTATGAGGCAGCGCTCTTCCAGGCAGCCACAGTAGTTACCTTTTTTGGAGCATTAAGGGCAAGTGATTTGTTCCCTAGGTGCAGTGGGGGCGGTCTCTCCAGAGTCCTAAGGTGGAGGGACTTGGTTTTTCCATCTGGGTCAGTAAAGTTATATATACGATTTTCTATGATTTTCTATGGAGGGTCGGAGGCATCTGATCATTTTGAACAGGGCTGGCAGCCCTGTTTTGTGCCCCGAAGGGGCCTTGGAGCAATATGTGGCCCTGCAAGGATGCCTGTTTATTCGTGAGGATGGACGGCCAGTCTCACAATTTCAGTTTGGGGCAGTTGTGCGTAAAGCCTTGTCAGTTGCTGGGGTGTCTATCATTGCACTCTTTTTGTATAGTTGTGGCCTTTACAGATTCCCATTTGGGTTACCCTGATTTGGCCATTCAGCAGCTTGATTGATGGTGTTCAAGTGTCTACCAGCGCTATGTGCAATAGAGTCTGAGTGTAGTCACTAGTGTTATTCTTCTCCCTGCAGGACCAGTGCTACTAATGGAGCGAGCTAGGGTCATCATCCTTGGGCATTTGATTGTGTGCTGAGCCCACAAGAAGGCATGTGGGACCAAACCTGGAACAGAACTGGGACTTGAGGAGTGGGCATCGATCTTATGGACTGGTCGGCAGAGTATGTTATTTGCCCAGTTTTTCCCCATCCTGCAGAAGTTCTTGGAGATTAATCCACTTCCTGACATTCTTTTGGTTCACTTGGAGGAGAATGGCTTAGATTAGGCAGTCAGGGATATCCCTTATTCTCCAGACATTGTATTGGGCAGACATCAGTTTGGTCCTCCACTGTGGCTCCCAGGCTTGATTGTGATATGGTCCAACTGCTTCGGACCATAAGCCAGTCAACCGGGAAAGATAACAGAACAAGGAAAAAAGTCAATGTGGACTTAACCCATGTTGTGCATGCCATATGGGTTGGAGGACTGGTGCACCCCAATCTTGTTTTTTTCTTCTGCTCAATTGTATAGAGGTGATGGGGTCATGCAGAAGGGATTGGCTGCAGTCTTGTGTGGTTGGTGGTTGGTGTTAAGCTAGGCTAACTCCTGCTGTGGCAGGTACAGTGTGGTGGGGAGTAACCTCTTGGTTTTGGTGAGCACCTTCAGATAGGCATTTGGCCAAATAGCTAACAGATCAACTCTGAACTGACCCACTCTACTCTGTCAGGTGACTTTCCCCCGAAAGGCTTGGCAGCTTTTGGTGGTGGTAGGGTGTTGCTAAGGGCAGAGACCTGACCTTAGGTCAGCTAAGACTGGCAGGTTCTGTTTTAAAGCAATGAGGATGCCTGGAGGCAAGGTGTGTCACTTGTGGCAATTAGGTAAGGCTGGTACTGATGCGGCACTCCTTTAGCTTCCACACTGTTGGGTTAGAGAGCCAATTCCAGTTTCCGTTTCAGTTGCATTTGAATTTAATTAATAAACTGTGGCCCTTTTCACCATACACTTGTGTCTCATGTCTTCTTGGGATGTGGGTGCAAATTAGTCTTTAGGACTCAGGTAATGCAAGTTGCAGTCAAGAAATAAGCCGCAGACTGGCACTTGGTAGGGTTGCAATGAAGACCTAGGAAAGGACATTTAGATGCCATGACGTGTCTATACCTACAAAGATTAGAATCGTTTAGACAATGCTTTTTCCCGTGACACTCTATGGATGTGAAAGCTGGACTTTGAAGAAGCAAGATAGAAAAAGCATTGACACTTTTGAACTTTGGTGCTGGAGAAGACTTTTGAGGATACAAAAGGACAGCCAGGAAAACAAACAAATGGATCACAGAACAAATCAATCCAGAATTTGCACTTGAGGCACAAATGACCAGGCTCAAACTATCATACTTTGAACACATTATGCGAAGATCCAGATCCCTTGAGAAGTCCATAATGCTGGGAAAAGTTGAAGGAAAGAGAAGAAGAGAAAGACCAGCAGCAAGGTGGATGGACTTGTTTACAACAGCAATGAATGCACCTCTGAGAGACCTTAAAGGCCAAGTTGAAGACAGATCATCCTGGAGAGAATCTATCCATATGGTCGCTAGGAGTCGACACTGACTTGACAGCACTTAATCAATCAATCAATGCAAGTTGCAGATTTAAATGGAAAATAACTTGTATTTCCGAGCCTATCCTGAAATTTGGACCCTGTTATATTTACAGTGCTATTGTCAGAAGCTTGGTGGGGTTCAAATGCTTGCCCAGCTAGCCAAAAATCTCTGACTCCTGCCCACCATCCCCTTCTCTTCCCCTCATTTTAAGCTCTATTTGAGCTCCCCTTAGTGTGTGTGTGTGTGTGTGTGTGTGTGTGTGTGTGTGTGTGTGTGTGTTCATGAGTCCATCTTTATAAGCCCTGCCTCCACAGACTCAAATTTTGGTGCTGTCTCTAATGCTTACACTAAAGGAGTATACATGTGTTTTAGGAGCAAAGGAAGAGATACAGAAAGTGAGAATTCTCAGCCTCTCCAGAAGGTGAATCAAAGGAGCATGATAATGATACTCCTGGGGATGGAAATGACCCAGAATGATGTGTGGAGACAATAATAAGCTGTACGGGGTGTGAATAAAACAGTGTGAATATAAGAGAATTCATGTTTTACAAAACCTTTCTTCCTACAGAAGAAATCTTTGCACATTAATGGACCTATGCTAACACACACACACACACACACACACACACACACACACACACACACACGATGCTGAAGGAAATAATTAATATGATGCTTTCCCAGCATAAGTGGGCTAGTTTTACACAGGCTGCAGAACATTACATGATATGGGGTGCAGGAATGAGACTCTAGCTTATGTACTCCTGTTCACCACATATAAAATGTATTAGTTATTGGGGATCTACAAATAAAGGAGCAATTTTGTACACTGCCTAGAGATGTACATATCAGGCAGTATAGATAGATAGATAGATAGATAGATAGATAGATAGATAGATTATGCCATCAATTTACAAGCCATACAACATGTTTGCTTTGGTTTGCCTTTTGGTGAGTATGTATGTGGATTCTTCCCCTGCACAGTTTTGTATTATGTGATCTGATTTGTTTTGTAGGAAAACAGCAGGAATTATTTCTTTAACTTCTGTTTGGTGAGGTTTCCCACATGAGTTTTTTTTTTAAAACTAATTAAGTTCAGACCATTTTAATGAGCAGTTGGGCACAATTCCTATGAGGTCTTCAGAATATGGTGGTGGTGGGATTACAACTAGCTAGAGCACAAGAGAAATTTCTTTCAAAAAAATTCAGAAGGGTCTCTCCTATCCCTAAAATACTGAGCTATTATCAAAAGTTTGTTTCTACTAGGGATGTGCAAAAGGTTTTGACTCAAAATGGGTCATTTTTAGTGTCTCAAGCTCGAAAAGACCACCCTTTAAATCAGGCCTGCTTAACTTAGGCCCCCCAGCTGTTTTTGGACTTCTACTCCCATAATCTCCAGCCACAGTGGACAATAGCCAGGGATTGTTTGAGTTGTAGGCCAACATCTGCAGGAGGGCTGAAGTTAAGCAGCCCTGCTTTAAATAAAGGGCCTATTTTGAGCTCAGAACAAAAGGTTTCTATTTGAAACATTTTGGCATTTCAATCACCATCTTGGAGGCCTGTTTTCCCTTGCTAGTTGGTTTTCTGGCACTGGCTTCCAATTGGCTTGCGATCCTATGGGGTTTGGGGGGAAAGTTACAAATTTGTTTAAAATTGCTTGCTTGCCCATTTCTTTTGAGGATTAGGTGGTAGGTAGTACAATGATGAATATTTATATACCTCTTTTCAACAAATGTTTTCAAAGCAGTTTACTAGATATAAATAAATAAAATGGTTCCCTGTCTCTAAAGGGCTCCCAATCTAAAAAAGAAACATAAGACAGCCACCAGCAACAGCCACTGGAGGGATGCTGTGCTGGGGTTGGAGAGGGCCAGTTGCTCCCCCCTGCTAAATAAAGAGAACCACCACTTTTAAAAGGTGCCTCTGCTCAGTTAGCAGGTAGTACCCATCATGCCCTACCATCCAACCCACTTTTGTGTACCTAGTAGGGATGTGCAAAAAATTTCGGGCACAGAACGATCTGTGCCCGAAACGAGCAATTTCGGGTGATTCGGGGCCGAACCAAATCACCCCTGATGTCCCCCGATATTTTTCGGGTCTGAGCCAAATCACCCGAATTTCGGGCCTGAAAAATTTGGATGATTCGGTTCACAGTTGATTTTTGGGGATTTTTTGAAGTTTTAGTGACTTTGGGGCAGTTTGGGGGCATAGCATGGGATCTGGGCAAAAGGAGTGGGGTGGGGTGGTAGTGCCTAATGGGTGCAGGCGACCACCCCAATTTCAGGGGGATCGGGCAAAGGGCTGATTTTTGGGAAATTTCTGAAGTTTTCATGTCTTTGGGGCAGATTGGGGCAGAAAGTGGGGCCTGGGGCAGAATAGTTAGGGTGGGGTGGTAGTGCCTAATGGGTGGAGGCTACCACCCCAATTTCAGGGGGATTGGACAAAGGGCTGATTTTTTGAGAATTTTTGAAGTTTTAGTGACTTTGGGGCAGTTTGGGGGCAGAAAGTGGATCTGCCACAAAAGAGTGGGGTGGGGTGGTAGTGCCTAATGGGTGGAGGCTACCACACCAATTTCAGCAGGATTGGGCAGAGGGATGATTTTTTGGGAATATTTGAAGTTTTGGTGTCTTGGGGGCAGATTGGGGGCAGAAAGTGGATCTGCCCCAAAGGAGTGGGGTGGGCTGGTAGATAGTGCCTAATGGGTGGAGGCTACCACCCGTCCCCAATTTCAGAGTGATTGGGCAGAGGGGTGAATTTTGGTGAATTTCTGAGGTTTGTCTTCATAAGGTGAAGTGTGCTAAATTGATTACTTCCTCATATTCATAGTAATTGAGAGTGTGAAAAAGTGAAAGTGGGGTCATGAGAGTTGTTTAATTGAAAAAAATCTCATTTGCTATGATAGAATGAGAATTCACACCTAAACTTCTGAACTCCTAAACTCCATTTTCCCTGAAAGTGACACAAACCAATATTCAGTAGCCTTCTTCAGGCATGATCAAACTGTGACTACCATACACAGGAAAAGGAGCATATGTTTGAGCATATGTACTCACGGAAAAGTGCGGCTGGGGCTACTGAGTGTATTGGTGGGGTGGAGCTTGCCATTGAGCTCTAGCTGCCTTTGTTATCCCTTTAGTTCTATAAAACCTGAAGAGGACTAACTGTTTAAGAGAATGCAGACAACACTGCTGCCAGATCAGTGTATTCCAGTATTTTCCATCTTGTCCCCCAATCTTTCTTAAGTCCTAGTTTGTGACTGGTTTTTTTAAAAAAAAATAGTCTAGTGCAGTTGTGGCTGCACTATACAATTGTAGCTGGGAATGATGGGAGTTCTAGTTCAGCAACATCTGGAGGCCCCCAGGTTGGGAACCACTGGTCTAGTGTGATCTGGCATAGGAGGATTAATTCATTAAGCGACCTGGTTTGTGAAAAGCTGCCTTACTACATTGCTTGCCCTGCATTTCCTCATTACATTTACCATTACCACACAGTGGCCTCATTCGCATGTAACAAGGAACTGGAGGGACCTGAGGCGTACTTACCATTACATCCAAACCCAGCCAACTCTGGTCCCATCTGTAGCACAACACAAGATCACACTGACGAGACTCCAATTTGAACCCTTGGTTCGTAGTGGGTTTTGCTGCTCCAAACTGAGGGTTCAGGACGCAGTTTTCCCTTTAGCATGGATTCCCAGATGTTGTTGACTACAACTCTCGTAATCCCCAAGCAAAAGCCATTGCAGCTGGGGATTCTGGGAGTTGTAGTCAAGAATGTCTGGGAATCCCTGTTAGAAGGAACACTTCCAGGGAACCTCCTTTCCATCCAAATGCAGCAATGTAGGCTACATTTGGCTGGACCAGAGTTGAGAGAGGAAGCTTCTCCCTCTCTCCCTCCCTGATTGGATGTGCAGGCTGTCCTTTAATCAAGAAGGAAGCCCACACAGCCAGCTCCCCCGCCTCTCACTGACTGCAGAGAGGATACTCTCCTGTAAGTCAGAATGCAGACAGGAGAGTGGGGGGAGGGGAGTGGAACTGAGAGTCCATTGGGCCCACAGTTCCACATTACATGTGAAAGCAGGCAGTCTCTCTCCTATAGCCAGAGTCCTGTTTTTCAACTACCTACCTAACTAATTACACTGAATATTTGTACTAAAGTGTGAGTGCACCAAGAAAATGTATCAGAGGTTGGTTTTGCAATAAATCACACAATTGTGCTTTAGAATATGATTTAAATAACAAATGGGCAAAAGGTGGGATTGTTCTGGCAGCAAAGAGAAAATGATTAAGGTTCAATTTACAATTCCAATGACTGGGAAGTAAGAGGGAACAAATAATTAAAGGACCAAGTTCAGAAATGTGCTAGCTGGAGGAAGCTGAAGCCACTTTGGACCACAACAAATGACACCATTGCTTATTGAAGGCTGTAATTATAGGCATATTGGATTACAACCAGACTAAATAACTAGACAGAAGTCCAATTAAAATTAAGTATCCTTTAGAGTAACTCATGGGTAGGAATTGACTGGAGTAAGACAACTTAGTCTGGATGTCAGCCACTTTCTAAGACTGAATGGGACTTACTTCTGAGCAAACATATGATCATGCCCATGGGACAGACACTGTGGAATAAGTGTCGTATGGAACCACAGTTTTAATTCTGCTGGTAACTACTTGTCAAAGTTCAGTGCTTTCGTAGTACTAAATGTTCCAATGTGGAAAAGATCATAGTCAGCTGAAGCAAGATTTTTTTTATATTGATATGCAAGAGTATCATGAAGAGTATCCTATAGATTTTGACACTTGGACTTGATTTTCAAAAGAAGGGAGGACCTGCAGAAACTGCTTTAAAAGCTGTTGTGTTTGTTTTGTCAGGAGTTAGCCAATGGGATGAAGACATCATGCTAATAATAATAATAATAATAGATAATAGGAATAATAGACTGGACCCAGGCTGAGCTAGAGACGCAGGATCGTAAGACCAGGAAAATCATGACCATCAATCATGCTCTGCTCCCCCACAGTGATGTAGATAGGCTATACCTCCTTCGCAGCTCAGGTGGAAGAGGAATACTGCAAGTCCATCAAACAGCAGAGGAGGAGAAAAGAGGCCTTGAAGAATATATCAAGGACAGTGAAGAAGATGCACTTCAAATGGTCAATAATGCTAAACTATTCAACACCAATGAAAGAAAGCAGGCCTACAAGAAAGAACAAGTCAAGAACCGAGCAGAAAAATGGAGAAATAAGCCACTGCATGGTCAATATTTGCACAATATGTGGAAAATCAGACATCACCAAGACCTGGCAATGGCTTAAGAATGACAACTTGAGGAAAGAAACAGAGGGTTTAATACTGGCAGCACAAGAACAGGCACTAAGAACAAATGCAATAAGAGCAAAAGTCGAAAAGTCAACAACAAACAGCAAGTGCCGCCTTTGTAAAGAAGCAGATGAAACCGTGGACCACCTAATCAGCTGTTGTAAAAAGATCGCACAGACTGACTACAAACAAAGGCATGACAAGGTAGCAGGGATGATACACTGGAACATCTGGGAAAAATACAGGTTACCTGTACCCAAACATTGGTGGGACCATAAAATTGAAAAAGTGGTAGAAAATGAAGATGTAAAAATATTATGGGACTTCCGACTACAAACAGACAAACATCTGCCAAACGATACACAGATATAACTGTAGTCGAGAAGAAAGAAAAACAAGTCAAAATAATCGACATAGCAATACCAGGGGATAGCAGAATAGAAGAAAAAGAAATAGAAAAAATCACCAAATACAAAGATCTACAAATTGAAATTGAAAGGCTGTGGCAGAAAAAGACCCAAATAATCCCAGTGGTCATTGGCGCCCTGGGTGCAGTTCCAAAAGACCTTGAAGAGCACCTCAACACCATCGGGGCCACAGAAATCACCATCAGCCAATTACAAAAAGCAGCTTTACTGGGAACAGCCTATATTCTGCGACGATATCTATAACAACTGACAATAAAATTCAGCCATCCTAGGTCCTTGGGAAGGACTCGATGTCTGGATAAAACAAATCAGTCAATAACACCTGTCTGACTGTGTAAACAAGAAATAATAACAACCCACATGTTAAATATACAGCACATACTAATGAAACCTAATGCAAATCTCAGCTCTTCCTTAGAGTGCTCAGTATATCTTCCTTGTTTAGAATAAATGTTATTAAATATTCTGTGCACCATTCACATACTTCTCAGCCTACTGCTGCAGCATATGCTGCCAATAACACCAGTACTCATTACAATGTAACACATAATTGCCTATTCCCCTCCCCCCCAAGTCCTCTGTTAACTATTTTCTTGAAAGAGCTCAGCACTCCTACAAAGTGTTAAATGTAATGAAGGAAACAGAGGAACCCACAGACAAAAGTAATGAACCAAATTTATATAAAAATAAATACTGGTGTAAATAAAAACTTTGGACTGCTATCACTGAGAGGCATTTTAGCTGTGTAGAAGATGCTGCCCTAAACAAAATCCATTTTCATTCATCTTTGCCTACCTCACAGGGACTGTGGTAATCACCTTCTGTACTGTGACAGATAGTGGCTTGTCCAAGGACACTCAGTTAATATAGGGCTGCACTGAAATTTGAATCTTCTAGAATGACGTTCCATTTTGTTCATTGCATTGTTGAATTGGCTTTGTAACAGGGGTGTTGGCACAATTGAATGAATGGGGACAAATATCACTCCCTGGATCCCTAATGGAAGGAGGCCCACCAGCTGGGTAGCAACTTGCTCTTTGCTCTTTCCCTTACAATTTGGAGGAGGCGGAGGAGGGTCTCATGTTCCCTTTTTGTCCCAGGGCCTATTTTTCAGTGGATGAAGAGGCTACAGTACTGCACTACATGATGCACATGTAAGCAACTTTTTAATTCCCTACTTTGTACAGATAAATGGCTAGAGAGATAGATAAATTTATATAAACCTAATGCAGATACATTGGATTCTGTCTATCCCTCTCAGCCATAGCACAAATGTGGAGGTATGTTTCTGATGGAGAATCTGACAGTGTTAAATTCTCAGAGCCATTTACATAGTCATTTGACAGAAAGGCTAGCCAATGCTGGCTTCCAGCCAATACTGTGCTTGTGCTGTGTAATATTCAGACAGTATTGGACTTGTCAAATGTATTTGTGACTGTGAGCTGAATTCATTCAGCCTAGATTTGGCTTTTGGCATTCCACCACAAAGTTATATTTAGATGCTCTAAAACCTAAACTCAGCCCGTGGTGGTGTATGCACAAAACTGCTCTGCATGAGCTGCCATGTACTAAGTCGGACTGTTGGTGTAGCTACAGCACTATTACATGACTAACAGCAGCCGTCCAGAATGTAAGACCTTTCCAGTCCTGAAACTGAACTGGCACTGAGCAGAAACCTAACTGAGGTGAGCAGAGTTTTCAGTGGTTGAAGAGGCTACAGTACTGCACTACGTGATGCACATGTAAGCAATATTAGTTTCAATGCGACTTATGCAAAAGTGAAAAATTGCATTCTTAGTGCCTTACACAGTTCTCTGTCTGTCACTGTTACCTGCTCCCCTGAACCTACCACTATGTAAATTAATGTTTATGCTACAGGGATGTGAATCCATTTCATTTAAGCTATAGGGTTGTGAATGAAGTCACAAGAGGTTCGTTCTGTTCATTTTTATTTATTCTTAAAAGAATGACTAGAATTCTGAATGAATAATGAATGGGTTATTCATTTGTAATCCATTCATTATTTATTTGAAATTCATTTGCTTGGAGGATTTAAATACACACTTTCTTAGAAAATGGCTGCTGGGACATAAAATCCCATCCCAGCACGTGACCCTTGGGAATTTCCCTGAAAGGGTGGATTTTTGCTCCCCCTGCAGAGTTTTCCAGGGCACAGAGTCTTGAAAATTCCCCTAACTTCTAATGAAGTTCCATAAGTCATAATGTGACAAATAATCAAAATGAATGGAATAACTAAGCTTCTTCCTCTTCCACTTCCGCTTCCTCACCACATACACCTATTATATCATTCCCTGCCTTGTTCCCATCTGTTGTTCAGATCCAATATTAATTTTTAAGGCCTAAATCTTGCAAGCACAAAAGATTTACGCACATTAATATCATATACACACACACACTTATCGTTGCCAAATTATCTCTCCTGCACAGTTGGTGTCAGTGACCCTTCACTTTATGGGACATTTAGCAAAGGGTAGGAAGAACGGTTAAATAAGTTCTGAAGGCATGTAAGGCTATGATAGTGCCATTAATTGAAAGAATTATTATGACAAACTCAGCTGTGATTCTTAAGGCAGGTAAAATGCAGATGATTTCAGTTGAAACCATGGTTAAACATCTCATATTTATAAAATGTATTCTAACAAGGGTTGAGTAAAGAATGTGAATTGTTACCATGTATCCTTTTCAAAGCTTCTTAAAACCTATACCCTTTCTATCCATATTTAAACAAATTAATCAGTTCTGTAGCTTAGATAACCATTTTGAAAAGTTAAAAAACAAAACAAAAACTCTGTTTGCTTTTTTAAAATTTAGAGATCTTAACCTTCTGAATATTTTTCCATTTTATTTGGTGCACTATGTCTGAGGGCAACTTTGGATGAAACTTCTATCAGATCCTCAATATTGTGTGATGGGGAGGAACATCAGCTAGGGATGGGCACAAAACAATTGGACACGGCACGCCAAATCATTATGGCTGGGTGGGGAGTGGTACCTTTAAGCATGAGTAAAGCAGGTCCTTACCTGCTCCTCTGCTGCCCCGCCACTTTTACAGGTGTGGTATTGTGCCACTCAGAAGTCCACGCACGGCCACAGGGTTGCACCCATAAGCCTGCTCGTGGCTACAGGACAAACATGGCCATTGTGCATGCACAGCAGCCATGTGTGTGGTCAGCAACACCATGCTGACCATACACATGGCCACCACGCATGCGTCTTGGCCATGTGTGTCCCACTGCTGTATGCAGGCTGGTGGGTGCAGTCCCACGGCGACACATAGACTTCTGAGCAGTGCAGTACCACACCTGGAAAAGCAGTGGGGTGGTGAAGGACCAGGTAAAAACGTGTTTTACGCATACTTAAAGGTACTGCTCCCTGCCCTGCCAAAACATCCATGCACATCCCTAAGATCAGTATGCATTTCTCCCTCAATTCAGTGCATCGTCCCACTACCACATAATCAGGCAGAGGAGCCGTTCATCAAAAATGCTCCTCAATGTGTGAATTAAATACTTCAGTCATACTGAGGGGGTGATATGGATGGAGTGCCTCTGATTAGAATTATGTGACAATGGGACATATGTGTGTCTTCCTCCATGTGATGCAGAGGAGATAGCAGATGTATCTTCCTAACCACCAACCCATAATCTACAGCCACTACAGGATCGTTGCATTTACAAGGAAACTATTCAAAACCCATATATATTGTTCCAGAAAGTAGATTAATGTTGTTGGCTGGTACACACTATTTTTGTATCTAACTTTGTACTGTCTTTCTTGCATTACTGAAAAAGTTATGTTTATCAAACTATAAAACTTGCAAGGAAACTTCTCATTATGTTTAGCAAGGTGGACATAGGAACAGTATATTCTAATGAGCAGAAAGACCAACTGTACTTGTTTGTCATATTTTTATCCTGCCTGATAAGTGCATCTCTAGGCAGAGTACAGCATTTAAAGCACAACAAATATAAATAAGAGTAAAACCAGTTAAGATTTCACAAAATAAAAAGTTAAAAACAATTTAATGAGATAAAAACAAATTAAACAGTTTAAAATTAATTTCAGTTTAAAGCCTGAGAAAACAAGTGTTTTTTAAGGGTCTTTCTAAAAGCAAATAGAGAAGGTGATGCTCTTATTTCAAAGCATGTTCCAAAGCCCTGGAACAGCCACAGAGAAGTCCTGGTCCCGAGTCGCCACCAAAAGAGCCAGTGATAACCATAACCAGACCTCTCCAGACAATTTTAATATGTGACAGGGTTCATGATAAAGAAGGCACTCTCTTAAGTACCCTGAACCCAAGCCATTGAGGGCTTTATAGGTAATAACAAGCATTTTGTATTTCACTCAGAAACTTATCAGTAGCCAGGGCAGTTTTAAAAAAAATGTTGTTATATGGTCTTTTGGGATTGTCCCAGAGACCAGTCTAGCTGCCAATACTAATGCCAATATGGCTAGACAATTCTGAACTAGATATACCAAGGTCTGACTCGATATATGGCAGCTTCCTATGTTACCATGTCTCCCCACCCCCACAGTTAGTACCTCCATCTTATTTGGATTCAACTTCAGTGTGTTATCCTTCATCCAGCCTATTACTACCTCCAGGCAGGCATTTGGGGAAGTTATGCTATTTCCTTGATGAAGTGAATACAGAGAAATAGATCTGGGTTTCATCAGCATATTGATAACACCTTGCACCATACCTCTTGATGATCTCTCCCAGCAGTTTCATGTAGATATTAAAGAGCATTGGAGACCATATAGAACCTTGCACAACTCCATATTTTAGTTCTTGTTTTGCAGTGTGTTGGGGAACCCCGCCAACAGGAGAGGGAGGGAGGTGGACAGAGAAAATCAGCCGGAGCAGGGAGTGTGTGGCGGCATTGCTTACTTCGATTGGTGGCAACACCACAGCCCCTGCTGACCGGCAGGAGTCTGGCTGACTGGGAGAGGGCTTCCCTGAGATGCTCCCTGACAGGGGGATGAGCTCACAAGAGCTCAGGGGCATCTTGAAAGACTTTGGGCTGTTTTCACTAAATATTGCAATGAGATTTCGGTCAGACCTGAGATCTCGTGTGAGTTGTCCCTGCTGCCAGGGGCTATATAAAAAGGAGCCAGCCAATGATGAGTGGCCGGCATGTCAGGGAGGGCTCCAGCCAAAGCAGAGTCCTGTGACTAGTGGCAGCTCAAGTCCAGAACTCCAGACAAAGGCCCTGTGAAGGAACAGGCCTTGGGGAGTACCAAGAAAAGGGCTAAGCAGACTCTCGAGGCCTGGCTAGAACCTGGCAGAGGGGCAAGGAAAGCCCTGAATGTGACCTGCCCATCCAAGGATCCCACAAAGAGCAGCAGTCTGAAAGCGACACATCTGGAACCTACCAAAGAGTCAGGAGTCCCCACCCACAGAACACTAGCCTGTTCAGATCAAAAGACTAAATTGAACATGTGACCAGCAGCTTGCATCAGTCCAGGAACCCCTTCAGATCAGCCCATAGTCATCATGGCTGCTATGAACTCCTGGGCTGCTCCCGAAAACCTGGTCCCAAAATGAACATTGAAGTCCCACACTAACAACAACCTGGGCACTCCATGACCAGATCCATCAGCTCAGTTAGGGACTCCACTGGGCAGCAGGGTGATGAGTACACCAGCAAAAGTCCCAAACTATCCTTGGTTCCTAGATTTAGATACACACATTCAATATAGGCCAATTCCCTGACAGGGATCCTAGTAAAGGAGATGGTATTCTTATGGACCACAGCCACCCCACCTCCCCACCCACATCCTTTCACCTGCTCCTCGATGGAGTAACCCACTGGGACTGGAACCCACTGGGACAAAACCACACCACTACCGAGTCCTGACCAGGTCTCCATAATGCACACCAGGTTGGTTCCTTTATCCATGATCAAGTCATGGATTATCTTAGTTTGGATCGACCTGGCATTACAGAGTAATAAGGTGAGGTTTAATGGGTTGTTGGCACTGCTTTCCATGGTTAAAGAGGTGGTAGGCCTGGTGAAAGGGGAAACAGCAGTTAAATTTCTGAATTCCCTTCCCCTGCAACAGCCCACTGACCTATCAGCACCATATCTTTGTCTATTCCCCACCACCACTGTAATAGTTGCCCCAAAGTTGTCCTCATCTCTGGACAATCGTGTGGACAGCCGACCCAGCCACCCAGGACTAGCGGGAAGTGCGGGTCAAGCCCACTCTCTCTGAGAAACCCCTTACTGCTTCTTGAGGGCACAAACAGCAACAGCTGAACTCACAAGCATGTAAGGATATAAAACAGATATATTTATGTAAATATGCATTAGTAGAAACATCACAATACATAACTTATATTCACATCTCACATATTTCTTTCCCCATTCCCCAATCTGTCTCTAAAGCACCTGGCACAATCACACTCGTCCACCAGGCACAGTGGAAACCAGTGGCACAGCACGGTGAGCACACCACCTAGAACAGACTAACAAGGATTTGGGGGCCCCCAGGAGATGTCAAGGCCCTGGATTTCAGCCCCAAAGTCCAGGGGTAAGTGCACCTCTGGAAGCAGATTTTGTCTCTTTCTCCAAGAATGTTGCTGATCACAGTCCATTGCTTGCCCCATAGACTTCAATATGTCTACTCTCTTCCTATACGCAGTCTCGCCATTTTGTCACCATAGCTCCATACTCCATAGCTCCATACTCCATACTTCCATTTCTTAGGAACCCTTTAAACATTACAGTAACAGCAGCGGAGCTATTTTTAAGTTAGTGGCTCCCGTACAGCTGGGATAACATTTAAATCTCCCAAGTAAATGAGCAGGAACTAATCACAAAAGATCTGACTGTGGATATCACACAATACTTCCTATCAGGAAATCAAATGATAGTATCCTACAGTGCCATGAGCTGAAAGGTATCATGTTGAAATTACTTGAAAGATTCAACAGAAATCTATTTCTCAAGACAATTTAAAAGAGGAACTGCACAAACATGCATTTTCAGCCATAGTCTTGTTAAGGTGCATTGTGTGGTCTCTGCTCTTTTTCATATCATTGCTTACATGTGTTAAAGAGAGTAAGCACCTACAATTAAATATATGTGTGCAGTTCAGCTATGATGTGCAGCACATGTATTTTCTGTTTGCTTGTTATAAGTACAACAAAAAAATTGAAACAGTTCTAAAGCTACCTTTTCTTAAAGCAATCCTATTGCAAACAACAGGCCTGCACCATAGTGACGGGCTTAACAAATGTAGCCTCAGAAACTCTTCTTTCCTCTAACATTATCCAGTATTCCTTGGGAGTGTAAAAGCAATAAATCTGTTTGACCCCAAAGAAAGGAACCATCTGTATTTTACAAGTAACTTTCTGCAGACTGTGTCTGTGACTTGTTTGACTTGTAGGTATAGTGAGAAATGTTAAAAGGCATCTTTTCTCATCCTTGCCTTAAAGAAAAATAATAAGCTGTGGCCTACTGTCTGAGATTGTCAGCTTTGAATGGTAGGCTTTTGAGAGCATGATTTCAAGCATGTCATTTTTTAGCCCCCGTCACCTCCACAGAAATGGTCTGGCAAAGAGATTATGAATTATTCCTAAGTGATTCTCTAGTCACTTAAGCACTAATTCTGTGCTGAACTGCACAATAGTCATATTGCATATGATAATTGCAACATGCCCAGCTCAGAACAATAGATTATGCCCAGTTCAGAACAATTCTAGACTGGTCTAAATCAACAGTCTGTGTTTCGCCACACAAAAATGTTAGGGGAAAACAATATTTTTAAGAAACCCAAACCTTACCTTCTGTTAATTAACATTAGGAATACAGTTTGATGTTTTCATAAGGAGAAGTAGAATGGATAAAACTAAAAAACTGACAACTGAGGCTAGATTTAGATATTTCACAATGTGTAGCAGGAGAAGGAAGAAAGCATAAATGCTTCGATTCATTCTCCTGATTTAAAGCCCCAAGCAGGAAGCATCACATCTCCTGTGGAGAGATGTGCTAGTCCCAGGTGGAAGGGGAGATTACATCTATCATTGCAGGGTAAACATACCTTTTGGGCATCACCCAGGTTGACTCTGCAGTTTTGTTTAGGCACTTGTTCAGGAAAACTGAACTATAAACTGAACTATAATTTGTCTTGGTTTAATAGGTTTCAAAGTGGATACCAGATGTTTCATGGTTGCAGAACTCTGCACCATTGTTGCTAAACCTACACTCAAAGGATTCAGTGTCATTCTACCCAAATTCTCACACCTGAAATTGATATAATGGTCAGATTGGGAAGGCTATGATGAATGATCTATGCCCCTAGATGGACCCATCTACACACATGAAACCAGAAATAGGTCCAACTCTACCCAATTATTGTCCAGCCTTTTCAGGTTTAATGGTAAGTGAGCTGATAATTTCCTAAACAGCTGCAGTTGGGCTCAGAAAGAAGACATTTTCGGTATACTGGCAGTTGCGGAGGAGTGTTAGTCTTTATATTCTTATTTGGTTTTTACAATAATGGCAGGGAACCTGGCAGGGAACTGGTTATTTTATTTATCTATTTATCATGCATTATGTACTCAGTCCTATGAGAAGACATTCTAGGTAAACCAATACAGCTGTCCATTTGATAAAATATGTTCTACTTTTGTTCTGATTACTCCAAACCAAGGCAGACTAGGTGACATCCTATCTAAAACTGTGCATGTGCAGCCAAAATGGCATGCACAAAGTGATAGCATTCTTGCTTCTGGGGTGCAAGGACTTATGGGGACTGCAAGTCCGACAGAGACATTACTTTGTGCTGCATAAACTGCTTCCAGGGAAAGGGAGAATGGTGAATCACCACCCACATGAGTACCTGTGCTACAGAAGAAGGGGTGCTATCAGTGTGCACATGCCTTTTTTGGACTGCACATGCACTGCTTTAGTTAGGATTTTGGCCACTAGCCAATATTATGTGCAACACATTGTCAGTGTTAGCAATTGGTCAGTGGTGCACATGTAATAGTCAGCCCTCATGATACTGTATTAGAGCACAATTGCGCAACTACTTAAAACGATATGTGCACTTGTGCAACAGAACAACATAGGTTCCATGATGCAAGTGCACATGCACTATTTTAAGTAGTTGTGCAACTGCACTCTTGAGCAGCAACCTGACTTTCACATGTGCAGCAGTGCCAGCTGATCAATAAAGCTGGTGTTGCATTGCCCATCATGTCTCTCACTAAGTTTTAATGTCTTCTCTTAGTTTAGGCATCTGATTCTGGAGATCTAAATTTCTGCTTACATCTTTATCCCACTAGTTGCTCACATAGGGCCCAATCAGATGATATCTCCCCAGCCTGCACAATAAAAAGGGGGGCATGCCATGTGTGCATGCATTGTGATGTCTTTTGCAGCTGTCCCAACACCTTTCCAATCTTTTTAGCCTGTGGGAGACTGTTCAAATGGGGGGCTACATATGCCCTCCAAATACTCGTTTAAATTAGTATTTGAAGTGTGTGCAGAGCTGCCATTTGGATGACATTTTGTAATATCCTTCAGGTACAAAACTATCCTACCAATCACTAAATTGTTGAGTGTATTGAAAATCAGTAAACTTCATTAAATTCTAAACTCACCCTACTGTTCTGATTTATTTATTTTTAACTAATAATGTGCTGAGAGACTGAGCTAGCTGTGTGTGAAAGAGAAATATTAAAATGTAGGAAGTGGGGAGCCCCAAGCATCCACATATATGACCTTAAAGGGGAAACCCCATTCTTCTAAAACCACAGGAAAATAAGTATAAAGTAGAACACATTCCTTCAGCTAATTATAACTTTCAGTTATCACTAGTGATATGCACAAATTGATTTGATTTGTACCCGAATCAAATCACCCCAGATTTGTTTTGGACCCGAATCTAGCCAGCTAGCACAGTGGGGATTTGTTTTGTCCACAAATCGCCCAAAACAAATCATTTTGTATTCGAATCGATTCGCACATCCTTAGTTATCATACTTGGTTCAGGTAAGTAAAAGAAGAATATGAGCCTAAGGGAAGGAAAGTTCCAAGGAAATTATAATTTTTCATTGCCCATTACATGTCTTTGAAGATCTAGAATTACACTTTAATGATAATGTACTTTTGTTTAACAGTATCTGTCTTCAGTATAATGACTCCGGAAAATTAGCAGTGTATTTGTAGAAAAGTGATTCATCAGAGACAAAAATCCATGAGTAATCTCATTATATAGAAGCTTATACCAAGTTAGTCACAAATGTCACATACCTAAGAGAAGTAATACCTAATTGAGAGGTACACTCCCCCTCCCCTTGCCACTGAAGCTTGAAATATGAACTATCCGAAGCAGGGACTCTTTCTTTGTTTTGTGTTTCAGTGTTTATCCACTATTTATTTTATTTAAAAAAATTCCTATGCATTGGAGATCTTTACATCAGCACTGCTCGTACAGTGCCATGAATACTAGAATTTGGAATCCCAATTTAAATTGACTGGCATAGATTCCCACCAGAGATCAAATCCTTGTTACAGCTCTAATTTGGAGAATTTCTAATTTTATTCCAGAGGATGATACAATGTCCATTAGAATAAGGGATCAGTTTGAAGGAGTGGAAGGCTAGAATGTGGAACATGGAAACTCTACGTGAGTCAGATGAGAATGAGTAGAGGGCAGCAGGTTATCAGAGAACAAGAAAGATGGAGGGGAAAGGAGTCCAAACACAAGGCCTACACAGGTTGCAAATGAGGGAAGCAACAATATTTGAGCACAGGCAGCCTGTTGCTCAGGCAAGGTATGAAAGAAACCATGCTTCTATTTGTAACTGGTAAACAGAATCCGGTTGTCTCCTGTATGAAAAAGAAATAACCTTAATGTTAGTAGAATTGTGGTCAGAGCATGGATGACTGTTCAGAAAGTGCACTCAGCTAAGCTTCCTGGTTCTTATTCTTACCTGAATAAATTGACATAGAAAGTACTGCTAAAGGTAAACATTTTTATACAATGCTTGGATCTAAAGATATCACTGAAACTCATATTTCCTGGTTCAGAGAGCTGTGGTTCTTCATGCTTGTCACAAAGATGAGAAGCATTACAATCCCCATAGTCTTCTCAGATTTGGATTTTAATCTTATCTAGAGCAGAATTAGGCATCCTTCTTTGCCTTCTTCCCAGCTGCCACCACTAAACCAGTTCTTCCCCAATCCTCCCACCACAATAATTTCCTTGATCAACTGTGATGCAGCTTCTTCCTCCAGGATATTCTGTAGAGGAGCAGATGAGGGGACATGGGTGGGGAGGTGGAGTAACTGTGGTCTACAGCCACTGTGATAAGGATGACATTTCCCTTACCAGGGTACCTGTTAGGGTATCAGGCCATATTGAATGTGTGTGCTTAAGTTTGGGGGCCAGGGATAGATTGGGACTTTTGTTGGTGTACCGATCGCCCCGCTGCCCAACTGAGTCCCTTACTGAGCTCACAGACTTGGTCATGGGAATTGCATTGGAGTCTCACAGACTTTTGGTGCTGAGGGACTTCAATGTTCATTTTGGGACCAATCTGTCCGGGGCAGCTCTGGAGTTCATAGCGGCCATGACAACTATGGGCCTATCCCAAGTGGTCTCTGGAACGACGCGCACGGCAGGTCACACGCTTGATTTGGTCTTTTACTCTGATCAGAGTGGTGTTCCGTGGGTGGGGACTCCTGTGATTTCCCCATTGTCATGGATGGACCACCATCTGGTTAAGGTTGGGATTACAACCACTTCCTACCTCTGGAGGGGCGAGGGGCCTATTAGAATGGTCTGCCCGAAGAGGTTATTGGATCCAGCAGGATTCCAAGAAGCCTTGGAAGGATTTAATGTTGGTTTTGCTGGTGATCCTATTGATGCCTTGGTTCAGAATTGGAACAACTTGCTCACCAGGGCAGTAGACACGATTGCTCCTAAGCGTCCCCTCCGACCCGCTTCAAAATTGGCCCCTTGGTATATGGAAGATCTGCGGGGGCTGAAGTGGCAAGATAGGTGACTGGAGTGCAAGTGGAGGAAGACTCAACTCGAATTCAACAGATTATGACATGAAGCACATTTAAAGATCTATGCTCAGGCAATACATGCGGCAAAGAAGCAATTCTTTTCTGCCTGTATTGCTTCTGCGAGTTCACATCCGGCAGAACAGAACAGAACAGATACTTTATTGCGGTCATAGACCAATGCATAATAAAACATACATACATAAACATACATACTTGCAGAAACTCAACAAAGTAAATCACACAAATTGCAATGCAATATTAACAGATTAAACCTAAGATGGTTCTGGGAAGCTCCAGACAGATCTTACTGGTAACCAAAAGGAACAGAGCACCCTCCATTACAATTATAGCACAAAAGTCGCAGAAAAAAGAAAGCAAAACATTACTGAAAACCTAAACGGATGTTACAAATGATATAACAGTACCTAGCCATTTTGTTAATTAGCTCATTATTAAGACTGGACAGTAAATACTTCAGATAGAAGTTATCCACGTGCCCAGGAAAATGTTGCAGCATAGGGGACACTAATCCTAGGTGGGCGTCCCTATAAAAGTTGCAATATAGGATAGCGTGGGCACTTGTCTCCACTGGACCAGACCCGCAGGGGCAAAGTTGAGCAGAGAGAGGGATGCCTTTAAATCTTCCCTCCATGACAGCAGATGGCAGTGCATTTAGGCCGGCAAGCGTCAAAGCACATCTAAATTTAGGAAAGGTAATTAGACTCAAATAGCTAGCTGGTTTAATGTTAAGTGTTTGATCCCCCAAGAAGACATTCTTAGGCAAGGAAGCAACCTCTTCCTGTAGTTCCATATCCATGATACGTTGTTTGATCTCAATCTTGGCTCGATCATATCCCATTTTGATAATCTCATCCTGAGAGAAACCATAATGAGCCAATTTATCAATAATTTGAGTCTTCCACTTGAATCTGAAACAATCAGTCTTAATAAGGGGGGCCAGTCCTACACAAGAAAAGATTAATTTTAACCAAAATTAAATGATATACCTCCAATAAGAGGTTTCCAGTCTGATCATACCCACCTCTCATGTTAGTGCAACATTAGGCACGCATCGGGGAACTGACAATATGGATCTCAAGAAATTGGACTGCAGGGCTTCTAAAGCCGAAAAGTTGCTAACAGGTTCTATTTGGGCTCCGTACAGCACATGAGGGTGGACTTTAGATACAAATAACTTAACTGCAGAGGGGATGTAGGAAGCCCCCCTCGAGAAATGAAAAGATGTAAGAAGATTTGTGGTTAGTTGTGCTGTCAGCAAAGTAGATTTAAGGTGGGCTTTGCATGACCCTGATGAATGGAAAACCACTCCTAGATATTTAAAGGAGTTGACCTGTGCAATCCTATGACAATTGATGGACCAACAATATTGCCTGGGTCATTTTGCGAAAACTAGGACTTTAGATTTTTCATAATTTATCTCCATAAACTCTTGGGAACAGAATTTTGAAAGGAGACCCAGGGCACGTCTCAAACCGATTGGGGTTTGGGGCATAATTGCCATATCATCCGCATATAAGAGGATAGATACATGCTTGTTTGCAATTTTGGGAGGATGCGTAGAAGGTGTAGATACAAAGGAGACCACCGAGTTAATATATAGATTAAATAATAAGGGAGCTAGGATGCAACCCTGCCTCACACCCCTGTATGTAGGTATCGCAGTTGAAAGGGCCCCCAGTGCATTGCAGTGTACTTCAGGTTTGTTCAGGGTTGTGAGGGGGCTAGTATCTGCCCCCCCTCCCTTGAACCAGAATTTGGAAGCATCAGTCACCCGCTGTGATGTGTTTAATGAATTTTTCGCAGACAAAATCTCTCGGATTCGGGCCAACCTAGATGGAGACTATTAATTAATTTGAATTAATTTGATGTCTGAGCTGGAGGTGTCCAATAATTCCTGTTATACGATTCGACTAGATCAATTTCAGTTTGTGACTCCTGAGAATGTGGATAAGCTGCTTGGATCAGTGAGGCCTACCACATGTTCTCTTGACCCTTTCTCCAACATGGCTTATTCTATCTAGCAGGGAGGCTGTTGTAGGCGGCCTGGTAGAAATCATAAATGCTTCTCTGAGGGAGGGCAGGATGCCTCCTTGTCTTAAGGAGGCAGTTACTAAACCTCTTCTAAAGAAACCTGCACTACATCCCTCAGAGTTGAGCAATTATAGGCCTGTCTCCAACCTCCCATGGCTGGGCAAGGTAATTGAGAGGGTGGTAGCCTCTCAGCTCCAGACGGTCTTGGAGGAAACTGATTATCTAGACCCATTTCAAACTGGTTTTCAGGCGGGCTGTGGGGTGGAGACTGCTTTGGTCAGCCTGATGGATGATCTCCAATTGGGAATTGACAGAGGAAGTGTGACTCTGTTGGTCCTTTTGGACCTATCGGTGTCTTTCAATACTATCGACCATAGTATCCTTCTGGAGCATCTGAGGGGGTTGGGGGTGGGTACACTGATGACACCCAGATCTACTTCTCCATGCCAACTTCTTCAGGTGATGGCATAACCTCCCTAAATGCCTGCCTGGAAGCAGTAAGGGGCTGGATGAGGGAGAATATACTGAAGCTGAATCCAGATAAGACAAAGGTACTTATTGTGCGGGGTTAGAACTGCAGAGACTATTTTGATCTACCTGTTCTGGATGGGGTCACACTTCCCCAAAAGGAACAGGTCCGCAGTCTGGGAAACTCTTGGGTCCACACCTCTCCTTGGTTTCTCAGGTTAAGGCAGTGGCCAGGGGTGCTTTCTATCAGCTTCGGCTGCGTCCGTTTCGCGAGATCAATGACCTCAAAACAGTGGTACATTTGTTGGTAACCTCCAGACTTGACTTCTGTAATGCACTCTATGTGGGGCTGCCTTTGTACATAGTCTGGAAACTTTAGTTGGTTGAGTATGTGGCAGCCAGGTTGGTCTCTGGGTCATCTCCGAGAGACCACATTACTGGCTACCGATAGGTTTCCGGGCAAAATATAAAGTGCTAGTTATAACTTACAAAGCCCTAAACAGCTTATGTCCTGGGTATTTAAGATAGTGTCTTCTTCACTACGATCCCCACCGCCCATTGAGGTCATCTGAGGAGGTCCGTCTCCAGTTACCGCCAACTCATTTGGTGGTCACACAGAGACCGGCCTTCTCGGCTGCTGCCCCGAGATTGTGGAATGTGCTCCCTGCTGAGTTATGATCCTGCCCATCTCTGGCTATTTTTGAAAAACATTTGAAAACCCTCTTTTTTTTACCCAAGCCTTCTCAGGTTTTTAATTAAAAAATAATGTTTGTTAAATTTATGGTTTTTAAATTATTTTATTGTTTTAACTTTTATACGTGTTATATGTTTAACTTTTTAAACTTTTATGTGTTTTAATTGTTGTTAGCCTCCCAGAGATGTAATTTTGGGTGGGGTATAAATTTAATAAATAAATAAAGATATAAATAAAGATATCACTTAAACTCATACTTCCTGGTTCAGAGAGCTGTGGTTCTTCATGCTTGTCACAAAAATGAGAAGCATTACAATCCCCATAGTCTTCTCAGATTTGGATTTTAATCTGATATAGAGCAGAATTAGGCATTCTTCTCTGCCTTCTTCACAGCTGCCACCACTAAACTGGTTCTCCCCCTCTCCTCCCACCATTTAATACTTTCCTTGATCAACTGTGATGCAGTGGGAAAGGAAGGGAAATTTCTCTCTTTCCCTCCCTCTCTGATGGCTTGCTGCTTGGTTCCAGACTAACCTGTGGATATATGAGTGGAACCATCTCTCTATGTCTAATTTTCTAAGGTGTACCCATGGCTAATCCCGTGTATGGCAGCTCTCATGAGAGTTTGCGAGCAGAAGCACCAGATTGGGCAGTGGGGATTCCATATGCAGATAGGGAGGAGGAGCCTGTGAGAGCAGAAGCACCATGGTGATTGGGCAGTGGGTATTCCATATGTAGTGAGGAGGAGCCTGTGATGATTAGGATCAGTTGGAATGCAACAGTTTGAATTATATTGTTGGAATTAAATGAGGAAACAAGATGAACAAAATCTGTTAATTTAGGGAGAGAGAGGAAGGGAGAGGAAGAGGGAGGGAGAGGGAGGGGAAGAAAGACAGAGGGGAAAAGCGAGAGGAGGAGAGAGAAAGAGAGAAAAAGAAGGGAGGGGAAAAGAGAAAGAAGGAAGGGCGAGGGACAGGCCTGAGCTTGTCAAGCGGCCTGAGGGGAATGAGCAGCCATGGCGGCCACAGCAGCAGCAAGAAAGGGTTGAGTTAACCACTGCTGCTGTTGGGGGCTACCGAGGCCGTTGGCGAAGGGAGGCAGGCAGGCAGGCAAGGGACAGGCCTGAGACTGTCAGCAGCCTGAAGGGAATGAGCAGCCATGGTGGTGGCAGCAGTGAGGAAGGGCCCAGTCAACCGCTGCTGCTGCTCCTGAAGGGAGGAGCAGGACCGAGGCTTGAGTGAGGGTGGGGAGTTCTCTGGGGGTCAGTTGGCCAATAGGCCCCAGCAACGCTGCAGCTACAACTAAGAGGGGTTATAGGGATGGAGGAAAGAGATGGAGTAGTGACCAAGAGGGGTGAGGGGGATGGAAGCAATGGGGTGAAGGAGGCGGAGGAGGAGAAGGAATGCAGCTCAAGTGAGAGTGAAGAGATCTCTGAGGTGAGGGGGGCTGTGGTGGGATGTGAGGGGAGTAATCAAGTACTAGCCCGCAGATGCTTTGCGCGGGTTAAGCTAGTGTGCTTTATTTCCACTACATATACAGTTCTTCAGTGACAGCAGCCTCAGGAGATTGGTCAAACAATACCATAACATTCACCACATGCTGTTGTGAACCAAGCCTGATTTGTATACTAGATATGCTCTGGAGCTAGCATATGAAATTAGGCTGGTTTCACCAGTGTCACAAAGTGACCAGTTCTTTATACGGTGACCATTTATGGTCTGGGTGTGAAGGTAGAAAGAAGAAGACCTAAAATACTTCCAAAAATTCAATGGGCTTTATTATAGAAAGTTGCTCAACAGGATAAAATTCAAACAGGTCATCCAAATCAAACTTATTTCTGATTCAAGGTGTAGTGTGATGTGTCTAGCTATCATATGTGTGTGCAATTACAATTACAATTACAGCTGTCTAATAAATCCTAATAAAGCATTTAGAGAGAAACAGAGAGAGAAGAAGGAAGGGAGGGCTTGGAAGGGAATGGCAGTGATTAGTAGGGAGGAGGGAAGGGGGGAGCAGGTTGGGCTGTGCCTTGAATAAGCATCTCATCAGGTTCACGAAGAAGGCTTCAAAGGGCTTGTTCATTGCTGGGGCTTGAGAGCGATGCAGGCTTCAGATGGAAAAAGGCTGGTGCTGGAGAACAGGAGCCTGGGGAGCGATGCAAGCTTCAAGCAGTCGAGCAGGCTGGTGGCAGATGCTCAGAGCGAAGTGGGGAGCGAGAGCATCATGGCTGGGGGAAGTCTTGACTTCTCAATGCGCAGCAGAGAACACAGACAGTCTCTTCTCCCTGGAAGGTGTTCCTACTTAGCCCTGCGGCTTGGAGCAGCAAACTCTAGGGTCATTCTTGAGAAAGATCTGCTGGTTAGGCAAAGCTTGCTACCTCTCTGTTTGGTGAGCTCAGTTCTTTATAGTTGTTTCTTCCTTTTGATCTCCATAGAGTCTCCTCTGGATATTGTCTTTTAATTATTGAAATTAGCTCAGGATATTAGGTCAGTCCAGGGTAAACAGGGTCTGAGTTCTATTGACATTCCCCAAAGCAAATCTTTCTGCCGCCTGTTCCCAGGAATGTTAAAATTCAAAAGGTGTGTACTTCATTTATTCCAAAATTAACTGTATGAGGAATAAATTTTACAAATGGAGATACATTTTTTTAACTGCCATTCATAGTCTATTTATTTTCAAAACTTTTAAAATGATTTTTTTTTAAACTGTGATCATAGTTTTTGTCACTTTCACCTTTACTAAATTGAAGCAGGAGCTCCAATAGGCAGCCACCTCGTAGTGGACACCACCTTGAAAAGCCATTGTGCCTGAGGATGCAACATTGTCCAAGGCAATGTGGATAAAAATGACTGTCACCATTGGTGCTTCATACACTGGGCAGGATATAACTAAATAAATAATACAGCGGTCCTGTATGCCAGTACAGAGTACTGGTAAAGGTAAAGTGTGCCATCAAGTCAATTTTGACTCCTGGTGCCCACAGAGCCCTGTGGTTTTCTTTTGGTAGAATACAGGAGGGGTTTACCATTGCCTCCTCCCACGCAGTATAAGATGATGCCTTTCAGCATCTCCCTATATCGCTGCTGCCCAATACAGTACCAGCGGGGATTCGAACCAGCAACTTTCAGCTTGTTAGAGAAGCATTTCCCTGCTGCGCCATTAGGTGACTTGGAGTGCAGGCTATTGGCCATAAGACTATTTGAGAACAAATTTGTTCCTATACTTATATGATCCCAAATTAGAAACACATCCTCATTTTACACGTACATGTTGCTATCCTTATTAGTTCTTAATCATTCATTGAAATGAAGGATCTGAGTATCTTTGGCATTCTTTCAGACATGTTTGCAATTTCATTGACTGCAATTAATAAACTCTTTATCTTAATGTGATGATCTACATAAATGAACAGGTTCGTAGCTGCTTAACTACTTATTTCTGTTTGCATGTCAGATCCAGTTTGTGCCATCATCCAGACTGAAGTGGTGATTCGCTTCAGAATGAGCTAGCAATTTGCTAAACTCTACCCATTTTTCATAACAGAATGTCAGGTGTCTATTAAAAAACCAAAAACATTATTTCCAGAAGTAGTGAAGGTTGCTAAGTGATGCACTTGCCTATAATATCACTTAGATTACAAAATGTGAGCATTTATTGCACAGAGCGGGGTGGGGGGAGGTAATGTTATTTAAAATCTTCAAGTTTCTCAAAATAGTCAAACATTTCTCATTAACATCAGGGGAACAAAGATATTTGTTTTTGTACATTCATATAGCTGTGTGGTAAGAATGAGTTATTTGGGAATAATTTTGTACATCCATTTTGAAGTATAGCATTGTCAGTGTATGAGACTATGGATGAAGACTGCCCATTTTAAAATATTATTTAAACCATTGAAAGGTGTCTCAATTTGTGGCTTCATTTTTTTAACATTTGGCCTTTGAATGGTATACAGACTCGGACTGGCCTACAGGGCAACAGGGCATATTCCTGGTGCGCCCTACCTGTGCGGCACCCCTGCGCCCCAACTCCCACCAGTAATTACCTATTATGCTCAAAACTCGGCGCCCTCTCCACATACATTCCACCGCCCTCTCAGTGCCCCCAGTCCAGCCCTGATGGTATATGATCTAGGATGGTATACAGTCAAGTAATGATTCTTCTTTTTACATACAAGACTTAATATTGAATTGATGAAAACAGGTGTACTTGTCCTAACAATGCTCATGTATGTTGGCTCACCATTTCCCCCCGCCCCACAAACTGAAAGATTCTGTTGACAATCCAGCAACAAAGGAACACAGAGAGCTGCTTTATACCAAAGCAGACCATTGGTCCATCTAGTTCACCATTATCTATACTGACTGGCAGCAGCACTCCCAGGTTTCAGGCAGCAGTCCTTATAGCCCTTCCTCGAGATGCCAGGGAGTGAACCTGGTATCTTCTGAATGCAAGCAAGTGTGCTACCACTGAGCTACAGCCCCATCCCCTAAGCAGACAGTGTTCACATGTAGTCAAAGGCAGAAAGGCTCTACACTCAATCAGTGTGCAGAGCCAAGAGGGGTCCGGCAGGGAGAGTGGGCTTGACCCACTCTCCATACAGACAATTACACACACCTCCTCAGATGGGCAGATCGCTCACTGTGATGAGTGGTGGCTTAGCTCTGGTACTCTCATGCCTGGCTGCAGCTAACTTGGGCTTGCCGCCTTGGAGCCACTAGGCTTGCCCACGAGTCCAGTAGTTCTCACGAGCGAGCAAAACTGGGCTACAAGAGAATAGCTTCAGACTCTTCTCAGCAAAGGGATAATTCATGCTTGCTACCACAAGACCAGTTCTCTTCCCTAGACCATAATGTGCATAAACATTTCTCTTCGGCAGATTCCTACCATACAGGTTACCAATCATTGTTGGTGGGAGGACGTGAGGAATTCTCAGTAATTACTGAATTCTCAGTAATTCAGCTTTGTGGAATCCCCACTTCTAATTCCTAACACCGAAGGGGAGGAAACAAGGAAACATTAAGTTTGCTGTCTTATCTGGTCCACTGGGAAAGAAGTTTAGCAAACATTAATACTGTCTGTAGCATCAACAATCTCTGGATTGTGGTGAGCAGAGAGGCTATATGGCAAAGGTGAGTCTAGGTCTAGGTCTCATAGATTCAACATCAAATTCTGGACAATACAAGGAGAATTTCCACCCTAGTCAAGTTCTAGATCAGAGCTCCCATGTTCCCTGGGTTCTGGTTGGAGCAAAAACATTTCAGGAGTGAATCCAGGACCAATTGCATTTCTAGGCTCAGTTCTAGAAATAGCATGCACTTCTCTAGGACATTCTTAAATCTGTTTTAGTACTTTTGGCCATTTGCTGATTTGTGTTCATTATAACAAAATGACATTCTAAGGTGATTCACATGATTGGGAGGGTGGGTGGTGAGCTGGTGGAAGGGGAAGGTTGCACTGTACTTTCCTTCCCCACAGACAATCTCCTTGCCCGCCTGGCCACACAGCTTGGCTGCACACATGACTGCTGCAGCAGAGAGCTATGCGGCTTGCCAGAAGCTGGGACAATGTGTTCCAGCTTCTGGGAATCCCACAATGCACTGCATGCTAAGTGTGGCTCATTGGCAGATTCCCCCATCAGACGAATGCTCTAGGCGCCCATCTATGTTTCTGCTTGGGCTGCAAGCAGCCCGAGCAAACACACAATCCCAGCACCAGGGTTAAGGGTGCAGTTGCACCCTTTACCTTGGCTAAGAGCTGGGTGAAAAGGCAGGGTTGGGCTGGGTGGGAGTGCCAAGATTGATAGGAATCCTGGTGCCACAAGAGCAGCCTAAGCCAGGCTGAGCTGCCTAGCCTGGGTTAAACTGCTCATGAGAACAGCCTTTATGTTCTAAAATCTTTTTAAAACTATTTGCATTTGTAAGCTGCTTTGGGCATCTTTTATGATAAAAAAAAAGTCTGTATAAACATTTTATAACAAAACATCAATTATGCAAAATGCCTCGTTATTCAAATTGTGTACTGTCCTTCTGTAAATGATAGCATAAAACCAATTCAAACAATATTGTTGTTCTTCTACGTCTAATTAACCAAAGAATTTGGATATCATCAAGCAATATGATGCTGTATATTTATATATACATGATGATGATGTATATTTAATTGCTATTCATTTATAACTACTTTCTTGACAGAGAGGTCTGGGAGCTATAATGAGAATGATAGAAACTAAAAAATAAATCTTCATATCTAAAGAAACAATACCTTCATTTTATTTAATATGAATATTTGTGTTGTAAATGTGACAGGAATAGCTAGAATATGTTTGTCTAGAGTGGGTGGAATGGCCAATTTCAAAAATACAAACATGGTTGAATATGATTCTTCCTGATGCTTTGATCCATAAGTGTGCTTCTTCAGGGGATGTGAGAAAATAAGTGACATTATCAGATCCCAGAAGAGGGAACCTTCTCACAGCTTAAGACTTAAAAGACATTTGTGGTGTGATCTTCTTTTGTCAGGAAAGAACATTATATTATATGCCCTGAAAAAATAGTATTTATGAATCAAAATGTGGGAGGATAATCCATTTTTTATCACCATATTGAAGATTTTGGCACCTTTGTGGTCTCCCACTTTTTTGGTTTTCTTTACAAATACAATGCAAAGAAGCATAGATTTGCAGGTGCAAATCTAGAAAATTCCACTAACTTCTTGCATTTCCAAAAGAAAATACAGTGTATCTCTGTATTTGATGTGACCAAACGACAGTCCTACAATCCCTAAGGCAAATCACAGAATCATTCCAGCAACATTTTCTTTTCTTTTTTACTTACCCAGATTTTTTGGTCACCACTGACACAGGTTTGGACTTATCTAGATGTGCCCAAGATTCTATAGTCATCCATAACATTACTATTTCAATAGTGATGGTGTGGGGATGGGAAACAGAATGACTTAAGCAACATCATGATCCAGCGTGGCTTGCACTTAGAACTATTAACTTTTAAACTCTTTTGTGCCATTTCATTATGAGCTAAATTAGCAGGTGGTATTCTTTTTCTCCATGCTGAAAAGCTTTACGTCATTATTTCTGTATATCAAGCTGCTTTTGAAAGTATAAGCAGGCCACACCAGGCAGAGTTTTGGTCATTTAGAAACCCTGCCTTCATAAGCGTTGCATTTGGTTTTAAACCCTGTAAAATGTAAGTGGTTTTTTCTTTTTTTTTAAAGGTCCTTACTTTAGAACAGGGCTGCACAGCTTTGGGCCTCCAGCTCCAGCTGTCATTGGATTACAACTCCCATTATTCCCAACACAGTGTCCTATAGTCAGACATGATGGAGTTGTAACCCAACTGCTGAAGTTGTGTAGTCTTGCTTTAGAACATACTGTGGCTATTCACATGATCTACCATGCAGGCAGGTGGGGGACAGGCTTCCAAAACCTTGCCTTCCTCTCAGACGATTTTGTTGGTGGGAGCACTCTCTGTGCTCCCTCACGATCAGCCCTACTCCATGAAGTAGGGCTGATGTCCCAGCCTCTGTGACATACTTGATATCCCATACTTGATGTCCCAGCTTCCATGAAGCCCACAATGCAGCACACAACATGTGTGCTGCATTGGGGGATGCCCTCAAGAGACAGGCACTAGACGCTCATTTCAGGGCGCGGCTAGGCTGGAAGTAGCCTGTGCTAGCATACGAGCACATAGCCAGGGGTAAGAGAGCACTTGCTCCCTTAATCTTGGCTAACAGCCAGGGTAAATAGCGATGCTAGGTGGTGCTACGTTCTCACAAGCAGAAGGATGTTGGCAATTATTTCAATTAAAACTGCCACTGACAGCAATAACAATGATAATCACTGTAATATATAATTATAATTGTTATAATGTAAAAGTGTTGGCCAACTTTTGGACTAATGCAGCATGGGCTCTATGTGAAATGTGTGTGTGCTGTGGATAGATTCTACTAACTCCGCAACAATGATTGCAAGAGGGTGGGACAATTTTTTCCTCTTTCCCCAGAAATAACCTGTCCCACCCAAAAATAGGGTCACACAGCATGCTGGAAGCACAGGGTACTTCCAGGGGAAGGGATGTGGGTGAAATATGCCCTCCCCACATGAACACCAGTATTGTGTAAAACAGGAACTTTTCAGCAGTACCAGCACTTCTTCATACTGTACTGGTACTGCATATATCAGGATGTTGGCCAGTGTTTCCATCTATTTTATAACACCAGAGATCTGTGTTAGGCAAATTTCATTTAAGAAGCTGCTGCTGCTGCTACTACCACTGCTACTGCTACTGCTACTAATATTGATTGATATACTGCTTTTCAACAAATGTTCTCACAGCAGTTTATATAAAAATAAATCTATAAATTAGATGGTTCCCTGCCCCAAAGGGGCTCACAATCTAAAAAGAAATATAAGGTGGACACCAGCAACAAGTACTGGAAGGATTCTGTGCTGATAGGCAGAGTTGATCCCCCTTGCTAAATGTAAGAGAATCACCACTTTAAAAGGTGCCTCTTTGCTCAATTAGCAGGAGAACAGAAGCTTATTTTCATCCTGATATATCAATCAACTTCCTATTGCAATATACTCTTGTTGGCTAGCAAAGAACAGGAGATTTAATTGCTGCCTCAATTAGGATGGAGGAAACCACTTTTAGAGGCTTTCTTCCATTTTATAAAATACAGCAAAATATTCCCTGTTGAACAGAAAGTGAAATCTAATACATGGCCCTTTTCTCCACTTATTAGACTAAGGCTTGAAGTAATGTTATTAAATCAATAGAGCCCATGTAAAGTGACTTGTCAGGATTAGAAAATGTGGAACAGTTAATATCTGTAATTTTAAAAAAGGCAAGAACACTAAGGTCATGATTTGCCTAGCTTTGAACTCAATGGGGTTATCCATATATATTATTGAAATGTGTGTGTGCGTGTGCGCGCTGCTTATGTCCAATACACAATTCTAGTTACTTAACCATGGTTAATGTTTAATCACTTAACCATTAAAACTGCTGTATTTTTGACAATGACAAACCAGACCCCAATTGACTTCCTTTGATTTGTTTAGAAGTCATATACAAGGTAGTGATTCTTTAACTGCTCCCCATAAGATAATTCCATTGGAAGTATTAGAATTTATTTCTGACTTGTTTTAGGACTCCAATATCAAACAGTGAGGGCATGCACATGAGCAGCCCTACCTGGGCTTGCACAGCCCTACCCAGGTAGGGCTGCCCATGTGGAGTGCTGGGATTGGGCCCGGGTTAAGTTTTTAACCTGGGCTATTACTCAGGCATGAGCAAATCCTCCTTCCATAGTGCCCAAGTCATGTGCTCGTCCTCAGTGGTCGTGTGCTCCTGGCATGGTGCATTGTGGGATTCCGGATGACTTCCTCCACTGGCTCCCAGATCTGCCACTTGCTGTGGTGATGATCATGTGCAGCAGCAGAGCCTAATGGGGAGGGTTGATCATGTGCAGTGAGCCAGGTAGGAATCCTGCCAACCCTACACATTTTGGTCATGAAAATTAACTTCACAACATTTTCGTTTAACCTACATTATACCTTCATTGCAGTCTATAAGCTCAGTTGTCTATGATGGGTCTTATTTTCAAATAGAACTGTTATTTAAGTAGGACTCGCTTTCAAATAGGATTGAGGACTGAAATGTAATGGCTGATTCAACTGTTCAAAGCTAGCAGAAGCACAACACACACTTTTGACTACTTGTTTATAATATCCCTATCACACCTCAGATCCACTCATATTCATTGGTGTAAACAATTTGTAAATAGCTCTCTAAGGTCCAGTCTCTGTTTCCTATCCAAAATGAGATCCATTCTAGTTAATAGATTTCTTCAATGTTAATGTTTAGGACTGCTGCCTTCATGTATCAGTTGCTTTCCACTAACCTATTGCCAAGGCCTTGCTTTCTCCTAACTGGCCAGTCCTGCACAGGATTATTCAGAGTAAGTGCCAATCATTCCATGATACGTAATTCCAATGAAACATAAGAACATAAAAACTGCCCTTGATTTATTTTATTATTTTATTATTATTTATATTTTATTATTTATTTATTACATTTATAGATCGCCCCATCCAAAGGCTCTGGGTGGTACACGGAGCCTTTGTAATCAAAGCACTTTGAACAGTGTGTATGGATAAGCATGTATGGATAGGCAAATACAAATACTTTCAATAAATAATAAATTAATAATATAAACAGTTACTTGATACGAAAAATAAATAGACCTAATTTTGTTAGCCTATTTTCCATGAGGCTTATGAGATTGCCCAGCAATCAGTGTGGGTGTCTGGTCTGTGTGTCTGTGTGTGTCCCCCACTATCAACTAGGAATGTGCGAATCAATTCGGGTACAAAACTATTTGTACCTGAATCTCGCTGATTTGTAGATAGAACAAATCGCCCATGTGCTCAATTGCCCAGATTTGAGCTCACCCAGATTCAGACCCAAAAAAATTCCAGGAGTCAGACCTTTCTTTTGTGACCAAATTGGGTTGGGTGGTAGTCCCCAATGGGTGGAAGCTTAAAGACATGCAAACTTCATGGGGGGGAAAATTAAAAATCACCCCTTTCACCAATTTATTTGGGTGGTAGCAGTCATCCATTGGGGAACTACCACCTGACCCACTCTTCTGACCCTTGAAATCTGGATGGTAGCTTCCTTCCACCAATTGGGCACTACCACTCAATTTGGGCCACCCTGGTGCCCCCCCCATGTGGAGTTATAAGGCTGCTAAAATCCCCATTATTCCCTATGGGGAAAAGCATAAAGACATGCAAAATTCAAAAATCTTTTAAAAATCACCCCTTTGCCCAATTTCTCTGAAATCTGGGTAGTAGCTTCCACCCATTGGGCACTGACACCTACTCCACTCTTTTGCCCCTGGAAGCCCTTTTTTGCCCTGAATTGTGGGTACAAATAGAATATGGGGTGATTCAGGGGGGAGATTCAGACCCAAAACAAATTGGCGTGATTCAATTCAGGTACAAATTGAAATGAAAAAATTGATACGTGCACAACTTTGCAATGTCTGGACCAATATGAACCAAATAGGGTACAGTTGTAGAGGCACATAAGGACATCTCAATGATGTAGTCTTTGATTATGTCATCCACCCCAATTCAAGATGGTGGACACATAAATCATTTGAGGTGCAAGTGGGCTAACTTGTGTACTGTCTAACCAAACATAGTGAGAACCAAATTTGATCCAAATTTGAACCAAATTTAGTACAGTTGAAGTGAGCGATACTTAGGGACACCTCAGTGGTGTAGTTTGTAATGATGTTATCAACCCCTATCCATGATGGTGGATGTGTGAACATTTGAGGTACAACAGGCCCAATCAATTTGAACCAAATTTGGTACAGTTGTAGTGAGTGACATACAGGGGCTCCTCAATGGCACGGTTTGTGATGATGTTATCCACCCCAGTTAAAGAAGGTGGGCATGTGAAGATTTGAGGTGCAAGTGGGCTAACTTGTGAACTGCCTAGCTGATTTGGACCAAATTTAGTCCAGTTGTAGGGATAGTAGAGAAAAAATAAATAGGCAGATTAGTTCTTACTAGAACAACTTGTATTAAATGTGTGTAGGACCAGTGTCCACCCAAGTGTCATCATTGTCTTACTACTGGTAAAGAAACTACTCAAAAGAAAGTAAAACAAACAGAACAAGCATCTTATTCCTGTTATGCAACTCAGTCTCTAATTGAAACAGTAGGTCCTTCTAGATGGCAATAAATTGCCAGCAAGCATATATTCTAAGAATGTATTCCCTTTTCAATACAACTTTTGTGGCAACTGCTGACTCTTCTCTGAATGCAAGGGCTGGTTGACAGTTGGCATTGTACAAGGTCTCTGATCAACATGTGGCCAGAGAGTAAGATCCTGATAGGAAGGAGCACAGAAGTCTACAAAAGCATGTGTATGGTCAATAAGAAGGTGTTTTGAACTTGTGCAAAAACTTTCAACATCACACAATTTACCTTGTGTTATATGACAGGCTTAGCTCTTATAGACTTCCTTATAGCAGTTATGGGCCTGACTAATAAGCATTGTTGTTGTTACTATAGTTTTATATTGTATAATGCCAGCATAGATCAAAGGAAAATGTTCGGTTTGTGTATTTTGCTCTTAGTACTGGCACAGTGGGGAAATGACTTGACTAGCAAGCCAGAGGTTACTGGTTAAAATCCCCATTGGTATGTTTTCCAGACTATGGGAAACAGCTATATTGGGCAGCAGTGATATAGAAAGATGCTGAAAGGCTTCATATCATACTGTGTGGGCAATGGCAATGGCAAACCCCTCCTGTATTCTACCAAAGACAACCACAAGGCTCCGTGGTCGCCAGGAATCGACACCAACTCGATGGCACACTTTACCTTTATGTTCCTCCCATTCCAGCCTTGAAGAAGAGGGGCAGTGCAAAGAAGGGGACTTTTTCCTCTCATTTTACCCGCCCCTCCACCCACAGGCCTGCTTCTTTGTTCAGTCCAGCTAAGGCAGTCTACATACACACTTTTCTTCAATCATTCCTGTAACAATCAGGCAATAACAGCCTTTCCTTTCCTGTAAAGAGTGAACCGGAAGTGTATCCTGTTCTGACCAACAGGCTAGAGATCAGCCACTCAGCACATAATGGGCCGGACCTTCAGGGCAATGAGGCAGGAAGAGAAGTGTGTCTTTGTGTAGAAGCAGCTAGGCAGGAGATGAGAATTCTCTCTTGGAAGGACATCTGGAGATCCTTGGGAGACAGGATTGCGGGCAGCTTGAATTCTTTCCTGGAGTTAGGGGTGAATTTGCGGGGGAAGGAAGCCATGGCTTTTGGCTTCTGAAGGGGTTTAGCCAGGGAACAGTTTGTTAGTTAGGTCGTGTTTGATTAATTTCTTTAGGTGTGCTTTGCAAATCCTTACAGTTGTTCTAAGTTTGTTTATCCGTAACATAAGAAATGCTAAACCTGTCCCCAAGTCCACCCAGGGTGATGCAAAAGTCTCTGTAACCTACAGCGGCTTTTAAACGTTCCTATATCTGTATTCCTTGCAACTGGGGTGCTTTTTGAAGTATTCTTGCAACTACTGAAAGTGTCTTTTACCTGTAACTAGAAGCTAAGAAAGCCTCAGATGGAAGCAGTCTGTAGTATTTTGAATAAAGTTTTCCTCTTTTTGTTCTTTGTATTTTACGTGCCTCTGAGTGGATTTTTAACTCAGGAAAATGGGTTTTACTCTGGTGCAAACATGCTTCAAGTCTGAATGCTCAGCAACTCGCTACCAAGTTCTCTCACCACATGGAAAGGATTTGTACTTTTCCATTGGTAAAGAGAAGGAGAGTCTCCCTGGAACTTCATCCACACTGGAGTGGGGGAATAAACTCTGTTAAAAAGTGAGTGTGGTGCCAGCACTACTGAAGAAGCAATTTATGCTAAGCAGCATTTGTTGAGCAAACGTGGAGAAAATGATTCAGCATTTTTCTTTTTCTCCACGTCGGCTTGCTTTGAGACAAAGGCTGGGTTAAATCTGCTACAACTCTCAATTCTGGAAGTCAAGGGCTTGAAGCTATTTGTTGTTTCCTGATGCTTCCTGGCAGCATGAAAGCAGTGCACATGTGCAGCCATCCTCACCAATTTTTAAGTTAGATTTTTCTACATATTTATTTATTTATGTGCCAACTATCCCCCAACCCAAAAGCCGCTGGGGTACTCAGTTTGTGAGAGAGAGAGGGGGGGGAGGGAGAATTTTCGAGAGGTTTAAACTCTTTGGCATGTAATGAATCCTCATAGGCATTCATTATGAGGAAAGATTATTAGACACCCAAGGGTATAAACACACGAAAAAATTCCCAGAACATAAACTGAGTCATTCCCCACTGCCTTGTAGGGGGGGGGGGCGCATGTAGTTGGCACATGGCAGTTGACAGCTGGCACTGTCCAAAGACAGTCAAAATGAATAGAAGAAATGAAGGTGTATAATGAATCCTCATAGGAATTCTTTAAGGAAAATTTATTATACACCAATGTATCCAAACACCTACAAAATAGTGACTGCACATTTTTCTCCATAACTCCACTTCTACAAGGGCTAGAGCTGAGCGTTGTTGTTTTTTTAAAGCAAAAGCTGGGAATTTGGGGAAATGAATAGGAGGAATCCAAATCATGAATGGATTCAAATTGAATCTGGTACAATTTGATTCAAGCTCGAATTTGGCCAGGAATGTCTGGACAGATTTGTTTCAAGCTCGAATCACCCAAATTGACCAGATTCGGGTCAAACTGATTCAAATTCAAATAAATTCACACATCCCTACCCAAATCTATTTCTCCTTGCCATCGATGTCTCCTTGCCATCAGTATAAGGAAATGACATTGGCCTCTTAAAAGCCTGCCTACAGGCAGTAATGGCCTGGATGCGCAATAATAAACTGAAGGCAAATCCAAGCAAGACAGAAGTGCTCATTGTTGGGGGTTGTAATCTCCAAGATAGGATAGAACTTCTTGTTCTGGGTGAAGTTACACTCCCTTAGAAAGAACAGGTCCATAGCATGGGAGTGCTCTTGGACCCAAGTCTCACCCTGATGCCTCAGGTTGAGGCTGTGGCCAGAAGTGCATTTTAACAGCTGTGATTGATTCTAAAACACCACCTGTTTCTTGAGGAGAATTACCTGAAAACAGTGGTAACCAGCTTGTAACCTCCAGGTTGTATGACTGCAATGCACTCTATGTAGGGCTGCCTTTGTATATAATTCAGAAACTTCAGTTAATTCAAAATGCGACAGCCAGATTGGTTTCTGGGGTATTGTGAAAACATCACATTATGCCTTTTCTTAAACAGTTGCACTGGCTGCCAAGAAAGGCTGAAAACTGGCTGAACATGGATTAAGGGAGGCTAGCAGGAGAGGGGAACCTCACAGACCTGCCCCCTGGCCTCAGACAACTCCCCCAGAGGGTGTAAGGTGTTTTTTTTTTTTTTTTTAACTTTTTAAAAACTCATGAAGACATGAACGCCCAGGGGGGTTTGGTCCAGAGTCAAACTGTACAGTCTAACATGTTCAAACTGTACAGTTGAACACGTTCAATGTTCATTTGACATCAAAGCTGTTTGCACATCCCTATCCTGAATGGCTTAGGTCTGGGTTACCTGAGAGAGCGCCTTTCTCTACAAGATCCCCATCACACATTAAGATCATCAGGAGGAGTCTGTCTTTGGATTCCACCAGTTCATCTGGTCGCGACGTGGGATTGTGTTTTCTCAGTTGTCACCCCTGTGGGAACATGCCCCCCATGGATATGAAGGGATTAGTGTCCTTGCAGGCTTTCAGGAGAGCCTTAAAGACCCATCTTTTTAATCTGGCTTTTAATGATATCTAGTTTTAATTTCAATCTCTCTCTCCTTATTTCAGTCAGCGACCAGCACGAGATTAAAGCAAATGTAGAAGAGAGGAGAATCAACTAAATAGTTGATTCTAATAGTTGATTCTAAATGTAGAATCAACTTCTACTACAAACAATAAAACCAAATAAAATTTTAAAAGTCCTCTTCAGCATATATCAAGGTACTGAAAATACTACTAAAAATACATAATTAAAAATAAAAGGAGGCAGCAGTATATCATACTTATGATATTGCACACAAATCAAAACTCAAACAGTTGCCTTCTCAACTCCTAAAACCGAAATAGAGATAATTTAATCTGCTTTTCAATGTATTTTTCATTTTAATTATATGTTTATATATCAATCAATCAAAGAGTGAGTGAAAAGGAAATTACAATCTCTGAATAATTCCATGGTATCCTAAGGAAACAGGCACATATACTTCCAGATGTGGAAGTATACTTCCAAGATTGCAACATTTTGTTCACGATTTACAAGGGTGCACATGATATAATTAGCTAGCTGCTGTCTGCTTTGCTTGAATTGCCACATGTATACTGGAGAGAATCTGACTTTTTTTAGAGTGGTGGTATAACTGCACAAGGACTGCATGTGTGGATTGTTCTTACTGCTACTGTTCCATTTCCTTTTTCCTTTTGAGAGGCCATGCCCAGATATAGCACAATACAACAGAAATAGGAGTAATGGGGCAGGATCAACCTATCGTGTCCAAAAAGCATACAATATTTACTGCAATTTATGAGTAATGATGTGATTCTGCTTGCTCCTCATATAGCAGAAAAGCAGCAACTAGAGTGGCTCTACAAGGAGCACATCTGAAGGCGCACTTAGAGGCGAGTTCTACCATCTCCATTCTTTAATGGGGCTTTCTGAGAGCTAAGTGAGCCCAAGTCCACAATCCGATGCACAATTCACCGAAAATGATGTACATTTACTATAAGTAAGTCCAAGATCACAATCTGATGCACCCCATAGAATTCAATTGGAATTTACATCTCTGTAGGCTCTGGTAGCAAGGCTGAAATCCTATGCTTGCTTACTTACTTGGAAGTAACTTAGTAGTCTTCCTCCTGAGTAAATATGAATGGGATCAGGATGTGAGGCTACAATTTCTAAGTACACTTACCATGGACTCCCAGAAGAAGTCCCATGGAATTCAATGGTACTTACTTCCACCAAATATGCCTAGAATTGGGCTTCACTGCTGCAACCCCATGCACATTCACTAGAAAACAAATCCCACTAAAATCAATCAGGTTTTCATCCAAACACCTTAAGGATAAGGCACAAGGCGGGTCTTTCAGGTCGGACTGTGTGAGTCAGAATGTATTCTTGGTTGCAAGGCTGGACCTGGACGTGGGCGCTGTTTTCAGCAAGAGCCTGGAAGCCAGATCGTATGCATGCTTAGTCAGACGAAAGTTCTCCTGACTTCAGTGTGGCTTGCTTCCTCCAAGTAAAGGCGCAGGGTCCGCAGCCTTGGCCAGAGATCTGGCCCCGTGAAGCGCTGTGCTCATTCCCTGCCGTCGTCACATTCACCGGCAAGTCAGATCGGATGCGTTAAGACTGAAAGCCTATATGTGCACATCTGCTTAAGAGTAAGTTCCATTGGGACTTACTCTGGAAACACATACGTAAAACCGAAATGTAATGTAAGCCTCCCAGATGTTCCCTCAGTTTCCTTCCTGCCGCTTTCTGTGACCAGCCTAGATCATGCGTTCGAGATTCTTAACCAGTATTCCGTTCGTTCCTTCGTTCCTTCGCGCGCTCTTTCTCTCCTTTTGCAGCACAAACATCCCCTGAAACAGCCGCAGCGGAGGGAGGAGGGGGCTTCACGAGACCAGCCCGGCGACAGCCGCGTGCCACCCTCCAAATCTGCCATCTGAATTAAGAGAGCGCGCGCTCTGTCTTGGCTTGCCCTGCCCGCACTCCAGCCACCGCGGGGGGAGCGGGGAAGAAGACGGGCTGCTTCGGCTAAAGACCTTTTGCGTTACAGGCGAGGGTTAACCGTGGCGGTAGTGCCAGAGGAGTCGCCGGGCGAGCTGAGTGAGAATTGCTCAGCCGACGGAGCTGCTGGCCAGAAACGGCAACAGCTGCACTCTCAGCGAGAAGGAGCCACCGTGCGTGTGGGGGAAAAGAGCTTCCACTGCGGATTGAGACGGTACAAAGCCGACGGGGCCTGAAAATGGGCGACGGGGACAAAAAGCGCCTGACAGCAGCCCGCTCTGGTGAAGGTGGGATGACTCCGCTGCGCATCCCGGCTTGACCCGAGGGACGCCGAGTGAAAAGAAGGCGCTGTGTGGCGCCGGTGTTGCAGAGGGCAAAGCTGCACCTGTAGGCGTGGCCAGCATCTCAGCTCCTCGACACTTTTAAAGGCGGCTGCCGCGAGGACGACGCTTGCTTTGGCGGGGGCAAAGCTACAAGTGCGAGGGCAGGCAGCAGCGCGCGTGCCTCCGCGTGAAGTTGGCTGCGGGCAGGGAGGCAGTGCGCGCTGTCGCCCTTTCCACTCCGTTGGCTGTGAACGCGACCGACGGTTCTTTCCCTTGTTTGAGTTTTCGGAGGTGGTGGAGGAGTCATTTGTCCTCCTCGGGCAGAAGCTGCTGACGGCTTATTCGCGACCTCTCGCTGTCTTCGTCCCCCCCCCCTCCCCCCGGTCTGTAGAAGGATGTCCTCTGTTTTCTTGCCTTTGTGGAGTTAACAGCTCGGTGTCCCCTTACTCCGTTTGTGGGCAAGGAGCCCTCATTTGGGTGACTTCTGGGTATGTTCCTCCTCAGCACCTGTGGGCTGACTTCTGAAGACGTGGCTCACTGACGCGAGGTTTAACTCCAAGGCATCGTGCAGCCGCCTTCTCTTCCTATACCGTTTGATCTTATTTGACGGGATTTTCTGTAAGAGGGCGAGGGCGGGGGAGAACTATCCCTCTTTAAAAAATTGGACACCAAACTAAACAAAGACGTCTTTTAGTCCTGCGGCTGCTGTTTTGTTTTAAGTTTAGGTCTTCCCAATGAATCTTTGTCATCGGAGGAACTACAACCCAAGAGGTCGTTGCCCGCTCTAGCGTCCCGTTTTGCTTGGCTGGGCTGAAGATGCTTCCTGCAACACCACAGGGTGGTTGTTGATGCTGAGCCGCTGTGGCGCTTGGAAGATGTTTCTCTTTGGGATTACACGTGGCGAAAGGCGGTCAGTCGAAGGGAGAGGTGGCTGGTGAGACTTACCTGATGCTCTTTGGCTTTGGGGACGTGGTGGCTTCAATGGCTCCATCTCCCAGGAGAAGCAGCGGGAAAGATGCTAACGCTCTGCCAAGCGCATCCTCAACTTTCTGGGCAATTATGATCTTGGTTGGTCTCCTGATAGCCTACTGCAGTAAGTACAGCCACGACCAGATGTTTGTGTTGGATGCAAATCCGCGTCCTCTTTTGGCTTGACTTTTATTTTGGAGGGGGGAAGCTAATGCTTGTAGGCTGTTTTCAAAAGAATAATAATAATATATCAATATTAAACTAAAGTGACTCGGTAATTTTCACTCATAAAAAACTGTTTAAAGAAGCAGGTGGACCCACTGTTTCTCTTTGAAACCTGAGTGTTATTTTATACACTTTGTAAAATCCTGTTTTTTCTCATGGACTATGTAACTAAGTCATGTAGCTGCTCTAGTGTTCTGAACACTTTATTTGTTGCCCACAACTGCAAGTATGTTTCCTTTTTGAATCACATGTATATGTGATTGATTTCAATCTATTTGTGTTGGTGAAGTAAGAAGCTGAAGCTTATGTTCCTTTAGTGGCAAAAAAAAAAAACTTGTTCATCTGACAAAAGTCTTGATGTTGCCCAACATCTTATGCAATTGCTTAGTTACATTCTCAGCCCAGCCCACTTTAGCTGTATTAGTTGACTTTGGAACTGCAGGAGAACTTCCCTAGTCTTATCTTCCCAATGTTATTAGAAGTCCTTCATGAATTGTCTAGTAATGTGATTTACCATTTACTTTTTCTTTTGTATGCTAGCTTCAGACTTTTAAAAATAACTAAAATATAAGTCTGTGAAGCATCAAACAGTGGTTTACAACTGTTGACAGAAATGGTTCTACTTCTGCTTAAAATGTTTGTTGTTCTGAAGTATGATACTGTATAATTCTGATCAGTGAAAGTTGTTATGCAAATATATAGTAGGACATGTTTGGCCTGCTACAAAGGAAAAGGCTGCCAAATGAACTATTCTGCAACAAAGAGAATGCTATTTTCTTAGCTCAGCAGGAAACTACACAATTGGGTACCTGTGTAGTTCTGAGTTGCCTTAAAAACAAATTGAAGCTGATCAAGAAGCTTCCATTTGCGATGATCACAAAAGTCTGAGCACTAGCATGTCACTGGAACCGTTTTGTTTTTTTAATAATGCAAAGAAAATAATTAAACATTGCTGCTTATGTTATGCTCATATTTTCCTAAACCCAGAATATATGGGTTCGCCCTCTCAAAAAATATGGGAAGCAGAAAAGGTATTTTATATTCTTCCACTCTTTTTAACCTTATTAGACTTCCCATTCATCACCCAATGCTGTAAGGAAATTACAGTGAGTTATAAAAGCTTAATTCATCTGTCCGTGTTCCATGATACTTTTTGAATCTTTTCTGTGATTTCTGTAAAGTAAAGGCTTGTAGTAATTTCCAAAGAATCAATCTAGCATTGCTTGAAATTTTGCAAGGACACTTTGCAATTCAGGACTGTACTGGATTTTCAGCCAGAGCATTTCCTTAAATAGGTGTCTGACTTTATGTACACTTTAGGTGATAGTACATAAGTGATCAACATCATGCATTTGATTTGAAACTCTGTGTTAGTATGACCAGCAAATGTATATTGGTCATTGTAAAGTATATCTTATAATACCCTTCTACTACATTGTTTCCAATTCTCATGTTAAATGTCCATTAGAGGAGGATAGTAGGAAGTTTCTTGTATATCTCTTCAGTACACTGATAAATAAATACAATAACTTTTGAAAGATAGTTTAGAGAGCTTGTTGTTTTATCTAAATAAGATGGTGAATATGATCTTTCTCAAGATCTTGAAAGGTAGAATTTTTGCATTTGTTTTGGTTTTTGTCCACTTACCCCATTTCATTGTTAGAGGCAGTCTCACAATATGTTCATTGATAAAGAATCACTAATTAACTTTTATGCAAAAACATCCTAGACTAATTGACAAAAAACATGCCATATATATCTTATTAGAACTCTAAGCAAACACATTTTAGACAGTCTACAACATGCAATGTCAAGACTCCACCACTTAAACTCTTTTGTGACTCAATGACTGAATGTACAGTCTTGAAATGTAGCTATTGATTGCATAGCACTGGACTGTTATAGTGCTTGAAGAACTGTTAGTAACCTATCCTTGTTTGAGAAAAAAACCAGAAGTTATGTTTGTGTGGTGGAGAAATATGAGTGCAAATGCATCCCACAATTCCCTCTCCAGATCAGCCCTTCCAACTCTGTAAAAAACTAGCTGTTACTCAATATTTGTCATAGATTAGGGCATATGAACATCTGCAAAACTCTTTACACAGCTCCTGAGTCTTAAAATGCTTGTCGTTTTAGAAATATATCCACTGCAGTAAATACAAAGAACATAAATAGTTTACAACAAAAGCAGATTTGAAAAGTATTTTCTTATTCATGAATATGTATTTGACAAAAGGTACTCTGACATAACAGAAAAACTGTTTCTTCTCCTTGTTCCCTTGCTTTCATTCCCCCCCACTTCTGTTGATATTTTTATTCAGGGTAATGTGTCCTTGAGAAGATGCAGTGATAAAGACTGTAATATCAATTTAGCTCAGAATTATTATAAAACATCATTTAAATTAACACACGTCTATGTATAATCATGCATATTCTTTAATTTATTGAAATGATAGATGTTCCTTCTGTCCCCAAAGATGAGAATCTAGCAGTTCTTTCCTTAAATGTTTCCCTTATGTTTAGGGATAGTGGCTCCACCCAATGGTTGTAGGAGAGACCTGTACTAGACCAATTAGGTTAGTTGCTATAGTGATAAACCTTTATCGAGCATTTCCTCTGTAAGAAAAATAGCCAGAGTTATGAAGGTTCTTAGTTAGAAGCAATGGTAGGAGCTGGAAGTGGGTAACTTTCTTCATTTAAAAAAATCTGTAAAATGTTTCTATTTTCAATTAAAATAATCAAAATCTTAAGTTTATGTTGAGCAGTCTGTCAGTCTTGCAGTTGCCACAATGGATAAGAATATTGGCACCTGGCCTCTAATAGAATCTAATTCTGCAAACTCAATAAACTGTAGCGGACTTGGGATAAATATTAATGGAGATTTTTTTTTTTAATCCAGCATATCAGTTATTTAATACATCACAAAACATATATCTATACCACCAATATAACTGGGTAACACAGATAAATTTTATATATAACTAAGTGAATTCACAGATTACTTCATTAAACAGTTACTGAGATGCTAGACTGATCATATATATGACTAAATAAAAGTTAAAAATGGAAAAGCTATATTTGTTCAGTTGCGGAAAACTTCCTACAACTACTCTAGTGTAGAACTGTAGCTTGCACAGAATCTTAACTGGTGGTGCAACACAAAGAGGCAATAATGTGTCACTGAACAGCACATATAGAAGCAACATTGATGGTTCTATATTATAAACTGATTTTTTTTAATGCATTGCTGGAGGCAGGAGGAAGTAGTTTGCTGTGCATAGTTTTCCATTAGGATCTCTGGGGTTTATGTGAAGTTTGTTTGTGTAGCAAACAGATGTGGCGTACCAACTTCTGCAGTATTTGAAATTTAAAATAAATATCTGTTGAAAATGAGCACATTAAAAAAAAAAATCTGTGCATTCTTTAAGGATCTCTCTCTTGACTGTTGTCTCACAACCAGTTTTAGAGACTGCTGTGTGTTACCTGTAAAGAAATTACTATTCCTCCAAGTGCCTTAGGACCACCAATGTGCACTTCTGATACTGAAGGTGAATTATGTGGATTTTATTTCTGTACCATTTTATTTCCATAGTTCCACCCTGAGGTGTCAGATATCGTGGAAACTGGGAGGCATCTAGGATATCTACAGTTTCTGTGTAATTTATCAACTGATTGAAAAAGCTGTGTGTTGGTTTACTCCCCACTTGCTTGAGCAATGTTCCAGCTGCCGGCTTATTTTCTTCAGAGAAGATCCTTCTTTGTAAAAATAACATTGGCAAGAGATTTAAAACATATATAGAGTGAAGATCTATAGGCGCATACCAGAAGTTGGGAACAAGGTGGCAGTTGCTCTGCTGTTTTTGGCAGCCAGATCTAACTTCTTCCCTGAGCATGCACAAACATTTGCACATTTGGCTGCCAACTCCCGCCCCGATGGAAATTAAATTGGATAGCATAAGGATGGTCCAGGATACTTATAAGCAGAACTACTATATCAGCCTTTTAAATGAAACTTGGTGGATTACTGTGGCATCTCTAATTGACTATTATCTGATAGTCAAATAGTCAAATAGACTATTATCTGATCAAATACAATCCTAATTATGGGATAAAGCTGTCATTGTAGAATAATTGAACAACCCTTTTAACATTACCTGACTGGTGTGGAAAGTGTGGATCTGTCTTCCCAGTCTGGTAATTCTAGTCTAATTATGATATATTAATTATTAATTAATTAGTCTAATTATGCAGTGGCTCATTCTTACATGGGCACTGTCTCTCCTTAAAACTGGGCTGATAGTGGTGATGAAGGCCCAGTATCGTGGATCACTCCAATATGGTCTCAGAGGTCTGATGCTACCAAGTTGGTATAGGTAAGGAGCAGTGTTCCTTCTAAGGCATGCGCATGTGTGTGCACAGAAAAATGTGCCCCATTCTGAATGCATGTGAACACACACACACTGCTTTGACACTTTCACCTAGCACAAAACTCATTCTGGACACAGATTAAAAAAAATTAGAGGGAACATTGGTAAGGAGGGCATACTCATGCTCATCCTTGGATCATCACCAAATAGTGACTGGATAGTTTTGGTTTGGAGCAAAAAAAAACCCCAAACACCCGAAGTTATTCAGAAAATGTTAAAATCTGGAGGTCTGCATTAAGCATGACACCAACTACAACATCTAAAGCAACTCTCTCATATATTTCTGTGATGGAGTAGCATATCAAAGAAGTAATTGTGGTCAACAATAACCCATAAGTCTTTAGGGTATTACATAGCACATTATTTTTTAAAATATAAAGAGCATAACTTCAACAATATTTTTAAAAATGACACCCACTTTAACAGTGTTAGCATAACTTTTACATCTAAACAAAATTGTCACTGCTGTCATTTCCGGTCACCTATGCATGTACACAAATGAAATATCCCCCTTTTCTGCAGATGCAGTTAAGTCACTGAAGTCCTCCCTCCCTGCTCACAGACACCAGTCTGATTCAGAGCTATTCTCCAAGACACTTTTGGCAAGTTCTTCTCCAGCAGGGTGTCTGCCATGCTTGTTTTGCTTATCAGAAGCCAAATGCAAATGCAGGAGCAGCAGAGATAGCAGCAGGGATATGGAAGAAGCAGCCTACCCACCTGTATTTATATCTTTGACTTATTAGAGAAATTTTAGTTTCTCCTTCTTTGAAACAAGCTTCAACATCTCTAATCCATCCTTCCAAAGCATTCTGATCAGGTAGTTTGTGGCTTCAGTGGCCTATTGACGCCTTGATAGCTGAAATAAAGGTTCATCTAGATACTTTGTCTAGAGATAATATGTATGGAAACCAATTGCAAGGATCATCTGAAGAGTCTTGATTGAGGGTTGTCATTAAATCTGGCCATTCACTGTGATGAGGCTGTAATGCGCTTGCAAACCTTTGGGATCAAAATACCCCTCAAAATAAAACGAGTAACAATAGTTTAACATGAACTCTTCAAAATGCTGTGATTTGGGGGGAAAACAGTTCTTAAGTTTCCAAAGAAAGTTCTAAGTAATAAAAACATGTAACCACAATTCAGGTTTGTAACAGGGTACTTAATCTTTGGGGCATTATTTACACAAACACACACACCCCTTATTGTGGTGATATGTTTGTACACACAGAAATGAAAGGAAAGGAAAGAATGGGCTGTATATTTCAGACAATGTGACCCTTTCTCACACTGGAAAGAACAGGTTCTGAGCTAAATACCTATAGGAATAAAGAGCAATACATTAAAATAGCAGGTGGGATATCTTTAATGCCTAGCTTTGTAAGTGCATAGTACTTCAAATTCCCGTACAATGCAGAAGGGGTATAATATACTTCCAAATCCATCTTAAGCATAAATTGCAATTTTAAAAAAAATATTGCAGGGGGTTGGGGAATGAAATGCCACAGGTCACTTAATCTGATCCCTATCTGGAACGTGGAGTTGCAGGAAGTTGCCGGGGGTGGGGGCATGGGGGACCTCATTTATAATTTTTTTAAAAAAATCTGAAATGTGGTACAGTCTACCCCAATATCATCTGAGGCCTGAAGAATAACATGTACCTTTCCTTGTATGTGAGAAAAGGAGTTTGTCTTTGGGCAGAGTATATCTTGGTAATTGGGAGTGGCAGGAAAGGAGGTGGAGCATAACTACTTGTCATGGGGAGAGCTCTAATTAGGACACACAGTAAAAGACTAAGACTTGCCTTCTCAATCTACTATACTGAAACTATAGCTTCCTTCACATAGTATATTAAAAGGCTGTGAAAACAATACCTGTACAAGGTCACTGTAGTCCGGTGCCAAATGTTAGCAAGTTTTCAAAATTTTTGCAATACCTTTTTGGTAGGATGGTTGTTTTATTCTGTTCCTTTATATTTGTGTGTGTGTGTGTGGGGGGGGGGAGGTTACAATGCTTTTGTTGTTTGCATATGTAGCCTTTTTTCAAGAATTCATATCAGCCTTCCCTTCTCAGCCTGTTTCTCAGTCAGATTTATTATAGTTATTTGAAAATATTATGATGATGATAACTTCATCATATTAGAAAAGCAAAGCATAAAAACTGTCATATCTTTTATATGACATCCCAGATGCTCCTTTTTTTGAGGGCATACTTTTGAATTAAAAAAGGTACTTGAAAATTAATGACCTCTGCAAAATACCACCTGTCAGCCACTGTATCCAAACTGCACTGGAAAATGTTCTGATAAAAGGCAATGGAGCTGATTACATGGTACCATATAATATGAAGTCCCAACACTTAATCTGAACACTTTTGATACATTTTCCTGAACCTATCTTTGGGACAACCTTTTAATTGAATGTGCACACCTCCCATATAATTATAGTCACATAAAATTTAGTATGACTAACAGTACCAGCCCATAATATTTGCTGCATGGAGCAGAGCAGCAAATGGTCCCCCCACCCTTTATTAAGATCACCCTCACCACCACCCCACCAATTCCTTTAAGATCTCTTTCCTTTTTGTTTGTTTGTTTTCTGCTAGGAAGGGAAGAGGAAAAGCAGTGTGATGCCACTTCACCTTCCTTCAGAATCAGGTCATCCTTAAGAAATGCTGGTGGGTTGTTTTGCCATGCCTGATAACTGTCCCACAATCCAGTGTCTCAAGTGTCCTGTGTCACCATGCTTTGTTTGCAGAGGTCATTAACTTGGGATTCTGCTGTAATTTTCTTACCTGCTGCAAATAACTTTGCTCAAAAAGTATAATCTGAATCATTTTGATTGATTTCATTCCAGCTTGGTTAAGCAATATTGTTCTTAACCCAGGAAATATAGTTTGTAAAAGTTCTATGTGGGGAAAATGTTTGCCAGACTACCCTGTCAACACAGTAGCACAAGACTGGTATCTTATGGGTTATTTATGTTAGAATTTCCAAAACCTTCTGCTGGCTAAAATAGTGTTCTTTATTGTAAGGCCCTGGAGCCAGTGGCAGCACTTGTCAACCTTAAGTACAGCCCACCCACCCCCGACCCCCCTACAATTGGGCCTGTGTGAAGCTTCAGCTGAAGTGCAACTGAAGTCTGGCACCAGGCAGAGACAACCATTCTCACTGTACAGTGCTGCGTTCTTCCCAGTGGCTGGGTTGCAGGGGGACACATCCTTTAAAGGAAACTGAGCACATTGAGTTTTTGCACCACCTTGGAAGGCACACACCAAGTGCTGGGAAATGTAGCCTTTCCCAGCACTTTCCCCATAGTGCTCATAAGAAAGGGCTCCAACTTGCTACCACAAGAGCTGGTTCTGTGGTAGCAAGCATGACTTGTCCCCTTAGCTAAGCAAGGTCCACCTTGGTTGCATATGAAAGGGAGACTAGAAGTGTGAGCACTGTAAGATCTTCCCCTCAGGGGATGGAGCTGCTCTGGGAAGAGCAGAAGGTTTCAAGTTCCCTCCCTGGCATCTCCAAGATAGGGGTGAGAGAGATTTCTGCCTGCAACCTTGGAGAAGCTGCTGCCAGTCTGTGTTCACAATACTGAGCTAGATAGACCAATGGTCTGACTCAGTATCTGGCAGCTTCCTATGTTTCTCTCTTAAAGGGCCCTCTCAGCACTGAGAAGAGTGCAGTACTGTGCAGTGGCAAATGGCTCTTGTATTGAAGGTGTTTTGGCAATGTGGCCCATGCTGGAAAAAATAGTGAAGATCACTGACTAAAGTATTGGATTTTTCTCCATAATTATGAAGGGCATCTTACAACAAAACTGGTGTAAGAGAGTTGTTATTTGCAAAGATAAACTTCTGCACACTTGTGTTATGAAGAATATGGTGAACTCCAGCATGGATTGGGGATGTATCTGTAAAATAGCTATTACCATATGAAAGTGATCATTGGAAGCTGAGGTCCTATCAGTGTGGGGAGAGAGAACAGAATCTTTTCAGTCCTTTTCTTTGAATGAATGACTGTGGTTTCTACTTTTTAAAATAAGTTGGCCCTATAGAGTCAACTAGTTGTCTTACTGGTGAAGTTCTAGAGGGTTGAGATTCATGTATATTTGTATGGTATCCTCAGCTACTGCTTCCTTTTTATTAAAATAAGTTTAATCCAATATGACAACACAATGTTGTCATGAGTCTACATTGCTGGCTATATAATGAATTCTGTTGAGCTCTGTAGTCTTTTAAAACTCGTGTTCTAAGCATACTTGCAAGACAAGTTCATTAAAATGTCTCTACCTTCCAAGTAAATATGTGTGTTAGAAGTGAGGTATCAGAACTTTAATCTATTTACCAGGCCTTTTCACATAGCACATAAGGGTGCTTGTCTTTGCTCAAGTGACTGTCGTGATGAATGACTAATCCTTGTAAAAGATTCCTACAGTGATGCTACTTTAAAGATTTAGCTTAAGGCTCCAATCAAACTGTCTCTTCACAGACAATTGTTGTCCATGGACAATACAGAGAATGTTTGAAAAATAGAAACCTTGTGTTGGACCATCCTAATTCTAAATTATATTATTTGCCACATGACAATGGAAGAATTCATGGTTTCCATATTAAATGCTGGTGGTAGTTTCTATCCTTCCTTGTAAGCACCTTACCTCTCATTTGCAGCTGGATGTTTTTATTTTTAATGTAACTGTAATTTCATATCAGTTTTCAAATTCATCTTGTACTTCCACAAATGGAAGAAATTCAGCTTCTGCAAGAGCTGGATGGGCTGTTTTTGCTAACATTTCCTATACTTCTTCTGCCCTCTACTCCTTCTATCCCTACAGGGTTTGATGATGCCCAACCATCAGGTACATATGGGGTGGGGTGGACACAGGGACTGATTGCAGAGGGAAGAGAGGATCATCTGAATCACCCAGCAGATATTCTTCTGCTTGTGGAGGAACAAGCTGGAATGCTGCCCAGTGGTTTTGAGTGCAGTAATTCACTCATTCAGCTGCCATCCTTAATGTGTATAATAATCAAGCTTGGAAAACTCAAGTGATATACTCACATGTGCGGACCATGCCTAAACCAATGATTGAGGAAAACATTGTGGTGATATTTTAGAAAATCATTTTCTATGAATAAAACTGTGGCCTTTTGACAGCACTCTTTTTAAAGCTTTGCTATGTTACTTTGGAGTCCTATAAATAACTTATCTGCGTGGCACAATCAGAAAGGAAAATTATATAGACAATTATAGTATTTCCCCCCCATATTTAGAGAAACTAAGCAGTCATACCAGATGGCATTTGGGGTTGTGTGTGGTGAATGACACCACATATGAATTAATTATTCCCATCCCCATTTATAATAAGTCAAACACCTAGGGCTGATAATTTAGCTCATTATGTGATCAGGCTCTTTCTTGCTTCCATGGAAACTGATGTTCCAGAATCTAAGAATGCCTCCTTTTGATTATTTTTAAAGCTTTCTTCCTTTTCTCTTACTGACATGCTTCACTATCCACTACTATGTTAAGAGGTTCATGTAGTAATTAAAATTAATAATGGTTCATTCTACAGCATATGGGAGCAACAGCCTGATAGCTTAACTTATTTTTAAAATTTATGTGTAGTTGAGTGAGTAAGAGGGCTTGTTCTACTGTAATAACAAACCATGGTTTGAGTTGACATATGACAATGAACCTTCAGTCATCTCTGGGCTTGTACATTCCCCTGACCACCTCTAATACAATTATTCCCATCAGATAAAGTGGCAAGCTATTCTTTGTGAAACCAGACCTAAATAATGACAGGACACACATAGTTGGAAGAAACTAGGGCCACTTTATTAAATAATTATAAATGTGCAATGAGGAATTGAACTAAAGTGCGGGTATCCCCTATGTGAGTCAATCTCATAGGAGGTATGCCCACAGGAGGGCGAAGGACTGGGCTTTGATTCGGCTCGGAACCGGTCCAAGCCTTATCTCGACCATGAGGTTACCCCCGATGAGGGGATGCATGCTTGCCCACCTCAACCCAGGTTGAGAGGCACTGAGCGGCATTTGCTGGCATGCATCCAAGTGAGAGTGGAATCAGCCCGAGAGTCATGAGATCACCAAGCCTTCCTTCATATTCCCACTCACCATAACGACCCTCCAGCCCAACACCATTGTAAATTAAATTTCCCCAACTTGCCCTCAACTGCAAGTGACCAAATAACCCAGTGACAACCTTAACAAAGACAGTGAGAAGTACTCGGAAAACAGGCCCCAACCACAGCCAATCAGCCGAGACCCAGAAAATTCCTACTTGGCTTCAAAGGGCAACTGGAATATCCCCCACTGAATCAAGGGATGGGCATGAGGGTGACTGCCTGGAGAGCACCTGAGAAGAACAGATGGAGCTGGCCACTTATGCAGGCACTCAGGTGCTCTGATTGGTCCACCCACAACACATAAGGGGAACAAAAATGGTGGCCTGAATGCCTGCCTCTTGGGCTGGTCCCACAACTCCGCCCCCTGCTTGCCTGATGCAGCGAAGGGGGCGGGGAGCGGCTTTGTCCCCAAAGAAGGGAAGGAAGGAACTGCTACTCGTGAAAGGAAGGGAGAGCACATGAGCCAAGGATGCTTGAAAGCTTTTTTGTGGGTATTGCCGAACTACAGGTGACACTTTGACATTGTCTAAATCAGCTGAGATTGTCTGCCTAAAGGTGTTTTAAAATAAAATCTGCAATTAAACTGCATCATTTATTCATTTTTATATTTGAATAATAGTTAGCACGACTGGTTAGATTATTTCTACCAGTCACACTGTAGGCACATGGGGGCACCATTAGGCGCAGACTTGAGGGTCCCCAGATCCATGTGATCCGTCTCCTAGAGGGCCTGCTGGCCGGCCTTAATTATGTATAAAAGGGTCTGCTTTGGGCAATCTTTGGCCCTTTCAGGACCTTGCCCCCATCGCGGCAGCCATTTTGGAGACCCCCACACATGCGCAATGGGCCCTATGTGGCTGAGTCATGACCAAGGCCACACAAGCAAGGGAATGGACACATGCAACCTGGCTGGGTCGCATCTGCCATCTGCCCCACATGCGTGTCCCCATGGCCTGACACTCTTGGGTGAGAGAGTGTCCTGTGGGAGAAGGAATATCATCGCACATCATTAGCAATTCTGCCTGACACCCCTGTCCCCACAAGCGGTTCTTTTCATGAGCTGTGAACGGGTATCCCCATGACCTTACACTCTCATGAATGAGTGGTCTGCTCAGGAACTGCATCCTGAGCAGTGAATCAGAAGTGGAATCTCCCCTTTCACTGTTGGCAGTGCTGATCCTGCTGCCCAGCCCTTCTCATGGGTAAGCCTAGGGACCTCATATGTTTCCCCAAGGAGAAGAAGATGACCCGCCTTCCCCAACATCACTGTGCAAAAAAATAGAACTCATCCAGTCAAGAATTTCAGGGTGGGGCTGCCCTTTAAACCCAACCCCTGGTATCACTGCCCTGCCATATGTTCCCATCCCAACCATCTAATGGGGTTACTCTGTGTTGCCACTGTGACTGCTTGTGAACATACATCTTAATCGCTTCATTTACAGAAAACTAAGCACATTGCTTGTCTTGCCATCCTGTCCTCTTTCTCTCCTGACTGCCAGGAGGGAGAAATAAGTGACAGAGTGGGAAGAGGCCATGTCCCCATGTGACTTCGTTCTTTGATAGGCTTTGAAGCTTGGGATGGGATGTGGCGGTAATCCTATTGCCAGACAAGTGCTTCACTGGATCTGAGATGGGGGTGGGTTAAGTGCTTGGAGAGGCAGCTAGCTAGAAGTGCCACAGGCATGAAGCGAGTGTGATCCTGCATGGGTCTGGGCTGCCCTCTCTATGACTATGGTTGCTGAAATTGCATGGAACCATAGTTATTTTTCTACAGGGATTTGTAGCTTTTGAATCTACCTAAACATTTTTATGAAAAAAAAATCATATTTTAGGATTTCTAGAACAGCTATTAATGGCAAATAGCATACTATGCAAAATAAAAATTCAGGCTTTTGAAAAAGTTTCTCTCCAAGATAAAGCATGATGTAAACAGTTGAGTAGGCTCCCTTAATTCATTTACAGATAATGAAAGATTTAATGGTGAACAAAGAATACATTCAATTTCCCTGATTTATGATGAGTAAGAATGAAGCCACACATTGGAAGCTTGTATGTGGCTTCTGTGCTACTGCTATTGTCCAGATAGCAAAGGAGAAACTTTCTACTCTACATGACTTCGAAAAGACATTTAGTATTCCCTGCTATTGTATTTAGTATTCCTATTTGTCAAAAATATAGCATCAAGATAGGGATTATTTTTTGCTTTTGGTTGCTTGTTTTGCACTGGATTACCCCACCACACACTGCAAGTCATCTTCTTAAACCATGGCATGCTCTTAAGATGCAGCAAACCTTATTCCTCTGAACATTTTCATTTTGTTTTTAATTCCCCACCCCCACCCCTCTACCTTTCCAACTCTAAAAACAGGAAGTTCTTATTTTCTATGTAAAAAGCAAACTTTTGAACTTTAGCATGGCAGTCCCTTTTTATTTATGCAATGCAATACAGTTTCTCCAAGAGCTGATGTGACTCAATTGTTTAAATATTTAGCTTTTATGGACCCAAAGAGATGCTGGTAATTCTAGTGTAACAGCATTGCCACAATAGTGTACAAACTAAGGGCTCCAAGAGTAAATATTTTATTTATTTATTTCCAAATTTGTAGATCGCCCCAAACCTGCATCTCTGGTCATTTTACAACATCAGACAGATTAAAAATGAAGACCTTAAAACAACTAAAAGCCACAGTCTGGTTAAAAAGCTTGGGTGAACAAATAAGTCTTCAGAAAAGTCTTTTTAAAAGTTGGAGAAGTTCTTATTTTGGCAGGTAGCACATTCCAGAGTCACGGGGCAGCAAAAGAGAAGGCCTGTCCATGTGTAGCCACCAGATGAGGCAGTCGCAACTGCTGATCTAAAAATTGAAGACTTTCCCACAATTTGTCAGCATGATCTGACTGGCTATAGACAGCATCTCACAGTCTTTTGCTCTTCTTCCTTCAACATTCTTATTCTTTGATCACATGTCAAGCAGGGAGCTTGCATGATTTGGGTAGTGCCAACTCCTGCATTCAGTGATTAACCCACAATCTCCACAAAAGTAGGAGGTTCCGTTAAAAGAAAAAAGGTTGGGTTAAAATTCCTGGCTGTCATGCTATGCAACATAATGTAAGTGGTTTCTTAGGAGCCTGCAACAGCACAGGTAACTCAGAACCACTTGTGTGTTGGTTTCCAATTTAAATTACTTTCAAGCCTAATTCTTTCCAATCTAAGTAAAGTTTCTGGAGTGAAGACATTCTACTTTAAGTATTTGTGGTCTTGTGCAAAAGCAGCTCAGAATTATCCACATTTTGCTTGTATTCAGGCCACTGAATACAAGAGCTGGCCAGTAGGGATGTGCACGAAGCATTTTCATGCACATTTGAGGTAGTGGTGGAGAGTGGTAGCTTTAAAAGGATGAAAGGATCTTATCTGCCCTTCCATTACTCCTGCTCCACCCCTGACAGTATTAAAATCTGTGCATTGCATCTGCTGTGCTGCCCCCACAATGCTGTGGTGGGGTGGCGGAGGAGCAAGGGAAGGGCAGATAAGATCCATCTCCCTCCTTCTAAAGCACAAATTCTGATCATTGGGTCCCCAGATGCTATTGGACTTCAATTCCCATAATCCCCAACCAAAGCCTGCTGGGGATTATGGGAGTTGAAGTCCAATAACAACTGGGGACCCAATGTTGAGAATCCCTGTTCTAAAGTTTCTGCTCACCCCCCGCCATAACAATTTGGCTGGGGCGGCTCAAATCCTTTCAGCATCTCTGTAATGAGGCACCGAAACACTTCATGCACAACCCTATGGGTCAGCAGGTGGCACTGCCAAAATCATGCAAGCTTCCTTCTTGATGTGAGGCCAAAGAATAAGAATACAGGACAAAGAAGAGTTAAAGCTTGCAAGACTGTGGGGTGCTTCTCACGATCAACAAAATTCGGGCTAGCAGAGGCTAGCCCGATTTTTGTTGACCGTCAGAACCACTGGGCTCGCAGCCAAGCCCGGTGGTTCTGGAGCGGCAAACCCGTTCTAGAACCTCTCGTAAAAAGCAGGTTTACGGAGCGAGCGCTCCTGCAAACCTGCTTTTTACAATCGTGAGTAGCCGCGGCGTGCCTTCATGCCACACCTACTCATGAGTAGACCCCCGGCCGGGAGGCTTAAAAGCAGTCTCCTGGCTCGGGGGTCTCCCCAGTATGCCCTGTGTGCTTGCGCAGGGCATACTGGGGCTTCTGGGGGTCGCACGGCCCCCGCTCAGAGCCAGCCATCGTGTGGGCAGCAGATCCGGCCGCCCAGAGCTTCCTGCGCGCTCGTCTGCGGGGAGAGTGGGCGTAGCTCGCTCTCCCCACAGTTCTGTCAAAACTGGGTCTCACGGATCGTGAGACCCAGCTTGGTGTGTACAAGAAGCGGAAGAGGTGTGCACAGAACTGGGCAGTTCGGTTTCAGTGTGAACTGGACCCGGACCAGGCCTATTCGGCCCGGCACCTTCTCGAATGCCCCACGGACCGGACTGAACTGAATCTGGCCCAGGTCACGCAGAGGCCCATTGAGCATGTGTGGTGGCCTCCATTTGAAAAAAGAAACTAAAAAATATTTTTTTAACCTAAAAATGTTTGTGGACCACCCCCCCTCGCCCTGAATGGGTCTGGTCTGGGGTCGAGGTGAACTGGAGGTGGTTCAGCTTGACCCAAGCCTTCAAACCAAACCAGTTTGACTTCAGACCAGTTTGGTTTTGAGCCTGTTTGCACATCCCTAATGGCCAGTCAGATGGTGCTGGAAATTTGCAGGAAAAATAACTATGATTGTAGTCTGGAAGAGTATGATAGAAATTTCATACTATCATTGACAACTTCAAAAACATTGTTTTCAGCAGTGTACTAAATAGCTGCATATATACAGAGATACAGCTTTCCTTCAGGATAAGACCTCCCTGTTTTTCTTGCTTCATGGGAGATATTCAGACCATCCCTTTCTAATTATGCTTTAGTTTCTAGACGTAGACATGGTAGTGAATATGAAGGCATTGGCCTTGTTCACACATACACTATAGCCACAATTAGAGCTGGCCAAGATCATAACTGAAGTATCCTTGAATGTTCAAAACCATGGTAAAGGCCAAAAGCTAACTTGGTTTTTCACTGCCAAACTCCAATTGGGACCTTTGGTTTCACCTAAGCTTCACTGCTGACAACTGTGGTTTTGCTGCTGAAGCATTATGCCTGAATGCAGACTCAGCTGTAACCGAAGTTTTGTACCAATATCCAAACCCCAACCATAGAGACAGCAGCGCAGACCTGCCCCAGAGATGTGGCAGCTCCATGCTTTTGGCACTTCTTACTGTCAGCCACTCAGAAAAAAGGCCACATCCCTCCTGTCAGCGATGCAGCTATGGAGTTGCCAGGTTACAGCTATGCCAACATGCCTGTCAAGCTGCACAGCCTGTCAAGCCACACAGGCACTTGGGGGCACCCCCCCATTCAAACTCCGTCCCTTTCTCCCTCCATCTGGCAAGCTGCATGGCAAAGGCACGGGATGACAATTTGGGCACTCAGTGCTTTGCTCCCTGAGAAGGAAGCAATAGTAATGTCTGTCCACAAGCACAAACACTCCCAGGTGGCAGCACAAGCAGGGCACCCCATCATGGTGCCAGGAGGTAAGAGGAAGGGAAATGGCTGAGGTGGGGGGGGGGAGCCAAAAGACAGATGCAAGCAGGGAAGCTGGAGCAGCCAAGTTTTATTTTTCACACAGAAAGGGTGGGGAAGGGGAGCCTAGCCCCTTCCCCTGGTAGGAGGAAGCTCCCCTGCTCCCCTGGTAGGAGGAAGCTCCCCTGGTAGGAGGAAGCTCCCCTGCTCCCTTGGAGCAGCCAAGTTTTATTTTTCACACAGAAAGGGTGGGGAAGGGGAGCCTAGCCCCTTCCCCTGGTAGGAATATTTGCTCCCTAAATCTTCCTCATGAGAAGAACCATCTGTGAGGACTAATTTCAAATTTACATGATAGTACTAGTGTACTACACAATGTGTACTACACAATGTGTACTCCACAATGTTTCAAAATTTCCAGTGCCATCCTGGCGTACTGCCACATGCAGATCTCCCAGTGCAGAGTTTGGTGGGAGAAGGTATTGCTGGTTCCAGTGGCCCTGGGATGGTGGCAGTGCCCCGGGGGGCATGGGCAGGGGTGCACATCTCCACACTGGTGGGCTGGCAGGGTGCAGGGTTTAACAATAGCTTGGCGGCAGTCACTGAGACCAGAACAGCTCCTGCCCAAGTGCCCATCCACACAGCTTTCCTGCACAGAGCAGTACGCCAGGATGGCACTGGAAATTTTGAATGGGTGGAAGGGTCCATGAGATGGACCATCAGAGTGGAGAGGAGAGAATTGCCCAGACAAATCTATTATGATAGATGGCAGATGGCAAAACATCCCCTTCTCCACTTGACACCTCCCTTCTGAGAGTGTCAGGCCATGAACAGAGCAAGGATGGTTTCTGGGTCACTGCTGTGGTGAGTGCTACCCTGGAGACCACATTACTAGTCTTGGGGACTGCATACAAACTGCTGCGAAACAGTGCCCCTTGCCTGCCCACCCGTCCATGTGTACATGTGTTCTCTTGTGAATGGCCACCCCACTCTCTGGGAGTGGTTGGAGAATGGAAGCTCCCCTCTCCCGTCAGTCCCCATGCCTGTAGATCTGCATATGGCATGAGGATGGACTTGGACAAGGGAATTTTGAATGGGTGGAAAGGTCCATGCTGGTATCCACCCCTCCACCAATAGCACACACGTGCCAGGGCAAGAGGAAAGGGAGTGTCTAGATGGCATTTGGTTACTTAAATGTCCACAGATGGGTAGAGGATGGGGAGGTTTTGTGGGGATCTGTTCTATTTTTTATAAATAAAGGGTAGGGAAGTTGGCCAGGTCACTTCCTGATGGGGGGGGATATAACCCCTGGTTACTCATGAGCAAGGCCCTGGTTACTCTTCATCAAGGTATGATGATGAGTGGGGCAACTAAGTGTCCATGCTGATGATGCCCGCTCACGAGCGTGTCAGTGCTCCAAGAAGAACTGTGTTGCAGTGGGTGGGCATAACCCTGAGACTATTTTCCTGCTCCCAAAGATGGCTCGAGGTGCATCAGAAATTAGTTCCCTTCCTGGCCATTCACACCTATTCACAGGTACACCATCGCCAGCAGCCCCTGAAGGCAACCCAGCTGCCCCAGGTTCAGGGGGGCAGAGGAAGGTGCCCTGTCCTGTGATTCCCTGCACCTACTTATCTGCATATGGTGCACAGACAGACCAAACCCAGGATTTTTGAAACTTGAGTGAATTTTCTGTCCAATTGGCCAACCCCTTGTCTGTGCATGTAGCCAGGCTATGGCAAATGTGGAGTGTAGAGATGTCCTCTGGGGTGCATGCAGGACTTCAGAGAGATTTTGGGAGAGGTTTCCCCCCTATTATTTCACCCCTCTGGGCCCTCAAACCTCCTGGGAATTTTGCATGGTGCTTTCAGCATGATTTGCATGGGGTTTTCAGGATGTGGGGATATTTGGGGAGGCAGTGGTGGCATGGCTGGCAGAAGCAGCACTGGCATTTCAGGCCACTTAAAGGGCTTTCAGTGTCCTTCCCCTGATGAGGGTGGGTGGAGTCCTCCAAAAATGCACAATCACACTTGGCATGCCCCCTTGGAGATTGTAGCCAATTGTGGCCAGGCCGGGATTTGCCTACGATCTGGCTGGGATTGGGCTGGGAGGCCAAGTGGCAGGGAGGAGCCCCCCTCCTTGAGTTGGGCTGGCTGTGGTTTGCTGTACATCTGCAGCGTGAATTGGAGTTAGGAATTGTAACACCAGTCGCGATTAACTGCAGTCACAGCGTACATCTGAATCTGGCCATTGTAAGTGGCATGTAATCCATGCCGCTTCTAACTTCACAGCTTTGAAATGGGGAATACTGGCTGGCATCATGAGAAAATTACTTAAAGTAGTTGCAATGGTCAACATGATCTTTGGCTTTCCAGTGACAGAAGGAGGGCTGTGGAGAGCTGTGGGTGTGCAAGAAGGAGGGCTGCAAGAGAGCTGTGGGTGTGCAAGAAGTTGCTGCTGTCTTTTTAATTTTAATTGGATTACTTTGAGTAATTTTCTTCATATGAAAATTTATATCTCCATGGACAAGGGTTTTTAATATATGGTACATTAGATGGAAGATCATTCCTACAAACTCAATCAATACTAGATTTTGGTGAGAAAGCTTGGTGGACTGGTATTATTTTAAAGGGTAGCTCTGATTTTTCCTAGAAGACTTTGGATATGCAGAAAGCTTGATATATTGAATAAGCTGAATCCTTGCATTCATCCAGTTCTTAGATGCTATATTCATTCAGCACATCAGTTATTGAAGTATTATTGCAGTATTATTCTGCAGTATGAAAAGTGAAACAGAAAATCCTGGAGTTCCTTTAAAAAGTGGATATGAAGGATGAATGCAGTAATTGCTTAGAAATGCATTAGTGAAGATGAGCCTGATATTCTCGCATCCAGCAAATATTCCATTGATATGGCTCGAAAAATAATGTTGGACTAGATCAGCTACAATAATTGTGGCTGGGAATGGTGGGAGTTGTAGTTCAAAAACAGCTGGAGGGCCAAGGTTCCCCACCCGTGGACTAGATTATCTTGATTTGATCTAGCAAGGCAATTCCCATGTTACATCCAGGGCTACATGCTGAACTTAGTACATAAAGATTTTGTATACCTGATTGAACTGTTAAAAGCAGGTCAATGCTGAGTTTAATGCATGCCACAGAGCTTCACGCAACTAGTATGTTGCATGATGGAACTGACAGAAATGTACTGCTCCCCCTGCAGACACAGTGTAATCTCATTATTATGGCTAAATTGGGGAGATGATCTGATCTCCATCCCACTGTGCTTTCTGTTTATAAAAGAATGTAATGTAGGGGTGTGCACAAATGGTTCATTGCTGAACCAGTTTGCCTCGAACTGGGCTGGTTTGTTCACCCACATGGCAACCATGCAATGGAGACCATGCAAATGGCCTTCATGCATTCGCGGATGCTGGAACTGCTCTTCCACAATGCGGGCAGCTTCCTAAACAAGGCAGAGCACACACTTGAGGCTGCTCTAGGGAGGGTGAGCAGTGGCACCGGCATCCATGCCGGCCAGTAAGCTTCTAACTAACTCTCTTGCCGTCCCAGCCTGGCTGCCCCTTACCATTGCCAGATCCTCCTACTCCTTGCTAGATCCTTACTAGATTCCCCTTTAGAAGTATTATCTGCCCAAACGGCTGGACCAGTTTGGTCAAATGGACCGGACTGGTTGGCTGGTTCAACCGAACCAGTTTAGCAGTACATGGTTTGGCTCAAATTTGATTTTAATTCAAGCCGAGCCACAATTTTTGGTTCCTGCATACATTTATCCTAAATGTATGGATACATGTGCAAATAGGAGAGTGAAACCTTTGGATTTTTTTTTTTAAAAAAATCTTCAGCAGATACTGCTTCATGTAATTGTCAGGATCCCAGTTCTACCGTAACTCCTTCAATAATGGATCCTTTCTCTTACCTCTTACTGTGCAGTCTTTTTAATCCTTTCTGTTTGGAGGTTGTAATCTTTACCCCCAGTTAATTAGCAGAGCACTAAAGAAGCTACCTACTCCAGTTACAGAGTAGAATGCAGAGTTTAGTTGTTGCAGCAGCTATTTAGAGAAGACACACGGAGATTCTTGTAGAACCAAATACTAAGTATTTGTTGATGAAGTACACTTTGGATAGGAAAGACTTAATTATAATCTATAGAACTACATAATGAATAGGGAGAGAGAGAGAGAGAGAGAGAGAGAGAGAGAGAGATGTTTCCATCTGCTCTCTAAGAGGAAAGGAAGGGAATCTGATTCTCACAGGAAATACCTGAAGAGTCCAATCAGGGGTCATAGAGCAGAGAAAGGTAGAACAACTAGGGAGACCATTACTCACTATCTCTATTCCCAGTGCCCCTAGTGGTCATTAGAATAGTTGGAGCAAAAGGTTGATGCACTGGAACTCCATGTCCAACTCTTCCAGCAACATAAGCACCAGGCTTATTAGGACCCTGGCTCCCTTGTAGTGTTTGAAGGTGGTGTAGCCACATTGACAGCCACAATCCTTTTTAAATTGATTATGTGATGCCTCTGTTACTGCCTCATTGGATGTAGGGGGCATTGCATTATAGGTAAAGGAATATGGCAGCGTCCTACATGGCTATTAAAAATGTTGTGACCCACCACCACCACCAGGTTAACCTACCTAAAGATTTGGAGGTGGCTTACCCTGATGGAATGGCTGCTTGGAGTGTTTTAAAGTGGCGGCACTGGCAGCTGCTATTTTTTTCAGTGGGGCTCCAGGTGTTGGTGATGGACCCTTTGGCCCTAGGCCCTTGGCTGTTGTCTAAGTTGGCTATGCTTGATTCAGCCATAGATGGTTATTTATTATTTACATTTCTATACTACCCTTCACCCTCAGACCACAGAATGGTGACTAAGTTGAAAACAATCAGTCATATAATTTCAATAAAAACATTCTCAAAACAAAACAGACATAGAGGCGCTTCACACGATTGGTGTGAAGCGCTGGAGGGGGTTCTGCGGGGAGAGTGGGCTTAGCCCGCTCTCACCACAGATGAACAGCTGCTTGTAGCTGGACAGCTGGATCGGCCACCCACATGACTGCCAGCTCTGTCATGGAGCTGACAGGGGTGGTATGGATTGGTGGCCACGCAGCCCCTGGAAATTCCAGGATACCCCACGTGAGCGCGCAGGGCATCCTGGGGAGACCACCAAACCTGGGAGGCTGCTTGCAGCCTCCCAGCAGGGGTCTCCTTGTGTGTTGCCATGGCACGGAGCTGCGCCATGGCAGCACACAACTCTCGCTCCACTAACCTGTGCTAAGGGGAGGGCTACTTTGGTGGGCTAGCCATCAGAGAACCACTGGGCTCACCGGCGAGCCCACTGGTTCTCACGATGCGGAAAATCCGGGCTTCTTTAGCCCAGTTTTCCCCCATCGTGAGAATAGCTTCATAAACTACAAGCACTAAAAGTGGCTACTCACTGGACAATCTGGATAAAAAGGGCAGTCTTCAATGTCCTCAGAAAGATTGGGTATGTGAGAACCATGCAGATCTCATCCAACAGCTAGTTTCATAACCTGGGGAATCACCAAGAAGGCCTTGTCCCACATGTTCAACAAATGAACTTCTAAAGGTGTTGGCATGCCACTTAGTAAGGTGGATACATTCAGCTGGAAGCAGGCAGCCCTTAAGGTACCTGGCTTTCAAGCCATTTAGGGCTTTCAAGGTAATAACCAGAAACATATCAACAGCTAGTGCAGACTTACAGATAAATGAAATACAGTATGTGCTTAAATGTCCATTTAACTGACTGATAACCTAGTTTAAATTGCCTACTTTGCTCTAAAAGGTATTTTTGAGTTATAACATATTTCTAACCCATCTGCGTGGACCTCTCCCTTCTTTTCTGAAGCATGTTTCAACCTGACTTATTTATCCTGGTTCCAATTTGTTTCTGCTTCCCAAACTCCTTTTATGCCTTTGGACTTGAGTTTTATTCATTAAATATTTTCAAAGTCAAATATTCAGAGTGTTTATTGTTTCTGGAACCAACTGCAACCATGCTTGCTTTGTTTCTCTCGAACATAAACTCTTGTTTGCATACAAGACTCAATGCATCTTTCCTCCCTATCTGGTCAGCTTCTAGGTTTGGTAGTCAGGACACTGGAAGCCAATATGGATGCAAGCAAAAACCAAGTGAAATGCTTCTCTGTAAAGGGCAAAGATCTGACATCTACTCTGTGAGTTTTTTGCTGATATTTCAAGTTCTGTGCCTCACTTCCCCCACCCCCTTTGCCAGTGGAGACACTTCCCAGAACAGACATATTTGCTACTATCTTTCTGTTTTTGTTAGAGGCTGATGGTTAATTCCACTTTCTATCAGCTCAGAACAGTCATCTGGACTGTTACATCTCTGCAACTGTAATGCAGATCTAGTTTAATTTTTATCTTTCTCTGGTAAGGTGGATACATACACTTACACACACATCATTTGCCTTACTGTTTATCATATGATTTACTACTGTAATCAGTAACTTCTTCCTAAATTGTAAAACCTGGCATCTCAATGTCCTGATCTTGCCAGTGCATATTACCCACCTTTGAGTATTTGGAAGATAATCTGTGAACAGTCCAGCTGGTTCTTTTGATTCCAAATATGCATTTGGAATTTGGTTAATAATTAAAAATCTCTAAATGCTGATGTGTGTGTTTAAATTTCAATAGTTGTAGTATCATGTCACCAGCCTGTTATCAACAGCAGTTGTACCAGGACCAGGAAAATGCATTTCTGCAAATAATTGGTTCAATTCTTTCACTTTCCCTGCTAGCAACCGAAGTCCAGTTGTTTTGAAAAAAGACAAGTCTTACAGCTTGATCCTGTTGAATCAAGCCCAAGACCCATCTAGTCCAGCATCCTGTTTCACACAGTGGCCCACCAGATGCTTCTGGGAAGCCCACAGGCAAGAGCTGAGGGCATGCCCTCTCTCCTACTGCTACTCCCCTGTAATGGGTATTTAGAGGCCTTGGAGGTGGTCTATAGTGCACAGACTAGTAGCCATTGATAGAACTGTCCTCCATGATTTTATCTAAACCATTCTCAAAGCCATCCATGCTGTTGGCTGTCACCACACATCTTGTGGTAGAGAATCCTATAGGTTGATCATACATTGTGTGAAAAAGTACTTCTTTTTGTTGATTCTAAATTTCTTGGCAAACAGTTTCATGGGATGACCCCTGGTTCTAGTGTTATGAGAGAGGAAGAAAAATTTAACTTTATCAACTTTCTCCACACCATTCATTATTTTATAGACCTCTATCATGTCTCCCCTCAGTCGTCTTTCTTTCTAAATGAAAAAGCCCCAGGTGTTGTAGCCTTGCCTCATAAGGAAGCTGCTCTAGGCCTCTGATCAGCTTGGTTGCCCTCTTCTGCACCTTTTCCAGTTCTACAATGTCCTTCTTAAGATATTGTGACCAGATCTGCACACAATACTCCAAATGTGGGTGCACCATAGTTTTGTATAAGAGCATTATAATATTAGCAGTTTTATTTTCAAACCCCTTCCTAATGGTTCCAAGCATGAAATTTGCCTTTTTCACACCTGCCGCACATTGAATCAACACTTTCAATGAGCTAGCCACGACCCAAAGATCCCTCTTCTGACAGTTTAGATCCCATCAGAATATGTGATGTTGGGTTGTTGTTGTTGTTGTTGTTGTTGTTGTTGCCTCAATATGCACCACTTAACACTTGCTTACATTTAACCTCATTTGCTATCTTGTTGCCCACTCCCCCAGTTTGGAGAGAGCCTTTTGGAGCTCCTCACAATCTCTTCTGGATTTCACTACCCTAAATAGTTTGGTGTCATCTGCATATTTGGCCTCCTTGTTGTTTACCCCTACTCATTTATTTATGAACAAGTTAAAGAGCACTGGTCCCAGTTCCGATCCCTGGGGGACCTCACTTCTTTCTTCCCTCCATTTAGAGAACCGTCCATTTTTTCTTTTTCTACCCTGTTTCTTGTCCTTCAACTAGTTACCAATCCACATATGAACCTGTTCCCGTATCCCATGACTGCTAAGTTTCCTTTGATGAATAACTTTGTTGAAAGCTTTTTGGAAGTCCAAGTATACTATGTCGACTGGATCACCTTTGTCCACACACCTGATGACACTCTCAAAGAACTCCAAAAGGTTCTTTGCCTCTAGGCAAGATTTTTCTTTGTAGAAGCCATGCTGGTTCTCCTTCAGCAGATCCTGTTCTTCTATATGTGTAACAGTGTTATCCTATAGAATGCTTTCCATCAATTTGCCTGTGTTCAATGCCTGTGTTTAATGAGACTATATCGTAAGTGAATGTGGATAGCATATAGACTTAGTAGTTCAGTTTTACATAAGAGAGCTGATGTTTGTTTAGCTGGAACAATGGCTATGGAATTGTTGGACATGTGCATAAAAATAATAACCTGCTAACGTATCCAAACCACGAAACTAGTATGATGTTACACTGTGGTGTCCAGAGTTATGTCACACGGACATAGATATAATTACTCTCTTTTTTTAGCAGGGCCAAGGTTTTTTTAAAAATACAGTCGCATGTGGAACAAATCAAGCTGAATTATCAGGAACCCATTAGGTATTTTCATTTTCACTGCTTGCGCCAGGCACTGAGAAAGAAGAAACAGCAAGAGTAATCCCTCTTGTATCCGTTATTATGCAAAGCCTAAAATGGAATAGGAAAAAGACCCTTTATTCGCACAGAGGATGTACAGTACACCAAGCTACAGCGTATGAGGAGGGCCCTTGCAAAATAAGCATCGTGTGTGTTTGTGTGTGTGTGTATGTGCGCGCACGCACACACACACACCCACACACACCATGGTTTCACACAACATTCTTTAACCCAGAATTCCCATTGTTAAAAAAACAAAACAACAACAACAACGGATTGTCCTATCTGCTTCAGATTAAATATGCAGAAACCACCCATTCAGTGTTGCCTCTAATCTTTTTCATCTCTGTGCCGAATAAGTTTTGTTCTGGGTGGCAGTATCGAGGCAGTGTGTGCGCGTGCTCATTCAGAATGGTGCCTTCAACCTGAGCGGCATCTAAAATGAACTGAGCAGACATCCAAAAACATGTGAGCGCATGCATGTGTGCATGTCTTAGAGAGGACAGTGCAACCATCCTGCCCTACATCTGTGCCCAATATCAAAGCCCTATGCCAAGCCATTCCAGGAGATTGAAATTGTTGGGCAAAAAAAGTGGAGTGTGTTACCCTTTTTATGAAGGCAAAAGGCAGTTCCTCCACATGGTGGTGGAATGATGGTCTGGGCGGGGGGATGTCTTCAGTTCAAGAAGATTTTGTAATTTTCTGCCAAGAAATCAGCCACTAATATGACTTTTTTGAAGTTTAAAAAATTGATTTTTTAAATAAATGACCAATCTGCTTCAAATTAAATATACTTAGCTCTCTCATCCTGCCCTGCATCTGTGCCAAATATCAAAGCCCTAGGCCAAGCTATCTCAGAAATGCACAAAGAGGGGGCATAACTTATACAAGCCCCAACCATGCACCTTCTTCATGGCTCCCTTGATGAAGCAGGCACAGCACACAAGCAGGCAGAAGTGGGGGAGACAGGGCAAAGGGTTTACTAATTCTGGGAGCAGCCATCAATGGCCTCTGCCTCCCAAGCTCAGTCTTCTGTTCCTGAGCAGCCTTCCAGCCCACACTGCTGCAGAGACACAAGGCAGGACGAGGCCTCTGTACTAGCCTGGCTGACCCACCAAAAAGCTGCTATCTGGGAAGCATAGACAGAGCAACAACCTGCCTCTGTACAGAGAGAGAGTCTCCCAATGCCCAGTACCAGGCTGCCCGCATGCCAGTTAGGGAGGCATTGTGGAGCAGGTGCTTTGTTGTGCTGGCTTGCCCTTCCAGCAGCTCGTGGGCACATGGATTTGATTGTTGCAGAAGGATAAACGAAATCTCTCTTCCTCTGCTGTTTGCTCTGATTTATTGGAAGGGGAAAGGAGGGGACATTTTGATTAACATTCCAGAATTGTTCATAAGTGTACCCCTTATGAATTAATTTGTTAATTTTTCTCTCTTCCTTGACCTAACCTTGAGATTCCCCAGCAATAGCCCTGCCTGCTCATTTTGTGTATCTTACTCTTAAGATGGAGTAGGTTTTTTGTTTGTTTTATTGCATGTTGTAGCTGTATATGCATGTAGGCTGACGTGTTTTGGAGGAGGCACTGAGGCTATAAGGCAACCCATGGTATTCAGTAACATCAAAGCTGATGAGCATTGCCAAAGCAACAGGTGAGGGGGAGCGGAGGGCGGTTGCCTTAGCAGACAAAGGTAGAAGCGTTTTCTACTGACCACAGCACCCTCCACATCTGTGCCTTAAAAAAAAAAAAGCTAAAAGCTAGTGATACTTCCTTAATAGGCACCAGTGGCTAGAAGATAGCTGCATAATTTAGCATTGAGGACTTGTGGTTACTAGGTCCTGACAGCCCACATGCTCAGGGGTGGGCTGGAGAGAGATAGTTTGGCAGCTGAAGTGCTGGACCAGGACCAGGGAGACCTGAGTTCAAATCCCCATTCAGCCGTGAGACTTGCTGGGTGACTCTGGGCCAGTCACTTCTCTCTCTCTCTCCCTAACCTACTCCACAGGGTTGTTGTGAGGAGAAACTTAAGTATGTACACTGCTCTGGGATCCTTGGAGGAAGAGCGGGATATAAAAAACGTAAATGTTGCTGCTTGCTGGCAGATAGCAGCTGGTGGGGGGGGGGCAGGGGGTTGCTAATACACACTGCTGGATTTGGAATGCAAGAAACTTGCTAATCAGGGAATGTTAGGACTACATCCAGTCTCCAGTACCTCTCTGAATAGCTGATAGGTGTGATTCCTGCTTTCTGAAGAAGGCTGTATCTGTGCTGCCTCAGCAATTTGCATCAGTGAAAGCAAGTAAGGTGCAGTTATAATTTTCAGGTAGTGCCATAATTTGTTAATTAAAAGATTAACAAGCGTGACTTTTATTTTTGAGCTGATATTATGGTGAAGTTATCTGAAAGATGGGTGTCAGATATTTGGGGGTGAGGGGCACAATTTCAGTGCTTGCCCTAGGCATTATTTCCCCTAGATATACCTCTGTGTGGAGCTCATGCCACTGCCATGGGGAGGAGATTCCCAGCACTGGCTGCTGGCAGGCATGCTTCTGTGTCCCTCCAGGGTAGCAGAGAGACTGGACTTGGACTTGGAAGTTCAGGCCTAATGCCACCCCTGCCATTAAACATGCTTTGTTTCACTATAAATGCTTGGCTTCTTGCTTTATATTAAGAATTCACAATTTTAAGAAATGCATTTAATGGGAACAATATTTGCATTCACAAGCAAATTTCTAGCCCCCTTGCACTGTTGATTGTTTTAGCTTAAAATGGTGACATAATGTATTTGTAACTGCAAACACTTTAGAGCAACTTTATTACCTAGGTGACAATTTGGAGTCAACATCTGTTGAGCAGTTGCATTAATGCAGCACAGGCAGAAGATTATTGCATTGACCCCACAGTCAATAGGTTTAAAAGAAATGGCCTTAGTCAAATATTGCAATGGAAACATTCATTCCAATGGCTTAGCAGCATCATTGCTATTAACTTTATAGCATCGTACCTAAGGAATAATTAAACCAGATGGTGTGTTAAGCCCAGCTGAAAGCATATAGACACTTCAACTTTTAAATTGATCAAAATAGGGTAAAACAACATATGTTCTTATACATTCAGATTCCTTTAAGTATGTATTAACTGCTTTCTTTAATATTCTTTCTGGTGATTGGAGACACCATGGTTCTTTCTCTCTAAGATTGCTGTTTAGGAAACTTGCATTACTCAGCTGCCCTCTTCTTCATATTTCAAGAATCAGTATGCAACTGCTGACTGGAGCTTCTGGGAATTATAGGAAATGTTTAGAACAGTCTGTTTTAGGCAACATTCAAATTTTAGAAACTTGTAGATGCATTTGCAGTCAAAATAATTCTTAATTGACTCAAAAGACATAAAACATGCACAAGTGAACACATTATATTTTATGCAACAGATGTTTAGAAGTGAATAAGAAATGCCCTATTTTCTGCTATTGGTAGTGCCTTGTCACCATTTCTCTTAGTGCCATAACACATGCCATGCTGTATTTCTAATTATACTTTGAGTTCTCCCAGGTTGGAAGAGGGAGAATATAGAGTAGACCATATGTTTTTCATGGATAAGATACTAGCTAGAGTTGCTGATTTGGGAGGTCTGATTTGGTGAAATGAAAGTCAGGAGGGGAGAACCTACTTAGTTTCCCCAGCATACTCTTCAAACAGAATACTCTCTTTATAATACCTATTGTAATGCACATATGAGGCAGTGGGATTTGCTTACTTTTAATCATATGTTATCTGCTTCTAGTTTAAAAACCAACAACGCAGTGCACAATCTAAAAATACATTCAACATCAATACAATTAGCCAATTAAAATAGTAGCAATTAAGATTACTTTTAAAACTACAGGACTAAAATGAGCTTTATATTCTGGAATATAAATCTTGCCATCTAAAAGTGACCAAGGGTCCAGACAGTTCTCTGTAGAGAGGGTATTCCACTGAGAAGGTGCCACACAGGGAAGGCCCTATATCTAGTCCTCAACAAAAGTATTTCTTCTGGCAGTGGACCTATTAACAGGACTTTTGTAGTTGACTTTTTGTGGTTAAGTACAGCTCAGACAGGCTCTTAACCTGATATCAAAGGTAACCTGGTCTCAATTGTTTAGGGTTCTATAGGTTAAAATGAGCATCTTGAATTGAGTCAGGAACCATATTGGCCAATGCAAGTGGCCCAAAGGAGATGGCAGTGCTCCTGCCAGTATTCTGCATGGCATTTTTCACCAAGTGAAGCTTCAAAACTGACTTCGAGGGTCGCCCTCCATAGATGGGAATTGCAATAGTCCAGTTCGAACTGACCAATGCACGGCTACAGACAGGTCTGAATTCTCGTGATAGATCATGTGTACAAAGCCTACACACAGATGTAGGCTTTCCCAGAAGTTGCTCTAAATATGCATAAGAGGCCACTGGGAGATATATTTATCTACACCAGTGTGAAGTCTGCAGAGCCCTCTTGTGAGTACAGATGGCCTTCATTATCCACGGTTACATCTTCCATGGTTTTGTATATCTGCAGTTGGGAAATATAGATCTGGCCTCATCATTCGTGGTACAGCGGTCTCGCATATCAGCAGTTTTTGGCACGTGGTTCCATCCTTATATGGTGGTGCTCTTTCTGCACATGCTCTGAGAATTGTGAGAGGAGGAGGATGGAGGAGTGCTTAGGTCAATATTGTTTTAGTTTTTGTGCTTCCAAAAGACATTTTTGATAGCATTTGGCAGCCTTGGGTAGCTTTTGGTATCCTTGGGGAGCCAATGCTCTAGAGCTTTTGTAGGCTTTTTGGAGCTATTCCTGTGGACCCTTTGCAAGCTTGTGGGAGCCCTTGGGAGCCTTTGGAAGCTGTGCTTGAGCCTTTCCTGTGGAGCTTCTTGCAGGAACCTCTTGCATCATTGTGCAGCCCTGGTAAGATCCTGATTATCACTTCAATAAATTTAAATTTAATTTTGATGAAGTTTTATTAATTTAAAAATTCAAATTAATCCAAATTTAATCTCGATAATTGATTATAGTACTGCATTGTATAACTGTAGATAGATAGTTAGATAGATAGATAGTTAGATGGATAGATGGATAGGATGAAAAATTTTCCTGGCTATACAGATGACTTTTACTGGAATCTTCTGATGTCCAATTTTAACAAGATAATTTCTGGTATTATGGCCAGGTATTGCTATACTATTTGTATAACTCATTCTAATTTTATGTGATATTTTTTATTTCATATGCTGGTCTATGACTGAAATAAAGCTCTATATATAACTCTAGTTAATTTAACTGTAGTTAATTTAAATTGCAATTAAATTGAATTAAAAATTCAATTGACTTTAAGTACAGTGCCCACTGAAAATTGATTTCAAATATTGTATCCATTAAAATTGGTTTCAAGTAGTATGATGCTGTACAATACTGTATCTATTAAAATTGATATTAAATATCAATAAAATTGATTTCAGTTATCAGTTTCTGTACTGTATCAATTTTGTGTGCAGGAGGGTTGTCTTGTAAAATTACTGTGCAGTACAAGATTGTACAATTTTTCCTTCCTCCACAACCAAATTGAGCAAGTGTACAATGGATAGCTTGGTTGAGGGGAGTGGCAAAAGGTCTTGCAGTGTGTTGTCTGAAGCTGTTGGATATTTTGGTTCATGAGGACAGCATGGCATCCTTTGCATGCCATTACAGTGTCAATGAGTCGACTGTCTGCTCCATCAAAAAAAGCGAAAACAGTATCTTTGCAAATGTTGTGTCTGGCACATCTCAGAGTCATAAGGTGGTACTCCAAGCCCAGAGGAACATGCCACTGATTGCACCTGTTATCCATGAGAAAGTGCGACTCTACAGGCGGTTTGCGACAGTGATCAAGAGCAGCAACATCTGAAGGTGCTGAGCATGGTTTCCACATGAGCAAGGGCTAGTTTGAAAGATTCAAGCACTGCTACAACATCCACAGTGTCAATCTGTCAGGGGAAGTAGCATCAGTGGACTATGGGGCAGCACAAAGATTTCCAGTGGATTACCAGCAGCTGATTGAGTCCAGAGGGTACAGGCCTGAGCAGGTCTTCAATGCTGATGAGACAGGCCTGTTCTGGAATCAGATGCGATCACACTTCTTTCAAGACAGCCAAGGACCGCCTCACTCTACTGTTATGTGGCAATTCTGCAGGGGACTGCTCTGGGAAGAGCATTTGTATGCAGAAGGTTCCAAGTTCTCTCTCTGGTGCTGGGGACATCAACATTAAACCCAGAGTAACCAATCCAGAATTATATGGAATCCAGGCCTGTGTCTGACTCCATTTTATTAAGGAATCAATTAATGCCTGAATTCAGATGAACTGACCAGTACATGACTTCCCTCTGAGACAGATGGTAATTGCTTTGTGAAGGTAGGGGCAATCCAGCATTGTATTCTCAATGTTTGTGAAATGGGTATAAATGTCTCAAAAGAGACACAATGGCCAAGCTTGGTCTCCTATTCAAATGCTAAAATTTAACTTGCTATCAGATAATGTCTCTGGGAAGCTAGGAGCTGAGCTTGCATTTCCTCCTATAGAAAAGCTCACACCAATCATGGGTGATTGCTCGGCTATCCAGTGAATTGTCTGGAATTGCCAGGGGAAAATCCTGTTTTTCTCTGAAGGAATACCTGCTATGTAAGAATTAGAAGCATTATTTATAACCTATTGTTGTCTTTAGAATTCCACCCTAGGTAGATGAACACAAAAGAAAATGATTTAATTACTGTTTCACACCTATAGCTTTGATTCTTCTTTTGCTGACACCTTTCCATCCTCTCAGGGGACCAGGAGTCAGAAATCTGGGGACAAGAAAAGATGCCCATTTGCAAGCTCAGACATGCAGATTTGCTTTGGGCAAATCTCAATAGAACAATCTTCTCCCCAAACAGCAGCTAACAGGAGATGGAACTCAGAGCTTGGATTGAGCTAATATCCTGAACTAATATCAATAATTAAAAGACAATATCCAGAGGGTAACAGCAAATTGTCACCTCTTTTGTGATCCAGGAAGGATGATGATATTTTGAATAGACTCTATGGAGATCAAAGTAGAAACAACTATAAGAATTGAGCTCACAGAACAGAGAGCTAGCAAGCTTTGCCTAACCAGCAGATCTTTGCTCAAGAATGATCCTAGAGTTTGCTGCTCCAAGCTGCAATGCTAAAGCAGGAACTCTTTCCAGGGAGAAGGGACTGTCTGTGACCTCTGCTGCACAGTGAGAAGTCAAGACTTCCCCCAGCCATGACGCTCTCGCTCCCCACTTCGCTCTGAGCATCTGCCACCAGCCTGCTTGACTGCTTGAAGCTTGCATCGCTCCCTAGGCTCCTGTTCTCCAGCACCAGCATTTCTCCTCCATCTGAAAGCCTCATTGCTCTCAAGCCTCAGATCCTGGTAATATGCTGCTTCTACAGCCTTGGTCCCCTCCTTCCTTCCTCCCTCCCTTCTTCCCCTCCCTCTTCCCTCTACTGATTTCCCCAACCATACCACTCCTGCACCTTCCTTACCTCCCCCCACCTTCCATCTATATCTGAATTATGTTAGGCTCTAGGAAGATTTAATACACACACATATGATAGTTAGGAACACTGGGGTGATGTTGTTGCCAGCCATGATTGAAATATTGTTAGTAGTTCAGATTGATTGTTCTGTCCTCCACTCAGTTAGATTGATGCTGTTCTTCAATAATCAATAAATCCCACTGAATTGTTTGAAGTATTTTGGGTCATCTTCTTATTTCTGCCTTCACGCCCAGACTATACATGGTCACTGTATGGTCACTTTGTGGTCACTTTGTGACACTGGTGAAATCAGCCTAATTTCATATGCTAGCTCTGGAGCATATCTAGTATACAAATCAGGCTTGGTTCACAACACTGGCATCTCCAGAGAGGGCTTATATAGACTCCTACCTTGTAGAAGTCGCTGCCAGTTTTCTGAGCTACCATGTTTCCCCGAAAATAAGACATACCCATAAAATAAGCCGTAGCAGGATTTCTAAGCAGTTGTGCAATATAAGCCATACCCCGAAAATAAGACATAGTGGTGATCTCTCCTGGCTCAGTAGCAGGCTGCTTGCTGAAGCTTTTCCCCTATCCTCCTGGTGTTTGTGTGGGGTGAGAGAGACCCACAGACAGGGGCGTAACGATATCGGTAGGGGTGGCAGGCTGCAAGCTGAGGCATACGGTAGAGGGAAGTACGGTAAAAATCTCCTCAGAAAATCTCCTCCTCAAAAATCTCCCCTCCTCCTGGCGGTGGCGGGCAATGGCGAGAGTAAGCGCGGCGGTGGTGGTGAGAGTACGCCGGGAAGCGACGCCGGGCGAGACGGCAGGCCTCGGCGTCGCTCTGCGCACTCCCGCCAGCGAGAGCACGGTAAGCACGGCGGTGGCGGGCGGGAGTGCGCAGAGCGATGCCGAGGCCTGCCGTCTCGCCCGGCGTCGCTTCCCGGCGTACTCTTGCCGCCGCCCCTACCGGTATCGTTACGCCCCTGTCTGTGGGTCTCTCTCACCCCACACACACACCAGTAAAGCTGCTGCTCCCCAACACTGACCAGCAACAGTCTGTGGGTCTCTCTCACCCCCCCCCACACACCAGTAAAGCTGCTGCTCCCCAACACTGACCAGCAACAGTCTGTGGGTCTTATATGGATCATATGAGAGTTATGACGATGTTCCAGAAGAAGATGACTTAACTATAATTGAATAAATGTAGATTGTTGTACCACACTTAATAAAAATAAGACATCCCCTGAAGATAAGCCATAGTGTGTCTCCTTGAGGAAAAATAAATATAAGACAGTGTCTTATTTTCGGGGAAACACGGTAGATGGACCAATGGTCTGGCTCAGTTGCATGGCCTGAGATGGAAGCCTACCCTCAAACACCACCTTGGAACCTGTGACAGTTTTGCTAGGCTGAGGTGAAGGCTAAATTCCAGGTGATTTGGCAACAGCCAAATCTCTCCAAGCCCAGTACAGATGGGTTGACTCTCTGTAGCATGGAACTCCATGGAACTATTTCACTTCCTTGACTGTACTCTTCCCAGTTGTGCTGTTCTTGGTATCCTTTAATACAGATGTGGCTGTATAATGATCATGCAGTGCATTTAAGCACCTGGATTTTCATCCAGGTTGGATTGGGGGGGGGGGTCTAGGAGGACTTGGGTGAGGGCTGGAGAGGAAGGGAAATGGTATCCCTTGCTGTCTGTAAATGTGGTATTGTGACTATTCAGCATAACCAAACATTCCTGCATGCACAGACATCACAACATTCTTCTCACGAAGAAGTAATTTCAAGTGTGCAATGGCTAGTGTCTGCATATGATGGTTTTGTCGTCTTGGTTGATGAAATTTGAAACTGCATAGTGATCTGGATCAGTCTAATATGTGTTATGTCTAGATCTCATTTAATGGAAATGACATTTAATTTTGCAGTGCTTGCTATATAAAATATCATTATTCAACTACAAAAGAGTGAATTGATCACCGGAGAGGAACTTAACCAAAAGGATTACACATATTTAATTTTCTTATGCAAAGTCTTCAGAGAGAACTTTTAAAAATGAGCAGTTTTTGTGCAATCCCACAATGCTGTAGTAAACTTCAAACTTATAGTGCATTTCAAAAGTGTGTCCTCCAGGTGTTTACACTTTGTCTTTGTCTTCTAGGTACTTTGTGGAGAAGGAAGTTTCCTGAACAAACTCCCTTGCTCCCTAACTGCATCTCCTTGTGCCTCTCCCCTTAAATCAGGCAGCAGCACCTTTCAAATGTGGGTTCCCACTGAGTGGTTTTTGGTGGACATGCAAAGCCACTGTGGGTAGGTTCTCTTACAGGAACTTCTTCATACAGTACTTGGGATCCAGCCATGGTGTCTCAAGGCATAAAGGAGCCTAGTAGAATATTATAGGGCTTTTCAAGAAAATACATGTCCTCCATTACTTTTTGTCACAAGTTCACTTGTTTGTGTTTAATCATCCATCTGAATCCCTCCATCTAGAACTGCATTTGTGTCTTAATGTGCTCAGCCCATTTTCATTTGCTGATTCATCAAATCATTTCCCATGGATTCAAATTGAGAAAACAACCCGTTTTTAACTTTGCAGTTTTCCAGTCAATCCACATAAAATTTGTGTGTATTCAAGGACCCTGCCAAGGGATAATGTTTTCAAAAATGTAGACAGAAACCCTCAAGGGAACCTGCTTTATAAGTCATTAAAATTAAGCCATACAGACTGAGAAGAATTGATACAATTATTAATTCTTTGTGTTGGTTGCTTAGGATAGAAGTTTGGGCTTAGCAACAGTTGCTAAGGAAAGGAAGAAACTAAAGGTTTGTGGCTTCAGCTGAGGTTACTGTTGGGGAGGAAGACTAAAAATGACAGTTGATGAGACCAAGTTCAGTTGGTGGCTTTTGCTGTTGCCTGAGGATGAAATGGGAGAGCTGATGAACTGAAGGAAGAAAAAATGAAAAGGAAACATGTTCTAGTAAGAACTAATCTGCTTACTTTTCTCTCACTATCCCTACAACTGGACTAAATTTGGTCAGGATCAGTTAGGCAGCTCACAACATAGCCTACTTGCATCTCAAATGTTTATGCATCCGCCATCTTGAGTTGGGGTGGATGACGCACATTGAGGCAATTCTCACGATCAGTGGAAAGCGGGCTAAGGGAGCTTAGCCCGCTTTCCACGGACCGTGGGAACCACCAGGCTCGCAGGCGAGCCTGGTTTCCCCAAAGCGGGTAACCTGTTTAAATACCCCCCACTTTAGCCCAGGTTAGCAGAGCGAGTGCGTGTATTTCTGATTATGTATTGCTGCGCCACAGCTCCGTGCCGCAGCAACACATGAGGAGACTCCCGTTGGGAGGCTGTAAGCAGCCTCCCGGGTTCAGGGGTCTCTCCAACATGCCCTGCACACTCACGTGGGACATCCTGGAACTTCCAGGGGCCACGTGTCCCCTGATCCCCACAGCCCCCTCCAGCTCCCTGATGGAGCCAGCAGTTGTTTGGTCAGCTGATCCGGCTTCCCAGGCCTGCAGCCTTGATCGTCTGCGGGGAGAGCAGGCTAATCCCGCTCTCCCCACAGAACCCCCTCCAGCGGGTCTCAATGATTGTGAGACTTGCCTCATTATGTGTTTGAGGTGTCCCTACAATTGTATCAAATTTGGTCCAAATAGGTTCCCTCTTGCACCTCAAATGTTAACGTCTCCACCATCTTTAATCAGGGTGGATGACCTCAATTCAAACGATGTCCTTGAGCCATCCCTACAGCTGTAGCAAATTTGGTTCAAATCAGTTAGACAGTTGACAAGTTAGCCCCCTTGCCTCTCAAATGTATACACTTCTGCCATCTTGAACTGGGGTGGATGATATCATCACAAACTAAGCCATTGAGGTGTCCCTTTGTGTCCCTACAGATGTACCCAATTTTGGACACACACAATGCCAAGTGACCCCATAAGCCTACTGTACAGCAGGCTAAAAGAGGGTGAAGTTCACCAAGAAACCTAGAGGTTATTTTGGTTGTAGCAATGACAAGCTGGGTTCATCATGCAGATATAGCTTGACTGCTATCTAAATTTATGGTAAATAAAAACTGGGATATTTTGGTTTTGGATCAATTGAATATTTGCAAACTGGTGGCATAATACTGGATCAACCCCCCCCCCCCCGGGAATGAGGTGGACAGTTCAGGAGATGAAGCTGGATAGGAAGATCCTACAACCTGGTCCTAGGTTATCTGCTGAACACACACACACACACACACACACACACACACACACACACACACACAAACCAAGAGAACCTGGACAACCAGAGCCACCACCCCATTATGATCCAAGGATCCTGTTTTTAACACCTGACTCAAAGAAGTTCCCCAATAACCTGTCAGCTCAAGTAGAAACCCATCAGTACTTAGAAAATGTTTGTTTAAATTAACACTCTTTAAACAACAGAGCGTTGATGTGGGTGCCATCCATTCTACTTAGGCAGGACCATAGAAACTGGCAATCAGCTGAAGAAGCCTCTGGAGCAACATTCTTCTTATGTTGCTACACCCAGCAATATACCTTCTCCTGCTCAGAAATATTGGAAGACCTGACCTCTTTTCCTTCAGAGCTGTCTGAGATCCGTGTCCCTTCTCCACTGCCTGGGTAGAGACCTCAGCTCAGTGTGGAATAGAGTAACTGTGAATGTCAAATAAAATAGCTTCAAAATAAGCCAGATAAGTCATGCACCAGCAAATAGTACTCTAGCCCTCCAGTCTGCTGGGAAAAAATGTATTGTGTGATCTGGTTTACATGAATTGGAAGCAATTTCTTTAACAGATTATTTCTGATAAAGAAAAGGTATGCCATAAAACTATGATAAATAAATAATAAACATAAGCCCCCAGCCAGCTGGGTGAATAAATAAATAAATAAATAAATAAATAAATGGGATGCTATGGTGATCCAGTACTGGAAAGGACAGCCAAGAAAACCCCCTCCTCCCACATCAAGCAGCCCAAAACAAATCCAACCTCATAAACGCAAAAGAATGAGGTGGGTCTCACGATCAGTGAGACCCACTTTTGTTAGAACTGCAGGGAGAGTGGGCTAAGCCCGTTCTCCCCACAGACGAGCGGGCAGGGAGCCCTGGGCAGCCAGATCGGCCACCCACACGATGGCTGGCTCCAAGACAGAGCCGGCGGGGGGTGGGGAAAGTGGGGGCCACGCGGCCCCCGCAAGCCCCAGTATGCCCTGCGCAAGCGCGCAGGGCATACTGGGGAGACCCCTGAGCTGGGAGCCTGCTTTTAAGCCTCTTGGCCTGGGGTCTACTCATGAGTAGGCGTGGCACAAAGCCGCGCCGCAGCTACTCACGATCCTAAAAAGCAGGTTTGCTGGAGCGCTCGCTCCGCAAACCTGCTTTTTAGCAGGGGTTCTCAAGCGGGTTACCCGCTCAAGAACCACCGGGCTCGGCTGCGAGCCCAGTGGTTCTTACGACCAACAAAAATTGGGCTAGGCTGTCCTAGCCCGATTTTTGTTGGTTGTGAGAATCGCCCCAATATTGGTGTATAAGAAAGATTTTTTTAAAATGCTCTGGCTATAGGCAAGGCCAAAATAGCTGATAAATGCATTGCTGGAATTGAAATACTAAAGAAAAGAAGTTCATCGTGTAAAGTAACAAGCACAACTTATAGTCCTTCCACTCCTCCCTAGGCAGGATGAAGATAATGGACTTGTATCCTGCACAACCCCCTCCTTGCCACACTGATTGGAAGTTTCTACAAGAAGCCAAATACTTCGTCGAGGATGTGCCTGAGCATGGTGGAAATGTTTACAGTGGCTGAATTAAGATGTAACGTGAAACCGGAGTAAAATGGGGGCCGAGGTTGGAACTTGATTATGTCTGAATGCATACAGCTGCAGTTGCAAGCAAAAGCAACTGATGGTTTGGCTTGCCAAACTCCAATTTGAACCTTTGGTTTGCACAAAGGTTTGCTGCTGAGACCTCCAGTTTGGCCAGCGAAGCATAACGTCCGAACCCAGATGCTACCATACCCACAATTTCATTCTGTTTTTGAAACCTCTATCATATAGATGGTGGTGCAGACCCACCTGGGATTGTTCTTGTTCCATGCCTGTGGCGCTTCTCGCTGGCCATCTTTGTGTGTGCCAGCCCCACCCCTCCTTTCACCTATCTAGTAATGCAGTAGATAGCAACGCTGCCACGTCTCATACCAAGCAACCTGTCAAGTGGCAAAGTCACAGAGGCACTCCTCCTTCCCACTCTGTCCCTTGACCCCACCTTCTGGGCAAACCAGAAGGAAAGGGGATGGCATGACGGCGGACATTAAAGTGCTTCATTCCCCAAGAATAATGTGATAATGATTTATGTTCACAAACACTCCAGGTGGCAACATAAGCAGGGTACCACATCACATCACATCACATCACATCACATCACATCACATCACAGCACCATGATGGGAACATGTGGCTGAGGGGATACTTGGGGTCAGATTTTAAAGGGATTATTGAGGAGCCAATTTCTTTCTCCCCCCCCCCGCTCCACAAAACATTTGGGCAAAGGGAGCCCAGGCCCTTCTCCTTTGGGGATGTTTGCACTCCCTAGGCTTACTCATGATCAGGGTCGGGCAGCAGGATCAGCCTTGCTCCAGTGAAAGGAGTGATTTCTCATATGTGATGAAGATGGATGCTGACCCGGGGAGCACCACACTTGCTCAAGAGAGTGCCACGTCATGGGGACACCCCCTCACAACTCATGAGAAGAACCATCTGTGGGGACCGGGCTGTGCCACAGTCTCTAATGCATGATGACAACCCCTTCTCTTATGGACAGCTATCTCACAAGAGTATCAGGACATTGGGGCTCTATATGGGATCTGGTTGCTCTATGGAGGAAAGCCACGGAGACGTATACCCCAGCAACTCTCTCCCTGTCTGGGTGACTGCTCTCAACTAGCGGACAAAGCATGACCCTGCCAATCCGTCAGCCCATGTGGATATGTGTACTCTTGCATGTGCCCCCAAATAGTGACCCCGCTCTCCTGGGGTTTCTGGAAATCAGGGCTTCCCTCTCTCATGATTCCCCATGCTGGCAGAAATGCACAAGGTGCAACGCCGGGCCAGACCTGGGAATTTTGAATTGGAGTAAAGGTCTGTCGCCACACCCAGTGTTTCCACCATCCAGCACAGAGCCAAACTCTGACACATATTGTGTCAAAATCTCCTTTGGGAGCATGCAAGTGTTCCCAGGGAAGGAGAGGGTTACAGTGCAAAAGTTATTTCTACCAGAGAGAGTGGGGGCCCCACACAAGTGGGGCCTCCTTTTTTTGATTAGCTTACCTCGTGAGCATGCAGTCTGACAGAAGACCCTAGGGTTTACAACTCCATGGTACTCCTCAGTAGACTGACCCTCTCATAATCCACCAGCAAGCTGCCAGGCGAGTAGGAGTGTGGTTTAGTCCGTATGCACTGCTTTGGCATGGTGATTCCTCACAAGAGCATTCTATGTCATGGCGGCACACACACACACACACACACACACACACACACACACACACACACACATGGATCCTTTGCCCTCCCTTGTATACATATTTCCTCCTAGGAACTCTTTCCCCCTTCCCTTTCCTGAGTAACAGAGAAATAGTGCCTCCCCAAACCCAACCCCTGAAATCTTGCTTGTGCAGGACTATTTTGGTGCAGGGCTCTTAGGAGGGCAATGGTGCCATCACTGTCAGAAGACATGCTGGCATTGCACAGCATTGCATTTTAAGGGATTTAAATGCCTTCTGAATGCCGAGGACAGGCGGACTGCTCCGAAAATGCATAATCATGTTTGGCACGATCACGTTTGGAATGCCCCCTTCAAGATCATGGCCAATCGCTCTCACTCTGCTGATGTGCTGACACTTTGCCCACAGTCTGGCCCTGGAGCTTGCTGAGATCGGCCTCAGCGGCCAGCAGCCTGAAGGGGCTCCCCTCTCCTGTTACTCAAGGTTGCCAGACCAGACCATGGTTGGATGAATGTCTGTGATGTGATTTACAGTTAAAATTGAAACCACAGGTTCGCCACACTCTGGTTTCACATTACATGTAAATATTGCCACTGTTAACACCCACCCACCCCCCGTGCTGTTGCTGTCTCGTTCTGTCTGCCTTCCCCCAGCATTGTCCCCTGCCATCCTAGCTGTGGCTGACTGTAAAAAAAATCTAAAGGGAACAAAGTTGACCCAGATGCCAAGATGGATTGTTGTTCACTTGGAATTCATTCATGTCCATTTAGTTCAGCTTATGATGAATGCTGAGTTGAACAAAATAGGTCCTGTTCATCCTGTGTTTACATTTCTTCCAAAATAAATACATATCCCTAGAGCATGGTATGTGCTCACATATCACAAGTGCAAATATAAAATACTAGAAATTGCCACCTGAAACTTAAAGCCATAAAGAACAGTTTTCCAGAGTGCCCTAAAAAAAAAGAAAAATACTACAGGCCACTTCTTTAAAAGTTTGAAAATTAACATTGAATTGAAAGTGACAGTGTAATTTTTTATTCCACTTGAGAGGCCATCTATATTCTGAACTGATGGTAAGTGTGCTTTTGCACAGTGACAAAAGGTAAATGATTTTGAATTAGATTGAGTTTAAATTTCATTACATATTTACTGGAGACAGGAGGCTTCAACATTCCTCCCTTCCCTCAGTTTCACTTCTAATAATTCTAATGCCTAATGCCCTAATGTATTTATTACACTCTGACTTAAAATAACAAGGCTGCTTCTATTCAAAAATAAACAGATTTGGTATGTCTGTGAAATAGACTTATGTGTAGTGGGAAGCTTTTTAACAGTTCCAGAAAGCTCTGAGGTTTCTCATTGCTTATGAAATGATAATGCAAGTGGATTTAGCATTTGTATATCTGCAGGCTCAAGCTTATTCAGTTGTACCAAGGCAGCTTAAACTAATATCTAATCTTCTTATGGAATTGTTTCCCCTATAACAACAGGATTGTGTATAACAAGCTTGAACAACCAGATGGCTGTTTGGGGATGGTTGAATAGAAGATAGGAGTTGCACAACTTAAGCAATATCTAATTACATTCCTCCATGTGCTTATCATTTTAATGTGTGAAATAGCATGACATGAATGAATTATGAAACTGACATTTTCACAATTGTCCATCTTAATCTTTTATAAACCTACTTTCTGTAAGTGTGTGTGGGAAATTGGAGGGGGTGACAGAACAGTACTTCAAATGAATACCTCAGTAGTTTATCTGAATGGCTGTAAAATGTTTATGGAATAATAATCTGGAAGCATAGTATACTCCTGATAATAAATTAGCTAGTCAAACTGGATTTATTAGTGTGTGCAACTATTAGAATATAAAAAACATTAATATTGCCCATTACAACCAAATGGCTTATTAAAGTAGGAAACATAGATGAACTTTAAAGAAAAGTGCCTGCCATTTTTTAAAACACAAAACAGATTAATGTATTATTCAAGACAGGTTATTGGAAACATTTAAGTATACTGCATTAAACTTTCCCAAATCAGGAAATAAAGAGTTGTTGTTCATTGAACAGAACTGTATGAGAAATGATAGTGCAGGTGTATCTGAATGAAGAGTCATAATACTTGCTCACTGCCAGATGTTCAATACCATTTCTAAACAAATGAGTTGTGTCATGAAAATATAGGTGTAGTCGTATCGACTGGTTTTGATTATCTGTGAACAACTCCATTCCATCCTCTTCTTTCAGCTTAATATTTTATCAAAAATAACAAATTAAGTATGCCTTCTAATACAGGGAAGCTAGAATCTCACCATGAATTGTTTGAAAGGTCTCTGTATAAACAGGATCTGCAAATGTATTGGTCTTCTGTTGTGGTAACACAGTGTTGTAGGTGTGGGGTGGGGTATATTTTATTTATTTATTTAAAATATTTCTATACTACCCAAAACTTGCGTTTCTGGGCGGTTTACAATGTATAGACAAAGTCAGTCTCAGTTTCTTTAAAGCTGAATAAATAAAAGTTTTATTAATTGATTCACTTGAAGATCACTTGATTCTCTACTAAGTAAGTAGGGAGTGGTTTGTTTGCTTAGTTACAGGACTTGCTTAGATATGGTTTTAATATGAAAGTTTCTCTTTATCCACCTCAGACATAAACAACATGTATATGAGCCTTGGTTTTAATATAGTCTATTTCTAGAGCTCATAAACCTGATCCACTTTAAACTTTTATTTCTCAGAACCTGACCTGGTTCCCTTTAATCCCAGCCTTCTTACTAGGCTGCCTGACCAACACCTTACTCAATGAACCTCCAGTTCCAACTTTCAGCTCTAATGGAATTCAACTGCTCTAAAGATAAAGTTGTGCCGTCTTGTCAGTGTTGACTCCTGGCAACCACAGAGCCATGTGGTTGTCTTTGGAAGAATACAGGAGGGGTTTACCATTGCCTCCTCCTGCAAAGTATGAGATGATGCCTTTCAACAGCATCCTATTTTGCTGCTACCTGATATAGGTCTTTCCCATAGTCTGGGAAGCATACCTGCTCTACCTGTTCTTTTTTCTTCCACTAGGGAGAAAAGACTCAGACTCAGACCCCCCCGAATCAGCTGCAGGGTTTGTCTATACCAGCCTTACCTAGTATGAGATTTAAGCCCTTCATTACCCAGACAACTCCCTACATATTTATTCTCCAAACTCATTTCATCACCATCTTCCTGGTCTAGACTTCAGAGTTTAAGTATTACAATGATTTATGCACAATACTATTGGAATAGAGCTCCTAAGTCTAGAACGACCCTGAGCCTTTCTGGAAGGGTGGTATAAAAATTGAATGAATGAACGAACGAATGAACAAACAAACAAACTATATTTTCCAGTAGCTCGTGCAGTGATTTGAAAAAAGTATAGACTAGGAAAGGAGAGCAAGAGTGAACTACAAACTGGTGGCTGGTTCCTGAGGTCTGGTGAAGCAGCAGTGGAAACTCTAGCCCACCTTCTATCTATGCATTAAATTAGGGCTGCACAACTTTGACCTTCCAATTGTTATTGGACTGCAACTCCCATCATCCCCAGCCACAGTGGCAGTAGTCAGGGGTGTTGGGAGTTGTAGTCTAACATCTAGAGGAGGGTCAAAGTTATGCAGGCCTGCATTAAATAAATATGTGGATATAAGGGGAAAGAGCTGTAGTAAAAGAACATGGTTTACAGATTTAAAACCAAATATAGCTCAGGGATTGTTATGCAAACTCTCCTAGGAAAGCTCTGGAACAGAAGGTCAGCATAAATTGTGGAACAGGCAGCCATAGACAAAGATCTTCTTTGTATTTATTTCTTTAAGACGTACCTGTGGCTAATCCCATGTGTGGCAGCTGTTGAGGGAATTCGCGAGCAGCTGCCAGATAGGTATGTGTACGGGGAGAGAAAATGGTGGCTGCTGCTGGGCCAGCGGGCGGGGAAGGAAAGTGGACAGGGAGAGAACAGACTGGGGCTGAAGGGAGAGGGAGAAAAGAACATGGGGAGAAGAGACAGGGAGAACTAGGGGTGCAGATGTTCTGCACCAGGTCAGCTAGTTTGAATTATTACTCTTTAAATTCTGTTATATGTCAGTTTGAGGTAATTGCAAACTTCACTGTTTTACCTATCAGACAACTTACTGTTTTGTTAGTAGATGGGTGCATTGAAAAGAAATCATTGTCTGTGTCTTCATTATTCTGTATAATATTTTGCATGTATAATTCTATATAATATTTTGGGGTATGGAGAGATTATTATTATTATCATCATTATCATTATTATTTATTTATTGACACAGTCAGACAGGTGTTATTGACTGATTTGTTTTATTATTTCTTGTTTACACAGTCAGACAGGTGTTATTGACTGGTTTGTTTTATCCATACATCGTCCTTCCCAAGGACCTGGGATGGCTGAATTTTATTATCAGTACTGTTGGTTATTATAGATATGAGGCAGACTCAGGTTTGTGCTGGTCAAGAAATAGTTAAAGGGTTTGCAAACTGTTTTAATTGTAAGTTGCTAAAAGTCATAAATCTCGCTGGCCTGGCTAGAATGTCGGCAAGAGGCCCTGGTTTGGAATCTGGAGATAGCGAAGCGTGCAAACTGACACCTTCAAGGGCACATCTGGAGAGAGGAGTGAGATAGTTTGCTTATCAATATGCAGAAAGAAGAAGAAAGGCTAATTATAATAGAGGAATGTTGTCTAATTGTAATAATTGTAAAATGACGATTAAGTGATGCTAACCAATGAGGATTGTATACACTGAATGTAATTGAAAAGGGTATAAAAGCTGCAATCACGATGTAATCCTTATCTCAGGCTTTGGGAAACTATTCCACTGAGATCAGTATTTGCTGGCAATAAATATCTGTTTTCTCTCAATTGCTGGTGACAATCCTTCACTTTGAACTTGGGAGGGAATTCTGCTACAGATATAGTTGCAAAATATAGGCTGTTCCCAGTAAAGTTGCTTTTTGTAATTGTCTGATGGTGATTTCTGTGGCCCCTATGGTGTTGAGGTGCTCTTCAAGTTTTTTTGGAATTGCACCTAGGGTGCCAATTACCACTGGGATTATTTTGGTCTTTTTCTGCCACAGCCTTTCAATTTCAATTTGTAGATCTTTGTATTTTGTGATTTATTTCTATTTCTTTTTCTTCTATCCTGCTATCCCCTGGTATTGCTATGTCGATTATTTTGACTTATTTTTCTTTCTTCTCGACTACAGTTATATCTGGTGTATTGTGTGGCAGATGTTGGTCTGTTTGTAGTCGGAAGTCCCATAATATGTTTGCAACTTCATTTTCGACAACTTTTTCAATTGTATGGTCCCACCAGTTTTTGGCTACAGGTAGCTTGTATTTTTTGCAGATGTTCCAGTGTATCATCCCTGCTACCTTGTCATGCTTTTGTTTGTAGTCAGTCTGCGCGATCTTTTTACAACAGCTGATTAAGTGGTCCACTGTTTCTTCATCATCATCATCATCATCATCATCATTATTATTATATTTATATCCCGCTCTTCCTCCAAGGAGCCCAGAGCGGTGTACTATATACTTGAGTTTCTCTTTCACAACAACCCTGTGAAGTAGGTTAGGCTGAGAGAGAAGTGACTGGCCCAGAGTCACCCAGCTAGTATCATGGCTGAATGGGGATTTGAACTTGAGTCTCCCTGGTCCTAGGCCAGCACTCTAACCACTACACCATGCTGGCTCGTGATACACAGTAGTGTATGATGGGAATTTCATTTTCATATTCATCTGTTTATCTGTGAATACAGCCCTCCAGGAGCCACTGGAGTCCTGCCATTTGCTGGGGAGGCCCTTCACTGGCCACTTCTGCCTGCCCTACCATTTTTTGCTGTCACTGCTGCAAACCAAATGCCTACTGTGACTCCACGGTTTGTTGTTACTGTTGCTGCCAACCACTTGCCTGCCCTCCTGGCCTCCACAGGCCCTGGAAAATGTTGCCTGCCTGATCTCTGCAGGCCATCCAAAATGCTGCTGTCATGGCCACAATGCAGTATGACATCACCACCTGGCATGAGGAGTGGTGACACCAACCATCATTCTTCATTGCAGCTGGCAACAGCAGCATTTCAGAGGCCCTATTGAGGCCAAGCAGGCAGCAGGAATGACATTTTTCAGTGACTGTGGAAGCCAGGCAGACAAGCAAGTGATTGGCAGCAGCAGTAACAAGGGCCACAGAAGTCAGGTGGGACGCTGGCTGGTCTGTGGTGGCAGCAGCAGTAGGTGGAGGAGGAGGAGGAGGAGGAGGAGAAGGCAGAGGAGGTAAGTTGAGCCAGGGCTCAAAGGCTTGGATGTGAGCCACCACCAGGCTTGCTGTTCCTTGCTATTTCATTCCCACTACAGTACGTACTCTTAGTGAGGGAGCCACTTCCATTTCTTCTGCTCATAGCTTTGTGTTTTTCCACCCAATACAAGGAACTCCAAGAGACCGTGCTGCCAAATTTTGTACAGATATCCACATGGAGACGTGTTTTATAGGTCACTGAAATAAGTCCACCCAGCAGAAGCTTGCCATTCTATGTGAGAACCAGATCCAGTGTTCTCCACCCCCCCATCTGTGTGTGATCTGAGTTTTATTGTGGACAGCAGTATAAAGGTAGTGTGTGTACACATGCATTCAGTGTGGGACCTTCCTGATTCAACATTAGTGGAATCTAAGATTTACTGAGTGGACATCAAAAAATGTGTGATTGTGCACACTCACACATGCCTTAGAGGGAACACTGACCATCTCCAGTTCTCCTGTTCAAAATTTTGCTATTTTTCCACTATTACTGTCCAGAACAAAGCAATAGTTCCAATGAGAATGTTAGAACTAAAACTGAGAAGGGTCATTGCAAGTAAACTCCAAGGCAAGCAGCAAAAACCACCTGCGCTCTCTCTCTCTCTCTCTCTCTCTCTCTCTCTCTCTCTCTCTCTCTCTCTCTCTCTCTCTCTCTCTCGTGGGATAGGTGGGAATCTGAACAGAGATAGAGTTTTATGTTCGTTTTCATGCTTCATGATGCTGTGGTGCAGGCAGGAACTGAAAATGAGGCTCAGAGCATGAAGCATACTTGAGACTTCCCAAACGCCAAAATAGATTGCTGCTCCCTTGGTGGCTTATTTGGAGTCATTGGACTAGAGCAGATGCCAAACAGCACAACATGGATTCTGCTCCTTCTGCTGCTCATCTTGAAATGAATGCATGTCCCTATTTGGCCACATGTCAACATGATTGCCCAAATCACCAAGGTCAGTACAGATGCTTTGGATTGGAATCGTCATTACATTGTCTCAAGTTCCAGTCACATAGGCATAGTCTAATTTAACTTTGGTTCTGGATGGCTTGCATTTATTCTGGTCTCGGTCAGCCAGAATGTATACATTCAAATAGTGTGGTGTATTGTGCAAGGCGCTGAACTGCACAGGCATGCTGGAGTGCCTCACAGTTTTCAAGGGCTGCTGGGCCAGGCAGGCAGGCCAAACAGCCGTTCCTTCCACCACCACTGCTGCCACGGGGCAGGGGAAGGCCTGCTCTGCTCATCCCCCACGCTTCCGCCCCCTGGCCGCACACATTGGTGGCTAAAACTAAGGTAGATTTTGGCTGTTTGGTGCAGTGGGGGAGTGGTGAGGAGGTTGTGGGGTGGTGACAGTAGCCCCCCCCCCCAAATATAGGGGGTCCTCACAGTGTGTGTGGGGGGTCATGGCAGTGGTGGTCCAGGTGCCAAAATGACATATGTACACCACTGCTTACTGTTTTCTGCTTACTGGCTGCCTTTTCCAGGGAGCAAATAGGTCTTTATACCTACTTCCTAAACTACATGAAATTATTATAGAAATGGAGGTATTGAGACAGTTGGTCATGTGCTTCTGTATTGTTCCTTCTATCATGAGCTGTGTTCCAAATATATTGCTCCTCTCATTCTGAAATATCCTGATAATTCAGATTAATTTTATATAAACTTATTTATATTATCTCTTTCTGATCATACACCAATGCCTTGCATTATAAAATATAAGGCGATGCCTTATATTTTGTATGGCTGCAATTAAGATCTGCACATGGTTTATCAGAAACAGTCAATTGTAATTGTTTTTTCTTACTTTTTAATTCTGTTTTATCCTTATACACTTTATTTGATCTGGATTGTATATTTGATCAAAAATTGCAATAAAATTGAACTGAATGGAACATGAAAATGTGATTTAGCAGCTAGCCAGCCAGTGTCTTATCTGGGTCTTCTTGCTCAGTACAAGGGTGAACTCTGCCATGACACATTCTCATTACAATACAGCCTAATCGGTATTCTATAGGGAAACCTCTCAAAGTATTTTCAAAAGATCAGCTCTCAAACTGTTTCTACTTTTCTTTAATTCCATAACTGAGCTAACTTGGTTAAACAAAGAACTACTTGAAACGTATCTTATGATTTTCTATTTTTAAAATGTAGCAATTCTGAATGGTGAGTGCATGAAACATCTATATATCTATATATATAATTCTCCTGGGTGTGCCCAGGAGAAATGCGTCCCGGCAGCCCAGCTGATTGGCTGGGCTGCAGGGGGCGCCTGATTGGCTGGTAGCACACCCAGGAGAATTCGCTTGCTGGGCGGCTGCGGAGGCAAGGCGGCGGGCCCAGGGCCGCGGCGGCGGAGCCCAGCGAGGCGGTGGGCCCAGCAAGGTGGCGGCGGCCCCGGCCGTGAGGCGGGGTGAGGCGGCGGGCCCAGCGCGATGGCAGCGGGCCAGGTCGTGGAGGCGGGGCCCAGTGAGGCGGGGCAAGGTGGCGGGGCCCAGTGAGGCGGCGGGGCCGGGCCCGGCCGCGGAAGCGAGGCGGCGGGACTGGCCGGGCTGGGCCCGGCCGCGGAGGCAAGGCGGCGGGCCTGATGGCGGCACTCTGGGGCCGGCGAGGCCCGCTGGCGGCGGTGGCCGCACTCTGCCCCGCCGGAGACGGGGCGCGGGAGGAGAGAGAGAGGTAGCCTGGCCTGGCCGGGCCCGGCCGCGGAAGCGAGGCGGCGGGACTGGCCGGGCCCGGCCGCGGAGGCGAGGCGGCGGCGGCCGCACGGGTCAGCTAGTATATATATATTTCTCCTAGGTGTGCCAAGGGAAAATGTGTCCTGGCAGCCTAGCTGATTGGCTGGGCTGCAGAGGCGCCAGATTGGCTGGCGCAGCGCACCTGGGAGTATTTGGCCAGCTGCGGGCCAGGCTGTGGGCTGCAACGGTGGCTGCAGGCCCGGCCCGGCCAGACCCGGCCGCGGAGGTGAGGCAGTGAGCCTGGGCGAGGTGGCGGCGGGCCCGGCCGCAGCAGCGGGACTCAGCCCGGCAGCCTGGACAAGAAAGTGGGGGTGGGGGAGAGGTCGCCGGCCTCAAAGAGGCCGGCCACAGAGGCTAGCAAGTGGCGGCAACGGGCCTGTCAGGCCCGGCCGCAAAGGCGGCACTTGGCCCAGCGGTGGGCCGGGCCGCGGAGGCACTGCACTCAGCTACGGAGGCGCTGCGCCCAACCGCAGAGGCGGCTCACGGCCGGGCGGTGGTGGAACCAGCCGCCGAGGCCAGACGCCCGTGGGAGGCTGGGGTGGGAGGGACCGGGCGGTGGGACTTCCGGGAGGAGGAGCCCGGTAAGTACTGTAAAATAAAATGTAGGGGGGGAGGGGAGGGCAAGAGAGCGGGGGGAGGCAAGAGAGAGTGGAGCAGGGGGAGGGGAAGAGAGAGTGGAGCGGGGGAGGGGGAGGGCAAGAAGGAGGGGGGAGGGGAGGGCAAGAAGGAGGGGGCAGGGGGAGGGCAAGAGAGAGTGAGGAGGGGGAGAGGGGGAAGGCAGGAGAGAGGAGCAGGGGGAGGGGAGGGCAGGAGAGACTAGGGCAGGAAGATGAGAGAGTGGGGAGGGAGGGGAGGGGGCAAAGAGAGTGACGAGGGGAGGGGGCAAGAGAGAGTGGCGAGGGAGGGGGCAAGAGAGTGGGGTGGGAGGGAGGGGAAGAGGGGAAAGAGTGTGGAGCAGAAAGGAGGGAGGGGGATACAGCCAGCCCCAAAGAGCACAGATGCTCTGTGCGGGTTGGCTAGTCACTGAGAATTTCATCAATTCCTTGTAAGAAAGATGTGGTACAAACCGTTTTTCTTTTTTAGGAAAAGGCTGAATAACTTGATTAAGTTGATTCAGATAAATAGAATTTAGGATGTGCACCACCCCAACAGGAAGCTGCATGGGTTGGCAAACAGCAGGTAAGGACCTGCTCTCCACTTTCTTAACGCTCCCAGGCCCTGCTCCCAAACTGTGCTAGAACCATGGTTTGAACCACAGTTTGTGCACATCCTTAACTACAAACTTCAACCTTTTAGTTACTGTGCGCTACTGATGCTGATAGCTGCATTGCATTCCCTCCTCCTGCCTCCTATGCGTAGTCAAGCGGTGGCCACTGCAGGTGCCACAAGAAGGGTGGGCAGAAGGAGGCAAATCTAACTGTATATTAATAGGTGCTTATCTCTCCTCCTGCCGCAACTGAAAGCTGTTCAGAGCAGCGGCATGCTGTCCTGCACCTGCTACAGCGGAGGATCAGCTCCGCCACTCAGCTGATAGGTGGAGGTCATTTGCTGGTCATGGTATGCCTGGTATTCTCTTTTACCCCTGATCTTTGTTCCTAAACTTGTAATAAATCCATTTTGTATATTTTGACTGTGTGGGGTTAGTAGTTTGTTTGAACACTCTAAAGAGAGTTTCCCACTGCCCAGACACCCCTGTTTGGCTCATACAGTCTTCTCTGCATTCCCTATTCTTTACATCTGTGTAGAAGGGAAAGCCAGAAGCCACTGATTCCTAATGAACAAAGACTGTGTGATCCAGGTCCTCCTTATTGGGATCCTGGGGCTGGTACTAAGGAGATGGTGGTAGCAAGGAACCAAAAAACAAAACAAAAGTAGAATCTAGAGAAGAAGTGGCTGGATAACACCCAATTAGTTTTCTTTCCACCAAGGTCCTTATCACATCATCTGTTAGCCATTTGTTATTATGTTGGGAAACAATTTAAAATGGATTTGCAGAAGTTGGTCTTGAAACTTGATATGTTATCTGTAATGTGTTTCAGATAACAGTTTTTTAAAATATTCATAGCATGCACTTTTTGATGGATTGACTAAGTGCTGTCAAGTTGTGTCAACTCTTAGTGACCACATAGATAGATTTTCTCCAGGATGACCTGTCTTCTTGGCCTTTAAGGTCTCTCAGTGGTGCATTCCTTGCTGTCGTAATCAAGTCCATCCATCATGCTTCCGGTCGTCCTCTTCTTCTCTTTCCTTCAACCTTTCCCAGCATTATGGACTTCTCAAGGGAGCTGGGTTTTCACATAATGTTTCTGAAGTATGATAGTTTCAGCCTGGTTATTTGTGCCTCAAGTGAAAATTCTGCATTGATTTGTTCTATGATCTATTTGTTTGTTTTACTGGCTGTCCATGGTATCCTCAAAAGTCTTCTCCAGCACCAAAGTCCAAAAGCGTCAATACTTTTTCTGTCTTGCTTCTTCAAAGTCCCGCTTTCACATCCATAGAGTGTCATGGGAAAAACCATTGTATGTCACTGGAAAAACTATTCAAAGATTAGAATGATTCTAATCTTTGTAGGTATAGACATGTCACAGCATCTAAATATCCTTTCCAAGGCCTTCATTGCAACCCCACCAAGTGCTAGTCTGTGGGATATTTCTTGACTGCTGGATCCTTTACTGTTGATGGTCGATCCTAAAAGGCAGAACCTACCCACCACTTCAGTGTCTTCATTATCAATTCTGATGGTGGTTGCTGTGTCCATTATTATTAGTTTAGTCTTCTTTATATTTAGTCATATTCCCATTTTTTTCACTGCGCTCCTTGATAGGGATGGGCCCGGACCGGTCCGGAGGCCATTGAAATAGCCTCCGGACCGGTCCGGACCGGTCCAGACCTGGGCGGTCCGGTTCGGGTGTGGGGGGGTACCTTTTAGAGGTACCTTTAAGTGGGAGCGTTTACTTACCCCTCCCGCCGCTTTCCCGCTCTTTCACTGTAATTGCCAGAGTAATTGGGGCGGCAGGATACCTCCCTGCCGCCCCTTCCCCGATGTTGCTGGGAAAACTCCCAGCAGTCCTTTGTGTGGCACGCACACCATTTTTTCACTGCGCTCCTTGATAGGGATGGGCCCGGACCGGTCCAGAGGCCATTGAAATAGCCTCCGGACTGGTCTGGACCGGTCCAGACCTGGGCGGTCTGGTTTGGGTGGGAGGGATACCTTTAAGAGTGGCGGGAGGGTTTACTTACCCCTCCCGCCGCTTTCCCGCTCTTTTGCCATAATTGCCAGAGTAATTGGGGCGGCAGGATACCTCCCTGCCGCCCCTTCCCTGATGTTGCTGGGAAAACTCCCAGCAGTCCTTTGTGCGGCACGCGCGCACGTCACAGAGATGTGCGCGCCTCTGTGACGTGCACGCGCACCGCGCAAAGGACTGCTGGGAGTTTTCCCAGCAATGTCGGGGAAGGGGCGGCAGGGAGGTATCCTGCCACCCCAATTACTCTGGCAATTACGGCAAAAGAGCGGGAAAGCAGCGGGAGGGGTAAGTAAACCCTCCCACCGCTCTTAAAGGTACCCTCCCACCCCAGTGCTGGACCACAGTTGGCGGTTCTGTGCCCACTCCTACTCCTTGACATTCATTACTAGAGCTTGCAGATCATCTGCGTTCCAGCTATCAGAGTCATGTCATCAGTGTAGCGCAAGTTATTGATGTTTCTTCCTCCAACTTTAAAACCATGCTAATCTTCTTTGAATTCAGCTTCTCTCAGTATATGTTCAGCATATAAGCTGAATAAATACGGAGAAAGTATACAGCCTTGTCTTACTCCTTTGCCGATATGGAACCAGTCTGTTTCACCATGTTCTGTCTGGACTGTGGCTTCCTGTCCTCTGTATAGGTTTCTCATGAGAACAATGGGATGTTCTGGGACACCCATTTTCCAAAGGATGTTCCACAACTTGACATGGTTGATGCAATCGAAGGCTTTTCTGTAGTCAATAAAGCACATAAATAAACTTCTTTTTGTTTTATTTAAAAGTTCATCCTGTGTCCTGTTCGTTATACTTATACTTATATCTCACACAGCCCTCAGCTACCCTACTGGGGTTGGCAGGATAAAAACCCGAGCAGAAAGAGCTTGGTGGGGACAGCAAAGGTTAGATGGGCTTTTTGGGCAAGGTGATAGAGTGTGTGGTGGCATCCCAGCTGCAGAGGGTCTTGGATGATACGGATTATCTGGACCCTTTTCAATCTGGCTTCTGACCCGGGTATGGGACTGAGACTGCCTTGGTTGCTCTAGTGGATGACCTACACCGGGAACTAGACAGGGGGAGTGCGTCCCTGTTGGTTCTGCTGGACCTCTCGGCGGCGTTCGATACCATCGACCATGGTATCCTTCTGGGCCACCTCTCGAGTATGGAAATCGGAGGCACTGCGTTGCAGTGGTTCCGGTCCTTTCTTGAGGAGAGGGTCCAGAAGGTGGTGTTGGGGGACTACTGCTCGGCCCCGTGGCTGTTGGCCTGTGGGGTCCCGCAGGGTTCGGTCTTTTCCCCCATGCTGTTCAACATTTACATGAAGCCACTGGGAGAGGTCATCCGGGGATTTGGACTGAGTTGTCAGCAATATGCGGATGACACTCAGCTCTATCTCTCCTTGTCATCTGATCCTAGGGAGGCGGTGGATGTCCTGAACTGGGGGCTGGAGACCGTGATGGGTTGGATGTGGGCTAACAAACTGAAATTGAATCCGGATAAGACAGAGGTACTGTTGGTCAGTAGGAGAGCCAATCGGGATGAGGAGATTTTACCGGTTCTGGATGGGGTTGCACTCCCCTTGAAGGAGCAAGTACGCAGCTTGGGGGTACTACTGGGCCCGGCTCTGCTTTTGGAAGCTCAGGTGGAAACGGTGGCCAGGGGTGCCTTCGCATGGCTTCGGCTGGTGCGCCAGCTGCGTCCCTTTCTCGAGAAGGCAGATCTGGCCACGGTTACCCACGCCTTAGTCACGTCGCGGCTGGATTACTGTAACGCGCTCTACGTGGGGCTGCCCTTGAAGAATATCCGGAAACTGCAGCTAGTGCAAAATGCGGCAGCGAGGGTTTTATCCAGAGCTGCCCATTGGGAACATATCACCCCCATTTTGAAAGAGCTGCACTGGCTGCCGGTTCGTTTCCGGTTCCAATTCAAGGTGCTGGTTTTGACCTTTAAAGCCCTAAACGGTTTGGGCCCGGGGTATTTGAGGGACCGCCTGCTCCCAAGGGTTGCTGCCCGCTTGACGAGGACATCTGAGGGGGCCCTGCTCCAGGTGCCGACAATGAGAGAGGCCCGGCTGTCGTGCACTCGGGACAGGTCCTTCTCTGTTGCTGCCCCCAGACTCTGGAATGCTCTCCCAGTGGCCATTCATTCCTCGGACTCCATCACGGCTTTTAGAAAGCTTGTAAAGATTTGGCTTTTTACCCAGGCTTTTACATAATCGTTTTTACTGCTGCTTCTTGGTGTGTTTATTTGTTGTATTGTTTTATCCCTGTTTTTATATGTTTTTATACTTTTAGCATGATGTTTTTATTGTGTTTTTTATTGTATGTTTTTAACTTTTGTAAACCGCCTTGGGGCTATCTTTTAACGAAAGGCAGTATAAAAATGCAAAAATAAATAAATAAATAAATAAATGGAAGCAGAGATAAAATACACATTTCTTGGTGATATTGGTGCACATAAGTATAAGGCTGTTAACCTCTCTAATTTTGGGTACATAACCCCTCACTTGTAGTGTCCCAGGCTGACAAACAGGTTTCCACTCATCACAATCTCTTTACTACTTTGTCAAAGGAAATACTAGGTCTTCAAAATAACTCTTATAAAGTGTTCTTCCTAATTGTTCACTTAATGAGATTTGCATTGCTACTGGACGTACTATAATAATCTTTTAAAGTAGTTGTAAGAGTGGTAGAGGTACAACTGTTTATTCTTCCACTGCATTATAATTGGTGAAATATAGACTTGGCTTCTTAATACAGATATTTGTGTTTTGCTTCAGAGAATATGAATGTCAAAATAGTTGAAAAGGAGTAAACATTCATTTCTCAGTTTGTACCTTTTTAAGAAGCAACTACTGCGAAAATATAACTCTACTTCCATGCATCTTCAGTGGGCAAATATTAAATAATGTGCATACATGTCTTTCACAGTTGACGGTGCTCGTGTCTTTTATACTTGTAACTACACCATAGTGCCAAACATTGCATAAGAAGCTGCTCTAATGCACATTGGTAATTATCTGGATTAATTAACATGTATTTCTGTATGAGTGGCATATCACTGTTGAATTTACAAAACTTTATTGGCAATTACTTCACTGCTAAGATTTTGTTAATGCACCCATTAGTAGTTATTCCTGCTGCCAGTTTGTCTTGTAATATGTATGGCAGCATTAGATAAGCTTATTATAGGGCATTGAAGTGAAGTATAGATGGAATAAAAATGGATTGTTTACTGCAGGTATTACTCAGCTTTGTAACTCACTTTTGTAGAGTGGGGAGAAAACTAAAAGAGTTCAGTGCCCTGTACAAAAGAAAAGCCTCTGCTCCTGTCTCCCACCAGTTTGGGTTGCTTCTATTTTTCAGCTGTTGCAAGTCTAACTGCCCTACTGAAGAATTTTGTATAAACCGTAGAACATTGTAAGAATTGGCTCATTTTGTCAAAATAGTATGTGGACCCTCATAAGTGGGGAATTCTTTTTATAGAGACCCATGGGTATGGGTCATGTTCAAACTGACATATAAATTAACCTGTAGGAAAATTCCTGATAGCAACCTTTAAATAAATCTTCAGTGTCAAGATGGTCAATTTTGTACTGGAACACTTGCTATCTAAAAATTTCAAATCCATACTTGGTTTTCTGGTTTTTTCTATCTCTCACTGTAGAAGTGTTTATCTTTTTATCATAATTGAATTTATTGCCTCCTGACCTGGCAAAGAGGATTTCAACAGATAAATTCTTAAAATCTGCTTTGTGTGTTAATATTTATACTTTTACTTTCCCCCCTTCTGTGGTCTTCTGAAATGTGTACTAACTGTCTGAACACTTTTGTAGAGAGCCTGTGCTCGCAGACCTTGTAGTGTGGATTCAGCAGTGCTTGTCTGTGTATGTACTTCCCCTCTGAAATGGATGTTGACAGGGTGACAGAGGTGATAGTACCTGCCTGGGTGGTTTTTTTTTGTTTTTTGTTTTGGTTTTTTTTTTACATCACAGTTGAAAGGTATCGTGAACAGCAGTGGATGCCTTTTGAATATTCTCTCTTGTAGTCAGTCACTACAGATTAATTCCTGCACTTCGGTTTTCCACTAAAACTGATATCAGTGCTGTAATTTAAGAATGAAGCTAAGTTTGATCCAGAATTGCTGTAACAGAGCTAGGAAATTGTGTTACTCTGAAAAGAGCCTTTTAGAGATTACAATGGAAAAACAAATTGGGGGTATAAAGAAAACAAACAAACAGGTACAACATTTTTTCCAATGAGTGTGCTTGACCACAAGTTTAACAAAAAGAGTAGCTTCTGCCTGTTTCCTATGCCCAGCAGAGGAGGAGACCACTTTCCATCTACCTGCAGGAGGGCAGAGGGTGGGAGACCGTGTCTGACTACTGGGTGCTGCTCCTCTGCTGCTATTGTTGCCACCAACCACCTAAGGGACTCCTGCCTGCCATCTCTGCAGGCTGTGTGAGTGTTGGCAGGACTGGGGCCCTTGGGCTGCATGACTGAGTAGTTTTGGCTCCACCTGCCCACCCTTGGGCTATTTAAGAAGGCTGCCAGTGGCGGTGGGTCAGCCACTATTGGGGTCACCACTGAAGAGGTGACACCAATGGGGGTTGCCCCTTTGGGGAGCCACTTCAGTGAGCAACGAGGGGTATCTTTGGGCTGCGGGAGGGGGGGTGAGTTTGGCCTGGTTTGGATTGTTTTCATTGTTTTGAGTCTGTCTGGAGATGGGGATACGAAGGGGCATCTCCACTGGTCTCGGGGTGACTATTCCAGTGGTGATGGGAAATAGAAGACGTTATGTTGGCAGGTCAGCAGGGGAAGGGAAATCAGAAACTTAATAGGGGTTTCCCCTTCTGGCTGCCCTGTCAGCTCTTTGACCTTGGGGAGCAGTGCCAACTACCCGCAGAGCCTTGCCTTGCTCCTCTTCAACACCAGGTCTGTCCAAAATAAATCTGAAATAATCCATGATTTGATCACGGATGAAGGGGCTGACCTCATGTTTATTACAGAGATTTGGTTGGGGAGGCTGGTGGCCCATTTTTGGCCCAGCTTCTCCCTCCAGGATATTTTGTTGAGGAGCAGGTGAGGGAATGTGGGTAGGGATGTGGAGTGGCTGTGGTCTTTAAGGATAATATCTCCCTTACCAGAATCCCTGTCAGAACGACTGATCATACTGAGTGTGTATACTTATGCTTGGGACTTCTGTTGGTGTACTGATCACCCCGCTGCCCAACAGAGTCCCTAACTGAGCTTGCGGACCTGGTCTAGGATTTGGTGTTGGAGTGCCCCAGGCTTGTGGTGCTGGGGGACTTCAACGTCCACTTCGGGATTGGGTTGTCTGGAGCAGCTCAGGAGTTCACAGCGGCCATGACAATTATGGGCCTATCCAAAGTTGTCTTCAGACTGACACATACTGCTGGTCACATGCTTGATCTGGTCTTTCACTCTGATGAGGGTGGTATTCCGTGTATGGGAACTCCTATGATTTCACCATTGTCATGGACTGACCATCATCTGGTTAAGATTGGATTTACAGTTATGTCCCACCTCTGCAGGGGTGAGGGGCCTATTACAATGGCCCGTCCAAGAAGGTTATTGGATCCAATAGGATTCCAAGAAGCCTTGGTTGGATTTAATGTTGGCTCAGCCGACGATCCAGTTGATGTCCTGGTAGAAAATTGGAAATAGTCAACTTACCAGGGCAGTAGATGTGATCGCTCCTAAGCGTCCTTTCCGACCCGTTGCAAAAATGGCTCCTTGGGATATAGAAGATCTGCGGGAGTTGAAGCAGCAAGGTAGATGACTAGAATGCAAGTAGAGGAAGACTCGACTCAAATCCGACAGATTAGAACATAGAGTGCACATGAAGATCTATGCTCTGGCTGTACCTGTAGCAAAGAAGTGCTTCTTTTCTGCCCGTATTGCTTCTGCAAACTCACGTCCAACAGAGCTTTTTATGATGTGAGGGGGGTAGTAGGACCCCCTGCTCCCCTGAATCAACATTTAGATCCATCATTTGCTCGCTGTGATGCTTTTAATGAGTTTTTCATGGACAAAATCTCTCGTATTCAGGCCGATTTAGACTTCGACTCCACAGTTAGAGCAGTATCAGATGCAGAGGTATCCAGCAATTCCTCTTGTGTGGTTAAACTGGATCACTTTCAGTTTGTGACTCCTGAGGATGTGGATAAGCTGCTTGGAATAGTGTGTCCTACCACCTGTCTACCTGACATGGCTTACTCTGTCTGGCAGGGAGGTTGTTGTGGAGGGCCTAGTGGCAATTATTAATGCCTCTCTGAGGGAGGGCAGGATGCCCCCTTGTTTAAAGGAGGCAATTATTAGACCTATTCTTAAGAAGCCTATCTTGGATTCCTCAGAGTTTAATAACTACAGGCCTGTCTCCAACCTCGCATGGTTAGGTAAGGTGATTGAGAAGGTGGTGGCCTCCCAGCTCCTGGTGGTCTTGGAAGGAATTGATTATCTAGACCCATTTCAAACTGGTTTTCGGGCGGGCTACAGGGTGGAGACTCCCTTGGTCGGCCTGATGGATGATTTCCAATTAGGACTTGATGGAGGAAGTGTGACTCTGTTGGTCCTTTTGGATCTCTTTGTGGCTTTCGATACTATCAATCAAAGTATCCTTCTGGAACATCTGAGGGAGTTCGGTGTAGGAGGCACTGCTTTGTGGTGGTTTGGCTCCTATCTCTCGGGCAGATTCCAGATTGTGTCGCTTGGAGACTGTTGCTCTTCAAAACCTTAGCATTTATATGGGGTCCCTCAGGGCTCCATATTGTCTCCAATGCTTTTTAACATCTACATGAAACCGCTGGGAGAGATCATCTGGGGATTTGGTGCTGGGTGCTATCAGTACGCTGATGACACCCAAATCTATTTTTCCATGTCAACTTCATCAGGAAAAGGCATATCCTCCCTGAATGCCTGCCTGGAGGCAGTAATGGGCTGGATGAGGGATAACAAACTGAGACTGTATCCAGACAAGATGGAAGTACTTGTTGTGCAGGGTCGTTACTTGGGAAACGATATTGATCTGCCTGTTCTAGATGGGGTCACACTTCTTCAGAAGGAACAGGTACGCAGTTTGGGAGTGCTTCTGGATTCACACCTCTCCCTGGTTTCTCTGGTTGAGGCAGTGGCCAGAAGTGGTTTTTATCAGCTTCAGTTGATACACCAGCTGCGTCCGTTTCTTGAGATTCATGACCTCAAAACAGTAGTACATTTGCTGGTAACCTCCAGACTTGATTACTGCAATGCCCTAAATGTGCAAAACCACTGCCTTTGTACATAGTACAAAGGCAAAACCACTGCCTTTGTACATAGTCCGGAAATTACAATTAGTACAGAATGAGGCAGCCAGGTTGGTCTCCGGGTCATCTTGAAGAGACCATATTACTCCTATATTACAGGATTTACACTGGCTGCCAATAGGTTTCCGGGCAAAATACAAAGTGCTGGTTATAACCTATAAAGCCCTAAACAGCTTAGGCCCACGGTATTTAAGAGAGCGTCTTCTTTTGCATGATCCCCACTGTCCACTGCATTCGTCAGGGGAGGCCCATGTGTGGCTACCTTCAAGTCATTTGGTGGCAACTCAGGGACAGGCCTTCTCAGTTGTCACTCCAAGACTTTAGAATGTACTTCCTGCTGACAAAGGACTCTCCCCATCTCTAGCGGTTTTTAAAAGATCTTTGAAGACTCATCATTTTAACCAGGCCTTTTAGCTTTTGTAATGTTAAATATTGTAAATTTTTCATTTTAAGCAGCTTTTTTGGAGTTTTAATTGATTTTATTTATTTGTATTGTTTTATTTTGTTTTATTTATTTGTAATGTTTTATTTATTTTATTGTTGTTTTATGATTGTGAACCACCACAAGACTTTGGTTCGGGGCAGTATATAAATGTATAATATAAACAAACAAACAGATAAATAAATAAATGATTTCCTCCTTTGAATTTTAAATAGAAAAAGTGAATAAAGATCAGCCTAGTTGGTGTAATCAGTGGGCAAAGTTATCTGCTGCAGTAAAACAGTTTAATGCTGAGAAACATAAATATTTATATTAGTCTACCTAGCAGTATTACAAAGAACAATCCACCAGATTCAAATAAAAAATGATGGTTGTATGACATCCTGGGAAACTGAAATGCACAGGCAATGAAAAAACCTTGCTAGACTGCATGTTAAGAGGAGCTCATAATGCTGCAGAATAAATACAGCTCTTCCATAGGCAAATGAGGTTTTCTCTAGAAATATTTTCTCAGAAAGACATGTCACTTGACCTATAGTCTGTTGCTTTCAAAAGAAAGCTCTGCTTCCAAAATTATCTCTACGGGGGAGTGGGGGTGGGGGTGGAAGCATCTTTATATCATTTTTCTGTTTGCATTAAAGGAGGAAAACTGTACTATGTGTATACATTTTATCATTGTTGTTTGCCCATTTACCTCATTGTGGTCTCCACACATGGGAAAATCCAGGTCTTGACCATGGATTTAGGAGCCAGACAAGGGAAACTTGACAAAATTACTGGACTTAGCAACAGAGATTGCAGTGGTGGGGGTAAATAGAATTATCTTATCCCTTTTACAAGTAATGTACATAGAACATAGAACAGAGAGGTTTTCTAGATGAGAGGGACTCGCACACTTTGGCCTGGTTAAATACTTAACACGAAACCAGAGATTGGTGAACCTGCAGTTTCAGTTTGGAAATGTAAATCACGCTGCAGACATTCATCAAACTGGCCAGCTAAACTCCAGTTGCAGGAGAGGGTAGCCCTTCCCAGCTGCTCATTTGCAGAGTCTGATCCCAGCAAGTTCCATGGCCAGACTATGGGCAAAATGTTGGCACATCAGTGGAGCAGCCACAATTGGCCACCACCTGGAAAGAGTGTGCCCAGTGGAATTTGGAGTGTGCTCCCCACCCTTGGCAGGGGAATGGCATTTAAATCCCTTTAAATGCTTTTAAAAATCCTTCATTACATTTTTGTTTGCAAAAAACAGAAAAACCCGCTGGTTATATGCATGAAAATATGACAGCTGTACTGTCACTTGCCAATATTGTTCAGATTGCTTAAGCATGCTATGAGTTCTGCAGTAGATCTAGAGAACAAGTGTCAGTTTAATGTATAGAGCTGCTGTCATGTGTATTGCCTTTAATACGAATAAAGAAGTTTTATCTAACTGGAGTTCCTAGTTTTTTCTCCAAGATACAGTATGCCTAGCACTGGTCCTTCCAACTCTGGATACTTGCACTCTCCAGCAAAATATTGTAACTCTTTTTAACTTGTCTGACAGTTCTCTGTGACTCTAGAGAACTGAATAGGACCATTAGATCCTTCCTGCCTGGTGCAAGCTTCCCTCAGAGATTAAAAGAAGCTTGAGCTGGTAATTCATTTGAATGAGATAAAACTTCTTTGGTGAACATCATCAAAAATGTAATATTTAAAAAATCATAATAATACAAAAGAATCACTTTTGGAAGTTAAATGCTGTACTAATGAAGAAAGAATATCAATCATTTCTAATAGGGATGTGCACAAACAGGTTCGTGCACTCCCAGGAGGCTTTATCTTTAAGGAGTGGGGGGTGCCCATGCCCCATCACCACTTTCTCCACGTTGGTGCTGTCTGCAGAAATGCTGGTGAGGGTTGTTGTGTACCTCCTTGCAGCCCCGGTCATTGTGGTAGCGGAAGTAGCCGGTGTGCGTACACAAGTCACACATGCACATGTGCACTGGCCTCTTCCGGTATGACGCTAACTGCAAGGAGGTACACAGCAGCCCCACGCCAGCGTTTTTGGAGACGGCACCAGCTGGGGGAAAAAGCAGCAGTGTGGGGTGGGATGGGCACCATCCCTGCTCCTTAAAGGTAACCCTTCACCTCTGAGCTGGTCCAAATGCTGACCTCCAAACCTGTTCAGAAGTCCGTAAAAGGACCACCGAACTGGTTTGTGCATATCCCTAATTTCTAAGGAGCCATATGTAGTAACATTGAGTCTTCTGATATGTTTACCTTAACAAAATATGCCTTTAATTAGGATATGGACAATCTTTGGGGAGGGGGAATCAGTTCTCTAGAATGACAATTAAAGTAGATGATGTTGAAAACTGTACAGGTACCATAAACTTCTATGTTTCCTATATGCTGCATATCAGAAGGTGGCAAATGATTTCTTTGCTCTTACTGGATACTAATTTCCTGTTGCTGTGGTCATTTTACTGCTCTCATGTATGATTGTGTCTCCAGCAAAGTGCCACATAATATCCTATGTGTTCGTTGCTGGTAGATTTGCTTCCCAGATGTCACATCTCAAAGAATGTATGACACCTCACCAAGATTGATCTCTAACTTGAGGGGATAACCAATCTTTTCTTGTAATGTAATGTGCTGGGGAAAGGACACAATGTTGTGAAGGCCCTTTCTTTTGGGTGGCATTTGGAACAATTGACAGGGGAGAGGAACTCAGCATTTTACTGTGGCTGCCTAGAAGTCAGCTAAATTCCAATTAGAAGGTAGAAGGAATTCTGCTTCTTTAGTTCTGGTAAGTGCTCCAACTTGATAGACTGGATCGATCCAGTGCATCAGCTTAATTCCATTTATCATACTCTGAGCATCATCAGTATGATGCAGAATAATTGCTATTAATTGGAACCAATACAGATACCAATAATTTCCTCAGTGCACAGCCCTATATCAGTTAGGGGTGTCTATGGAACCGGCTGGCCCAGTTCGGTTCGAGTCCAGACCGGATTCAAACCCAACTAGGCCAGTTCAGTCCAGAACCCCCTCGAATTCCCCCCCCCCACAGTTCGGTTCGGTCTGGGGGTGGTTTGCGAATGTTTTTGGTTTAAAAAAATAATTTTCCCCCCCTTACTCCCTACGGCGGAGTTGCTGAAGGCAGCAGCAAGGGTCTGCAGAGGTTCCCCCTCCCCTACCAGCTTTCTTTATGTTCCCCTCCAGCTGGTTCAACCGCTCTTCAGCTGGTTTTCAGCCTTCCGAATCACGCAGGCACGTGGCCTCCAAAATGGTCACTGCGCTGAGCAGGGAAGGAAGAACAGCTGGCTGAACCGGCCAGAGCGGGGCATAAAGAAAGCTGGCAGGGGGAGGGGGAGCCTTCGCTGACCCCCTGACACCTCCAGGTTAATTTTAGATTATTATTGTTGTTGTTGTTGTTTACACAGTCAGACAGGTGTTATTGACTGGTTTGTTTTATACAGACATCGAGTCTTTCCCAAGGACCTGGGATGGCTGGATTTTATTATCAATGTTGTTGCTGTTATTATAGATATCGTTGCAGAATAGAGGTGATATCTATAATAACAGCAACAACATTAATAATAAAATATTATTATTATTTCTTGTTTACACAGTCAGACAGGTGTTATTAATTGTTTTGTCAATCCAGACATCGAGTCCTTCCCAAGGACCTGGGATGGCTGAATTTTATCATCAATACTGTTGGTTATTATAGATATCATTGCAAAACATAGGCTGTTCCCAGTAAAGTTGCTTTTTGTAATTATCTGATGGTGATTTCTGTGGCCCCTATGGTGTTGAGGTGCTCTTCAAGGTCTTTTGGAATTGCACCTAGGGTGTCAATTACCACTGGGATTATTTGGGTCTTTTTCTGCCATAGCCTTTCCATTTCAATTTGTAGATCTTTGTATTTGGTGATTTTTTCGATTTCTTTTTCTTCTATTCTGCTATCCCCTGGTATTGCTATGCCGATTATTTTGACTTGTTTTTCTTTCTTCTTGACTACAGTTATATCTGGTGTATTGTGTGGCAGATGTTTGTCTGTTTGTAGCTAGAAGTACCATAATATTTTTGCATCTTCATTTTTCAGTTGTATGGTCCCACCAGTTTTTGGCTACAGGTAGCTTGTATTTTTTGCAGATGTTCCAGTGTATCATCCCTGCTACCTTGTCATGCCTTTGTTTGTAGTCAGTCTGTGCAAGCTTTTTACAACAGCTGATTAGGTGGTCCACTGTTTCATCTGCTTCTCTACAAAGGCGGCACTTGCTGTTTGTTGTTGACTTTTCGACTTTGGCTCTTATTGCATTTGTTCTTAGTGCCTGTTCTTGTGCAGCCAGTATTAAACCCTCTGTTTCTTTCTTCAAGTTGTCATTCTTAAGCCATTGCCAGTTCTTGGTGATGTCTGATTTTCCACTTATATTGTGCATATATTGACCATGCAGGGGCTTATTTTTCCATTTTTCTGCTCGGTTCTTGGCTTGTTCTTTCTTGTAGGCTTACTTTGTTTCATTGGCATTGAATAGTTTCTCGTTCTTGACCATTTGAATTGCATCTTCTTCATTGTCCTTGATATATTCTTCAAGGCCTCTTTTCTCCTCCTCTACTGTTTGATGGACTTGCAGCATTCCTCTTCCACCTGAGCTGCGAGGGAGGTATAGCCTATCGACATCACTGCGGGGGTGCGGAGCATGATTGATTGTCATGATTTTCCTGGTCTTACGCTCTAGCGTCCCTAGCTCTACCTGGGTCCAGTCTATTATTCCTGCAGTGTATCTGATAACAGGTATAGCCCAGGTGTTTATGACCTGTGTGGTGTTCCCGCCATTGAGTTTGGACTTTAGGATTTTTCTACCTCTTCTGATGTATTCACTTCCAATTATTATTATTATTATAACATTTGCGAACCCCCTGAAGAGTCAGGACTGAACAGGGGTCGGACTGAACAGGGGATGGTTCAGTTCGACCTGGACCATAGAACCAAACAGGTTCGACATTGAACTTACCAAATGTCGAACCTGATCGCACATCTCTAATATCAGTGACTGAAAACCAGGCATATAAGGCAAATTGTCAGTCCATTTTCTACAGGTACCCCAGTGTGTACATGGAGCTTCCATACAAATCAGGTGATATATTGGAAATCTAGTCTGTGCATTTGAAGAATGTTTTAATTAAAAACATAATGATCAAAGGTAATCTATGTATACTATACTGTGTTAATATGAAGAATGTAATACAATTCTGATAGACCCTACAAACCATTTTTGCTCATCATCTTTACTTATTCAATTTATCCCATTAGATTTACTGGTATAAAACATATTTTTGAAATAGTGTAATTTATTTAATAAGGACCAAAATAATGGGCGAATGAACTATGAGCAACAATAGCTCTATCATACTACTTGCAGCTCTCCAGGGGTGAAATTCCCAATGTTATTTGTCTTCAGCCCAATAGGTTCCTGAGCTAAAAAAATGAGTTGCCACCTTAATTTATTTAAAAGCAGTGCCAAAACAGACTGGAGGAAAGGAAGAACTACATAGCTTTATTGTTAGTGCTCATCATTTTTAAGAGATCCATGGGTGTGTCCTCCATCAAACCAAAAATAGTTCAGTACACATTTGTAGTGACTGCTTCTGGCTTTGTTGTATAAGTCTATTGATTCCCTTATTTCGAGGAGGAACATAGTGGCAAGTGAAACCTCTACAAGAGTTAGTGCGAAACCCACATCATATTTATGGTGGTTCATGGTTAAAGCAATAACGGTTTGACCCTCTTTCAGAGCTATTCAAGAACATTCTCAAGAACACTGAGAATGTTGCCTGTTGATAACACATACTGAGATCATGCACACAATTAAAAACTGTTCTACCCAGGTTTGGAAGCTGTTTGTGCTCCCAATTTTCAGTTGTATGGAAGCAAGGTAAGAGGAAAACCTGGGTAGAAGTAAGTGTATGGAAGCAAAGAAGGAGGAAGCAAAGTAGAACACAGTTTTTGTTTGTGTGAATGACCTCAGACTATGTTGTGGTGTGCAACCCAGAAGAGGAGCATAAGATGCCAGAATGGTGCTCTTCTACAAGAACACATCATAAAACAAAACAAAAATTAAAAAATCTCAGGATTCTTTGAGTCATTTCAAATTCACTACAAAGAGTCCTTCCATCCTGAATTCACCTCTGATGAATTTTGACATTCTAGGCCCAGGCCTCCCCGCAACCCTGATCCCCCCCCCCCATTTCCCAGTTCACCTCTATGGAGAACAATTTGATGTTAAGTCAGATTTCTGAATGGAAAGCTCCGACCTGAGATCTGACACCTCCAGCACCCCAAGAACCCAATTTGAATATTTTCAAAATATGATCTGATCAGATTTTGATCAGGTTAGATTTTTGTTTTCTTTTTTTATGTGCACACCCCTACTATAAAGCATTTCTTAGCATGGGAGGGTAGAATATTTAGTTGGTACAGTAAATATTTCCACGAAAACCCAGCTGTTCTCAATTCAAAACTTGATTTTAGGTTTTTAGTCCTAAATGGTTTAGGGGGCGAGTTAATGAAAATTACACTTGGAGTGCCAAAAATAAGCAAAACAGATGAACAAAAGAAGTTATCCACATGCAAAAAAAATATGTTTTCTTCTGAAAAAAAATCTCAAATGTTGGCAGATTCTAATGTGCTGATGATGGAATGCTTTGTTTCTTCCCAATTAGTCAAGGTCTCAAAAACATGCAATCACTGCTTGCTAAAATACTGCACATGGTACAAAATTTTATTGCTGAGATCCTTAGCTTTCTAAACATTAACTATTCTGCATTCAAATTAGGCTTTCAATATAAGTTGTTATGATCTTCCAAGAAAGTGAGTTCCCTGAAGGGGAACATTTTATTTTATTTATTTAAAGACGGAGTTTCCAAAGTGGATATCTCTTAACAAATGTTGAATTCTTAGTATACTGTCCAAAGAGAGTGTTCAACATGTATGCTCCGACTGCATACATTGTGGGTGTACGGCATTGTCGAACTACTGAAATGTTATGTGCTGTCAGAAATTCATGCCAGCAATTGTTTTGCCAAATATTTCACTAGGAAGCAAACTGGCTATCAAAACCTGACATTTTGATATAGCAGGAAGATTTTTTGGAGAGAGAAAAAACCTGCCATTTTGTCTTTTCAATAGTCTGCTTCTTTCAATTTGCAATATCTTCTTTATTGCCTGCCACATTAAGCATAAGGTTGGTGTTTGCATGCTCACTATTAATGAATGTTCTTCTCTGCATTGTAGAACCCTCTCAGTCACAATTACTGGGCTAGATTAATTGTATTGGACATAAACTGTCTTGCGTGTGCTGACTTGAGTTATATTTTGATGTAATCAGAATGATTAAATTATAATCAGTTGATTTTACTGACAGTCTGATGGGTCAACAATTAACAAATCAGTAAAGATGTAATGCTTCTGATTAAGTCTGTTTTTTTAATATATTAAGCAAACCATCTTTACTATTTTTAGTTGTGTCTCTGTGTGTATGACCTTCATTGCATGGATTCTATTGGATTTTCAGAAACTGCTTCTAATGGTAAATTAAGAAATAAGGAGATTTTCATAATTGTATTGTAAAATCCACATGGAATGGAGTCACATTGAAGGGGTTCAGCATTCTATCAGTTTCGTAACCACCGCACTATGCCCTCAAAATTATATTTAGCTTCATGTGCCATGGTCAGCATTTAAAATCTGTTGGAAAAAGATGAGCTTCAGAAGGTATGTGATGGTAGGTTCCTTGGATTGTATATAGAACTGTTTGAGTAGAAAATGAGAATCCATTTCAATTATTAAACTGTCAAGGTACTAGAAGAAATTGCTGTAGAGACCAAAAGAAAGGAATGATAGATAGATACACACACACACACACACACACACACACACACACACACATATATTCTGGGCATTTGGGTTAGAGCAGAATAAATATAAATGGTAACACAATAGTATTGCTAAATTAGACCTTAGTTTAAAAATTCTTGGTGTTGTGTGAATGACATCTATGTTGTTTTTTAGACTGTGAGCCCTTTGGGGACATGGAACCATTGTATGTATGTATTTGTTTGCTTATTTATTTATTTATTTATTTATTTATTTATTTATTACTTTTCTATGTAAATTGCTTTGGAAAGTAGTATATAAATATTTATCTATATTTATTTATTTATTTAATTTCTAAATACCAGCAGTAGCATAGGCTATCTGGCTGACTTGAAACAGCCATGTTTTAGTTAAATGCCTAAAGGCATACACTGGCCGAATTCAGATGTAACATGAAATCAGAGTTAAACAGGGTAGAGGCTGGAACTCCAGTCCGTCCGAATTAGTGCAACCATGGTTTGGAGCCAAAAACAACCCACAGTTTGCCTCACCAAACTCCAATTTGAACCTTCGGTTTGCACAAAGTTTTGCTGCTGAAACCAGAGGTTTGGTCGCTGAAGCGTTACGCCTGATAGGGGTATGCACAAAACTGGGTTGAATGGTTCAGTTTGAATTTGAACCAGCCTCAAACCAGTGTGGGTAGGTTCAGTTTTGGGTTCGCTCAACACCCCCTGGTTCATTTTGAATTAGAACCCAACTCTAATTGGTTCTAAAAGGTTCTACATAGGATATAACAGGGACTTGAACTGTCCCATTATTCCCTATGCAGAGCACTTAGGGGCACAAAACCTATGTGGGTGGTCAGCACTCATAGTTGCCAACTAGCACCCAAACCCCAAAGCAATCAGACACTTCTGTCATGTTTAATGATTTTTTTGGGAAGATTTTTCTTTTTCTTTTTTCTTTTTCCCCTTAGGGAATAATGGGGATTTGAGGCAGCCCCATCTGCCCCTTGGTGGGTGCAAAGTAGGTTTGGTGGCAAGGCACACTGGGCCACAATGCCGTCCAGCACCCCCAAGTTGGTGGGGTTCATGGTTTTTTTAAAGGAGTTTTAATTTTTTTAGCCTGTTTTAACACAGTTCTCTTCTCTCAGTGAATGCATCCCATTGAGAATAAAGTGAACATCCAAACTTCAGTTCAGAGGTCACAGCAACTTCACAGTGTGTGTATTTTGTCTCAATGAGATGCACTGAGAGAAGAGAGAACTGTGCCAAAACAGGCTAAATTTTTAAAAAATTCCTTAAAATGTCTTTTAAAATGAATATGAATCCGTCTCCCCATTGAAAAACAGCATGAACTTGCTGTGAACTCTGAACTTTTCTGAATGGGGAGAAGGATTTATAATCAGACAACTCTGTCAAATAGGGTAAAATCTTCAAAACTTTCTAAACCCCCCCCCCAAAAAAAACCACGAACCCCACCAGCTTGGAGCTTCTGGGGGGAGTTGTGGCCCTACATGCCCTGACCGCAAATCCACTTTGGTGTGCCCAGGTAACCCCCAAGGGGACAGATGGGGCAGCCTCAAATCCCCATTACTTTGTATGAGGAAAATGAAGAAAAAAAAACACCTTAAAAATTCATTAGACATCTCTGATTGCTTTGGGGTTTTGGTGGTTGCTGGCACCCATGGGTGCCAACCACCCACCCCTGTTTTGTGCCCCTAGGTGCTCTGTATAGGGAATAATGAGCCAGTTCAATTCCCCATTATACCCTATGTAGAACCCTTTAGAATCAGTTCAAGTTGGGCTCGAATTCAAACCAAACCAGGGGTGGAGGTGGTTCGAGAAAAACCAAAACCGAACCTACCCACCCCAGTTTTACATAGGTTTGAATTCAAACCGAACCACCCAAATGGGTTTCTGCATACCCCTAGGGGACACCCTCTAACAACATATGAAAAGTACTCTCTAAAGGGACAGGGCAGGGGTGTCAGCCACAATCTCTAATCATGTGTGACAACAAAACAACCCCTTTATCTTATGGAGAGCTTTCTCACGAGAGAGTCAGGCCAAAGGAACACCCCCTCACAACTCATGAGTAGAACCATCTGTGGGTACAGAGTTTATGGGAAAAATTGCTAATGTGCAATGATAAAACACCCCTTCTCTCATAGACCACTCTCTCAGAAGAGTGTCAGGACATTGGCGCTCTATATTGAGCCAGGTTGCTCTCTGGAGTAAAGCCATGGGCACAGGTCCCCGGGAAGACTGCTCTTCCTGTATTGGCAACAGCTGCCAAAGCATACCCCTTGCTAGTCTGCCTGCCCATTGCTTATGCCCCCAAATGATGAGTCCACTCTCATGGGGTCCCTGGAAATTGGGGCCCCCTCTCCCATGCCAGCAGTTATTCATATGGTGCAGAGCCGGACCCAGGAATTTTGAAGTGTTATCTCTCCCCCATTCCGGTCAATATCTCTCCACCGGTCAGGAGTGTTATCACATCTAAGGAATTTAACAGCTGGGGAATGGAGAAGGTTTTCATCTGTTCTCATTTGTTTTGTTTAACTGAGGTGTGTTACACTGAAACATCTTTTTTTAAATTTACCAACTTTTAGTTTTTCTTTTTTGCACAATAAAAGGTCTTTTTGTTGAGAGTTGGAGTTAACATGTGCATTGCATCACCGACATATCAACTTATACTTGGTTTAAATATCCATTCATGCACCTGCTGTTCCCTCCCCACCCAAACATGCAGCCAGGCTCTAACACATGGGGCATCAAAATCTACTTTGGGTGCATGCAAGGCTTCACAGGGAAGGGGGGTGGCAGTGCTTCTATTCTGTTTTTTTACCATGGGGAGTTGGGTTTGCTCAACTCATGAGTGTCCAGTCCAATGGGAGATCCTTTGTCCTACCTCATATACATCACTCCTAGGAAGTCTTTGTGTTTCTTTCTCTTTCCTGAGTAACAGGGAAATAGTGTCCCCAACACTCTCAGCCCCACCGAAATTGTGCTTGTTTCTCTGAAAAACAAGTATCTGAAAAATCACCCTATTCACAGCATTCGTGCACAAAAGTTAAATTATTTATTTTTGCTAGAACCTACTATTTTACAAGTGAGAAACTAAAATTGAAAGAAAATGGCTTGCATAGAACTACTCAGTGGTTCCGGAATGGAGATACGAAGCTCTGTTAAGTGTTGTATTCTGGGCAATAGTGGCTTCTCATTATTTGTCACATTTGTATTTTATCCTTTCATTGAATAGCTCACGTTGGATTACATGGGATGCTCTCTTTATTCTATCAATAACTATATTGGAGAAATTTATTGCAAATATTCAATAACTATATATTGGTTTGAGAAAGTGATTTGATAAAGAACAGCCAGTGAATGTGATGGTGGAACTGAGATTTTGACCCACAACCTTTGCACCATAAACTGGGTATGACACATGCATAATCAAATAGTTCTGGACCACTCTGTATTTCCGGACCACTCTGGCTACAGTATATAAAATATTAAGTTTGTGGCAATAAGGCAGCAGAGCTTGAAAACGAACAACAACCTTGTGCTCAGCAGAGTTCATAACCACACAAACAGAGACAGGACTCTTCATCATGCCCATTTATCATGGACAACTTGATGATTTCATCTATAAACTGTGATTGTAAGAATGTCTGCAGATATTTCATCTAGCAGATCATGAGACTCTTCTCACGAGCAGCCAAGACCGGGCTAAGGCAGCCAAGCCTAGGCTTGGCTGCCCATGAGAACTGCCAGGATCCACACAAATCCCAGTGGTGGCATAGGCCAAACCAGCATAGGCCAAACCCGCTGGTTGTGTGTGAGCAGTGCGCAGGCTACTCTCAGCTGGTGCTGGTACAGGAGCAGGCTTCTGGTCATCACTGGAGGGATCCCACAATGCACCACACACTTGTGCAGTGTATTGTGGTATTTCTGGGGGCCAGGATGATGCATCCTAGCCTCTGCACTCCCTGGGGCAGCAGCGCATATTCCGTGCACCCAGACGGTCCTCGGAGATCATCTGCAGGTGAGGTGGGCTTTGGTAGCTTTCTCTGCCACCCACCCGCTGCCCTGCCCGCCCACTCATTAGAACGATCTCCATGTTTCTTAGCAGAATCATATATGTATTTAATAGCAGCTGTTCTTTGTTAATGCCCAAAGCTTCCCTAAGTCTTTAATTAACACAGTAGGCTAATCTGCTCATTTACCAACATGAAGGTAGGCGGCAGTAAACTCAGCTATTAATATTCATGAGAACCCACGCAAATCTCTCTAACAGAACTCACTCAAATGTGGGTAGCTCAGACCTTGTACCTTGTTTTTTACTGAGGTAGGATGGAAATAGGGCCTGTCCTACCTTTTTTTTCAATTATCTAGGTGCATTTACTGTTTGTAGGATTTCTGGGGAGTGAATGGTCATGTTTGTGATAAAGTGCTTTAGCTAGAAGGGCTGCTATCTGTGTATGTACTGACCTGTACAGCACACTCTATGATCCTTTGCTTGTAATGACTTCAATAGGGCTGGGCCTGCCTCCTGGCCCCTTGTGGCCAATCAGAGGACGCATTAAGAGGTAATGAAGTTTTCCATTGTATTGGCATGCTGGGATGCCAGAGTCAATTATCGTAGGATCCAGTTCCTGGTTTCTTTTCTGGAGCCCATGGCTGCCATGATCGTCTGGGTTGTGAATTTGCAGACCCAAATAGTGGATCTTCTTGTCTATGAGGATCTTCTTGTCTCCCCACCCCAAACACCCCAGATGATCGTGTGAATGGGCTCAGTTTGTTTTAAGTCAGGGCTGTGCTTCTAAAACTCCTTCCTTTGTTTAAAACTATGATAGGCAGCATCCAAACTTTTGTTGTAGTGGCAGACCATTGGTCATGGAAAGAGATCATTGACCCCTTGTGTTAACACAAAATGCACTGCTGAACCAAAAGTTTGAATGTTCCCAATATCCACAACTACCTGCATCTGTTTTGGAAATTTGTCTTGGCAAACTCCAGAGGCTTTGGGATTACATACATAAAACAATAAAATCACACAAAAATATAAATATTAACAGTGTCTTATTGCTCCTGTCTGCTAACAACTTGTCCAGATTTTTTTTAAATCCTGAAATATTATTTTGTGAATGAATCCTTGTCTTGAATATTTGTACATATGAGTGATTTAAGGAGTGTGCTTTCATTACTAAACACAAAGTGGGCCTGAAAATCGATATAACATGGATAAGTTCCATGTAGTCTTATTTTAATCTTAACTAACTTGTCAGGCACAATTGAAATAATTGCTGTAGCAGAATATAAAGCTAACTCTGAAATTACGTAGATGTATAGGAAGCTTTGCTATAGGCACCGAACCTCATTTATGTATGTTGCCTAATCAGAGAGTCAAGTGGACAGATTGCTCAAGCCAGAATGAGAATGTAGTGGGTAAATGCCTAGATTTCCTTTCCCCTGCAGGCACTTATCAATTAATTTGTGTAATTTGAAATTTTCCCTTGATAGATGCCACATAATTGGCAACTGATTTTCACCAGGAGGATGGCGTCGGTGCTTGCTTGTCAAACTGTGTTCTCCAGTACAGCCGACCCTGACAAAAACATGTTCTTCTTGGCAGCGCTTCTGTGGCAGTGGGATGGCAATGTTTCCTGCCCTCAGATTGTAAGCTATGCTACAACTGACACATTGTTAGCTCAGACGACAGTCATGGAGCACCATCATTCTTCTAGTTTTCAAATTAGATTTTCCAGGCGAAAGAGCCATGGCATGGCTGGACCATAGTTGCTAGCAGATGACTGGATCCTAAAGCACACAGATGGGCTCCTCATTTCCGTTCAGTTCATGTGCATTTCCTATCACTGGAAGCTGACACAAAGAAGCCATGGGGACACATCTGCACACTGATGTGATTATTTTAAAAAGGTTACCCCCCCTTTGCCCCTCCTTTTTATGGTGGAATATACTGAGTTCCTGTAAAACACCACCACATTGTAGTGACAGAATAATAATAAAAATTTTCGTTATCTGAGGAGGCCAGTAATACCTTTATTAGGACAAAACTAAAAAAACCAAAACTCACTTCTACGTGATCTTTTAGTTGGTTGTACAAGTGGTATTGCCTTTTTGTTACTTTAGAATTGGAAAAGGTATGACCACATTTTCTCAGGCAAATGTGCCATTGTGAATATGCTTTTGCTTTAAGAAGGGGAATTAGCTCTCATTGGGTGCACAAGTGCATGCCACAATAAGTCCTGCTTAGGATAGCTGGCCATGGATAAAAGCAGTTCAGGGTTAGGGCACCCCAAAGGAGAGTAGCAAGATATTTAGCTTCTTCTCATGAACAGTGAGAAGGGCACCAGAGCAGGCTGTGGGGAAGCCAGATTGGATTTACCTTCCCCACAGATGACTGCGCCCAGGCAGTGGGGAGGGCCAGGGGCTGGGATGAGTAATCACAGCCCTCAGAAATACCATGATGCACCATGCGAGTGCACAGTACATCATGGGGAATCCCACCTCCGCTCCCCAGGCTCCCTGCAGTCTAGCAGCCACAGCTGATAGATGATTTAAAAATGGGGTTAAGGGAGTGCTTGCTCCCTTAACCTTATTTTGAAAGGTGGCTACTTGGGCAGGTTTGCCACCGTGTTGCTGCTGGGATTGGCCCAATCCCGGCCATTCACTTGTATGTGCAAGATTGGGCTGGGTTGGGCTCCCTTAGCCTGGTTTTGCAAGTGTATGTGAATAGCCTCAAGGTTTCTTTGAAAACAATGAATACATTTATTAAGATCAGAAATACACAAGTAAAAATGGTAGTTGTCTTGTCTTCCTGATGATTGCCCAAGACAGGGATGTCCAACTACTTGATGCCATTCCTTAAGCAGAGGACCAAATTCAATGAATGCAAGCTTTAGTGGAACTGCTAGAATAGAGAGAAGAGATGAGGGTAGGGCTGATAGACAAAACAAAGAAAGGGGTGGAGTTATAGTCTATATACCTGTCCTAGTTTCTGCATAGCTGGTAAATGTAGACTTCAAGGTTGTTGGCTATTCTTCAGTGAGAGAAGAGGTGAATAGGCTTTGCCATGAGGAGAGAGCGAGCTATAGAAGCTTTGGCAGTCCAGGAAGCAAGTTTAGAACTCTCCCCCAACTCATGTTAGGGAAATGTCCTCAGCATCTGCTGTGGTTCTTGGAGAGGATGTTGAGGATCTTGGGCAGTTCAGAAAGCAAGTCCTGCTGACTCACTGCAGGAGGACCTTAATCTCAGTGGAAGTTGTAGGAAAGGGGCCAAGTGAGTAAGAGCTATGATGCAGTGGGAAGCAGCTGCCTTAGAGCCTCCAAACTTCGAGCAGAAGCAGATCCTGGAAAGATCGCCCAATCAGAGTCTTAGCTAGTACATGGTACATGGAGGAGCACACAGAGTTATGGGAAAGTACATCAGTTCATGAACACACATGATGGCACATGTGTGTACACACACACACACACACACACACAATACCCAAGAGCCTTTTTTGTAGGGATTTTGTGCCTTAAGGTCAAGGTTAGGCTGGTGAGCATATGAGAATGGCCGTTGGTGCTACAAACAAAAGACAAGGGTGATGCCCTCATGCCTATTCATGTAGCTAGGCAGACAATAGATGTGTGCTTCTTGCTCTCTTGCTGACTAACTGTCAGGAATTCCCAAGTAATCACAGTGGCATGTATCTTAAGGTCTATAGAGGAGGAAGCTCACTGGGTGCTCCCAGGAAGCTTCAATAACCTCCTTTTGTTTTCCAGGCTTGTACATTTCTTGCAGTTGGATGCTGACACAGCACTAATCACCTTATCAGTTCAGGTGGTTCTTGGCTTTTGTTTTCCAACAAACCATTTCCTTTGGTTGTTGTCATGCTGGCTTGGTTACTCTTAGTCCTTTGTGCTTCTTCTCCTTCTGGAGCACCGAGGATGCCAATTTACACCAGTCATGTTCCCAGGCTTAGTGTCAAGTCATGGTCACAAAAAGGATTGTGTAGGGCAAGAGGAACAGGTGTCTGTATGCAGGTGGTCTACCTCTAACAATTGACGATTATGTCACAGATCTGCCACATTATATTTCTTGTGTGGGAATACAGAGTCCTAAAGATACTTTGACAATGCATCGCTCATGAAACCACCATCCATAATATAGTCCTTGAATCTATTCCCATGATCAGTAGAAAGCGGGTTAAGGGAACCTAGCCCGTTTTCTACTGATAGTTGGAACCACCGGGCTCACGGGTGAGCCCGGTGGTTCCAAGGTGGCTAGCCTGCCTAACTCCCCCTCCCATTAAATGAGGTTAACAGAGTGAGCGCTCCACTAACCTCATTTTTTTGCTTGTGTGCCGTGGCGGCACGTGGTGACACACAAGTAGAACCTCGACCAGGAGGCTGCAGCCAGCCTCCCGGCCTCAGGGGTTTCTCCAGAATGTCCCACACACTCACGCAGTGCATCCTGGAACATTCAGGGGGGTGAGCGGCCCCCGTTCCCCACAGCCTCCACTGGTTCCATGTCGGAGCTGACCATCATGTGGGTGACCAATCCAGCTGCCCAGGGCTTGGAGGCTGCTCGTCTGTAGGGAGAGTGGGCTCAGACAGCCAGAAGCTCTTCTCACTGATCATGAAAAGAGCTTCCTTTTCTTCAAGCTCACTATTGTAACTATACCATTTTGTTTTAGCCTAGCTCTTTCTAACAAGTTTGAGAGCATCTTGGGAGCTAACAGTTCTACAAAAGTAATATATACTCTTGAAACAATGTTCTTATCATTGTTTACCACAAACTTAAAGTTGCTATGCAGTTAACTTATTCAGAATTATTCTGCTACCACTCAACCAGTAAAGGGTCTAGTGTCTCCTGGATGCACCTTTGCCCCATCTGGCCAGAATCAATGCACAGCCAAAGCATAAGTAACAAGGACTTCAGCTGCAGGGGGCTGTGCTCCCCTCCCCAGGGATATGCCAAGCCTTCCTAACTTTTCAGCATGCAAGCAGGATTAAATTCAATGGTTTACTAGGAAGTACAGGTAGACCTCATTATCCCCAGGGATTCTGTTTCTGCAGATTACTGGGGGTAATAAAACTTTGGATAATGAAGGATTGAGTCTATGGGAACGTGGGGGTTAGGTTCTCAGACTCACCCACCCCCACCCCCCAAATCACAAAAATTGGCCAAATAAAGTGCTATACCATGCTCTGCAGGTTTCCTGGCATCCAGCAATGCCCCTCAAATGCTCCCCCAAAGTCCAAAATGGTCACAAAAAGTCCTCAAAAGTCACCGATCATCATCATCACCACCACCACCACCACCACCATCATCATCATCATCATCATCATCAATTAATTAATGAAATGAGCCACAAAATGGCTCCTGCATACAATGTGGTGGCTGGAAATGATCTCTGCAGTCATTTATGGCCTTCTAGGAACCATGGATATGTGCGTTTTAACCCTTTAATATCCACAGATGAGGCCGGGTGTCTATTTGACACCCACAGATACATGAAAGTAGTGTTTTATGTTTTGGCTGTTCTAGAATGATTGCCAAGTCTTCCTGACCTCATCACCACAGCCTTTCTAGTTATGGGGCAGTATTTGGGCCCATTGGAGGATAGTCTAATCAACAGTCAGTTGTTAATATGTTTGGGCTTCATATCTCTTAGCCTCTATGTGGAAGGATGCAGGTTTTGTAGTCTACCTGTGCACACACAGCGGCTTCCACACATAGTCATTTGAAAAAACAACACAACATTAAAAAACAGTAATTAATTAAAGGATTTCTTTTTCACTTTCACTTGCTCCAAGACCAATTTCTCTTTCTCCAAGCCTGAATCCAAATGATTACAATGTCATGACATCATCTTTGATAAACACCTGAAATTTTTATCTTGTGTTTAAATATTTTCTATGGATACTTTATATGCCACTTTTCAACAAAGTTTCCAAAGAGCTATACACAGGAAAAATTAATTAATTAATTAATTAAATTAAATGATTCACTGTCCCAAAAGGCTCACAATCCAAAAAGAAACAAAAGGTAGATACCACCAACAGCCACTGGATGGAGAGGGCCAGTTCTCTATCCCCTGCAAAATATAACAGAATCACCAGTTTGGAAGGTGCCTCTTTGCTCAGTTAGCAGGAGTTACAGTGTATCAGAGGTTAAAAGAGACATATCACTTTATGGCATAGATGAAGTTCATGCTTCATTGTTTCAAAGAAAAAATGTTGCTTGGTTGTACCTTGTAGGGATGTGCCAAAATGTGATTAGGACAGCCAAATCGTGTGCACCTGCCTTTAAAACTGAGGGCTTACATGGCCCCTTGAAAGGGGAGGAGAGCAGGTTCACTGCCACCACCACAATTCTCCCCCCAGCTGTACCCGTGTGAGAGCACGGTGTCTTCCAGCTGCCCCATGCAGTGCTGGCACAGACATGGCCTCTGCACATACCTCCACATGGAGGCATGTGTGGAGGCCACGTGCATGCTGATGCTATGCAGGGGCAGCTGGGAGCCACTCTCCAGGGTGCGGATATAGCTGAGGTGAGTGCCAGGATGGTGGCAATAGCAGCAAATAGAGAATGTGCTGTGGGCTGTGTAAGCCCTCCGTTTTAAAGGTGCATGCACTTCAGCTGTCTGAATCACATTTTGGCACATTCCTAGTACCCTGACCATTTACCAGTGAACAATCTGTTATTAGAAAATACAATCTAATCCTGTGAGACATCAAACCTTGTCAGTTCATTACTGGCTTATCAAGGAAGTCTTTTCTTTTGCTCACTGCATAGACAAGACATTACAGACTGCTTGGGACTTGTCTTTCAAATGTAAATATGAGCAAGATGCATCCTTCAAAAAAAAATGCTCTTGCCAGTCTTGCTGTAATGGACTTTGCAAGTAGTTGAAGAAGCAGTGCTAGAAGTGCTAGACCTCTTTCAGTTAGTAGGCTTTGTCCAGCTGCTACATGATGTAGCATCATTCCAGGGACATAGAGGGTGGGAAATAGCAGATAGAGCCAGCCACCAGGAAAAGTGGCAGTAGAAGCTTCCAGAACTGCTTCTACTGCTGATGTCTGCAGAGGCACAATGTAAACTGTAGAAGAAAAGAGAGAAAAGACTTTCTGTTGTTGCTACCAAATGGAAATAAAGCCCTCAAAACTCTACAATAATTTATTTACAATAATTCTCTCCCACCCTGCTGTTTAATTTCTCCTTCACTGAACCCTTGAACTTAGTCAGCATTGTTTTGAAGATAATTTGTGGATAAGCTCTAATTTATTTAAAGGAAATTGACTAGGTCCCATTCAAAGCCGTTCATCCAAAGAAAGCCCTGAATCACCTAGAGCAGGAATTCTCAATGTTGAGTCCCCAGATTTTATTGGACTTAAACTCCCATAATCCCCAACCAAAGGCAACTGGGGCTGGGAATTATGGTAGCTGAAGTCCAATAACAGCTGGGGACCCAATGTTGAGAATCTCTGACCAAGAGGATTTGGGAAAGCATTTCCAGTCCCCCAAGTGCTGATGTAAGATTATGATTTACAGGGACATAACTGTAACTGTACAGACATGTTCAAAGAACACAAGCCAGGCACCTCATCCATTGCCCCTGTCACTCTGCTAGGCCTGCCACTTCCCTCCATTGTCATGTTCCCACACAGACTGGTAGCCTTGTCTTGCTTCCATTTCCTCTTCCATCTCCTGTTCGTGCTGCTGGCACCACCATTTCCCGGCCTCTTGTGGAAGTGAATTGGAGGATGGACTGTTTTCTCTCACACACTTGAGGAAGAGAGAAAACAGTCCATCTGTCCACTTGCCACTGAAAGAGCTGGCCGTGAAGTGGTGGTGGTGGAACAGGAGGTGGACGCAAGAGGAGAAGGAAAGAGGAGGGTGGTGGTGGTAGGAGACAGCAGGACATGGCAGCAAAGCAGGGGAGCACTGGGGGGCTAGCACCAGCCCCCACATATGAATAGTGAGGAGTTGGGGGGGCAATAGGTGGGGGGGCCAACATCAGCCACTACAGGGGTTGCCACTGATGATTTAGAAATATGAAATATGCCACTGGTGATTTAGAAATAAAATCTGTAGGTAATATCTGTGCAGCTGAATTTATTAGTGGCTGGGGTGAAATATAGGAAACTAATTGATGTGGAATGCTTAATACCAATGTGAAATACTTGATATTTGAATGGAAGTGTTGTCTGAGATATAAAAGGATGTGCTTGAATACTCCCAAATCTAGTTCTGTCTAGGAGCAGTTTTGTTTGTCATAGGGATAAATATTTGTCTGGGAATGAATAAGGAACTGAATGAAATAGGACTATTCAGTTTACTTTTAATTCAGTATTAAACACATGAGATGAATATACAGTATCTCATGGTACAAATGAGATGAGATACACTGTCTTTAGAGTAATGCTTGAGTAGTAATAATGAGTAATTTAGTCTGGATGTCAGACACTATTTACATTCTCAAAGATCTCTATAATTATCAGTGGTGCACCTAGGTAAATTTGATGCCTGAAACACCACAAGCCCCGCCCTGGGAGACCCCCCTGCATTACTCCTCTCTAAGTATGAAGCCCCCCCCCCATCGCAATTCCCCAGTGCATTTTTTGTGATGATTTTCAGTTTTCATTTTTTTAAAGTATCTGTTATTCCTTATTTCATATTTTGGTTTAAACTTAAATCACAGAAATTAAGTGCAAATTTCACAAACTATACAATATACAAATTGATTACTTCAGTGCATTTTACCACATTTGCCACTGAATTTGTAAAAAGAGTGGGGGGTGGGAAATCAAACAAGTTAAGTCAGTAAATTTCACATACTCCTCAGTATGTCTGCTAGATTCAGCAGGATATTAAGGTTAAAAACTATTTCAAAAGCTGCTATGACTGCAGATACAATAGAAGGCTTCCTTGGTGTTCAGACCAATAAATAAATTAAAAGAAGGGCTTTAAGTTCTGCATGATAAAAGGAACTGAAAGTAGGACAGAGAAAGAACAACCTTTGTAAGGAGCCTTGCCTGGGGCTAAGGAGAATCAGGAGTTCATTGCTTATTTCAGTGCATGGTGCAAGAGTGTTGAAAAGAGTTGGTGACTGAGGTTTTCCATAGCCTCAGGGTTTCAGCATTTCAATGTGTATGTAATGATAGTGAATGTCTAGGATACACTAAATAAACGTTTCTGTTTTCATATTTTCAGATTGCAATTTAAGAGGATGATGGAGGACTTCAGCATGATGATTCGTAGCCAACAGGATAAAATATAGCCTTGTTTTTCTGCTCTAGTCTTAGTATTACAAACATGAAGGCTTTTAAAAATGTTTATTGTGGGGTACATACAATGGTAGAATCAAAACAATAAATACATACAGGGCTGGCTCAAGTTTGTTATCTGAGGAGTTGCATAGAGACATTTTCACGTGGTTCAACAACATTTTCTAGCTTTGGGTGCATTCGCACATAAAGCCAAACCAGAGTTGAATGGGGCAGAAGTTGGAATTCATGTGTTGTGGCAAAAATGACCTGTGGTTTCTTTTGCCAAACTACAATTTGAACCTTTAGTTTGTAGTGAGTTTTGCTGCTCCAACCTGAGGTTGTAAGGTGACAGAGTTACATCTGAATGAATACACCACCATAACCAGGGTTTCATGCTGTTTCTGGAACTGAAATCATAGAGAGGGAAGCCCAGAATCACCCAGGAATGTGCCTGCTCCATGCCTGCTTCATTCTCAATGCCACCTTTCCGAGCAGTTGCCCCACCCCTGTCTCTATGCTCCTCAAGCTGTTACCTGGCAACAGGGATGCCACCTTATCCCATCCCAAGCTTCTAAGCCTGTCAAAAGAAAAGTCACATTGGGGGATGCCCACTTTCCATTGTGTCTCTTGTTCCCCACTCTGGCAACCAAAAGATTTTCCCTGGGACAACACGAAGGGACCACATAACACCGGTTATTAAAAGAACTGCCCTGGCTGCCAATATGTTTCCGGGTGAAATACAAAGTGCTGGTTATTACCTATAAAGCCCTTAATGGCTTGGGTCCAGGCTATTTGAGAGACCACTTCTTTTGTCATAATCCCTGCCGCCTGTTATGATCTTCTGGAGAGGTCCGGTTATGGTTGGCACTGGCTTGTTTGGTGGCAACCCAGGATCAGGCTTTCTCTGTGGCTGCTCGAGGGCTTTGGAATATGTTCCCTGCTGAAATAAGAGCATCTCCTTCTCTGTTTGTTTTCAGGAAGAATCTCAATACTCTTCTCTGTTCTCAGGTTTTTAATAATAATAATTTTAAAAACTTATTTTAATCATTATTTTATTCTATTGTTTTTGTCATGTATTTTAATTTGTGACTTTTAAATATTTTAAATTTTGTACCGAGAGATGCACATATCAGTCAGTATAAACATAAATAAATACATAAAATAAATAGATAAAAGACACAAGTGGGGCCCTGTTGATTTTGATGGTCTACCTCATGAGAACACAGTTCAAAGGAGTTCCGAAACTCACAGAGCCTCTGGTCCTCCTCAGCTGACTGGCCCTCTCATGAGAGGGCTAATTCCCAGGGTGGCAACCCAACAAGGGGGGCAGGAGTGTGCTTGCATGTTCCTGGACTGCTTTGCCCAGGTCTGCCATCGCAAGAGTATCTTCTGTCACATGGACTAGACTCTGGTATCCTTTGCGCGCGCTCTTATACATATTCCCTCCTAGGAAGTCATCATGATTCCTTCCTGGAATACCAGACAAATAGTGCCTCTCTCCCCCCACCCCACCCCCATTGCCAGTTATTGTGCAAGACTTTTGCTAGGGGGTCTTATGATGTAGGTGGTGAAGTTGCTGTCAGGAGTAGGGCTTAAATATCATTTAAAGGTATTTAAATACCCTTTCCCTGCTGAGGGCAGGAGGTCCATTCCAAAAAGGCACGATCGTATTCAGCACACTCCCTTGGGTGGCCAATGGCTGCTGCCTTTCAGGCTTTCCAATGCCTTGCCCACAGTCTGGCTACATGAGCACTATGGAACTTGCTGGGATGTGGCCTCGGTGGACCAGGAAGAGGGAGTGACTCCCCTACCCAGAAACCAGAAGTTTCCGGGCTACAGTTGGGACAAACGTTTGCCATGTGATTCATGGTTACAGAAATTAACCTCAGGTTCATCTATCCACAGTGCGAATTTATGTGCAAATTTATGTGCGAATGCAGCTTCTGTCTGCCTTCATAGGCTCAGTGCACACACAATACATGCAGAGGATTGTACTTCCTCCTCCTGCTACATTCCACATGGGCATTTACCTCTCCCTTCCTGCTCCATAATCGGAGCTAACTATGGTGAATGTTACTTCTGCATTGCTAGTTTTATTAACATTAGTTAGTCCAAACCATTGTTTGCAACCAAAGGGATTAGCAAGTAATGGTGGTTAATGTAACACTGGTATAAGCATCAACTAACCATTATTTGCTCCCAAACAGACATGAACAAATAATGTGTGTGTGAGGGGAGGACTGTGCAAACCTGGGGGAGAAACTCTCAATCTCATCTCAAAATCATCATAAGGAGATCAGGCAACCTTACATTTACATCAAGCCAGTGTTGTTGCTTATCCCACTCAGCTGACATTCCTTCCTTTTGTAACATCTCTGTCTCCAGTTTCTGCTGTTGTATATTAATTGCCTCTTCTCCCAAGCCTATTTTTTCTTTGCAGTAAGGCAAGCCCATGTGTTTTAATTTGCACCTTGCTATGAACAGAAACACATTACATGTGGACTAGCCCTGAAGTGCATGACTTGAATTCTACTTCATATACCACCACTGCCCCCCTGCAATAAATTAACAGACTGGTGGAGAGAGAAGGACAGGAGATTTGGGATGGGGGATAAGCAACAACTATTTTAGTTGAACTCCTGGAGTATTTAATTTTGAATTGCATTATATATATTTGTTATTTCTCCTAGGTGTGCCTTCCAAAATGCGTCCCGGCAGCCCAGCTGATTGGCTGGGCTGCGGAGGTGCCTGATTGGCTGGCGCACCCAGGAGAGAGGACAATTGGCCGGCGGTGCAGGCCAGGGCCGCTGGCGGGCCCGGCCTGGTGGCGACGGGTGGGGCGAGGGGCGAGGAGAGGACTGTTCAAGGACCAGCCGAGGGCTGAGGAGGCGGCAGCGTGGCAGGCCCCGATACTGTGGCAGAAGGTGGGGATGGGGGTGGGAGAGGTGGCTGGCCCCCAAAGAGGCCAGCCGCAAAGACTGGCAAGTGGCTCTCGGCGGTCCTGACAAGCGGCGGAGGCAGCTCTCGGCAGGCCCGACAGGCGGCGGAAGCGGCTCTCGGTGGGCCCGACAGGTGACAGCACTCGGTCTGCTGGTGGCGGCTGCACTCAGCACTTGGCCCACTGGAGACTGGGGGGGGGGAGAGGTAGCTGGCCCCAAAGAGCGCACAGATGCTCTGTGCAGGGTCGGCTTGTTGTATATATTTCCACTCCTGTAATATTGGACAGTGGGTGCAAAGATTATTGTCTCACACTTCTCCTGTCCTAATCATTTAATCCACCAGTAAAATATAAGATAATTAGGGGCAGGGTGGGGGGGAATCAGCATTCCTCAATTATGAATTGCACAAATGTTTAATATTGTGCACAAGCACAGACTTCTTGCTCTATTTCTCACCTTTAAGAATTCTGCCGCATATTAATATTTAATTGCAAAAAATATATACTCAGCCATACAAAAGCTTCCTTTCATTGTTTCTTCTTACCTGCCATGCCTCTTAAACATCTGAGGCAATTTCCACCAGTTCCTTTAATCTAAGGCTGTTGAAGGAGGCTACTATAGAAGCTTTCCTCTCCAATCAGGCCAGCTGCAGGAAAAAATAATAATTTGATTATGATAATTTTTTTTAAAAACAACAGCTAGAATTCTAATAGGACTCTTCAGTTTACTTACTGGCTTGCAATCTTATTGGCATAGTCTGGAAGTATTTCAAATACTGCTTGAATTTTGTAATTTCAGATGCATTTTCTATTTTGTTGTGGTTTCTTTATCTTTTTGTGATTGTTTTCTACCAAAAAGAATTTAAATATATTTGATATGAACGTAAGCTTGTTCCATGCCACCATAGTTAAACTGCCTCTGAAAGAAAACAACAGCCTGATTAGTGCCATAAACTAATCACTAGTCACTTACACCACTATAGTTTTTAAATAACATAAAAACCAGCCCACTTATACCTAAGATATGAGATTATAAGCAATATTTCTCATTAATTAAATATGAAAGTAATAAAGAAAACTTGTGTAGGAGCAACAAGAATTTTAAAGCAACAGGATTTTTTTAAATAAAGAATTATGACTATAAATAACGCAATCTGTATGCTGAGTCAACTGCCTATGATTACATATTTCCACTGTAGTCATAAATGTCAGTGCCAAAAACTTGGTTTCTGAGCAGGTCTCTGCTTACACATTATAATCAATCACTCAGAAATGCCTCTGGGGAATATTTGATGTGAATCATGTGAAGCCAGTTTGCTAGGTGTGATTGGGCCTTAAGGCTACATCTAGACAGCACCTTCCTTCACAAGAAAATTTTTCAAATGGTGGGCTCTTTTTGCTAGAGATTTTCAGAGACTGGATGGCTATCTGTAAAGGATGCTATAGCAATTTCCTGCTCGGAAAAGGAGGCTGGACTAGAAGACCTCCAAGGTCTTGTCCAACACTAAAATGCTTGCCAACTAGCAAGCATTTTAAAATAAAACTCATAAAATGATTTCCAACTAGCATTGAAAGTCTATGCTACAGCCACAGTTGTACCAGTATCAGTCTGGGATCCCATAGTTTATCCCACTATTTTGTACCACCTGTATTGGTCCCACTAGTCTTGGATCTGTAGTTCTGGAGTAGCAGTGATCAGTTTGAAGATCAGAAGTAGCTTGTGGGTGTCAGATGTGTTGAATCAAAACCATGATCCTCAAAAAGACTCTCGATCCAGAAGTACCGTAACATATATTTTCATTAGATGTGGATCTAATAAAAATAAAACCTATGTTCTGGAAATTTTCTTACATCTTTATCATGTTCTTCCTCCAAGGAATTCAGGGTGGAATACTTTCCCCCAACCTTTATCCCCCAAACAAACCTGTTAGATAAGTTACTGGCCCAAGGCCACCCACTGAGCTTTTTAGCTAAGCAGGGATTTGAACCCTGTTTTCCCTAGATCTAGACCAGTGTTCTTCATTGTAAGGCCTTAGGGCTAGTGGACGCTCCCGTCAATGCTTTCTGCAGTTCCCTAACTGTTTATTGGTCCTGTGTGAAGTTTTGGCCAATGTGGAATATTCAGCACAAGCCCCCAGCACCATGTGGAGATTACCTTTCTCACCATGCTTCTGTGCTTTGCTTAGTGCCAGGAGACTCCTGTGCATGTGAGGCTTGGGAAGTGAGTCTTGGGAAGTGTAGCTTTCCTCCTAGAACTCTCAGAGAGGCTCCTTCTCTTTTCATAGACCCTCCTATCACTGAGAAAAGCACAGTATTGTGCAGAGGTCAGCACAATGAGAAATGGCTCTTACAATGAAGACTTTTTTAAAAAAACCAAAATGGCCCTGGCTTGAAAAATAGTGAAAATCACTGTTCTAATTCAACATTCCAAGCACAACACCACACTGACTTTCACCCAGTCCACAAAGTGATTTAAATCAAACCACTTGCATTTGGCCAGTTAACTTGCTCCTGAAATCTGCAATACTAAAATTAATCAAGTAAAACCATGATGCCATAACTGATTGACTAGCTGGGAGGCCTATTTACAAAACAAAATATACCTTTTCACTTTAGTCACTCCCATGTTAGTAGTGCAAGTCCAAAATTCACCTTATTTTTAAAAAGATGCTTTTTAAAAAAGAGCTACAGTAAAACATACTGATAATTTTCTGTCTAGTTCTGAGTAATGGAACTTGAGAAGTAATTCTCCTATGTATTCAGTCGGCTTTCATTAAATGAATGACATTTAATGTCCTCCTGTTGCCAGAAATCCTTACTTTGGGGTGCACAGAGCATAACCCCCCCCATGCAGTTGGAACTGTGGGCTCACAGTCTTCATTTTGGATACTCCAGCTCATGGGATCATGAACTTTTCACATGCCCATATTTGGCAAAAGCCCATCGCTAGTTGCTTGACATGAGTAAAGCATGGGGCAATGCACCCAGCTAACTTGGTAAAGAGGCACCTTTTAACATGGTGATTCTCTTTTTTTAGCAGGGAGAGTAATTGGCACTATCCACCCCCAGCACAGTACCTCCAGTGACTGTTGCTGGTATCTATCTTATGTTTCTTTTTAGATTGTGAGCCCTTTGGGGACAGGGGTCCATATTATTTATTTGTTATTTCTCTGTGTAAAGTGCCCTGAGCCATTTTTTGAAGGGTGGTATAGAAATTAAATTAAATTAAATTAAATAATTAAATTAAATTAAATTAAATTAAAAATAAATTTTAAAAAGCTAAGACTGCAAGGGGCAAACCTCTCTCTCTGTGTATTTATTTATTTTTATTTAATTTTTACATTTATATCCCGCTCTTCCTCTGAGGAGCTCAAAGCGGTGGGGTAGGTTAGGCTGAGAGATACATGACTGGCCCAGAGTCACCCAGTGAGTTTCATGGATATACAAACTCAGGTCTTCCCGGTCCTAGTTCAGCAACCAACACTCTAATTAGCAATCAGCCAGCAAGTAGACCTAATTCAAAGGATATACCTCAAGGGAAGAAAATACTCCCTTTTCGCAAGAGAAATAGTATTGACTCTCTGCTGCAACTCAGATAAGAAGCAACATTTCCCAACCCACCATTAACACCAATGACCAGAGTGGAGGCAACTCATTAAAATCTAAAAATGTATATCTTTGCACCTGGAGTGGCATCTCCATTTCCAGTTAAGCCTTAAGTCCACTAGCAGTTCAGATCTACATGCACACTTTCACAAGCCACTCTCATCTTTTGTTTGACCCAAAACTGACCAATTGGCATGCCACTATGAACTTCAATGTTCTAGCTGAATTTCTTTCCCTCCAGAGAGGGAGAATGACTTATGAAATCTCCGGGCATGTTTTGGAATACAAGTACTTCTGGCCAAGCAACATGGCCTCAGAATCTCCATGGGAGTCTACTCGCCCTTTCTTCCTGTCCCCCACCTTTTCCTGTGAGGAGATCTGCCTGTGCACCCATCTACAAGTGCACCAAATTCACCCACAGACCAAGGACAGGTAAAGCTAACCTTCTGCCTTTTTTTTTTTAGTATCCTTGCCACCTTTCTAAACCCTCTATTCCTGCCTTCAAACACTTTTCTACAGCAAGCTTTAACCTGCAATTTGGACCCTTAGGGATGTGCACGAATTGATTTTTTTAATTCAATTTGTGCCCAAATGGAATCACCCCGATTTGTTTTGTGTTCAAATCTGTCCCCCCGAATCACACCAGATTTGATTTGGATTTGATTCTATTCAATTCGGATTCAGATCTGTATTAAGTGGCAGTGGGTGGGTTGAACTAGAATGCTTACAAGTCCCTCTCCAACTCTATTGTTCTATGAAATAACTGACACGAAGTGCCTGTCCTATAATATTTTTATGAGTCGGAAGCTAAGTAAAATTTAGTTGTCAAGAATTCCAGACAGGTAGATGCAAACTGAGGGAAAAGGCATGCCTATGATGATCTTCCTGTCAATGGGGACTACATAGAAACTGACACTCAAGATTAGTGGTTGTCAAGAGTATTTGAATGAAGAAAACAAATCAGCAGTTTTCAGCTGAGGCCATGGTAGGATGTATCTAAAACACAAATAATAAAATTGCATATCAATTTTTGTACAAAATTACACGGTGATTGCCGAGCAGGCAAAATGTAATTGAATTTTTGTTACCAAGTGTATTAAAGCACAGCAAATCTAAAAACTGGTATGTGTGGACAGCTGGCTATGCAAACCTCAGAGGTTGAATTGTAGTAGCAATCTCTGCATACTCCTAAAAATCTAGCTATATCAGACCTGAACTTAACAGGCAGTTGGTCAAAATATGTTGAATAACATATTTGTGCAAAGAAATGTCTTTGCCGGAGGTGAAAAGTTCAGCCAAAGCTACTAACATTTTGATATATCATACCTAGTGTGTAGACAATCTGCTTCAATATGTGTGTGTATATACGTAAAGTTATTCCACTGTTCCTTCAAGAAGGTTGTGGGGTAGGGGCGCATATTATGCCTACTGCATTTTATCATTTACAATTGTGTTTGGCCCCAAAACGACCCAATACGTTTAATGCCAGGGAAGGAATTTGAATCAAGAGATCCCTAGTTGTGTTTTTATTTAAAGCAACACTTTTTGTCTCTTGGGGTGTCAGGTGTAGTCAACCGAGGTTTTACTTCAAGTTATCTGCAACTGTTGTGGTTTCCTGGTACCCAGGTCACAGCTAAAAGGCTTTTTGTTGTTGTTCAAAAAGACCATGTGTGGTCTGGGGAGGAAAGTGTGTTGCTAGAAAAGACAGAGTGAGGGGCATACTGTGTGGAGCAATGTTGATGGTCTAAAGTTCCAGCCAACAATCCTGGGAACCACTGCCAGATTGCATACTGGGCAGGGAAGAAAAGTGAACTTTGGACCAATCCAAGAAAAGTGGATTGGCAAGGTTGTGGGGTCTGAGTATATGTGCAGAGGTGCACCTGGGTAATTTTGGAGCCTGGACCTAAAGGCCTCCTACCCCACATGCCCTGTGGCCACCACTGGATAAGCTGCAATGCACTATTTTTTTATACCAGGATATGCTCAGGGAAAGCTGGAAATGCTTTTTATTTTTAGAATAGATTCTGAGTAAGATACTTCTCACTGACTTGCCACATTGTGTATGCTCAGCATTTGGATGGCCCCCAGGCCAGGATTTAGAGGCCCACCAGGCCCTTGGGGGACTGGCCCTCCACTTGGATGTAGAGTCCAAAGAACACCACTGTGTGTTTCTGTGGGGTGTATGTGTGTGTGACACGTGTGTGTGTGTGTGTGTGTGTGTGTACACAAGAGAGCATAGTGAATGTGTGAGGGGTGCAGTGGAGGGAGACAGTAAATGGAAACTGTGCTCAGATGCAGATCCAAGGCCTGCGCTACTGAAAAGAGATTATTAAGCAGAAAATAACATTGCATTTGACTCCTCAACTGTCTTGTTCCCGAGTAACCTCCAGAGAGTACCCTAGAAAAGAAAAGGTTGTACATGGTTGTATTACTGTATTAAAGGGCAGCTTTGCTCTTCATCCCTGGGTCACATAGGTAGGACAGAATATGCCATGCCGATGCACCCAAGGGATTGCTGAGCCAAGCTACCACTCCGGTCCTCAGCTGACTTGCCAGAGCAATTTCTTCCCCAGTTATCAGCATGGACTGGAGTTCATCCATGATTTTCTTGAAGAAAAGAGTGGAGGGCAAAGCTTGGCTCAGTTTTGCTTTCTTGTCACACAAGCTGTTCATGGCAACAAAGAATGACTTGAGTGTCGAGACAACCTCAGATATGAGCTTCCAGTCCGCATTGAACACATCCAGACCATGCCCTTGCCAGGCTATGGATAGCTGCCTCTTGTTCCTGCAGGCACTGGAGCAAGAGAAAGGTGGAGTTCCACCAGCTTGGAACATCCTCAGGGATCAGGTGTTCAGGTAGGCCCAGCTCAAGCTGCCTGTCCTTGAGCATGTGCCTAGCCTTTTTGCTCAGGTGGAAATGGCCAGACATCTTGGGGCACTTATCCACAAAAGCAGCCATGAGAGCAGCAGGGAGTGGAGTCCTCTATTGTGTCTGGCCTTCACCTCCTTGAGGCCAAGTGTATCTTGCACAACCAAGTTCAAAGTGTGTGCCACACGATGGATGTGCACAAATTGACTCTGCTTGTCTGCCCTAGCAATGTTGGCTGCATTGTCAGTGACCATGAAGCCTCAGTGAAGTGTTGGCTCCCCTGAAAGCCAAGCATTCACCTGCTGGTCCATGGCTGCTGACAGCTCATCTGATTTGTGGTCTGTGTCCATAGCCTCCACATGCAGCACAGACCACTCACTTCTTCTATGCAGCTATTGGGGCATAGCACCTATTTCAACAATAGAGAGTTGTGTCTCCAATGGCTCCAGCAAGCATACTCCTGTGATCCAGTCTATGCAGGCTTTTCAGCAGGACTGGGTCCACCTCCTGCTCCTCGGTATCCAATCAGACGGCAACTGCTGATGTAATGAGGCTCTTCCATTCTACTGGCAATGCAAAGGATGCTGGGAAGACAGAGAGGTCATTGGAGGACCTTCCATGGTGGGACAGGGCTTAAAGTTCCCAATTTGAGCAAGGCCACACAGAATTTCCAACAGACAGCATGGTGGCTGCCTTGATCATGTGTTCTGTGAATTTGCAAACCCAAACGGAGGTTCTGATGTGGAGGAGATAGACGCTCTCATGCTGTCCAGCCCATCCCCTTATTATTTATTATTATTTGTTTAGTGCATTTATATACCACCCCATATAAAAATGTCCCTGGGGGGTTCACAGTATGAAACCATTAAAACATTAACATAATTGAAACAATTTAAAATACAATAAAAACTCTAAAACCGAAGCTATAAAACTATAAACTACGGGTGTGTGAAAGGCCCTTCTCTCTCTTTTACATATGCACACACATACTTGCATGTGAAAGAGAAAGACTCATTTTTCTTGTTACACAACAATCTAGCTTTTCCTTATAGTTATAATTTAGGATGAAAAAACACAATTCCGCATGATATCAAAAATAAAAAATCCATGGGAGCAACAGATGTCCTATTTTAATGTTGCAGATTACAATAACAATATTTAGTTTCCTTTTGTTGGTTTTCAATGAGATAAGGAAATACACTTCACCAAGGTATTCATTAGTGAGCTAAATATTCCATAACACAATTATATAGATACAAAATATACAGTTTGGTTACATACAAAACTCCCAAAATATACATAACTCCCATTAGGAATTTTACACACACACACACACACACACACACACACACACACACACACACACCCCAGGTTAGCTTTTTCTCTTTGAGTGAGTAATTTTTTGAAAGTTTCTTTTTTCTTTAAGGGAATTTGTGTTAGAGGAATAAATTATTTAAAACTTTTGAGTTAATGTGAAGAGAAAACAATAAAAAAAACTTGGCTTTATATATCAAAATATAAATGAACTACTTATGTTGTTTATAGCAATCTGAATTGTCATAACTGAGATACACATGGTCATCTGGGGGTGGTTTGGGGATAGGAAGAATTCTTACCCCATGCTCTATGAGCCCAGTGCTCCCATCAGTGCTGCAGTGGTGAGCTGGGAGCAGGGAAGTCCACCGTGAAATGGGAGAACCCAGAATAAACCACACTGCCAGGAGAAAGGAAAACCTCGTCACTTCAGTAGGTGCCCTCTGGCCACAAGGGAGCAGGAGGCAGGTCCAGTCCTATTGAAGCCATTCCAAGGAGGATCAAAGAGTGTGCTGTGCAGGATGACACAATCACAGATGGCAGTCACAGGCACTGTAGTCACAGCTCTCTATTACAAACATGGTGGCCAGCTGCCAGGACCTGCTGAAGCGTGGAAAGTCTAGCACACGTTTAGCAACCCAAGATAGTGGGGCTCCTATTTCCTCCAACCTGGGTTAAGAGCAGGGCTTAGGATATGGGTTACCCTGCATCTTAGCCCTGATTTCATGATCATGTGAACTGACTTATTGAATGTTTAGAGCTGTAGTCCTGATAGTTGATTCTGTAACCACTCACAACCACTCTGCTGCAGCAATAAATTTTGATTACCAGCATATTTTAACCTTGACTAATGCTAAACTATTCCCAGCTGGAGATATGTTCCATCTTGAATGCTGAGTTTTATGAGCAGTGTTACTGGGGATCAGATGATGCACATCCCTTCCTGGAATTTTTAATCACATGAGCCCCACAATCCAAGAAGTAAGATATTCTACTTCCTCACTGACATGAATGAGAAAGCATATTGTGAATAGAGGAAGGATGTGTGGACAGATTATAGCACACTCTGGGAGGTGTGGTTAGCTTCCCTTGTGGTGGCATATTGGGTGGGCAAACCACACAAACCTGGGTACATTCCCAAGCACATCTACCTGAGTTCTGCACCTGAGCCCACCTCTGGTCTTTTGCACAAATCTCTTCCAGTTCTCTCTGTGTGCATTTATTTTTGCTTGCCAGTTGTAGTAGCTTCTCTGTTTAGCTCCGGCACTTTTTCTGAGATTTTTTTGGTGAGGACCATTTAGAGCATTCCCTTTCTCCTCCTTTCTTAGTTCTCAGTTTTCTTTGTTTCCTATTTGGAATGCCCTTTCCGTTTATTTTTCTTTCTTTCTCACAACTACAGCAGCACAGCTTTCTTCCATGAACTTCCCAGAAGCCTTTCCAGACTCTTTACTCATGGTTGCTCTCTTCCCAGCACATCCCATTCTGAAAAAAATAACAAGTGTTCCTTCCTCCCCCCCACCCGCCGCCCCCCATGTGGAATTGAATTCTCTAGCATGCAGGAAAATAAACAGCAATCCCTCCCTGTTGCGAATGACAGCAGCACCAGCACAACTGATTGCACACTCTAATTATCAAAAAGCTACAAAGTATCATTGGCAATGGGCAATCAGTGCAAACTGAGATAGAAATTGAAAGGGTCAGTTTATTATTATTAGGATAAATTTTCAAACAATGGCAGGAGACAAAAGAAACAGTTTCCAGAAAACAGAACAGCAGCAAATAATTGCTGGGTCTGGGAGGTAGCTGCACAAATAAGAGCCTCCCCATCTCTGACAGGTTTTGAAAAGGGTGTTAAGAAACTTTTGTTCATCCAGGCTTTTAATTAGACTTATAGAATTTAATATTGTTTTTAAATTTCAAATTGTTTTAATCTTTTAATTTTGTTTGGGTTTTATTATAAACCACTCAGAGATGTGAGGTTTGGGCACTATGTAAATATGTTATTGTTGTTATTATTATTAGTAGTCGTCAATTCTTTCTCTTCCAACTTGTAATAATTCAATACATAGTGAACCATTTTTTTTACTGTATGTCTCCTTGTAGGTTGCAGTGTATCACAAGTGGCATACAGCCATTTCCACCATCCCAATTCACTTTATATAAGGCAAGATGTTGGATGATTTGAATTATTTTCATAATCAAATAATAATAAATGAGCAAAGCTTATACTTTTTAGCTCACATATGAACCAGGCATCACATTTAAGAGAAATAGCTCTTGACTTAGCAGTCATGTGATGCGGGGACAGGTTCATGTGTGGATCAGTAACTGGTTGAAGGTCAGGAAAAAGTGGGTAGGAATAAATGAACAGTTATCACAATGGAGGAAAGTAGGAAGTGGGATTCCCCCAGGGATCAGTACTGGGACCAGTGCTCTTTAACTTATTCATAAATTATCTGGAAGTTGGGGTAAGCAGCGAAATGTCCAAATTTGCAGATGACACTAAACTATTTAGGGTAGTGGAATCCAAAACAGATTATGAGGAGCACCAAAAGTATGGTTTCATTTCTAGAAGATGATTCAAATGATTATATAGATCCATTTTGAACTCGCTTTAGAGCAAGCTATGGAGTGGAGACAGCCTTGGTCAGTCTGATATGATCTCTACCAAGGAATGGAGTGTGACATGGTTGGTTCTTTTGGGCCTCTCTGAGGTTTTCGATACTATTGACCATGGTATCCTTCTGGATCATTGGAGGGATTTGGGAATAGGTGTTACTGCTTTGCAGTGGCTCCATTCCTATCTCTCAGGTAAATTCCAGATGGTGTCACTAGGAAACAGGTGCTCTCTGAAATAAGAGCTACTGTATGGAAGCATACTGTAGCTCTGAAATAAGAGCTACCTCCTTCAGGGCTCCATCCTATCTCTGATGCTTTTTAACATCCATGAAACTGCTGGGTGAGATCATCAGGAGATTTGGAGTGGGGTGTTATCAATATGCTGATGACAACCCAATCTATTTCTCTATGATATCATCATCAGGAAATGGCATAACCCGCCTGAATGCCTGCCAATAGGCAGTAATGGTCTGTATGATAATGAATTGAAATGGAATCCAAACAAGATGGAGGTACTCATGATGCGGGGGGTGGAGGTCATACTTGGAGGGATGTGATAGATCTTCCTGTTCTGGATAGGGGTTGCACTCCCCCCAAAGGAACAGGTACATAGCTTGGGAGTGCTTCTGGACCCAGGCCTCACTCTGATTTCTCAGGTTGAGTCTATGGCCAGAAGTGCTTTCTGTCAACTTCAGTTGATATGACAGCTGCATCCATTCCTTGAAGACAATGATCTCAGAACTGTGGTGCACTCTCTGGTAACATATAAGTTTGACAACTGCAATGCACTCTACATGGGACTGCCATTGTGTGTAGTTCTGAAACTTCAGTTGGTCCAAAATGTGGCAGCTAGATTGGTCTCTGGAGTTTCTTGGAGAGACCATATTATGCCGGTCTTAAAACAACTATATTGGTTGCCAATAGGTTTCCAGGCAAAATACAAAGTGCTGGTAACCTTTAAAGCCCTAAGCGGCTTAGGATCAAGTTACTTGGAAGAGTGCCGCCTTCTGCATGATCTCCACTGCACATTAAAGCCACCAGCTTGTCTGGCAGTGACTCAGGAGTGGGCCTTCTCTGTAGTCGCTCCTGGGCTGTGGAATGTGCTCCCTATAGACATTTGTGGTTTAACATCTTTACCAGCCTTTAAAAGAGCCCTTAAGACACATTTTTAGTCTGGTTTTTAGTAATTTTTGACTGTTTTAAATTGTTTTAAATTGTTGTTTTAATAGCTGTTGTATTTATTTGTGTGAATTGCCTAGAGCTTTTGGAGAATGAATGAATGAATAAAATGGACTTTAAAGGAGACTCAGGAGACTCATGGAGCGTAAGCCCATAAATGGATATTAACCATGATAGCTAAAGGGATCTTCCACATTCAGAGATAGTATGTCTCATAATACCTGTTGTGGGGAGAGATAGAGAGGAGCTGTTGCCATCATGCCTTGTTGGTGGGCGTCCATACCTGGTTGGCAGAGGCGTATCTAGGGAAAATAGCACCTAGGGCAAACACTGAAATTGCGCCCCCCTGTCCAAGCAACTGACACCCATCTTTCAGATAACTTTACAATAATATCAGCTGAAAAATACAAGTCAGGCTCGTTAATCTTTTAATATTTCAAAAACTATTTAGCAGTGGACTTAGCCAGACCAAAAAATGCTGGAAAACTACAAATTTCAGTACGCTGGGGTTCATGAAATACCCAAATACTATGTGGAGGTGCACTTGGAAAACTAAACAGAAGTGCCTGTCTAATTCTCTACTATGCATTGTAGCATCACTATTTCATAAGTTTTAAAATTTGACTTTTCCCAGATACTCTGAAAATAATTAAAGGATATGAAGAGTAAACTGTGTCACTGCTTGGAATATATTCTAGTCTTTCAGAAAGACAGTTAAAATGAGAGAAAGAGAGCAAGAAACTCCCAGTGGGCCTTAATATTAAGGATTTCACACTGATTCAAAGACAAACTCACCATTAATAGCCATATTATTAAGACATCACGTTTAACTCATTTATCACAAGAAGCAAATTAAGAGCAAATGAATACAATCCTAGCTTATAAGCATCAGCTCAGTATTCACAAGCCCTGATTCTCTGTACATAGTGCCAATCTGAATATGTGTACAGTGTCTTATATTATTATTTTTTATTTTATTTTTACCTGTAGACCCTTTGGGGGGCTTCCTAAAGGCTAGGGTGGTTTTTTTTTTTTTTTTTTTGCAGAAGTTCCCCCTGACCCAGCTGGCCTCTAGGGCCTCGCAGGTGCCATTTGAGCATGTGCAGTGGCCATTTATATATATATATATATATATATATATATATATATATATATATATAAATGGCCACTGCACATGCTCAAATGGCACCTGAAAACAAAACATTTTAAAAGGCCACTGAAAACAAAATGGCCTCTGCACATGCTCAAATGGCCTCTGCAAGGCCTGGCATGACCTAGGGCCTAACAGAGGCCATTTGAGCATGCACGGTTGCCATTTTGTTTTCAGCAGCCATTTTTAATTTTTATTTTATTTTACAAAATGGCACCCCCTTCAAGTGGCACCCGGGGCACGTGCCCTGCCTGCCCTACCCTAGATACGCCCCTGCTGGTTGGCCAGTGTTGGAAATATGATGCTTGATGAGATAGACCCGTGGTCTGATCCAGCTGGTCTCTTATGTTTTCATGGAACATTGAAATACTCATGAATATTGACAAAACAAATCCCAAGGTCATATGGAAGCATACAAGAGTTCTCCATTAAATGAACAGAGTTGAGTGACTGTTCTAATTAAGTGAATCCCTTTTGAAAACTTAATTCATTTTGTCTTGGAGTATTTTAAAAAGTGAACATTGTTTGTGAACTGGGGAGAAATTCAGAGCAACTGGGATTTGATTGAAGTTAATAATATATGTAACACATTCACTGTTGCTTTTCAAATCTCTGCTTTTAAATATAAAGGTGAATTCAAGACCTCAACATAAATGTTTCATAGTGGAAAATATTTGAATAGATAATATTTCCATTATCTCTAAGCACTTAGAGTCAACATGGATGTTCCTTCTATTAAGTCATGTGTGTCTTGCCGTGCTAACAGGAGTCTGTAAAATCAAAGAACAAGATTATCTTCTGTGTATACTCCTTAGCTTTTTCCTGAATGTTTCCAGTAGTGAAATGCTTTGCTTTCACTAAGAGTGCATACTTGTTCTGGCTAAACATTAAAAAATGGCAAAGGAAATCCAATTTGATGTGTTCCTGTGGATATAATATGAGAACGTTTAGCAATTTCTTTTAAGAAAAAAGATTTAAAGTATACAGTTTTATAGTGGATGGGTTGTAAATAGTAAATAGAAGTGTTTACCATCTTATCACTAAATTCTAAACAAGTTGTCCTGTTTAACTTAGTTTTTCTTTGTTTGAAGTTTGTATGTATGTATGTGTTTAATTGAATTTCTGGTACTGTCTGATACAGAAATGACTAGGCGGTGTACAAATTAGAACATAATATGAAACAGAAAGCATTTAAAATTCATAAAACAGATAAAAATCACAATAGAAAAAATACATTAACATTTTAAATTTAAATTTCAGTAAAATGCCTAGGAAAATAGGGTCCTCCTAAAAACAAACAGAAAAGGATATGCTCTCATTTCAGCAGGGAGCACTTTCCAAAGCCCCGGGGAAGTCACAGAGAAGACCCTGTCCCGAGTTGCCACCAAACAAGTTGGTGGAAATCATAACTGGACCTGTCTAGATGATCTTAATAGGCAACAGGGTTCATGACAGAGAAGTTAGGGGTGTGCAATTCGGATTTTTGGCAATTCGGTTTGGGACCTGAACCGAATCACGCCTGTTCTGTTCTGTGCCCGAATATGGGCTACCCGATCACCCCTGATTCGGTTTGGATTCGGATTAAATCCGAATCCGAATCGATTCGGGTAAAAAAACGGGTCCCAGGGGCAAAATAGTGGGGTGGGGTGGTAGTGCCCAATGGGTGGAGGCTACCACCCAAATTTCAGGGGGATTGGTCAAAGGGCTGATTTTGGGGGAATTTTTGGAGTTTTAGTGTCTTTGGGGCAGATAGGGGGCATAACATGGGATCTGGGTCAAAAGAGTGGGGTGGGGTGGTAGAAGGATTCAGCACTGAAGGAGCCGGGTAAGAGGCTATATCACCTGTCATCACAAAGATCCAACTCGGGCAGCTGGAGACTAGCATATGTCTGGGGAGGTGAAGGGAAAAGCAGGATAGTTGAAGGAATTATCGGGGTTGCTCATGAGAAAAGTTCCAACATGAGGCCAGGTGGATAGATAGGGGGGATCCAGGGGTGTAACTATAATACGGCAAGGGGAGAAAGTTGTCTGGGGGCCCACTGCCTTGGGGCCCCCCAGAGGCAAGTCACATGACAAACTCCCCCAGCCACGCACCTGCCTGGGCTTCCTTCAGTTGTATTCATCCTCCAAAATTGATGTGAGTGTTAAGACCTGGAGCTACCAGAACAGCATGTCTTTCTCTAGTACCATTAAATGACTTGCATCGTCCACAATTAATAAAACCTTTTAAAAATAATTTAGGATGGCGTTCTATTGTCTCACACACACACACACACACACACACACACACACACACACACACACTTTTTGTTACCACGATTCAGCCTCATTTAAGATTTCTTTACTTCATGAGCTGAGCTTCAGTGAGGGGCCCATTTTAAAATCTTGTCTCTGGGCCCACTACAACCTTGCTATGCCCCTAGGGGATCAATCTCAAACCAAGCAAAATAAGCTGAGCCTCAGTTTGAGGGGTGAGAATTGGCCAGGCAGGTAGTGATTTCAGCTTGGGTGGCCCCAGTGAAGAGGGGAACTCCAAGGTGGTCTGCTGGAGTTCTTGATGCAGTCTGATGGGGTCCTGAGTGAGAGGCACAAGGGGACACAGATGTTTTGCAGTGGAGTCCCAGGTGTAATACATGAGGAAACACACTGAGTCATGGGGTTAGGGATATGTATATCCCAAAACGTGCCCTGAGGGCACTTTTCTGTTTTCATGCTCTGTTGAATAGGAGAGTCCATACAGGCTTTTTTGGAATGCATTGTGTCTCATTTCTCTTCCTGGGTGAGAAGGTGTGCGAATCGCCTGTTGTATTCAAGGCTGATTGTAATGAAAACTAGAGTATGCAGGTGCGTCAAAAGAGTTTCCTGTGCTGGGACTGACTCTTCCAATAATTGTATCAAAAGTTTTGATCGGCATCTCTTCAAAGTTATGTCATGGACTCATCATTATTGTAATGGAGTCTGTTGTTGCACTTGTCTTATCTGCCTTCCATTCCTGGCCTAATTGCTTTGTTAGCAAAGGTGTTATCTGTCTTGCGAGAGGATATGGGGAGTTTAGATTTCATTCCAAGGCCAAAATGATCTTGAATGCCAGACACTTGCAGTAGCTAGTTCTGGAGTCTGCTTAGCTTGGGCCCCCTCATAGAAAGAGGGAGTATGAATCTAATCCCCTTTCCAATTTGAGGTGCTTGTAGCCAAATCTGGGGGCGACCAGTCCACTGCCAACTAAGTGACTTGTCCCCATGTACAACATAGACTGGAAGCTCACTTTGCGGAGCAGCCACTGAGCATAGCAAAGGTGCAATCTCCAAGCCTGAAGATGCAGTTGCAACTAGGGAGGCTTCTGGGAGCGGACAGAATAAGCTCAGCTGTGAACAAATGATACTGACCATATACCTGCTCAGGAACTGAGCTCCTCAGGCTTGGAGGCTGAAGAACTCGGGGTGCCAGAGGTGTGTCTATGGAAAAAAATGCCTAGGGTAAGCACTGAAATTGCTCCCCTGTCCAAACATCTGACACCCATCTTTCAGATAACTTAATCTTTTAATTAACAAATTATGCCACTACATGAAAATTATAACTGCACCTTCCTTGCTTTTACTGATGCAAATTGGTCTATGATATGATCAAAGTCAGTTTTTTCCATTTCTTCTCTTTCTACATTCAACAGAGCAAGATCATAGAGTCTGCCTTGACCCATGGAGGCTTTCAAATATGAAAGTATTTGTTTTTACTTGCCGAATGATCTCTCACAGATGGCGATGGAAACTGCAATGGTTAACATTATCTGTATTTGGTAGAATACAGGAGGGGTTTACCATTGCCTTCTCCCATGCAGTATTAGATGATGCCTTTCAGCATCTTCCTATATCACTGCTGCTTGATATAGGTGTTTCCCATAATAACTCTTCCGGGGTGGAGGTGGGGCTGGTCCTCCAAAGTTTTCTAGTTTGATTCTATACCTCTTTGACATACAGAGCCAACTCTCTAAAAACAACCCCCATTTCTAGAGAGTTTTTATCCAGAGATAACTGTTATCTTATATCCCACCTTTTGTAATGGCCTTAAAATAACTAAAATAAAAACTTTTAAATCACTGGTAACACAGTTCAAAAACACAGCAACTCTCATGAAATCAAAAGAACAATGACAATACAAAAATAAATAAAATAAATAAAATACTGCTGTCAGGGGTATAGCTAGCTACGTTTAAACAAGGAGGGGGGACAAATCTCCCTTGGCCCCCGGGGGGGGGGGCACTGGCTGGGTGTACTTTCTCTCCCACTCATACTTCTCTGAAAAAGAAGTGTGTGTGCAGGGGCCCATTTTCACTTTTTGTCCCAGGGTCCACTCCATCCTTACCACACCGCTGATTGCTGGTAATCAATCAGGTTTCCATTATACCCACTTTTATATAGGCAACTCATATACATTCATTTACCAACTCTATGGGCAGTCACGGAGTGGAGGAGGAAGGGAATGTTCAAATGACCCCCCAAATCTTATCAACAGAAAAAAACAGAGACAGTGATTTATCCAGGTCAGGAACCAGAGAACAGGTGACTTATTGGAACTGGTTTAAAAAATACTGGTGCAGCAAGCCTGAAGTCTCCCAAGCTAAAGGTAGAATCATTTAAAAAGAGCTTCTTCGCCCCGTGACTGGTATGCCACCATGTGGAGGGGAGGGCGCATCTTCTTCTTCAAGGTGTGTGTTGCTGAGTTGGAGAAGGGGAAAACTGGGGGCGACATTCTCCCCACCTTGGTGACCTGGAAGGACCTCACCAGCCTGGCGGCAGGGAGGGCACCTCTGCTGCTGCCCGCTGCTGGGGTGGCAGTGGGTCTCCCTCCAACAGGCACTCCAAGACCAGGCATGCAACAGCTCAGGCCACAGGGTGCAGCAGCCTGCCTGGCTCTACAGAGATTCCCTGCCCTGAAACACTATGACTCCTCCCCAAAAGGCATGAGAGCTTCCGTTCCTTCTTCAGTGACTTCAGAGCAGTGCATTTTGGGGCACAAAGTTTTGTGAATAATGAATACAATGGATGCACTCATTGAATGAACTACATGTCCCAAAATGCACTGCTCTGGACTTTGGCATCTGCTTGCCCTTCCAGCTATGTTCCACCACAGGAGGGAGGAAGTGGGGGATTGCGATTTCAAAACATGAGCAGCAGGAAGGGAATGTTGTTTTAGCCTTGATGCAGGGCTCCCTGGTAGCAGCAAAGGGAAGATCCTCCTGTCTTTTGTCTTCTGCCCCCAGAGACTCCCAAAGAAGGGAGATGGAGTGAGTTGAGATGCGAGGCAGCAGGCGCTGGCCCAGCGGCCACGGAGGTGGGAGGGGACTCAGGCTGAGGGGTGGGCAGGTGCTCACATGTTGGCACAGCATGGCAGCAGGCACTGGCACCCCCCTTCAAGTGGTGCCCAGGGCATGTACCATGCCTGCCCACCCTAGATACGCCTCTGAGGGCCAATTTGAGGTGACGAGAGAGGATATTCTAAACTGTTTTGAAAAACTAGAAGTTAACAAATCGCCAGGGCCAGATGGCATCCACCCAAGAGTTTTGAAGAAACTCATATGTGAAATTGTTTATCTCCTAGCAAAAATCCTTACAGTCAGGCTTTCCAGTACAATAGGACTGGAAAGTATCTAATATAATTCCTATTTTCAAAGAGGGATCTAGCAGTTGTCTGGGAAATTACAGGCTGGTTAGCTTAACTTGCGTGCTGGGAAAATGGATGGAAAGCATACTTAAGGACAGAATTGTTAAACATATAGAAGAATGCACTTTGTTGAAGGAGAACCAGCATGGTTTCTGCAAGGGCAAGTCTTGCCTCACTAAACTTTTGGATTTCTTTTAGCGTGTCAATAGGCATGTGGATAAAGGTGATCCAGTTGACATAGTATACATGGACTTCCAAAAAGCTTTTGACAAAGTTCCCCACCAAAGGTTCTTGAGTAAACTTAGCAGTCATGGGATAAGGGGACAGGTTCATGTGTGGATTGGTAACTGGCTGAAGGACAGGAAACAGAGGGTAGGAATAAATGGACAGTGCTCCTTAACTTGTTCATAAATTATTATTAAATATATTTTTATACCGCCCACAACCTCCGTCTCTGGGCAGTTTACAATTAAAATCATCTAAAACATTAAACCAATTAAACAATTAAAATCATTTAAAGCCAATATTAAAAATAAAAACCACGAATTTAATTAAAATAATTATTCTAATTATTTAATTAGAATAAATGTGTCTTCAGTGCCTTTTAAAAAGTTGCCAGAGATGGGGAGGCTCTTATTTCAACAGAGAGCACATTCCAACGTACAGGGGCAGCAACTGAGAAGTCCTGGTCTCGAGTAGCCACCACACGAGTTGGTGGCAGTCGCAGATGAACCCCTCCAGATGGTCTTAACAGGCAGTGGGGCTCATGGTGAAGAAGACGTTCTCTTAAATACCCAGGACCTAAGCTGCTTCAGGCTTTATAGGTAATAACCAGCACCTTGTATTTTGCCTGGAAACGTATCCGCTGCCAGTGTAGTTCTTTCAACACAAGAGTGATATGGTCTCTCCTAGATGACCCAGAGACAAACATAGCCCCCACATTCTGGATCAACTGCAGTTTCCTGACTACGTACAAAGTCACACATAGAGCGCATTACAGTAATCCAGCCTAGAGGTTACCAGAATTATTATGTACTACCATTTTGAGGTCATTTATCTCAAGAAATGGACGCATCTGGTGTATCAGCCAAAGCCTATAGAAGGCACCTCTGGTCACCACCTCAACCTGGGACACCAGGGAGAGGTTTGGATCCAGAAGCTCCCCTAGACTGCATACCCATTCCTTCCAGGGGAGCGTGACCCCATCCAGAACTGGCAGATCAAAATAATCTCCTAAATTCCGACCCCACACAATAAGTATCTCCATCTTATCTGGATTCAGCCTCAGTTTGTTATTCCTCATCAAGCCCATCACTGCCTCCAGGCAGGCATTTAGGGAGGTTATGCCTTCTCCTGATGATGCTGACATGGAGAAAAAGATTTGGGTGTCAGCATATTGATAACACCCTGCACCAAATCTCCTTATGATCTCTCTCACTGGTTTCATGTAAATGTTAAACAACATCATAGACAATATGGAGCCCTGAGGGACACCATAGCAAAGTTCAGATTTTGAAGAACAACAGTTTCCAAGAGACATCATCTGGAATGTGCCCATGAGGTAGTAGTGGAACCACAGCAAAGCAGTGCCTCCCACCCCCAATCCCCTCAGATGTTCCAGGAGGATACTATGGTAAATAGTACTGAAAGCCAGAGAGAGATCCAAAAGGTCCAACAGAGTCACACTCCCTCTGTCAATTCCCAGTTGGAGATCATCCATCAGGCCGACCAAGGCAGTCTCCATCCCATAGCCCACCTGAAAGCCAGTTATTTCAAGGGTCTAGATAATCAGTTTCCTCTAAGACCATCTGGAGCTGGGAGGTCACTGCCTTCTCAATCAAATTGCCCAGCCTGTCACGCCCTCGATCTCTGACAGCGAGGAGGAAGGGGAAGTTGTCAACTTTCCAGGCGATGCAGGAGTGTCTGAGGGGCAGAGCCTGGCTGTCAGTGTTCATGAAACAGCTGTGGATAATGACTCTGAGCAGGCACAACAACCTGAGGCAGCAGAAATCGTGAAAGACCAATCGGAAGAAGAGATATGCAACCAACCCCTGCTGACCCCCCAACAGCGGCGTGTCATGAGACGCAGGGATCAATTGGAGATTATTAGGAAAAGCAAACGCCTCTTGCAGAGGGCTGATAAGCCTTAAATCCCTGCCAGCTGGGAGCTGTCGTGTCTTGCACTATAAATCATGTCGTCAGTCGGCTACTCCCTGCTGAACAACATTCGTCAAATTATAGATCGACAGCGTGCAGCCAAGTCCGGTCAAGACCTTGACACAGCCATGGAAGATTGGAGACGGGCCTGTAGTTGCTTAACTCTGAGGGATCCAATGCAGGCTTTGTCAGAAGTGATCTAATGATCACCTCTTTTAAGACATTTCGCTGGTTACCCCAACTTCCAGATCTTTTATCAATTTCAGTTTGTGACTTCCAAGAAACTGTGGACAAGTTGCTCAGAATGGTGTGGCCTACCTCCTGCCCTCCCTCAGAGAAGCATTTATAATCTCTACCAGGCCCTCTAGAACAGCCTCCCTGCTAGATAATATAAGGATTAAGAAGGCAGGTGGTAGGCCGCACCATTCTGAGCAACTTGTCCACAGTTGCTCGGAAGTCACAAACTGAAATTGATAAAAGATCTAGAAGTTGGGGTAACCAGCGAAATGGCCAAATTTGCAGATGGCACTAAACTATTTAGGGTAGTGAAATCCAAAACAGATTGTGAGGAGATCGAAAAGGATCTCTCCAAACTGGGTGAGTTGGCAACAAAATGGCAAATGCAGTTCAGTTTAAGCAAGTGTAAAGTGATGCATATTGGGGCAAAAAACACCCCAGCTTCACATACCCATGGATGGGGTCTGAGCAGTCAGTGACTGACCAGGAGAGAGATCTTGTGGTTGTGGTGGACAACTCATTGAAAGTGTTGACTTGGTGCGTGGCAGCTGTAAAAATGCAAATTCCATGCTAGGGATTATTAGGAAGAGGACTGAAAATAAAAATGCTATTGTAATAATGCCCTTATACTATGGTATGACCACATTTGGAGTACTGTGCAGTTCTGGTCACTGAATTTCAAGAAGGACATTATAGAATTGTAGAAGATACAGAAGAGGGCAACCAAGATAATCAGGGGCCTGGAACACCTTCCTTATGAAGCAAGGCTATAGCATCTGGAGCTTTTTAGTTTGGAAAAGAGGGAGACATGATACACAATAGAGGTTTATAAAATTATGCATGGAGTAGAGAGATAATTGATGGAGATTTTGATTTTTTTTATCCCTCCCTCAGAAAACTAGAATCAGAGCTCATCCTATGAAACTGAAGGCTGGGAATTTTAGGACTGACAACAGGAAGATTGATTCCATTAATCTATGGAATTGTATGCCATGGGATGTGGTGATGACCACTAGCTTGGATGGCTTTAAAAGAGTCTAAGACAAATTCATGGTGGACAAGTCTATCAGTGGCTACTAGTCTGTTGGCTATAGGCCACCTCCAGCCTCAGAAGTAAATTGCCTTTAAATACCGGTTGCAGGCAAGCAACAGCAAGAGAGAGGACAAGCCCTCATCTCTTGCCTGTGGGCTTCCCAGAGGCATCTGGTGGGCCATTGTGTGAAACAGGATGCTGGACTAGGTAGGCTTTGGGCCTGTTGCAGCAGGGCTGTTCTTATACAGCAGAGGCCCTTGCAAGGGCACTCAATGTGGGGTGAGGTAGCAAATGGACTTAGGAGGGGAATGTGGGTGGCAAAGAAGAGAAAAATTTCTTGCAAGGCAAGGACATAAAAGTTAGTGGCAGACTGCCTTTGACCATGAACTCTCTACATTAGAGACATACTTTCTATAAATATGGAGACTTCACTTGAACAGCATGAGTAAGAGCTGCTGTTGCTTTCTCACAATTCCCAGATTTTCCTTTTCAAAAAGCCTACACATTCAGTCATCCAAAAACATTTGGTTTCAAATGAGAGTCAAGATGCTTTCGATTTTCACTCCTATTCTAAAAAGCGCATATCTTAAAATCTACCTGTTTAGAGAGGCTTTTTAAAGCCTTTGAACTGTAGTCTGATGGGTTTTTAATTGGGTTTTTATATTAGATTGGGTTTAATTAATTTTATTCTACGTTCTGTTTTATTTTATAATTTTAACATAATTTTATATTCTTTTTACTGTTGTGAGCTACCCCGAGCAGTATTGTACTAGAGATGCAGGATATAAATATTTCAAAATAAATACATAAATAAATTAAAGTGCTCATCATAGCTTTCCAGCCACAGGGCCAGCCCAAGGATTGGCAGCACCCCAGGCAAAGCCTGGCTTTTGTGTTCTCCCACTCCTTTACCCTCAAGGTGGGTGCCTCCCATTGAGTGGGTGGGTGAGCCCCATCACCTGCCCTGGCTGGCTGAGGCTGGCTGGCTAGCTGGCTCTGACAGTGCATGCAACTGCTCGCATTGGTACCCAGCTTAGTACCACACGTGGGCACCTACTTCACCTAGCAGGCAGGCCAGCCCTGTCTAGCCAACAAAGCTTGAGGCTATCTTCTATAGCCTAACCAGACAACACTATACTATTTTTATATGATGACAAGGGGCAGTTTCCTTCAAATGAGGCTTTAATGATGGACAGAGTGGTGGATTCAACTGTTTAAAAGTGTCACGACTGCTTTGTTTCATGACAGAACATTACAAAAAGTTCTGGAATTGATTTTTTAAACAAAAGTTTCTTAAACTATTTTAGAGCTTTCTGCCCAGCCATTCAGGTGGTGTGTATGTGTGTGTGTGTGTGTGTGTGTGTGTGTGTGTGTGTGTGTGTGTGTGTGTGTCTGTGTGTGTGTGTGTGTGTGTGTTTCCCATTCATCTCTGTGAGACGATTGAGATATACATCCCTACTACTGAGTGTGCTGAGGATTAGAAGATAGAAGTCTGGGATTAGTTGCTCAAGGTAATAAGGTAATGAGAACTTTCTTGTATGACATGTGAGGAAATAGAGAAGTTTTGAGCTTAAAAAGCCTCATCTCAGACACCCAAAGTCGCATGCTTGATCACCGCAACTGTTTGGTTCCAGGAATCTGTTTTTATCAGTTGCTATGGAGAGGCATTGAGGCAGCCTATTCAGGGTATGATAGGAAGATGTAGATAATAGCTTCAATATGGGACTCCATTGAGACTGGAGATGCAGGCAAATGTTGCCCATATACAATCCCCTTTTCTCCATAGATTTTTAAGGGACTCGGGCCAATGGTGTTCCAGATATTTCACTGTTTTATTACTGACTTTCCATTCAACATCAACAAAGTATCAATTATTCATGCTGTTTTGAAGAAACCACTGACTGAAACTATTCACATGCACACTGATAACCGGGCTAAGGAAGCCCTGTCAGGCCTGATCCTGGCGGTGCCTCAGCAGCAAACCCGCCTAGACAACCACCCTTCAAAATGAAGTTAGGAGAGTGAGTGTTCTCCTAAGTCCATTTTTGTGATCGTCTGTCAGCTGTGGCTGCTTGCATTCATGGCTGGCAGACCGAGGAGATCCCAGGCAGCTTTGGGAAGGGGAGGGGGAACTCCATAATGCACTGCACACTCATGTGAGCGAGCTGCAGGGGTGGGACGATGCAGGATGAAGCCTCCCCACACCCCAGTCCTCCAAGCTACTGGCAGCAGCTGGTAGTCACCTGCTCAATCTGCTCACCGTCGATCTTCTGCGGGGAGGTAAGCTCTTTAGGGCTTTCTCCCTGCTAACCCTCTTGCCCTTGCAAACTGCTCGTGAGAAAGGACTCACTGTGTTGATATTAGAGACTTCACTGGTAACTTGGCTGGTCCAAGTGGAATGCACAAGGATTGGAAGATGGCTAGGAGAAAGGTATGTTGTTATGCTCATCTGTAAATAGTAAATCTGTACAAGTTATAATCTGTAGTATTGTAACTTGTACAGTTTTTACAATCTGTAATGTTATCTGTTAAGACAGACTTATCAGGCCCCATCCGTAAAGAGTTAGTATCAGTATTCATTTCTCTTGTCATGGATGGAATATATATGCATAGTGCTTCTGTCTCCAGTATCATAAGCAATTACAACAGACGATTATGTATGTGAACCAGTCCACAAGTGTGTGTGTGTGTGTGTGTGTGTGTGTGTGTGTGTGCCAATACTTGGCTAAACTGGGTTTTAGTTTTGGCAGATGTTCTGGGTTACTTCAAGTTATATGCTGAAAATGAACTGAAGTTTATTATGGTCAATGACCAGCTGAAATTGTCCTATTCTATCCATTTTTGATTTTTGTTTTAGTTGTGTAAGAATTCACAATTTCCTATGCCTTCTCTTTCCCAATTGTTTTTCAGGAAAAAATAAGATGGCTGATAAAGGCTAATGTTCACTAACAATGTCTGTAACCTCTTTATTGAGTGTAGCAAAATATATTTATTGGATTTCAGTTCAACATTGTCATTAATATAAATTTTCTTCAGCCTTGCATCTTACACTAGAATAAATGAGTGTGTGAATATGTTCTTAATTGGTTCAGTCATTTTAAAATGCTTTCAGCATTTTCCCAAAGATGCTTAAAATAGTTGCAGGATCTTCTAATTTAGATTAATTGATACTATTTGCTTTATTGATTTTTTTGTCCAGGTTCATTTTGTTGCAGGAGCTTAAACCTTAAAAACCCTACAAATCACCTTTCTCTTTTGATATGCTTGGAATTTTCTAACAGTGATATGAAAAGAAGTGTTTGAAATTTATAGATAACTTCTGTAAAGCAGAATGAATGATTTATATCTTCTAAGGTTAATAGGGAAAACAAAAGAAAATGGAGATGTGATGAATTTGATAACTCTAATTTGGAAATCAGAACCACTGTTGAAAAATAGAAGTATCATGTGATGTATTATCATAAGATGTTAAAGCAAATGGAGTTAGAATGTAACTAAGCGGTTGCTGTGGAAGGTGGAGGGAAAGCTGAGCCACAGTTATACCTAAAATTCAACTGAGGATTTATAAGGTTCAGTGAAGGTCGAATAACAATTATCATGAATTTACTGCCAGCCATTTCTCATAATTAAAGAACTGGATAGTTTATTTATTTATTTATTTAACATATTTTACCACCCAAAACTTTCATCTCTGGGTGGTTTACAATTAAAATCATGTACATTAAAATCATTTAAAACCCAACTTTAAAAATATTAAGAACTATAATTCTAATCAAAAGCCTGGGTGAATAAATGTGTCTTCAGTGCCTTTTTAAAGGTTGCCAGAGATGGACAGGCTCTTATTTCAACAAGGAGCGCATTCCAAAGCCGAGAGGCAGCAATGGAAAAGGCCCATTGCTATTTAACAGATTTTAAATCTTTTAATAGATAAGACTTGCATTATTATTAGATTCTGGTTTTATAAGATAGCACTTAGTGATACATAACTACAACTATTAAATCAAGAGCAGACTTAAGTGGGACATATATGGTGGAACGTGGTTTTTTGCTTACAGCCAGAGGAGGACCTAGTGGCGTCCCAACGTGTTCAGTGAACATGAGTCCATGGGAGCATTGGAGCCCTCAGGCATGTGCTCAGGCCCTTGAGGCTTGTTGTCGGAAGCCCCTCATTTGCCTCCACTCTGTGCCACATGCTCTGGTGCCATGCTCCGACCTTGTGAGCTTCCTCCTCCTCCTCCACTGCTGCCACCTTTGACCTTGCCACTTACCCTTGTGGTGCTGGTGGAAGAGGAACTAAACAGCACAACTGGCATGTGAAAAGCCAGCTGGGAAACAGTGGCGGGTGTGTATCAGGAGCACTGTTTAGTTCCTTGGCTGCTGGTGCCATAAGAGCTTGAGGTGATGGCAGAGGGCCAGAAGACGAGGAGGGTAGCGGTCACCACTGGGCACTGCTGGGTGCTGGCAGCAGCAGCAGCTCTGTGGTGTTAACAGTGGTTGCTGCTGCCACCACTATCCTATATAATAAAATCCTTGGGTATCTGCGTCCATGTCTCTGCCGGGTGATCCGCGCATGAGTGGCTTCTGCGCATGTGTGGCGTGGCGAGAGGGCCCGATAACGACGGCGGCCGCGGCAGGGTGACTGGGCCCGATGGCGGCGGCCACCGCAGTGGAGCAACCGGGCCCGATGGGGGCTGCTGCGGCGGGGAGACCAGACCAGATGGCGGCGGCAGCCGCGGCAGGGCGACCGGGCCCGATGGCGGTGGCAGCTGCGGCGGGGTGACTGGGCCGGGCTCGAGGGCAGCCGCGGCTGCAGCGGGCCGACCGGGCCCGATGGCAGCGGCGGCCACGGGTGGGGGGCGGCAACCAGGCCCGATGGCAGCCGCGGCGGGGCGACCGGGCCCCGATGGTGGCGGCGGCCACACTTGGCCCCGCCGGAGACGGGGGGCCGGAGGAGAGAGAAAGGGAGCCGACCCCAAAGGTCTTCTAGCGCCCGTTATTGTAATGGGCCTAATGTGACTAATCCAAAAATAAAATGTAATTTTTTTTGCAGTGCCAACAAAAATTGAGGTCCCCCCCATGATCATTATTTGAACACAGCCCCCCATTGACCTCATTACACCACCTCTTACAGCCTAATTCCCCCCCCCCCTTTTCATGAAAATCTTCAAAAACTTTGGGAACTTCCAAAATGGCTTTGGGAATGTGTGTTCTGGAATGTATATGTACTCATGCTTTATACTGTATGATCTTAGAGTTTTTTGGGGGGGCTACAAAATTATCTTTTATTCCCCATAAATGTGTGTGTGTATAATTTTCCAAATGTTGCAATTTATAATTTCTGTAAAATTTTACATTTTGTGATCTGTGTAGTTTAACACCTCTGATCTACATGAAGAAGTTTCAAGAATGGCTTATGGGCTAATGGAAGAGTTGCTGAATACTTCGGAGGAATATCATCCTAATAATGGTGAACGTGTGTGCATGTCTGGTATATCACATAACTAGATTATGACTTGTGGTTGCCCTTAATTGCAGCCATATTTTCAGGATGGTTTTTCTTAACTCATGCTTTTTTCATGCAATTTATATAATTGTGTCTGCAAGACTATCTGATTAGTAGAGTACAGGTACAGGAGAGTTTTTCTTTTTAGCTTCATGAAGATTAGAAGATTGTAGAGGCACAAACACATTCTGATGGGTGGTCAGAAAAGTGTTTAATAAAATCTATGCTGCTTGACATATCATATTGTCTAGTCTGCTCACGCAGATGCAATAGTTATTGTGTATCAATTTAGCCTTACATGTACTACCTTGCATATTGCCTGCTTTACATATGAAATTTCTGTGAACTAATAGGAGCACACAACACTTCAAGGTCGTTCACGTGACCAGCCCTACCTGGGCTTTCACAGCCCTACCCGGGTGGGGCTGGTCGTGTGGAGCACAAAGACCAATCCTGATCCCAACACTCTGCACTAGACTAGCCCGGATTTTTCACTTTTAGTAAGGTAAAGGGTGCATTTGCTCTTCTTCTTCTTCTTCTTCTTCTTCTTCTTCTTCTTCTTCTTCTTCTTCTTCTTCTTCATCTTCATCTTCATCTTCTACTCCACTTCTTGGTTGTGTGAACACTTGGGCTGCCAACAGCCCAGATATCTACAGAGCCAGGCAGCAAGAGCGCTCAGCAGCGGGGAAATCACCCAATGCATTGTGTTCCTGGCACAGTGCATTGTGGGATGCTAGAGGACTTCCTTCTCTGGCTCCTGGTTCTGCTGCTTGTTGCAGCACCACTTGTGTGCCACGCAAGCAGCAGAGTTTACAAGGGAATGTGATTGTGTGCGGGGAGGCAGGTAGGAGCCTTCATCCATGCTAACCCTCCTCAGCCCGGTCATGTGAATAACCTTTTCTTTTAACAAGAATGCCACAGTCTATTTCTTCATAATGTAATTATCTTGTATACATCCAGAGAAATTTAATTATATTTCATTGGCGTGGTGGGGGGAGGAAGCAACTTTCTGCAAATGCTTTGTACAAACATTCATTCTCAGTGGTTTAAGGATGCATTTTACTTCTGATATTTATTATTACCTGGATTTACAGATTAGGTTTTCTGTGCAAGTCTCTTATTCTTTTCATATTTCAATATTTACTTATAGTAAATAGCATAAGTTATATTCTGGTGGCAGCTTCCTTTGATATTTCCCTCTTGATAGGTGTCAGCAGGGACGTAGCTAGGAGAGGGGGGGGTGCTCGCCCCTCTCTCCGATGGCCCCTCAGAATGAGGGAGATAATGAAAAAATAGGGAGGGTGGAGCTGGGGTGCCCCCTGGAGCTTGGGGCCCGGATTCTTTGAATCCATCCACTCAATTATAGCTACACTCCTGGGTGTCAGATTAATTGGTAATTCAGTTTTACTAGAATGATTATGCTATTGACTCATTTTCATTTAAAACACTGATATGGGGTATTGTTCTTTTAAAAATTAAAACTTTTAAAAATTAACATCATAAGTATTTCATTTTATGATGTGATGAAGAGAAAGCTAGCTCCTTCCCTTCATGTATGAAGGCAGTTTTGTAAGATTTATTTGTGTGTTCCATTTAGGTCATCTTACCCAAGTTTTGTAGTTCATCCAAGAACTCAGTTACTTACAAATAATTTGACAGATGGCAATTTTTACCTAAGCCTCTCTTCCTCAACTTATAGACATGGATATTTAACTGAGGAATTAATTTATTGCTGCTTTTTGCCACCTTTACTACAGGTGAAACTCAAAAAATTAGAATATCGTGCAAAAGTTCATTAATTTCAGTAATGCAAATTAAAAGGTGAAACTGATATATGAGATAGACGCATTACATGCAAAGCGAGATAAGTCAAGCCTTAATTTGTTATAATTGTGATGATTATGGCGTACAGCTCATGAGAACCCCAAATCCACAATCCCAGAAAATTAGAATATTGTGAAAAGGTTCAACAGTCTAGGCTCCAGGTGTCCCACTCCAATCAGCTAATCAATCCATAACACCTGCAAAGGGTTCCTGAGCCTTTAAATGGTCTCTCAGTCTGGTTCATTAGGAATCACAATCATGGGAAAGACTGCTGACTTGACAGTTGTGCAGAAAACCATCACTGACACCCTCCATAAGGAGGGAAAGCCTCAAAAGGTAATTGCAAAAGAAGTTGGATGTTCCCAAAGTGCTGTATCAAAGCACATTAATAGAAAGTTATGTGGAAGGGAAAAGTGTGGAAGAAAAAGGTGCACAAGCAGCAGGGATGACCGCAGCCTGGAGAGGATTGTCAGGAAAAGGACATTCAAAAGTGTTGGGGACTTTCACAAGGAGTGGACTGAGGCTGGAGTTAGTGCATCAAGAGCCAGCACACACAGACAGATCCTGGACATGGGCTTCAAATGTCGTATTCCTCTTGTCAAGCCGCTCCTGAACAACAAACAACGTCAGAAGCGTCTTACCTGGGCTCAAGAAAAAAAGAACTGGTCTGTTGCTCAGTGGTCCAAAGTCCTCTTTTCTGATGAGAGCAACTTTTGCATCTCATTTGGAAACCAAGGACCCAGAGTCTGGAGGAAGAATGGAGAGGCACACAATGCAAGATGCTTGAAGTCCAGTGTGAAGTTTCCACAGTCTGTGTTGATTTGGGGAGCCATGTCATCTGCTGGTGTTGGTCCACAGTGCTTCATTAAGTCCAGGGTCAACGCAGCCGTCTATCAGGAGATTTTGGAGCACTTCATGCTTCCTTCCGCAGACGAGCTGTATGGGGATGCTGACTTCATTTTCCAGCAGGACTTGGCACCTGCCCACACTGCCAAAAGTACCAAAACCTGGTTCAGTGACCATGGGATTACTGTGCTTGATTGGCCAGCAAACTCGCCTGACCTGAACCCCATAGAGAATCTATGGGGCACTGCCAAGAGAAGGATGAGAGACATGAGACCAAACAATGCAGAAGAGCTGAAGGCCGCTATTGAAGCATCCTGGTCTTCCATAACACCTCAGTAGTGCCACAGGCTGATAGCATCCATGCCACGCCGCATTGAGGCAGTAATTGCTGCAAAAGGGGCCCAAACCAAGTACTGAATACATATGCATGCTTATACTTTTCAGAGGTCCGATATTGTTCTATTCTACAATCCTTGTCTTCTTGGTTCCATGTAATATTCTAATTTTCTGGGATTGTGGATTTGGGGTTCTCATGAGCTGTACGCCATGATCATCACAATTATAACAAATTAAGGCTTGACTTATCTCGCTTTGCATGTAATGCGTCTATCTCGTATATCAGTTTCACCTTTTAATTTGCATTACTGAAATTAATGAACTTTTGCACGATATTCTAATTTTTCGAGTTTCACCTGTATAAAGGGAAAGAGTTCAAATAAGTCAGTGATTTGAGCCATGATCTTTATGGTTCTAGTACTATAATAATTATTCTCTTACATATAGAGCTCATAATTGAAGCAATACTATTTCAGTGACATTTGCTTCTGTTTCCTTTTCATTTTAGGTAAATGATTTCAAACGAGGTATCACTATCATGCTCATGTCGTCATGCATTACAAAATTAACCATACATCAGTCCTGTACAATAGGTACTGGGGCTAAATTTTAAATAAGTAAATTCACTGAATATGAATTATGATAGGTGGTACCTTGAGAATAATCTCTCCCTCTCTCTTCCCCATCCCAGTAACCCTTATATTCAGACATAAAGAAGAAAGATAATAGAACCTGTTAATGTGATAATAGGGCCAGCTGCTTTTTATGCATGAAGGCATCTTAAAACATTGAGGTTTACTGAGAACTGCTGGGAGGTAGGCTGAGGAACTGGGGCAGCACTCCTGCATAGGGAGCCTTCCTCTTAAATGAGGTTAAAGGTGTTAGTATTCCCTTAACCCAGTTTACCTGATGTATGTCAGTGCTGCAACACTGACAGGTGCTTGCCCGTCACTGGGAGAGATCCTCACAATGCACTGCACACTTGGTCGGTGCATTGTGGGATCTCTGGAGGCTGGGTCATGTCATCCCGGCTTCAGGAGCTCAGTGCTGCAGGCACATCTGTTCATCTGGAAGTGTGGTTCGGGCTCCCAACAAAAGAACTTGTTAGTCTGGGGGGAAGGTGAATTTACGAAGCCTTCCCCACCTGCTGCCCTGCCCACCTGGTCATGTGAACAATCTCATTATGTTGCAAGATACTTAAATATATTAAAGAAATGCAAGGTTTATGAAAGCATGACCTCAACAAAATGGGAGCCCCATAAAAGCATTATGAATAGTATTGATCATTCATGTGATATAATGCAATGTGTTGTGATACTTAAGAATATTTGAGTGTATTTGAAGACAGGAACCATTAACAGCAAGATTAATTTTCATATTAATATTGTTTATTTATCAGTAATATGACTTGTTAAGGAAACAAATGGTTTTTCAAGTTCAAAACTTTTGTTTTACAAGGTATATTCCAAGCTGAGTAGATTTAAAATTATGATACTTCCATGCTGGGCAAGTTACATATTTAACTTTTAAATCATTAAAATCAACCAAGTGCCCCACTGCATTGCACTTTGGGTGGTAGGTAGCACCCATGGGGAACTACTCAGCACCCAAATTGGGTGACCTTAGGACCTTTATAAGTGGTCCAAATCAATCCAAATCTGAACTGAATAGAATAAAATCCAAATTAAATCTGGGGTGATTTGTGGGGAAAGATTCAGACACAAAACAAAGCAGGGGTGATTCGATTCAAGCCCAACTGAATCAAAAAATAGATTCGTGCACATCCCTACAAAGTAAGTACTTGTTTTTGTCTATATGACATACTGATTTTTTAAGCAACTGGTAATGCACTTCAGAATCTGCAGAATATGTCAATCTTGACTTGATGTGAGCCCTGTCCAGTAATGTTTTCCCAGTAGCAAGAAACCAACAACAACATAGAGAAGGATTGGTATTCATCCTGCTCAGGGATGACTCTGGAACAACTAGACTTGCCATTTTGCTTTTCAGGCTAATATTCTCTTCCAAGACCATGTGGCAGGAAAGATCAAGGTGGGGAGAGATATCAGTTCTAGGCCATCTGTAGTCTGCAGAGATGACCCTGAACTCCCCCCGCCCCTGAACACAAAAGCCTAGTTCATATGACCATAAACAATCATAAACAGCTTCAGGAGCTGTGCATACTCCTATTATTGAGCATGTGCTAGGTAAGAGAAGGGAGAAGTGGTCATGTGTGAGAGAGGAGCTGGGTGGAATGGCTTTTCATTTAAAAGCTGGGTACAAGAGCTGGGTACAGTGGTGCCATCCAGCTCTTCTTCCCCATACCTAGTTGTTTTCTCACACAAAATTGAAAATTGAGAGCGTGTAGAGTTCCCAAAGCTGAGTAGGATGCTTGTCATACCCATTTTTGATCATATGAACTGCCTTATAATGGCAGTTCACATGACCATATGTAGAAGATGAGTCCTACCCAATTTTGGGAGCTGGGCTCACTCTCATTTTGTGTTTATGCTTTAAATAAAAACAAGGCGGGAGGTGTGGCGCTTCTTTGCAGCTGGCTAGGACAAGTGCATCCTACTCAGAACTCATCCCTGCTTCTGAACAACATATACTGTTAACAGGCAGGCTCACTATGCCATTTCTGAGTGCTTCAGTTTACCCCTCAAACTTAGTCATTTTCTTTTCCTAGCATGCTTGGAATAGGAACGGTGGCTGAAAAGGGTAAAAGGTTGTTCTGACAAGTTGTTTCCCCAGGGTGCCTCCAGGCCATTTGCAAAAGACTGGAATGCACTAAAGGAAACGCCCCTCTTATTACATCTGTCATATACAGAGAAAGATGCAGAGCAGACCCAAATTAGAGTAAAGTAGAGACGAAAGGGAAGTAGGGATGTGCACAGAACCGGCTATACTGGTTTGGTTCAAATCAGGACTGGCGTTGACCAATCATTAAAAATGATGGTCTTATAGCTTGATTTATTTTAAAAGGCCTCCTTTTAAAAAGGCCTCATTTTCTCACTCCTCTACCCCAGAACAAGCAGCAGAAGTCTGTGCAGATGAGGTTGAAAACTCACTGGAGTCTTTTTCACACAGGGCTTTTATCTCGCATCTCCTCCAGAATAGAGAGTGTGCATTCACATATTGACCAGATTCACCCCAAAGTCCCAGCGAGCCATAGGGGAGCACTTCACATGCAATTTGGGATTTTTTAAAATTGCATATTAGAATGTAGCCCAATTAATATCCAGGGTAAAAAAAATCCTCTTTTTGCATTGGTTTGGGGGGCAACTTGGAACTCGCGGTACATAGAAAGCTGTCACATACTGAGACGGGTCTCACCATCAGTGAGACCCGGTTTGGAAGGGTGAGCGGGGAGCATGGGCTAAGCCCACTCTCCCCACACACGAGCAGAGTGGGAGCCCTGGGCGGCCAGATTGGCCGCCCACACAATTGCCGACTCCGTGACAGAGTCGGAGGGGGCTGGGGAGCTCAGGAGTGTGCAGGGCATACTGGGGAGACCCCCGGAGCCGGGAGGCACCTTTTTGCCTCCCCTCCAGGGGTCTACGCATGAGTAACCATGGCATGAAGCTGCGTCATGGCTACTCATGATCTTTAAAACTAGGTTTGCAGAGCGCTTGCTCTGCAAACCTGGTTTTAGGGCAGGGGTAGTTAGGCGGGTTACCCGCCTAGGAACCTCCGGGCTCACAGCCGAGCCCAGTGGTTCACACGATGGGGTGAAATCAGGCTAGCCTCCGCTAGCCCGATTTTGCCCCATCATGTGAATAGCCTCACTGAATCATACCATAGGCCCATCTAGCTCAGTATTGTCTATACAGACTGTGCCTTTCAGTCCCTTTCAGCCCTATCTTGGAGATGCCAGGGTGGGAACTTGGAATCTTCTTCACTTCCCAGAGCGGCTCAGAGCAGACCCTGTTTAGCTAAGGGAACAAGTCATTCTTGCTTCCACAAGACCAGCTTTCCTCTTAGTAAATTCACAGTAAACTCTCACAGTAAAGCCTTACAGTAAACTCACGGTTAAGCCTGCAGTGTGGAAAACACAGTGGGACGGGCCTAGTTTTAAAGAAGAAATCTAGGCAGGCTGGCTCCCTGGCAAGTAAATATATGCAATGTTAGATGATATGCAATATCTAATAAAGCTCCTATCACTGAATCGGCTGGGATCCAAAGAACTGTGCAGCTATTTCAGTAGCATATATATGAGAGCTTTGGGCTAGTGACCCTTTTTCACTATGTCACATCTTTTTTGAAACTAAGGACATTTTTAAAAGGTGATTGTGATGTGTGATGGGGGCTAATTTTTTTCAAAAAATTTTTTTAATCCCACTAATGATTTCTAAGGCTTAGATACAAAGGTACGTTTTCTTGGCACCATCAGGCATATAAAATGTTATAGTTTTAAAATGTTATTTCAATTTTTAACAGTTTTGGGATTATGCATTATGTGAGCCGCCTAATGGCACAGCGGGGAAATGACTTGATTATCAAGCAGAGGTTGCCAGTTCAAATCCCCGCTGGTATGTTTCCCAGACTATCGGAAACACCTGTTAGGAATGTGCACTGAACTTGCTGGCCCGGTTTGGCTCAAGTGCGCCTGCGCACATGGCCTCTGCGTGACCCAGGAGGTGTTCAGGGGTTTTTAGTCTGGGGTCAGACCAAAAAGGGGCTGGTTTGGTTTGCACAACCCAACACCTATATTGGGTAGCAGCGATATAGGAAGATGCTGAAAGGCATCATCTCATACTGCGTGGGAGAAGGAAGTGGTGAACCCCTCCTGTATTCTACTAAAGACAACCACAGAGTTCTGTGGTTGCCAGGAGTTGAAACCAACTTGACAGTACACTTTACCTAGTATCCCAATGTATCTAAATTTTAATAGATTTTAGAAACAAGATTGAAAGTCATCTGTGGGAATGGAGGTTAGGTTTTTATTTTATTTTTATATTTATATCAATGTTTTTAAAAAAGGAAAGAGTGGAAGTAATATATTGATGATATCATGTAAGTTTTATGGCTAATCCATGTATGGCTAATGTGCTCTACATGGGGCTATATGCACTCTATGTGGGACTGCCTTTGTATGTGGTTTAGAAACTTCAGTTGGCTCAAAATGCAACACCTAGATTGGTCTCTGGTGTGTCTTGGAGAGACCATATTATGCCTGTTTTACAACAATTGCATTGGCTACCAATAGGTTTTCAGGAAAAATACTAATTGCTGGTTAGCTGATTACCTTTAAAGCCCTGAATGGCTTGGGTCCGGTTACCTAGTAGAGCACCTTCTTCTGCATGATCCCCACAGCGCATTGAGATCATCGAGAAAGGTCCATCTCTGTAAGCCGCCGGATCATCAGGCAATGACTCCGGGGCGAGTCTTCTCTGTAGTCACTCCTGGGCTATGGAATATGATCCCTCTAGATATTTGTGGTTTAACATCATTAACAGGCTTCAAAAGAACGCTTAAGACACATTTTTTAGCCAGGCTTTTAGTAATCTCTGCAAGTTTTAAATTTTTTAATTGCTGTTTTTAATAGTTTGTTTTATTTTATTTTTTCTTGTGTTTATTTTTGTAAACTGTCTAGTGCCTTTTGAGCCAAGTGGTATATTAAATAAATAAATAGATAGATAGATAGATAGATAAAATAATAAAATAATAAATAATCAGATTGGTTTTTATGGCTAATGAGGGAGTCTTCAGTCACAACTTATCCATTCATAAATAGTTACATCCTCTGCTTTCTACACGAAGCATACAATGAAGTTATTCACACATATGTAAAACTGGCCTAAGGAAGCCCAGATCGATTTTGCACACGCATCCCGATCCTGGCAGCACTGAGGGGGCAAACCTGCCTATGAAGCCACCCTCCAAAATGAGGTTAGGAGAGTGAGTGCTCTCCTAACCCCATTTTACTGATCACTTGCCAAACTTGGCTGGAGCTGGCAGACAGCCGGGCTCCTGGCCGGCTTCGAGGAGCGGGGATCTCCATAATGCATAGTGCACTCGTTAGGGGTGTGCACAGAACTGGCTGGTCTGGTTCAGTTCAAGTCTAAACTGGATCTGAACCAGACCAGGCCAGTTTGGTCTGGCACCCCCTCAAAATCCCCCCCGGTTCAGTTCAGTCAGCGGGGGGGGGGGGTGTTCACGATTTTTAATTTTTTGATTTTTTTCTAACTTGTCACCACCGGGGGAGTTGCACAAGGCAGTGGGGGGGGGGTGTCTGTGAAGGTTCCCCCTCCCCTGCCAGTCTTGCTTACTGCCTAAACCAGCCCGTTTGGCTGGCTCTTCGGCCCATTCGGGCCTTCTCCCTCCGGCACAATGGCCATTTTGGTGGTAGCCACAACTGTGCAATTGTCCCCTGCGTGGCCTGAGTCATGCGGCATCCGAATGAGCCAGTTTGGGCAGTAAAGAAGCCTGGTGGGGGGAGGGGGAACCTCCTAAGGCTCCCCCCGCCACCTTGAGCAACTTCCCCAGAGGTGGCAAGTTTAAAAAAATTTAAATTAAAAAACAAATCACAACCCCCCGAATGGCCAGGAGGGGAGGGGCTTGGTCTGGGGTTGGACCGAACAGGGGGTGGTTTGGTTCAACAACAAACGGTCGAACTGAACAGGTTTGATGCCAAACGTGTTCAATGTTGAAACTGTTTGCACATCCCTAGCACTCATGCGCTGCATTCTTAATATTAACAACAACAACAACAACAATAATAATTTGATTTCTATATCACCCTTCTAAAACTGGCTCAGGGCAGTTTACACAGAGAAATAATAAATATTATATTAAGTATTATATTATTTATTATCTATTGACTTTCAATATTGTTTTGTGTTTAACATAAGCCATTATGTGGACCCATTTTGGGTTGAAAAGAAGGATGCAGATTTCTGATTTGGCTCCTGTAGTGTCTTCAGGATTCATTTACATACCTTCCCATTACATGATACATGGGCTATGGGTTGATTAAATGCATGTGGCAGACAAGCTATTTAATTACACCATCAGCTCTAATCCATCAATGATTTTTTTTAAAAAAAACTCTGTATCACTGCAAGTAGATACTAAATCTGAGACTTTCTCAAATGTTGTGGAACATTCCATAATAATGGAATGGAAAAAGCCCCTTGGACAGAAAAATGTGTCTAAGTCCATTATTATGTACAAGTGTTTTCAAGCCCGTTTAAATAACGGGCGCTAGTAGGGGAGAGTTCCGCCGCTCGCCTTCCTTTCCCGCCCACCCGGTGGGCTCCCTCCTCCATCTTTCCCTCCCTCCCTGCCCTTTCTCCAGAGACCCAGTCACCGGCCGGGCGGTCTCTGGACAGGCCGTTGCTGGCCTCCACGGCCAGGCCGGGCCCTTCGCAGTCGCCTCCGTGCCGCCGCCACCCGTCGCCGGCCTCCGCTCCGTCCCCGTCCCCGGTCTCCGTCTCCTCGGGCTGGTCTCCATCTCCTCTGGCTGAGGCGGCGGCTCTGTCGCCGCCTCGGCCAATTTCCCCCGCCACCTCTTCCCCGGCTTCGCGGTGGCCGCTTCTGGCCTTTCCACAGCCGGGCGAAGCAACCAAGATGGCTGCCTGGTCCCTGTGTCCATTTTTGCCTCGGCCGTACTGGGCATGCGCTCCGCGGACACACGCCTTGGTGTCCACGGATGGACACCAAGGCTTTTATTAGAGAGGATTGTGATATGGTATTCTATCTATCTATCTATCTATCTATCTATCTATCTATCTATCTATCTATCTATCTATTGATTGCATTTCTATACTGCCTCATACCAATGTCTCATGGCAGTTTTCAAAATAAATGTTAAAAACCACATTTAAACCAAACATTAAAACAGTTAAAAATTTAAAACTACAATTTAAAACAGCAGCAGCAGCAACAAAAATAAAAACCAACTTACAGCTGATCAAAGACTTGATGAAATAAATGCATCTTGAGTGCTCTTTTAAAATCTGCTGGAGATGGGAAAGCTCTTACAACAGGCAGTTTGTTCCAGAGCCTCAGAGTGGCTATAGAAAAGGCCCCCAGCTCCGAGGGTTCTGAAGCAGAAGGCACTCTCTTAAATACTAGTATTTTAAGATGCAGCATGGTATGTTGCATTATAACCCACATACATTTTGGTGGGCAAAAGGACATGTGTATGTGTAGTCGATGTTTTGTGAAACTGGCTTGCTTTCCCTTTTTTGCTCATTCAGCTGTTTGCAGCTGCTTCTTTGCCCTGTTTAGTATCATTTTAAACAAAACAGAACAGCACTATTCCCAGTGCAATCCTAGTACATCAACCATTGTGTTGCCAATAGGACTTGGCTATACGATTATGTAACAAGCCAAACTAGAGTGACGACAGTGCTTCCACACTCTGAAGGGGCTAATGCTTCCCCTGGTTTCATAGCTAAAAATGGGGAATATGTTTTCTGAAGTGAATTATTTTGCAAACACATTTCTTCCATTTTTGACTCAACCCTACAATTGCAGTGCCACTGCTAAATAATAGTACCAGACAGGGATGTGCACGAGCCTGTTCAGCACTTCCACTGGGAAGCACCGAACCAGATCGGTTGCTGGCATTTGAACCGGTGGGGTGGGGAGCAGTTTCCTTAAAAAGCAGGTAATGAGCTCCTTACTTGCTCATCCCCACCCCGCCCCGTTCTGGCAGCAGTGCTTGCTCTCCAAAGCACAGCCCCAGAGGCACTCTTACCCCTGCACTTTGGGGCCAAAGTCCAGCACCTCCACAACCCCTGGGGGACCCCCCCCAATCCTCTGTAGTCTGTCCCAGGTAGTGTGGTCACCCAGTGGAACATAATGATGCGTAATTTGCAGGGGAGGGGGCCCTCCAAAGGCCTTTAGGTCCAGGCTCCAAAGTTATCTAGGCGTACCTCTGCACAGCTTGCGGCTGCAGCGTTATTCCCTGCAGCCTCCATGTAGTGTCAGCACACACATGGCCAGTGCACCAGCACTGCATGGAGGCTGCAGGGAATAGTGCCAGAGCTGTGTGCTGTGTCTTGGAGAGCAGGCATTGCTGCCGGAGCAGAGGCAGGGCGGGGATGAGGAAGTAAGAAGCTCCTCACCTGCTTTTCAAAGGAACCGCTCCCTGCCCCGCCACCGGTTGCCCCGAGCTGTTCATGCACATCCCTAGTACCAGAACCAACATTAATTTTTCAAAATGTTCAAAGACTTGACTTGAGTCTTTAAAGTATTCACATGTAATTACCTCAATATCCATACAGTAATCATGTTAGGTAGGTTAGTATTATGTCCATAATACAGATATTACTGTAATTTTTTTTTCATGATTTGTAAGTCTCTCCCGTGCACAGTTGTGGACATGAAATATTGAGAAACAAGAAAAATGAAGTTGCTTGAAGCAAAAGATACAGGAAAACCCACCCATCCCCCTCTGTTTGTCTGCCTCATGTCCCAGTCTTGCATTACTTTCATCACCTACAGTGAAGTTGCTTCTTAGGGGTAAGGAACTTCCATGTATATTTTTCTCTGCTTTGTGGCAGATAAGAGTTGCTTCAAGCTCTTTAGCTGGAGGTGTATTGATTACAGCAGAAATATGCAAGGAAATATTTTTAAGATTCTCTTTGTTGTTGCTGTTGTTTTTATTAGTTGTAAGCCAGTTTTTAGATATGCTGGGGAAAAAATTGTACTGTTTCTTGACTGAGCTTTGCATCCTCACCTAGGAAGGATAAATGCTGCATTTCATATGGCAGATAAAAGTATTTTAATTTTATTATTATAATGATTTAAACAGGAACATTTATTCACTGTTGGATGTTTATGAAAAGCTATACAACAATGAACCAGGTCTCACGATCCGTGAGAACAGGCGCGGAGCCAGCCGAGCGGCGGCCTGTGTCCAGCCCGGCTTGGCAGCCCCTTCCGATATGCCTGTGCGTGTGACGTTCGGGCTCTCAGCGGCCCAGGCCACGCTCCTTGTCATGTGACTTTGTCATGTGCAAGGGGGCGTGGCCTGGGCTGCCAAGAGCCCGAACGAGCTCTCGGCGCGTCATTTCAGGCAGGGTCGGCTGCCTAATAAGACGTTTAGCCCTTTCTCTCCCTCCAGAAAGGTAGAGGAAGGGGAAAACGTTCTATTAGGCAGTCAGAGCTGCCTGAAATACTTGGCAGAGAGTTTGCCCAGGCTCTCAGCGGCCTGGGGGGGGGGAGTTCGCTCGGGGCTCCTATGGAGCCCGAGCCACACAGGGCGGGGCTCTCTCGGCGGCTTTTCACCATTGGCGGCTTGGGTTCTTTGAACCCTTTTGCCCAATGGTGGCTCCACCCCTGCGTGAGACCCGGTTTTGTCAAAACTGTGGGGAGAGCAGGCTAAGCCCGCTCTCCCCACAGACAAGTGCGCAGGGAGCCCTGGGCGGCCGGATCAGCCGCCCACACGGTGGCCGGCTCCGAGATGGAGCCACCAGGGGCTGGGGAGCTTGGGGGCCACTTGGCCCCCGGAAGCCCCAGTATGCCCTGCATGAGCGCGCAGTGCATACTGGGGAGACCCCCAAACTGGAAGGCTTCTTTTAAGCCTCCTGGCCGGGGGTCTACTTGCGAGTAGCCACAGCGTGGAGCCACGCCGTGGCTACTCATGAGCAGTTAGCCCAGGTTTGCTGAGCACTCGCTCCGCAAACCCGGGCTAAGAGGTGGGCTACAGGAGCGGGTTAGCTGCTCCGGAACCACCGGGCTCGGCTGTGAGCCCGGTGGTTCTAACGATCACAAAAATCGAGCTAGGATTTTTGTGATCGTAAGAATAGCCCCATTATCTCTTATTGTTTGTATGATGCTCAGTGCAGTCTAATCTTTGTGCAATTGTCTGGTTTCATTGCTTAGAATCTGGGACGTAGCTAGGGTAGAGGGGGCCAATCTCAACGTTTGATCCCCTTCATCCCAATCTCTGGCAGCCCCCCAGAGTGAGGGAGACAATGAAGAAAATAGGGTGGGATGGAGCTGGAGGGCCCTCAGGAGCTGGGGGCCCATGTTCTTTGAAGCCTTTCGCTCAATTATAGCTACGCCCCTGCTTAGAATAAGAATAAAACCATGTAGCATTAAACACTAATAAGGTGTTTAATAATAATAAGAGGCTTCCATATTTTTAATGAATTAACATAGCTATGATCAAGATAGGGACTACAACCTTCAGGGAGGTAATATTTAATTCCTTCTCTCTGGGTGGTTTCACATGACCTGCCAAAATTTGGTTAAAAGTCATGTGAGCATGGAAGGTATACTTCTGCCACTTTTGTGTTGTGTGTGAATCTGCAACGTTTGATCCCCTTCCCGCTTACTTTGTCAAGCTGACTTCAAACCTTGGTGACAAAAGTCAATAGCATCTCAGGAGAACTGGGGATGGGTCCAGACTTGGGTGGCTTCACACAACACAAAATGGGATGAAATAATGGCTCACGCTGGGAGCATACATGCAGTTTCCCCTCTCAGACCTTTTACTGGCTTTTGGTGGGTTGTGTAAACCTACCTTCTGTTTTAAAATCTTTATAAAAATCATCCCCCTTAAAGCTGATATTAGCCCTGAGGGAAGCTCTGATATGCACTCAGAGCTCAGTCACAGCAGCTTTTCAGGGTATGGATATGTTTTTTGCAGCCAGAGGGAACTGACTGCATTGCAGTCCCAATCCTGAATCAGGACCCACTCAGCTTTAAATAAAAGCCCTGATGATACATTTAGCTTCACTGCATTTGTTACCTTCTCACATTCTGCAATAGCGTGTTCATCTGTGTTTTAGCTAAATCTTTTCAAATTAACACACATTCATCCTTATTGACCTTTTTTTTGCATAAGTCATCCTTAACATCAATTATTTTAATTTTTATGCGTGTAGCACTCCCTCCCCTTGTTAGGTTTAGGCTTATCAACCTTAGGCTCTTAAGCTCCATGGGGGTGGGAGACCAACTAAGAAAGTCCTGCCTGTAGACTTATAGATTATGGCTCTGGGGGATCTCTGGGGGTTATGAGTGAGTTATTGATACACTAGCTCCAGAGCATAATCTTGGCCAGTCACAGAGCCAGATTAGCTCCCTGGTTCACTATGAAGCTACAGGCAATGAAACAGCAGACAAGGGTCTTGGAATATCAGTGCAGAAAAACTCACATTGTGTTTGACCAAACGCAAGAACGAGCCAACATCAGACCTTTTCAGGTTGTGATGGCAGAGAAGTGAGCTTACTTTTCTGCCATTAGAAAGTCTGTAGAAAGCCAGCCAATTGGGCTTATTGCATCTTGCTTCTCAGATTGTTGATGAACTTCCCATAGGCCACTGTGACCAATTTGCTAAGTATTTCATAGATACAATTATTCATATCCTGCATGACTTGGACTCTACAGGCACTGTAGCAAATTAGATTTTGGCTTCTACTTTTCCAGATTGTATAGATTCTATTCAGCTTGTTCAACCTGATAATGTGGACAAATTGAATCATTAAATTGGTCCACATACATGTTCTACTGTTACTTTTCTTGGCTGATGAAATCTGCTAGGGTGTGTGGGGCTGAGTGGGTGAGGATGGCAAATAAAATAAAATAAAATCACTAGTGCCAGGTGTATACCATCCTGCCTAAAAATGGCATTTATCCACCCTCTGCTGAAGAAGCATCCCTTAACCCCATCGTACTGGATAACTATTGGCCAGTTTTAAACTTCCTCTTTTTGGGCAAGTGTTTGAACACATTTTGGTAACTTCAGGCAACCTTGGTGGAGACTACTCAACTGTTCCCTTTTCAGACTGGCTTCTGCCCTGGCTTTGAACCAGGCTTGGGAGCTTGTAGTCAGTGACATCCACCAGGAACTAGACAGGAGGAGCCTGCCTCAGTTGGTTGTTCTGGAACTAGTGACTTTTGTTGGTGGTTCTGTTGTTTTTAGGTTGTTCCGTTTGTTTTGTTGGTTGTTCTGTTTAGTCATTTGTTGTTTTTAGTTTGTTGTTCAGGAACTAGTGACAGGCAAAAGCCTCTCAGTGGCTTTTGATACCGTTGACTATGGTGTCCTTTGGAACACCTGGATAGCATGGGATTGAGTGGTCATCTAGGCATTTGGTGTGATATTTGATCAGTATGCTGATGATATCCAGTTGTACCAGCTCCACTAATTACCAATGTGTTTCCAGACACAATTCAAGTTGCTAACTTTATTTATTATTTATTTATTAGTCAAATTTGTACACCGCCCCAAACTTTCATCTCTGGGTGGTTAACAATAACATAAAATATGTTAAAACAAAAATCTTAAAACAATTTAGGCAATCTAAAAATAAAAAAACAGATTAAAACTTTAAAATTTAAAAAGCTGAAAAAGCTTGGATGAAGAGGTGAGTTTTCAAGTGCTTTTAAAAAATTGTCTGAGATGGGGAGTATCATATTTCAGTAGGGAGCGCATTCCACAGTCTTGGCTCAACAACTGAGAAGGCCTGTCCCCATGTGGCCACCAGCCAAGCTGATGGCTACTGGAGATGGACCACTCCAGATTACCTCAATGGCCAGTGGGGCTCATAATGAAGAAGATGTTCTCTTAAATACCCAGGGCCTAAGCCATTTAGGGCTTTATAGGTTATAACCAGCACTTTGTATTTTGACCGGAAATCTATTGGCAGACAGTGTAGTTCTATCAACAAAGGAGTAATGTGGTCTCTCTGAGATGACCCAGAGACTAATCTTGCTGCTGCATTCTGTACCAACTGGAGTTTCCAGACTACATACAAAGATAGCCCTACATAGAGCACATTGCAGAAGTCAAGTCTGGAGGTTACCAACATATGTACCAGTTTTGAGGCTGTTCATCTCAAGAACTGGGCGCAACTGGAGTATCAGCCGAAGCTGATAGAAGGCCCCTCTGGCCACCACCTCAACCTGAGATACCAGGAAGAGGTGTGAATTCAGAAGCACTCCTAGACTCTATATCTGTTCCTTTTGGGGAAGTGTGACCCTATCTACAACAGGCAGATCAAAATCATCCCTGGAGTTCTGACCCTGCACAATAAGTACCTCCGTCTTATTTGGATTCAGTTTATTCTCCCTCATCCAGCTCATTCCTGCTTCCAGACAGGCATTTAGGGAGGTTATGACATCTCCTGATGATGTTGACACGGAGAAGTAGATCTGGGTGTCATCAGCATACTGATAACACCCTGCACCTAATCTCCTGATGATCTCTCCCACCGGTTTCATGTAGATGTTAAAGAGCATTGGAGACTGTATGCAGCCCTGAGGGATGCCACACATAAGCTCAGATTTCAAACAGCAACAGTCTCCAATTGATACCATCTGGAATCTGTCCAAGAAGTAGGAGCGGAACCACTGTGCAACAGTGCCTCCCACCCGCAGCTCTCTCGGACGTTGCAGAAGGTTACTATGGTCAATAGTATTGAAAGCTACCGAGAGATCCAAAAGAACCAACAGAGCCACACTTCCTCTGTCAATTCCCAATTGGAGATCATCCATCATGCCAACCAAGGCAGTCTCCACCCCATGGACAGCCCGAAAAGCAGTTTGAAATGGAGCTAGCTAATCAGCTTCCTCCAAGACTGTCTGGAGCTGGGAGGCCACCACCCTCTCAATTACCTTGCCCAGCCATGGGAGGTTGGAGAGAGGCCTATAGTTGCTTGGGGACTCCAAAACGACCAAGTCTGTGGGCTCAGTAACGGATTCTGTTGGGCAGCACGGTGATTGGTACAAAAACAGAAGTCCCAATCTATCCCTGGTCCCCAAACTTAAGTACACACATTCAATATGATCAGATACCCCAACAGGGACCCTAGTAAGGGAGATGTTATAGACCACAGCCACTCCACCTCCCTGCCCATGTCCCTTCACCTGCTCCTCTACAGAATACCCTGGAGGAAAAAGCTGGGACCAGACTGAGCCACTAGCCTCCCCCAACGAAGTCTCTGTGATGCACACATCAGGTTGGCGTTAGCCTTTAAAGCCTGTTATAGCTTTAGTTCAAGTTACCTGAAGGCCCGTCTTCTTTCACTGCCCACTCTATAAGATCTTTCAGAGAAGCCCTCTTGCATCCCATCACCGTTTGAAGCTCAATTGGTGGGAGCAGGTGAATAAGCCCTCTTTGTGGTATCCTCCTCACTCTGGAACTCTTTGCTGCTTGATCTTTAGGTTGTTAGGTTGCTTGATCTTTAGGTTGCACCTTTCCTGGCATTTTTTTAAAAAAATGAAATACTCTGAAGACTAGTTTTTATTGGTTCTCTCTTTCTGCTTTTTGCTACATTGTGTTCTTTGCATGATGTTTTCATGACTGATGTTGCTGTTCTGCTCTTATTATGATTTTATTGTTATAGTCTGTTATTTTTTCTAGCTGTCCTGAGTCTGTGGAGGAAAGTCAGGGTATAAATTTTAAAATGAATATTTTTAAAGGGAGCTTTTGAATTACTGTATATTTGGTGTTCTGCTTACCCAATGGATATATTTGCTCTATCCTGCCACAGTTGTGGTGGTGGGTAATTTGCACTTAACCAATAAACAGAGAGTATTGGTTGGTTAATTCTACCTCTTGTGGAATTTTGTGAGAGATGGGAAGAAGAGGTATAACAATCTCTGCCATGTGTTCGGGGGGCAATTCCTTTGCAAAGCAATTTTGAGTGCATTTGGTGCTTTGGGAATCTTACATGGCACCTAAGAAGCACAAGTTGAGTGGGGCTGCTTCAATCCCAGCAAGCGGAAGCCATCCCTCAAGCCATCCTTTACTTCTTGATGTCTCAGCTAGGCTGGAGCACCTTGAACAATGATCCAACTCAGCCCCTTCTTGTTCTAGTAGGCCACTCACTATGGGATCTTATTAGGGGCTAATCCTACTTGAAGATGGTCCTGTTGGTGGGCCTGTTGGGCCATCATTGGTGGCTGAGTCTGATTGACATCACTTTCTAGTGGAAATTTGCAGCTGCTTGGCTGCCTTACAGAGTAGGTCTGGGAACAGCGTGGCTCCTATCCTTCCTGCAGCATCTTTGTTGATGAATAATACCAGGCAATGGCAGCCACTGGGGATTCTGACTTTGGATAGCACTTGGATAACAAGAGTCATGAGGGAGCACAGTGCTGTATGGCAGCTCTAGAATATCAGGCTCCATTGGGGCAGGCTTTTAGGGCAGCTGAGGAATGGGGCTTTTCTCTGTCAAGGCAAGCTTGCCCTTCCTTTTCAGATCCCGACAGGTGTGGGCAGGATATGGAGAGCCTTCAGATCCCCTAGATTCTGGACCTCCTTCCTATGAAGCTACTGCCCAATGCACCTAGAGGACCTTTGTGCATTGGGTACCAAGCTGTCTGCATGTTGGTGGCAGTGGTGTCATCCACCATGGGAGTGCTGGTGCTTCAGGTCAAGGAACTGCAAACCATGAGCAACTGATGGGTGTATTATACCAAGCCATGAGTAACCATGCTTCCTTGGGTGCCTTGGGCATGGTGCCTCATGGAATTGAGTCCCTCACCCACCCAATACATTGGTGACCTTTGGATTGATAGCAGGTGTTTGGGGCCTTGACCCCCCAGACAGGCATGCTAGTATTGAGCCAGAATGCTGGGGTGAAAAGCAGTAGTGCAACCTTATCATGGGTAATTGGTTCTCCCTATGTACCCTTTTTATGAAAGTGTCAGTCCCCTTATGTTGCCACCTTCAGCAGATAACCAAAGATAAAAGTTGGAAAGCAGAGTACATTGATTTTCTCTTCCATGCTGTTCAGGGACCTGGAGCCAAAATTGCTGGTAAAGGACTACACTACTGAAGGAGAGGGAGCCATTTAAGTGGCCCAAAATCAAGACGAATTGGGATAACTGGCTTTGCAGATATACAGTCTTTATGATGGTTGTGTTACAGGCTCAGCCATGGAGGTTAGATATTATTCACTGGCCTACAAGTCCATGTTGGGTTCATTGTGGCTGTCTTATGATGGACAATTCTGGTTGCACAGTGCAATGGAGTTTTATTCCTTGGGATAGGAAAGATGCAGTTCCTATTCCTGGGGAAAGAAAGGATGGGGAATTGTGATGGGACATTATAGAAACTTAGGAAGCTACCTTATAATATGTCAGACTATTGGTCTATCTAGCTCAGCATTGTCTGTACTGACTGGCAGCAGCCCTGCAAGGTTTCAGGCAGGAGCCTCTCCCAGCCCTACCTGGGGATGCCAGAGATTGAACCTGTGTCCTTCTGTATGCAAGCAGATGCTCTTCAACTGAGCAATGGCCCCATCCCCTAAAGGGAATCTATTACAGCGTGCACATGTAGTCACCCATTTAAATGCAAACCAAGGCAGATGCTCTTTAGCAAAGGGGGAAATTATGGGTAAGCAGTCCGATAGCAGGCACCTATTGTCAGTAGGCATGACCAGGGTCCCATATTGGAGAGTCAAGGCTAGTAAAGATCCTTCAGGTAAGGAAGGAGATAAGGGCATATGCTGGAAATTCAACACAGACAAGAAGTATTTTTGCACCCCATACATGCGTAAAGATGAGAGCTCCCACTTCAAAGCAGGGGTTCTTGTAAGTCACCCAGACCTCTACCTATTGTCAGTTACCCAGGGCCCTACTGGGTAAGCTGTGGTTGGCAGGCAACCGATCACAAGTATCTGCTCACAAGAGTGCCAGCGCTGGTATGGCCTCAAGCTCTACTTAAATATTTATGGCATTGCCCTAACTGAACAAGTGCAGCACACCTTTAGAAGCGTTGAGAGATGGTTTCTAGATCCCCTACATGGGGTCTTAATTGTCCTGCCTATTTAAAATTTTGAAATCTGTGGACAGTTTGGAGCACGTTGGCCAACATAAATTGGAATAGGAGATATGGGCCAGTAGAGTGTTGAGGCCGCACTTTCACCCCTCTCTACCCAACCTTAGGATATTGCTGCTTGGGGGTCATCCATAAAAAGGCTAACTGAGAGCAGTGCCCTCTCTCTCTTTTTTCCCATCTGTGTGTGGCAGTATCAAGGCAGTGCATTGTATCAAGATGCATATGTGCATTCATAGAGGGCCCTGACTGATTCAACCTGAGCGAGGTCTAAAATTCACTGAGCGGACATTAAAAAAATGTGTGAGCGGATGTGCATGCCTTAGAGGGAACACTGCCCAAGAGTACCATTTATCCATCACCTTTCCCATCCAATAGGTGCATTGGTTAATGATTTTATTGAACTGGAGCTCTCCTCAGAAAAGTACACTTCTTTTGATGCTAGAGTCATTTTGGTCCACCGACAGGGACGCCAATCTCTAATGGCCAAATGTAATATTAATTCTGCCTCCTGTTTGCTCCCTGTTCATCCTGATGATCTTGATTTGTTGGGCTTCCACTTTCTTAGGCTCTATTATTTTTTATAAAGCCCCTCCCATGGGATGTTCTGTCTCCTGCACAGCATTCAAACACTTTAGTATGTTTCTGCAGTGGTGTTTTACTTACGTGTCTTGCTGCTCTGTGGTCTTGCATTTTTTCTATGTTTTATTGTTTGTCAACCCTGTGGACTCGGCTGAGTGCATGTGAGAGATCCAGAGGTTTGTGGAATTGATAGTGGTGCTGGGGGTGCCTTTGGCTCCAAAGACGATCAAGGACCCAGATACAATTTCACAATTTCAGGATATTGAACTGAACTCCAAATGGGGGCTTTCCAGACTGCCTGCAGATAAATTACAGATGTAGTGCAGTAAGTTATTTGAGCTTCGGACCTGCAATAAAGACTTTAATTTCACCTGCCATGCAGTCACACCCAGCAGAGCTTTGTTACTGCATTTATGCACCAAGCACAAAAGCCCATCTGCCTTATCACAAGCTCTGCTTAACTTGCGAGTCTCATGAGGACCGAGCCATTTGGCTGAATTTTGTTGTGGGACTTCAATGGGGCCTCTCTATGGAGAGACACTGGGAGAATGGTTTTCAGGTTCACTTTTATGTGGTGGGCACTGTGGGTTTGAGAGGCTATTGGCAGGGTCAGTGGTGTGTGGCCCACTGGCCCGCAAATTGGTATGACTCTGGCTTGACCAAGGGCCTTAATTTTTTTGAATTCTTCCCCATTCTGGTGTCAGTTATCATTTGGGGAGCTGCCTTTTTGAAACATAGCTGTGGTCTTTTGGTGTGATAACATGTCAGTGGTCCATGTGGTTCATCAACAGTCATCAAAATTATCCAGGGTCATGGCCCTGGTGCGGGAATTTGTTCTTCACTGTTTAGATTTGAATATATAATTTAAGGCTAAGCATGTGCCCGGCCTCACAAAAGAGATAGCAGATGTGCTGTTGTATTTTCAGTTTTTCAGATTCAGGGAGCGAACACCAGAAGAAGAACCAGGGATTGCTGCAACTTCCTCCAGACAACTGGACTCATGGGTAACTGAAGTGGACAGGGCTTTGCTGCTATTTCCCCTGCCACCAGGATAATGTACAAGTGGTGTTTTGCCCAATTGTGGCCTTCTCAGGCTTATTTCGCAATGATGGGCATTTAGTTCTTTCCCCTTCCCAGGTACTACAATTTCTGATCCACTTCTATGCAGCAGGCCTATCCCTGTGCTCCTTGTCACAGGGCCTGGCTGCTATTAGCTTTTTCTGTAAGGCTACAGGCAAGAAATCTGTGACCCTTGCACAGATTTCAGGGTTAGGAAGGTCATGCAGGGCTGGAAAAAGGAGAGAGGCAGGTAGCTGGGGAAATAGTTGCCCTTATGTCTGGCAACTTTGGTGAAGCACCTGGGAACCTTGCTATTGATAAGTTCTAATTAGTGTAAGGCCTTGCTGTTTCAGACAGCCAACTTATTTCATTTCTTTGGTGCCCTAAGAGTCAGTAAGTTATTACCCCAATCTAGATTCAAATTCATGGACCGTTCTCTGCATGGAGACAATGTGGCCTTCATCGCCATTGGTATGCAACTACACATTTGCTTCTTCAAGACAGGCCAGGCCAGGCACGGCTCCTTGACAGATCTGCATGCAAAGACGAACCCACACTTCTGCCCATTTGTGGTGACTCAGACCTATGTGGCTTGGTGCCTGCACAATGTGGCTGCTGCCTTCCTTCTGCACAATTCAGGAGTGCCTTTAACACAGTTCTAGTTCCTGTCCATTTTCCACTGCTCATTGGCAGTGGCTAGCCTTTCAGGTAGTCAATTCGCTTACCATCCCTTTTGGATTGGTGCTACCACAATGGGCACTGATGAGGGGGCCATGGAGGATGCCATAAAGTAGATTCAGTGAAGGTCCTTGGAACATGCCGGTTCCACATTCATTGGGGAGACTCGAGTTCAAATCCCCATTCAGCCATGATACTTGCTGGGTGACTCTGGGCCAGTCATTTCTCTCTCAGCCTAACCTACTTCACAGGGTTGTTGTGAGGAGAAACTTAAGTAAGTAGTACACCGCTCTGGGCTCCTTGGAGGAAGAGCGCGATATAAAAGGAAAATAATAATAATAATAATAATAATAATAATAATAATAATAATAATAATAAACAACCCAAATGCCGTTTAACAGAAAAGCAACAAGAACTAAAGCAAAAAATAACTGAGCACATGAACCAAACAACCACCAGGGTTTGACTTCCAGCTCTAAAAACAGTTGCCAAAAAACCACTTGCACAGGCATTAAAAGATGTCAATGCTGCACTTGCAGAAATAACAACCAATAATTTGCAAGAAACAAACCAACTAATGTACACTGCAGCAACAATAACACAAGAGCTTGGATATAAGATCAGTGGACCTGTCAAAAAAGAAAGCAGTACATCACCTAAATGGAAGATTAGATTAGAAAATAAAATCGCCAGGCTTAGATCAGATGCTAGTAAATTGAAAGATATGAAAGACAAGAAGCTGAAGAATGAAAACACCAAACAGTATCTGATCCAAAAATACCACCTCGATTCAAGGAAAATTAGAGAAGTCCTGGAAAGAATAAAGCAGCAAATAACAGCAGTGTCAAAGAAGATTAGCAGATATGAAGCCAGAATTACACAACACAGGCAGAATCACCAATTCCAGTCGAATCAGAGACGTTTCTACCAAAGCATAGAAGGAGAAACTGCAAGAAACCTAGAAACACCAAATCAAGAAGAAACAGTGCAATTCTGGGGGGAATTATGGGACAATCCAATAGATTATAATAAAAAAGCAGGCTGGATGAAAGAGGTAAAAAATGTAACCAACAAATGCAAGATCTAATAATAACACCAGAATTAATAAGTGAAAGAGCAAAGAAAATTAAAAATTGGACTGCGCCAGGCGACGATGAACTGCATGGCTTTTGGCTTAAACACCTAACAAGCCTTCATAAACAATTATCAAAACAGTTCAATCACATTTTGCAAGCAGGTGATGTTGAACAATGGCTAACAACTGGGAAAACTCATCTCATCATGAAAGACCCAGCAAAAGGTGCAGTTCCAAGTAATTATAGACCGATAACCTGCCTGCCAACCATGTTCAAATTATTAACTGGAATAATAGCAGATGAAGTGATGCAACACTTATTAACTAACAAACAGCTTCCAGTTGAACAGAAAGGAAATTTCCCGAACACCAGAGGCACAAAAGACCAGCTGCTGATTGACAAAATGATTTTAGAAAACTGCAAGAGAAGAAAAACCAATCTAAGTGTTGCATGGATTGACTACAAGAAAGCCTTCGATTCCTTGCCTCACACATGGATACTAAAATGTTTAGAAACAACTGGTGTCAGCAAAAACATTCAGATATTTATTAAAAAAAGCAATGAGCATGTGGAGTACACAGTTAACAATCAATGGCGAGGCACTTGGACAGGTTAGCATTAGAAGAGGCATTTTCCAAGGGGACTCACTATCCCCTCTGTTGTTTGTAATCGCCATGACCCCACTTTCACAAATACTAAACAAAACAGGCCTCGGATACCAAACATCTAAAACATCCAGTAAAATCAACCATCTGCTGTACATGGACGATCTGAAGTTGTATGGAAAGTCCCAGTCAGAAATCAAATCACTGCTAAACACTGTCCGTATATTCAGTAGCGATATAGCAATGGAGTTTGGACTAGACAAGTGTGCTGCATTAATAATGAAAAGAGGAAAAATAACAAAAACAGAAGGAATAGAACTGCCCAATGGAAGCAACATCAAGAACCTGGAAGAGAAAGAACCTTACAAATACTTGGGCATTCTCCAGGCTGATAACATCGCATACACTGAAGTTAAAAGAAAAATTGGAAGTGAATACATCAGGAGAGTTAGAAAAATCCTCAAGTCCAAACTCAATGGCGGGAACACCATACAAGCCATAAACACCTGGGCTATACCTGTTATCAGATACACTGCAGGAATAATAGAATGGACCAAGGCAGAGCTAGAGACGCTAGATCATAAGACCAGGAAAATCATGACCATCAATCATGCTCTGCACCCCTGCAGTGATGTCGATAGGCTCTACCTCCCTCGCAGCTCAGGTGGAAGAGGAATGCTGCAAGTCCATCAAACAGTAGAGGAGGAGAAAAGAGGCCTTGAAGAATATATCAAGGACAGTGAAGAAGATGCACTTCAAATGGTCAAGAACGAGAAACTATTCAACACCAATGAAACAAAGCAGGCCTACAAGAAAGAACAAGTCAAGAACCGAGCAGAAAAATGGAGAAATAAGCCCCTGCATGGTCAATATTTCCACATTATAAGTGGAAAATCAGACATCACCAAGACCTGGCAATGGCTTAAGAATGGCAACTTGAAGAAAGAAACAGAGGGTTTAATACTGGCTGCACAGGAACAGGCACTAAGAACAAATGCAATTAGAGCAAAAGTCGAAAAATCAACCACAAACAGCAAGTGCTGCCTTTGTAAAGAAGCAGATGAAACAGTGGACCACCTAATCAGCTGTTGTAAAAAGCTTGCACAGACTGACTACAAACAAAGGCATGACAAAGTAGCAGGGATGATACACTGGAACATCTGCAAAAAATACAAGCTACCTGTAGCCAAAAATTGGTGGAACCATAAAATTGAAAAAGTTGTTGAAATTGAAGATGTACAAATATTATGGGACTTCCGACTACAAACAGACCAACATCTGCCACACAATACACCAGATATAACTGTAGTCGAGAAGAAAGAAAAACAAGTCAAAATAATCGACATAGCAATACCAGGGGATAGCAGAATAGAAGAAAAAGAAATAGAAAAAATCACCAAATACAAAGATTTACAAATTGAAATTGAAATGCTGTGGCAGAAGAAGACCCAAATAATCCCAGTGGTAATTGGCGCCCTGGGTGCAGTTCCAAAAGACCTTGAAGAGCACCTCAACACCATAGGGGCCACAGAAATCACCATCAGCCAATTACAAAAATCAGCTTTACTGGGAACAGCCTATATTCTGCGACGATATCTATAACAACTGACAATAAAATTCAGCCATCCCAGGTCCTTGGGAAGGACTCGATGTCTGAATAAAACAAACCAGTCAATAACACCTGTCTGACTGTGTAAACAAGCAATAATAATAATAATAATTATTATTATTATCCTACCTATCCATTAAGGTCACCAAGCTAAGCTCCCCTGTTAAATGAGCAAAAAGACACCTTCTGAAAGCAGTAATTCTTCTTCTTTACGTAGAGGAGAGCTGGTCTTGTGGTAGCAAGCATGACTTGTCCCCTTAGCTAAGCAGGGTCTGCCCTGGTTACATATGAATGGGAGACTAGAAGTGTGAGCACTGTAAGATATTCCCCTCAGGGGATGGAGCCACTCTGGGAAGAGCATCTAGGTTCCAAGTTCCCTCTCTAGCATCTCCAAGATAGGGCTGAGAGAGATTCAGCAGATGCCTGCAACCTTGGAGAAGCTGCTGCCAGTCTGTGAAGGCAATACTGAGCTAGATAGACCAATGGTCTGTCTCAGTATATGGCAGCTTCCCATGTTTCCATGTTCCTAGTCCAGACATGGAGCTAATCTCACAGAAATCACCCAGAAAATATCACACATTTACATATACACACACACAGCAAGCAAGAACTGAGCTGCCACTGTCCATTTCTCACCAAAACACCAGCTCACAAACAATGCAATGCAGGCAGGCACCAAAGTTATTCCTTTGTCAGTCTGTGATCCAGCAAAACCAAGAAGTTATAGCAGCAGACTTTTTCACCAGATGTAATTCTGCACTTGCAGTGCAGGTGGGGGATGAGATAGTGCAGCATATTATATTCAGTGCTGAGAAAAGAAAACTACAAAATCATGGGCCAATGGTCTGACAAGAAACAAAGCTTCTAGTCTCCTACCATGAGAAGAACTCTTCTTTCTTCTCTTGTTCTCCAGAGTACATCCCTGCCTCTGTGTCTGCATAACACCATGGCCTCAGATTGGTGCTGGGCACTAGCTGACAGCCTGACACATGGGTCATCATCTTATCATTGGCCAAGGCGATGATGTCAGTGTGTGCCTGCATGTGTCAGTAGCACTAACTGGCAGACACATCTAGTTTTGGGGTTGGCCAGGGTGGGGCAAGCTGCCCGTTGTATTGCAGTGGGTTGGTGGTGACCATGAGTCAACGACCCTCCGTGGCCAGTTCGGGATAGCCCGGCGCGGGAGGTTGGCCTTCAGGGAGCCAGCCATTCCACCAAGTCAGCTCCCATGTGTGCACAATAGGATGTTACCATGTTCCTGTCCATAGAGAACACATTCTTGCTCTGGACACTGGTTGGTGGGCACAAGAGGAACCATCTGGCAACTGTCACCAATTCCGGCCAGACTTGGCGATGCATTGCTCAAAACTGGATCAGCTCCATCTCCCAGCCTGCTACCAGCTCTTGCAAGTACTGCACAGCACACTGCTCAGCACTGCTGCAGGGCTCCATGGGCTCTTCTCTTACCTCTGGTGAGGTAACAAAGAAAACCGCTGGCTCACTTGGCCCTGCCAAGGACACCACGCTGCTAGACCAGGAAGCAGTGGTGATGCTGTTCTTAGGGGTGGAATGCGCACTAGCAGTAGTCTCTCCAACCCCCTCCTCTGGCTTGTGCCCCAGACTCCTCTCCTTAGCTTGCCTAATCTTTTCAACCAGGAGGTCCCAACACCTGGGCAGCTCATTAGGGGTGATGGCTTTGGCCTTCGTCCTTGGGGAACATAGGGAGGAAAAAAACCCTGCTGCCAATTTACTCAAGGGTGGCCTGAGCTGATGCACCGCTCCAGTCCTCAGCTGATTTGCCAAGATGGTTGCTTCCTTAGTGGTCAGCAAGGTCTGGATCTCACCCATCGTCTTCTCCAGAAGAGTGGCATGCAAAGCGTGGCTCAGCATTGCTGTCTTGGCATACAAGCTGTTCGTGGAAACAAATAATGGCTCAAGTGCCAAGACAACCTCGGAAAGGAATGCCCAGTCCTTGTCGGATGAGTCAGTCACTTCTAAGCCATGCCTCCTTGCCAGGGCATTGATGGATGGCTCTTGCTCCTGCAGGTGCCAGAGCAAGAGAAATGTGGAGTTCTACTGGGCTGGAACATCCTAAGGGATCAGGTGTTTAGGTAGGCCCAGCTCAAGCTGCCTCTCCTTGAATATACAGTACACCTACAATTTTAACTTCAGTGGAATAAAGCTGCTAACTTGTGGCACCTCTCCACAAGAGCAGCTGTGGCAGCAGCAGGATGGCACCCAGCACCTCCAGTGGGGGATGTCTCACCTGGCTGCAGCTCCAGAAGGGCCAAGCACATCCCACACTATCAGGTTCAGAGTGTGTTGCACACAGTGGATGGACACAAAATGACCCTGCTTAGCTGCCCTAGTTATGTTGGCAGCATTCTTGGTGACTATGAACCCTCAGTGGAGGTTTTGCTTCCTGGACAGCCATCCCTCCACCTGGTGATCCATAAACCCCGATGGCTCCTCTGCCATGTAGTCAGTGTCCAGTGCCTGCACGAGCAGAACAGCCCATCTGTGCTTTGCTGTGTGAGAGGGTCTGGCCATGTCACCAGCAGCAAATGTCTCTTTGCTTTCCTGCCCCCACCAGTGCACGATGAAGGTCAGAGAAGCAGCGTGCCTCCCACTGTGGCTGGTCCACAGATCTGCAGTGAAGTGCACACTGGTTTCAGGTGCTGCTGCATGCAGCAGTCTCTACACAGCCTGCCTGCACACCTGGTACAGGGAGGCACCACCTGCCTACTGAAGGTGGTGCATGAGGAGATGTAGTCAGTAGGGGTGTGCACAGAACCGGTTTGGCCAGTTTGGTTCTAATCCAAACTGTATTCAAACCAATCTGGCCTGAGCCATTTCAGACTGAACCATTTCCAGTTCAGTCCACAATCAAACCAACAAACTGTTCACAATCCAAGGTGAAATGGTTCAGCACAAACCATTCATGCACACCCCTAGTAGTCGGGGGCAACAGTTGGGGCAACTTGTAGAATCCATTGTTCACCACCCCCTGGAATGGCTGGTTGTCCAAAGCAATCATTTTGGCAATGGCCTGGGTGATGAGATGAGGTTCTGGGTGACCAGACCGCTTGCCCAGGGCAACTTTCTCTGCTTGGGAGCAGGCACAGGAGCAGGTGCCTTGACACTACTCAAGGACACATCAGGCCTATTGTTGCCAGCATGACTGAGGACCCCGGGTGGTGATGTCGCATCAGAAAACCAATGAGCAAGGGAAAAACATGGAGACAAAATGGTGATTAAATAACTCAAATCAATTCAAGCTCGAATCAGGGTTGATTTGATTTGAATTCAAATCATGCCCTTTATCATGCCTTCCAGCTACCTTGACCTCACTTGATGCCTCTGTTCTTGTTATCTGTTTGGTTAATAAATTTGGGACAGACCTTTGCTCGTGCCCCTTTACTCAAATATTCCTGTGTCACCTCTTCATTGATCTTAGTGCAATTTCCCCATTCTAATAATATCCGGTTAATTTGCAAACACATGTTAAAGTAATAAATAACCTTACTTCTATCTGTGGCTGACTTTGTTCTGTGTACCCCCTGCTCTACAGAGGCTTGGGAATATTTGGAAACTGTGTGGAGCTCTTTTTTAAATAATACAAATAAAAGCTCTGTTGCTTTTCTTGCAATGTCCAGGCCAGTCATTTCCCTAAATAATATTTAATCCATCTGCACCATAAACAACAACTCCTCTCCAAAGACGAAAATAATCTACAGAGGAATGTCTTTTTGTTGTTTGAATAAAACAAAACACACAAAAATATTCAAGGGGAAAATGTACCTTCTAGGGTATTGCTTCTTATCTTCAAAGAAAGTAGCTATTTAACATTTTAGGTCAGGCTAATCCTCCTTGAATGTTCTGTATTCATTCACGTAGCAATAGATGGAAATATAAACAGAATATTAATGCATATGAACACGCCATTTACAAAACCGGGAGCACCTGTCCACAAAAAGCAGCACTGTTTATCAGCCTATCAAGAAATAGAAGAGACACAAATAGTTACAAATATAGATTTCTACATATGAATACTTTTAAACACATATTTAATCTGTTTGAAGTGGGGGTGGGGAACACAGGAGCAAGTAACTCCTAGTTAGAATTGTACACTTGAAAACTAAAACCTCTGCATTTTCAGTTCAGATCACACATTATATTTGAACTAGTCGACTCGCACAGAGCATCTGCATGCTCCTTGGGGATGGCTGTTCCCCCGCTCCTGCCTCACTCTCTCTTGCCCTCCTGCCCCACTCTCTCTTGCCCCACTCCCCATGCTCCTCCCCTGCCCCCTCTCTTGCCCCCTCCCCCTCCCTCCTGCCCCCTCCAACTTGCCCCACTCCTTCTTGCCCTCTTTTCCCTTCCGTTCCTCTCCTCCCTGCCCCACACCCCCACGTGCACTGAGCAACTTCCGTCCGGACCTCACTGCCGCCACAGCCAGGTCCTCCTTGCCGGGCGGTGGAGGGCCAAAAAGGGCCCCACCACTGTCATTCCTTCTCCTGGGCAGTGAACTGGGAAGTCCCGCCTCCCATTTCCCTCCCACCCTGACCTCCAATGGGCACCAGGGCTGTGCCCCACCACCCGTTTCCCTCCCGGCCCAGGCTGCCCCACTCGCTTCCCCGCCCCCTTGCCCTCTCGCTGGCTTCTGCTCTCCCCTTGCCTGGGCATAGCTGTCCTGCCGCCGCCGCCGCCTCCGCTGCCTCCTCCTCACCGAGGATGGCCTGGCCTCCGCCTCCCAATGGCCAGTCGAGGCCTCCTCCTCAGGCCGTTTTGTGGGGCCCCACCACCACCGTTTTCTCTTGCCCACAACTCTCACCCAAGGTGGGGAACTCTCACGATGTGTCATGAGAGTTCCCCCACCAAATCCAGGACATGCATGCTGGCTAAGCGAATTAAATATATAGATGTAGAAGTAGCCAAGGAAGTGCATCAGATGCCTTCCTGAAGAAGGTGAAAATAGTTTCTTTATTGCAAGGTAAATTGCTGTAATTTCTCATAGTCAGAGGGTCAGAGCTCAGATACTGATCTCATCCACTTACTCAGATAGGACAATGTTATTGATAAACACCTTGGTACTTATGGTGTCTCCTGAGGATTGATGCCAGTCGTGTATGCTTACATCAACAGAACAGCCTCTTCCTTGCTAATCTTCTCACTAACCTTTACACCTCAGGCAATACTCTTCAATATCCAATTAATCACAGCTTTGCCAATACTATCTGATAATTTAGTTTACTACCTGATGTTTTCTTTTATCCAATAAAGTAGACTCGGGGGGGGGGGGGAGAAATGTCCATAGAACTGTAGATTGCAAGGTTCCAATGACAGATTTAAAATAAACAGTTCATGATCTGACTGTGAAAAATTATTTAAAACAAAACAAAATCTTCAAATGGTCACCTTCTAAAATAAGTCAATCATATTGATGGCAGACATTTAAAAAGCTGTTTATGCTTGTAGAAGTTTTTGAATGACATTATAACAATGCAAAACAAATGTCTTTAATTGTTTTGTCATGAGTGGGGACCAAAAAAACTTCATGGATTCCACCTTTGGTGGCAGCAATGACTGAGTTTTTGACTAGCACACTCTGGCTTTTTCTGGGGGTGGGGGAACAGGTGACTAGTAAACGACTTATGTAGTACAATTTATCAATTTGTATATGTGTGTGTGTACGTGTTCTTGCTTTGCAAGGTGGGCATAAGAGGATACAAATAGTGTTTTCATTCAAGGACAAACATATTATTGTTCCCTTGTGATAAGTACAATATATCTACAGGTAACAATAAAAATGCAGGCATCTTTTATGAAGCACTGTTTTTGATGCAACTTCCTTTCTCTATATTTGCTTTGGGGCATTTTTTAAACAAATTAAACTTTTACATGTACAGGAAATAGAACTATATTACAGGAAACAGTAAGCACACAATAAATTAACGCGAGTACATTGGAACCACAAGAGCTTAGATGCAGAAACAAATGAGGGTAAGTACACAGTTAAATACATAGTTAAGTGCATAGTAAACACTAAACATGACTCATATAACAAAGAAATCCTGTATACATTACTTCTGACCTACATAAACCTTCCAACATAAAATTGCTCACCTAAACTTGCGCTTATCAACTCAAGCATTAAGTGGAGGAAGTTCTGTAGTCCACTTTCACCTTCTCACCCAATTGCAAAAGGGCATATGCTCTCTCTATACCATGAAAGTTCCTTCAGTTTATTGTTCATGATTTGGCCCACCTAGTGACCACATCTGGCAGTTATTCCTTACTCAAACTTTTTGGGACCCATCCCTCCCTTCCCAGTATGCATCATGAAAATAGCCCTCATAATGAACAGATTTACTATATGCTAATAGACCAGGAAATCCCCCAGAGAACATGTTTTCCATTTTTGCATTTGGGACCCTTTACTTTGGCATCTCGGTTCTCTAATAGAGCAAATGCCACTGTTAGTGTGGTACACTAGTTAGGCTAGTTCAGATACTTCACTAAATCTTTCCATACCTTGTGACATAGGACATTCTTTGGTTGTGTGATCCATATTATGTCCGGGCAAATCCGGAACGGTTGGTTTCATTTTACCACAAACTGGCTGTTGACATTTCCTATCCATCCTAGTCCTCCATGGGTTCCGAGTCACTGTATCACATACATGGTGGCACACCCTCCACAAAACAGGGCACTGCTTTGTCCATGAAAGTTTCTATAGGAAAATCCCCATTTTAAAAATAAAATGGGCTGGAGGCCAAGCCTTTTCCTTTTTAGTCAACGGCTCTGAAAGATATTTCTGAAGGATGAATTCATAGACTGATTTGCTTGATTCTTTGTGAAGTGTCCTGTGAGTCTTTCAGAAGGTTTGAAGGAATTGCCCACTTCTTTATTAGAAAAGCCATTTCCCAAAGGTATGGTGGTAACACAGCTTTCATCGCCACAGTGAGTTTGTAATCATATAAATTCTTCATCCACCATTTGCATCTCTATGCAAATACTTGCCATTTCTGGACTGTCACAGATCACACCATGCTGCCACCACATGTCAGAGCCTGGTCTCAACCAGCCCCATGATTTTTAAGTTTAATCGCTGCTACCAAGTACACTTTTAGGCTTTCTCTGGCTGAGTCTACTGAAACTAGTCCTCCAGTGTCTGTTGTATTAAAGATTAAGTAGTGTGGTAAAGGCTTTAGGTGTGGGGTGGAGAAAACAGAGAGAAGCAACAGATTGTTATATACAAAGAAGATATTTTACTTTGAAAACAATTCAATTTAAAACAATAGTTCCTTTACAAAATTGAGTACTAAAATAGCAACCAAATGAGCACAAGGAAGAAATAAAATTTCATCAAAATGCATCCAAAGTGACCTGCCTAACACTGGGCCCTAACTTCAGAATCCTTACCCAGAACCTTCTGCAATCATTTCAGCTTCTCTAGCAAACCTGGCTTGTCCCTTGTTTGGCCCTAGGTCCAGCTCACACTTCACAGTTCTGGGGTTTCAATTCCAGACTACTGGTGAGTGATTCAGCTCTACAGAGAGACTGACTCTTTCCTAGTGATTTTTCAGCACCCTTTCTCAGCAACTCTTTTCAGTTTTTCTTTTCCATTCCAACTCTGCAACTCTTTCCAGCTCTGATGTTCTCTCATTTGTACTGCACTAAACTCTGCTGAAGTCAGTCACCTTATATTCTGAAACTTCCTGCCCTTTTTTCCAAACCATCCAATCAACACAATTTAAGTTCCCTCCATTTTAAAAAACATACCAAATAAAATAAAACCCTCTCTTCCCTCCAAAATCAAACCAGTACATTCATCTCCCTCCATAACCAAACTGTAGCATTGGACCTGTGAACCTTTGATCCCTGCACAGCGTTTTAACATAGGGAGCAAGCAAAGCAATTGTATTACAGAATTCTTATATACAAAAAGAGGAGGTTCAGGCCTCTTTCCTTCACATGGCCAAAAAACTTGTCCATCACAGAGATCCACAATTCTCTTGTTTGGGTTTCATGCCATCTCGTGAAGTTGGCCCTGATGAAAATAGCCATCAATTGTGGACCAAGGGCTGGTAGGCCAGGTCCTCCATCCTCAATAGCCCTGAATGTTGTCAGATGTGCCAAAGGAAACCATAGTGTCCCCCACAGCTGCCCTGAGAAGAGCAGGTTCCAAGTTCCCTCCCTGGCACCTCCAAGATAGGACTGAGAGAGATTCCTGCCTGCAGCCTTGGAGAAGCCGCTGCCAGTCTGTGTAGACAATCCTGATCTAGATTGACCAATGGTCTGACTCAGTATATGTCAGCTTCCTATGTTCCTATGACAAGAACTTGAAAATTATCCTCTCCGTGTGAACCAGAACATCTGACAGGGGCAGATAGACATTTGCCAAGAGGCAGCTGTCAGGAGGCAGTAGGTATTAATGAAGATTACTTTTTAAAGATGTTCAGTCTCCATCTGCTCCAGAGCTCCATGCTCTGTTTGACCTTTTGCTCCCATTTTAGCCAGTTTTTGTACCAGCCTTCCGGAGCGACAAAACGGAGGATTGGGGTTCCTGCCAAATGCCAGCTGGGATGAATTGAAGTTATGCAAATGCAACATTGTACATCATGTCTATTTTTTTTTTAAGTGGGAAGGTTTAAATATATGCATACTAGACTGATCCACTGGAGTACATCTGTCTTAACTAGCAGGGTGATATAAGCACCTACAGTTTTCCTCACACCAAATCAAGGACTCCTTACTGCAGATCAAGGACAACTATGTATTCTACCTACTGTCTCTGTGATGTTAAATTCTAAATCTTCAGATATGTTCACTGTCAGACTAGTTTGTGGTCTTTTTTGTATTTTCTTTTCCTTTTCTTTTTTTGCACTTTCAAGAATAATTCTGATTGAATCATTCATGCAGTTTCTATTCAGGTAGATAGCTATGTTGATCCATTTTGTGGGGGAGAGAGAATGGAGCAAAGGCCAAAATCTGGTGATAACTTGACTAGGACCAATCAAAATAACAAAACACCTTAAGCAAGTTTTATTCAGGCAGGGCTGAATACTAGACACAACCTAAGCCTGCACTCTTGGGGAACAACCATGGCTGTTCCCCTATTTTTAGAAGATATGTAGTCCAGCAGTTACTCTGTTCAATCCCCAGCACTAATTTGAAGCACAAAGACCCTTGTAAGGCAGAGAGCAGATGTAAAAGAGAAGTCTTTTTTATATTAATGTTAGTGTACCACCTTTTAAATTATATTCAGCTTAATTAATGTAAAGACTATCATATTTCTCTTTTACTTTTGTTGCACACTTTAATTAGTGCTGGGCAGAGAGACAGAGGGTATAAAAGATACAGAGGGCAAAACTGTCACTGGAGGGTTGCAGTGGAGAGAATGTAATGATCTCTAATTTTGACATTACTCTGCTATTAGTGTATTCATAAGAGCCTTAGAGCATGGAGTACTATTCCTTAGAGCATGGAGTACTAAAATGACCCCCAGATTAACTTCAAGTAATCTATTTTATTCTGCTGGACAAAACAAGTTGTAACACATCATAATGCCTAGTAAGTGAAACACTGGATTTTACTAAAAGAAGAAAAAGTAACCAAAAGCCATTAACTTCATGCCATACACTAGCATATATTATATATGCATTTACATTTAATAGTTGATATCCTCACTAACCATGTGGGGGCACTGCATGCAAAGTGCAGCATTTAGTAATCAGAGTCCTGCAGCGCAGGGGTGGCAACTTTCACTAATCTCTCATTTCCTTGAATGCACTCTTTAACATGCAAAAATATGTTCCTGAAGGCTGTCCGACCCTTGGCCACTGTGTTTTGCTTTTGTCCACAATCTGAACGGAATGCAATAAACAATTCTGTTGTCTGTATTTTTCCCTTTAGTTTCCTTGTACTATTGAATGACATTGAAATCTTACTTTAACCATTGTTGAATTCAGATCATTAAGATTTCAACTGTCTCATTTTAACTCCTCTTATAACCTACATATCCTTTCAAACAAACGTTTCCCCCCTTTCTCTTTACAAGATGCAGAAGATATTGGACAGTTGAGCAGCGGTAGCTTAAGTAGTATTTCTTTCCCAATGAGGTAAAAAAGATGCTTGATCCCTCCATATCATTGTAATCATGTCATACACTACAGAGTTTGGCTTTCACAACATCTGCTACATGTATGCACTACTTTATTATTATTGTTATAAATGGAAAATATCTGTGCAATAATGGGAGTGGCTCCCCCACTTAGTATTTCCTATAAATCCAAATCCTCTGCCATCCAATATTCTTTGCTGACCTTATTATTGCATTCCTTTATCATCAGGACAGAGTACTTAGCCTGGAGTAGGCAGCAATAATTTAGATTAGGCCTGTGTCAAAATGCGCCCCATTTCCCATTTATTTCCATCAACAGTAGAAAAAGGTAGGGATGTGCATGGAATCAGTGACTGCTGGTTAGAAGATGGGGGGCAGTTTTAAGGACAAGGTAGGGTGCTCTAACCCCCCACCCCCACCCCACTGCATTTCCTGTGTTGGCACTGTGCTAAAAAAATGGTCCCGTGGGGTGGCAGCATACCTCCTGCACTCATGTACACTGGGTGCTTCTAGGGGTACTTCCGGTCTGACATGCACTGAGGCAGCAAGGAGGTACACTGCTGCCCCGTGGGACTGTTTTTTAACACAGCACCAGCGGGGGGAATGTGGCATGGGGTGGGGGGAAGAGCAGCCTCCCCAGTCCTTAAAGCTGTCCCCCACACCTTCAAACTGCCCAAACTGCTGGACTTTTGAACCGGTTTGGAGGCCATTCTACGGACCTCCAAACCGGTTTGTGCACATTCCTAGAAAAAGGTGGAGAATTTCATCAGGAATGGAACCCCTTTGAAATTTCTGTGGCCATTTGAGAGGGCAGAGGAGCTCACCAAGAGCAGTGGTGGAAAGAACAATCATCTTTTTAAAAAAGGAAAAAAGCTCTTTGGAGTAGTGGCAGCAGCAGTGGCAGACACATTGCCTGTCTCCCTGCTGGTACCAGTTTCCTTGCTGGAATGTACCAGGGAAGGATACGTACATCACATGCTGTGTTCTTCCCTGGCACATTCTGAGAAGGGAAATGGTGATATCAGGGAAACAGGTGGTGCATCTGCTGCTGTTCTCCTGCTTCAACTGAAGAGCTTCTTTTCCTTAAAAAATAAAGGTGCCACTGCTCTCTATCAGCTCCCTGCCTCCTCTAATTTCCAAATGAATAATTAAAGGAAAATTAGGCAGCGCTCCCAGAAAAGCTGCAGAGGTTCTCACTTCCTGTCTGCCCCAGCAATAATGCCAGAATTCCAGCAAATTGCAGGGGTTGGCTATTATGATTCAATTCCTAATTCAGATACAATTTTCAATCAGTAAAATTGGTATCTGTGTGCCTAGTAAATATTACACTTCCTATATATACAGATGGGATATGTGAATATGGTGAGTAACCAAGAAAGAAGGTTATATTTAATAGTTCAGTGAAAATGCCACCCACTAGGGCTATATGGGGTTGGGGTGAGGGGTAGAGTGCTCCTACCCTAGTAGCAATAGATGATCAGAACCTCTGTTTGATCAGCAAACCCAGGAAACACACAAGTAAGCCAGACAAGGCATCCATTTCTAAAATAGAGAGCTGGAAGCATAGAGAGTCCGCCAAAGGACTTGCAGGCCTTCCCATAATGCTTTACACTGCCAGTAGACTGGAAAGCCTCATTACATCAGCAGCTGTCCTCTGGCCATGAAAGGGCAGGAGATGGGCTCAGCCCCCTGAAGCTGCTGCAAGAGTGTACTTTGCAGAGTGGCACATTCACAGATGGCAGCTCTGATCTCTTTTGTTTCCAGGCCTGCTTATTCCCAATAGCTGCTTTAAAAAAGGTAAATTGATCCACATGACCAGAAAAGCAAGGTAGGAAATCCCTCTCCCCACCACCCCGCTTCTACTTAGGGGCATATCTAGGGTGGGGCAGGCAGGGCACATGCCCCGGACACCACTTGAAGGGGGCGCCATTTTCTAAAATTAAAGAATTTTTTTAAATGGCCACCTAAAACAACATGGCCACCGTGCATGCTCAAATGGCCTCTGTGAGGCCCTAGGCCATGCCAGGCCTCGCAGAGGCCATTTGAGCATGTGTTGTGGCCATTTTGTTTTCGGTGGCCATTTTTTAAAAAAATGTATTTTAAAAAATGGCCACCGCACATGTTCAAATGGTCCCTGTGAGGTCCTAGAGGCCAGCAGGGGGAGGTGGAACCTTTGCAGAGCCCCACAGCCTTTAGGAAGCCCCCCAAAGGGCTACAGTTTGTTTTTAAAAAATTAATAATATAATATGTCACTGTACACATTTTCAGATTGGCACTATGTACAGAGAATCAAGGCTTGTGAATACTGAGCTGAGGCTAATCAGCTAGGATTGTATTCATTTGCTCTTACTTTGCTTCTTGTGATAAGTGAGTTAAATGTGATGTCTTAATAATATGGCTATTAATGGTGAGTTTGTCTTTGAATCAGTGTGAAATCCTTAGTATTAAGGCCCACTGGGAGTTTCTTGCTCTCTTTCTCTCATTTTAACTGTGTTTTTGAAAGACTAGAATATATTCCAAGCAGTGACACAGTTTACTCTGCATTATCCTTTAATTATTTTCAGAGTATCTAGGGAAAGTCAAATTCTCCATTTATTTTTAAAACTTATATACTGTAATAGTGATGCTACAACACATAGTAGAGAATTAGACAGGCACTTCTGTTTAGTTTTCCAAGTACACCTCCACATAGTATTTGGGTATTTCATGAGCCCAAGCATACTGAAATTTGTAGTTTTCCAGCATTTTTTGGTCTGGCTACGTCCACTGCTAAATAGTTTTTTAAATATTAAAAGATTAATGAGCTTGACTTGTATTTTTGAGCTGATATTATGGTAAAGTTATCTGAAAGATGGGTGTCAGATGTTTGGACAGGGGGCGCAATTTCAGTGCTTGCCCTAGGCACTATTTTCCCTAGATACGCCTCTGCTTCTACTTTGGTTAAGAGTCAGGTATAAATGCTGGGCTACCATGCTTTGAAGGGATTTTCATGAGTTCACAAAACCATGCAAACCAAGGTACAAGGTACCTTGTATCCTGATGTTGATAGTTTGAATTGGCCTAGTGTGTGGCAGCTTTGAAAAAGGCAAGGTTCATCTTGGGATCATTAAGAAAAGAACTGAAAATAAACATGTTAATATTATAATGTCCTTATAAAAATCAATGGTGTGGCGATTTGGAATATTATGTACAGTTCTAGTCACTGCATCTCAAAAAGGATATTGTAGAGGTGGGAAAGATACAGAAGAAAGCATCAAGGGGCTAGAACACCTTCTTTATGAGGGGAAGTCTACAGCATTTGGGGCTTTTTGGTTTAGAGAAAAGACAACCAAGGAGGGACTGGACTGGATGCATAGTGTGGAGAAAGTGGATAGAGAAGATTTCCTCCTGCTTTAACAACACTAAAACTACAGGTTATCTAATGAAACTGATTGGCAGGAGATGTAGAATGGACAAATGGAAGTTCTTCATGCAATGTACAATTAATTTATAAAATTTGATCTAATTTATGCCACAAGATGTGGCTCTGACCAGTAGTTTAGACGGGATTAGGCCACCTAATGGTGCAGTGGAAAATGACTTGACTAGCAAGCCCGAGGTTGCCGGTTCAAATTCCCCGCTGGCATGTTTCCCAGACTATGGGAAACACCTATATCGGGCAGCAGCGATATAGGAAGGTGCTGAAAGGCATCGTCTCACACTGTGCAGGAGATGGCAATGGTAAACCCCTCCTGTATACTACCAAAGACAACCACAGGGCTCTGTGGTCGCCAGGAGGTGACACCGACTCAACAGCATACTTTACTTTAAATGGGATTAGACATATTCCTGAAGAACAAGTTTACCAATGACTACTAGTCTTGAACTATATGACACTTCCAGTTTCAGAGGCAGTATGTCTCTGAATGCCTGTTGCAGAGCTGCAAGAGATATTCATAGGGTGCATGCATTTATCTCCTGCTGTGGGGCCTTGGCTTGATCCAGTAAAGCTTTTCTTATATTGGGAAATAAATTTACCTTTGTGTAACAACATGATATTAGTTGTTTTATTTACTGAGAGTGAGGATTTATTTTTATTTATATTTCATATTGCTCTTCATTTGGACATTATCATCTGCTTGCCTGTCGTGATCTTTCTACCAGCAGACATTATTGTTACAGTGAGCATAGGACTGCTGCTACATCTCACTCCTTCAGTGCTATTTATACATTGCTTTCTCTATGAGCTCCAGTCTTCAGTCACCAGAGATATTTTTGGGGGGTGAGGTGATTAATGACTAATGTTAGCACACTCTTCCAATTATTACTAAACTCTGCTCTATTTAAAAGAGATGTCAGTATGTTAGACAGCTATCTAGATGAACAAGAAAGTTATACTGGGAAATATTTACTCTGAAAATGCATTGTTCTTGTTAATAGCATAGGTCACACAATAGGTTTATATGAATGACACTATTATGAAGAAATCATGGCTCTTTAAACTGCACTAATAACAAAGGGTAGGCATAATCTGTACATATCTTTAATTTAGTCTGTTTAGGACACTCAAGCTGCCTTTCTTTGACTCTATGTATCAACATAAGTAAAAGCAATACATAGTTAACTACATGGAAGTCCAAATTGAGCACAATGTGACAATAGCCCAAAATATACATGCTGAAATCTGTTACCATGTTTTCTCAGATGTTTTCTCAGTTGTTGCCATGCTCTATGGCTATGGCTCTTTGGCCTAGGTGGGGTAATTAGCTCCAAACAGGCATACAGTAATGTTGTTGTAAGATAACTGGAAAGCTGGTTGTAGGTAAAAGCAGGGTCAGAGTTAAGTACTCAAAAGGGGAGTAACAAAGTCAATACCAATCATCATCATCATCATCATCATCATCATCATCATCATCCTTTATTACAGTCATAGACCAGTATAAAAATACATGTTAGAGAATATGAGTGAATAAAAGTGGAAATGGAAGGTATTTACATATGTGATAATGCATATTAACATTAACGTAACTAATATACTTAGAATATATGAGGGTGTTAAAAATGGGAATGCTAAAAGAGCTAAAAGTACTAAAATACTAAAAATGTAAATGCATAAAATAATAATACTATTACTATGTTTAGAAGTCATAAAAATGCATAAAAGAGATTAAAAGGGGACATAAAATGGTAGATTTAAAAACATAATATAATAGAGCTATAAAAGTTAGAGTAAAAATTATATTGAATGTTAAGACCAATAAAAGGAGTAAAAGGGGAGGCGTGGGCAATTACAGAATCAAATCAGGACTAAAAAGGGTCAGAGTCCGTTATCCATCGGCGGATGCCGATCGCAGCTGCACAGTATCTGGCAATGCTATAAGTTATGGTAGGCTTAAGGTCAGAGAAGACGAGGGAACTGTAGAACTGTCTCGGACGTCCCGGGAACTTGCTTAACAGTGGAAGAATGAGAGAGGCACAAATGTCTCTATAGAACAAGCAGTATAGGAGGACATGCTCAGTAGTTTCTATCTGCCCTGAGCCACAGGGGCATAGACGGTCTACAAATGAGATCCTTCTATAGCGACCTTCTAGCACTGCTGAGTGGAGGCCATGCAGCGAGCCAAGGTGAATGCCCTTCTGTGGTTTGGGACCTCCAATTGATTGAGATATGCTGCAGGAGAAGCAGAATATCTAAGCCCATCACTAAAATAAAATTTTGGGACACTGCTGAGATCAATTTGGTGCTCAATGTCTGTAATGCGCTGCTTGATGGTTGCTTTTGCCTGATCATAGCCTATGCTGAGCAAGGTCAGGGGGGAGAGGCCCAACGTAGCCATTTTGGCCTCAATTGTCTGTATCCTAGAATGGTAATCGTTGTGTAGGGTTAAGGGGGCAAGGCCAATTGGGCGAGAGGATAATCTGGGCCAATAACAAAGAATGGTTGCCCACACCCTGGCCTCAATCTTGATCAGGCCTGACTGCAGTCGCAGAGTGGCATTGGAGAAACATCTCGGAACACAGAGCGCTGCCCTCAGGAATTTAGATTGTATCCATTCCAGAGTCACAATGTTGGGAAAGGGGCCCAACTGAGCACCATAGAGGAGTTGACTTGGTGGCTTGAACGCTGAACAGTTCAAGTGCTGCAGGTAGATAATGGCCTCCTCTTGTCCATAGGTATTGAAGAATAGCAGAGGAGCTTCATTTAAAGTCATGTGTTCTCCATGGGCTTAAGTCAATACAAGTTTCTTTGAAAATAAGGGTTAGGTTTATTAAAGAACAGAAAAACACAAGATTAAGATGGTAGTTAGCAACCTCATGGGGGCAGTAGGAAGTAACTGACTACAAGATACTGGACCTTAAGCAGAGCATCTAGTTTCTATCTAGAAACTAACTAGTAACTAATGCAAGCTAGAGACATTTCTAGCATAGATAAAGGTATAGAGACAAAGTGAAGGAAATAGAATCACAGTCAATATACTGCTAAACCCCTGCTAATTTGGCAAAGAGGCACTTTTAACACCTTTCTCTTTATTTAGCAGGGGGAGAGCAACTGGCCCTATCCAGCCCCAGCACAGTACCTCCAGTGACTGTTGCTGGTGTCTATCTTATGTTTCTTTTTAGATTGTGAGCCCCTTGGGGACAGGGAGTCATCTTATTTATTTGTTATTTCTCCATGTAAACTGCCCTGAGACATTTTTGGAAGGGCGGTATAGAAATTGAATGAATGAATGAATGAATGAATATAGCTATTCTAAGTTTCTGCTTATCTGGTTGGTGTTGATTGGAAGATTGCTGTCATCCTTCTCTGGGTGGGAATGATGGCCACTGCCAGACAGAAGTTGTAAGAACTAAGGAGCTAAGGCCTAGTGATTGAGCCAGTTTCCCTAACTACCTCAGAGACATGAGTTACCATTCAAGTGTAATGGTTACTCTTTATTTTCAAGCCATCTCTCCTCCTCTGGAGGGCGGGGGATGATTTCATCAGTCCTGACAGATGCCCTTCACCTCTGTTTTTAGCACTAAAGACAAGAGGAGAGGACATGGAGCAGCCACTGTTTGTTCCCTTCCTGCCTCTGTGTAGTCATTCCCTTCCATCCCACCCCTGCTTTCTCTCTCTTCACAAACTTTCCAACTGAACGGAGCAATTCCAAATCTGATGTTATCATACAACCTAGATGAGTGTAAGTACTAGGGTAGGGGGAAAAGGTGGGGAGGGGGGAATCTGTGATTGGCTCCTTGAGTGGGAAAATTTGGAGCACACACAGCTCCCATACCCGGGTAAAACACTGATCATTATGAGCTCATTCACACAATCAAAAATTGTTTTCTACCCAGGTTTGGGAGCTTGAGTGTGCTCCCAATTTTCAGTTGTGTGGAAGCAAAGTAAGAAGAAAACCTGGGTAGAAGTGATTGTGTGGGAGCAAGTTTACCTGGGTAACTTCACCTTACTTCTACACAATCACTTCTACTCAGGTTTTCCTCTTACTGTGCTTCCACACAGCTGAAAATTGGGAGCACACCCAGCTCCCAAACCTGGGTAGAATGCAGTTTTTGATTGTGTGAATGACCTCATAGTGAAGTAACATAGGTGTAGCTTATATTCCAGTTTCTCGTGGCACTGTACTTGGAATGAGTTTGCATAAGCTTTTTGCATAATCTGATTTTTGTTATATTTCAAGATTTCCTACCATTTCTATTCATAAATATTTCCACAGCTTCCTGGGGGAAAATACATCTAGATTTATTCAGTGCGATTTGTTATGGGCCAATCAATGATCCTATATTGGTATCCTATATATAGCAATATTGCATTATTTCATGATTCTTAAAATATTTTTTTCCCTTTATTACCTAAGATCCTAAAATATTTTCCTTACTTTCAGAAATAGGGTATGAAACTAGCTTGATGTAACAAGCTTATCCTTGGGTGACTTGTTGAGATGAAAAAGTAACCAGAGTTCAAACACACACCCTTCCATTAACTACAAGTCTGCTTGGAATTGCATGTGTGGTAGCGAGGGATGGGAGGTTCCACACAAATGAAGAAGGAGTAGAGGTGGTTGTGCACTACAAGCTTGTATCAATTTTATACGCCTGTAACTGCCATGTTTTGCCATCAAAGAAGCCTGATACGTGTAGTTGGGTGAGAGTGGTGAAAATCCTGTTACAGAGGCCTGGCCCTCAAAGCATTAGGCAATTACTTTCCAAGGTTAACTCTCTCTATATAGTAAATATTGTAAGCAGCCCCAATCTGTTCTATGGGGCTGACTTTTTAAAAAAAAGTGTCCATTGGATTTCATTAGGCTGTAATCCTATGCACACTGGCTGATATACCCATTTACTCTGCCAGCCCTCGGAGATATATTGCTGGCAGAAAAAAAGGGTTTCTTCCTGGCAGAAAAAAGGGGCCATGCAAGGATGAAGCTCTTGCTCCATCCTTATAAAGGCAACACTGCTTTCTGGGAAGAGAAGCAAAGCAAAAATTGCACTGCAGTTGCTTCATGTGCAGTGTGAAGAGGAGCACAAGGGCAGCAATCATTGCCCTCCCACCATTATAGGTGCCACTCCAGGGCCTCCCCGCCACCCACTGCCACTACCCTTCCTCACCCGCATGGGGCTTGTTGTTCATTTCCCTCTTTCCCACGAAAGTGTTAGGAATGTCCCTGCCACATTGCCTGCCTTGGTGGCCATATGTTGCTGCTGCTGCCTCAGCAGCATGGCCTGATTATGCTGAGCTGCAATTGAGGTGTGTGTATGTGAAATTGTCCTTTGCCTCATGCAGCAAAATGTCGTGGCTTCCCCTGCTTTCAAGTAAAATGCACAGAATTTGCACTGCACATGTATTACCTTGAAGACCTGTCCCTGGTGATCAGATAAGGAGGCTGTGTGATTGAAGAATAAATCAAGAAATGGGTTTTCTTAACTATTGCTCCAGAGTTTTGCACAAAATGAATGCTGTCTTGGTATTGTACCTCAATGCAACATTGTAAAACTTTTGTAATGAGAATAGTAATGGATAAAAGTAGTTGTGGATAAAGTCAATTTTATGTTGAAATAAAGGGATAAATTCATTAGCACCTTTTGGCATCCAGTATTGTGTGCATGCATTTTAAAAACAGAATCCAATAATTTTCACAATATTTGTTCAGGCAAATCGAATTGATAAAAGATGGTTAGGTAAGTCCCATTAATTTCAATGAAGCATGCACTATTGATTTCAGTGACACTTACTTCCAGGTAGATAGCTTGCAGTGTAAGAAATTATGATAAGGAGATGCAGTGCCAATAGGAATGCTCCTGGAAGCTGCTGGGATGTCAATAGGTAGTTATGAAAAGCAGGTGGTATGTCCTGAGAGGGAAATGACCGGTAAGCTACAGATGGCACAATGACACTATTGGTAGAAATGAAATGTAATTAAAGTTTAGGCTGTAGGGGAAAAACAAAGAAACAGAAATATGTTGTGTGTGTGTCAGACATCTCATTTTGTTTGTTTATTATATTTGCTTAACTGGCATTCCTTTGGGTCCATGTGTTTCCTACATAGTATTTCAGATTCTTCCCCATCAGCATACACCTACATTTTCACCTATATAGCACTTTTCACCATACATCCTGAACTTACGTTATAATTTATTGTTCTAATATAATATAACCTATTGTTATTCCCTCTGATGCTACTGTGTACCATATCCCTTACTCCATGCCGCTTACTTCCCAGTGAATTGTTACGACCTGGTGGCATTCTTCTGATTCTGCTAGCATTTTGCACTGTGGTTGAGCAGAACCTTTCAGTCTGGCAGGCACTCCTCTGAACAAATCTCATCTCCAGCAATACCATATTTAAAGTACGAATGAAAAATCTGGCTCCTGCATTTAAAAACCTGCCGCCCCGCTGTCATCACCTCTGCTCTGCTTGGACCCCCTGTTCCATCCTCCTCCTGTTACTTTGGTCTCTCTCTCTCTCTCTCTCTGTGCCCAGTCCACTTCCTCCCCTCCAAGCCTTGCTTCAGCGGCCAAGTTCTTGCTCAGCAGCACTGCCTTCCTTTGCTGATTTACCCAGGGAGCTGACTGTCGGAGTCTCTGAGCACACGCTCCGCCGCCAAGGGGGTTTTGCTTGCGCCCAGCGCGCAGGCTCGCCTCTTGGGCATGCTCATTGCCACCGACGAAGCCCAGTCTGCTGGCGACCAAGATTCTGGGAAAGTTGCTCAATGGCGCTAGCGGTCTTTAAATAAGAGGCTAAGGTGGAGCGCGCTGTCTGAGGCGCTACTGTCGGCAGTGTCTACCACGGGCGGAAGGGGTCCCTCGACGCTGCATGCTAGCCTGCTAGCCCGCCCTCATGCCTGCCTGCCTCTGCGTTGCGAGGAAAGAAAACCAGCAGCCCCAGAGAGGGAGATCGGCTCCCCGGAGCGCGTCCTCCGTCCAGAGGCTACTTTAGCCTGGCCGCCCTGGCATAATAGGCACTTAAGAGTCCGAGCTGCGGGAGGCAGGAAGCTACCTCCGCCGGTGTGCCGCCATCCACGCAGCTCAGGCACGCCCGCAGAAGGGAGGTTAGAGCCCAAGCTACACCCCAGCAAAGAAGGAACGAGCTTCGGGGAAAGCCAAGCCTGCAGTTCCCGCCCTTCCATGGCACATCGAGCAAAGCCTCGCAAATCACTCGCTGGCTAAACTCAACCGCTTTTGCCAAGGCTAGGCTCCAGATGCTGCTCTTCTCCGCGCTCTTCCCAGTCGGCTCAGCTTGCCTGATCGTCCTTTCCCCATAGCATGATCAGCCTACTCCTCCTTGTATGCATAGATTGGTGGGGGGTGACTGCGATGGAGGGATCAACCTGTGGGCTGAAATTTTCCTCCTAGTCAGAGAGCGGCGGCGGCGGCGGCAGCGGCGGCAGCAGAAGCAGCGGCACCTGCTTCTTTTCGAAAATACGCTTTGCGGGTGCAGCAGAGGAAAGGCGGAGCGCACTGGGGTGCGAGGGAAGGAAGATAGCCAGCAGCAACTACAGCAAGGCGGGGGGACTGAAAGGTGGCAGCAAGCAGAGGGAAGACGGAACTTTCTCTCCATCAAGGCTCGCAAAGCAGCACCCCAAAGATGCCCCACCATGGCCAGCTGGCAGCTGCGTTGCCTTGGGATGAAAGGAGGAATTGAGTTGCTCTGAACTGGGGAGGGGAATAAAAGGCTGTCGAAGACTAGCGGGGAAAGCGATCGTCGAAGTTGCGGGGGGGGGAGCGCTCTGCCCCCTCCCCTTAAAAAAAAAAGCCCCGCAGCCCACCCTCTTCCTCTGCCTGGGTCGTGCCAACCAACCCAAGTGAATGAATAGAAGGAACGAAGCCTTGTGCTGATGGGGTATTGGCTTCCCCGGGGCAGCGCTGGGAAGATCGGCTTGTCTCCCGCATTCCCTTCACTGCTGAACTGAAGCAGTCACTGGAGGAGGAGGAAAAAAAGGGGAAAGCAGCAGCAGCAGCAGAAGAAAAACAACCTCATCGGAGCAGTGGGAGCGATTGCGCAATTCTGCCCAGATTGCCTTTCCTCCCCTCTCCTCCCCCCGCCCCCATGCTGCTCAACTCCTGAGGAAACAGAAAGCTGATTCATGGAGCCGAAACCCAGCTTCCTCTGTGCTGCTCTCCTTTGAAGATCATGGTGCTGCTGCTTGAGACTTTCTGTTAACCCCCTTTCTTCCCTTCACTATCCCCACCCAAGAAAAAGCTTTCTCCGATTCCGAGCCTTTTCTCTATTTTGGAAGTGTGGTTTCTGGCTGGCTCAAACCTGGGAAACATTGATGCATCGCTCTGGAAATTCATTGTGTGACTTTCTGGGTATTTGCTGAGTTTAACCCGAGATGCAGCTCTTGAAAGCTTTATGGGCATTAGCAGGAGCAGCTATCTGCTGTTTTCTTATATTTGTCATCCACTCCCAGTTTCTTAAAGAAGGTAATTATATCTGCATGCCTCCATACACAGTTTCCACCCCTTTCCAAATGCGAAGGTCTGTAGTTGGTACCTCCTAATTATTATATTTATTATTTTCAATATATTCTAGTTTCACAGATCTCTGTTTCTCTACACTGATATGCTATTCCCCAATTGGATTTTTACTTTATTTGCAAAAAATTAAAATAATAATAATAATAATAATAATAATAATAATAATAATAATAATAGGAATGTTTATATTCCTGCAGAGTACATTCTGTGGTTTATATGGGTAATGTTGGAATCCTTTTAGCCTTCATACATTCATACACTTATTAGCTTGAAAACTGATGTTTGAGGGTTTTTTTGGTAGATGATAATCTTCACTGTTGTTTAGAACAAGGGAAAACACTAGCCATTGTAGAGACTACTAATATTCTCTACAAGCCTAACAAATGAAAACAATCTTAAATTTTTAAAATTGACTGAATAGTCACCTCCCCCCTTCTCTAATTCAGTTCCTTTTCAATAGATGGCACTAAAGTTCTATGATAAGGGCATGGAAGAGCAAAGCTTGAGCAAAAGGCTCCTTCTTCATCCTTTCTCTCCTAAAACTGGAAGAGGCCTTCTGCTTGACTTTAGGATTTTTCCATGAGGTGTTCCTCATATGGCCTCAAAAAAGCAAAAACAAACACCATTCTTTGTGCAGGAGAGAAAGAAATGGAAATGAATGTTCCCTAACTGAACAGAAGAATATTTTTATTTTATTTTATTTTTTAAAAATAACCCTTTTGTTTTGATATTTATGAACTAGCATGTAACTCTTATGGAAAGATAATTTAATTTAGTTATTTGCTTTATAAGCTGCTATTTATGATGAGGGTTTAGCCTGTTTTCATGATTCAATGCTTTTTATTATTAACAAAGCAAATTATTTATAGATTAAATATTTAGATACAGATCTGGAACAAGAAACTGCTGTTAAAAAACAAGAGTAGAAAACATTTAGCAAGTGACATTATTTACAACCAAGATTCTGTTATATAATATAATATAAAGATGTCTCAGCATCCATCTTTATGAGGAGTGGATAAGATACAGAGTAGTTAGTCATGACTAAGCACCATTGAAATCAATGGGACAAGTTAATTATGACTAACTTAAGTCCCATTCATTTCAGTGGGGCTTAATCATGATTAACTTCTCCGAGTATTGCCTATTAAAACAGCTTAAGATGCTTAGTTTAGGAAACAGGGAGAAACTTTTAGTTTGACTTGGACAAAGAGTCTCTTCCCATTTGTCCACTGTAAGATCTTTGCTGGTGGTGTTTTTACAAATGCTGATTCCTTAAGTACTTTTTTTTAAAAAGCAAAATACACATTTAGCTAACTGAGAAAATAAAACATTTTCATTGGTATAGCCAATCAAATGGATATATTTGGTATTTAGTTATATATAAATTGTTTCACTTTTGTATACAGCTGCATGAAATGCCTTCCCTTAGTGCCTCCCAGGAACTCATTAATTTAAAGATTATTAATAATAAAAATGCAGAAGAAGCATTTTTCCTGCCTAATTATTTAGGGGACTCTCTCTAAGGGGAGATACTACTAGGAGGAAAAAACAGCTAATAGCAGTTTTAAAAAATAGTTTTAAAGGATGTGTTCATTTTCTTAATAGTTCTTACTTATGTTTGCACTTCTGCAATGAATCTAGGAGGCAGGCTTAAAACATCTCTATAGGGAAAAGCAGTATGGTGTTACAAGAAGACAAATTAAATTAATCAAATCAAATTAAATCTTGACTGTTCGGTTTTGAGAACAAGATAGGAATGCCTACCCTACAGATAACATATTTATGTATTATTTTTGTATCCAATATAGTTTCTTCTTGTAGATTATTTGAGTAAAAATTGTCCTAAACTTAGCAACTTCCAGCTCATTCTGTTCTTTGTTAATGCTAACATTTTGACCATTTTCTTTCTTGTAATAACTCTGTGTGTGTCCCCCCCCCAACAATTCACAATCATTGTTGTACTGTAGCTTCTACAGTAACATTGTACAGTTAAATCATTTTGGAAAGAATTGCATGTTGTGTATCTCTCCCCATGGGTTTTTTAATATAATTGTCTGCTTGGCTGAATCTTGTATTTTTGTCCTGGTGTCATGATTTTTGCATCTTTTTCTAAAGTATCTTCATGTAAAGCATATATATGGTGTCGTCATTTTTGCATAGTGGGAAATTCATTTGCACACTGCTTTTTTTCCAATGTGTAAATACTAACTGTTAGATCCTAACTTAGAAAACAATGGAATAAATATCCAGCCATTCAATTAGTCCAGTTACTGGTACACTAAACATAGATCAATAGCATTAATGTGGCAGATGACTGTTCCTTATTGTCACAAAAGGTTTGGGCCTGGTGCTATGATAGCATTAGAATATTAGTTTCCCCTGTTTGCCAGTAAACCCTGTCATTTCAATGTTGTGACATATTGGTTTCATTCTTGATGACCTCGGTGTGCAACTTTAGTTTCTGATAAAATTCAGGCATCTTCATTTTATCATTTTTCATCTGGGATAGATCAGTTAGATTGTCCCATAATATAAACCAAATAATTTACAATTTGTTTAACTTGATTAGATTTGATTGTCAAAACTGTCTGCAATAAGTGCTTATCAGTTCATTCACCTGCTGCAGTACTCTTCCTTTGCTAAAAAAAAAAATAACGATTTATGAAGACTGGTTTGTCAAATCAGGTGTGGTGTATGGTGAAGTTCTCAGCCATATAATTTATGGCATAAGACTACTTTTTATACTCAATGGCATAAGCATAATATGCATTTGCTATGATCCTGGGCAACCCAGCAGGTAAGAATGACTTAATTATGGCAAATATCTAGTGAAGTCAGTAGATACCTACCTAGAAAGTTGCTTCATTAAATATGAAGCTATATTACTCAGAGTAACTTCTGCATATGTTAAGCTTCTCATTCTGGGTCTTTACTCAAAGTACTCCAGTTCAGATTTTATATATATACACATATATATACTATTTTCTTACTGTGGCAGTCAACTCTTGACAGAAGTACAGGATCAGTTCACATTAATCGTAGTAGTACACTACTGTACAACACAAGTGGTGAGGAGACAGGCAATACTTGTTCCAAGATGAGTGGGAAAGAGCGGTTTAAATGGCCATCTCCTTGAATATGTTTCTTTTCTTTTTCCCCCAAGAAGTGAAGAATGGCTGACACAGGGTGCCATTTTTACACACTTAGGCTTTTGTGTGGAAATACAGGTTGTCCTGTGGCTAATCCATTCCCCTATGTCCAATCTGTCTTTCAGTGTTTCAAAAAGATGAATAGAGCTATGAACCAAGAAAAGGCTATTGTGATATATAATTGCAGTCCCATGCCTGTCTGATCTTTATACAAAGCAGTTTAACATATTCTGGTTGGTTTCTGTCAGCTTGAAGAGGTGTTTAAATATTAAAACATTTAGCAGTTGCTATAAAAGACCTGGGATACTGATAAGCTCTTTCTAATTCAAAATGTTTTACCACCTTTTGACATTGAAAGAAACTTAAACAGAAAGCACGGCTATATGCATATTGTAGGGTGGTAATATTTTGTGCCCTAGCTAAACACAGCTTCAATAGTCATCATTACAACCACTCAGTCGTATGATGTCAATGATGAAGAAAGAGTAGAACATACATTTTGAATATGTGTCTGTGTAAGAACTTCAAAGTAGCCTTAATTAGAGGGGAAAACACACTGCCGCTTAGAATGCATAGTATACATCCCACACATTTTCCCCTCTGGTTGGTGGCTTTGTGTACTTTTGGTCTATACAAAACTTTATTTTTGTATGTATATATCGCAATTTTAAATTAGGATATTGAGTTTGTCTCTCATCCATCCATATCCTTTATAACAATGTGGAAAAAAGTTCTTATTTAGTAGTGAGGATTTTGAATACTGTGTTGAATTCCTGATGTGACAGATCTTATGAAAGTTTAACAGTACAATTAAAAGATTTATTTTCCAAAAGAAACATACCCAACCCCATAGCAAGCCAATAATTATTCCCTATTTTCTTCTTGATCTATTTGGTATTGGCAAAAGTAGGTAATTTGTTTTGGTTTTGTTTAGCAATATCATTAAGGCTCCATTTTCAACCTCCAAAGTACTTCTGGGCAAGTTAATTTTTTTTGTCTTAATTGTTTTGCATGTACTTTGATCCCCTTTGGCCCAGTGATCCCACATCTGTCTTGCATGTTAACACTTCTGCACTGCAATGTAAATAATGGTAGGCATGCTATAGAGCAGGCCTACCATTGTACATTCAAAATCTGAAAAATGTACGGTCCAAACATGCAACAACATTGCACCACTGCAAAGTGCTGAGGTAGTTCAAATGATGATTATAGTTCTGCATCATTGTATTGAGGGATTTGGTAGCAGCTAAAATGTTTGAACTTGTTTAAATGATACTTGACCATTGTTTGTGGATGGGTACCATTTGGCAAATATTCTGTATGTTTTCTCTATCAAATATCTGTCTTTACGTAGAATGTCAAAAAGCTACAAGGATTTGAAACCACAGATGGCCACAAATGGAATGAGTCTAAAGTAGAGAAAGCATGAAGTTTCACATGAGATAATCGTGATTGTTTACTACCCTGTTGAATAAACCCCTTTATAGTCCTATGTAATTTACTTAAGCTTTTATTCTCTCATGCAGCATTTTGCTGCTAGAGCAGGTTGGATTACTAGGGCATATTGGACTGGAAATAAGGGAAGACTTTGCAGAAATGGCTCTGATACTTCTCTTTTATTGGAGTATGGACTCAGTCTCAGTTCTGTGCTGCAGTAGCTATAGGTGCTGTTATGTATTGCTTGTCTGTATGAAGTGTACAAGGGCACTTGCATGTCAGTGAACAGGGAATGGAACCAGGTGGCTTCCAGCCTGGTTGTGCCTTGAGCCTTTTGGAGTGTTGTGCAGCACTTAGTGTGACAGGCTGCACAAAATTCCAACCAGCTCAAGCTGATGCAGGCTGCTTTCATTGCAGTATATCTAGTCACTTGATTTTGGTACTAGCACACAGATAAAGGTGGTCAAACAATCAACTTCTTAAATTGCATCTTTTTTAATTTATATATTTATTTTTATTTATCTTAAAGAACATAATTGTGTGTGTGTGTGTGTATGTGTATGTGCAAGTGTGTGCATCCCGTCCTCTCATAAATCTCCAATAATGTAGTTAATGCCCACATGAAGATTTATTCATCATTCATTCATTCCTATTTTGGCATTTATATACTGGGCAGGTTGTCACAACCCATGAGTGGTTACCCATCTGGGAATTGGAAAGATATAGCACTGCATCAACTGAACTTTTAACCTGAACCAGCAACTGCAGATAAAATCACAGATTACCAATCCTGGTTAAATGTTGGTTGGTGTGGTGCCAGCCCAACCCTGGCAAAAAAATTTGGGTTATCACAAATGGAAATTGGGAGCACACATCTCAGAGCAGCCTTGTGCAGGGTGCGAGAACCTGCTCACTGATTTTCAGGCAACCTAAGTGATACCTAATAAGATTCAGGCAACCTAAATGAAAAGCAACCTGAATCAAGCAACAAAAAGATTCAAAGACCTAGATATTTACATGATCTATCCGATCATCTGTGTCTGTCTCTCCTCCCCTTTGAGCAAAATAGTCCTTGGGTAGCTTTGTGGTGGTAGCTGGGACAGAGAAAGGCCAACTCAGCTGGAAAATGGGGGCTAGATGGGCAGCTCCTCAGGCTGCGTCTGCATTTCCTCTTCTTCCCTCAGAGCAAGAGGTTCCCCAGTAGCTCGGTTCCCCAGTAGCCCAGTTGCAATAGGAGAGAATGAGAGGAACACACTGAAATATGAGCAGCTGGGTGGTGGCAGCTCACTAGGCTGTGCCTGTCTTTGTTTCTCTTCTGTTTAGGGCAAGATGGTCCCAGTAGCTTTCACCCTGTAGTTGGGCAGAGGAAGAAGGTACCTCCATTGGAGCATCTTGAAAATAATAAAGCTTATAAATAATGGACAAGATTTGAGGAACATGGCTATGTGCCAGTTGCCAACCAAGCAGTAGTTGGCTTTTAAAATCTGTCGGGGCAAAAGGATGAAGTGTCTACTACTTGGGTTTAGGCTGCTCATATGATTTTTAACTAATAGATTGCATTGCTAAACTTCCATAATGAAAAATAAATGAGTGTTCTATAGATGGACAAAATATGTGGTATCTCTGGAGTGCAGTGCATTTAATTTAGAAGAATTCAATTGTTCCACATGTTTCTTTGTGTACTTCACAAGTTCAGAATAACTTTCTGGAAAGGCTTAGCTTTAGTTACTCATTTTTCAAGGTTCTTCATGGTGAGTGACACTGCATTCTGTAACTTAAAACAAATTAACCCACCCCAAATAGGGCAATTGGCAACATTTATCTGTCAAGGAATCATGTTTTATAAATCATATGTATTATTAATAAAACTTATACTGATAAAAGTGTTTCACGTTTTAGTTTATAGCCAGTCTCTATTTCTTGTGAAAGGATCTACTCTCAATTTACTGAACATATAATTTTCCTTTAAAAGGGACAGTGTAAACTTGTAATTGCCCTTTTTACCTTGAATCCTGACTTATCTTACCCTTACTTTCATATTACATCAGTGTTACATCAGAAGTTATTCTGAGCTTATGAAGTACATAAAGAAACATGTGGAACAATTGAATATAATATGGAAAAAGAACGCTGTGTGATAGGCACTTCCCGCCCTTAGGAACATAGGAAGATGTCTTATACAGAGTCAGACCATTGGTCCATGTAGCTCTGACTGGCAGTGGCTCGCCAAGGTTACAGGTAGGAGTCTCTCCCAGCTCTACCTGGAGGTGCCCGGGAATGAACCTGGGACTTTCTGCAGGCAAGCATGCAGATGCTCTTGCACTGAGCTATGGCCCCATTCCCTATGGAGAATATCTTCCAGTGCTCACGTGTAGTCTCCCATCCAAATGCAAACCAAGGCAGACCATGCTTAGAAAAGGAGCCAATTCATGCTTGCTAAGACCAGCTCTCCCCCCCGCCACCCACACCTTCTTTTTCCACGTTCTTAGAGCCTAGCGAGGATTTCACATTCTCTATCCCACTCAGATCCATAATCACCATTTGCCCAAATTTGAATGTAATATTGTAGCTACTGTGTAGTGGTGGGGAATTTCTGGAATATCCTTTTTGATGGGATACAAAATTGTAGGAGCCATTATTTAACAAGGTAGTTTGTGGTGCGATGTGGATGGATCCTGCATTGTTCATAGAAATCAGTGCAGCTGTGATGCTAATATTGGACTACATTGACTTCAGATTACTCTGTGGACTTACCTATCTACCTTTTAAACACGAGTATGAACAAGGTCCCCCTGTACTGAGGCAATATTCTCCCTTGACACAAAGACTCCAGCTTGACATTTGCTGGACCCAGCAGTCTAACTAGAACATTGGTTACAGCTGTGCAGAATCTAAATCTGCTTTTTTCAGGGATCTGATGGTATAGACCAGGGATTTTCAACTTTGGGTCCCCAGCTGTTATTGGACTCCAACTCCCATAATCCCCAACCAAAGGCCATTAAGGCTGGGGATTATGGGAGTTGAAGTCTGAACACATCTGGGGACCCATGGTTGAGAACCCGTGGTGTAGACTACTGAATGCCTAAGTCATGGTAAGAGTTCCTTGCATGCCAGTGAGTGATTAAATTATGGAAAACACATGTCTTGTGTAGACTTCTGTCATACAGGAGTGCTCATAGACGCTTCTTGTAGTCTATCCAGTATCTTTTAGGTTTTGTTGTTTAGAAGTTTTCCTTAGTGTAGAGAGTGTGTGAGTGGAGTTAGAAAGGAAAAGGGAAGGAAAGAAGGAGAAAACGGAGTTGTTTCTGAATAAACGTTTAGTTAAATCTGTGTAAGATTACTTTGTGTTTGTGAGAGAAGTAGCTATAAAACACTTCATTCTTCTTCCTCACATGGCCAGGACAGGCCCTTGTGTACATAATATATTGTCTATTTATTTGCTGTCTAGATAGATAGTTTATATCTTTTATGCATATTTTCTACATGTCTGTAATGGGATGTTGGCGATTCATCGTGGAATCTCTATTATTCCTCTGTCAATTCCCAATACCTGTTATTTAAATTTTTTAAAAGATGTTTTTAAATTGGTGTTTATATTTGTATTTCTGTTTTAATTGTTTTTAATGATTTTTGTCTTTTAATTGTAAACCGCCCTGAGCCTGCTCGGAAGGGCGGTATAAAAATCGAACAAATAAATAAATAAATAAATAATAAATTATTATAAGCATACTAGCAATAGCTATTGATAAGGAGAGCTTTGACTTGACAAAGGTTGCATTTGTTTGGATAGAAATGTAGGCCTCTTGTCCTTAAAAGTGACCTTACAGTAATTTGTGCATTTGCAGCTGTCTGTGCTGGGAAAATTAATAAGTAAGGCAAACAGGTAATGAACTAACATAGGCTGATAGCTAAACTTTGGGTGGATTTCAACATGGATACAGAAAAACCAAAAATTGCAGATATAGTGCAGGTTGACATAGCTGGGAAATTCTTAGGGGCTGGTAGTGTAAAGTGCTTGTGAACAGGTGAATGGTCCAATGAGAATGGAGTAAACCACTATGATCATAGAGGGGAGTATAAAAATAATTGTATTACGGTAGATCATAAGGGGGTCCGTCTCAGAATCTTCACTAGAAGTCTGGTTGGTCCTTCAGCTGGTTGAATAAACTTCAAACTGCTTTTGCTACTTTCTGCTCTGGATTGTGGTAAGATCTGAAATAAATGACTGTACACCTAGTAAGATTATCATCATTTCCTTGGGAACTACAGAGAGATTTGCCTGATATGGACCTGATTTCTGAACTAGTGTGCTTCTGCAGAGCTAAGGCCAAGTTCAGAGAGAACCACCCAAATTCAATCAAATCTCTTTCATTTCCAATTGGTTTTCTTGTTCATTGATTTTAAGCCTGGCCAGTATATCAGCTCCTGATTTGTTTGTTGTTGTGTTAAAGTGAACATCCTGTTCAGTCCACATACTATTTATCAGCCAAATGCTTAGGGGAACAAATTTTAACCAAAGATAATTTTTTGTTAAATTTTCTCATCCTCACCATTATTTAAGGTATTGGGGAGAAAAAGAATCTCAGAGTTGGATGGAAGTATGGGAAAGTTTAAGTAGAATTCCAGTACCGTGAAATTCTTCTTGGGATACAGGAAATAGCTTATATTTAAAAGAAATAGGAAATAGATTATTTTTTTTTTAAAAAAAACCAAAACTTGTTAAGGCAGTATTGTCTACTATGTAGTTTATTAATTGGCAGCAGTTGTCATGGTAACTATCAAGTATGGCTATATGCTGGAGAAAAGGGAACGTACGCTCTGAAGTAGTGGGAGTTTGTGCTGGAGAAAGGATGACAGTCTTTGCAGTCTTGAGATGAAAACATATCAAAAGTTTAACTAAATATATCATTTAGTTCACCCGCAAGCTAAAAAAAGAAGTCCCCTTCTGGCCATAATTAGCTATTAAGTCCAACATGGCTCTGCTTTTCGAATCTCGGGTGGAGGCGGTGGCCAGGGGTGCCTTTGCATGGCTTCGGCTAGTGTGCCAGCTGCGTCCCTTTCTCGAGAAGGCAGATCTGGCCACAGTTACCCATGCTTTAGTCATGTCATGGCTGCATTACTGTAACACAGTCAATGTGTGGCTGCCCTTGAAGAATATTTGGAAACTGCAGCTGGTACAAAATGTGGCAGCTAGAGTTCTATCAGGAACTGCCTGGTGTGATCATATCACACCTATTTTGAAAGAGCTGCACTGGTTACCAGTGTGTTTCCAGGACCAATTCAAGGTGCTGTTTTTGACTTTTAAAGCCCTCAATGGTTTGGGCCCGGGATACCTGAGGGAATGCCTGTTCCCAAGGGTTGCTGCCCGCTTGACGAGGTTATCTGAGGGGTCTCTGCTCCAGGTGCCGACAATGAGGGAGGCTTGGTTGTTGTGCAGGTGGGACAGGGCCTTCTCTGTTGCTTCCTAAAGACTTTGAAATGCTCTCCCAGTGGTCATTCATTCCTCAGATTTCATCCCAGTTTTTAGAAAGCTTGTTAAATCTTGGCTTTTTATCCAGGCCTTTACATGATTGTTTTATTGCTGCTTCTGTGTGTTTTTATCTGTGTACAGTTTTTATGTTTATATTTTATATATGTTAAATCAGATTTATTGTCATATTTCTTGCTTAATATTTTTAACTGTCATTTTTATTATATGTTTTTTAACTTTTGTAAATGGCCTTGGGATTGTTTTTAATGAAAGGCGGTATATAAATTTAACAATAAATAAATAAAACACAGTGTACAGTAAGCAAATAACCATTATTTGCTATAATGGGATGAGCTATCTGCATTCTTTCATGGTATGTTTTTTAAATAGATACCTCATGGCTCACCAATGTGAGTTAAATGTACTGAGCAAAAGTGTATGCTCAGGATCAGTAACAGTAAATGTTGAATTAATGTTAAGTACTTAGAGTTCTCATCCTGACTTGGATAAAGCAACAAAATTAGTTATCTCCTCAAAGAACCAACCAGTGTTCACTCTTAGGTGTGCACACGTGTGCATGCTCACAAGTTTTTCCACAACTTTTTATCTGAGGGAGGGCAGGATGCCTCCTTTTCTTAAGGAGGCAATTATTAGACCGCTTCTAAAGAAGCCTACCTTGGATCTCTCAGAGTTGAGTAACAACATAAGAACAGCCCTGCTGGATCAGGCCCAATGCCCATCTGGACCAGCATCCTGTTTCACACAGTGGCCCACCAGGTGCTGCTGGAAGCCTACAGGCAGGAGTTGAGGGCATGCCCTTTATCCTGCTGTGACTCCCCTGCAACTGGTATTCAGAGGTACTGTTCCCTCCAAGATAAGTGCATGTGGGTGCACTCAAACATATTCTGATGTACGCTCAGTTAAGTTTAGATCCCACTCAGCTTGAATCAGCAAGGCCCCACTCTGAATACATTTGCTCACACACTGCCTTGATACTGCCACCCAGAACAAAACTCATTCCGCACAAAGATGGAAAAAAAATTAAAGAGAACACTGCTCAGAGGCATCCTGCCTTTGATGCTGGAGGTGGCGTATAGCCCTCCGACTAGTAGCCATTGATAGACCTTTCCTCCATGAAGTTATACAAACCCCTCATAAAGCCATCCAGGTTGTTGGCTGTCACCACATCTTGTGGCAGAGAATTTCACAAGTTGATTATGCATTGTGTGAAAAACTACTTCCGTTTGTTGGTCCTAGATTTCCTGGCAATCAATTTCATGGGATGACCCCTGGTTCTAGTGTTATTTGAGAGGGGGAAGAATTTCTCTCTATACACTTTCTCCACACCATGCATGATTTTATAGACTTCTATCATGTCTCCCCGCAGTCATCTTTTTTCCTAAACTAAATAGCCCCAGGTGTTGTAGCCTTGCATCATAAGAAAGGTGCTCTAGGCCCCGATCATCTTGGTTGCCCTCTTCTGCACCTTTTCCAGTTCTACAATGTCCTTTTTTGGATGCGGTGACTAGAATTGTATGCAGTATTCCGCACCATAGTTTTATATTATAAGATTAGCCATTTTATTTTCAATCCCCTTCCTAATGATCGCTAGCATGGAATTGGCCTTTTTCACAGCTGGCGCACATTGAGTTGACGCTTTCAAAGAGCTGTCCACCATGACCCCAAGATCCCTCTCCTGGTCAGTCACTGACAGCTCAGATACCACCAGCGTATACTTGAAGTTGGGATTTTTAGTTCCAATGTGCATCACTTTACACTTGCCAACATTGAACCACATTTGCCACTTTGTCGCTCACTCCCCCAGTTTGGAGAGATCCCTTTGGAGCTCCTCACAATCCATTTTGTATTTCACTACCCGGAAGAGTTTGGTATCATCTGCAAATCTGGCCATCTCACTGCTTACCCCTATTTCTAGATCATTTATGAATAAACTAAAAAGCATCAGTCCCAGTACAGATCCCTGGGGAACCCCACTTCTTACTTCCCTCCATTGACAAAAATCTTCATTTATACCTACCTTCTGTTTCCTGTCGTTCAAACAGGTAGCAATCCACACATGTACTTGTTCCCTTCCCATGACTGCTAAATTTTCTCAGGAGTCTTTGATGAGGAACTTTGTTGAAAACTTTTTGGAAGTCCAGGTATCAACAGGATCACCTTTATACACACACACACACACACACACACACACACACACACACACACACTTGTTTGTATAAAGTTGTTTGGATACAGGCCTATCTCCAACCTTCCATGGCTGGGCAAGGTAATTGAGAGGGTGGTGGACTCCCTGCTCCAGTCTTGGAGGAAAACGATTATCTAGACCCATTTCAGACTGGCTTTTTGGTGGGCTATGGGGTGGAGACTGCCCTGGTCGGCCTGATGGTTGATCTCCAAATGGAAATTGACAGAAGAAGTATGAGTCTGTTGGTCCTTTTGGACCTTTCAACGGCTTTCAATACTATCGACCATAGTAACCTTCTGGAGCATCTGAGAAGGTTGGGAGTGGGGGGCATGCTTTGCAGTGGTTCTGCTCCTACCTTTTGGGCAAGTTCCAGATGGTATCCCTTGGAGACTGCTGTTTTTCAAAAATCTGAACTTTTCTATGGTGTCCCTCAGGGCTCCATATTGTCTTGATATTGTTTAACATCTACATAAAACCTCTGAGAGATCATCATGATATTTGGTGCAAGGTGCTATCAGTATGCTGATGACACCCAAATATACTTCTTCATGTCAACCTCATTGGGAGAAGACAATGCCTACATGGAGGCAGTGATGGGCTGGATGAGAGATAAAAACTGAGACTGAATACAGATAAGATGGAGGTACTTATTGTGCAGGGTTGGAACTCAGGAGACTATTTTGATCTGCCTGTTCTGGATGGTGTCACACTTCCCTGGAAGAAACCGGTATGCAGTCTGGGGGTGCTTCTGGATCCAATCCTTCCCTGGTGTCCCAGATTGAGGCGGTGACCAGAGGTGCTTTTTATCAGCGTTGGCTGATATGCCAGCTTCGTCTGTTTCTTGAGATAAATGACCTCAGAACAGTGGTATGTATGCTGGTAACCTCCAGAATGGATTACTGCAATATGCTCTGTGTGGGGCTGTCTTTGTATGTAGTCCGGAAACTATAGCTGGCTCAAAATGCAGCAGCCAGGTTGGTCTCTGAGTCATCTTGGAGAAACCATATTACTCCTGTATTGAAAGAGCTATACTGGCTGCCGATAAGTTTCTGGGCAAAATACAAGGTGCTTATTATAATCTATAAAGCCGTAAATGGCTTAGGCCCTGGGTATTTAAGAGAATGTCTTCTTCATCATGGATCCCACTGCCCATTGAGATAATCAGGAGTGGTCCATCTGCAGTTGCCACCAGCCTATCTGGTGGCTACCCGGGGACAGGCCTTCGCTGCTGCCCCAAAGCTTTGGAATGTGCTTCCTGCCAAAATAAGAGCCTCTCCATCTCTGACAATTCTTAAAAAATCTTTAAAGACTCATCTGTTCACCCTGGCTTGTATTTAGATACTGTTTTAATAGTTTTAACATTGTTTTAAAATAATTGTTGTAATGTTTTAACTTTTTGCTGTCATTTCTTTTAACCAATATTTTAATTTTTGTTGTTGTCATTTATTTGTTTTAATGGATGTTTTTTAACTTTTCTTTTTTGTTGTTGTGGTAAATAAATAAATAAACTTGTCCACTCAGTTAATTTTAGCTCCTGCTCAGGCTGAATCAGGAAGGCCCCACTCTGAATGCATGTGTGCACACACTGCCTTGATACTGCCACCCAGAACAAAACTCATTCTGCATAGGGATGAAAAAAATTAGAGAGAACACTGGACCCAGCACCCATGGCAATACTGGCATAACTAAATTTGTAGAAGCCCTTTTCCTTTTCCAATAATTTTGTGCCACCTAAGGGGAGGGGGGAATGAGTGATTATTTTTCAGAACCAAGTTTTTGTTCTGATTTTATAAATCCTTCATTTCTATTATTCAACATTATTTATTATGGAAAAGGATAATAAACTTAATACAGGACCCTCTTCATTACTGAATAGCTAGTGGAAAGCATCTCAGATGATGCTCATGTCCATTTTTAAAACTCCCTGTTAATGCTTCTGTTGAAATGTTTAAATAGTAATCTAATTGAAGTATTTTTTAAAAGTATATGTTTAAGTTATTTAATGTGTTTCAGTTACAAATGACTGAGGAAGTACAAGCTACTAACTATACACATGATTGCAGTTGGGAGAGTTGAAAGGTGAGACAGGTTCCTTCATTGTTGGGAACTAATGTATGTATGTACGTATGTATATGTATATGTGAAAGGAAAGATTGTGCTGTTGAGTTGGTGCCATGTGGCTTTCTTGTGAATACAGGAGTGGTTTACCATTGCTTTCTTCCCATGCAGTATGAGATGATGCCTTTGCCATTGTCACTGACGGTGAGCATCCACCTTCACTTGCCCTATATAGGTGACTACAAATATATATTTACTAGGCACAAGGTGGGAAGCACACTGGCAGGGATTTGAACTAACAACCTCTTGCTCCCTAGGCAAGCTGCTTCCCTGCTGCGCCACCGCCTCTGTGTGTGTGTGTGTGTGTGTGTGTGTGTGTGTGTGTGTGTGTGTAGAGAGAGAGAGAGAGAGAGAGAGAACTAGGCTCTGGAATTATACAAATAATATCTAAGTAGCTGGATCAGAGATGGTAAGGCTCGAGATATAGCTCAGAGGTAGTAGTGCACATTGCTCAAGAGAGCAACTATTGCTGTACTAATGTTATGATAAAACCTAGTAGGCAGAAATAAAACAGTTTGGTTAGCAATTCAGGATATTATAGTGGGAGATGCTAAGTTTTATGTTGAATGAGTTAGAAGGGAGAAGTACCAGCACTTCTTGTTCCCCCTATAAGCTTACTTTGTGAAAAACAAGATGCAAAATGAAGTGGATATGAGCTGCCGAGGAAAAACTGGTACAGCTACCATCAGAAATAGTTGCTCGGCCATTTGGAGACTGTATGGAACATAATAAATTGCAGGAATTGCTGCCGTTATTTCTTCCTTTCTTCATACTTCAGTGCAAATGAGAGAAATCTTTAACTCTTCCCCAAACCTCTCTCATACCAAAGGACTTGAGAGTAGGAAGGAAGTTTGTGGTGAGCTCATATTCTTAGATTATGTACGGAACACCAAGTTTTCAGAGACACAAGACTCTTCTTACAATGCTCTAGGACCCACTGCAATGGAATGATTTTCCATGCTATTGGAGTAACATGAGAAGCAATTGACTGTGTATTAAGAGTTGATTCTGGGACTCATTCCCATGCCAGTGTCACCCAGAAAAGGGAGCTATCTGGTATGGTGGGAGCTGTAGTGTTACCACATGCCCAGCTCTGACTACCTCTGATACTGGTTAATTTTGATTAAATGACATTTCACCACTGCAGTTTGACTAGGATTGCTTTGAAATTCTGGCTTCTCACAATCAGCTCTTCAGGGCTCAGCTATCCTGGTTAACTCTTTGATCAGGATCTCTGTGATTGTATGAACATAAAAGATCAGAGCATTCGCATATTACGGACGCATACACAAAATGTCTGTCTTCTTAGCCATGTGAAATAAATAGGTGTAAAACAGGGTGTAAAATAGGACCTGCATGGACATGAAATCCATGAACATGAAATCCGCTCCAGTTGCTTTGCTTAGGCATTCTGCAACCAACCTTCATTTTGCCTCAGCCAAGTGAATACAGGAAATTATCCAGCTGAGAGAGAAATGTCTAAGGCAGGTCCGCACAGCTTTGCCCTCCAGCTGTTTTTAGACTTAAGACTGCCACTCCCATCATCCCCAGCCACAGTGGCCAATAGTCATTATGGGAGGAGATGTGCTTTTACCTCTGTAGGTGTGCTGAAGTTGTGCAGCCCTGGTCTAAGGTGATGAGCAGGTTGAGAGGGCTCCATTCACAAGTTCTTTTGATATTGACGTTAGATTGCATTTTGCTTTAAGTAAATATAATCTTTCAGTAGGCAGACATGTGAGCAATAAATATGTCTGCCACCATAACATCTAATTTGGCCCTTAGCCGTGGTAAAAGAAGCCTAGTAAATTTATTGGCTCTTTGAACCATTTCACACAAAACTGCAATAGTAGATGATGAATGAGATGCACATCCTCTTTTCACAGTTCCTGATATCAGAATTAGAGGCCTCTTGAAGACTAGTGGCATCTGATAGGCCACTGTGTGAAACAGGATGCTGATGGCCCTGATCCAGCAGGGCTATTCTTATGTACTATTTATTTTTATTTTTATTTATTTTACATTTCATATCCCGCCCTTCCTCCAAGGAGCCCAGAGCAGTGTATTACATACTTAAGTTTCTCCTCAGAACAACCCTGTGAAGTAGGTTAGGCTGAGAGAGAAGTGACTGACCCAGAGTCACCCAGCTAGTATTTGGCTGAATGGGGATTTGAACTCGGGTCTCCCCCGGTCTTAGTCCTGCACTCCAACCACTACACCACATATCTCTGACATCCATCTCGTTTGTGTGGAGCAGCCCTCGTACTAGTAGCACTAATTCTGTGATGGACCTAGCATGGTCCTAGTCTCTTTTTGAAAGAGATTGCACAAGATTCCAGGTCTGCTGTAAAATACAAAGTGACCCTCCCTCCTTATGATTGGGAGGTTTTTGGTGGTTTCAGTATTATACCCTAGGGTATTGTGATATAACTGGTATTATGTTTGTATTTTAAACTGTGTTTATATGTTCTGTTTTATTCCTTGTTGTGCTGGTCATAGACTGTGATAAACTTTGATTGATTGATTGATACAAAGTGACCCTGCAGACACTGCACCATCCTTCCATTTTTTTTTTAAGGAAGGGAAAGTAAAACAATATGATGAACTGTAGATCTACAGCTAATATCCACATTAGCTGGAAGACACATCCCATCTATTCTGCAATATATTTATGGTGGGATTGCTAATTCAACCACAAAATAGATGCATGTACGTGTGCACCCATGCTAGAGACACTTGCTCAAAAATCACTGAATTGGCAATCACTAAATTGTAATTTGCCATTTTTTAACTTGCTTAGCACGTTCCCCCAAGTCAGGAACTCAATATATGTAGGGATTCTGCTGCTGAATTGGAAACTATAAATACAAAAAAAGGACTGCTATGTCCATGTTTCTACAAGTCCTTACATCTAGCCCCAGAGTTGGGCTCATGGAGCAATCACTACAGTACCTTACAAGCAGTGCCTACCAAGTAGTGGATTGTTAGGCATAGATTCATGTGTTGAGGCCATTGTCTTTTCAAGTTAGTTTTTAAAATGTGAAAATTGAACTTGTAATGAAATGAAAATTGGGAGACATTGACAAATGTTAATGGGTTGTCTCTAAAAAGTGGGCAAAATATATAATAATTAAAGGGTTTTTTCTGGATATCTTTCAATGTATGAAAATGATGCTTGTAAGCATTTTTCATACTCGCTGAAATCCTGCTTTATAAAATATCATAATGACTATATGAGTTTTGAGAGATAGCAACAATTATTTAGCTCTTATTTATTTATTTTATTCATCTTCTTGCTTTATAACAACTTCATGTTTGTTTGTTTGTTTGTATTTACATTTACATCCCGCTCTTCCTCCAAGGAGTCCAGAGTGGCTGCTCCCCTGAATGGGGATTTGAACTTAGGTCTCCCTGGTCCTAGTCCAGCACTCTAACCACTACACCATGCTGGCTGGTGTACTGGTGGCTGATGATCTGCTGTGTTTGCTTTTTATGCCTTGGCAAACCTCGGGATTATTGTTTCTACCACAATTATGTTTGTTATGCTTGTAACTTTTAAAAAAAATAATCTGATGCTGAAGTCATATAGACACCAACATAGTCCTGACTTTTTAAAAAGAGGTCCATGTGACAATGACTCAAATTTAATATTTGATTATCTAGACCCATAACAAACTGGCTTTCAGGCAGGCTATGGGATGGAGACTGTGTTGGTCGGCCTGATGAATGTTCTCCATTTGGGAAGAGGGCGGATGACTCTGTTGGTCTTTTTGGATGTCTCGACAACTTTCGATACTATCAACCATAGTTTCCTTCTGGAACATCTGAGAGGGATGGGGGTGGGGTGGGGAGGCAGTGCTTTATGATGTTCCGGTCCTACCTCTTGGACAGATTCCAGCTGTTGTCTCTTGGAGACTGTCATTCTTCTAAATGTGAACTTTTGTATGGCTTTCCCCAGGGCTCCATACTCTCTGCAATGCTTTTTAACCTCTACATGAAACCGCTGGGAGAGATCATCAGGAGATCCAGTGCTGGCTGTTATCCATATGCTGATGACACCCAAATCTATTTCTCTATGTCAACATCATCAGGAGAAGGCATAACGTCCCTAAATTTCAATGTGAACTGCTCTGAGCCTTTTGGAAGGGCGGTATAAAAATTCTATTAATTAATTAATTAATTAAATTTAATGCCTGAAGACAGTAATGGGCTAGATGAGGGATAACAAACTGAGACTGAATCCAGATAAGACAGGGGTACTTATTGTGTGGGGTCGGAAATCAGAAGATGATTTTGATCTGCCATTTCTGGATGGGGTCATATTTCCCCAGAAGGAATAGGTGTGCAGTCTGGGATTGCTTCTGGATCCACACCTCTCCCTGGTATCCCAGGTTGAGGTGGTGGCAAGAGGTGCTTTGTCAGCTTTGGATGATACTCCAGCTGTTTCGGTTTCTTGAGATGAATGACCTCAGAACAGTGTACATATGCTGGTAATCTCCAGAATTGACTACTGCAATGCACTCTGTGTGGGACTGCCTTTGTACATAGTCTGGAAGTTGCAGTTGGTCCAGAATATGGCAGCCAGGTTGGTCTCTAGGTCATCTTGAGGAGACCATATTACTCCTATATTAAAAGAGCTACACTGGCTACCAATAAGTTTCTGGGCAAAATACAAGGTGCTGGTTAGAATTTATAAAGTCCTAAACAGCTTGGGCCCTGGGTATTTAAGAAAACGTCTTCTTCGCCATGAGCCCCATTGAGATCATCGGGAGAGGTACTTCTGCAGCTGCCACCAGCCTGTCTGGTGGTTGTGCAGCGAATGGGCTTTTATGTTGCTGCCCTGGGACTCTGGAATGCACTCCCTGTCGAGATGAGAGCCTCCCATCTCTGACAACATTTTAAAAGTCTTTAAAGACTTACTTTTTCACCCAAGCTTTGTAATGTAACTGTGGTTTTAAATTGTTAAGGTTTTTACTTTTGTGGTTTAACTTGTTTTATGTTGTTGTAAGCCACGCAGAAATGAAAGCATACATGCTCAACTCTGTGTGTTCTTAACCATGACATCAACACAAGTGTTTAATGAGAGTTTTCATCACGTCACTTAGTCCATTTCCCACCATCTTGGATGTGCAGTGTTTTATTTCATCCAGTTCATATTCATGGCATCTAAAGTACCCTAATCAAATTTTAATGACGTACTCAAAATAATTCACACAGTGGGAGGAGGGAAACACTACAGAATGGTTGACCTTTATTGTAGGACAATATAAGATATATGAAGTGGCAAAGTGACACTGGTTAGGAGAAAAAGATTTTTTTTAATTACACCTTTGGGATATGATAAAAATGTTAGAGGGCTAGCTGTAAAAAGAATAGAAAATGCATGCATGAAATGACGCTCATGCTCACTGCCAGGAAATTTGAAGCTGAACTCCTATATATATGCTACATCTAGCAGGTTATCTGTCTTCCAGAAGCAGCAAATATCAATCAGATTTTAATGTACTGTAGTGTGTAATAGGATGAACATAGGAAGCAGTCATAGTGATTCAGATAGTTGATCCATCTATTTCTATACTGACTGGTGGTAACTTTCCAGGGCTTTTAGGCAAGGGTCTTTCTGAACTGTAGCTGGAAATGCCAAGGATTTGATCTGGAACCACTTGCTTCTAATGTGATGTGCTATGTGATGTGAAAGCAGAAGTCTACTTGAATTAGGAAGCCATTTTTGGTTCATGACATTACCATGCCTTTGATTTAACAAATATTTGCAAAGCAATGAAGTTTGGCAGAAGGTTCAAGGTGAAGCTGCTATGTGGAGCATCATTTGTGCTTTATCCATATCATTATGAATTTTGACGAGTTTAAAATGCAGTTTTCTAATATAGCCATGTGTTAGTTTAAGGAACTTCATCTCTCCTGATTTTCATTAGCAATATGGGGAAAGGAGAAGAAACACCAAAGTGATCATATGTGTACATTGACAGTTGACTGATACATTCTCTGTACTCACCACTATACTGTATGTTTAGGTTACTTATTTCTGTCTTGGCGCTGATAGTTAGTCTGAGTCTGGAGCCACAGATTGAGGCAGAATGCCACTGAATATCAACTGCAGGGACTTGGCAACAAATGAAGTATTATCTTTAAACCCTACTTGTTGGCTTCCTAACCAGGCAACTGGTTAGGCATTGTAGGAAGCAGGATCCTGTGTTTGAGAGACCTTTGTTATCCATCAGAGCTTTTCTTACAATCCTGCTCTTTTTCTTTTCCCTCTTTAATCTTAAATAGATATGTTCTAGAAGGATACAAAGGGCAGGTGGCCTGTTTTCTCTTGTAGCCTTTGGAAAAAGACTCTGCATGCTTTCTCCTTCTCCTTGCTTGTCTTCATTGAGCCAAATGCATATTTTGCTCCTATTACATCTTAGTTTAAATTAAATTTCATTATGCTTTGTTCTGTTGTATTGTTTTGATTTTTTGTTGCCTTGTTGAACTGTATTATCTGAGATTTGAGAGATGACAAAGACTTGACTAATCATAATTCACAATATTAATTATACTACTCAAGAACTATGTACATTCAGTAATTTAAATGTGATATGTAAAATAATGAAGAAATCAGTACTTGGTACAGTTACATTAACAAGTAATTTGAAAAATGAATTTTGCTTCACGAATGGATGAGGTTTGTAAGCTTCTCTAGTACTTATAGAGATGATGAAAGTCAAATTAGAATGTATCATCTCTCTGAGATTAATTCCAATATTATTACTTAATAATAATCTGCCTAAGGTGTCTGTCACCTCCTTGCATGTGTAATGTCCATTAGCTGTAATGGAAGTTACAGGCACACATACGTTTGTGAGAAGCTAGCTAGATCCCTTGGCAAATTAAGTCATCCAAAACTAGACAGACTCCTAAAAATGTATTTTGCTAATGAAAAGCAGCTTCTACATTTCCCCCCTTCTGGAGTTATTAACCTGCAATATCATGCATTAAAGCTCCAGCAATACTAACAGAATATTTATTGCAATACATATGTTTCCCCAATGGTTTAGAAATGATTAGATTCTGAATCCATTTGTAGAACCAAAGTTTGTGCAAATAATAATTTTTCTATATTGGTATTCTATAGCATGAAAAAAAGTTGAGAGTATAGAAATATCTAACATGCTCTAATACAGTGTAGGTAAGTAGCCTCCAGTGCAAAGTGGACAACATCTAGGCTAAGTCATGATTAGTCCATTTAAATTAACAGAGAGAGGGGAAAGCACAGTTTGTTTATTATTCATTTTTTTATTTATTGAATTTCTATACTGCCTAATATAGAAATCTGTAGTTTAGCTTTCCTTCTCATCATTTCCTCACTTTAAAAAATTGTGTTTTTTGTTTATTTCTGTCTTGTTAGCAGAGAAATTGACTAGACCAGAAATGTGCTCAGGTTGTTTAACTGACCACTTAACTGATTTGTAAAGGACTGGGGGAAAGCTTTTTAAGTAGGAGAAAGAAGAAGCTGGCTTTTCCCCTTGGTAGTGAGGCTCCTTCCTCTAGCAAACCCCTAAATATATCTAAAGGTGCTGGATTAGTACCAGCAAGGAGGAAACTTCTGCTGTTGCTTCAGAGGAACAGTTTGTTCTACATAACCAAACTTGAACAAGGCTGAAAATAGTTAACCAAGCTTGGTTTACAGCTCCTTGCAAAGAGTTATTGGTTAGGTGAAAAGGTATTTCAGTCTCTTCTTTTTCCTTAAGATAAAGGTGGAGTGAATGATGATGATAGTATATTGTTCATTAGATCTACTTTTGTTAAAGATCTTGCACAATTATTTATATTCTCTTATATTTTAATGTACTTTCAGTGACCTAATGAGCACTTTCTCACAATCGAGAGAGAGGGCTTGAGGGCAGGCGGCAGGGAAGGCAGCAGAAGCTCGCCTTCCCTGCAGATGATCCACGTGGCAATGCTGGTTGCGTGAATTGCATGCCCAGACAATCTGTGATTGCCATGGGCAGCACAGAGATGCAGGGGTTGGGATGCATCATCCCAGCCCCCAGAAATCCCACAATGCACCACAATACATCACTAGTGGCTGATTTGCTTGAAAGTTGGAAGGTGCATTCTCAGGAAGCGGTTGTTATAGTTCCTCTGGCTTTCATAAGCTTAGCTGGTATCATATAATAGATGCTTGAGGATTCAGATGTTTGTATAGCAATTTAAAATGTTTGTAGCAAAACAGCAAAGTGGTCTTTAAACCATTTTGCTTTAAAATATGCAAATCTCATACATAGCTGTGTATGATTATAGATTTGCCCTTTGCCAAGATCGCAAGGCAGCTGACAAATGGTTCAAACAGGCGAGGCAGTTCACACGTTAGCCCAATTGCACCTCAAATATTCATGAGTCCACCATCTTGAATTGGGTTGGAAGATAATAGGGATGTGTGGAAACATGATTTGGCTGGCCAAATCACAGGCACCTTCCTTTAAAATCGAGGGCTTTCACAGCCCCTTTATCGCCACCATTGCTGCTATCTTGGTGCCCCCCCAGCTATGCCCCCATGCTGGTGGGGCATAGCTCAGCTGCCCCTGCATGGCACTGGCATGTATATGTCCTCTGCACATGTGCAGCAAACATTTACATGCTGGCTCCATGCAGGGACAGCTGGGAGACATCCCACCTGTGCATGGGCATAGCTGGGTGGAGCAACAGGATGGCAGCAATGGCGGTGAGTGGAGGAAGAGAAGTTATCGACCTGCTCTCCACTGTACAGGAGCTTTGTAAGCCCTCAATTTTAAAAGGAAGTGGTTGCAATTCAGCCAGCTGAATTGCAACTCAGCACATCCTTAGATGACATCTTTACAAACTATGCCTTGGAGGTGTCACTATGGGTCCCTACAGCAGTACCAAATTTGGTCCAAATTGGATCCCACTTGTGCCTCAAATGGTCATGTGTCCACTCTGTGTGAGGAGGGAAGGTTGCCAGCAGCCTCTTTTCTCATGTACAGCCTCTGTAAAGATTTTGCAGAGGTCTGGTTGGAAGGTCCTGACAATCGCCGTTTGTATTCTTCCTTATTGTGTCTCATCTTCTGCCTGTTCAAAAACTAGAGAGTGAAGAAGTTAAGCCACAGGAAGAATGCTTCATATCTTCCTGGCCTTCCAACTCCCCTCCCTCTGACCTTTGAATAGGCAGTCTCCAGGATATAGCAGGGAGGGAGGAGGAGGAGGAGGAAGGGCAGTGGTGATGGCTGGCACTCCAGGAAGAAAATGGGGGAGCACCAATGGGTCCATGTAGGGTAAGCCAGATGGAGGTGGCAGTGGGTCCATGGATACAGGCAATCTGCTGCCTTCTCTAATCCACTCTTTAGATGACCACCTAGAGAATAGATTAGGAGGATGACCTTGAAAAAACTATTGGGCAATATTAAAATATGATCATCAGTGGAACTACTTGTGCTAGAAGAGGTAAACAGTGAACTTGCTCTTGTGAGCATATGTTGATTAGGAGAAGTGGATATGAACTGTGCATGCACTTAGTTACTGGTGAATATTTTGTTGTGCATCAAAAGGTAATTACATTTGTCTTTATAGGGCGCAAAGAATCAGTACACAAAGTGAAGGACCTCTGTGACATGAGTCAAAGTACTCAAGAGATAGGGTCAGAATTTGCGTCTGCTGTGCTGTAAAGAATACTGTGAGCCACATTTGTTGTTCAAACTGTTTGTTTGGAGGTTCAGAAAAGTAATACTGTCATAGCTATATCTGTTTGATGGTATAAAGCTTGCAGTTGTGCCCACAGGAAAGTATGTTTCTTTTATACAGGAAAGACATCATTCCTTTGAGGTTCATAGTATTTTTCTGGAAAAGCTTTGAGCTCACAGTTGCTGAGTTGATTTTTATTTTTAGTCCTAGCTGCAGTCTTCCATGCACTTGCTTGGAAGTAAATCTCTTTGAGATGAATAAGACTTGCTCCTGAGCAAGAGCGAAAAGAACTGCAACTCCTCTATGAGAATGATTTTGTTGAAATGAACAAGTTCAGAATGAAATGGTGGATTTCTACTTCTTCCTTGGAATTCAACAATCCAGAAATAGACCTTCTCACACACTGTACTGAATCGCAAGACATTTGGAAATGTAGAGGAGCTCTAAAGGGCTCTTGCTATGTGATATGTGATGGTATCTAGCTGCTGTTAAGAGAAAAGCAGGACTAGACTTTCTGCATGTTCTTCTCTAACATCAAGTTGACTGTGATTAGGATTTAAGCAGATTTTTTTTTTTTTGCAAATATTCAGTCATTAATTATCTGTGCATCAGATTAGCATGGTTCATTTCATTACTACAAAACTCAAGCTAGGATAACTGAAAGCTTCGGAGAAATTTGTGAATACTTTTTTCAAATATAGAATGCAGATTTAATTCCATAGTGGGAAGGCTGCGAATGGCAGCAGGCGGGGGAGGACAGGATGAGCTTTTTATTGATACAGCAAATCCTAGAAATTGCATTAGGAAAATAACTTTTACCGTGGAGCCATTGACCTGTCTGGTCATAAAAAGTGACTGGTATTTTCCTTCCTACTTGTCCCTATGGTTCATATTATTTTTGGTCTCCTGGGGGGATCCCCAATGCGTCACGTGTGTTGAAAGTGAGTATTAACAAGCCTTCCCCCTCACTGTCCGTTCCTGTGAACGACCTTTGAATACATGAGCCCTAGCCCGGGTTAAGGGAGCTCTTGCTCCCTTATCCTCGGCTAACAGCCAGGATCAGAAGTGGGGCTAGGTGGTGCTGCCCCGTCGGGATTAGGCCCAATCCTGGTGGTTTTCACTTGCAGCCCAAGCCAGGCTGGGCTTCCCTAGCTTGGGCTAGGCTGCATGTGAGAACAGCCTCAAAGTGATAGCACATTTGTCATGTAGTTGAACCTATAAATATAATTTATAAAAGAGCATACAATTCATACATATGGCAGTGCACCCACCTGCTCATAGCCTCACTATTCATGAAATACTTGTTTCACAATGCAAATAAGCACTCGGGTTTTTTTTAAGTACCAAAATTTTGTTTGAGTTGTTAGATTTACTTTCTGTCTTTTTATATATGAAGTTTGCATTGCTGAGGAGTAGTTTAGGTTCTGCTTTATTAGCATATGCTTTGCTAACAGAGAAGAATATGGAAGCTGGTGGTCATTTGTTTTTGTGCTTTCTAATTGCAATTCATTCTGCTATAGTACTTGTTGAGAGAGGATAAGAATAAATGCATTAAAGCTTTGAAATTGTGTATCCTAAATTAAATATTACTATCTAAATTTGGTGACAGTATGGACTGAGTTACATTACTTTCTTTCCTTGGCTCCAAAGTGCACATATTGAACATATGGTAGGGGACCACACAGCACCCTGTCAACCTTGTGTTTCTTTTTAGATTGCAAGTTCCTCAGGAGACAGGGAACCATCTTCTATTCATTTTGATGCTGGTCGACATCCTGACTAAAACTGTGTACATGCAACTAAGTAATGCACATGCACTCTGGTAGCATCCCTGCTTCTGAAGCGCAGATGCCCAAACTTGGTGGGGGAAGGGCAAATTTTGGTGGTCTCCCCTTCCACCTGAAGCACTCTGCACAGTGCAAAAATGTGTCCTGGAGGGCTATGTGATATTCAGAGATGTATTTTCATACTGTACAGAGCACTTATGGGTGAATGGGAGGACTGCAAAAATCGCCCCAGCCTGAGTGCCCATGCTTCACAAATAGGATCACTACTGCTACATTTTTGTTCATTTTTTGTTTTGGCTGTATGTGTGCAGCTCAAGTCTCATGTCAGCCACTGTCCCTACATGTCTGGGCAAGTTGTCAATATTAATCCTTGGTGACCTGTCCTTTCTGCTATTTCTTATGCAAGTCCTTCTTTATTTTTGGCTCAGTTTCTTGTGCACCCACATTAGCTTACTTGGATGTCCACGATTTTTCTTTCTCAATGGAATTGGTTATGACTGTGGATTTAGTAAATCATTCAGAACTTCCATGTATCTTGTGTTCCTTCCCTAATTAGTTTATCTAGCAGTGAAATCCTACCTAGCATTTCTCCGCCCTGATTAAAATGAGTTTTCTTGAGATTATTATTATCATCATCATTATTTTTGATTAAGATATTTATATATCACATTTCAACAAAACAAGTTCGTAAAGCAGTTTACATCCTTACAGACTAAGGAGACACCAGCAATAGCCACTGAAGACATGCTATGCTGGGCTGAACAGGGACAGTTGCTGTTCCCTTGTTTAATAAAAGAGAGCTACCACTTTACAAGGTGCATCTTTGCCATTTTAGCAGGGGTTATATACACATTTTCTGGTTGCTGGTTCCAGAGTTGTTGAGTTCTTTGGTCCTTTGTTCTTACATTGATCTTGTAAAATGGGAAGTGCTTTCAGATATAACTGATGGATTTTGAGGGACAGATTGTAGAAATTGGATTCAGTTACCACATTCCTTCTACTCTCCAGCCAGCAACTGGTGCTCTCCTCACCATGTGTGAGGAGATGCCTACATAGAAATACACATGTTCCAGCTGCCATGTCCAGAGATATTGTGTTTTGTTGTTATTTAACTTTGATAGCAATTTTCTCATGAGAGATTACCCTTATGGGACTGGGGCTTAATTAAATTGAAGGGTGGGGGCCCAAGAAGCACCCACTGGCCCAGTGTGGGAGGTTACCTTGGCCACCCATCCCTCAATTTTGGGGGTACAGACCTCAGAAACCAGGTCTGAAGCCGGCTTCAAAACAAAGTGTCTCCAAGTTGGCCTTCTTACCTCATTTTTAAGCACAGCACCTGTAAAATTGAGATTGAGGAGCCAAGCAATGCCCCCCCCCAGCAATCACCAGCTGGGCCAATGGGTGATTCTTGGGGGGGGTCACCTTAGCTCCCCCACCCCTCAGTTTTGCTGAAGCAGTCCTTTAAATCCAAATCTGAAGCTGTCTTGGATACACTTTCTCTCCAAGCCAACTTCTGATAAGAATTATTGGGGCCATGCCAACCCAGTACTGATAACAATAGTGTTGGGGAGGCCCTATCAGCCTCCCTGATTTTTCCTCCATATTGTTATTGGATTGGCATTGATCCAATATATCTGCTGGTGCACAGACCTCCTAAATAGCTCTAAGCAAGCCATTCTCTTTGAGCCTCAGCCCTTCCATTTGTAACATAGGGATACAAATACTGATCTAACTTGGACGGTTTCTACAAGGCAGGCTGCACAATTTCAGATTGTGCAGATGTTGGATGTAACCCTATTGGTTACAGTGGCTCAGGATTATGGGAGCTGTAGTCCAAAAACTGCTGAAGGACTGAAGTTGTGCAGCCCTGCTGTAAGGAGAACAGGAATCTCCTTACTGTGCTTTGACAATAAGTACTTTATAAATGCTAGATACTATTACTGCAGTGATGCCCTTCTCGGAACAAACACGGCAACCAAACAAACCTTATTTTAATAGCTTCTGAGCTTCCTAGTGCAAATCAGATTTGTTTTCTTAACCCATCTTCTTTGAGCAAAGGAGAATGGCAGTTGTCTGTAACAAATTCTTTCTTTATTACTCAGCTTCCATCTCTTTTTGTTGTGCCCAGTGGCAGAGAGCAACGATTCCAATTGTTGTGCTGAATGATGCTAAATTGAAAGTTAGTGGATGGCACAGCTGGGCACCAATAAAATAATGCAAATGTTTTGTTCAGATGAATGCATTACTAGTATGATTGGAAAGCTCTGAGCATATCTATTAGTATTATGCAAGGTTATGTGCTTGATACTGTATTATATAATATCCATAATTTTAATAGGGTGTACTCTGAAAGTCACATGTTCTCTAGCTTGTAACTCCACAGGCCTCCTGTTAAAATTAAACACAATAATGACATTGGATCCATGTTTAACAATTTATTGCTATTATACTTAAGTGTGTGTGTGTGTGTGTATAATGTTTGCTTTGCTGCTGCAGTGAGCATACATGTAAAAAGGATGCTATTCTGAAATACCAAAATTGTGCAAAAGAGATCTAATTAATTGTATAATAGCACATAAGAGGATAATGGATTTGTATTGCTGTGTACTTAAACTGCTTGAAATCTACAAGTTGCCTGAAAAACACCTTTGATGAATTCACATGACCTTTTTAGCTATCAAAAACTTGTATGAAAGACTTTTTGACCAATAGTAAATAGCTTTGAGTTCTGAATCTACCATTCCAAATCTAATTTTTAATATTCAAGCCAAATCCTATTGAATACTTAAAATATATGAAGCAGTTTTCTAAGTTTTCCCTAGGTAATTAGGTAATTCATGAACATGTAAAACAAATATGTTGATGTCTGTCAGTATGTTAGTGATTTCTATGAAGTCTGCTAGTGATTATGGAAGTCTTAAATAAAAGGGGGGGGATCTATGCAGTTGCTACAGTAAATGTTTGTGAGTAGGTACAGGCACTTTCTAAAATGTAGAAAAGGAAATATGAATGTGTTAATACAGGTTTGTCCTTTACTCCCTCTTTAAAACAAAACAAAACATTGCGTGGAATGGATTACTTGGAATTGATTGAGATTCCATATTTTAGAAATGTAGTGCTTTGCAGCATCATTCTTAATTTAGCAATCTTAATACTATAGAGAGAGAGAGACCTAATTTGAATTATTTTATTCCTAGAAATCTAATACTTAAAACAATGGGAATATTGCAGTGCATTTAAGTGAGGCTAACATAGGGGAAGGCTACTAAGCCTGACTCTTCCCTGACAATGTATCATGTCTTAGCAATTGCATATTGTCAGAGGAATGTAATTTCTTGGTGAGTTTTATTTATGCTCTGCAGTAGTAAATAAAAGTTCTTCTAAACTATCTATGAATAGTATCTTACATTTAATTTAGAATGAAGCATTTATGAAAGTAGAATGGGCGTATTAGTATAACCTCTTCCTTGAAGAGTATGACCTCAAAACAGTGGTGCATCAGCTGGTAACCTCCAGGCTAGACTGCAATGCGCTCTATGTAGGGCTGCCTTTGTATGTATTTCCAAAAGTGCCTTTAGTCCAAAATGCAGCAGTCAAATTGGTCTCCAGGGTAACTTGGAGAGACCATATCATGCCTGTTCTTAAACAGTTGCACTGGCTGCCGGTATGCTTCTGGGCAAAATATAAAGTGCTGGTTATCACCTTTGAAGGTTTTAATTGTTTTTATTGTGTGAAAGTGTTTAAGTTTCTTTTATTCCAGTTTTATATTGTATTTTGTACTATGTACACCACCTAGAGATGCATATATTAGGTGGTATATAAATATGATAAACAAATAAAGCCCTGAATTATTTATAAATAAACCCTGGGCTTAGGCCCAGGTTACCTTAGAGAATGCGTTTCCCTGCAAGATCCTCACCACTCATTAAGATCATCAGGAGAGTTCTGTCCGGGTGCCACTAGTTCATCTGGTGGCAACCTGGGATCAGGCCTTCGCAGTTGTCCCCCCTAGGTTGTGGAATTCACTCCCCGTGGGTATAAAAGGCTTATCTTTCTTGGAGACTTTCAAGAGAGCCATACTCACCTTTTCAGCCTAGCTTTTAATAATATTTAATTGATTTTAAATATTTTATTTTCTGTTAAATTTTAAATCATTTTACTTTTTGATGTTACCCACCCTAAGCCCATTCTGGGATGGATGGTATATAAATGAAAAATAAATATTATGCCATTTTAAAATGCAAAATGATACTGTAGTAGAACAACTTTGATCAGCTTTTAGTAATTGCAAGAGACTCCATTGGGATGTTAGTGATTTATTTATTTTTCTTTAAAAGTTTTGACTACTCATGGCAATAATATCTGGTCTCTAAATTTAAGAGTACAACTTTTGTTATTACTTTAAATATTATTAAATGTAACCTAACATTCTTTGTACCTAAATTTCTTAGATTGCATCTGATTTCCAGTTCACAGCAACCGTCAGTTTGATTTTATACATTATTTTATTTCCAAAGTAGGAAATTCTGATTCTGGTGCAGAGGGAAATGGCATGAAGATAAAAAGTAGAAAAATAAGACAAAGAGTTTAGAAGTGATGCAAATGATGTCTTGCCTGAAGCTCCTTCAGAGGCTTTATGGGATTTTGGGAAGTAAATTGTAATGAACATTGTCAGCCTGACAGCCTGCAGGTTCAAACTCTGTCTTTTGGTGAAAAAGAATACACCTGCATGTCAAGCTGTGCCCTAGTAATAATCAAATATGTGGGCACTGCCACTCACAATAATACTTTGAAAAATACAATGGCATAACTGATCATTGTTGGCTTCTGAGCTGGAAAAGGAGAAGCTAAGGCTTTAATACCAGCATTGAGCACAATGGATAATTAGTATCTTATGGTTAAACATGTTTCTCTTTGGATGAGAAATCATCTTTGGTTCAGTATTCAAATGTATGATAAATATATACCTAATCCTGGTCTTGAAATGAGATATGACTCAGACATACAGAAGACTAGCACCTTTTGAATTCTAGATTCTTTTTATGGCAGGTGATCTGTGGTAGAAGTATGAATACATTTAGATAAGTAATAGTGGCATATGATATTATGTACTTGTGTGTGAACTGTAGATTTCCCAAAGTAATGAAGCTGTAGTAAAGCCCTAGTTTTTTGTGGTATCAAAATAGTCTATCATGTCAACTGGCTTCTGTGTTGATATACTTCATATGATATCATAAAACCATGAATTGCTGTCTACAACATTTCCCTTAGACTTGCATGTGATTCTAAAACCCTATTTTTGCCTGAAATGGTCAATATCCTGTGGTTGGTCTCAAAAGAAATTTATCATCTATTATCTCATTAATTAAAACATGTGTATTGTTTTGATTGACCTGTTCTCATGTACTCTGCTTACCTACCCAACTCCAAGTATGTATAAATACACAATAAGGATGTTCTCAAGAGCGGCCTAATCCAGCCTAGGGCAGCCTAGCCTGGGTTAGGCTGCTCATGTGCTGTGCTGGAATCCTGGCGCTGCCAGCCTGCCTGACCCCACTTTGGAGCCCAGCTTTTAGCTGAAGTTAAGGGTGTGAGCATGCCCTTAAGCCTGGCACCAGGATTGTGAGTGTGTGCTTGGGCTAGCACCAAGAGCACCCGTCTCATGGGGGCAGCCCCCAATGCACTACGCTCATCGTGCAGTGCATTGTGGGATACGTGAAGGCCAGGATGCATCGTCCCAACCTCTGGAGATCCGTGCTGTGTGCAGCAGCATGGATCATGTGGGAGCACAGTCCACACTTCCCACCAGCATTGCTGGATCATCTGGGGAGGAGGTACATTTTGCACAGCCTTCCCCCTGCCCTCCTCACCTCCTGGTTGTTTGAATAGCCTTAATATATGACAGAGGAGGACTGTTTACCTGCTTTCACTATGGAACTGCCCTAAATGCTAGTGAGCTGTAGCCAGTCTCCTGTTGCCTTTTTACTAACACAAATACAAAAGAAATGTCTGATTGACATACTGCTTTAAACCAATACACGTGGCTATTGGATTATCATTAGGGATGTGAACAAATAGCTCACAGGAACATAGCAAGCTGCCATATACAGAGTCAGACCTTTGGTCCATCTAGGTCAGTATTGTCTACACAGCCTGAGAGCAGCTTCTTCTGTGTTGCAGGCAGGAATCTTTCTCAGCCCTGTCTTGGATGCCAGGGAGGGAACTTGGAACCTTCTACATGCAAGCATATAGATACTCTTCTCAAGAGTGGCTCCATTCCATAAGGGGAATATCATGCATGTAGTCTCCCATTCATATGCAACCAGGGCATTCATATGCTTAACAAAGGGGACAAGACCAGCTCTTCTTCCTCCTACCACAAGACCAGCTCTCCACCCTCCTCCTCCTCCAGCTCTCTGTCCTTACCACAAGACCAGCTCCCCGCCCCACCCGTGTGGGCAGGTTGGGCAGCAGTTTCCTTAAGAAGTAGGTCCTTACCTGCTGTGTTGGTGCCCTGCTGCTGTTCCTGGCATGGCTCTCACTCTAGCAAAGGATGTGCACGGCTACGGCACTGTTCCATGCAGCCTGCATACATGGCATCACCATGCACACAGGCTGCATGGAAGAACGCCACAGCTGCATGTGGCCTTTGCTAGAGTGAGCGCCGTGCCTGGAACAGTGGTGGGGTGGCAGTTGAGCTGTTAAGGACCTTCTTACCTGCTTCTTAAGGGAACTGCTCCCCGCCTGCCAGACCAGTTTGACTGTGGTTGCTGGTTCGGTGCTTGCCAAAGGCACTTCCAAAACTGGTTGGTACACATCTCTAATTTGGATCTGCATTGAATTGCCCTGCTATATTTTGTATTTTGATTTTAACCATGTTATCATATATCATAGCATATTTCTATATATCAAAATATTTTCAGATTATGTTTTATGCCTTCTATTTACTGATTGAGCTCACCTCTTCATACTTGTCATCTATGTTTTCACAGAGATATATTATGTTATTAATTAGAAGAAGATTTATAAACAAGAGGAAGGCAAGAGTATGTAATTGATTGTGACCAATTAATTTAATCAATGCAAGTGTCTCTTCCTTTACTAAGTAATACGTGCCATCATAAGAGACAATGAATCACTGTGAAGCTTGGTTTATTGTTTCAGCAGTAGCTATATATGGGATGCATTGCAATAAGGCCACTGCCATTACAGCAGTTAAACACCACAGTTCTACACACTAGTCAAAATTCACAGTTGAAGTCCATTCTCATTGAACTTTTAAAATACGAGAATGGATAAGATGACTTTAAAAGCAGCTGTTGAGGAAACAAAATCCCATGTGACATTAAGAAAGAAGATACTGAAGTGGGCACCAACACTGAAATGTAAAATACCACAACTAGGGGTTGAACCCAATGTAATGTGGGTGCTTATACATGCTACCCTGAATATATTTTTCATTTCCCCACATCATGTCAATATTGACTCACAATTGAGGAGCCTGATAAATACCTAGTAACCCAAATGAAGCCCAAGTAGAACAAAACCCTTCAGCTGCCCTTAATGCGAGCCATCTGGTTGATGTCTGTCATAGGCTGACCAATGCGCCTTCCCTCACACACCAAATTACACAAATCTTCCTGTTTGTACAGGTCAGTGCATTCCAGATTTGCTCATGAGAAAAGGGTGAGATAAAGTGAAATTGTCTTTGGGGTTTAGACTAGATGGCCTTAGGGTACTTTCTATGTATAATTTTATGCGGCTCATATTGGTTGCAATCGGGTGCTTGTAATGCTAGTGTGAAGAATGGGGAGGATTTTTGCCTTAGAGCTCCTTCCTTGTTTGGAAGGTTGGCTTGCCTTAGGGTCGGATCATTGTCTCTGTGCAGGGTTTTTCTTCTTTTTGTCTATGTAATCTGCCAAGTAATAAGTAATTCAGTCCCTTACCAGACATGGCCACAAGGTGGTAGTAGTGTCATTGGTCAGCTGTAAGTCACATTCCTTTCTTAAGAGCTCTGCAACAAGCTGACCTCTCCCATCTGTTTGCTGCTTCTGCGTCTTTCTGTGTTTCCTGCTGTGCTTCTCTTCCTGTTTCTTGTCCTTTTTTCTCCTTTTCAGTCCTACAACTCCTAGGAAGACACTGAGGTAAAGGCTTTTCCTCTTTAGTTTATCTGAGAGCTAGCTTCACTTCCAGTCACGAGATAAATCTGGGAAGTAGGTCTACCATTCTGCCACTGCCAGCCATCGAGCTGGTAGGTAGGTAGAGGTAAAGCTAGAACAAATCTCATTATAGCCTAGTATACCATGAGGTTATTCACACGTGTGTGCAAAATCAGACTAAGCAATAGGGATGTGCAAAAAATTTCGGGCACAGAATGATCTGTGCCCCAAAACAAGCAATTTTGGGTGATTCGGGGCTGAACTGAATCACCCCCGATGTCCCCCAATATTTTTCGGACCCGAGCCGAATCACCTGAATTTCGGGCACAAAAAATTCGGGTGATTCGGTTCATGGTTGATTTGGGGGGATTTTTTGAAGTTTTAGTGACTTTGGGGCAGTTCGGGGGCATAGCATGGGATCTGGGCAAAAAGAGTGGGGTGGGGTGGTAGTGCCTAATGGGTGAAGGCTACCACCCCAAATTTCAGGGGGATTGGACCAAGGGCTGATTTTTTGAGAATTTTTGAAGTTTTAGTGACTTTGGGGCAGTTTGGGGGCAGAAAGTGGATCTGCCCCAAAGGAGTGGGGTGGGCTGGTAGATAGTCCTAATGGGTGGAGGCTACCGCCCGTCCCCAATTTCAGAGTGATTGGGCAGAGGGGTGAATTTTGGTGAATTCTGAGGTTTGTCTTCATAAGGTGAAGTGTACTAAATTGATTACTTCCTCATATTCATAGTAATTGAGAGTGTGAAAAAGTGAAAGTGGGGTCATGAGAGTTGTCTAATTGAAAAAATCTCATTTGTTGATAGAATGAGAATTCACACCTCAGAAGTTTTTTCTGAGGTGTGAATTCTCATTCTATCATAGCAAATGAGATTTTTTTCAATTAGACAACTCTCATGACCCCACTTTCACTTTTTCACACTCTAAATTACTATGAATATGAGGAAGTAATCAATTTAGCACACTTCACCTTATGAAGACAAACCTCAGAATTCACCAAAATTCACCCCTCTGCCCAATCACTCTGAAATTGGGGGCGGGCGGTAGCCTCCACCCATTAGGCACTATCTACCAGCCCACCCCACTCCTTTGGGGCAGATCCACTTTCTGCCCCAAAGATACCAAAACTTCAAATATTCCCAAAAAATCAGCCCTCTGCCCAATCCCCCTGAAATTGGGGTGGTAGCCTCCGCCCATTAGGCACTACCACTGCACCCCACTCTTTTGGGGCAGATCCACTTTCTGCCCCCAAACTGCCCCAAAGTCACTAAAACTTCAAAAATTCTCAAAAAATCAGCCTTTTGTCCAATCTCCCTGAAATTTGGGTGGTAGCCTCCACCCATTAGGCACTACCACCCCACACCACTATTCTGCCCCAGTCCCCACTTTCTGCCCCAGTCTGCCCCAAAGATATGAAAAATTCAGAAATTCACCAAAAATCAGCCCTTTGCCCAATCCCCCTGAAATTGGGATGGTAGCCTGCACCCATTAGGCACTACCACCCCACCCCACTCCTTTTGCCCAGATCCCATGCTATGCCCCCGAACTGCCCCAAAGTCACTAAAATTTCAAAAATTCCCCAAAAATCAGCCCTTTGCCCAATTCCCCTGAAATTGGGGTGGTAGACTCCACCCATTGGGAACTACCACCCCACCCCAAAATTTTGCCCCTGGTCCCCTTTTTACCCCCCGAATCGATTCAGATTCAGATTCGGATTAAATCCGAATCCGAACCGAATCAAGGGTGATTCAGGTGGCCCATATTCGGGCACAAAACAGAACAGGGGTGATTTGGTTCGGATCCTGAACCGAATCACTGAATTCCCGAATTGCACACCCCTACTAAGCAAGCCCAGTGTGATTTTGCATGGACATGTGTACCATCAGGATTGAGCCCAATCCCAGCCGCACTGTGGTAGCAAATTCCCCTATGAAGCCTCCCTCTAACACAAGGTTAAGGAAGCAAGTGCTCCCTTTTTTGGATCATCAGCTGTGGCCAGCAGACTCTGGCGATCCTGGGGAGGGGGGATCCCCATAATGCACCACACACTCATGCAGTGCATTAATGACACTCCGGGGTGGAGCGACACGGGACAGCACACCCCGGCAGCCTGACCCTCAGAGCTACCGGCAGCAGCTGGTGCTTGTCTGAGTATGCAATCCACCCATCCAAGGAAAGGGAACTGCTCGTGTGCTCTTCAGGGCTTTCTCCCTGTCAACCAAACTGCCCTTTCTCACTGGTCATGAGAAAGGGCTCCATATATATGTTGCCTAAATAATGCATCAGCCTTTAACATACATACTTTGGAATATGAGTGAATGTGGTAAGCCTTCACACTTTTTGTCCATCTAGGTTTTTTGTCTGTCTAGATACATTGTGTAAACCAGCCAGGTTATAGGAGTGCAGTATATACCGCAGCCTTTTTCATTTGCAATATCTTGAGTCATTTCCATCTGTGGTCAACATACATTCTGTTGTGTACTATAACAAACTGCCCACAAATTCTGATTGGTAACGCTTCCCCTTGGATTAAAATGGAAACAATCCATTTTCTTTCCACACACAGATCAAGAAGAATTTTGAATTATTTTGACTCTTAGGAGCCTAGAAAATGTTCTACAGCTGGTCTCAAAAACAAATGTGTATCATCTTTAAATGCTGTAGGCATTGGGGGTGTGGTTTGATAACTTCACTTATTTGATCAAATTATCACTAAAGGATAAAGGTTATCCTTCCATCTTATGTTTGATGCACTTTCTGCAAACTTCTTGTCAGTTCTGAATAAATACCCCCAACATGTGTTTTGTTTCTTTTAAAATCCCATAAAATGTCAACCTGATACATGATCTTACAGCCTGAAGGGAATCAGCAGGTTTGTATCACTGCAGGTGATAGTGGTGTGATGGGTGAGTATTGAAAGAGTGATTAGAGTTTTTAATTAGCAAGAAGCTACAGGCTATCAATTATTGCCAACAAATCTAATTAAACTTACTTTTATTTGCATTACTTGAATGTAGTGACAAGGGAAACATTCACTCCTAAAATAGTTTCCATCCAAAGGTTAGGAGCTGTGGTTCGGGGCTCATCAATGAGATTATGTTATATTTCAGAGTGAAAGATTACTTGGCTAAATAGATTTAAGTTGGAGTGCAGAGCTGAGGTTGGAGTCTCTTGCACAATGCAGGGAAAAGATATAGCAGGAGAAAAGTCAAAGTCATGGCCAGCATGGTGTAGTGGTTAGAGTGCTGGACTAGGACCGGGGAGACCCGAGTTCAAATCCCCATTCAGCCATGATACTAGCTGGGTGACTCTGGGCCAGTCACTTCTTTCTCAGCCTAACCTACTTCACAGGGTTGTTGTGAGGAGAAACTTAAGTATGTAGTACACCGCTCTGGGCTCCTTGGAGGAATAGTGGGATATAAATGTAAGTAAATAAGTAAGTAAATAAATAAATAAATAAATAAATAAATGTAGTTTAAAATAAGCAAGACAGTTGTGAAGCTGACAGCAGATCAGTAGAATATCTAGGACAAGTTCTCATCTAGTTAAATAAATATATGTAGCATCTGAAACCAATGGGAAGGCGTGGATAAAACAGCCAGATACTGTAAAAGGGAGAGATGGAAGGGTTTTTTTCCTGCATGTGAAATTTCCAGCTTCTTGCCGATTAAGAGAGCCTTTTAATTGTGTCATGGTGAGGTTCCACAAGTCAAGAAATTTGAACTCTTAAGGCATTCATATGAAACTTAAGTTTTTCCCCAAATTAGAATATAAAACCTACAGTGATCACAATTCAGAATGATTTTGTCTTCTAATATTTCCTGCATTAATATTTCCTGCATTGACTCATGATAGTAAAGGAGGGTGAAGTCAACTACTGCACTTTTTTTGAATGTCACATGTGAAAATACATTTCGCTTGTGAGCTAGGCTACTGGCAGGTCAGCATCCTGAAATACACAACTGTTGTCCTGCTTGCCTTTCAGCTTTGTTTCCCATTCTAGCTGCTTCCAGACTCTCAACAGAGGTTTATGACTAACTTAAAGTGTGCTCTGCTTCCAGCACACTTCTGAACGGCAAGTCTGTTTTTCCAGAGACAATCAGTATATAGCCTGAAAGTGGATGCTGCAACCACAAATGACACATTCCTCCCCATGTAAGTGTTGTCAGATCTTTTTTCATGGAAGGAACATTTGCAGCTCATAACCCAGAGAAGTGGTTCCTGCTTTTCTCTGGCAAGTTGTGAACGTCTTGAGGAAGGAATAACTTCATGAAATTACAAATTCCTCAATTTTGTGATTAGAAACTCTATAGAACTCTCTTAGCTTCTGCTTTGAAGAGTTTGAAAGATCCTGGTATTTATCCAACCCTGGCTAGGAAGTTGTTACAGTATCAGTCATTTTGTTGTGGTAAGGAAATGTGTGTGTGTGAGAAAGAGAGAGAGAGAGCGAGAGCGCGAGCGCACTGGTATAGTCTGGGGGCTAAGAGGCTGAGCTAGGAGAACATCTCCAGCTTGAATCTTGCCTCTTCATTTCCTTGTACATGATCCAGTTCCTCCCCTCAACTTCTCAGCTGCAATATGGGGATAGTAATACTTATTTGCCTTAGAGGTGGTTGTAAAGATTATATCAAAGTAATACATTTGAAACACTATGCATACTCAAAAAGTTCTTTATAAATTCTAAGCATTTTATTTGCCTACTTTCCATTAGCCTTATGAGATCACCTGGCATTCTGTGAGTGTATGTGTGTCCGTGTGTTCCCCCCATCAACTTCACAATGCCTGGACCAATATGAACCAAATCAGGTACAGTTGTAGTGACACCTCAATGGCGTAGTATGTGATATCATCTACCCTGATCCAAGATGGTGGAGACATAAACATTTGCAGCGCAAGTGGGCTGTGAACCACCTAACTGATTTGAACCAAATTTGCTACAGCTGAATAGACACATAGGGATGCCCAAATGGCATGGGGTATGATGATGTCATACACTCCAGTTCAAGAGTGTATCAAGGAGTGTCATACTTCAAGGAGTGTCATACACTCCAGTTCAAGAAGGCAGCCACATGAACATCTGAGGCGTAAGTGGGCTAACTTCTGGACTTTCTAACCAATTTAAACCAAATTAGGTACAGTTGTAGTGAGTGTCACACAGGACACCTCAGTGGTGCAGTTTGTCATGTCATGCACCTCAATCCAAGATGGCGGATGCATGAACATTTGAGGTGCAATAAATCTAATCTGTGGACCTCATAGAGCCAAATTTAGTCCAGTTGTAGAGACAGTGAAAGGAAAGTAGGCTGATTAGTTCTTAGTAGAACAACTTGTTATTACTGGTACTCTCATGATTAGGTATGCAATAGCAGTACTGTGTCCCCATCTCTAAAGGGGACGTGGTACTGTACTGCTATTCATTTACAGCTGCTGCTTTACTGAATATTACCGTCACCATGCTCTTGGAATTATCTAGGGGTTTATATTGTTCTAAATATGCTTCCAGGGTGATTTACAATACTTAGTGAAGCTTATTTCTTCAAGCAAGCATTGCAGTATTCTCAACAGGAAGATCTCCCTTCCTCCGATATTTTTTGCTTTGAACAATCAGTTTTTTAAAAGGAAAGTTATTTGTAGTGGTATTGTAAGATGGCTGTTTATGTAATGTTCTGTTTTGTCCCATATCTGATTCTAATGCTGTAATATAGTTGGTTTTAGAACCTGAGGCTAGTATACAAAAATCTGGTTGTAGGTTTAGTTTTGTTGTTTATAGTCAGAGCTACTTGAAAGTTGCATTTGAGTTTGAATATGATAGTTTCACTGTCTCCCTGATGTCTCTGACCTTAATATGAAGAATCAGTGGCTGACATGTTTCACAGTAGAAAGCAGGCAGTTCTGAATTGCCTGCACTACTGTGCGCATGTTGAAACAAACAAACAAACCCTGCAGTTTTGTGCAAGAGTGCTCTTGTGCTAATACTTGAATTTCTGAACACGTAAGTGGAAGTGCGATCATACAAGTTCAAATATTAGTGCAGGAATGCTCTTTTGCAACACCGTGAGCAGCGTTTTTTACATGCCCACACTGGTATGTATCGATGGCTCAGAACCAACTATGTCCCACTGTGCAACATGTCAACCAATATCTTATGTATAATTTTCTAGATAACTTTAAGTTCAGCTGTACAACTTAGTATTATGGGAATATATATCTTATGGTTGTATATGGAACCATTCACACAACCTACCAGGCAGGCGGGTGGGGGGAAGAATTCCCAAACCTTGCCTCCCCTCCTCAGTTGATCATTGGTTGCTTGGTGGGAGCACAGATGGCATTCCCACATGATCAGCCCTGCTCCATGCCCCGTGGAACAGGATATGTTGATCCGAGGACTGGACTCATTGTTCCAGCCTCCATGAATGAGTGCATGAGTGCATGGTGCAATGTGGGGATGACAGATGGGCCCCAGTGACAGATGGCTGCCTGTCAGTGTTTGAGCACTGAAAGCAGCTAGTGCTTATACACAGTCAATTAAATGGGGTTAAGGGAGCACTGGCTCCCTTAACCTCATTTAAGAGCCCGGCTTCGTAGCAGGGTTTGCTGCCGAGGCACCGCCGGTAGCCATGTGGCTTCTGGTGGTTCCCACAGGCAGCCAAATCTGGGGTTTGCTACCTTAGCCCAGTCTTGGCTACTTGTGAGAACAGCCTCTAATCTTATATATAGCAAAGTTTAAAATATTGATGTAAAACACTGAACAATGCATGGCCCTAATTAATGACTTAATTAAGTGGTAACATTAAAGCAACGTTTCCTCGGGCTCTTGATCACAGAGGTACACTTCTTTATGCAAATCATAGGCATACTTCACTCTGATACCGCCCCCCCCCCCATTCACTCTTGGAGTGTTTAAGAGTAAAAATTATGGAACCCATACTTTTTTGTGTGAACTCTTGTTCTGAGTAAGCTTCTTGGCAGGGCCAGAGCGGTGACTCTTGGAGAGCTGAGATGGCCAATATGTTCTGAGAGTGGGTGATTATACTTGGTGACATCAGAAGTGATTGAATGATCCAGTCACACCAGATGCAAAGACAGGGCTTTTGTCCCCAAAAGAGGCCAGTTGGAAGGAGTCAAACCCATAGCAGTGAATCATGCAAAGGTTGTCTGCCTTCGTGGGTGGATTCTTTGGACTCACAGGAACTCTATGTTTGCAAGTGTATAATATAGAGACGGGGGGGGGGGGGGGGAGAGTATTTTTAAATCTACAAACAGAATTCCATACAATTATTTTCTAGATCCCAGAAGAATGCTGTTAATAAAAGAAATAGTATACATTCCTTGTCAATTAACAAACAGAAATATAATTATTCCTGTTTATTAATCAATACAATACGCGCTTTCTTTCTCTCTCTCTCTCTCTTACACACACACACACGCACACGCACACACACCCCTACCTACCTGCCTTACATTTTTACTTATGTCACACTGAAGAGTTCTCTTGGGGTAAATTTGGGAATAGCTTTTGTAAGGTATTGTGGAACAACCTTTAATGATTGCTTAAAAGGTACAAATTATCAATATGCTTGAACTTAGCCACACAGTCAGGAATGTACAGCAGGTTGATGTTTGCTGGCAATGAACAGTATTTGAATGCTGACATGGCTGTATTATGTCTTCTCACAAAGGTGCTGATAGAAAATATGCCATCTAACTCACTGTTAAAATTTAGTTTGGCAAGGAAATGATGTTCTTTTTTCATAGTAGAGTGGAGATCTAGTTTCCTGGCAGCCAGAACTTTCCTGTGTCCTCTACAAAAAAGTAAAATGCAAAGATCTGGTTTCCTTGCTAGCAAAACAACACTTGCTTTCAAGCTTATATACTGAAGATCAGATTTTGTAACTCACATAGAGTTTTTAATGTCCTTTTTGCTGAAAGTGAAAGTTTTATTTTGGTAGTTGGTGAGGAAACATGGTATCCTTTAGCGGATAGTGATTGGGTTCACAGTGACTTTGAAGAGAAGGTTTTCCTGTTTAGACTTGCCATGAAGTATTTAATTTGGAGGTAGGCAGTAAGGCAGGTAAAACTTATCACAGTGTATAACATAATGTGCAATGCTGATAAAATATATTAGTAATTTCAGTGGAATGAGTGTTGTGTTTTATTCATATTACTGCATACTGAATGGTCACTTCATCCTGATAATGCACATTTTGTTTCTCATTTGCTGATTATGAATGAAAGAAAGATTCTTGGAATTTGATTTTTAAAGAAATATATAGATTGTGCTTCCTTTGTTCAAGAGAATGTTTTAGGCATTGAGAATTATATGTGGTTTAAAAACAGCATAACAGCTTTTGTAAACGTTACATTTGGTTAAAATGCAATCATGTATAACATTAAAATATAATTTAAAATTCTTACATTCCATTAAATGTACATGAGTTTATCTCATAATATGCCTTATTCTAGACCATATTCAGAAATAATGCACTCTTTTTGTGTTGTCTCAACATAGAGAAACTCTGTCTATAATCATGCTAAAACTGTTGATATAAGATGATCAACAAGCCCACAAACAATTTTGTTTTGATTTTTGAAAATTCATGTTTTCATTTTCATGCAAGTGCATAGATATAATATTTAACAAGAGTGGGATGAAATTAAAGCCCCAAAGAGTCAGCTTACACTGTCTTTTCAGCATATGCATTAGTCATCCTGGAGTGAAAATTGCCGAGTTCCCTAAGGCACGTAGTGATTTGAATGTTTTTTTGTTGCTAAATGTAGATTTACACATCTTGATTTCCAAATACAGAATGATGCTCAAAAATGCTCCCTGTGTACATGCAGAAATTTACATCTTGTATGAATGATTCATGCATACTGTTCAGCCCTTGACAGTTCTATGCTCCCAAACCTGTACAATACATCAGGAAAAGATGTGCAACCTTTTAAGATTAACACATTTACACTTGAATCACGTCACATGATTCCAGGATTTATAGGGACAGTTCTTCATAAATGGGAATAGTGATATGAAATATGAGAACATATCATTAAAATAAATTTATTGGCTGACATGAGAAAAATTGCTCAAAGTTTCCCCATTGAAATGAAAAGAACAAATTAGGCATCACCTAACTTCAAATGGGACTATTTTGAGTCATTTCCTCATCATGTCAGCCAATATTTTGTGTTTCTGAACTATAATTGTGTAAATAGTTCTTAGGTAAATTATCAGTCTTAATTATTCAGTAATACACTTGAAAACATAATTATTCTTGACTGCACTGTAAATTGTTAGTGTTAAACTAAGCCACCCTTCATCTGGGCAGGATGCATTGCTTGCTTGAATAATTGATGGATGCTGTTTAGCAGATATAGAACCTTACTATCTTTAGAGTCCTGCTGGATCTGTTGACAGAGCAGATGGTGAGGCTATTCACATGCACGTTCAAAAACGGGCTAAGGAAGCCCAGCCAGGTTTTGCACACGTAGTGCCAGGAACGGGCCACGGCTGACAGATTGTGGCGCTCTTGGGGAGGGGGGATCCCTATAATGCACCATGCACTTGCGTGGTGCATTATTGTAGCTTTGGGGGTGGGGCAGCAAGCCCTGGCACCCAAACCTCGGAGCTACTGACAGGAGCCAGTGCTTGTCTGGTCACATGAGCCTCCCGCCCAATGAAATAAAACGGATCATCTGTGGGGAGGTAAGCTCTTCAGGGCTTCCTCCCACAAGCCCTATTGTTGTTTTTCACTGCTCATGAGAAACAGTGTTTTTTCAATCTTTATAAATAGTCAGGATTTAGATTTTAGAAAGACAATGCAACTCTAGCTATTATCTCCATCACTCACAGTCTAAAAGATTCCAAAAATCAAAGATGGAACAATGTCCACATTAATATGATGTAACATTTCTTTGAATTTAAGTGCCCACTGCAGTTTGATAATACTTTACTGAAAGTTTCCAAACATCAGACTTAGAGATGCAACTTTGTCGGTCCTTAATTATTATAAGGGACTTGGGTTTTAAGATTTCAGAGTACATATATTAAGCAAAACAAGCTGACCAGCACACTAGTTTGGCCAGCCTGGTAGTTTTACAATTTCTCTCAGATCTCTGTATTTCTGTCAAATACTGGTTTTCCTGAGCAACAAAACCACATAAACCAAGGTGGGCTGGAGAAAGTAATTCCGCCTCAACCGTTTCTATAGCAGAAATACTTCTTTGTCACATTGTGGATTCCTAGAAATAAGTTGGTTCTAAAGAGTTTCTTTTTCTGAATAGTTGGAAAGAAGAAAGTACTCAATCCTAGAATCTTCCATTTGATGAGCGTGGGACTACAAAGTGTGCCATGCATGCTTTTGCCTGCCTTCTGTTGTCTTTTTTTCTGCTACCACTTTTATCTGATCTCACTTCTATTTGATAATAGAGCCCATATATAGGCAGTTGTGGATTTCTACCAGCTATTAGGGTTGTGGGGTAGAAGTATTTCTGACACAGAGACAAAAATAGCAAGGTTCAAAGATCCATTCTTGTATATATTTAGGAATGTGCAGAACTGTCATTTGCTTTGAAGATGAACATTATAATTAACAGGAAGAACAATTAAATTCAGTACTAAAAGCGTAGGGTATCAGTTGTCTTGTGGTTTGTTCAAAGTAATTATCTAGTTATGTAATTGTCAAGGATCACCCTAATTTTTATAGTAGTTTCCCCACAGTGCTTTAAATTCTTCATATATTTTATTTCACTATTACCTATTGCAATCCTATAAGGTGGGCCTGTATTATTGCTCCCATATTGTAATGTACAGCTTATGGTACTTGTTAAATCCACCAGTTAATGATGGATGATGTTCAATTTAGTTTTATGCTACATTTTCTTAAAATAGAAAATGCTATTTTAAAATGTTTATTACTTCATCACAAAATTAAAATAGGCATGTAAAAAACTCTTTAATTTTTCAGGGTTTCTTCTTGTCATTTTTAACTTATATCTTCCAATTAACTTCCATAATAATTTGGTTAAGGAGGTTTAAAAAATCATAGCCAGGGTTTTTTCACCTCTTACAAACCAATGAAATATTTCTAAACAATTGTGGTGCTACCATGCTTCTTCAGAAAATCTTCAACCGTCCCCTTTATTTTAAAACTTTATTTTAATGCAAATAAAAATGCAGAATGAACATTTGATAATTGGGTAGATAAGTCATTTTTAGATACTCAGTAGATTATTTTTCATGTGTCTACACATCTGTGTTTATGCGAGAGAGCGCTAATGAAACATAATTATTTGCATTAATGCGATTACTTCACATGCAGTCCTATAGTATATTTGACAGGCTCTCTAGTTTATAATAATTATCAAATAGCTGTTCATATTCACCATATTACATTAGAAAAATAATTTAAAGCTCTGCTTTTAAGAATAATACCTTGGTTTTCTCTAGGCGTTAGGACAAAAGATTACATTTCCATTTCCTTTATTCTTACATTTTAGTAACACTGGAACAAGAATATTTGTATTAATGTTGCGGGGGGAAATCCCTCTAGAATCTAGCCTTCCTGTTTGATTCAGCCACTTGCGTTCATCCTTCTATCACTTGGATAGAGAATGGGGCGTCTTGCCAGAACCAAAGAGGATTAGGCTCAATTCTCACTGATATACTTGTTGTCTTAACTGAATGGAGCCAAACAACAAGGGTGCGTTGCTTAAAGAAAGCGCTTTATTTCATGTCATGAAAGGCACGAGTATCATCAGAGAGCATCTGGGTGATACTGCGCGCCAAGTTATACAGCGGGTAAGTTTTTATAGGTTTCATACATACAAGCATATCGATAAAGCTATTAATACACGTCATTAGTTATCAACCTTACATATTCCAGAGGTGTCATCTAGAGCCTGAGAAGATGATTTACTATCTGGCTTCTGACAACTTTAATCCCTACGGTATCTCTTCGTACCAGCTAGACCCTCTTACAGCTGGCTAAGGAATTCAGCTAATGGCCTTTGCTTGACCACTCTTGGTACCTGTTATCTCGGTGGGCCTCTCAACCCACATTCTTGAGAGGGGGCCTCTTGCTCTTAACTCTGGCCTCCGAGAGGCTTCTCAACTCTGAATAACCTGCTAGCTTTATATTCCATTATATTCCATTATACTTTTGAGTTATACTTTGATACACACTTTTATATACTTATTTGTAGGCCTGGATTAAACAATTCATTATCATTAACACCAGCTACTTATTGCTAAAACACAAACACCAATTCAAATAAAATTACCACTTTAAAAAATGAAGTTTAGATAAAAAGCTCAGAGGAATTTAATTCACACAAAATCCGTGTTTTAATATATGGAAAATGAAGGCCAGCATGGTGCTTGTTGGTCCAGTCATGTTATGTAAAGAGACCAGACTTAAAGTGAGTCAAGGATGTTCTTTACCTTCGTTTTGTTCACCTCATTTCTTTGCTCTTCTGCTCACAAATGTAAAAGTCTTGGCCTTGGCAAAGCCTTGGCAGTCCATGCATGGAGGCCTGGAGAGTGATGGAGCCACTTCACTGCTGTGCGTGGGCTGCTGCTGGGAGTGCCTTCACAGCAGGAAGCTGCCTGGAGTAGCAGGCACGCTGCTAAGCACCTCCACCTTGACTTTTAAAAGTGCTGCTTGCCCCTCCCCAGTGCTGCCTCAAACCACCGGGACATTTTGAGGTTCAGCTGAACCAGGCTGCCAGACCATGCACCAGTCCAAATTCAGACTGTGACTCAGAATTCAGTCTGTGCACATCCCTACTTCATGCACACCTCCCAACATTCTTCTGGGCCCTGGCAACAGTTTGTTTTTCTTAAGGGGAAAAGTGCAGCACTGTGCTGAGGTCAGTGTGATGGGAAATAGCTGTCACACTGAGACTTTTTTTTAAACAAAGTGATCCCTGCTTGAAAAATAGTGAGGATCACTGACTTGGAGTACAGCAGTTTGCAGCTTCTTTTCTAATACTGGACATTTTTTAAATTGTTTGTATGAATATAACTTAGGAATTCATACTTAACTTTTCATAAACATACAATTTTCATATGCTTAATATATTCTGTATTCTGAAAGTGGTAAAATAAGTATGTTTTGATTGAAAAGAAGTATTGCATATATTTTTCTGTTTTTTCTTTCTTTCCATGTCTTCAAAATATCTGCAAATGTTACCTCTCCAAATGTAACAAAGGTTCAGCTTATCAAGTACAAAATTCACGTAGTATGCACAGTCCTTATGTGTTCCGAAGTTACATCAAAATATCATGAACAGTGACTGGACAGCTGGGTCTCCACTTTTGTTGTTTTGAAGAGAAAAATAAGTTTGCAGTAAATATGCAATGTTTGTACCTGATAGGATATAGATATATTTTATAATGTGGTAGCTTGAGCCTGAGTTGATGAATGCAAAATATCCTATGAGTAACATCCATAGAGTAGTCTACCTCATGTGAACTAGGAAGTAGCTACCAAGAAGATGAATCATGGACTTAGGAGAACATATGGCATTTGAACAAGGGAATTTAGAAAAAATACAGAAGCATTGCTGACATGTATATAAATTGTCAGTACAAACTGTAAGGCAGGCCTGCTCACCCTAGGCCCCCCAGCTGTTTTTTGACTATAACTCCCATAATCCTCAGTCACGGTGGCCAGTAACCAGGGACTATGGGAGTTGTAGGCCAACATCTGCAAGAGGGCCAAAGTTGAGCAGGCCTGCTGTAAAGCAAACATTCAATTAAAAGCAATGGAGATGCATATATTATTCAGTATGGTGGAAGCAACCAAGTATATTTAATGAAGATGTCTATAAATGGATTAAATAGATATGCAAATATACCCCATTCATTTTCTATGGAAAGCATTATTTTATCATATAAAAACAATGTAAACATTTTCTAAAACTCTACATTTTAAAAAAAATCAATATTGTTTAATATTAGGGTAAAATACCAACAGCAGGATTGAATACTCGACAGATAATTCATTGGGATTATGGTTGGTTGGATTCGTGTAAAAATATTAACATTTCAGTGACAAAGGCAAAAACATACACTCATTTCTTTTGTAAGACATAGTTGCTGCCTCAGTTGAAATCACTAGGATATGCTATGTCTGGAGGAACTTCCATATATCACAGGGCATGTGGTTTGAGTCCTCCAGGATGAGACTTTTGGATTTCCAAAATTAAGAAGGACCAAAAATGGTGGTGGTTATTATTTTTAAACTTTATATCCTGTTCTTCCTCCAAAGAGCCCAGAGCGGGGTACTACATACTTGAGTTTCTCCTCACAACTACCCTGTGAAGTAGGTTATGCTGAGAGAGAAGTGACTGGCCCAGAGTCACCCAGCAAGTATCATGGCTGAATGAGAATTTGAACTCGGGTCTTCCCGGTCCTAGTCCAGCACTCTAACCACTACACCACATAACCCATGAAGGAGTAGGTCATACTTCAACTTGTATCTCCTGTTTCTGCTGCTGTTGTACTGCCAGTATACTCATTGTATGACAATGTACTCATGTTGCTGCTATTCCCATCTACTTCCATAAATGGTACTGGTGATCACCAATCAATGGTGATTGACCAATCATATCCAGCATTTATTATGTGGTGGCATTCCATATGAGGCAGCACATAGTGATGTCATTGCATAATTTAGGCATATCACATTTTTTTTAAATCAACAAAAATTTGAAATGGGGAGCGGGGTTATCATCTAGCTAAAATGATAAGTCGCTATTTTTATAGCTTAGCTTATGTTTCTTTCCACCACTTCAAAAGAAAATTAGGCAGAAAAGTTTGAAAATACAGTAGCTGTCAGGGAAAGCAAATATATGATGGTAAGAATTTGTCGTCTCTCCCCTCTCCTTTTTTATTCTTTCTCACCTCCAGTTTCTGTTTTGTTGCTTCTTGACTGTGTTATTGTGTGACTAGGAATGACTCTGAAACATATTGCACTGTTTAAATGTACTTCTTCAGATCACAAAATGCCACATGATGTATGGAATGCCAGTGACATTCATCACAGTTGCAGTGGGCTGTCAAAAGCTTTAATAGTCTCTTCTAACAATTTTATCATTAAAGCAGTAAATGACTGCTATCTGATATCTTGAAAATCTGATATCTTGAAAAGGCTGTGTAATCACAATGCTTTCTCGATACGGATTAGGGCCAAACTACACGTGATATTTATCCATTTATTAGGATTGATGGGCTTGTTTTTAACAGAGTGAATAGCAAATGAATTGTGTGTCTTGAAGCTTGGGACGGGTGGGGGATGTCATAGGTCTTTATCTTTACCTCACACAATGGTCCTGATCCAGATTGCCCCCCGCCGTCTTCCCCATGACTGCTATTTTAAATGCGGGCTGCTCCCATTAACACCAAGTCTTCAAACTAACTGGTGCTTTTCCTCCTCTCAGTTCTTCAGCCCGGTTGTCTGACTATGTATCTTCCCTATACCCCAGTTAGCCTTTTCTCTGGTTAATCTGACATTGAGACTTTACACACAATCAGTGTGTAGAGCCTGGGAGGGTTCTGCGGGGAGAGAAGGCTTAGCCCATTCTCCCCACAGACGAGCAGCCGCTCATTGTTGGGCGGGAGGATTGGCCACCCACATGACTACCGGCTCCATCAAAAGTAGTTGTGACCACCGTTTAACTTTGTTCACTGTTTTAGATGTATATAGTTTGACTTTTATTTATCACTGTGTTTGGATTTATTTTAATGCATGGTATGTTGCTTTGGAAGCTGGTTAAATTGAAAACCAGGATGTTACTTTTAAAAATGTAATACCACATCACTTAAAACAATCAGGCTACCTAGCTATTTTCTAATTGATTTGAAAAAGGGCAACAAGCAGTACACCAGATCAATTAAGCAGTTATCAGTCTAGTTGCCTCCAAACTAGTGCAGATCCAAGAACATTCAGCAAATGTGCTTTTGAGTACTTTCAGATCATTTGTGTGGCAGTGGGGACAGATGTCAAATTCCATTAGGGTGTTTCTCAATATTTTCAGTAATTATTTAGGGGTTGAAGGGGCTTACCAAAGTGATGTAGGTGGCAGTAGTGGCATCTTTTGCTTTCTTCTTAACATGCCTCTGTTGGCAGTGCACTTGAAGCACTACTGTTTATTACCTGTGGCTGGTTCCTACTGGCTGACAGTTTCCCCCCAGAATGTGCTGGGAAATGAGGCTGCAAATGTCATTTATAAAATTTGCTTCCCTGAAAGAAAGAAAGAAAACATGTCATTGCTAACAGCCCCAATACTCTGGTAGATCTCTGTTTCTGCCCCCCACAATTTATGAAGACTGCTAAAATGTGCCCTGCCTTGAAACCAGTGGAGCACACAGGCATTTTCGGAGACTAGACCTACAGGGTTTTGGAGGCTCCCCCCTACAAGGCCCCCGTCAAAACCCATCCCCGACCTGCACTTCACACAGCAGTGACAGCTAAGCCACTGGGCCTGGGCTGGGCCTGGCCGGATGCTTGTAACACTCATTCCTGCACAGTGCAGTTTACAAGCATGTGATGGCATGTATTTGCAATGCTTACGGTGCACGCCCAAGTGTTGCAAATACAGGTCGTCATGTTTGCGATGCTCTCATATCTCACTGTGCAAGTGTGAGTGTTGTGAGTGACCATCCAGCCCTGGCCAGGCCCAGTGCCACTGGCTGCAGGCAACCAGACCTGCTTGGCACTCAGCCCCAACCCCCCGCCATGGAAAAGGAGATCGGCTGGTGGGCAGACCATGAGTGGACTGCACATGATGTGAAGCACCTCCACATGTCATTTGGAGGCCTCCCTCCCAGTGCTCTGTGGACAGGACCTGATCCCTGAATTCCTGTCCAAAGAGTGCCCCTGTATGAAACCAATACAAATTCATCAGTTTTCTTTTCATTACTTGCAAAATGAGCACTAAGCATGGGGGTCAGATGAGCTTGGGAGCAACATTACAAATGAATTGGATTTGAAAAGGAGAAGCTTGTATTTCTAGTTTGTATTTGACTTCACCTTAGTACCATGTTAGGTTAAAAAATCTTGCTTCAAGATTTTTCTGGAGCTTCTTTCTGCCTGAGGTTGTCAACATTGCAGGGTTCTTGCATATTACTTGCATGTCTAAAATCTCCTTTTCCCACTTTTTTCTTTATTTCACATAATAAGAAAGGCAACAAAAATTCATACTATCAGTTTTAAAAAGTGGGGGGAGACAGAGAAAAATCTTGTTATTCTTTCACATACAACAATAGTGGGACTAGCCTTTAGGATTGATGTCTGTCAGCCCAGTGAGTGTGGGTGCAAGTCACTCCCATTGAACTAAAAGGCAACATTTTGGTTGGTCTTTAGTGCTGAATTATGACCATAGTTGCTACTGTGATGGTGACAGTTTGCTGGCCTTCTTGGGCAGTGAGAAAACTTGTTCTCCTGAGCTGTCAGTTTTGGAATTGTGATAGGTGCTAAAGTGGACAAGTGTAAATGCTAAATCATTGGTCAGCCCTTGAAGTGGAATTATCACATTGTACAGTTCAGTGAGAATATTGTAAGTCCTCACATACGTAAACATACGTAAACGAATATTGTAAGTCCTCACAACAGTGAAGTGGTTTTGTTTTGTTAACCAAAGGACTTGTCAGCCTTCCCACCTACATGTGGGTTGTACTACTTCATTAACTTTCAGTAAATAAGACTATGCACAAATAGATGTTAGAAATGTAAATTCAGAAGACAACTGCAATCAGTTTGACTGCATGCATTTTACATGAACCTCCCACCACCTTTTTTTCTCCTTATTTCTCAGACATCTACTTTCAGAAACCTTGCCTATTTTTAGAAGTTACCCTGCAACTTAACCCAAGGGTTATTCATCACAGGAAGACAATCAAAGGTTATTCATTTCATCACAGAAAAACAATACAGATTTTGAAATAAACTACTCTGATAGTTTCAACTATCACTTGATTGTAATCTTATTTATTAATTTGTTTTATAATTTTTGCCCTCCTTTTTGAACAGAGTCCCAAAAGTGTGTCTGAGTATTGATAAGATCAGTTTTTGACTTTTAAGCAAAACAATAACAACAAAAACCCAGTCCAGATGAAACAAGAAGCATCTGGAGTCTTTGCCTGCCTCAATCTTTTCCCCTCACACAGGGCAGTGGATCTTTGATGCAATTGTCCCTGTAAAGTGGAAAGCTGATGTTTTGCCTGTTTTTCTATCCTGACCATCTCATGGGACAATTATATTTGGATGGCAATTCAAAGGGAAGTCAAGGAGGGAGACAACTTGGCTAAAGCAGAAACAGGCATCTGATATTCGTAACAAATACAAATAAAGTTTAATGTTCATTTGCCAAAGATCTAATCTATGGCAACATTTGTTGCCTACAAAGGGTGTCGTTTCTAGATTATGCAAATTGCTGTGGGTGAGATTTGTGAACCTCAGAATCACGTTATGCTGTTTATGTTTGTAGACCACTCATTTAAGTGATGCCAGCAATATGTCAGCTTGTTGCTGGTACCTGGTTGTAGTGGTGTGCATGGAACCGGCTGGCCCAGTTTCGTTTGAGTCCAAACTGGACCTGTACCAGACCAGTTTGGTCTGGCACCAACTCGGAACAGCCCCCTGACTTTGGTCCAGTACGGAGAGGTTCACGATTTGTTTTTTAAAAGTGTGTGTGTATGTGTGTACACACACACACACACACACACACGCTACTCCCTCTAGGGGAATTATTCTAGGTGGCGGGAGGGGGTTCACGGGGGTTCCCCCTCCCCCTGCTGGCCTCCTTGCCTCCCAATCCGGCCCGTTCGGCTGGCTCCTCGGCCTGTTCAGGCCTTCCCCCACCCCAGTGCGGTGGCCATTTTGTAGGCTGCCGCACCTGCGCAATCTTCCTCTGCATGGGCAGGCCAAAAATCCCCACGGGCCCACTCTAAAACCTCTAAGCGAGGTTAACCCACTCTAAAACCTCTAAGCGAGGTGTCGAATCAGCTCCGGCTTATTCGACAGCTGCGCCCATTCCTCGAAGAGGATGACCTCAAAACAGTGGTGTATCAGCTGGTAACCTCCCAGCTTGACTTTTGCAATGCACTGTACGTGGGGCTGCCTTTGTACGTAGTCCGGAAACTTCAGTTAGTTCAGAATGCGGCGGCCAGATTGGTCTTTGGGGCAACCCGGAGAGACCATATGATGCCTGTTTTAAAACAGTTACACTGGCTGCCAATATGTTTCCGGGCAAAATACAAAGTGCTGGTTATTACCTTTAAAGCCCTGAACGGCTTAGGTCCAACACCTTCTTTTAAATGATCCCCACCGCACGTTAAGGTCATCCGGGGAGGTCCGTCTCCAGTTGTCACCGGTTCGTTTGGTGGCGACTCAGAGGCGGGCCTTCTCTGTAGCTGCTCCTGGATTGTGGAATGCACTCCCAGCGGAAATTCGTAATCTTGATTCTTTACTGTCCTTCAAGAGAGCCCTTAAAACCTATCTGTTTGGCCTGGCCTTTAGGGTTTTTAATCAATTTTTGATTGTTTTAATACCTGGTTTTCAGGGTTTTAATTGTTTTGATAGTTTAATTGTTTTTAAAGTTGTTTTAAATTGTTATTTATATTTGTATCTCTGTTTTAATTGTTTTTCATGTTTTCTGTTTTAATTGTAAACCGCCCTGAGCCATTTCGGAAGGGCGGTATATAAATCAAATAAACAAACAAGCAAACAAACAAGAGTAAGTTGGACGAGGGGAGAGTCATTGTGTGAGTGTCAGGAGCTGGGTAGGATGGCTTTTTGTCCACTCTTGGCTGAGGATGGAATGTGGATAGGGAGCACCTGTCCCTTCATCCTACCTTACTTTTAGAATGCACATGATCACAGGTTGAGTGTGTGTACAGGTTGAGCGTGCTGTCCTCCTTTGCTCTGAAGAGCTCTCTGCAGCATTGGTTTCATGAGAGCCTCTCCTAGGCTAACTTTTCTCTCTGTTTGTTTCTGCCTCTTCTTCAGACCTGGCAGCTCCAGCTATGAACCAGTTACTCCTGCTTGCCTCTCAGTCTTGACACTGGATTTTTCTCAGGGATGTGACAGTTCCCTTTTTAAGGTGTTTTGCGACTTGTTTGAAGAGGTCTGGGGAAAAGGAGAATAAAGGTGTTATGCTGAATAGCTGGTAATTGGGTCTGTTCCCTGCTCATGTTAGCCTATGCTCTCCAAACATAAAGTTCTCTTTTAATATGGATTTCCTGAAATCTTTTACAATGATCAGATTGTGTCGTGCTCTTAAGATGCTTTTTTAATGCCCCCTTATTTAACTTAAAAACGTAAGTCAAACAATTGCTCCTAGGTTACTTTGTGGTTCAAATGGTTTATTATTTTATGGATGTTTTTTGCTTCCAAAATGAATTCCATTTGAAAAATATGCAGGATGCACAGGTTGTAATAAACTGAGCCTCCTGAGCTTGGGAGTCTCTCCAGGATGCCCCACAGGGCATCCTGGAACTTCCGGGAGGTGCGCGGCCCCCAATCCCCAAGTCCCCTCCGGCTCCATGATGGAGCCAGCTGCTGTGTGGGTGGCTAATCCAGCCACCCAGCTACAAGCAGCTGCTCATCTGCGGGGAGAGTGGGCTAAGCCCGCTCTCCCTGCAAGCTCAACAGAAGCTCTTCTTACAGATTGTGAGAAGAGCTTCATTGTGTGGTCCAGTCTCTACCAATAGACACAGATTGAGGCTGTTCTCATGAGCAGCCAAGACTGGGTAAGGCAGCAAAGCCCAGACTTTGCTGCCCATGAAAACCACTGGGATCCACATGGCGCCATGGTGGCAAACCCACCTATGAACCTGCTAGTTAGCTGAGGTTAAGGGCGTGAGCATGCCTTTTACTTGGTCTAATTGCTCAGGTGTGAGCACCAGCCAGTGCTGGCACAGGAATGGGTTCCTAGCCATCATCTGGGGGGATCCCCACAATACACCATGCACTTGCATGGTGCATTATGTGATCTCCAGGGGGCAGGAAGCATCATCCTGGCTTGCAGAACTCAGTGCTGCAGGCATGCAGTATTGCTCATCTGGGAGCACGGTTCACGCTCTTATCAGATGGTCCTCTTATCAGTGGCTTCTTCACTCTTCTGTCAGGGGTTATAGACTTAGAAGCTATTAAAGACTTAGAAGATTGTCCCATAGACTACAGAAGGTCCAAGACTCACTAGTGTCTTCTGTAGTCTCTGGTCCCTTCCATTTCCCTTTTTTAAGCCTCAGCTGGCACAGATTTTACCAGGAGAGGAGGATGAAGGAACTCTGCTCTGGCAAGTGAAGGGGATCACATGGTATCCCAAGCAGGGAGCCTTAGCCTAGCACTCCGGGGGTTGACCTGACTACCCATCCCTAGGAGCTCCCCTGCTGAATAATGTGAGAGTTCAAGTTGCTTACTCTGGATCTGGGAATGTAACATATTAAGGTCATTCTTGTTACCTGAACTTACCCAGCCAGGGGGAAGTCAGGAGCCATCCTGCCTTCCACCTGCATGACCATTGCCACTCCTGGGATGTGCATCACCGCAACTCACCTTGGAGCAGTGAACGGGTTGTTGAAAGCAGGCGGCAACCCACAATGCACTGTGAGAGGAGTGTGGTGCATTGGGGGATTCGCCTGCTGCTGGGCACTCTAGCCACAGGAAGCCTGAGCAACCACATGACCAGGGTCTAGGTTTGAAGAACATGTTCATGCCCTTAAACATCAGTAAAAGCCAGGGACAAAACTATGGCTAGCTAGCAGGGCAGTGCCAGGATTGGGCCTGATCTCGGAGCTCCACACAAGCAGCCCTACTCAAGGCTGTGCAAGCTCGGGTAGGGCTGCTTGTGTGAACAGCCCTAATGGGTTTTACTGTTGCAATAAAGGAAGGCAGGGGTTTTCAAACTTGGATTGCCAGATGTTGTTAGGCTACAATGGCCAGGGATGATGGGAGTTGTAGTCCAACAACATTTTGCAACCCAATTTTGAAAACCACTTCAGTAATACTCAGAAGTTTCATAATGCAATACAGTTCCAGGACAACGTCCAGGCCCTCCATCCTCCCCAAGGAAAACTGAGGCTGCATAGAGTGCATGTTTTAAGTGAGCATGATTTATGAGATTTCACAACATCATGTGACACATCTGTTAATGCATCAACCTTCAGCTCCAATTTCCCTGTTTAGAGGAGCTTGAGCCAGATTGAGATAGCCTTAACTTGGTTTTAACCTGGAAGGTGTTTTTTTAAATCATTGAATGAATATTAAAACAAATATTTGCATTAACACAAAAAAAGATTGTCCAGTTGAACAGGTAGATTTTTTTTGTAAATTAGATGAAAATTGAGTACGGGGCGGGGGGCAGTGTTTGTTTTGCTATGACTTAGGCCAGTGATTTTCATACTGTTTTCCAGGGTTTCTTGAAACCTTTTTGGGGTTCCCCAATGACTTTTGGTTAGGGATGCTAAAATAAGAAGTAGTATTTTAAAATTGAGGTTATATTGAATAATAATGTATAACGACAAAGTGTTTACTATATTATGGCAACAAAGTACTAATCATGTGCTAAAGAATGAAATTGGACTAGGCAATTTGTGATTTCTAATGGATGTCAAAATTTTCATTAATATGCACATTAACGGAACATAATTGACTGTAAGCCAGATGGACAGTGGTAAAGTACTTAATAATGAACCTCTTCAATGCAGTATTTTTTGCCTCAAGGAGAACAATAAAGGCATCTGCATTTCCTTTAATGTCCTTCAATAAAATGCTGGCACATTAGCAAGCAAAATGATCATGTCATGCGAGGTCTACGAAGATTTGCAGAAGTGAAATCATTTAAGTCATAAATTGATAGAGGGCAAGAGTTTACCCAAGGAGAGAAAGGTTTATCACTATCCCATACCATAGTTTTTCTTAATGCTACAATTTTGGATAGATTATCCCAAATTATATAAATAATTTAAATTTAAAAATTATTTATGTGAAATAATATAATATGTATAATTATATAAATAAAATAAACTTAGCTGCATTTCCCCCTGTATTTACTGAATACTGCCCTGAGGTCTTAGGATGATGGGCAGTATATAAATATCAAATAGATAGATAGATAGAAGTGGTCAGAAATGAATTTTTCCCATTTGGAAAGTAGTCAAGCATTATGAGCTCAATCCAGCTCATAATGAGCCTGCACAGTCCCAGGAGTCCTTACTACTGGTCAGCTTTCCTGGCCACTCCCACCCTTTCCCTTGGAAAATATGGGTAGTGGTGACTGGCAACAGTTCAGAATTTGTACAGAAGTGCAGATTTATTAAAGTTTAAAATGACTCTTAAAAATGATTAATGGCTTTCATGTTTTGCACAGACTGATTTATATAATAAATTGCCCACAAGGCAATTCCCCTGTTGGATAGGCATTCTAAGGACCCATTTCTGTGTCTCCTTAAGCTACATACAGCCTGAGAGATGTACGATCCTGGCAGCTGGGTTAAGGGTGTGCTCACTTCCTTAACCTCAGCTGGAGTAAGGAGTGGTTTAGCCTCGGCAGGAGCGCCATGATCCACATGGATCCCAGCACTCCACACAAGCAGCCTAGCCCAGACTGCTTGTGAGAGCAGCCTTAGAAAGTGCCTATCCCAGGGTATAGTCCTCTTTATGGAGCCACAACTATGTGGAAGTAATTTGGGGAGCCAATGTGCTAGGGTGGTAACCTTTGATTTAGCCCTTGCTTAAATTAATTAAAAGTAAATTCACGAGGTACCACTTCCTCCTACTATTCAGCTGAATCTTTTTTACTAGCAGAATGTATTTTGGCTTCCACTATTTTTGTGGGCTGTCTGTTTTGTGAACCGAGAAACTGTCAGCAAGATTCTTCTTTTGCATAACCTCATTTACCTTTCCTAAAAGCTCCAGATGGAGGAGGTGGGATTCCCCCCCATTTCTTAATTGTTGGCATGCTTACTCATTGAATGTATAAGAGAAGAAATGAACCTCCCTCATGGAGACCACACTGTGAGATACTGTGATAGATATGAAGGAGGAAACCCCAGAGCAGTGACTTGCATGGTGATATAACAGGTAACTTTCTTCAAGGCTGGGTTATACTGTTGCATCTTGAGTAGACTGAATGATTTAATCAAGTTCAGCAAAAGAATTATCTCTACTCAGTGGATGTTGATTACCAAAGGGCAAGGGCAGAGTAGAGTACCTAGGGTCACAGGAGCCTTTACTTTATTTCTCATAGTCCTTTGGTAGTTCTGCCATACAGTTTTTCAACTTACTGGTCTGTGGAACAGAAATGGCAGAAGTGTATTCAGGAACCTGCTTCAGAGGCATGTGGCCCTGTCAGAGGCACATGGTTTATTTCATCAGACAATTATGAATGAATGCATCTTGTTCCGCTCTGAAAAGTGCTTAATGCTTTTCATCGGTATAACTCAGCAAAGCTGCCTTATAATCATCTACCGTGTGTGAGCCATCATGGGTTCGTCACTTTTAGATTATGTTTCACTCTCATCCTAATAATAGGATACAATTATGTATCAATCAAATCTTTTCTAAGCTGTCACGAAAACTCATTTTTAGCTATAAACCTTGAAAAATAAAATAATGTATTGTGAGTTTGAATAGTCTACCATATTCACAACTCTCACAAGCACTAGAAAACAGAGGGCTTTGGTACTGAAAAGTACCTGAGAGCCTCTTTACTAAAGTTAGTTACTGACCTACAGATCTTTGTTGCTTTTATCAATTGTTTAATATCAGTAATTTTTACAAACACATGAAGTAATTACTACTTCTGCTATGGCTGAAAAAAATTAAAAGGTTATAGGATTTTCTAATTCATCATTAACTTATTTTATTGCAATGTGTGATTTTTCTGTGATGGCTTTTCTCATGGCTATATTATGTTTTATGAAGCTCAGGTCAATGGAGCCATCACCCTCCACTTCGGAAGTAAAGAACTTGTTTTGCTACTACATTATATTTTATCAATTTCTGATTGTCTATTGCAGTCTTATAAATAGTTCTTCAAATGCTACAGGTCCTACAAATTGTCTGCTTTCCACTACCCTATATAAACACTTCAAAAAGCACTCCAAGCTTATTTATGGAGGGATTTCATAGCTCTATGTTCATAAGAGATGCAGATGGGAAAGCTCTTTGTAGCTGGGCAGTAAAAGTAAAGTATGCCATCAAGTCGATTTCAACTCCTGGCGCCCCCAGTGCCCTGTGGTTTTCTTTGGTAGAATACAGGAGGGGTTTACCATTGCCTTCTCCTGCACGGTCCCTTCAGCATCTTCCTATATTGCTGCTGCACAATATAGTAGCAGCAAGGATTCTAACCAGCAACCTTCTGCTTGTTAGTCAAGCATTTCCCTGCTGCGCCACTTAAGGTGGCATAGCTGAGCCAAAAAAGATGGGGGAAAGTGCTGGGAGTGTTTGTTTTAGGCACTTATCTGCTTATAAATACTTTCTGTTGCATTGTTAAGAAGACTGCTGTTCAATCAGGAAAAGTCCCATTGTCCAAAATTCTGTGCCCCACAGAGGCCCCCAAGATGCCTCTGGGAAGCACACCAGCAGGACATGAAGGCAGTAGCCCACCTCTGCTGTTGCCCTCCCATAATTCTGGTTTTCAGAATTATACTGCCTCCAAAGAATGAAGATTGCAGATAGCCACTATGACTAAGTCAGTGGCAGATCAATTCTCCATGAATTTGTCTCCTCCACTTTTAGAGACATCCAAGATGGTGGCTATCGGCATGTTCTGTGGCAGCAAGTTCAATGTTGTTATGTGTTGGCATGAAGAAGTACTTTTCCCAGTCTGTCCTGAATCTTTGTCCTGTCTGTCATTGTCAGTGAATGACCCTGAATTCTAATATGATAAGAAATGGAGAACAAAAAATTCTATCTACTATGCCCACAATTGTATAAACAATATCAAGTAATATAATCTCTCTCACATACAAATTAAAACTGAAAGAAGAGTAGGAGGGCCTTCTCTGTGGCTGCCCCTCTTCTTTGGAACACTGCTCCCTTGCCCCAGATTCATTCAGCTCCCTCTTTAGATGCTTCTAAGGCCCTTCTAAAGACCAATCTGTTTTGCCAGGCATTTCACCATTTTAAAAAAATTGTTATTGGTATTGTTGTTCACCACCTAGAGACTTCGGAGGAGGCGCTATATAAGAAACTTTTAATAAATAACAAATACATATTTTAACCCTGCTCCATCTACAAAGTGGCATATGAAAATTGAAAAAAGAAAAAGGGATAAGTTCCAGGGTAGCAGGGGAATATTTAAACTGAATAGACTGTTCTCTTTGCACCCATGAAAACAACAATCATATCTCCACTGTAACTTCCCTAGATGCATAGAGCAATGCAGAGCTATCTTTCAGAATCATCAATTTCTAAAAGGCCAGGCCAGACAGGCAACAGGGTTGGGAAGATTGGGGATCATTCCCCACCTATAGGGTTTTTTGGGGGGCCCTGAAAAACCAGGGCTTATTTTCTTTGCTTGGTGATCTATAAATATTTATTCTCCTTCCAATCACTACAGTCAGATTTGATTTTGGGATCTGTAGTTGTATTTGCTTCATCAGTAAAAACATCTGGATGCAATCTCTCAGTCTTTTCTAATCTTCTAAATAGGAATAGAGGTGCTGATTTTGCATTTCTCCTGTGATGCCGACCTTCTCTCCTTTGATCTTAGAGAGCTGTCCCTGATAAAGCCAGAAGAACTATTCCAGGCATCTTAAAATAAACTTCAGAAAGTGAAACTTCATGCATTAAGTATCATAAATTGCCTGGATTACATTCTGTATTGTACTTAAAAGCTATCAGGAGCTTTGATTTCTATTCCTGTCTTTCGCCTTGCTTCTATATTAATGATAATTTGTAACAAATAGATATAAGAGGGTAGAATTTGTGACAAAAGCTGACATTTCTGACTAGGATTATTTCCATCATTTCAAGCTGCCACTTTGAAAAAAGCCAAGAATAGAGAAATATTTGAAATATCTTTGAACATAGGATTGAGAAGCATAATAACCTCTTTGCAGCAGAGACCTACTGTGATAATGCAATGGAAATGACCTCACCGAGCTCTTTAAAACATGGGCTGCAGATTTAAAATGGCCTGCTGGACTTTCTTTAATCCCTGGGAGGTATAGAATAATTAGGTATTGGTCTGGTGTCTTGTCAAGGAGATGATCCATACAATCAAGTGACAAGGGGAAATAAAAGTAAAATTGACAGACTGTACAGCTTTTCAGCCCTACAGAATACTCTTCAGTGGCTTCAGTCCAGCACTCTTCTCAAGAGGTTGCATGTGTCTGTGCATGACATTATAGTACAACTAGGAGCACCAGGCTTGAATTAATCATCTTTTCTAATTTTAAAGTATGTATGCAAATATTCAGCTACAAAGGATTTGTTTGAGGCTGCCTTATATACCTGGCCAGTAATACAATGATTAATATTTTATAGCACTACTAAAAATAAAAGTGTGTTGCTGTCAAAATTCAACATCTAGTACAGTAGGATACTATTTGTTTAGTATCACTTTACATGTTGTTTTTGCACAATACACAAATATAACCTGCACAACAACATGTTGAAGGATACTTGAAAAATCCACTTCTGGGCTTTGGCTCTTGAACTTGTAAAATCACACACACACACACACATTTTTCTTGTGGCACTTTGAGTCACTGTTGTTAAGGAGATGTAGCCAGAAACCAAGAGGAAGTATCAAGTCCATTCAGTAATTTTCAGTTTTATTTTAGCAGTTCAGCCCAAATTTGCATGAGTTTTTGTACACAATGTTCTCACATTCTAGTTATTTAAAGATGCTATCAAAACATGTAACTCAATGAAAACTCAAATCTAGAAGTCTTGAAAGAAAATAGAAGGTTGTAAATAACACTAGTACTGAAGTTTGTAATTACTTGTTTAGAATATGAACTCGAAGATCTAATGCTCAATGCATTTCAAATCAAGTAGTATTTCTCCATAAAGTTTTGTTCCAGTTCAAAATGAGATTCTGTACAAACACAGTCAGCATTCAATAGATTAAGCCTGAAGGAAGCTTCTTTGGAGGTCACCGTTCCCTCTAAGACATGTGCTTGTGTGTGCGCTCACACATTTTTTGATGCCCACTCAGTTAATTTTAGATCCCACTCAGGTTTAATCAGGAAGGCCCCATTCTGAATGCAGGTGCGCACACACTGCCTTGATACTGCTGCCCAGAACAAAACTCATTCCGCACACAGATGAAAAAAGTAGAGAGACACTGGGGCTGCATGCATTGCACACCCTTTACTCTTGTTATTGCTCTGACAAGATTAGGTCACCTTTTGAGGTCATTCTCAAGACCATTCCTTTCTGGGTAGAAGTGGGTTTACTTGGGTACAGAGGCTCACCTGGAGCCATGGAAACCTCTCCTACACAGTTCCTTCCTAAGTGGGTAGCCTGAGTTTTAAATCCAGGTCAAAAGATATGTAGGAGAGAAACAGCCTCTCTTCTCCTTTTCCATTTGGTCATCTCTGCTGCCACTGCTGCTTTTTGAGTTGTTCTGAGGCCATAATAACAGTCCACATTTCCACCTTTAGTTCTGTGGAAAGCATGGCCTGGGAGAACAGCCCTGCTGCCCTGGCCAGGTCTGCATCTCCACTGCCTGAGCAGTGCATTGCGGGATATGAAAGGAATTAGCTTAGAAAAAAGACAACTAAGAGGAGACATGATAGAGGTCTAGAAAATTATGTATGGTGTGGAGAGAGCAGATAGAAAGGAACGTTTCTCCCTCTCATAACACTAGAACCAGTGGTCATCCAATGTAATTGATTGCCAGCATATTTGGGACCATCACAAGGAAGTACTTTTTTCACACAACCCATAATTAACTGATGGAATTATCTGCCACAAGATGTGGTGACAGCCACCAGCCTGAATGGCTTTAAGAGGGGCTTAGACAATTGCATGGAGGACAGGTCTATCAATGTCTACTAGTCTGGTGGCATAGGTCAAATCCAGCTTCAGAGGCAAGATGCATCTAAATATGATTTGCAGACGGTATAGCAGCAGGAGAGAGGGCATGCCCTCACCTTTTGCCTGAGGGCTTCCAAGAGGCATCTGGTAGTCCACTGTGTGAAACAGGATGATGGACTAGACAGGCCTTGGGCCTGATCCAGCAGGGCTGTTCTTATATTCTTAGGACTTTCTCCCCCTGATCCCACTTTGGGAAGCTGTCACCATACTGGTCATGTGGGAGTGTGAGTGGAGAAGCTCCAAAGAGGCTCCGATCATGCGGGGGAAGGTAGGTAGGATCCTGCCTTTGCCCCAGCCCATTCCACTTTGGTCGTGTGAAAAACCTCTTTATCTAGTTATTAATATGCTATCAATTTCTTGCAAATTTTCTTCTTTCTTGAGAACAAATAAATTTGTTTATAGTGAGCATTTTCTGCTTTCTTGAAAATAATGTATGTGGTTGCTGTTCCTCATCCAGATCTAAAGTTCCTTGCCATGGTTTGTTGTTAGAACAATAATTCCCAGGGGGCAATCAATCCACATGCACTCAATCTATAGACCAGGAATGAGCTCTCAGTAGACCATTTCTTTCTGAATATTCACCAATAAGGTTCAGAATTAACAAACTAGTTCCAAATTAGGTTAAGGGGAGGGTTGTACCTTGACCTGAGGCTACAGCCTGAAAGAACCTTGGAACTGGAACCCCTGAGAAGCAGTCTTAGAGGTTGAGGTCTGCAAGTGGCATTTTTGGAACCCAAGCCCCCTAAAGATCCAGTATTGTTGAGCTCCCTGAAAGCTGTGCTGGCAACAGACTAGGCAGTATCAGATAGAAAGGAAGAGTACCAGACTCCAGGCCAGAAGGCTGGCCTTTTAAGGCTTCCGCTTCATGGGCAAGGAAGCAGAGTCGAGGATAGGTAGCTTGAGCTCAGAGATATTCAGAAACTCGGGCTATCTGTGACTACTGTCAGAGCAACTTCTCCCATGAAGCTTTCTGTGGTACTGCTGCCTGCCTTGCATTGCTGCCTTCCAGACCTCATGGACTCTTGTCTGTTGGATGAGACATAGCATAAAGATAGTGTGAGAGTTGGCAACCACCTGTAAGGTGGACTAAATGCTGTAGGATAAATCAAAAGTACATATAGTGATGTTACACTATATTACTGTAATATAAATATTACATTAATAATTATTATATTATATTACAATAATATAAATACATTCTTGAGTCTGGTTCTAAGAGCCTTGATTTCTGCTCAAATATGCTTTTGAAAGTTGTGTGTTTTCTTTAATAAGTAATTCAGTAATCCAAATATCTTTGGTTTAAGATGTTTTACATCTTTAGTCATGGTCTAAAAAGCATGGAAATTTCAATTTAAGGTGTCCACCCTAACTTATGGACCATATAAGCTGTAAGGACTTTGTACAGTCTGGTATATTATGCTGGCTTTAGAAATGAGGCTCCATGCAGCTGCACTTTATTTATTAATTTATTATTTATTTTTTACATTTATATCCCGCTCTTCCCCAGAGGAGCTCAGAGCAGTGTACATGGTTATTTTTATCCTCACAACTACCCTGTGGGGTAGAGTAGGCAGAAAGATACATGACTGGCCCAGAGTCACCCAGTGAGTTACATGGTTGAATGGGGATTTGAACTTGGATATTTCTGGTCCTAGTCCAACACTCTAACCACTATACAATGCTACCACAAGAAATTCCTCTCTTCGGCTGTACCACTTATATCTAAATGGCTTTCTTATTACAGAGCCAAATGGAATGAAATTTTATGTACCCTCTCCTCAAGAAAACAAATTTAAAGAAAAATTGTTTTATCTCCTTATTTAATAAACAATTAGGATGATGCAAATTTTTGAGAGCAATTTCTTCCTTTATATTACCTAAGGACAAAATGCTTTTCTTTTAAAATAAAGTTAAGGTTGGTCATTGACATCTAGACATTTCGCACATTCAACAGAAAGGGGTGGTTTTTGCCAGTCTCTTTCCTTCTGCAACCCACTGTGCCTCCCAAAAAATGTTGCTAAGTGTTATGGGACCCTGGACATATTTTCAGGAGGCACAGAGGGCTGCAGAAGAAAGGGACACTAATTGAAAATTGCCCTTTGAGCACATGAAAAGGCTTTCTGCGTGTGCAGTATTATTAGTGAGTGTGTCAGCTGTCCTAGAAAGCACAGTGAATGGGAGTCCATGCATATCTGCATTAAAAACAAGCTTATTCTTAATGACCTTGAAATATTTCATACATAGAACTTAAAGATTTGGTTGTGAAAAGAAATTTGATTACTTTTTGTCTAGTTATGAGTGGTTCTTAAAATATTTTAAGTCACTTTTTAGTAGCATATTCTCTGAGCTTTGCAGCAGTGCCTAGTTCTGGTTCCTACAATAATTCTGATCTCTTCCTACTCTTCTCAAAGCTGTGCTAAAATATACAGTCCAGATTGGCTTTAGTCATGTCTAAAATTGTCCCAGAATATGAATGGGAATGCTCATCTAATGTAAATCCTGTTGGTAGCAGTAGAGTATGGATAGACAGAACCTATGCTCCAATGTGAATTTGACTGTGTTTCATATTCAAACAAGCCTTGGGATTGTTTTTAATGAAAGGGGGTATATAAATTCAGAAATACATACATACTTACATACATACCCACGTTTCCTAGTTCATCAAGTCATACATGTATGGAAGCCTGTTTCCACCTATAGATCTTATTTACTGTGTAAGAGCCATAGGCTAAGCACTGCAGTACACCTAAATAACTAATGGGATGGAACATGTGTAGCACATTACTCTATTTTTAAAAATATGTTGCCATCTTCAGGGCTGTAATCCCAGCATTACTCGACCCGCTCACGTTGCCATTTTTGGGCTGCTTCAAGGTACCTTCTAAACTCAAACCTCAGCCATTTTCTCTATATATATTTTGCTTGGAAGATAAATGCTGGCTGCATTCTAGGTGAAAGGTCATTCTGGCAAGGCCCTTTCCTAAAAGGCACTTCTCAGGTTCATTTACAAAGACCTACAGCAAGCCAGAGGAAATGCCCCTCACTGATTGACCTACAGCAAGCCAGAGGAAATACCCCTCATTAATGCAGTCAGTAGGGAGGCAATGCAAAACAGACTCATCTTACAGTTGTGAAAGAAACATAGGAGAAAGGAATGCAAACTCTCCTCCTTTTAGTTTGATAAGAGTATTCAAGGTTGAGGTGAATTCTCTACCCAACTATTCCTCCCCATCATTATCAGAATTTAGCCAGTATATGCCAGAATGTGTGATGTTCCTTCCTCCTTTGTCAAAGTGATTGCTCTGGCAATCTCCCTTTTATGAATACCCTTTATCCATATAGGAAGAAGCAACTTAGACACAACCTAATGGTTGTGTTGGATACCAAATAATTCATACCTTATCAGGAGCAAGAATGGCTAAATTCAACCTAGGATTATCCAAGGATTGGTCTTTGCCAGTCCTTCGCCTCCAGTCAACACACCAGGTTATGTGTTTGCCTATAAGAATCCCCTTCAAACATGGAATCATGCTTGGCCGGAATTTTTGCCACCTGCAGCTGTTTTTGTCAGTCAGACTTTTGCCTGTTGCTCCTGCCTTTTGCCCCACACTTGATGCCCACACCTGCATGAATGAGATGCTGCACTTGATATTGCACAGGTGCACTGCAATGAGCTGTCTTTATGCTTTAGTTTCCTGGAAAGGATTCCCATAGCTAGATTCTGGTAGCTATGATAAATGCGTTCTCTCTCTCTCCTTTCATCCTCAAGTCTCTATCCCCCTTTATAGTATAGCAACTTGGTAGCGTGCCTAACCAATGAACCACCTTTTCTTTCTGTATCCACATTATCCCTCAATAAAGCAACTCTCTGTTTTCAAAGTCATGTCTCCATCCTCTTTCTTTTCCCTTCCAGTGTGTCCACAATGCGGCTGCCTGGTCACACAGCTCTCAAGGTATTTTTATTGCTGTTCATGGGTCTGGACCCATTTGATGCTAATTTCCCCCACTTCAGCCAAAACGTAGTCATGGAGAGTGTGGTAGCTGACACGCCTCCCATAGACCTCATGATGCCAGTAGTGCTTGACAGTGCATATACATGACTAATCTCAGCCTTTTAGTTACTGTGCACTGCTAATGCTGGTAGCTGTACTGCTCTCTTTCCTCCTCCTGTCCCATTTACTTACACAGTGTCACTTGCAAAAACCATGTACATACATTATTTCTTTCAGTCTATCAACTCTAGCTTGCCAGAGCCAATCAGTTTTGACCTTTCAGCCCTTTTCTTTAAGAGACCTTGGGCCTTGTCCATCAATTAACCCACCTAAGAAGCTGATTCTGTTCCAAGAACTGTGTTCCCAGTTCTGTGAAGTTGAGGGATATCCCCTCCTGTTGGTTGTAAGGATACATCTGGTCCCAAACTTGGTTTGGTGAAGTCATACTTCTCTTTCCTCCATTGTTCCTTCTTCTTCTGGACTGCAGCCAGCACTGTTTGTTCCTCCCTAGTTAAACTGGCTTAGAAAGACCATATGCTGTAAATGTTCCTGCATATTTGCTAAGCATGTGCCCAAAACGTTTTGGAGGCCATTATGAAGGCCTCTGAAATGTTTTGGCACTGGGGGGGTTGGCGTTTTGGCGCCAGCGGGGGTAGTACTTTAAGGGTGGGGGAGCGTGTATTCACTCCTCCGTATTTAAGTTTAAATCCCCTCTGTATTTAAATCCCACCGTATTTCCCCGGCCGGCGCTCTGTTATTTTTAAGTCCCTCGGGGCGGCAGCATTCCTCCCTGCCGCCCTGTTTCCCCCGTCGGCTGGAAGTGGCCTGAAGTAGTGAGTGTGCCTGCGAGCCCGTCTGCAGTGCACGCGTGCATGCACAACGGGTGCACGCGGGCTCACTACTTCCAGCCACTTCCAGCCGATGATACAGTGATTCTGTCTCAAACCAGAATAGGTTTTAGAAAAGCTTTGGGCATGCTGGCTGATCAGTGTAAAGAAATGCAGTTAGCAAAAAATCACACCAAAATGAAGATCCTCCATTTTAGCATTAAAAACCAATGTTTTAACTGGTCGATTGATGGCCATAGAATAGACCAGGTAAAGCAATTTAAATATCTGGGGGTAATTTTTCAGTTCAGTGGCTACAAAACTGCTCATATAAGATCAGTAGTAGACAAGGCCAAGCGCAGTACCACAGCTGTACTGAGATTTTTCTGGTCCCGGAGTGGGGGGTGGGGTGGATTACATTCCTGCAGCTATTAAACTTTACATGGCCAAAGTAGTTCCTCAACGTTTTTATGGGGCACAGTTGGGGTCATATACTAACTCTAATGATCTCGAACAAGTCTTAACGGGCATTTTGATAACCTTTTGGCATACCAAACTGTATGCCCAATGCAGTGATCCAGTTGGAGGTGGGGTTACTTAAATTGGAATCCAGGGCATGGCTAATAAAAATACCTTATTGGATTAAACTCCATCTTCACCCGACAGGACTAATCCCTAAGTTTCCGTCAGTAGAGCCGTAAGCATTCTGGTGTAGAAAAATAACAGATAAACTTTGCCAAAGTGTTTTATCACCTGCCCTACTGTTGGAGGCTGGTGAAATTGTGGCCCGCAGAATTGTGAGACAGAGATTGGTTGATATAGATTTACAAAACAAGAAGCCATTGTACCGCTTTTCTACAAATCACTTTGTGCTAAGGTAGATCTTGCTCCAGCATCATATTTATTTATGATCACCTTAAGTAAATTTCGCTGGGCCTTTTCTAGAGCCAAGTTCAATGTCTTTCCGTCGGCTTTACTTTCTGGGAAATACGTGAAGTTACCTTATGAAGAACAGAAATTCCCTTGTGGTCAGGCGGTCGAAACTATGACCCATATCTTATTGAAGTGCCCAATTTATCAGGATATAAGGTATAGATTAATAGGTCCATTATTAAAAGACGTAACTGGAAAAGCCGATGATCTTGTGGCAATGCACTTTTGGTTTTTCTCAAACCCCACCCTGGCTTGGTTCGAATTCAAGCCCAATTCGAACTGGTTCTAAAAGGTTCTACATAGGGTATAATGGGAACTTGAACCAGTCCATTATTCCCTATGTGAAGCACCTAGGGCACAAAATGGGGGTGGGTGGTAGGCACCCAGGGGTGCCTACCACCTACCAAACCCCAAAGCAATCGGACACTCCTGTGATTATTAATGGGTTTTTGAAGATATTTTCAGTTTTTGCGTTTCTTCCATAGGGAACAATGGGCATGTGAAGATGCACCATTCCCCCCTTTGAGGGGTGCCTGAGCACCCCAAATTGGCTCTGGGGGCACAGCAGGATGTTCCAGATCTCCCCCAGGCAGCCCCAACTTAGTGGGGTTTCCTGGGCTTTTTCAGGAATTTTTTAGTCCTGGCCTCTCTTAACAGTCTATGTCAGAGTGGATTCTCTGGTCTGTATATAATATTATGAAAAGCTCTTCTGAAGGGCTGCCGGGGGGGGGGAGTTCTGGCACAACCTGCTGTGCCACCAGACCCCTTTGAGGGGTCCAAAGTGGGGAAATGGGCCAGATGGGCCACCTCAACCCCCCATTGTTCCCTATGGGGGATTTTTTAAAAAAATGCAATTGTAAAAAATTCACATAAAATCCTCATTGCTTGGGGGTTCGGTGGGTGGTGGATACCCATGGGTGCCTACCACTCACCCCAGGTTTGTGCCGCTAGCAGGCCACACTACCAACACACAGTGACACAACTAAAAAGATGCCCAGCTAAGAACTACAGGTTACTCACCTGTAACATTGATTCTTCTAGTGGTCATCTGTCCTTTTACATCAGGCATCCCCAAACTGCAGCCTTCCAGATCTTGCTGAATTACAACTTCCAGCATACCCAGCCACAAAAAATTGTGTCTAGGGATGCTGGGAGTTGTAGTTCAGCAACATCTGGAGGGCCGCAGTTTGGGGATGCCTGTTTTACACTAATGGACCATGTGCCTGCACAGAGACCTCATCAGAATCTAACAAGCTCAATTCTCCTGCTTTGGGTGGGAATCCCGCCCCCAGCCACTATATGTGGCTGCACCACTCCTCATACCCTCAGTCATGGAGTCTAGCTTCAGTGAACCCTGCAGGAAGGATGGGAGAGTGTGTAAAAGGACAGATGACCACTAGGTGAACCAGTTTTACAGGTGAGTAACCTGTAGTTCTTCAACGTGGTCTCTGTCTTTTACAGGGGCGTAGCAAGGTTGGAGGGGCGCATAAGAAGCTAGCACCCAAGGAGGAGAGAAGACATAAACAAGATGTAAACTTCCAGAATTATTTATTTATTTCAAAAACAAATACATCAAATGGATTGCAGGACATTCCTGCCAAATATAGCATCATTCCATGCCCTGGCATCAATAGCATAATAAATGAATGGGGTAAATGAAATGGATAAATGAATGGGGTGAAGCCCAGGTAGCTGCCTGACATATAGTGTCCAGTGGGACTGCACGATCAAAGACCACAGAGCTCGCCACAGACCTGAGTGCACCTTAACTGTCAGCAGCAACTGCTTATGAGCTAATTGATAAAGTTCATTCATGGAAACTATCCACCTAGACATGGATTGGGCCGAAACTTGGAGACCTTTACTCAGCCCATCACGCAGAACAAACATGGTGGGAGTTTTCCTCCATTCAGCAGACCTTTAGACATAGAAGAATAATGCCCTTCAAACATCCAAACGATGTAACTTCCGCTCCACATCCAAGGAAAGATTTGGGAAAAACACTGGCAAGGTGAGCGGGCACAAACAGTGAAACATGGACACCACTTTGGGCAGGAACTGGACATCTGGCCTGAGCACAACCTTGTCCTTATGGAACAGAAGATATGGTTGGTCAACCCTCAGAGCCCTCAACTCACTTACCTTCCTGGCAGAGGTAACAGCCACCAAGAAGGCAACCTTCCAGGTCAGGAGATGTAGATCGATGGAAGCCAAAGGGTGGCCATATCAGACTGGCCAAAACTGACAGATCCCAGGCTAGAGACATGACAGGATCGTCTGGGAACATATGTGATAAACCTTTCAGGAAACTTTTTACCACTGGGTCTCTGAACCATGAAGCCTGGTTTGCAGGGGAGCATGCCACAATGGCAGCCAAATATACTTTAAGTGAGGAAAGCTTTAAACCAGACTCCTTAAGAGCCAACAGGTAATTACATATATCTTGTATGGACGAGTTACAGGCATCAAACTCATGCAAGGATGTGAAAGAGCAGAAGCGAGTCCACTTGTGAACAGCCTTCTGTGTGGACTGTTTCCTAGAGGCCACCAAAACTTCCTTCAGTCTCTGTGGGAAGTCAGCAGGACCTTCCCAGCTCTCAGATGGAGAGGCTGAACCTCCAGGTTCCCTCTCTTGTGACAGCAGGTCCAGTAGTGCTGGCAGGCATATCCAATCCACCACCAAGCATCTCAGGAATGGAAACCAAGGTCTCCTGGGCCACCACAGGGCTATCACGATCGCCCTGGCCCAATCCACTTTCAATTTGTGCAGCACTCAAGGAAAGAGGGAAAGCGGGGGAAATGCATACATCAGAGGACCCATCCAAGATAGGACGAAGACATCACCAAGAGAGTCTTCTCTTTCCCCTCCCCTGGAGCAATACCTGGCACATTGTGCATTGCCCCAGGAAGCGAAAAGGTCCAGGGTTGGGGCTCCTCATTTTATAAGAGAACAACTCGGTTCAATTCCCACTCGTGGGAAACCACCGTCCTCCTGCTCAGAAAGTACGCTTGGACATTCAGGGAGCCTTGTATATGAATGAATGAATGAATGAATGAATGAATTTTTATTTACAATCTTTGACCAAAAATTACAAAACAGTTAACAAGAAAGAAAAGAGATCAAACTTTCCATAAAAATTGAAACTTTAGATAAAAGACCAGTTGGTCACTGAAAACCAAATATAGGTACATATATATAACATCCCAAGAACCATATAAACTCTATTCCTTTGAGGTCCATAATCTAGAAGCCACATAACAAAACTTAGCTACTACAACAGAAGTTGATGTATTGTCATCTAATAACCAAACCTACCCACCATGGTTTGAAGCTGTTTGAATTTGAACCAAACAGGACAAGCTGGTTTTGTGCACACCCCTACTGGAAACTAGGGGTGTGCAATTTGGATTTTTGGTGTTTCAATTTAGATCTGAATTGAAACACTCCCAATTCATTTTTGGATCCGAATCTGACCCATCCAAATCACCCCAGATTCTATTTGAATCCGAATTAATCTGAATCGATTCGGATCAAGAAAATGGGTCCAAGGGCCAAAAGAGTAGGGTGGGGTGGTAGTGCCTAATGGGTGGAGGATACCACCCAAATTGCTGAGGGATTGGGCAAATGGCTGATTTTTGGTGAATTGTTGCAACTATTCATCTTTTCCCCACAAGAATAGTTTCCTTTCTGCTCTCTAGGGGTGTGTACAAAACCGGAAAACCTGGTTCAGTTCAAGTTGAACTGGACTCAAACTGAACTGGGTCCAGTCTGGTTCTCTGCACACTAGGGCTGGGCCTGGTCTGGCTCTAGTACAAATTGGGTTGGGAAAGGCTTGAGGAGGGGGACCCTCCCCCCACAAAAAAAATAAGGGAAAAATTGGAGACTTTCTTTCATTGCCAGGCTATGGGGGTTGCTGTAGCAGGCACAGGGGGATATCCTGATGTCCCCTTTCCCCTGGTGCCTCCTCCTGGCTGCTTTTGGCCCATTTGGGGCAGTTTTTGACCTGTTATGGGCATCTCTGTGGTGGTTGTGGCCATTTTGGAGGCTGATGTGCATGCCCAATGGCTATCTGTATGGGTGGGTCATGATCCAGGCCAGGCAGATGTCCACTATGCATGCACGGCAGCTTCTAAAATGGCCACCATTACTGCAGAGAGGACTGTAATGGGCTGAAAATGACCAGGGGGAGAGACTGGCGGAGGGAGGGGAACATCAGGAGACCCCTGGGGCCACAACAGCACCCCTGGAGGCTGGCAATGGTTTTAAGATCACCCCCCCCAAAAAACCACAAACCCACCCACCCACCCACCCAAAAAACAAAAAAAAACACCAGCGAACTGGCCCATCTCGACTTCACCCTTGAGCCGGGCCAGTTCAAGTGCAAGCCGGTTTAACCTTGAGCCACCTTGCACATCCCTACTTCTCTACTGAAATGTGCTCTATAAGAATTAGGTGCTTCAACAGATTTGGAGAGGATTTCAATTAGTATGCAAACATGAGACTTGTCAAATAAGCACCTTATTCGTAGCCCAATATATGTCTGAGGTAAAAAGAATCCACCTTTTGTGCTGGGTTTTGAGGGAAAATTCAAACTCAATAAAGCCCTGCAGTAAACCCTCGGTAAAGCCTGCTTTCTGTAAATGCCCGTGCTGTTGTCAAATAAGGAACATACAAACAATTGCAGGTGCTTCCCATTCACATATGGTGGATATTCCTAAGGCAAGCCTTTGCTGGAATCAAGGACACCTCTGGCAAATTTATCAAGTTTACCATATCAGATCAGGTTGTGTTCCAGTGCCTCCAGAGAAGTTAGACCTATAAAAGGCTCTGTTATAATAACAAAATAATAAGCCAGTAATCCAGGTATATAATTTGAAGAGTTATAATTGTGTGTTGAACCTTCTAGAGAATGAGGGATGTAGCATGTTAACTCTCAGGCCAAATAAAGAGGTAGAATGATGTCACCAACAGGGGAAAGACTTACTTCATGTTAGAGTTCACTGAAATAAAGCTCTGAGGGAAAACAAATTTACTTTTTTCACCTGAAAAAACTGGGAATTCAATATATTCACCCATCACTCTCAAGACGGTCCCCATACTACTGCAGCATATTTTTATAACTTCAATTGGCTGCTGCTGCAATACTATTATTTTTTCCAAATAGTTTTTCTTTTCCATAGTAACATCATTCAAGTGATTCCATCACACAGCTAATCAGATTTGGCTATATGACAATGCTGCCTTTTCTAGGACGAAGACTTATTTGGGAAAGAGAAATACTTGGACAGTCAGCAGGGACTACAGAGATGTTGATTCTGTTTGTGGGGTATTCTATTCAAGTTATCCACGAGAGCACCAGACCACAGACCAGAACCAAACTAACGAAAAGGGCTGGAACAGGGCTCACTGTTGTTCCAGCAAAGTCCAGCAGCAGGCAGATGATTGGCTTTTATAATTGCTGTCCAGACAGGGTGAATTGACCCTACTGCTTTCCCTGGAAAACCTTTAAAGCGTCCTTTCCTTGCCTAATTATTAATTGATGGCTCTGGCAATACTGTGGGGGCTCTGTTATGACTTGCAAGTCATCAGGGGACTCCAAGTCGGAGGACTCAGTCAGGACTGTAATGGGTTGAGGAGAAGGTGCTGGCTTGCATTCCCCTGGTCTTCCAGTGTGAGGTCGTCCCAATGGCAAAGGGTCACCCAGTGCCTGGATCCTTGATGCCGAACTCTCCAAGGTGTGGTCAGTGCCTGGATGGGAGACCAATGTATGCCACCTTTGGGGATGGGGCTGTAACTCAGTAGTAGAATATTGGCCTTTCTTTCAAAAGGTTCCAGCTTCAGTCCCTAACATCTCCAGGTTGGGCTGGGAAACAGTCCTGCCTTAAACCTTCAAGAAATTGTTGCCAGGCAGCCTAGACAATACTGAGGCAGATGGACCAATGGTCTGACGCTCTATAAGGCAGTTCCCTATATGTTCCTAACTTATCTTCTGATGTGCGTTCGTGCATGTGTGTGTAGGGGGATAGTCTTGGATCCAGGGTCATGACATGAGGCTGAGTTTTACAGATTGCTTTGAACGAACACATTATTTTGACTGCAATCATTTAGTTGCTATGTATTTTAGGTCACAAACTCGCCTTTTATAAGTTATCTCTATATACAAAGAAAACAAAAGATATTTGGTGGTCTTGAGAGCATGGTTCAGCCACAAATGAAATGTCTTAGTCTTTCATTCCTTTTATTTTTAAATCTGTTCTGTTTTTAAGTCTTTACGAATTCAGTCTTTAATGTATCCCTTTGTAATGTTTTTCATACCACATGTATATTAAATGGTGATTTCTTTCTCCCGTGCAGCAATTATTTTCACCAAATGTATGTTCAAGCATTAATTTCTTTTTTAAAAAAATCCAATTTGTGGTTTTAAACGTATCACAGTTCAACTAATGCTATAGGCCATTTTTGGTTTTGATCTTCGAGTATTGCATGAGAAGATCACAAATGCTGAAACACTTGTGGGTCCCTCAAAACTACATTTAAAAGCTTTCCGGAAAGTGTTTCAGATGTTCAGGCAACTTTTGTGAATAAGATTTAAGGAGAATTTTGTTCTACAAAGACATGTCCTTTTAAACTTTTTTTCTTTTTAAAAAGTGTCTCTATGGTTAGCAAAGTGAAATGGGTTTCTTTAATAGTGTCTTTCATTCTGACCCACATTTTTTCTGTATCCCTTTCAGAGATAAGAGATCTTTGTTGCTTCCACTGCTCTTTATCTTGCCTAAGATTCATCAGTTCAATTTCTTGTTTAAGACCTCTGAGGTGATTCTATATGATGACAGAAACAATTTTCCTCTGTAGATTTTTCATTCAGAAAAGTGGGATATACATGTAAAAACAAACAAACAAACAAATATATTATATCCTTATTCTCTTAGCATTGGTACTGAGCCAACACCTTATACAATCTGTAATTCGGGTTTTAGTGCTTGGCAATAGTACCAGATCACGTGTAGTGGTTGCTCTTGGAAATCCTCTCTTTTCACCTGTAAAGGTTGGCCCCTCTGGTGCTCACAATTATAAATTGGGTTGGGAGACAGAACTTAGGGAGAAATGTTTGTCTTATGGACTGTTCCCTGAGTACCTGCTGTCCTTGGGCCTTGTCCAGGTCCAGAGGGTATTTACAGAGACTAGAGGATGCCGAATGGATCTTAGTATGATCTCTGACCTCAGTTGAGAGTATTATGTAAATATCAGTTGTTCTTCAGCAAAGTATCTATCATTACTTACCTTCCCCAGGTAATGTAAAGCGTTCTTCAGAACCAGATTTAATGTGCTCCCCTCGGCAGTACTTTTTGGCAGGTATAATAAAACGCCTCAAGCCAATAGGATCTGTCCTTGCGGCAAAGAAATGCTTGAGACAATACAACATGTTCTTTTGTACTGCTCCTTCTATAAAGACAGCTTGATTACACTCTTGTTACTGAATAGCCAGGCAGGGACGAGTTACTACACATGCTTTCTCCTCTCTGATGAGTGTGTAGGTATTACCCAGAAGATAGCCAACTTTTGCTTGACAGCCATGAAAATCAGACAACAGAGGATCACCGGCAAGATGCAACTTGATCTTGCTATCATTATTATATTTAAATTGATTTGCTTTACCTATTTCATTGCATTATATTGTGTATATAGGGTATGTGTTTTGGCTTTTGTGTATCTGATCCTTGATTTTGAATAAAGTTCTTCTTCACCTGTAAAGAGCTTTGGAGGACAGTATGCATTTTCCTGGTTATCAGTAAAGGGAGGAAGAGGTTGTAGTTTTTGTCAAAAGTAAGCAGATCATGTCTTCACTGCATTTCTCTATCAAACAATTGGACTCATTTTCCAAAGGATTGGAATAATTGGTTCTGACATTAAAACCGCTAACCTGAATCATAATGGTGGGCTGCCTAACTCTGATTCAAAACACCTTTCAGATTGAATACAGTGAGAACTCATATTGTCCATCTTGGTAAAGATGTATACCTAAGAAGCAGAATCTCTCTGGATTGCCCACTAGGTCAGTTAAGAAGTGCATGTTTCGTGTATATAGTGTTCTAGTTAATCTCCAGTTAAAAAGTCTCTGAACCAAACTGCATTTCTGATAAACTCAAGATCTTGAATGGAAGAGACACTGTGGTGTAGGAGTTTATTTCATCTGGTTTCCCTGTCTAGAGATGGGGAGGTGGGAGATGATTCTGGGGCAGCTATTCCAGTGGTGATGGGCAATCGATGAAGATATGGTGCTGGTAGGTCAGCGGGCCATTTTAGAGAAAGGGAACTCAGAAATTTTATTGCTGTTTCCCCTTCCAACAGGCCTACAATCTCTCTAACCCTGGAGAGTCGTGCCAATGACCCACAGAAGCTCACCTTGTTACTCTGAAATGCCAGCTCGGTCCAAAATAAGTCTGAGATAATCTATGACTTGATTATGGATGGAGCCAACTTGGGATGCATAATGGAGACCTGGTTGGGAGAGGCTAGTGGTCTGGTCTGGCTCCAGCTTCTCCCTGTGGGATACTCCATGATGGATCAGGTGAGAAGCTGTGGGTGGGGTGGTGGGGTGGCTGTGGTATATAAGAATACTATCCTGTTAGGGAATTGGCCTATTCTGAATGCATGTACCTAACACTGTTTCCTCTAAGGCATGCACACGTGTGTGTGCTCACAATTTTTCTGATGTCCGCTCAGTTAATTTTAGATCCCGCTCAGGTTGAATCAGAAAGGGCCCATTCTGATTGCATGTGCACACACAGTGCCTTGATACTGCTGCCCAGAACAAAACTCATTCTACTCCGAGATGAAAAAAAATAGGGGGACCACTGGTACCTAAGCCAAGGGACCAAAAATATACTGGGACTTCTGTTGGTGTACTGATGACCCTGCTGCACAGAGAGTCCCTAACTGAGCTGACAGACCTGGTTGTGGAGCTGGCATTGGAGTTGCTATGTTGTTGTTGTTGTTGTTGTTGTTGTTGTTGTTGGGGGACTTCAGTGTTCACTTCAGGACTGGGTTGTCGGGAACAGCTCAGGAGTTCAAAGTGGCCATTATGACTATGGACCTACTCCAAGTGGTCTCTGGACCGATGCATGATGCTGGCCATGCACTTGATTTGGTTTTTGCTCTGATCAGGATGTTCTATGGGTGGAATCCTGTCATCTCCTGTCATCCTGTCATCTCCCCATTGTCATGGACAGACCGCCATCTGGTTAAGGTAGGACTTGCAACCACAACCCACCTCTGCAGGAGTGAAGGACTTGTTAGGTTAGTCCACCCAATAAGGTTATTGGATCCAAAAGGATTCCAAGATGCCTTGGAAGGGTTTAGAGTTGGTTCTGCTAGTGATTCTGTTGATGCTCTGGTGCAAACATGGAATAAAGAACTTACTAGGGTGGTAGACACAATCACTCCTAAGCATTCTCTCTGACCTGCTTCAAAATTAGCCCCATGGTATTTGGAAGAACCATAGGAGCTGAAGTGATGAGGTAGACTAGAGCGCAAGTGGAGGAAGACTCGTTGCAAATCTGACAGATATAGACAACATTTGAAGATTTATGCTCTGGCAGTGTAGGCAGCAAATAAGTGGTTGTTTTCTGCCCGCATTTCTTCTGCAAATTCGTATCCAGCAGAGTTTTCTAGGATTTGGAGGGGGTTAGTATGTGCCTCTTCTCCCTTATTGTGTAGAACAAGGAGCCCCTGGTGGCGCAGTGGTAAAACTGCCGCCCTGTAACCAGAAGGTTACAAGTTCGATCCTGACCAGGGGTCAAGGTTGACTCAGCCTTCCATCCTTCCGAGGTCGGTAAAATGAGTACCCAGAATGTTGGGGGCAATATGCTAAATCATTGTAAACCGCTTAGAGAGCTCCGGCTATAGAGAGGTATATAAATGTAAGTGCTATTGCTATTGCTATTGCTAGATGAATACTTTCTGTTTATGAGCACATACAAATTTGTTGTCAAAATACCTTTACTGAGGACATCAATTTTATTTTGGCATACTTTTGCAACTGCATTACAACACTGTAAAAAGACTTTTTACATATTAAAAAGACTATATTTCTTTTATAAAAATATTCAGTAAGATTGCATGTAGTTTGGGATGTATTACTCAAGAGCCTCTTTGGAATTTTGCATCTATTACTTCTAAAACAGAGTTCAGTGTTGGCTCTATATTTATCTTACTGTTAAGATTTCTGCAGAAGTAAAATGAAAAGTGGCCTGGTTCCACCTTTTAGATAAACAGAGCATTCCTTCTCATTTATTCATAATATAACCACAATGAGATATTGTTGCTTGTTAGTATTTGTATGCTGTATATCCCTGCTTATCCCACACAACACATACTTAAATACACAAAAAACATACATTCTTGCTTGTTCACCCTCCTATGGAATCCCATGACTGCTATGTGTAAGAGTGTTTATCATACAGCTGTGCCAAAAGTAAAGGCTGAATGAATGAGATGGAGATTAAAGCCAGTAGTCTGAACCTGTATTCAATCACTGCAGTCGCTCTGTTTGCCTCCTGAATGCTGATGAAGTGTCATGAATGGTCCCATGTAGTCTCATTCCAATATATTTCAGGCAGTAGTGATTATTGCTTGTACTCGGCTAAAGCTTGAGATAAATGGCAAAGCCTTGCTTAGCAACAGAACGCCTCGTCTTATCTCTCAAGGGACTGCAAACTCAAGAATGTGGTACTCCTTGCAGAAGAAAATGTTACTGAAGAAAGATCTTATAGGCTCATTGATTTTAATGCACATTTGAAACATCCAATAGCAGCATGAAACCCAGCAGTACACCAAGCCAGTAATTTGTTTGTATACATAACTGCCTTTTAAAAATTAAATTGTTCAGATATTTTTGTGCTACAATAACCTAATGTTTTATCATTAAGCAAACTTCTGCAACTGATAATAGTATAGCTTTAAAGTTGCTGCTGTTGGCGATGTTTTTGCTTAAGATAGTATATGAAATTCTCTACATTTTGCACTCTTTCCCCAAGTTACACATTTTATTTTTCTTACAGTGCTTTAAATATTCTGCCTATATGTTGGGTTTTAATTTGTGTCTGCTAAAACTATTAATTTTAATATATTTGAAATTAGGTAAGATAGTATTACAACAATACATCAGAGGAGAATAGAAGGAAACACAAAAGCAGATTTCAGGTCCTCAACACATGTGCGCGCACACACGCACAATGGTTCTCTGCTAGGGCTCTGCATGGACCAAATTAATGGATTCCACCCAATTTGATCCAAATAAAGCAATTACTCTGATCATGGATCCAATAATTGTGCTTGCCCAGATTGAATCATTTGCTTCTTCATTATCCAATAGGATACAATGGCCCATAAAAAATAATGACAAACCATCAAAATATATTATTGTAAGTATTGGATAAAACTTTCAAGCATAGTAGGCCTTTTTTTTTAGAGCTGATGGTGGACCCATTTCATATAGACATGCCAGGTTTTTAGAGAAACAGTTAAACCTCCCCCTCTCACACTTTTACTTTAAATATACCAATCCCTTTCTTGATTAGAAGAGGCTTGAGGGTTCATGGGGAGGAAGGTTTGAAAAGCTTACCTCCCCACAGACTATCATTGCTCTCGGTCTGGGCGCAGAGATTGCGTGCCCAGACATGCAGCTGCCATCTCCAGATTGGCAAAGGAGTAAGACAAGGCTGTATACTTTCTCCTTCTTTATTCAATTTATATGCTGAACAAATACTGAGAGAAGCTGGATTGGAAGAAGATGAGCATGGTTTTAAAGTTGGAGGAAGAAACATCAATAACCTGCATTATGCTGATGACACTTCTCTGATAGCTGAGAATGTGCATGATCTGCAAGCTCTAGTAATGAAAGTCAAGAAGTACAGTTTAAAAATGGGTCTACAACTAAATGTAAAGAAGACTAAACTAATGATAATGGGTACAGTAACCAGCCTCAGAATTGACAACGGAGACATTGGTGGTGGATGGCTTCTGCCTTTTAGGATCGACCATCAGCAGTAAAGGATCCAGCAGTCAAGAAATATGCCACAGAATATCACTTGGTAGGGTTTCAATAAAGGCCTTGGAAAGGAAATTTAGATCTATAATGGTGTAGGTCTACACCTACAAAGATTAGAATTGTTCGGACAATGGTTTTCCCCATGACACTCTATGGATGTGAAAGCTGGACTTCGAAGAAGCAAGATAGAAAAAACATTTACACTTTTGAAGTTTGGTGCTGGAGAAACCTTTTGAGAAGACCATGGACAGCCAGGAAAACAAACAAATGGATCATAGAACTAATCAATCCAGAATTTTCACTCAAGGCACAAATGACCAGGCTCAAACTATCATACTTCGGACACATTATGAGAAAACCCAGCTCCCTTGAGAAGTCTATAATGCTGGAGAAAGTTGAAGGAAAGAGAAGAAGAGCACGGCCATCATCAAGGTGGATGGACTCAATTACGACAGCAAGGAATGCACCACTGAGAGACCTTAAAGGCCAACTTGAAGACAGATCATCCTGGCGAGAATCTATCTATGTGGTCGCTAAGAGTCGACACTGACTTGACGGCACTTAATCAATCAATCAATCAATCAATCAATCAAGGTACATAATGATATTTAAAATATTAGTAATAATAAAAACAATAAACACAAGAAGCATGAGGGCATAAAAGCCTGAAGAGGCATAAAAGTGCATAAAAGAGATGGTGGGCATAAAATGCTTGTAAAAGATTAAAAGAGATAAAAAGACACAAATGCATAAAAGCCTAAGTATTAAAACTGGATAATGGCCAGACTAGAAGGCTATAAGGGGCAGTAAGAAAACAGCAGGAGCGTCAGTCTTTCTATTGAGTCAGTATTGAGTGAGCAAGTGTACAGCACACCCTGAGTCACTAAGGTTCAAAATAAGGCTGATAATACTCACTGCCTACCATCTGCCGACAACTGCTGATCGCTGCCACACGAAACCTGGCAACTCTATGTGTGATGGCAAGCTTAAAGTCAGAAAGCAGCAAGGAGCTGTAGAATTGGCTCGAAGGTCCCGGATACTTGCATAGCAATGAAAGGATGAGAGAGGTGTGAATGTTTCTTTAGAACAAACAGTGGAGTAGGACATGCTCGGTAGTTTTAATCTGCCCTGAGCCACAGGGGCATAGTTGCTCTGCAAATGGAGTCCTTCTATGATAGCCTTCAAGCACTGTTGAATGGAGGCATGACAGCAAGCCAGAGTGAGCTCCCTTCTGTGCTTTGGAACCTCCAACTGAGTGAGGTATGCCCCCGGAGAAGCAGAATATCTAAGCCCATCACTGATATCCACCTTGGGATTGTTTTAATGAAAGGTGGTATATAAATGTATCAATCAATCAATCAATCAATAGGAAAGTTCCAGACCCTGCTGAGATGTCTATTTTATTTATTTATTTATTTATTTATTTATTTATTAGATTTATATACCGCCCATCCGATATGACTCAGGGCGGTTCACAACATGATAAAAACAATTAAAAACAAATTAACAATTAAAATCAAACTATTAAAACACAATAAAACCAATATAACAGCTAAAAGCCCTGAACATCAGGGGAACAATTTAAAACAGTTTAAAACAATTAATCATTTAAAACTCTGGAAGGCCAGGCCAAATAAGTACGTTTTAAAGGCTCTCTTGAAGGACAGCAATGATCTCAAATTACGAATTTCTGCTGGGAGTGCATTCCATAGCCCACGAGCAACTACAGAGAAGGCCTGCCTCTGCGTCGCCACCAGACGAACTGGTGGCAACTGGAGACGGACCTCCTCAGATGACCTTAATGTGCGGTGAGGATCATGTAAAAGAAGGTGCTCTCTTAGATAACTCGGACCTAAGCCATTCAGGGCTTTAAAGGTAATAACCAGCACTTTGTATTTTGCCCGGAAACATATCGGCAGCCAGTGTAGCTGTTTCAAAACAGGCATAATATGGTCTCTCCGGGTTGCCCCAGAGACCAGTCTGGCTGCTGCTTTCTGAACTAACTGAAGTTTCTGGACTACGTACAAAGGCAGACCCACGTAGAGTGCATTGCAGTAGTCAAGCCGGGAGGTTACCAGCTGATGCACCACTGTTTTGAGGTCATCCTCTCCGAGGAATGGACGCAGCTGTCGAATCAGCCGAAGCTGATAGAAAGCACTCCTGGCCATGGCCTCCACCTGAGATACCAGAGTGAGGCCTGGGTCCAGGAGTACTCCCAAGATGCGCACCTGCTCCTTCTAGAGGAGTGTAACCCCATCCCTCAGATTCTGGGCCCCCACAATGAGAATCTCTGTCTTGCTAGGATTAAGCTTCAATTTGTTCTCCCTCATCCAGCCCATTATGGCCTGTAGGCAGGCATTTAGAGAATGAGTGCCATTTCCTGAAGATGAAAAGGAGATATAGATTTGGGTGTCATCAGCATACTGATGACCTCACCCAGCGGTTAATGTGCTGCTTGATGGTGGCTTTTGCCTGGTCAACCCCACATATATGTCAACCATTGTTTTCATCACATGGCTCAATCTTTCATTAGGCTCTGGAAATTGTTAGCACTCTTAATGGGTGATATAGTGTTTATGGATGGCAGAAGTGAGTAGTTTTCAGCATGAGAAACAGAAATGTATTTCTGCAGTTATAAACAGAGTATTTTTGATATTTGAAGGTATGTGTGTGATAGAGTTCAAGCATTTTGTGAACATTTGAATTAAGTCGCCACAGAATGTGTTCAATTGCGAATTTCTAATGAGTGTATGTAAACACTTTTCAAAATATTTCTCTGTTTAAATTTATTTAATTTGCCTGAATGCGATAGAAATGATAACAGACTGGATTGGAAGCATGCATTACTTCAGGGGTGTAGCAAGGCTGGAGTGGGCCCAGAGACAAGATTTTAAAATGGGCCCCCGCTCACTGAAGAATTAACCGAGCAGCAGCGCAGCACCCAGCACCTGCAGTGGCAGAGGATCAGCTCCAACACTCAGCTGGCCTCTGCACATGCTGCACATCTAATCCTCTGCCGTAGCAGGTGCTGGGCGGCACAGCACTGCTCCAAACAGCTTTCAGATGTGGTGGGAGGAGATGTAGGCATCTACTAGGTTACAGATAAAGGTGCCTCCTGCTGCCCTACTCCCGGCAGCACCCACACCAGCAGCCACTGCCAGGGTGGACCCTGCTTAGCAAAGGGGACAATTCATGCTTGCTACCACAAGACCCGCTCTCCTCTAGCAACTGTAGAACTGTGTTGACTGCATTTCAAAAAAGAAACTTAAGCAATAATATTTTTGTTTTTCTGTCTTGAATGCATCTTTTAATTTTAATTTAAAATTATTTTTTTGCTCTTCAGTTCTTATATATCCTTTGATTAGGAGCAATTGTTTGAGTGTAGTGCAATACTTCACTTACAATAGATATTTCTATAAAAAATAAAAATTCCCGAACATAATGTATAATGCTTATACTCATGAGTTGCACAAACCTACCTTTTCTGTTGTCAAATTCTAAGAAGCATGTAGTCCTGCATTAGCTCCCCATAATTCCAGCAGTCATCGAAGTTATTTGATTAAAGCTAACTGCATTCAGATTTTAAATGGAACAGTAATAGAATAAGGTTATCTCATATCAGTTGTGCAGTTCTGTTCCAGCAAACTGACATTAATATATGAAATCTGATGACAGTAGTAAACCAAAGCTGTCTAGTCCAAAATTGCAAAGGAAGAGATGGAAACGTAAGCCTAAATGAGTTGGAAAATCCTTCCTCAATAATAATAATCCAGCAACTACACATCCTAGAACCAGCATTCATTCAGATTCGGAAGTAAATGTTTATAAATACTGGAACTTGACACTGGAGGCATTGAGTTTACTACAGCAATTTTTATTACTACAGTTATCTCACACAATTTATGCAATGCATGCAAAGAAAGACTTATGGATAGCTCCATCTAATTATTGCATTTTGTCTGAACTGTGTCTATACTACTGCACTTGGAAGGAGTAAACCACAGAATATGCAAGTTCGAGAAGCCAACAGGAGCTAAGCCTTTCACTAAAGAAGTGTGGTGTGTGTTTTATGGAGAAGAAGGGGGAGCTGATGAGAAAAGAAGTGCTCCACCAGAGGTGTGACAACAAAGATAAAATGATTGGAAATGTTTCACCTTCCATCTAGGCAAAAAGCCTTACTCTCTATGTGTAGAACTGCAGTTAAAAGCACAATTGGTTAGTTAGGGCTTTAAAAAGAAAGAAAGAGAGGAAGAGAGTAAAAGAAAGAGGCAGTTGTAGTAGGCAGCCTTTCTTGGTGTGTAGTTCTCAAAGCCTAGAGCAGCCTGGGTATTAGGCATGGTGTCTTTTATGAGAGTTAGGGGTTTACACTAGAATTCACAGTTAGGAAAATGCCACCTGATTTGTCAACTTTGATGAAGCATGCCAGTTAATTTTCCCAGTCTCTGATGAGCGTCTTCCCCCAGAAATGAAGAGCAAAAGCCACAGGTGTAGCAGCTGAGATAAAGAGGGATGATAGGTGGAGTGGACTAGAGTGTGTGGAGAATGAACCATTGACACAGCCATATGCACCAGGTGATTTATATCCTCTTCACAGACAAATTGTCAATAAAGGGGGGATTCTTTCATTTTTTTAACCTTGCTTTTGGTTGCTTCACAACCGCGATTTCTCTAACTCCCTGTTTGTAATTGAAACCAATGGCTTGTCTACTGTGAATTTGCCAGCTGCGAGGGTTTCCAGGAACTGAACTCTCGTGGTTCGCGAGAGACAACTATAAGGCATGGATATGGGTTCAATCACTGGTGAAATATAGGACAAGTTTATATATATAAATTAACTTTTTTATTCAGTAAATTCACAGTTTTTCAGCCAGGTGCTAAAGAATGGAGAAAAAAGAGAAATAATAAATAATAAACTGAAGAGGTTGAAGGGACGGTTAAATGTGATCTTAGTTCTTTTCCCTGTTGAACCCACAAACCAGATTCCCTTTCTTCTCTGGAGCCACTGTAACTCAAGCACAGAATAAAGTGACCTTGTTTTCTCCTCCTTCAGTTGGCTGTTGGGTTTCAGTTGGTGGTTGACTGTTGAGCATGGAAGATTCCGCGGCAGTTTTCTGTTGCTGAAGGCTAATAGCTAAGGCGGGGGTCTCAGTCTCATGCAGTTTCCCAAAGGGGTCATGAATAGAGCCACATGGCCTGCTCCCCTCAGGCTTCCTCAGAGATTAGCTACAAGGTGTATGCCCTGAGCTGCCTCCCACCCCCATTATCTCGTTTCAGATTCACTTCCAAGTGAGAGTGCCTCAGCAGAGTCCCTCCTGAGGCACTGTACCACCTATCCTCAAAATCCTTAGCCAGAGCTAGCAAATCTTAGCCCAGTTATCACACTTTAAACCGATTGGCCAATACCTTCCTTTGTGGAGCTCTTTCATTGGTCTGTTCAGGAAGTCACCAAACCCTTGTGTTTTTACTAGAGCTGCTCTCTGTATATGGACAGAATTAGAACCTGCCAGCCAAGTAAACACACCCTTCACTAATTTATAATGTAGCAGCTCCAGTTCATTCAGAGAATGGATATAACCATTGACCCCTGCTAACTTGGCAAAGAGGCACCTTTTTAAAGTTGTGATTCTCTTTATTTAGCAGGGGGGAAGTAACTGGTCCTATCCAGCCCCAGCACAGTACCTCCAGTGACTGTTGCTGGTGTCTATCTTATGTTTCTTTTTAGATTGTGAGCCCTTTGGGGACAGGGTTCCATCTCATTTGTTTGTTATTTCTCTTTGTAAACCACTCTGAGCCATTTTTGGAAGGGCGGTATAGAAATTGAATAAATAAAATAATAATAATAAAATGTAATTATCTATCAACACAATCAAATGAATCAGTCACAGGAGAATTCTCCACAATTCCCAGTCCAGCAGGTTGATGGTATCGAACACTGATGGATCCCTCTATCCATTGTCCAGTGTAGGTAATCCACCAGGGCAAGCAAGGTAGTTTCAGTCTCAAACGCAGCACAGAAGCTAGATCAAAAGGTGTCTTGAAAATTGGTATAATCCAAGGCCTCTGCAGCTACACAGCCACCACACACTCTGTCACCCTGCTCAGAAAGGGAAGGTTTGACATAGGTCTATAATTAACCAGGTTAAAGAAATCATGGAACAGCTTTTTAAATAGTGGTCTCACCACTACTTTCTTACTCTCAATGGTATCTCACCCTCCCGTAACAAGGTATTAACAATTATCTCCCACCAAATGTTTCCATGCTCTAGTAATGATCAACAAATTAATATTATTGTAACGCATGGTGATTATATTAATATTTAGTTCTTGGTAGTAAGATAGTTCATTTTTGGTTTTGTTTCTTTTCTAAGGCTTCGCTCATATTCATAATGACTTCAATAATTGAGTAAGAATGAATAGGATCAGGCTGATGCACTGGTTTTCCTATTTAATTGACAGGGTGAGAATATGCTCACTGTTGGATTGCAATCCCAATACAATTGGTTGCCTTGGCAAACTGTATATCTCTTTCTCTGTGAACCTCTGTGTTCTAGTTCTGAAATGCCATAGATTGAAAATGGGACTTTGCTATTATATATATATATATATATATATATATATATATATATATATATATATATAAAAATTTAAAAAATCTGCTATAAATTCAGTGACTGATCTCGGTCTTATGTATCCGTTTCCAACAGTCGCAAGCTCCCTGCTGTCATTGGAGAACTCCCTCCAACAACACCCAACAGAGTGTAGGTAGATCTGACCTCTGATCAGCTGGCACAATTACAAAGCCCTAGAATTCAAATATTATCTTATTTTACATACACAACTAAAACAACTGCTTCCATGCTTTTAAAAATGTGGAGAAAGTATATAACTACCAAGCAAGGCATGTGTTCAGTAGAATTTCTGGTAAATTAACAACAGTTAAAAGGAAGCAGTTAAATATGAGTACTGTTAAGTCCTGTTGAAATTAATGAGGCTTAAATTAGTCATGTCTCATTTATTTCAATGGTGCTTAGTCATGACTAACTTAATATGCCTTCTCCCCACTGTTGATAATATGCATCACTTAAGAGTACAGATTGTTTCTCCAGTATATATTACATGAACAGTGTTCTCAGTCTTCATTGTGGATCTGAAAAAAATAAATAAATCCTAAATACCATGGCTACTGACTTTCAATTCTTTATAACAGATGGGATATCTGCAGGTTTTTAAAATTTGTTAGAGGGGAATTAGGCAAATTTGTTGGGGAGAATTAGTCAGATGAACCCTTGCAAGTGTGGTGTTATAAAAGGAGCTTGTGTTGCCAGGCATCCAAATAATGGCTCAAAGGAAAAAATAGTGTGTGAGAGTATCAAATAAGGCTATATGTGCTATTCAGAGATATCATTTCTGGATCAAAACTACCCATTAGAACACTAAACTGAACCATCAGCTAGCATAGGATCTTGGATAAATTCTTTATTTACAGAATTATGCCTATTCTGTTACAAAAGTGAAAGAAATGAGGTTATTGTGAGTTTTTTTTGTCTCACATCCGGGAACATAATGCAACTGCCATTCTGGATTGCACTGCCCACCGTAAATAGTTGTTTATAATGTCATACAGCATTAACCAATAGGTGTCTGCACCACTTGTACATCCTAATTTATATTAGAATTGTACAATTGTGTCAGTCTGACATGAATGTCAAATCTGACATTCCCACTGCTGGGCACCATCAGAAGGGCTCCAGTCCAAACATGATAGCAGAGCCCCCCAACAGTTGGAACTCTGACTAAAATCCCTGTTGTCATGTCTGAACTCCTGGTAGTTCCAACATTGTTGTCAGACCAGGCTGATGGACCAACCCCCAAGATTGATGGATCCACTGCAGGTGGATTGCCTGGTTCCTCCCTTCCTTGGATTTCCAGCATGCAATCATTCAAAAACACATCTGCTGCTAATTCAGGGATCAAATTTCCCTTTGATTTGGCAGCAGAGTTGCCTTTGAAGGGCTGCATGTTGAATATTAGAGGGAGGCGAAGCAAGGCAACCCCCACAGGGACACCCAAGATCAGAGGGTTGCCAGTGGGAGGTTACTTTTCCACCCTCTCCCCGGTTTCCAAAGAAAAGTCCCTTAAATCACTCCGGGAGCCAAGTTAGAGAACATTTTTCTCCAGCTCAGCTTTTAGACTGATTTAAAGGACATTCCCAGAATTGGTGGGAGGTATGCTAAGGTGACTCCCTTGGGGAAACGTGTGGCCCTGAGGGCCCCCTGTGGAGGATTGCCTTTGTCCCCCTCCCACCAATTTCCAAGGTGTAGTCCCTTTGATTCAACTCCCAGTGGGTTACTTTGCCCCACCCCCATTTCAGGAGTGCAGTCCTCAAAGAGACTTTTTCTCTAATTTGACTCCCAGGCTGCTATTTGAAGACTGTACTTCAAAATTGGGAACAAAGGCAGGCACCTGGTGGGGGGGCTCTCTGGCCCTGTGGGTCCCTTGCCTTTACCCCCTTTACCCCCTTCCTTGATTTCCAAGGAGCAGTCTCTTTAAACTCACGGTAGCTGAGGATGACAGAATTGCTCCCTAACTTGACTTCTTTTTGAGGACTGCATCTTGGAAATCAAGGAGAGGGAGGACAAGGGCAACACCCACTGGGGACCTTCTGGCCCTATTGGTCCCACATGGGAGGTTGTCTTTGTCTCCCTCCCCCTGAGTTCCAGAGTGCAGTCCCAAATCACCAACAGAAAGCTGGGGAAATGTTGGAATTTTGACCCTATTCCAACCAGCTGACAGTTTTGCGAGGGACATGTCGGCCCCCCTGGCCCAGCAATTTATCTGTCAGGTCTGTTTAGATTGGATAGGATCCAACATTTTTTTATGATACACAGGCCTAAGAGTTACGATGGCAATGGATGCCCTCATTGATGGAAGAAACACTGTATCCTAGGTACAAAATACAGTGGATTACTGCAGTTAAAATGCATTATCTCAGCAACAGAAAGGCAACCATGAGAGTGGATGCTTGCACTGAAACAATATTTAGAATACATTTATTGATTATAACTGTTTAGTCAAAGTCCAAACTATTGGTGGTGGCATTACAATTTATTGTGTTTTAAAATGAATTATTTTGTGATGGAATTATTTTGAAATATCCTTTCTCCACCATGGATTCATCTATGAAGATTAGAAAAATTAGCATCAAGCCTAACTTTCTCAGTTTCAGGCCAGGGTCATGCACTAGCAGATAGCCCCATGAGCAGAACAGGTTTTTCACTAGCAGAAGGGCACTTGTGGGGAAAATCATGTGATGTCTAGAAGACAGTCAATTTAAATCTAAATCATGTGTTATGTAGGGTTCTGAATTTTGCTTATAACAATTTTTGGTGTTAAAATGATACTGCTTTTTTTAAATGGATAGTGACATGGGAAAGGAAGGAGGGAATATTATAGCAAACATTTGCAAGTTGAAGGTGATATTTGTATCCCTCCCTCGTTAATTTCTAATGGAAATTGTTTAAAGCAATCTCATATCTTATTCTGATGTGTTTGAACAGCAATCAGCTTACAGAAAAATGACCTCAAAATCTGTCTTTTATGAAAATCATAATTTCTAAACTGTATTTCAGCAGAGTGGAAGTGGGAACCCATAATTCCTAGTTCTGTTTGAGAAATGATGGAGCTCGTTTACTCCTGATCTTTATGTGTTGTCCTTGTATATACTTACACTCATCTTGCTTAAGTGTACTGTAAACACTACACTTAATTTTACATCTGCAATTATAGGTTGTTCTTTCAACAAACTAGAAGTTGAAATAAAATGCTCCATGAGATTTTTTATAGAAAAATAGCAGTTTTCTGACAGAACCAGTTTTCAAGGTTTTCACTTGTCTAATAAAGGAAAATTGCATGCCACCTTTGTTTTTTATTATATCTATCAGCTGACTTGCCATTTGTCATGGAGTGTCTGCTATGACATTGGGCCATGACTCTATTTGGCTTTAATAGATTGCCTGCAGTGCATTCAGTGACTTTGGTACCTGTTGCTGGTTCTTTTTCCAGGTCAATTGGCTGCAGGTACATGTGAGATTGTTACTTTGGACAGAGATAGCAGTCAGCCCCGAAGGACTATAGCCCGACAAACAGCTCGTTGTGCATGTAAAAAAGGACAGATTGCCGGTACAACGAGAGCAAGGCCAGCCTGCGTCGATGGTAAGAGATGAAAGAGAATTTAATTCGATATCGACCAACACAGAACTGGTTATTAAGCATTTTATTTGTTCACATTGTGAAAGTGCTGTATCAAATATTTATGTATGCACCAGCCAAGTTAGTGTGTTGACACAAGGATTATGGTTGAAATTCTTGCAAATATCATCTGAAAAGCTATATGCCTCTAATGGGCAATTGACTTGCTTTGTTTTCTAGGTGAAGTGTAGGGGTGTGGGGGGGGGAGGGAGGGAGAGAGTCAGAAGATACTGAGAAATGTCAGTTAATTTCCTCATGGATTCATATCCAAGTGATATTGGTTGCATATCACTTCTATACAATGATATCCTGGTAGCATATTGAAACTTTACTATATGTTTTCTCTGTGCCAGAATTCACATTGGGTTTGCTGTAATGTGGAAAATGGGGAAAGGTATGATTACTTCAAGAGGTAAAGCATATCTTAAGCTCTTTCCAACTACTTCCTCGGACCATCAAGAGTTGAGTGTACAGAGCCAGCCTTGGTAGCAATGCTAAAATAATAACTATACATCTTAATTTGAATCATAGCCAATGTGACCACTCCTGCATGGAAGTTAATGTGGTCAGTGAGGGGAAAAAAGCACTAGTGATGTTATTAGAATGGAACTGTTGTGTTATACCTTATATTTCTACTGTCCCTTCCCTCATTAAAAACGTCATTCTGTATGATTCACTGCAGATGCAGTATGTTGCCTGCAGCTTGCAAAAATGCTGATGTAGAAGGAGAATGAAAATATTTCACTTTGAAATCATTTTTATATCTCAGATGAGCTGCTCTGTTCCAACTAAGACATCAGTGGTGCAGTCAGCAGTGTAAGCCTGCTGATGGAAACTTACTAGCAAACATTTACATTGCAATTAAAAGAAATAAAATAGGACTCCTGTTATAAATAGATGACATTTTAAATGACATGTTTTGATTTAGGCTTTGCAGAGAACAACAAAAATGGGTACTTCTGTAAAAAGATAATAAATTCAGATTTCTTTTGAAAAATGACTCATACTTGAGCCCATTAAAAAATTGCTGAGATTTCTTTACCATTTCATCAGAATTTGATCTCTCCTACTGACTATCAAAGAAGACAGCACAAAGGGGATTTCATTGCCTACCCACCAAGCTAAATATAAAATATCACATCTATTCTATTTTTGTGTTATGCCTTCACTCTTGCTGGTACTATAAAATCTTCTTGTTCTTTCAGTTTCTCCAGCATAGTTACCTTGCTATGTTTTGTTGTGTTTTAAACTTTTCAGTTCTCATATCTTCCATGTTCAGTGGTGCAGATTATGGATCCTTAATATGTCTACTATGTTTAACGGGCTGTTTGATTTATTATTTAATTTGACATGTTGCAGTTATTTAATCTAAAACATGGATGTAGCTTTTGTACAAACCATATTCATGATACATTCACCGTTTTTGGTGATATGATTTAGAAACAATAGATGTTGAATTAAGCCATATTATAAAATTCTTTCTTATTTTTGATTTTTGATTGGATATTGTTATGAACCCATATTTTAAAAGGTTTCATAACATATGCTTTCTGTTTACTAATATCTAATTTGGAAGTCAGCCTTTTAAAAACCAATAGGATTTATTACCAAATGGGTTTATGATTGTGGGTAAGTTGTAGTCATGAACACAAATTTACACAGCTTCTTGTGGAATACAGAAAACAGTAAGGGTTTCAGAAAAATAGAAGATCCTGATCCTTCTTACTCTAGTCATTTTAAGGTGGCTGCTTCCCCAGTGTCCTATTATGCTAGCCTCATTTTGTAATAAGAAAGCTCAGGAAGAACTGATGTTGTGTTTGAATGCTAGCTTCTTAAGTGGGGATATCCTGTCCTATTTTTATTCTAAATACAAATAGCATATTAGTACCCTGATCTTCAAATCCTCACATGCAGCACAAGCCTATTTGCAACCGTATTGCAGTGATCCAACTTTGTATGTGCTCTTTATAGGCTTGGAGATAATATTGGACCTTTCCTCCTAATCTGAACATAAAGTATATTCCAACTTCATGGGTGCTTTTCACATCTCCATACAAAATAAGATCCACATGTACCATAATTGCAAAAGGAGATTCTAATAATGCTACAGTAATTTGGGATGTTAATAAGACCTGGCAAGCTCTGACTGGGATGAATTCATCTTGTTTGAACAGAGAAGAATACCACAAGTGTTTACTGTTTCCATTAACATGGAAACCGCCAGTTATTGTGAACTGTGGATAAGATTTTCAGCCATGAGGTGAGGACAGAGGTACCAATTTGTATGATTGATTGTGATGATTAATCACATTTCAAACAGTGTTCTGAACTAAGATGAACTAAGCAAATGTGTAAGACACTAAGCTCTGAAGATAGAATTCTTAAAATTGTGCTGATACAGCCCTATGGGAAACCCTGCAAACAGCATTGGTGGCATTTAGTGCCATTTAGTGCCACCTCCCCCCGCTGTATCACCATCATCTGGAGAGTCTTCATGCCAAAATGACAAATTGCTGATAGCAGCTGTAACAGGCACCATCATCTTCAGAGATTATAGTCTAGGGGACTATTCATATGACCTGGAGGGTGGGCAGATGGGGGGAAGTCTTCAGAAACCTTGCCCCCCCCCCCACCCGCATGATTGTCCTTTGCTTGGTGGTAGCACAGAGTTCACTCCCACACTATCCACATTGCTCCAGCAGCATGGAACAAGGCAGATTGCTCTGAGGCTAAGACTGCACTGGGGGATTCCCAAGGAACAGCCTCTTGGAGTGGTCATTGTTACATCTAATAGCAATGGTAATGCTGATGTCCAAGAGAGATGTTCACCATCTTTACCTCATGTGCCAAATTTGAAGGCTGGCTGAATTTAGAACTGGGCATCTTTCCAGTATAGCTTTCCCAGTGGTTGTATACATAGAAAGTACTTCATAGAAAAGATACCTGTGGTCCCAGGGCTTTGGTTTACCATTGCTGCTTTATGTACTGGTTGTTCTTCCTCATGCTAATTTTGTTAATATGTTTTGGACTAGAAGCAACCAGCAAAGGAGCTGGTTTGGCTTGTGCTTGTCCTGCATGCTAAGTCAGTACACTGGACAGCAGTACACAGTACATGCTGAGTCAGTGAAGTCAGTGAAGGCACTATGAGTGGAACTGAAGAGTTCCTCAGATGGGAAGAAAATTTTGCAGGATGTGGTGGTGAAAAATGTTCCTCTAGGCATATCTGTGACACAATTTCCTGTATGTGGATAGTTTAAAAGATAGTAGTGGTGTTTCCTAATTTTTTTATAGATAGTGACAGATGGGATGGAAATGTAGGTAAGCTGTTTTGCACTCCGTGTCAATATGCTCTAAAATAGTTCAGTGTCTGCTGCAATCTCTCCACTCAGCTTGGTCTGTCCTTCCCTGAATTCTAATAGAGACAGCTTGTATGCACCAGTATACTTCCCAGTCAAGTGATTTCCTCAAAATGTGTTCCTTCTGAACTCCCAGATCCCTGGCATGCCTCATTCATTCTGGTATCTGGTCAGCTTCCTTCTACCCACTTTCTGCTTCCCTTATCAGACTCTTCTGTATGCTATACTCACTTTACTACTCTGTCTTCTTTTGACTGTAGTGTTGATACACATTATGGCATAGGAAGCATTATTATGGATAAAAATAAGTGTCACCAAAGCATGAAGGAGAAAATATAGGTGATGGATAGCTATTAATGATATAGTTTGCTTCTCTTGCTTCCCTGGAAATTATATTTCATCTGCAGTATCCCAAAAGACCTAGAGATTTAACTGTAAGCACAAATTACTTCATCTCTCACTTTAATGTGGTCTCCTTTGGGGTCTAACCTGGCAACAACATGGCAGCTGAAGCTGGGAAATGAAAACTGAGAGTGCTGGGAAATTTTAAGATTTAATTATTTAAATTGGAACTTTGCCAGGATTTAGGGTTTAACTCCCTCATGCATACAAATGCTTCCATGGGTTCTCTAATTACATCAAATGTGTGTTGTATTTTACTGGGGGGAAATGGCATGTTATGCACAGTTCATCAGTAAAGGATGTTTATTCAATGCATACATAATTCTACCATTTGTATTCTATGGCATTCCTAGGTAATGTCTCCTTAGTGATCACTAGGGGTGTGCAAAATTGACCCTTCATTTCCATGGAGTTTTCAGCTTTGCCTCTTGAGGTACTCTAATATTCACAGGAAGTCCACAGAATGTTTTGAATGTTATTGCCTTTGTGAACAACTTCTGAATGTACAAGATTGTGTGTTCTCTCTTTCTCTCTAAAGAACCAGTTGCTCAAAGTGATGCACATTATAGCTGTCAGGAGGCACAGGCATGTTGATGTTCTATATGTGCAAATTCATGCACAATCTTGATGGTTTTGCCACAATTTGAATTCAGGCTTCCTGTCCTGCCTTAGTACATGATCACAAATGGATGGACAGTTTGAAAAGGAAGGATCAAAGTTGGATCTGCAAACACATGTGTTCTGTCAAGTACCAGTTAGAGGCTCAAGGAATCATTAAGGTCACTCACACGACTGAAAATGTTGGCGCTGGTGGTGGGAGTCAGGACACAACCTGTGTTTCCCCACATGGCTGAGGGCTCACCTGTGTTTCACTGCACCATGCACCTACATTATCAGTGTGGCAGAGATGACCCACAATGCATTGCATGGGCAGTGGAGAGGTTGCCCGCATCATTGCAGCAGCTCCCAGCTTCCTAGCTGCTCTATAGGTGGCACTCAATAGTTGGAAATGACCTGGGCTGCCAAGAGCTGCCCCTAACAGCCCCAATTGCACTCGCGATCAGGGCTGTGAGGTAAGATGGTGTTTCCCCCCTCTTACCTTGGTTAAGCCCCAGGTAAAAAAAGGGTAGCCCTGATCTGGAGCAGCAGGGTAGGAGCAGGTCATTCATAGAGCAGGTAACTCTATTCTGTTGTAAACCACCCAGAGACATAAGTTTTGGGAGGTATAAAAATGTTTAAATAAATAAATAAATAAATAAATAAATAATAAACTCCATAGCCTGGTTTTCCCACTCCTGCCTTGCTTTGGCCAGTTGTAAGAATGGCCATAGTATTTGCTTGTTTATATTGAACTGTAAACTATACATATATGCCCCAATTCAGTTCAGGTTGTGTGTGAGTAGTATAATGTCAGTTCAAATTCCACTGATAGCAATGCAGTGTTGACAGACATACTTTGTACATTCTGATGTAAATTCAGTCTCCCCCCCCACTCTTCACTAAGAGGTTGCACATTCCTGTGCTGATTCAACCCCCCGCCCCTCCGATGGAAAAATCAGTTAGAATCAGATATGTAGATAGCCCACACCAATGGAATACAGTATCTGCACCAATTGAACTGTAGCATTTCTAGTGCTAGAAACTGAAGCACAAAGTACTTCGCTGAAGGATGAGACTGGTTGGACCTCTTATATCACATTCTTGTATCACATTGTATTGGTTGGACCTCTTGTATCACATTCCAACTTAATGGAGTCACTGTCTGACATCCAGACTAAGTTATTCAGTGGTACTACCAGTGGTCCCTCTAATTTTTTTCATCTCTGTGCAGAATGAGTTTTCTTCTGGTCTGCAATATCAAGGCACTGTGTGCGCACATACATTCAGATTGGGACCTTCCTGATTCAACCTGAGTGGAATCTAAATTAACTGAGCAGACATCAGAAAACTTGTGAGCGTGCACACACATGCATGCCTTAGAGGGAACCATGGGCACTCCTCTGGAGTTACTTTAAAGGACTTCTTAATTTCACTAGGACTGCCATCATGAAATTTACTCAGGATGTCAGACACTGATATTTAAATAAAATCAAAATTTCCCCAGGGATCTGTACTGGGAATGGTGCTTTTTAATTTATTCATCAATGATCTAGAAGTGGGGTAAGCAGCGAGGTGGCCAAATTTGCAGATGATACCAAACTCTTTCGGGTATTTAAATCCAAAACGGATTGTGAGGAGCTCTAAAAGGATCTCTCCAAACTGGGTGAGTGGGCAACAAAATGGCAAATGCAGTTCAGTGTTGGCAAGTGTAAAGTGATGCACATTGGGATGAAAACCCCCAACTTCCAGTATATGCTGATGGGATCTGAGGTGTCGGTGATTGAACAGGAGAGGGATCTTGGGGTCGTGGTGGACAGCTTGTTGAAAGTGTCAACTCAATGTGTGGCAGCTGTGAAAAAGGCCAATACCATGCTAGGGATCATTAGGAAGGGGATTGAAAATAAAATGGCTAATATTATAATGTCCTTATGTAAAACTATGGCACGGCCACACTTGGAGTGCTGGGTACAATTCTGGTCATCATATCTTTTAAAAATGACATCGTATAAATGGAAAAGGTGCAGAAGAGGGCAACCAAGATGATTGGGGGCCTTGAGCACCTTTCTTATGAGGCAAGGCTGCAACACCTGGGGCTATTTAGTTTAGAAGAAAGAGAACTGTGGGGAGACATGATCTAGGTCTATAAAATCATGCATGGTGTGGAGAAAGTGTATAGAGAGAAATTCTTCTCCCTCTCACATAACACTAGTACCAGGGGTCATCCCATTAAATTGATTGCCAGAAAATCTAGGACCAACAAACGGAAGTACTTTTTAACACAACACATAATCAACTTGTGGAATTGTCTTCCACAAGATGTGATGACAGCCAACAACCTGGATGGCTTTAAGAGGGGTTTGGATAACTTTATGGTGGAGAGGGCATGCCCTCAACTCCTGCCTATAGGATTCCAGCAGCATCTGGTGGGTCACTGTGTGAAACAGGATGCTGGACTAAATGGGCCTTGGGCCTGATCCAGCAAGGCTGTTTTTATGTTCTTATTTCTCTTCTCACCCTATGCAAAATACGAAGGAAACAAGAGGAGGCTGCTAGCAACCTTCCCTCTTCCCTGCTCCCTATGCACTTTCCGAGTTTGCAGTGGTTGGCTTTGAAAGGGGTTAACCCCCACCAGGAGATGGGTCAAGGCAGCATTTTGCCCCTGACTACTTGCACCCACTTCCTGACTTCTGCAGAAGGACAACTGAAACAGAAGCTGATCTCAGAGCTTCCTCCATGGAGCTGTGATTGGCAAGAAGGAAAAGTGGAGAACCTTAAAATGAATGAATGAATGAATGAATGAATGAATGAATGAATAATACTTCATTTTTGAACAGTGAATTTTGAAATAAATATATTATATAGTTTGCTATGACATCTGTGGGCCTATCCCAACTAGGATAGGCCCACAGATGTCCAACTCACTTTGCTGGCCACACACTTGATTTGGTCTTTTTTGGATCGGGGGGGGGGGGGTTCCGTGGGTGCAGGATTCTCTAGTTTCCCCATTGCCATGGATGGACCACTACCTGGTTAAGGTTGGTTTCACAGCCACAACCCAGTCCTGCAGGGGTGGAGGACCTATTAAGATGGTCCACCTGAGACAGCTGCTGGACCCAGTAAGATTCCAAAAAGCCTTGGAGGTTTTTGATGTTGGTCCTTCCAGTGATTCTGTCAATGCCCTGGTGGGAACCTGGAACAGGGAACTCACCAGGGCAGTAGACACAATCGCTCCTAAGCATCACCTCTAATCTGCTTAAAAAGTGGTCCCTTGGTATACAGAGGAGTTGTGGGGTCTGAAGCAGCAAGGTGCAGACTGGAGCGCAAGTGGAGGAGAACTCAGTTTGAATGTGACAGGACACAGCATAGAGCCCATTCGAAGGTTTATGCGGAGGTGGTACGTGTGGCAAAAAACTAATTCTGGTCTGCACACATTGCTTCTCTGGGTTCGTGTCTAGCAGAGCTGTCCCAGGTTGTGAGGAGTTTGATTCAGGCTCCTTCCAGTTCAAACCAATGCCCTGGGACTTTGTTCTGCTGCGATGCTTTTAATGGGTTCTTTGCAGACAAAATCTCTTGTATTCAGGCCCACTTGGATTCCACTGTTTCTGCAGAGACTATTAAGGTGGTATCCAGCAATCCCTCTTGCAGTATTCGATTGAATCAGTTTCAATCTGTGATGCCTGATGACATGGACAAGCTGCTTGGGGTGGTGCAACCTACCACTTGTTCTCTGGATCCTTGCCTGTCTTGGCTGCTTCTATCTAGCAGGGAGATTGTTAGAGATGGCCTTGTTAATATCATTAACTCATCGCTAAGGGAGGGTAGGATGCCTCCTTGTTTGAAGGAAGCAATGATTAGACCATTTCTTAAGAAGCCTTCCCTAGATCCCTCAGTGATGGATAGTTATAGGCTGGTCTCCAATCTCCCATTGGTTGGGCAAGGTGATTGAGAGAGTGCTGGCTAACCAGCTCCAGGCAGTTTTGGAGGAAACCAATTATCTAGACTCATTTCAAACTGGCTTTAAAGCGGGCTATGGGGTTGAATCTGCCTTGGTTGGTCTGATGGATGACCTTTACCACGGAATTGACAGAGGGAGTGTGAATCTGTTGGTTCTTTTGGATCTCTCAGCAGTGTTTGATACCATCGACCATGGTATCCTTCTAGATCACCTGGGGAAGTTGGGGATAGGAGGCACTGCTTTGCAGTTGTTCCACTCCTATCTCTCAGGCAGATTCCAGATGGTGGAGCTTAGTTACAGTTCCTCTTTAAAATGGGAGCTGTTATATGGAGTTATATGGAGTCCCTCAGGGCACCATTCTGTCACTAATGCTTTTTAATATTTACATGAAACCGCTGGGTGAGGTCAACAGGAGATTCGGTGCAGGGTATTATCAGTACGCTGATGACACCCAAATCTATTTCTCCTCCCCATCATCATCATCATCATCATCATCAGGAAATGGCATTCACTCCCTAAATGCCTGCCTACAGGCAGTAATGGGCTGGATGAGGGAAAACAAATTGAAGCTTAATCCTAGCAAGACGGAGGTGCTCATTGTTGGGGATCAGAATTTAGTTAGATCTTCCTGTGCTGGATGGGGTTACACTCCTACAGAAGGAACTGGTCTGCAGCTTGGGAGTGTTCTTAGAACCAGACCTCACCCTGGTATTTCAAATGGAGGCTATGGCCAGGTGCGCTTTCTTTCAACTTTGGCTGATTCCACAGCTGCATCCATTTCTTGTAGAGAACAATCTCAAAATGGTAGTGCATCAGCTGGTAAGCTCCAGGCTTGACTACTGCAATTCACTCTATGTGGGGCTGCCTTTGTATGTAGTTCTGAAAGTTCCGTTAGTTCAAAATGCGGCAGCCAGATTGGTCTCTGGGGTAACCTGGAGAGATAATATTATGCCTGTCTTAAAACAGTTGCACTGGCTGCCGATATGTTTCCAGGTGAAACACAAAGTGCTTGTTATTACCTTTAAAGCTCTGAATGGCTTGGGTGTGGGCTACCTTAGAGAGTACCTTCTTCGGTATGATCCCCATTGCTCATTGAGGTCATCTGGAGAGGTCCATCTCTAGTTACCACTGGTATGTCTAGTGGTGACTTGGAACCTAGCCATTTCTGTAGCTGCTCCCGGCCTACAGAATGCACTCCTGGCAGATATCTGCTGTTTAGGCTCACTGTCGGCCTTTAAGAGAGCTCTAAAAACTTATTTGTTTGGCCTGGCTTTCCAAAGTTTGTAACGTGTTTTTTTAAAGTATTTTAATTGTTTTTAAATGGTTTTAATTGTTTCTAAATTGTTTTTAGAACTGTTTTTAGTGAATTATGTGTTTTAATGGTGTGTGTGTTTTTAAGTTGGAAGGTCTTTTTAAAGTTGTTGTACACCACCCAGAGCCTTTGGATGGGGCAGTTTATAAATGTAATAAATAAATAAGCAAGCAAGCAAGCTTAGCCAAAATCCTCTCAAATTTGGACCCAATTTGAAATGTGTCCGGCTTCACTCCTCTCCACTGCAGCAAAATTATTCTCTGGTATAATAGAGACCCTTGTGTCAGCCATCCTAGTTTCAAGGCCAGGTTTTCACTGCTGGTTGTTTTGAGGAAGAAGAACAGGTTTGAAGGCCATTGGGGCCTCACAAGAATACATGTACTTTAGTTATCTAAGTGGGTGTGTAACAGGGATTGATTTTCATAAGGGGCTTGGAAGTACTTTTTTCCTGTGGTTTTGGAAATGATTCACTTCTGTTCAACCCCATTCTCAATTAATCTGGGAGGGACTTGCAATGTGTAGCTGGTCAAAATAAAATACTGGATTGATTCATGTTTGATTGAGCCAGCGTAGTTGAGGGCGGGCGAGCAGGGGGAGTAAAATAAATACGGGAACCACCCACATTTCCTTTTGCATGCTTTAGATTTGATGTCTAAATACTATTATATGATAATAGCTGGAAAACAAGCCCTCATATTCAGCAGTTTCCGAAGTAGATGGCCACAATGCTTCCATTAGTAAGGCCTTATGTATTTTCTATATTCATTGCAGAATTTCATTATACCACTGGGAGAGAATAATAGAATGAGTAGAGATAACTAGAAACTTACACTGTTCCTATCAACAACAGCCATCCATACTCATGTCAAAAAAAATAAGGCAAGTCTGTCGTCAAAAACCTTTACTACTTTCTTTGAGATTCAATAACTATTGAATCCAATTCTTTATAGCTTTCATAAGAGTTCTTTATCGCCTGGAGCTTATTAACCTTGATTGTGGTATGGACCTGCAGTGCAGTACTGGTGATTATTTTCAGGTTATCTTGAGGCATTGTTGACATTATGTAGTCATCTTCACTAATGCAATGAAACTTTAGTTCTGAATAAGTGGCTGTGAGTGTATATATAGCAAAATCAACATTGTTCAGTTTGCAGCTTGTTAACAAAGAAGTCTCTAATACATTCAGGCACAATATCTTCTTTTCTTCTTTTTAAGAAAAAAAGAAGGAGCAGCACTGGCTTTCAGGAGAATGCCTTGTCAATTTCCACACTGGCAACAAGTATCGTAGAGAGGTAGTGGTTCTATTTTTACTGTCTTCATCTTGTTCCATTTTTAATACCGTCTGACTTTTTGTTTTGAAACATGTTATAGCATTTGTAATGCTAACACTGTATTAAGTTCAGTGCTAGGCCATGAATGCTGCATACTGGCCATATATATATCCTTTAGACAGGCTTCCAACCATATGGGCATATATATGTCCTTTAGACAGGCTTCCAGCCACATGGGAGGAGTTTATTCATGAGCTGATTCCAGGTGGCTGGCGACTGTGTTCATATGACCTAATTATCTTGCATTACTGTCCAGTTGGGGATAACAAAGTTGTTCCTATGTAGCTAGGTGAATATTTCAAGGACACATCTTTGTCCCCAGCAGGAGCTTTGTGGGGAAAATTGTCATGGAGTGAAGGAGATCTCTATCTCGTGGCATAGATAAAGCTGATCCTCTTTCCCTGCTGATAGCTCTGAAGTGGTGTCTGGGTTCCAAGCCATCCCAGAGAAGGAAAAACCTACCTGCATCTTGCTGAGAAGTTCCTGGTCAGAACTGACAACAGCATTCTCTCAGAGGTAGGAAACCAGGCAGGAGGGGTAAAAACACTTTTTAGACAACCCCCAGGAGGCAGCAACAGGTTCAGCCTTCAGCTCCAAGCTGCAGTCATCAGATTAAAGGACTGCATCTGAACATCAGTCCAGCATGTTGCCTTGTAGGGTCAAGATGAGCTCTCGTGAGCTCAGGCCTTCTTGCAAGACTGAGGAGTTTCAAGGATTATTTTTGGCAGGAAATGAGCAGTGCAGAGGAGGAGGATCTGGCCAGAGAGACACTCTCAGCTCCCGGGAAGGAGTATGACTGGGATGAGGTCTAGAGAGAAGAGGATTCAGGTGGCCTTAACCCCCATCCCCTCCAGTCTGAAGCACTTGGAAAGTGAAAGAGACTGGAGTGGAGTGGAGCATAGATGGCCCTAGCCTTGATCTCACAAGTGGTAAGGGAGAAAGAGGTGTGCATTCAGCCTTTTGCTTTTACAGAGAGAGGTAATCTGTGGAGACTGCATGTGGGATTGCTCTCTAATTTACCATTTGGGTGGGTTAGCAAGCAGAGCAGGGGTGAGTGATCAGCTCCTCCATAGTTATTTACATGGCTTGCTCAGGTTATAAGTTTAGAAGCTTGTGATTCAAAAGTGCATCTAAAGCAGAACTCAACATTTTCCCCAGACTTACAGCAGACATTTTAAGTCATACACTTTGTCACAGTTTTCCATCCACCAACAGAATTGACTGACGAGTGTTCACTTTATAATAATTATATATCACTTTCCCAATGTTATCAGAGTACTCCTTAATAATCTTTACAATAACCCTTTCAGGGAGGTCAATGTTAATTTACTATCCTGTTCACATTTCATTGGGCTGATGCTAACAAATGGCTGTCTGCCTAGGTTTGCACATTGAATGCTCATTGGTCCTGGGTGGTAGTATTCATTCCGATATAGCATCCTTCCCTGGGGTTGTTGCTGGTGGGTCCCTTTTGGTTTCTTTTTAGTTTTAAAATACCTTTGGGACATGGAATCGTCTTCTATTTTGCTATGTCAACTTCTTTGAGAATTTTTGTTGAAAAGTGGTATATGACAACTGGCCCACATGATGCACAAAGTCACTGGAGATCCCAGTGGAATGGCACTATTGTGCACATGAGAATGAGCCCTGGCAGTATTGTGCAAGAGTGATTAAAACAGCATGCTTGCACTTGCAGCATATCGTGCAAGTGCAGGCACATTGTTTTTAAGTAGTGGCACAACTGCACTTTTACTTGCAGTTTCTTTACTCACGGTGGTAGGTGTGGAATGAAACCCCCACAAGTAACAAGATTCTCCTGTACCAGCTCTTCTAAGAACTCTGTGTGCAAACAGAAGCACTGCTTCCTCACCAACAAATTTTTGCATTTCTCTTTTCTTGCTAGAACAGGAAATACTAATATATGATACTGTGCCTATGCCCACCTTTAGCCTCTTGATACAGAGATCTGCCTCTCTTATTTTCTTTAAGTATCTATGCATATGAACAGTGCTTCATCATGTAGCCTTTAACGTGGTTTTCAAATGCCCTTGCCTCAGCTTCCCTTTCCTCACTTTGCTCCCCTTTATTCTTCCCTGCTTGTCTGTCTTCCCACTCAGCTGCCAAGATGCTCTTTCCTAAGCTGTAAAGAGCTTTTTCATGATCACAACTGCCTAGGGAAAGTGTTTCAGCCAGGAAGGACAAGGGAGACTGCCATTTTTCTGTTTGCCCAAGGACACTTGCTACTTGCCCTAGGTAAGGAGATGAATGACTAATTGTGTTGCTGGTAAAACTAGCAACTTAACAGTGCTTGGACAGTTTCATTATTTGATGTTTAGCATGTCTGCAGCTATACTAAAAATGCATGATTTCCTGGTTACAAAATACACAAATGCAAAAAGAGACTGTACTATGCAAGCATTAGGATACTAACATCATCAGTCTATAGTAATCTAGTAGTAACTAGTTCTCTTATGGCATTCTTGCATTTCACCCCCCCCCCTTTTTTTTTTGGCCTGCTTGAGGCCATTGCCATCAAATTAGGGGCCCAATAAGGCTATTTATTACAAACTGTGAAAGATAATATGTGAACTCTTACATTTTGCTATAATAATCAGTCACTGTTCCTGAATAACTAAGATTAAGATTAATTAATGTTTTGTTTTAAGTCAGAGTCAAATAAAATGGAACAGAAGAGTGGCCAAATGCATATCAAACATAAAAAAGCACATCAAATGTATATTTTGTTTTATACGTTATAGTTGCATATTTCATTCTGAACATGACACCTTTCACAGAAGCTGTTGGCAACACTATTTGATGCATGTGTCTTCAACAACAGATATACTATATCTGCCTTTAGGGACTGCCTGGGGCTCAGAGCATTTTTAGCGACTCTCTCACAGAATCATTGTCATAAATAAAAAGTGCAAAATCAAAGTTATATTGCCTGGATTTTTGCTAAATATTCAACCATGTGTCATTACCAATATGCTCACTGTGTTAAATATAATTTATGTCACAATTATATGTGTGTGCAAATTACTTCGGTAGAACTGAGAACATATCAGCCTTTCTACACACCTGGGGATAGGGGTGTGCAAACCAGTTCGAGTTTGAACTGGCTTTGTGTTGAACCAGCCTGGTTTGGATCAAACCAGTTCTAGTGCTTGCAAAGCAGAATCCAGTAAGGATTGCCCTTTACAAGCACTGGGAGAACTTTATGGGGTTGAAAAAGGGTAGGTAGAAGTAGCCGGGAAGTTACCTCACACGCCACAGCAGCAGCGTGGCTCATTTAGGGTGGCAGTGGGGTGGCAGCGGCTCCCATAGGCCCCACTTGCACTCCCCCCATCTACTAGGGCCAGCAGGGTCCTGGTTCAGGCCTCCACACAAGTTCAGAGGCTGTCAGAGTATCCTCTGTGCATGTGCAGAGGCCATTTGCATCACCATACAAATTTGATGGTGATGCAAATAGCCTCCACGCTTGTGTGGAAGCCCAAACTGGGCCCCTGCCAGCCCGAGCTGATGCGGGGAGTGCTGACAGGGCCTAGGGGAGCCACAAAAGCCATGCCATCCCTGAGGAGCCACACTACCATCATGGTGTGTGAGGTAACCTTCCACCCACCCTTAACCCTGTAGGGTTCCCCCAGTGCTTGTAAAGGGGAATCCTTTCCGGATTCCACTTTGCTAGCATTAGAACTAGGATTGACCAAATTTGACCCTGATTCTAGGTAGAACCAAATTGCTGGCCTGTTTGTTAGAACTGGTACATGGATTGGGTGTCTGTTCAGTGCACACCCCTACCTGGAGATTATGATATCTATGTATCATATAAGACGGTGATCAATGTACTCTCACTGGTACTGAAAATGAACTAATTTCAAAAAGTACTCTTAACCTGTGAGAGTACTTGTAATCTGTAGAATGTACTCTATTCACAATACTAGGATCAAAATAACTTTAGCTAGAATTCTTTGTCTGCTACTCAGAGTAAATCTACTGCCTACTAGGGGTGCACACGATTGAAAATATCACATAAGGTCAGATCTAGAACTACAGATTTCAGTTTGGGTAGTTTTGGACCCCTTAGAATTTTGGAGTTGGGAAAATCAGTGATTTTCCCATTGGCAAAAATCCCCATAGAAGTCTATGGGGAAAGAAAAAAGTCACCAGAAAAAGTGACTATCCTGGGAATTCGGAAAGTTGGCAAACCAGTAGGTAAGGATGGCAGATTCTGTGTATGCAATTAAAAGTGAATCCAACCATCAGTTGCTTTAAATTTAATCTTTAATTGTGAAAGAAAAGGGATATAACATCCAAGAATATCAGCAAAAGTGATGTGAAAGCTGGCAATCATCCAGGTAAAAACTTTTTAAAATGAAGAAATAAATGTATGTGCAGATAAATGCCAGAATATGGCTTCCCCCCCTCTGCAGCCACAATCAGGAGGGAAATATGCCACCACCACTTGGAGCTCTGAAATGCACCAAAGTTCCATGAATAGCACCAGAGAACTCCGGCCCAAACTAGGCTTACCTATGTTGGAGTTGGAGTATCCCAGATGCTCTACAATCTGGCCCATGTAGGGCCATGTCTGGCCTACCCAAGCTGACACTGCACAGGCCTACTATCCACAGTAATACAGATACTTAGCTTGCCAAAATGCAAAATTCTTCAGTACTATGTTTTAATGCCAAAACAAACATTTAATGGACTTTCTTTTATGGTCCAGGGAAGATGTTTATGGTCCAGGGAAGATGGAGAAATCTTAGGCGAGACAATAAGATAGGAATTGATAAAAATTAGCAATGATAGAAGAGGATAATCTGATAATGACTTGTCAATTGCCAGTAGGTAGGACAGAAAACAGAACCTTTGGTGATACCCACCAAATATGATGGGGTTTTTTGGGTTGTTGTTGTTGTTGTTGTTGTTGTTTTACCAGGACTGGACAAGAGACACAGTGGTTTGATTTTGAAGTTATGCATTTTTCTGGTATGGCAGACTGGTATGATTGCATACATGAAAAAAATACATTGTACAGACTGGAAACACAATGATGATTTTCCATTCTGTGTACTAATATGTAATCCTTGTGATTGCTTTTTGTAATTCCTATTTCCTATTTATGTTTGTTTTATATATCAAGAGGTGTGGGAATAACTCAGAATGCAAATATTCTCACGAGATCAGGAAATGTATAAAGTAGTGTGCTATTGGCGCAGCGTGTCAGAGAGTCTGATTCAATTGCCTTCACTTTGGCCAATGCTGTAGCATGGGTGCAACTTCATTAAACCATAGCAAATCTACAGTTGGATTTGCAGGCAACTATGCCAAACAATATGGTTCCTGATAATGTGGACATTGTAAAGGCTGTGAATAAAAAGGAAAATCCAATAGTTAGACCTAAGGGATAACGTAAACCATCACCATTATTAGAATGTGAGAAAGTAAAACAGCCAGAAGCCCTAGGTAAAGCAAGTATGGTAGGAAATCTACCCATACTTATTTCGTTATTTATTTATCGTACTTGGCAACAATGCCCTGAAAAAGATGTTGAATGTAGGTACTGCCACAAATTGGGGCATTATGCAGCTGTCTGTAGAACACCCCTCAATCTGCAAATGATCCAAGAAGACTTACTATAAGCCAACAATGAAGAAGTGGTGGAACTCATCTTTTTAGGATCTATATCTTCTACTGATGAAATATCATGGTATACCCCAGTATTAACTTAAATGCCCCCCCAATCACTTTAAAATTGATACAGGAGCAGCTGTTACTGACATTCTTACAAAGGTCTATGGCCCATCCTGAGATGGGTGTTTACTTCCCTTGACTAAGGTATTGTGAGCTGCCAGTAAGAACCCTTTGAATGTCTATAGGCATTTTCAAGCCATGCTGGCAAATGTGGGGAGGGTGATGCATCATCCTCTGTGTATGATACAGGACCTCAATACAGCCCTATTGGGATTGCCTGCAATACACCACTTATAACTTGTGCAGAGTCTTCATTACTCAAGACATGGCACAGATTCTAGACATGTACCCCCAAGTTTTTACAGGATTGGGCAAACTTTCAGGACAGTATAAAATTAAGTTGATGCCATCAGCCATGCCCTTTGTATTGACTGTGCCATACAACAGCCTAAATTCAAAGATAAATTAGTCATTATGGGAATGATGGATGTTATTTTCCCAGTGGAAGAACCTACTGATTGATGTGCAGGACTAGTAGTCATGCCAAAACCCAATGGAAAGATCAGCATTCATGTTCAACTCACAGAACTTAACAAATATATTTAAAGGGAAAATAACATACTTCCAAGAGCTGACCAGACACTGACCCAGTTATCAAGTGCAAAGCTTTTCTCAAAACTTGATATGGCAGGGTTATGGCAAATCCCCCTAGTAGAATAATCTTGCTTACTTACTACCTGCATTACTCCCTTTGGCAGATATTGTTTCTACCACCTCCCATTTGGTCTTTCCTCTGTCTGAACCACAACTGGTATCTGGACTTCCAGGAGCTGCTTGCCATACAGATGAGGTCCTGGTTCATGGCAATGGCAAACAGAAACATGATGAGAGGCTGCAGGCAATACTGGGGTTTTTTGAACAAGTGGGCTTCACATTGAATGAATAATGTGAATTTGGAAAAACAAGCATCTAATTTGTAATCGGGGTTTGCATTTTGGAATTTTCTTGTTTCAATTTGTATCCGAATCGAAACATCCCCGTTTTGTTTTGTACCCAAATTTTCTGAATCCGAATCAGCCCTGTTTTGTTTTGTAGCCAAATTTTCCGAATCCGAATCGATTTGGATTTTTAAAAAGGGTCCCAGGGCAAAAAGAGTGGGTGGTGGTGGTAGTGTCCAATGGGTGGAAGCTACCACCCAAATTTCAAAGGAATTGGGCAAAGGGCTGATTTTTTGTGATTTTTTTTTTTAAGTTTACACATCTTTAAGAATTTTCCCATAGGGAATAATGGGGATTCCAGCAAATGTATTGCTTCAAATCAAGGGGAAAGGGATGACCCAGAGCAAAGTGTGGTGGGTGGTAGTGCCCAACGGGGGCAAGGAAACTTCCAGAATTATTTCAAAGGAATTGGGCAAAGGGCTGATCTTTTGTGATTTGTTGAAGTTTACGTGTCTTTAAGATTTCTCCCATGGGGAATAATGGAGGTTTCAGCAGCCCCATAATTCCACTTGGGGGGCACTGGGGTTTCTCAGAGCGAGGGGTTGTGTAGTGCACATAGGGTGCCAACCACCCCCACACCCACAAGCCTGTGGGTTACTGGGTTTTATTGTTTCTGAGGTGTTCATTGTAGATTCTCTGGTAGCATATGAGATTTTCAGTGAAAAACAAGAATCACTCTCATATGCTACCAGAGAATCTACACTCAGAACACCATAGAAACAGCAGAACCCAGCACCCCATAGGTTAGCAACCCTTCCCCTGGCCAATGTGGGGTCAGTAAAGAGTGGGAAGAAGCAAAAGAGCCAATGGGGAACAAGGAGGGAATTGTCAGCAGGTCAGCCCATGAGTTAGGTCACTGATCAGAAGGCTGGAAGGGTGGGAAATTCAAAGAGATGTCAAACACAAAATGGAGACTGACTCAGAGATCACCACAAAATGGAGGTCCGAAACAAGAAAACGTTTTGTAGCCGAAACAGGGACGTTTTGTTTTGTATACAAAACTTTTGGATCTGGAAAATGGGTGTTTTGTTTTGTCTACAAAACACCCAAAACAGGCTGTTTTGGGTACAAAACGTTTTGTATCCGAAACGTTTCGCACATCCCTAATTTGTAAGACATATAATTAGTGATAAGGGAACCCAGCCTGATCCAGATAAGGTTACTGCACTCATAAATCTACCTGAGCCTCTGGATGTATCAGCATTGCTCTAATTTGTAAGCATTGCAGTTTTATTTTATTTTTTGGTAAAAAATCAAATCAAGCACAAATCCTGAAGCCCTTATGAGAACTACTCTGCAGATATACACTGTGGACCTGGAATTATGCACAAAGAGGTTCATTTGCAGCAGTAAAACAACTGTGGCATTCTTCAATTTTTGCACAATGTCCTGAAAAGTACCAAACAATTGTGGCTATGGATGCTTGCTTGTATGGCGTAAAAGGATCTGAAATGTCCAGTTAAATTTATTTCTCAGTGTTTTACTGACACAGAATAGCACTATTTTTCAGTGGAAAACGAAGCATTGGCTGTTACCTGGACCTGTGTATGTCTTAGTTCTTATTTAGCGGGGTTAAAATTCACTATACACACTGGTCTTTGTTGACCTTATTTTGCTCAAAACTCCAAGACCTTCCTCCAAGGATTCTAAGATTTTGCCTTTGGGTTCTGAGATCTTTGTTTAACATCAAACATGTACCAGGAAAATCACTTGTGCTGGCATTTGAGCTTTCCAAGGCACCTGTTCCTCTAGTGCTGTCAAAGGAAGAACAAGCTTTCACAACGGAAATGAAAGTCAGTGTCATCTTTTTTCAGTCTCCTCTTCCAGCATCAGAAGGGTGACTCCAACAAATTTGCATGGCACAATACCAGACAATATGTTACATGTCAGACAATAATTCATTTCTGCCATCAAGTTGCATGGAGTGCTTGGGAATGACTTCCACTGGTGTTGAGATCTTATTGGCCAGACCAAAATGATCTATACTTAATGGATTATTTTCTCATGAAAAGGCAGAATATGTCATTCTCAAAGACAATCTTTTAGTATAAACACCCCCCAGGCAACATTCATCAGATATAGGTCATAAAATTCATGAAGGTCATCAGGGCATTACTATAAGCAGAATGAGAGCACAGCAGACTGTTTGGTGACTGGCACCTGAGTATGCAAATAAAGACTTTAATGGATAATTGTGAAGACTGTATTAAAATAAGAAAACAGAGTCCTGAAACCTTAATTTCTACAAAGCTTTATGAAAAACTGTGGCAGTAAGTAGCTACAGATTTGTTTGCCAAGGGAATACATACATTATCATTGTCTTTTTCAGGTATATTGACCATGCCTTACTTACTCAACCTTCATCCCATTAGGTCAAACAAAACACTGAAAACTATTTTTGTTAGACATGGAGTTCCTGAGATGCTTATTTCTGAGAATGGACTTTAGTATGTCTCTGACAGCTTCAAAATGTTTGCAGAGATGTGCAACAGAACATCATACCAGTAGCCCCCATTAGCATCAGAGCAATGGGGAAACTGAATATGCAGAACAAACTATAAGAGGTTTGTTGGAAATGGGAAATTATCCTAGCACTTTTGGCATATAGATCCACTCCATTTGCTTTGGGACCTTCTCCAGCAGAACTCATGGGATGTTGGCTGTGGGCTCTCTAACCAGCTTCTCTCAGCTTCAACCTCAGTGGGCATATCTGAAAGACTTTCAACAACATGATGAGGAGAGGAAGCAACAGCAGCAGCATAGTTTTAATGTTTGCACAGGGCTTGGCCATTATCACAGGTACTTCCTGGGGACAAGGTTTGGATACAAAGTTTCCAGGAATTTAAAACTGTGCAGGGAGAAGCTACAGCTCCTAGATCTGTTATTATAAACACTCCCCAAGGCAATATTCATCGGAATTAGGTTCACCTTTAGAACCCTTCACCTTCAGATAGAGAGATTGACATAATAGCTGACTCATTTCCAGCCTATGGATCACAAAAGAAAGGCTGACATGGAAAATAGAATAGGAGTGCAAACGCAGTCAGGGAGAGGTGTCAGGCCTACCCAAAGACTTAATTTGTAATGAACTAGAATGCCAGATAAATGGATTGAAAACATTTCTTTTCAGAATATAGCAATGTTTTATTTAACGAAGTAATGTCAGTTTTAATTTGAAAACAGTTTAAGGTTTTTAAAGGTACAAAAAATAGAAGAAGCTACATATAATAGTTATAGCACATAAAGGGTTAAATGTTTAACATGTCAGGAAGTGGAGTTAAATAAAAGGACTGCCTCCCTGGGAGGCTTTTTCTTCAGCGTTTTTCTAAAATCAGTGCTGTTCTTTCTTTGAAGACGCTACGCTTGCTTCTAGCACAGCAGACAATAAAGTTATCCTTCTGGTCAGAACTCTTCTTAAAACATGTTCAGGCAATACAAAGTGGTTGTGCTCCTTGAAGCATGAAGGGCTGCCTTCCATAGTCTGCTCCTAGCTCCTCCTCCTGCTCCATTTGAGATCTGAGCTGCTCCTTCTTTCCTTCTGCCTTGTCTCCCAGCTTATGTTTGTTGTGTGTAGCTTCTCTTCTTCTCTCATCTCTTCTTCATTCTTCTGATTTTCCAGCCTCTAACTGCACCTTGTCTGGCTGTACCAGGCCTTCTAAACTCAGGGCCCCTGGACATTTTAGCCAATTTTCTCCTGATACTTCTTTAGCCTAAAGTTCATTGGACTCTTACCTCTGACCATGATAACTGAATGTCCTATTACTGACCAATCCCTGACCAATTCATAACTGGTTTTGGATGCCTCTTTCTCATATACATACAGAGGTCTCTCTTGTCTTACCAGATATACTGCAACCCTGTCAGTGTAAATAATATAAGAACTTCCCTAGCAATTCTGACAGTTTCTCGCCATTAGCAACAGTTTGCTATAGGCAGGCTCCCAACAGAGGGCCACAGTGGTTCAAAACAGCACTGCAGACAAAACAAAGTAATATTTCTTAGTTCACTCAGAGTCCCAACAATAATCTTTTATCTCAATACGTTCTTTATATAGCCAGTTGTCTACAGTTTGACATGGAGGTTTACTGTGGATAAAATCACAAGCAACTTTTTTTTCCTTTTTGAAAAAAAATGCAGTTTGAGGGGGGAATGAAATGTAGTAAGACACATTAACAATGTTTACAAGTTAAACACTGTAAAATCAAATCAAATCTTTGTTACGGTCATTTGACCAGCAAATCTAAAAACAAACATCTGAAGGGCTTGGAAAGTTGTCTAGGAAAATAGTCATGTTCATGCCTATTTCACTGGCACACTTCAAACTTTCAGCTGAATAATGGTGGAAATCCATTAGGAATATTCTGCATGAACTGTAAATGTAATACCATGCCGCTGTCTCTTTTGATTGTTTTAAAAATCCATGGAAACCATTACCTATTTTCCTCTTTTCTTTCTATTCACGTTTTCATTGTTTTAGTGTTCATCTCTTCTAAATGTGATTATTGCACACTCAGGAACAATAAATTAAATACTGAATTCAATATCCCCCCCTCCAACTTTATGAGCAGTACATTAATTCTGTTTCAGATTTTTGGGACAGAACTTCACATGACCAGAAACATGGAGTTGCAGAGAAAGGCAGCTTAATGTTGAGTTACTTCTCCTTTCCTTTGTAACCTTTAGTGATGGAATCACATAAGTGACATCATAATGTTTGTTCATTTCCTTATCCCTGCCCCCCAGCAGCAGCTAGTAATGTAGAATATAGGCAAGCATTTGTTTGCTTTAATTTAATTTAAAAAATGAAAAGAGGTAACAGCATGCCCCTTTTCTCCCCTCTTTATATATCCCAAATGGATGGGCATACAGTTATGAAGTCTGGCACACATGAGTCCACTTTGGCAGGACTCTGTGTTTCTTTTTTCAAGGGTATAGGGGATTCCTCAAATTTTGGAGGGATTTTTTGGGGGAAATTAAAAATATAAAAGTGGCTAAAACTGGCTTCTCACAAGTTAGAATTTCACAAAAAATTCTGAATCTGAAGCCCTTCCTAGAATTATCATTCCTCCCCCATGTGTAGGGAAAATGACATTCTTTTGATTTTATATTAATTTTTGTCTCTCACATTGCAGAAATACAGTGTCACTACTTTGAATGTTTCTGTGTTTGTGGTTAGAAAGAATTTATCACTTTCCTTTCTAGCCATTAAGGGATTAAAAGGTGAAAAATCATTTAAATCTCTTTTAAAGGGCCTGCCTGCTCCTGCAGTGCGGAAGAAAAAAATAAGTTCTGGTTTGAAGTGAGCCAGATTTAGCTATTTTAAGCCATTTTTTAAAAAAATTTTTCAAAAATCCACAAAAATCAAGGAACTGACCAGTTCTCTTCCAGTTCACGGCAGGGTCCCCTGATCTCCTTCCCCACATGTGTGGTAAGCTTCAAGGCTTAGGACCAACCAGTGATTTTTGGTGACCTTTTTCCTGATTTTCCCATTGACCGCTATGGGGAAAGTCCGAATTTAAGTCGGAATTCAGATTTGGATTCTGAATCTGATCTGAAATATGACATCATCAGAACCCATAGAATCTGAGTCCAAAATTGTTGAAGTCAAACTGAGTCAAATCCACATTTTCAGAATGCACACAGGCCTACAAGTTAGTTAGTTTAATAAAGATGTCAAAATCTTCATTGCAATATTGCTTTGCTTGTAATCTGGATCTCTCCCCCCCCCCCATCCTGTAATCCATGATATGGATTCTGATGTGATCATCTGTCAACAGATAAGAGCAAGTGCAGATGTGGATTTGAGCATATGTAGACGTTCTCTGGCAATAATATTCTCTTCTGAATAATGGAAAATAAGTATAAATGTTTTGAAGATAAGGTGTCATCAACAGGAAAATCAGATCAGCTCAAAGCAGGAAAATACCAAAGCAGGGAAATATTGGAGATCATCAAATAGTAGCAAGTTTCTAACAGATGCAGAACAAATTTTTTTTAAATTATTATTATTAATCAATGTTATGGGCTGCTTGTAGGAATGTGCCCTGACCACAGTTCACAATGCAGTTCAAACACTTTGGGAAAAATGAAAAGGGGGACTTTAAAAAAAAAGGAGAGCAGGTGCTTACCTGGTCTCCGCCACCCCTCCACCTTCCTGCTGGATGCCATGTGCATGTTGATGGCACACAGGGCTTTTTGGGACACACACCACCCCAGCAAGAAGCTGGAAGGGATGGCAGAGAGCAGGTAAGCATCTGCTCTCCCTTTTCTTAAAGTTCCTTTTTTAATTTCCATCAAAGTGCTCAAACAGCACTTCGAACTGTAGTTCAGGCACATCCCTAGCTGTTTGTGAGCTGATTATTTGGTGCAGGTTGAAAGGAAAGGCCACCAAAGATGAGAGTAGTTAAATTCACAAGAACCCCAAAAGCAGGAATTCATTTTCATGAAAATATAAGAAAACTAGAGATGCCAATGGAGGTTGCTGTGCTAACACTAGGATGAAGAAGAAGCTAACACTAGGACCCAAAACAATTTTCTCTGGCTTAGATTAAAATCTGAGTAAAGTAAAACTTCCAGTTTATGCCTATGGTGATTTTCATGGGCTGTGAAGAATTCCATTGTAGCAAGAGGTGGGGTATACTCACAGGTGCTCTTGACAAGATTCCTTTGTGGGAGACAGGCTTTCTCCCTCCCCAGCAGGCATTTTGCTGGCCCAGCATCATTAGTTTTTTCATCTTATGGGACTTCTTGCCAAGGGCTTGATATATTTTGTGACCCCAAAAGAGCTCTACAGCCATGCTGCTGCTTCCCCGCTTGTTTTCATAGCAGCCCAATAACATCTGAAAGGGCTTAACCTGGAGATCTGTGCAAAGAAGGAATAATTTATAACAGGCTTTTGCAGACTAACATCTCAGTATCATCAACCATACATACTGTATAACTACTATCCCAACTTTAATGGCAGAATTCTTTGAAACAAACAGGTTTGTGGGGGTTGTTTTTCAATCCCTATTTCTTATTCCTTTTGCTACCCCAGTTTAGTTAATCTTTTTGCTGTTTTGAGCCAATGGTTTTACATTGCATACATACTTTGCATACTAACTCCCAAATACATTTGAGAGTTAGAAATAGTGCTTTTAAAAACCTGGCTTTGACCCACTCCAGAAGTGTGTAATTAGTATTGGCTCCTAACTGCACCCCATATAGCATTTGAGCCATCAAGTTTGCCTTAAATAAATGGGTGCCAGCTGGAATAAACATCTCTCCTTTCCAGTGTTCCCTCTAAGGCATACACATATGTACCTGTTCACAGGTTTTTGGATGTCCACTCAGTTAATTTTAGATCCTGCTCAGGTTGAATCAGGAAAGCCCCATTCCCCAAAAGAGACGTGAGTTTTGGGTGGTATAGAAATATGTTGAATGAATGAATGAATGAATTCTGAATGTATGTGTGCGCACACTGCCTTGATACTGCCACCCAGAACAAAACTCATTCTGCACACAGATGGGGGGGGGGAAACACAGAGAGAACACTGCTCCTTCTGTCTATGGAATTTGAGAATTGCTGATGCACTTTTCTCTTTTTGAGCTGCAGCATATTTGATTTGAGTGGTCTTCATCCCAGATTCTTGAAATACCACCCCCAAATATTTAAAGCATTTAATCAGTGTTCCCTCTAACAGGGATTCCCAGATGTTGTTGACTACAATTCCCATAATCCCTAGCCAAAGGCCACTGCAGCTGGGAATGTTGGGAGTTGTAATGAACAACATTTGGAAATCCCTGTTAGAGGGAACAGTGCATATAAACTGCTCTATATCATGATTATCAAACCTTCATTTATATTTTTTACCCATTGGAAAAGGCCAAAATTTTAGTTTTCTGATAATTTTTCGTTTTCAGATCCTTAGTGCAATAGAGGGATCAGGTCTTAAGAGCTCTTTTCATCCCCACATGCGACTGGTATAAAATGACTGCATTGTCAGCATGTAAAAGTACTGGAAGCCATCTGTCAGCCAACTTCAGGACATATATGTCTAATTCCTGGAGACGCTTAATTAAAGAATCTATATAGATGTTAAACAATTAGGGGGCCAAGATACAACCCTGCTTGAATGTGTGCCCCCCTCAGAGGCCTAATAGGCATAGATAACTGGCCCTAGCAATTGTCTCTCACTCTGAGACTAGTGTTCTAATACAGTTTTATCTGCAGCAGCTGGAGCCTTTTATCAATCAAAATGATATTGAGCATAGACCATAGGCATACCTTAGAGACTGAGTCAAATGCTGCTTTAAAATCTACGAATGCAACAAATAAGGTGGATTTTAGAATTCTAATATAATGTTAAGAGTATAAGAACAGCATGCTGTTTCACACAGTAGCCCGCCAGGTACCTCTGGGGAGCCCACAGGCAAGAGCTGAGGGCATGCCCTCTTTCCTGCTGTTGCTTCCCTGCAACTGGTATTGAGAGCCATTGTGCCTCTGAGGCTGGAGGTGGCCTACAGCCACCAGATTAGTAGCCACTGATAGACCTGTCCTCCATGAATTTGTCTAAGCCCCTTTTAAAGCCATCCAAGCTGGTGGCCATCACCGCAAAGAATTCCATAGAGTAATTATGCTCTGTGTGAAAAAATACTTCTTCTAGTCGGTCCTAAATTTCCCAACCTTCAGTTTCATGGGATGTCCCCTGTTTTTAGTGTTGTGAGAGAAGAAGAAAAATTTATCTGTGTCTACTCTCTCAACTCCATACATAATTTTATACACCTCTATCATGTCTCCTCTTAGTCGCCTCTTTTACAAAGGAAAGAGCCCCAGATGCTGTAGCCTAGCATCATAAGGAAGTTGTTCCAGGTACCTGGTCATTTTGGTTGCTCTCTTCTTTACCTTTTCCAGTTCTATAATATCCTTCTTAAGATGCGGTGACCAAAACTGTATACGGTACTCCAGATGTGGCCACACCATAGATTTGTATAAGGACATTATAATATTAGCAGTTTTATTTTCAACCCCCTTCCTCATGATCCCTAGCATGGAATTGGCCTTTTGCATATCTTCAGCACACTGAGTTGACACTTTCATTGAGCTGTCCACCACAACCCCACAATCTCTCTCCACAACCCCACGATCTCTCTCTAAACTGCTCAACTCCCATCAGTTTATTTGCAAAGTTAGGGTTTTTTGCCCCAATTTGCATCACATATGATATTTTTCAGCTAAGTGTTATATGACCAAACAGTGATCAATCATAGATCACCATGGTCTAAAACCTGTCTGCTCATCTTCTAGGAATTGCTCCTGCTCTATCCAGTTCATGAGTTTCTGATTTAATTGTCTCGCTAATAATATTTTGCTAATATTAATTAAACTTATGAGTCTGTAATTAGATGGAACATTTCTATTACCCTTTTTGAAGATAGGTACCACAAAGGCCACTCCCCAATCTTCTGGTATGCAGACCAAATTGTCCATATAGGTAAATAGGGCAGCCAGCATCTGTGCCCACCACTCAGGATTTATCTTGATCACCTCTACTGGGATAAAATCATTGGGGCTTGATCCACTTGTCCTTAGTTGACAATAGTCTCTATCATAATCAACCATGGATTATTCAATGGAATTGACCACATCCCAGCCAACAGGCATCTTAATATACTCCATAGGTGAATGAAGGGCACCTGAAGTATAAGGAACCAGTTAACATATGTAAGGTTCATTGGTTTGAATTATCATTCTTTTCTTCTTCTTTTTACCTGCAAGGCTGCATAGCTGATCTAATCAGTTCTGTTTTTGTTAGGTTGTTTGTTCCTTTTGTGAGTACCATGATGGACAACTAAATGGAGTCATTGAAAGTGGCATGTCTATCCTAAGTAGTAATTCCCAAAGAGTAGCTCCTGGAGGAACTGCATAAGCTTGTGGAGAAGTTACAGAGATTTAACAAGGTGTAATAGGCTTATACAATAATTTTGTTTTGTGTAGTTGTTCTGTTCATCTACATTATTAAGAACTTCATTCCTTTCGTCATGCATTCAGTAACATTAGCTTTGTTTCATTATTATTCATTTAATATTGTTATGCCCATTCATACTCATTTCCAATTGCTTTAAATAGGAATGGGAAGAGTCACCAGCAGCTCTTTTATGGTGTGATTACATTGTCCATAGACTCAAATGGAATTACATTCCTCCATTAGTATGTGAAACATAGAAACAACCTGTATCTTGGACTTCTGGGAAGCAAGGTCCTCTTGCACAGCAACCTTCTTTTTTGAAAGGGTTTCTTAGGGGTGGACGTTTGCCTTCAGCAACCATTTTCCAAGGCAGGGGGTTCCAAACTTGGACTCACAGATGTAGAGGTCATTCACACAATCGAAAACTGTGTTCTACCCAGGTTTGGGAGCTGTGTGTACTCCCAATTATTGATTGTGTGGAAGCAAGGTTAGAGGAAAACCTGGGTAGAAGTGATTGTGTGGGAGCAAGGTAGGAGAAAAAGCTACCCAGGTTTTCCTCTAACCTTGCTTCCACACAATCACTTCTACCCAGGTTTTCTTCTAACCTTGCTTCCATACAGTCAAAAATTGGGAGTACACATAGTTCCCAAACCTGGGTAGAACACAGTTTTTGATTGTGTGAATGACCTCGTAGTCAAGGGCCCCTGTTCTATGATACAGAGTGCTTGCATCCTCCTCAGTCAAACAACCTTTAAATGAATGGGTTGAATACAATGGCCCAGGCCAACATCTCAACTAAGGAAGTGGACATGACACAGCAAGATGTCTCCCATGCTGCAGAGGACTTTATTAGCTGAGCAAGATGAAATGTGAAGGATAGGATGTAATTTTCTCAAGTCTCTGCTTCCTCCAGAAATGTCCTACACCACCCAAAAAATGCCCATGAGGGTCACAGTGCCCCCGGGAACATATTTTGGGATGGTGCTGGGAATTTCCAAGAAAGTAAGGATATTTCAATCTCTGTGTTGCAGTACTCTAGAAGTCTTATGCAGTACAGATATGTCTTCCTGGAGTGTATCTGATTCCTTAGTTGGCATGTTGGCCAATATATTACTTATTTGGAATTCTCATCATTAAATTAGGAACAAATGAAAAATGAACCAAATGGGTGTTATTCATTCATTTTTGTTTCATTTGTTGGGAATATTTTAAGTGTCCCTAACAAAGAAAAATTTGGATATGGGGTTACTCTTAAAAAGCTTACTAACTTCAGTGGTCATTGCCTGAATCTCTAGATGGCCCAAGGCCCATCTAGTCCAGCATCCTGTTTCACACAGTGGCCCACCAGATGCCGCCGAAAGCCACAGGCAGGAGTTGAGGGCATGCCCTCTCTCCTGCTGTTACTCCCCTGCAACTGATTCTCAGAGGAATCCTGCCTTTGAGGCTGGAGGTGACCTATAGCCCTCCAACGAGTAGCCGATGATAAACCTCTCCTCCATGAAATGATCCAAACCCCTCTTAAAGCCATCCAGGTTGTTGGCTGTCACCACATCTAGTGGCAGAGAATTTCACAAGCTGATTATGCGTTGTATTAAAAAGTACTTCCGTTAGTTGGTCCTAGATTTCCTGGCAATCAATTTCATGGGATGACCCCTGGTTCTAGTGTTATGTGAGAGGGAGAAGAATTTCTCTCTATCCACTTTATTCACACCATGCATGATTTTATAGACCTCTATCATGTCTCCCTGCAGACATCTTTTTTCTAAACAAAATAGCCCCAGGTGCTGTAGCCTTGCCTCATGAGAAAGGTGCTCTAGGAACCTGATCATCATGGTTGCCCACTTCTGCACCTTTTCCGATTCTACAATGTCATTTTTTAGATGTGGAGACCAGAATTGTATGCAGTACTCCAGGTGTGGCCGCACCATAGTTTTGTATAGGGGCATTAATATATTAGCCGTTTTATTTTTAATCCCCTTCCGAATGATCGCTAGCATGGAATTGGCCTTTTTCACAGCTGCCGCACATTGAGTCGGCACTTTCAATGAGCTGTCCACCATGACCCCAAGATCCCTCTCCTGGTCAGTTACCGAAAGGTCAGATCCCATCAGCGTTTACTTGAAGCTGGGTTTTTTTGTCCCAATGTGCATCACTTTACACTTGCCAACATTGAACCACATTTGCAACTTTGTCACCCATTCACCCAGTTTGGAGAGATCCTTTTGGAGCTCCTCACAATCTGTTTTGGATTTTAATACCCGAAAGAGTTTGGTATCATCTATAAATTTGGCCACCTCACAGCTAACCCCTACTTCTAGGTCATTTATGAATAAATTAAAAAGCACCATTCCCAGTAAAGATCCCTGGGAGACCCCACTTCTTATTTCTCTCAATTGTGAAAACTCTCCATTTATTCCTACTCTCTGTTTCCTGTCTTTCAACCAGGTAGCAATCCACACATGTACTTGTCCCCTTATCACATGACTGCTAAGTTTCCTTAGGATTCTTTGATGAGGAACTTTGTTGAAAGCTTTTTGGGAGTCCAGGTAGACTATGTCAACTGGATCACCTTGATCCACACACTTGTTGACACTCTCAATGAATGCCAAAATGATTGTGAGGCAAGATTCCCCTTTGCAAAAGCCATGCTGGTTCTCTCTGAGCAGGGCCTGTTCTTCTATGTGCTTTACAATTTTATCCTTGAGGATGCTTTCCATTAATTTGCCTGGAACAGACATTAAGCTAACTGGCCTGTAATTTCCCGGATCACCCTGGATCACTTTTTGAAAATCAGTGTTACATTTGCTAGTTTCCAGTCCTCTGGTACAGAGCCCAATTGCAGTGATAAGTTATATATTTTAGCAAGGAGGTCGGCAATTTCACATTTGAGTTCTTCGAGGACTCTTGGGGACTTCACTGCTGCCCCCCCCCAAGTATGAGGGGCATCCCTGTGCCATTCGTGTGTGTGTGTGTGTGTGTGTGTGTGTGTGTGTGTGTGAGAGAGAGAGAGAGAGAGAGAGAGAGATTAAGCTGCTCTACTCTCCCTAAAAGGGGTGGAGGATCATATGGTTCTGCTTGAGGAAATCTCTCAATTCTCTCTCTCTCTCTCTCTCACACACACACACACACACACACACACACACACACACACACACACCATTGCCATGCCCCTGCCACATCCCCTACTGTATTGCTTGGCGTCTTTAATTTGTGTAAGTGCAGCAGCTCCAGCTCCTCCTGCTGACAGGCATGAAGCTGGTGGCTACAACCAATCAGATGTAGAGCAGTGGAGCTGTGCTGGACTTTCTCTACTTTGCAGAGCTGGCTCCCACAGCAGTTGAAAAGTGGGCTCACAGGCTTTTGGTGTGGCTGTTCTCTTCCCGGGAGTGTAGCTCCACTTTGGCTTGCAGCAGGTGAGCCAGCAGGTAAAAGGCTTATGATAATGTTCACATGGGCTCCATCTTTTTTCCTCCCTTCCCTTCAAGTTGCTGCTTGGGGTGGAGGGAGTCAGGGTAGCCACCCCTTCCCCTCAGAACTAGCGCTCATCTCCCCTGAGTCAGCAGAGGGGAGAGAAGTACATCCCACTTTTCTCTTGGGGGTGAGCGAAGTCAGGGTAGCCACCCCTTCCCCTCAGAGCCCGTGCATGAAGAGGCAGCACACAAGACAGAAGGAGGTTGACAGAAGGCGGTGAGACAAAAGGCTCTCCTTGGTGGGTCATCTTCTCATGGGTTGTGGCAGCTTTCATTGTTTGTGGCTGGGTTGTGGCTGCGGTGTGGGTGGGTCTTGCCACATACCATTTGCCACAGACCACCTAAGGCTTATATATATATATGTGTGTGTGTGTGTGTGTATGTGTGTGTGTGTTTTGGACCTGCTAGTAATGTTATCAGAATAGTGACAATATATACACTGTGATGTGCCATCACCTTGCTACCATAATTAACTTTACTTTCCTGCATTTCAAGGATGTTGGGCAGCAGAGGCCTAAATCATCACTTTTTAATGGATAAGATTAAAGAGAGTATTCTGTCCAAAATTGCATTGATTAATCTTCAGAACATTTAAAAATTAGAATGCTACCCAGAGCTAAGCACTTGTGGATTTATCAGCATGTAAATTCTTAGACCAAATGATTCTTAAAATACACTGAGAGGTTACAAAATGAAGCATCTTTTAAAAACTCCATTAGATGTGTTTCTGAAAGATGCATAAAGTCATTTATCTTAGGTAATATTTTATCATGTCCTTTTCAATAATTTCTAGGCTGTAAGTGTTGACCTTATTATGTCAAGACTGTGAGGCTGTTCTCATGACCGCCAAAAAGCGGGCTAAGGAAGCCTAGCCCACTTTTTGGTGGCCGTGTGCTGCCACAGGAGCCAAGCGGCTCCCGGCAGCAAACTGCCCTAAGTACTCCTCCCCTTAGCCCAGGTTAGCGGAACAAGTGCTCAGTTAACTGGGGTTAATAGATCATGTGCTGCTGCAGCGCAGCTCTGCACTACGGCAACTCATGAGGAGACCCCCGACCAGGAGGCTAAAAAGCAGCCTTCCTCCTTGGGGGTCTCTCCAGCATGCTCTGTGTGCTTGCGCAGAGTATGCTGGAACTTACGGCGGCCGTGCGGCCCCCAAACTCCCAAGCCCCTGCCAGCTCCGTAACGCAGCCAGCAACTGTGTGCACAGCCGATCCGGCCGCCCAGGGCACACAGGAGGATCGTTTGCGGGGAGAGCGGACTAAGATTGTGGGAACTGCCTCAATGTCTATACTGTGTCAAACAAGACAAATATCATATTGCATGGTTTTCATCAGTTGCTGTAATTCTTGCATATAGCAAAATATAATTTAATGCAACTACATGATCCCCTGTGGTACCTCAAAGGCTCACTGAGGGTACACTGAGCCCTCCCACCTCCCCAACTCACTGGGATGTTGCATTGTTGCCTGCCTGCCAATCAGGTGGCTTGTCTTAGCTTCAAATAAAGGAGTCCATTCCAGGGAGAGAGAGAGGAGAAGAGTTTCAGGCAGCCTCCTTTACTCCTCTTCTTCCCATGACCAGCTGGTTACATGCTCAGACTCAACCCATCCCTCTCTCAGCCTGCATGACAGACTCAGCAGTGAATGAAATGCTGTTTCTTCACATCAGCCAGCATTTACAGTGCTGCTGAATCTGCGCAGTAGTGTGAAGAGGAGTGGACCAAACCTGAGTATGTAGTCAGCTGATCACAAAGAGAAGAAGTAGGAGGGATGGTGGTGTGAGCACAAGCAATATACTGTAAAACCCTGGTCACCAGGATTTAGCACACAGGAGGAGGAAGGAAATAACAGGTTTCACTCTGTCTGCTAACAAGATTTATCTTGCATATAATCATTTTATTTCGCATCTGCTTTGGCAAGGTTTATTTTTGGGGGGATCAAAGTTGTTACATGCTTACATGCTATTTTATTTCCCATCAACTTATTTATTGACTCTTAATGTAAGAGCTTTAGTTATGAGAATGTTAGATGATTTGTGGCTCAAAATAAAGACTAAGTTACTCATGAGTAAAACTTGTCTCAGTAATTTTAATGGGACTACTCATGGGTAAGAAAAGGTTAAAAAACAACACTGATTTAATTGACTGAATCCAAAGACAATTTGCTCGTGCATAGTGTACCCACTCAATTTCCATTCATTTTCTCTTCCCACTACAACTACCTATGTCATTCCAGATGGTCACTTGATCTTCAGAAATTGCTTTTTGGGGAGTAGATTGAACTGTAGTGAGGATGAGGAAGCTGCAGTAATACCCTATTTCAATTGCAAATTGCAGTTCTACTTGTGCTTCTTTACATTTGGGCTTTATAAATTTACCATTATGTCCTTCCAATTAGAGATGTGCTCATCAATTAGAGCTCAGATTGATTCAAGCTCAAGACAAAACACCCTTAAAATAAAAGGTCTGTTTCAAGCTCAAAAGAAAACAGCCCCATTTTGACTTGAAATGTTTTGAGTGCTTTGAGTGCCATATTGAGGCTTGTTTTTCCAGCAGGAGCTGGTTTACCAAATGGGGTTGGCAGGTAGTCCAGACCTCTGTTCCAGACTTAGCATGTCAGCCCACCTCAGAGGACTGGTCTACCTGGTAAACCAGTCCTCCAAGCTGGGCTTATGCACAGCACGATGTGGTTAGTCCAGGCCTCCACCCTGGACTTAATGCAGTGGCCTGCCTTGGAGGACTTGTCTACCCATCCACCCCAATTGGAAGACAATATCTCCTCGGAAAAACAGGCCTCAAAATGGTGCTCAAAACACTCAAAATATTTCAAAATACACTCAAAACTTTGGCTACTGTTTTGACAAATCAATTTGAAGATTTTGCAATTCGTTTCAAGATCGAAATGAATCGCAAAATCTCTTTCATGCACATCCCTACTTCCAATCTCTTTGTTTGATGTAATATTGCAAAGAGTTATTTTTATTTTTGTTTGTGATGAATAAGAAGCATACCAGTTTCTTGTTCTATTAAGAATAGATTTAGATTATTCACCTCTCCCTAAACATTCAACTGTTTACTCTCAAGCCTTGGGTGTCCACAGGACATTTTCCTGGGAGGGGGCAATCCTACATGCACTTACCTAGGAGTAAGCCCCATTGAGTTCAATGGGACTGACTCAATCAGGGTGTGTGTGGGGGAACTGCCTCCCCTTGCCCCCCTTCCAGATACTCTTGTGTCACACTTTGAGACAAAATAGCATCAACAAGAATAAGGAAGAAAATTATGTTTATTGTAGCTGCCATAGCATAGGTAAAGGATCTGTCTCTGTATCTTATTCTCTCTCTCTCTCGAGTTTACACACTGCTGTTTAAATAATGAAAAGTAGGATATCATATTATGGAATCCACAGATAAATGGATTAGTACTGCTCTCCAGTTCAACCATATAAGTTCAAGGGAAGCCCTTGAAATAAAACACTGAGCCATAGTCAAAGGACAGCCTTTTGATTAGCCAGGGTGACTTGAGATAATATACCTTACAACCCCACTGCTTAACCCACCCCATGATAAGTTCATGTGCCTGGTGGACTTGTCAGATGTTTCTTTCAACCTTTCCATTAACTTCCTTGTTTAGTTTCATTTATTTTATTTCTTTCTAAATTTACAGACTTCCTTTCACCACTGGCTTCAAGGTGGTATGCAACATAAAACATGCAGTTATATAAGATGTATGTATGTATGTATCAATACAAAATAGAGACAAACACTCTAAAAGTGTACGAGAAATTCTCCAGCTATACAACCCTCTCTGCTTTCTGAAGAACTGGGTAAAAAGCAGTCTTTAACCATTGGCAGAAGGCTGAGAAGGAACATAGAGAGAAAATGTACATCCAGAAATAGAGCATTCCAAAATGGAGGTAATAACTGATAAGGCCATGTGTAAAACTGAGCTTCAGCTTGCATCAGCACATAGAGCAGGGAACCCCAGAAGAGCTTATAGAACTGGTAGCTGGGAGCAGGCTATCCTTCAGATAACTAGGGTCCAGGCTGTTTAGTACTTTAAAGATAATAACCAGCATCTTGAATTCAGTCCAGAAGCAAACTGGCAGCAAGTGCAACTCTTCCAAAATTGGGGTGATATTATCACTCCATGCAGCACCTGATAAGGATATCCTAACCATTGTATTTTGCAAAAGTTGGAGGTCCCAAATAGTTACCTGCAAAGACTTAGATATCTAAATCTTGTTCAAAGTACAGATCAATGATGTAAGCAGAGTGTTTCTAATAAATATTTTTCCCCAAGTTGTGAAGATCACATAGAGTACATACTGCCATTTTGCCATCAGCTTTTACAATCAACCTGGATACCAGGCTACATTTGACAAGTGGAACCTTAGCTAGCTAGTGTGTGTACACACACATTATGTATGAAGACTGATGTGGTATCTCTGTTACTCATTTTCACATGATATATGAATAATATATCAGTTAAAGGTGTGTGTATATTTGGTAGGTCAAAGCTATCATATATTCAAACAGAATCTTTAATATGAAAGATACTACTTGTGCATCTCTAAAAGAGCAAGTGTGATCCAGTAGACAGTGCTAGACTTGGCTCTCAAAGAGCACATCCTATTTCTGCAACCAACCATTATGGTCTTGAGCAAGTTGTGTTTCTAGTTTTAATTCCCCATCTAAACAAATAATATATATCTCACAGTAGTGTTGTGGACATGAACAAATCAAAGACTATAAAATGTTTAGCAAATTAAAAGTGCCAGAAATCCAGTATTGTCTACTTATTCATTACTTCTCAATGGCAATGATGTCTCGAGATGCCAAAACCAGCAGGCGGCATTGACTTATTTTTTTTAATGCAACTTTCCAGGATTTTAAAATATTGTTAGCTGTTATAGATTTGTTTATTTAAGATTGTTCTTGAATAATTCAATTGATTCTGAGCAAGGACTCAAGGAATTTCACATTCCTTGTATGCAATAATCATATTTGGTGTGATTAAGCGTGGCAGTCACAATAGGAAAGGTTGTACAGAGGTTGGCTATAGCCTTTATTTCAACTGATCTTCTGTGGTTGGAGTAAAACTTTATGCATATGTTTTCTCACTTCCACAAGTCTTCATAGGGGTTGCATATGTATAATCATATGTAGTTCAGTGTGAATACTGAACTGCGTATGATAGGGATGTGCACAAACTGTGGTTCGAACTGTGGTTCAGACTGTGGTTTGAGTACATTTTGGGAGTGGGGCCCGAGAGCTTTAAGAAAGCAAGCAAGCAGGTCCTTACCTCCACCACTCCATGCAGTTTCCAGCTGGGGTGGCACACATATCCGTAGAAGCCCACTGCAGCATCAGTACACACATGGCATCTGCACATGTGCGGAAGCTGCAAGGGGATTCTAAGGACTTGCAACTTCAACTTAAAGCTCTTGGGCCCCATGCTCAAAATGTGCTCGAACTGCAGTTGGGCCCCTAGCATATGAGCCATCTATCTTTGCAGTGGCTTAGATAAGGGGCTTTCCTTCCTTGTTTCTGGAAATACTTTTAGTTATAGGTACCAGATATTGTTTCTGGAACTTTATGCATGCAAAATGTATGCTCTGTTGCTGAATCATAGCCTCTTTCTGAATTCAACTTGGTAATTAGACTAGAATATTGTGGTCACCATCAGAACTATTCAATATACCCACCAGGTATATACCAGGGCATTTGGGAATCTTGAATAAACAGTTGATGCAATTTATTAGGCCTATGCATGAATGTAAAAGTCAGGATCAGCTCCAACCCAATCTAATTTGACCCCACAAATGTCAGTTGAGGGTCCTTTGAAACCTTCTGAATTCTTGGGTTGGAATCAGGAACATGGTTGGGATTGGGGTGAAGATCAGGGTTGGGATCAGACCAAACTTAAAATAATATTTTTAAGTAAGTGGGATAATCACTGTGAACCTGGAATAAAAGTAACCTAGCACCAGAGAGTTGTAGGGAAGTGATGTTACATCAGAGAATCTAAGGGGAAATGGTGTCACGTCAGAGTACTGCAGGAGAAACCCAGAAATTGTACACTTGTGAGTCAAAATGGGCTAGAAACAAACTTTACAATTTTTTTTAAAGAAGATATGTACAGCCTGGCAGGTGGGTTTGCAGAGAGAGGATGGGAGATGGGTTCCCCCACCCCCCTCTTAGCCATGATTGCTTTTTAAAAAGAGCTGCCATTTGGAGCTCTGGAAAGCTCCTAATTTTTTTTTAATAAACAGGGTTGGAAAAGTCCAGTCCAAACTGGGCTGTGCAAGTTTGAATTGGGACTCTCTCCAAGCCCCTCTGATCTGGGTAAAATCAGACCATTTCCACTTTTACCATTCTGATTTTGCAGTGACCTAGTATATTCCTTTAAATGACACCATATGCAGAGTAGCAAATAATCACAGTAGTGACACAGTCTGTCAAAGCTTCTCATTTTAACATGTTTTCTCTCTTTAACTTCAACTAAAAGATAATAGCATAAAATAATATAATCAAAAATAAGGAGAAAGAAAAAAAGGGAAAAACAAGAAAAGAAAAGAGAAAAATCCTCAATCACTGATATAATCTATATTATTATTTCTCTTGGGTGTGCCTTCGAATGTGTGTCCTGGCGCCCAGCCTGAATGGCTGGGTGGCAGAGGTGCCTGATTGGCTGGCGCACCCAGGAGAATTGGCTTGCGGAGGGCCAGGCCACGGCAACGGGGGTGGCAGGTCCGGCCCAGCTGTGGAGGTGAGGCGAGGCAGCGGGCCCGGCTGTGGAGGTGGCACTTGGCCTGGCAGCCTGGGCCCGTCCCCGCCCGGAGATTGGGGCAGAAGGTGGAGGTGGGGAGAGGTAGCTGGCCCCAAAGTGGCTGGCTGCAGAGGCTGGCAAGCAGCAGCAGCGGGCTGTGGAGGTGGCACCTGGCGCAGCGGGCCCATTCACAATGGCGGCACTCTGCCCGGTGGCGGGCCAGGCCGCGGAGGTGCTGAGCCCGGAGGAGGCGGCTCTCGGCCAGGTGGTGGTGGGACTGGCTGCTGAGGCCAGGCTCCCGTGGGAGGCTGGGGTGGGAGGGAACCAGGCAGCGGGACTTCCCTGTTTGCCTCCCGGGAGGAGGAGCAGCGGCAGGGCCCTTTTTGACTGCCTGCTGTCTGGTAAGGAGAGTAAAATGGGGAGGAGAGAGTGGGGGAGTGGGGAGCAAGAGAGCAGGGGGAGGGGGAGGGCAAGAGAGCAGGGAGTGGGAGTGCAAGAGAGTGGGGGAGTGGAGGGCAGGAGAGTAGAGCATTGGGGAGGGGGCAAGAGAGCATGGGGCATGGGGAGGGGGGCAAGAGAGAGTGGGGCAGGATGGAGGGCAAGAGAGTGGGGCAGGGGTAAGGGGGAGGGCAGAAGAGCATGAGGCAGGGGGGAGGGGGAGGACAAGAGAGCATGAGGGAGGGGGGCAAGAGACTGTGGGGCAAGGGGAAGGGGAGGGAGGGCAGGAGAGACTGGGGCAGGAGGGTTAGAGATAGGGGAGGGAGGGGAAGAGGGGCAAGAGTGTGGGGCAGAAGGGAGGGAAGGGGTAGGAGTGTAGGGCAAAAGGGAGGGGAGAACAGCCGGCCCCAAAGAGCACACAGATGCTCTGTGTGGGTTGGCTAGTATATGAATAATATACCATTTTTTAAAAAACCCTTAGGATTATTTTTTTTTCAAAGCTCATTAACATTTGTCCAAATTTCTGAAAACTCCTCCTCTTTACCATTTCATCAGAAAAACAAGTTGTTCTAGTAAGAACTAATCAGCCTACTTTTCTTTCACTGTCTCTACATCTAGAGTAAATTTGGTGCAAATTGAGATCCACAAGTTAGATTGCGCCTCAAATGTCCATGTGTCCGCCATCTTGGATCAGGGTGGATATCATCATTACAAACTGTACCATTGAGGTGTCCCTGTGTGTCACTCACTACAGTTTTTTCAAAATTGGTTCAAATCTGTTAAGCAGTTCACAAGTTAGCTCACTTGCACCTCAAAGGTTTATGGTTCCGCCATCTTGAATCAGGGTGAATAACATCATCACAAACTACACCACTGAGGTGTCCCTGTGTGTCACTCACTACAACTGTACATGACGTGGTTCAACTCACATTCCACAAGTTACTCCACTCGCACCACAAATCTTTATGTGTCCACCATCTTGAATTGTTGTGGATGACATCATCACAAACTATGCCATTGAGGTGACTGTGTGTGTCACTCACTGCAACTGTACCCAATTTGGCCCAAATAGGTTAAGCAGGCCACAAATTAGCCTGCTTGTGCCTCAGATGTTCATGCGCCCACCCTCTTGAATTGGAGTGAATGGCATCATCACACAGCATGTTATTATGGCATCCCTATGTGTCCCTACAGCTGTAGCAAATTAGGTTCAAATCTGTTAGGCGGTTCACAAGTCAGCCCACTTGTGCCTCAAAAGTTTACATGTCCGCCATCTTGGATTGGCGTGGATGACCTCATCACAGACTATGCCATTGAGGTGTCCCTATGTGTCACTCACTGCAACTACCTAATTTGGTTTAAATGGGTTAAGGCAGTCCACAAATTAGCTTACTTGCACCTCAGATGTTCATGTGGCCACCATCTTGAATTGGTGTAGATGACATCATCACACACCACACCATTTGGGCATTCCTATGTCTCTGTAGTAAATTTGGTTCAAATCGGTTAGGCGGTTCACAAGTTAGCCCTCCTGCACCTCAAAAGCTTATGAGTCTGCCATCTTGGATCAGGGTAGATGACATCATCACAAACTACATTGTTGAAGTGTACCTATGTGTCCCTCAACTGTACTCGATTTGGTTCATATTGGTCCCAGGTGTTGCAAAGTTGATAGTGGGGGACACATGGATGGACAAACACACAGAATGCCAGGTGATCTCATATGCCTACTGGAAAGAAGGTGAAAAACAGTTCAAATATGAACAGGGAACACATAACACTTACCCGATTTGTAAATCAGGAGTACAGACATTTGTCCTTCCAGTGTTGTATAGTAATCTTTTTAGCAACTCCCCATGCTTGAAGAATCAATAATTTTTTAAATTAAATTTCCAATTTATATACAGGTGAAACTCGAAAAATTAGAATATCGTGCAAAAGTTCATTAATTTCAGTAATGCAAATTAAAAGGTGAAACTGATATATGAGATAGACGCATTACATGCAAAGCGAGATAAGTCAAGCCTTAATTTGTTATAATTGTGATGATCATGGCATACAGCTCATGAGAACCCCAAATCCACAATCCCAGAAAATTAGAATATTACATGAAACCAATAAAACAAGGATTGTAAATAGAACAATATCGGACCTCTGAAAAGTATAAGCATGCATATGTATTCAGTACTTGGTTTGGGCCCCTTTTGCAGCAATTACTGCCTCAATGCAGCGTGGCATGGATGCTATCAGCCTGTGGCACTGAGGAGGTGTTATGGAAGACCAGGATGCTTCAATAGCGGCCTTCAGCTCTTCTGCATTGTTTGGTCTCATGTCTCTCATCCTTCTCTTGGCAATGCCCCATAGATTCTCTATGGGGTTCAGGTCAGGCGAGTTTGCTGGCCAATCAAGCACAGTAATCCCATGGTCACTGAACCAGGTTTTGGTACTTTTGGCAGTGTGGGCAGGTGCCAAGTCCTGCTGGAAAATGAAGTCAGCCTCCCCATACAGCTCATCTGCGGAAGGAAGCATGAAGTGCTCCAAAATCTCTTGATAGACGGCTGCGTTGACCCTGGACTTAATGAAGCACAGTGGACCAACACCAGCAGATGACACGGCTCCCCAAATCAACACAGACTGTGGAAACTTCACACTGGACTGCAAGCATCTTGCATTGTGTGCCTCTCCATTCTTCCTCCAGACTCTGGGTCCTTGGTTTCCAAATGAGATGCAAAAGTTGCTCTCATCAGAAAAGAGGACTTTGGACCACTGAGCAACAGACCAGTTCTTTTTTTCTTGAGCCCAGGTAAGACGCTTCTGACGTTGTTTGTTGTTCAGGAGCGGCTTGACAAGAGGAATACGACATTCGAAGCCCATGTCCAGGATCCGTCTGTGTGTGGTGGCTCTTGATGCACTAACTCCAGCCTCAGTCCACTCCTTGTGAAAGTCCCCAACACTTTTGAATGTCCTTTTCCTGACAATCCTCTCCAGGCTGCGGTCATCCCTGCTGCTTGTGCACCTTTTTCTTCCACACTTTTCCCTTCCACATAACTTTCTATTAATGTGCTTTGATACAACACTTTGGGAACATCCAACTTCTTTTGCAATTACCTTTTGAGGCTTTCCCTCCTTATGGAGGGTGTCAATGATGGTTTTCTGCACAACTGTCAAGTCAGCAGTCTTTCCCATGATTGTGATCCCTAATGAACCAGACTGAGAGACCATTTAAAGGCTCAGGAACCCTTTGCAGGTGTTATGGATTGATTAGCTGATTGGAGTGGGACACCTGGAGCCTAGACTGTTGAACCTTTTCACAATATTCTAATTTTCTGGGATTGTGGATTTGGGGTTCTCATGAGCTGTACGCCATGATCATCACAATTATAACAAATTAAGGCTTGACTTATCTCGCTTTGCATGCAATGCGTCTATCTCATATATCAGTTTCACCTTTTAATTTGCATTACTGAAATTAATGAACTTTTGCACGATATTCTAATTTTTCGAGTTTCACCTGTAGTGCACACACTCACAAATGTTCTGTTCAGTAAAATGTTGAGATTAGTCAAATGGATAGCAATTAAAAGGACAGCTACTAATATCTAGTCATTAAATTATTCAATGAGATGTTATATTATAGTACAGTACTCAGTGCAAAACAGTATTTTGGATAGGTTTTTTAATCTGAAACAATTTATGATAATATCTACTAGTTCTCAAAGTAAAACAGCTTTTATTAACTCTTTGATCTTTTGAAGCCATTCTTTTCAATTTAGTTCAGAATATGCTTTCCAGTGTCTATCAAGAATTTGAAGCCATCAAAAAGTTCAGGATAGTGTTTCCTTTCTGGTAATGCAATTTTACAAAGCTTATTAGGCATATGAATGAGTCAAGGGTATCTGTGTAACCAGCATTTCTTTAATTACACTAACTGGTGTTTTACATAACTGATTAGCTCTTCAACATCTCAGTTGTATCCAGTAATCCATTTATTTTCAGAATTCTTATTGCATAAGATGTTAAAGTTATCATCATCTTATATGTATTGTTTGTTCAAATTTAAACATAGCAGAGAATGGGGATCTTTTAAAAACTGATATTTCTGTTATAGTTGTGGCATAGGCAAAAGATATTATTGTGTTTTGTCACCTGTATCACTGGCAAAGAAGTTTTAATATTTTTAATATTGGGTTTTAAATTATTCTAATTGTAAACTGCCAAGAGTCACAAGTTTGGGGCACTATAGAAATATTATAAATAAGAAAGAAAGAAAGAAAGAAAGAAAGAAAGAAAGAAAGAAAGAAAGAAAGAAAGAAAGAAAGCTCAGGATTGGGGACATATAATTCAAAACCTTCAAACATGGCCTGCTAATGTCTTAACCTCCTGAATCCAGTTTCCTCATGGGATCATTTCCTGCTGTGCCAAGTGCCTCCTTCTCAATAAAGCCAGCAAACATGGCAGGAAGTGATGAAGAGCCCAAGTGCTTGTCCTCAGTCTTGAGGACTGTCACTTTAAGGATCTCCAATTCTCAGGCAAAGAAGTGGGGCCTTAGAGGACTACCTGGGGACTGGAGAAAAGGCTTCAACTGGAGCTGAGACTAAAATATATCAATTTGGTCTGATCATGGAGCCACACGCTTTTTGTCTGACATTCCTGCTTCTCCAAAACACCAGACATGCTAGTCTCCTATTCCTGTATGTGTGCATCTGAAGCTCCTCAGTTCACACACTCCATGGTTATGTGTCCCAAATTGGACTGTCCTTGCCATAAGTCATGGTTCTGTCCAAAATACTAGACTTATGACTAAATCTCCTGCCTCACCCATGAGTTCTGCCTTCTGATCCTTATTGGGGTTAACCTTTATTCTGTAAAAAAAAAAAAATCTGTACCTTTTCGGTGTTTACCTTTTATACATCTTATATGCAGTTTTACCATATAAGGCTGATTACCTTATATTTTGTGAATTCGGTCTGTGCTTTTTCATTAGGTCATACTATGCTTCTATTGGTCTATTTGGGAAGATGTTTATTTTAAAGAAAAAAAGATAGAAAAGCCCTTTCCTTTCATAATAGGTGCAATCTAAGTGCAAGATGATTGCTTTGATGTTAACAGCAGATCTGTGCATCAATTTATTTTTCTTATAATTCTGTAGAACTTCAATTTCTTTATTAGAACAAATGCATCAAGAGTTTATTATAAACTTGTTCAATTAACAATAATCAACTTAAGCTTGCTTTCCTACTAGCCAAGATAGCCTAGCTGCATTGTAATAAAATTACGAGTTTGGTATCCTAAAGCCCCCATTTCCCCAGCAGTCCTAGTTAATTTAATAGGTGTTTGTGTGGCAAATACATTGATCTTATAGTGATGATCCTTTATATACATTCCATTAGTTTTGCTGTGTTAGCGAATGTGTATATCAAATTATTAACAAACAAAAGAGCCAGGATAGGGCATAGCTGTCTAGTGTTTTGAATATTGAATGATTCAAACCCTTTTCAGAAGTGCATATGAGCACACAGGTTTTCCTGCTGGTACATTCCATAGCCATTCCTACCATCCCCTGAGTGGATTGTATTGGTAAATGCTGAGTGTGGGGAGAGAGGCAAATGTGGTTATGAAGTGTGCTAGCGTGGTGGTGGTGGTAAGCTAGGTCTCACATATAGATTAGTGTGGTACCCAAGTATATAATTTTTGAACAGGGCTACCTATATCAAAATATTCACAAGTTACCTTGTTTTTTTTATTGTGTGTGACATGCAGTTTAATAATCTTTGAAAGGACTTTCTCAATTTAAATGCTCCTAGATGCAGGGGCGTAGCAAGGTTGGAGTGGGTCCAGAGACAAGATTTTAAAATGGGGCCCCCCCACTCAAAGTCCAGGGCCTCCGCACACCCCAGGCCCCCAAGGATTTAAGTCTGATATTCCAAAATAAGTATGCTGCCTGGAAATACATTTCACTGAATACACACACGCACACGTCACAATATATAGTGATATACATTGAGTACTATACATTTGTTTTACTTTTAATGCCTAGAACACACTAGAAAGATGAATGATTAAAATGGGCCCCTCGCTGCAGATTAGCCAAGGAGACTTTCAACCATGCAGGGTGAGCCTATGTTTGTTTTCTCAGAATTCTGAACAAATTCAGTCAAGTTTGATTCCAGGAGGTTTTTCACAGGAGGCTTTTAAAGCCCTTTAACACACATCTCCTCTGGAATGGAGGTGCTGCATTCACATGTTGGCCAGATTTATCCTGAAGTCCCTGCAGGTTATTGGGGAGCAGTTCACACACAAGAAAAATAAAATAAAATAAAAGCAGAAGACATGCTTCACAGTTCTCACTCAGACCTTCTGGGTTGCAAAACAACTTGAACATAAGTGCATTTATAAATGAATGAATAAAATAAATATAATACTGTTTCTTCCAGAAGTTTTTGTAATTTTCTGCCATGAAACAAGCCACTTATAGGACTTTTTAGATAGTTTTTTTTAAGTCAGCAAATTTTCCAAGCTGTTTCAAAATAAATATTCAGAGACTTCTCGGTCCCTCCTCCCCCACCCCCATATCAAAGCCCTATGGCAAGCAGATGCCTATATATCCGGGGTGGGGAAGGTAACCACAAAAAGGAGTTCACACTCTACCTGGCAGCAGGGGGTCTTCTGCTGCAGAGAACAGTGGAGGCCTCTCTGGCTGCCTCCTCCTTCCTGGCTGGCTTGGGCCCTACTGGAGTTCAGGCTTCACAGAGGCCTACACCAGACCTCCGTGGAAGCCCCGCCTACCCGCCGATCAGCTGAGAGGCGGGAGAAAAGGAGCTCTTTGCAGCTTGTCTGCTGCCTGGATTGCCGGCCAGGAGAACAAGCTGGAGAGACGGCGAAAAGGGCAAGTGGCTGAGGGGCCTTGGGGCTGGGCAGGGGGCAATGGGGAGTCACGTGAGGTGCCTCTGGGGGGCCCCTCCAGGCAGTGGGGCCCCCAGACAACTGTCTCCCCTTGCCCGATCGTTGTTACGCACCTGCCTAGATGGAAAGAAAAGAATGTAATTTCTAGCTTGTTGGAAGCTTTCTCTATATCTGAAAATGGACATGTAGCTCATACATGTGGGTGTGTGAAAATGTATAAGCATTTGTGATTATTCATTATAACAAGTTCTTTCTCTCTTTCTTAACTGGTGGTACAATTTTCTGCTTTATTTGCTCTGTTTTAAAGTGTCCACTATAGTAAATGTTTCTGTTTGTCTCAAGCTTCAAAGGAGTTCTGCTTATTATACATTTCAATGGACTTGTAGTCATCGCTGGTGTATAGGGTGATGATAATATTTTAAAAATTTAAACCTATCTGTGCTGCCTCAACAGCATCACAGGTCTGGTATGCATACAAGTAGCAAGCCATATTAATATTGTTAGACTTCCTGTTGGTGTATGTAATTCTAGAAGAATGACTTCGTCTATGTTATTAGAGGAACCGGAAGCATGCTGCTCATGTAAGCAGAGAACAGCTAGTTCAGCCTATTTAGAATCAATATATTGGGAACAGCTTAGAATGGCTGTCTCAGTCTGAGAGCCAATAAAGCATGGGCTAGGGGTGTGCACGGAACCGCAGAGCTGCGGTCCGGCACTGTGGGGTGGGTTCCTTTAAGGGCGGTGAGGGTTTACTTACCCCTCCCGCCGCTTTCCCCCCTCCAGCGTGCGTATTCTTTGTAGTAATTGGGGCGGCAGGATACCTCCCTGCCGCACCTTCTCCCTCTTGAGTGCAAAAGGCTTGCCGCAGCCTTTCGCGCATGCGCACGTCGCGCGCAAGCTTCACTTGAGACGTGAAGCTTGCGCGCGACGTGCACATGCACGAAAGGCTCCGGCAAGCCTTTTGCACTAAAGAGGGAGAAGGGGCGGCAGGGAGGTATCCTGCCACCCCAATTACTACAAAGAATACGCGCGCTGGAGGGGGGAAAGCGGCGGGAGGGGTAAGTAAACCCTCCCCCCCGCTCTTAAAGGAACCCACCCCACCCGAACCGAACCGGCCTGGTCTGGACCGGTCCAGACAGTCTGGAGGCCTTCAGAATGGCCTCCGGACTGGTCCGGACCCATCCCTAGCATGGGCTCCTCCTTTGCTTGGGCCTTTTGTTTCTCCCTGTAGATCCTATCCATAGTAGAAAAGGGCCCTCTCTAGGAAGGAGGGAAAGATGCCTTCGATTGTCACCTGAACCCAGCTGAAGACAATGGTCTTTTCACCTAATGGGTTTAATATCCAAGTATCCGTAATATGAATGGATTCTGAGGAAACAGCATTTATGATGTCTTGGATGTTATCTCATTTGAGTAAACTGCATGAAATCATCTGATGTTTGGGACACTATCTTTTTTCCATCTTAAATCTAAAAAACTTAAATCTATCTTCTTTCAAAAACAACTTGGTTTAAAACACAATCTGAACTTAATGCTAACCTATATATATATAAAAGATTAATGAACTCATTGTTTCCTTGTAAAGGCCATGTTTATTTGCAAAGAGAGACCTGGGGGAAATGTCAGTCATGATGCAGCATGATCATCCATGTACTTATATTATGACATGATGCTGAGAGCCATGAATTGGCAAATCACTAGAGATGTCAACCACTGATCTTCTGCTGTCATCCACTGGGTGACCTTTTCCTCCTATTTTCTGCTCCTGGTCTCTGCAACGGGCTCAGAGTCAGTAGTCTTAATTATAAATAGGTGTGAGTCTACCTACCAATCAAATAAATTGTCATGTAAGTTTTAGCTTATGGATAACACTGATTTGCTGAGTTAGTACTTTTTGGAGAGGTGGGATGGGGAAGGACAATTCAGTTTTTATTGAGCTTTTATTGTTTTACCTTTGTTAACTGCCCTGGGGTCTTAGGATGGAGAGTGGTATATAAGAACATATGAACAGCTCTGCTGGATCAGGCCCATGGCCCTTCTAGTCCAACATCCTCTACAGTAGCCTTCCAGATGCTTCTGACAAGCGCACAGGCAAGGGCTGAAGACCTGCCCTCTCTCCTACTGTTACTCCCCTACAACTGGTATTTAGAGGCATCTTGCCTCTGAGACTGGAGGTGGCCTATAGCCCTCAGATTATTAGCCATTGATAGGCCTGTCCTCCATGAATTCCTCTAAACCCCACTTAAAGCCATCCAGGCTGTTGGCTGTCACCACACCTTGTGTCAGATGATTGCATAGGCTAATTAGGCATTGTGTGAAAAAGTATTTCCTTTTGTCAGTCCTAAATCCTTGGCAATCAGTTTCATGGGATGATCCCTGGTTCTAGTGTTATGTGGGAGGGAGAAAAATGTCCATCAACTTTCTCCACACCATGCATGATTTTATAGATCTCTATCATGTCTCCCCTCAGACTTTTTTCGGAACTAAAAAGCCCCAGGTGTTGTAGCCTTGCCTCGTAAGGAAGGTGATCTAGGCCTCTGATCATCTTGGTTGCTTTCTCCTGCACCTTTTCCAGTTCTACTATGTTCTTCTTAAGATATGGTGAACAGATCTGTATGCAGTATTCCAAATGTAGCCACACCATAGTTTTGTATAAGGGCATTATAATATTAGCAGTTTTATTTCGAATGCCCTTCCTAACGATTCCAATCAGTTGGCCTTTTTCACAGCTGCCACACATTGAGTCAACAATTTCAACGAGCTTTCTACCACGACCCAAAGATTCCTCTCCTGGTCAGTTTCTGACAGCTCAGATTCCTTACGCGTATATTTAAAGCCAATATGCATCACTTTACGCTTGCTAACACTGAACCACATTTGCCATTTTGTTTCGCACTCTCCCAATTTGAAGGGATCCTTTCAGATTCACTTGTAATTAAATACATAAATGTTCAGCCATTCTTACCTACCTGTGTGCCAACATTTAAAGCTTCCTTTCTAGTTGCCCTTGCTCCAGCAATTTTTTTTAACTTTCCCCATAGACGTCTATGGTGATTTTCATCAATTAAAAAAAGGATTCCAAAGCTGATACCTAAATTCTGAAGGGTTCAAAGGACTCTGAGCCAATATCTCTGGTTCCAGACCAGATTGGATCACATGGGTAATTTGTGTTCATGTACAGCCCTAGTAGACACCAGAAACAGCCACTGGGGAAACACTGTGCTGTGTGTGGATAGGAAGAATTACTCTTCCCCTGCTAAATATAAGGGGATAGGGATGTGCATGGAACCGCGGAGCTGTGGTCCAGCATAGGTGTGTGGGGCTCTTTAAGGGCAGGGGAGGGTGTACTTAACCCCCCGCCACATTTTCCCTGCCAGTACGTTCATTTGGAAAAGCTTTTGGGGCGGCAGGATACCTCACTGCCGCCCCTTCCCCCAGTCGTCGGCAAAAGGCTTCAAAAAGCCTTTTGTGTGTGCGCATGTCACACACGCACGTCACGTCTCTGCGGCGCGCACATGACACAAAGACGTGACGTGCGCGCGCGACATGCGCACACGCAAAAGGCTTTTTGAAGCCTTTTGCTGACGGCTGGGGGAAGGGGCGGCAGGGAGGTATCCTGCCGCCCCAAAAGCTTTTCCAAACGAATGCGCTGGCATGGGAAATGCGGCAGGGGGTTAAGTAACCCTCCCCCTCCCTTAAATAGCCCCCCACACCTATGCCGGACCGCTGAACCGCCCTCATGTCCGGACCAGTCCGGAGGCCTTCATGTCCGAACCGCCCTCATGTCCGGACCGGTCCGGGCTCATCCCTATAAGGGGATAGCCACTTTAAAAGGTGCTTTTTTGCTCAGTCAGCAGGATAAATAGCAAGAGGAAAGTTCAGATTTGTAGAAGGAATAGGAACATTTCCTTAAGATCATTGGGAACTAGGGATGTCCGAAACGTTTCGGGTACAAAATGTTTTGTACTCGAAACGGGCTGTATCAGGTGTTCTGTAGCCTAAAAGAATCGTCCTTTCTCAAGACTCAAAAGTTTTGTACACAAAACGAAACATCCCTGTTTCGGCTACAAAACATTTTGTTGTTTTGGACCTCCATTTTGTGGTGATCTCGGAGTCAGCCTCCATTTTGTGTTTGACATCTCTTTGAATTTCCCACCCTTCCAGCCTTCTGATCAGTGACCTCAAGCATGGGCTGACCTGCTGACGATTCCCTCTTTGTTCCCCATTGGCTCTTTTGCCTCTTGCCACTCTTTACTGACCCCACATTGGCCAGTGGAAGGGTCGAAGAAGGGGCAAGGGTGAGAGGGAGTTCAAGGAGGGGTTTTCAATTCATTCAACAAGTTAGTTATTCATTCGCCATTATGCCTTTCTGCCTCATTGAAGAGAGAAAGAGAAAACTAGTTTGCATTGCATGGCATAGCTCAAGTTGTCATGATGATGCCATACCATTGCCTATGCGTGCCTGCTTCGTTGCCAGCCTGAGCCCAGCCTGCCAGCCTGCTATGGCTACTGCATGTTTTTTTTTCCCATCCTCTTGAGAAAATCACTTGAGATAATCGCTGCCTGCCTATGCCTGCTTTATCTGTCTGTGCCAGCCACTAGTGCCACCAGCCCCAGCCCCTGTGGCCACTGGCCAGTGGCCACCTGGCCAGCCACCCCCTTCCCCCCCAGATTTTCAAGGCTTTTACCCCAGCCCCCACAAACCTGAAGACTGAAAAGAAGATTGAAGAAGAGTAGACTCAGAGACGAGACCAGACCACAGTCAACTGGATACACCTAGACTGAGTGACTGCACCCCCATTTACACACAAATACACACACCTCCCTCTGGAATTCTGTATTTTTGAGGAGGGTTTTCCTATTTGGAGGGAGGTTTGGGGTTGCAAGTGAATTTAAAAAGTTGTGTGTTGTGTTTAGTTTAGAAGAAGTTTAAAGAGGAGTTCTGTGTGGGAGGGATCCCCATACTAGTAGGTGGTTAAGGGTACTGTAGCCTTGTGGTTTTGAAAAAAAACCAAAAAACAGTTCTGTCTTTTTTCCCATTCCAAAGATGGGGGGGGGGCACTTTTTAAAAAAAGAAGCCTGCCCTCTGCCCCATAACTGATATTCTCTGCTCAGCAGCCCATGTCTGATCTTCCCTAGTCATTTATTGTTGTATTAGTTAATTGTATCTGTTCTGGGAACTAGTTCTATTGTTTGAATCTGGTTGTGTCTCTGTTCCCTTACTGCTCCCTATCTGTTGCCTTGAATCTGTTTCCTGGTTACAATGTATGTGTGTGTATGTGTATGTGTGTGTGTGTGTGTGTGTGTGTGTGTGTGTGTGTGTGTATATATATATATATATATATATACACACACATACACACACACACACACACACACACACACACACACACACACACACATTGTAACCAGGAAACAGATTCAAGGCAACAGATAGGGACCAGTAAGGGAGCAGAGACTATATATATATATAGTGCAATTCAAATGCCTTGGATAGTTGTTGTGCTGTATTTTGGGGACCTCATGGGTCAGCATCCTGGTTCTCTCTCTCATTCTCTTTCTCTGGATTTCTTCTTTGTAATGAAGTTTGGGTCATATTGTCACTTCTATCATCATCATCATCATCATCATCATCATCATCATCATCATCATTTTTATTTCAATTTGATTGCTTGCATAGGTTCTATGGTGCCACAGGCTCTAATCTGTTGCAGAAATGTCAAAAATTGTGCCAAACATTGTGTGCCATTGTTGTCAGGACCATCACTCTACTTCCGGGGGTGGGGGGGGATCACTGTTCTTCTGGCAGAATGTTCATTGTTTTGCATCCTTACTGAACTTGCTTTTATGGCCAGTTGCCACAGATGTAGCTGTGTCTCTGTTGCTTGCGTGCGAAAAATGCTTGTGGGAGGGAGAGCAGGGCACTGTTGTTGGCCCTAGGGCCTAGTCTGCTCTGTTGCATATGTGTGATATCATGCTTGCTTTTGAAACCTGGTTCTTTGCAAAGCTCTGCAGTTGTTGTTGCGTGTGCTTTTATGTTGTTCTTTGGGGCAATTTCAGGGCAGAAAAGTGACATCTGGGGTGGTAGAGTGGCGTGGGGTGGTAGTGCCCCAATGGGTGCCTGCCACCACCCAGATTCTAAAGGAACTGGGCAAAGGGCTGATTTTTTGTGATTTGTTGAAATTTACACATCTTTAAGGCTTTTCTCCATAGGGGATAATGGAGGTTCCAGCAGCCCCATAACTGCACTTGGGGGAGGTTCGGGGGGGCAGAGTGAATGGTGGTGTGCACAGAGGGTGCAAACCACCCCCATGGATTTCTAACTCATGGGGTACAGGGCTTTGTTGTTTCTGAGGTGTTCTGAATGTAGATTCTCTAGTAGCATATGAGAGACCTGGAAAGACAAACCATTAATCCACTATCATTTGCTACCAGAGAATCTACACTCAGAACACCTCAGAAACAAGAAAACTCTGTACCCCATGGGTTAGAAACCTATGGGGGTGGTTGGCACCCTCTGTGCACTACAGCACTACTCTTTCTGGGCCACCCCAGCACCCCCCAAGTGAAGTTATGGGGCTGCTGAAACCTCCATTATTCCCTATGGAGAAAATCCTTAAAGACGTGTAAACTACAAAAATCACTTAAAAACCAGCCCTTTGCCCAATTCCTCTGAAAAAATTGTGGTAGCTTCCTTGCCCCCACTAGGCACTACCACCAATCACACTCTGTCCTGGGCCACCCCTCCCCCCCAACGTGAAAAGGAAAACCTTAAAAATCTGTGAACTTAAAAAAATAACCAAAAATCAGCCCTTTGCCCAATTTCTCTGAAATTTGGATGATGGCCTCCACCCATTAGGCACTACCATCCCACCCCACTCTTTTGGCCCTGGGATGCATTTTTTAAATCCAAATCAATTTGGATTTGAATTAAGATTAATTCAGATCCAAATCAAATCTGGGGTGATTTGGATGGGTCAAATTCGGACCTGAAATGAAACGGGGGTGTTTCCATTCGAGTCTGAATCGAAACGGAGAAAATCTGAAATTAACACCCCTATTGGGAACACATTACTTTGAAACGTATTTCACTGTTGGTTTACATGCTGTATCCTGCCCTTTCAAATAGACTTTCAAGTGGGATAGGAAGCAATCCAATTAGTTTAATAAATTATGTAAGCATGGATACAATTTTAAAATACTGACTAATTTAATATTGCATTGGTGAATCAGCAAGTCTCCATCTTCTACCCCACGTCCCGTCTAAAATATATAAAATACAGATTGCTTAGTTTCCAAGCATAGCTTTGCATTGCTTTTAGAGCACTTAACTGATTTTATTGAAAGCCATAGTAGTATATTTACAGCAATAATCTTTAAAAGGTGAACATATGGCCAAATAATTGGAAAGGTTGACAAACCTTTTTTAATACAATGAAGTATCATTAGCAAAAAGGAATCCATAAATAATGTTGTGATTTTATACATAGCACATAAGAAGAACCCTACTAGGTCAGCTAGTAACTTGTCCAGCACCCTTTCCCTCACAGTGGGCAGCCAGATGCTTCTTGGAAACCTACATTCAGAGATTAAAGCCTTCTCCCACCATTGCTCCCCTGCAGCTAGTATACAGAAATGTACTGCCCCTAAGCCTGGAATTATCCATCTTATTTATTTATTATTTCTCTGTGTAAACCACCCTGAGCCAATTATGGAAGGGTGGTATAGAAATAGAATGGATGGATGGATGGATGGATGGATGGATGTAGCAAATAGCCATAAAAACTAGTAAGCATTGATAGGACCATTAGTTTTCTTTTAATTTGTTTATTCCTATTTTAAGGCTAGGGATGTGCACGAAGAGTTTTGTCATCCCTAATTTGAGGTGTCAAAATGATTCGAGTTCCCCCTGCCGAAAGTTTTTAGCAAGGTGGAGGGAGCGGCCGCTCTAAATGGAGGGAGGCAGGTTTTACCTTCTCCTATACCACCCCTCTCCTCCCCAGCACTGCTGAGCATTCAAGATGATGTCCACACAGACACCATTTATGTGGTGATATTGCCTGGGGGATGCTGGGAACAGGGATTTCCTGTTCCCAAACAGGAAACCCCCACACGGCATCGCTTGTAAGAACTTACAGCAGGGTACGTTTGTTATGGACATTGTCGCAGTGGGGCAGCAGGGTGGGGCAGAGGAGCAACAGAGGGGCTGCTTGCCACTGCCCTGGATTTGCACAGAACACTTTGTGCATATCCCTATTTAAGGCTAATGCCCATCATTTGATCTTGTGGCAGTGATTAGATTAATAACAACCTTTGTGAATAATTACTTCCTGTTCTCTGTCCTAATTAGTTAGCCAATCAATTTCATTGGATGATACCTGGTTCAAGAGTTGTGAAAGAGGAAGTAAAAACTTTCTCTACCACACTGTTCACAATATGCATGTTTTAAAGCTTCAGACAAAACCTCTCTTAGCCACCTTAATTCTCAACAGAAAAACCAAGCCATTCTTTTACGGAAGGTACTCCTGCCCCCGATCATTTTGGTTGCCCTCATCTGCACCTTTTCCCGCTATACAGTATCCTTTTTGAGATTCAGTGACCAGAACTGAACACAGTGACTAACATCCTGACCAAATTATTTTATGGAGGTCTTATTGAAATTAAGTTGTCCTCTAGAGTAACTCCTAAGTTACTAACTGATTAGTTATTGAGTAATATAATTTGGATATCAGCCAATATTCCAAATGTCACCACATCCATAGAGTGTTATAATATCAGCAATTTTATTTTCAATTATTTCCTGTGATCCCTGGCATGGAATTTTCCTTTTCCCTAGCTGCTGCACATTGGGTCGGTGTTTTCATTGAGCTGTGAACCCCAAGTTATATTTTCTAGTTGCACATTGAAAATTTAGACCCAATTGGTGTATTTATGAATTTTGGCATTTTTGGCCAAACTTCACTTTATACTTATTTATGCAGAACCATATTTACCATTTTCTTGACTATTAACCAGTTTGGAAAGATCCTTGAGATGCTTGTAGAGCTCTTCATAACCCATTTTTGTCACTCCATATAGTTTGATATCATCTGCTAACTTGGCCACCTTGTCCAAACCATTTTGGTCAGATAATTTCTGACTAACTTCAAATAACTTATGAATGATTAGGTATTACCAGTATTAATATAGATCCTATTGGAGTCTCATTTCTTACTTCCCTCATTTCTTACTAGATCCTTTGCAGGATCCTTTGCAGAAAAACCCTGCTTTCAAAAGGGTTTTGAAAGTCCAAGTATAATGTCAGCCACTATTCCCTCTAAGGTATGTGCACGTGTGCATGCTCACAGGTTTTTGTATGTCTGCTCAGTTCATTTTAGAGGCTCAGGCTGAATCAGGAAGGCCCCATTCTGAATGCAGGTGCACACACACTGCCTTGATATTGCTGCCCAGAACAAAACTCATTCCACACAGAGATGGGAAAAAAATTAGAGGGACCACTGATGTCAGCCAGATCACCACTATCCAAATGTCTCTTGATACTTTCAACATACAGGTTTGTGGAAGCCATGCTGATTCAGCAGGTTTGTTCTTCTGTGTGCTTAATAATCGTATATTTATTTTTTGCTTTCCACCAATTTTACACAAAGTAGGTATTAAGTTAACCGTAAGTTAACTGTAATCTCCTAGTTCTGTTGGATCACTTTTCAAAAATTGGTGTTACCTTTCAGTCCTCTGGTTCAGATTTTAGGCACACGTTATATATTTCTTTTAAATGATCAGCAATTTCAACTGAGTTCTTTAAAAAGTCTGTTATTTTTAAATACATGATTTCATGCGGCTGTTCTCATGAGCAGTCAAGTCTAGGCTAGGGCAACTAAGCCTGAGCTTGGCTTCCTGTGGGAACCGCTGGGAGTCGTGCAGATCCTGGAAGTGCCTTGGTGGCAAAGCTGGCTAAGAAGCTGGGCACATAAATGAAGTTAAGGGGGCGAGCGCTCCCTTAACCTCATTCAATTGATTGCGTGTCAGCGCTGGCTGCTTTTAGCCAGTGCTGAAGCACTTATGGGTGTGCACCCATCACTGGGGGGATCTCCACAATGCACCGTGCACTTGCACAGTGCATTGTGGGATTTCTGGGGGCTAGGACAATTAGTCCTGGCCTCAGAGTGATCAGCCGTGCTATGTGCTACACGGAGCAGGGTTGATCGTGTGGGAGCATGGAGCACGCTCCCCCCAGGACAACAATTATCACTCTGGGGGGAAGGCAAAGCTGGGGAAGCCTTTCCCCTACCTGGCCGTGCGGTAGGTTGTGTGAATGTATCCAATATGTTTTAATCTTTAGATATACCTTAGAACAAGGGTCTTTTCACATGTCCTATCACATCCCTTTGATTCAGTCCTTTAGATTCACTCACTAACAGTGAAGTCGGGCATGGGCATCTTCCCTTCATTCAGCTTCTGTGCAAGTTCCATATCTTCATTAATTATCCCTCATCAGTAGTCCAACTTCCTCTTTGACACATTTCTTGCTTATGACAAAGGGGGAAAAAAACTTAAATGAAGTTTGGGTTGTTTACCTAAACTCCTCAAATAGTTTGTTTGTATTCCTTATTGTGGCTGTACACTTCTTTTACCACAATCTGGGTTCCTTTTTGTTCTTCTGTTTTGGACAAGATTTAAATTTTCTGAAGGATGCTTCTTGCCTTTTATAGTTTTCTTAGCCATGCTAGTGTCTTCTTAGACTTTCTGGTATGTGTTAAATAACTTTCACATTTTCAAAAGAGATTTGGCTTTCTTCACTTCCCCTTTCAGCTTCCGTTTCACCTTTCCCTCATTCTTTTATTTATCTCCTTATTTTAGAAGGTTCAGTTTTCTACAGATGCACTTCTTGAATTACTATAGATTAATTTTCATTTATTAATTTTAAGTTATCACACATTAGCTATGAAATAAAGCAAAAACTATGGGCAGGCTCCTATTGATCTAATGGGGCTTAAAGTAGTTATAATTAGCTTGTCTATTTCAATTGTTGTTAGTCATAACTACCGTATTTTACGGACTATAAGACACTACAGACTATAAGACGCACCTTAAATTTTCATCCAGTTTTTTAGTTTTCGAGCTTTCCTTCTCCTTTCGCCTCCATCTCCCCTCCAAGCCCTCCCACCGAGCCCTGCTCTGTCCTTTCCTTCCTGGCAGCAGCAGCGAGCCCACGTTGGGCTGCTGCTAGTTGTTGCTCGGGACCTCCTTCACCTTGTGCCTCCGGTGGCTCCTGCCGCCCCTTTCCAGGCTTGGCTGCAAAAGGCTTTAAGAAGCCTTTTGTGCACGTGCTTTAAGAAGCCTTTTGCAGCCAAGCAGGGAAAGGGGCGGCAGGGAAGTATCCTCCCCCCCCCGATTTGAACAGAACAAGGAGAAAGGGGCAGCAGGGAGGTATCCTGCCGCCCGATTTGTAAAGGAAATATGGCGCCGGAGTGGGGAAAGCGCGGGAGGGGTAAGTAAACCCTCCCCTGCCCTTAATGGAACCCCCCACCCCAATCCTTCTGAACCCTTCCTCCTCCTCCCCCTCTCTTTCCCGACAAGCCCTAAACTTTCAACTTCTCCCCGGCCAATCGGAGTATAAGATGCACCTGAATTTGGGGGGATATTTTTCAAGGGGAAAAGTGTGTCTTATACTCCATAAAATACGGTATCTTAGTCTGTATCTTGTTCCATAAAAATCACAGTTCTGATTGCAGATTGTATCTGGAGCAATGACCAGGCGTTCTACAATATCTTCTTATGTTTTAAGAGCCTTAAGATCACAGCAACCTTTCCATTAATATTTAGTCTTTTGATCTTCAACAACAAATATAGTCAGTGGCATCTACATTGATACTTACAGAAAGATTAGAAGAACATAAGAACAGCCCTGCTGGATCAGGCCCAAGGCCCATCTAGTCCAGCATCCTGTTTCACACAGTGGCCCACTAGATGCCAATGGAAGCCTAGAGGCAGGAGTTGAGGGCATGGCCTCTCCTGCTGATACTCCCCTGCAATTGGTTCTCAGAGGCATCCTGCCTCTGAGCCTGGAGGTGGCCTATAGCCCTCGGACTAGTAGCCACTGATAGACCTCTCCTCCATGAAAGTTATCTAAACCCCTCTTAAAGCCATCCAGGTTGTTAGCCATTTTTGTAATTCAATTTGAGTTTGAATTGAATCAGCCTGATTTGATTCGAGCTAAAATCTGCTGCCCTCAAATCTTGGTCAATTTGATTTTGATTTGATTTGAATTCAAATCAATTCAGCTCAATTTTTAAGGTCTAAGGGGCTCCGAAGTTGATTGGGTGGTAGGGCCCCATACTGCCACTCAACCCTCAAAGAAATCAGGCAAAAAGGTGATTTTTAAAGGAATTTTTGTTGTGTATTCTTGGTTGTGAAATGACTTCTTCATAGGGATTCCCAATGAAGGTCATTTCACAACTGAGAATTCACACATAAAAATTCCTAAAAATTCACCCCTGGCAGTGATGGCAGAAGCTTGGAGGGGACAAAATCGCAATTGTTGGGGACAAACTGGAGGCTTGAATCACCAAATTGATTCAATCACCCTCAAATCAAGGCTGATTCAATTCAACCTAGAATCTGATAAGCATCCTCAAGCGTGATTCAGTTTGAGGTCAAATCATTCAAATTGCCCAGATTCAAGTTGAAATGATTTGGCCACAAATTGATCCACACATCCCTAGAAGGGGTAGATACAGGGCAGAGCACATCCCTAGAAGGGGTAATATTCAGGGGAGGATACAGGGCAGGATTCCTAACTCTTCCCAGCCTCCACTGAAAGTTCCCCTGAAATCGAACTTCCAATTCTGCTGTTTTACTAACCTGACTCCAGTAGTGCTATCCTTAAATACTTTCCTGCTGAAGCTGAGAAAGACTTAGTCATAGTGCTATGTTTAGTCTTTTTTAGGGAGAATGTTTGTATGTTCATTTTTACAATAAAAACCCCTTCAAATGTCACAGTTTGGTTTTCTGAAGGATCTAAAATACATTTTGTATTATGTGGCTTTTAAAAGTTTCATTTTTGTTTACCATAATGTTAGCTATTGTGATGAAGTACAGGCCACTAAATCAAAACTTCATCTTTTCTTGGTTTATGGCAATCCTCCTATCAAAGAGCTGCTATAATACAGTGTGAATGGAGACACAAATGTTTTTGCCTTCTTATTTCTTTTGTTGCATCCTTTTAGCATTACTACAGAAAAGCAAAAACAAAGAACTCCCCCCGCTGTCCCCCCCAGACCCAGGGGGAGGGGGGGACACCCTATATATGCATGCCAAGGCTTTCTTTTCCACAAAGCAAGAAACATCTTTATTTTCCATGTTGAAGGAAGGAAATGTGTTGTTTTACAAACCAAAAACATTTGTTAATCATCAGTCAAAGTTTTCTGAATAAGACCCTCATACAAACATCAGTAATGATTAATTAAACTAATATATTTGCATTGAACACACCATGCCAAAGACCTTTACAAAACCAGCACTAATTTTAGATGCTTCATTTCTCATGAGGTACACAATATAGGTTTTTCTATCTTCCACTCAAATCTCATTTTCTTCCTCACTATAGATGCGACAGCTTCTTTGCTGACTCTTTGGTTTGTTGTGATGGACTGCTGGCCCATTTGTAAGTTACTTCACCTCACTTAATTCAGCTTGCATAGTGCTCCATTTTGCCTTTTCCTTTATGTTATGTGTCATCTTAGAGAATGAGTGCATTTACATGGAGAAATTCAACTGCAGATTAGGGAAGTTGTTAAAATTTATGTGTGTGTGTGTGTGTGTTTAAACAAAAAGGATTTATCAAAAGAGGGCAGTACATTCTACCTATCTGATTATGATAATACTTTTAATTGTGTTTGTCTGACAACTGAACAAAATACAGTGAAGATATGCCTTTTGGATTTAATCTTAAATTCTGTTTACTAGAACACATTTCTTTCATTGGCAAACACATCTTGCAATTCTGCATTTGCTTGAGCATTGATATTTGTGTTAATCCATATTAATTAAATTATGTGCTGCAAACTGTAACTTAATTACAGTGAAGCAAGGAGTGATGCATTGCTAAGTCATCTTAATGTACTTCCTGGGCCTCAGAGATTACTAGCAGTATCTGTAAATTAACTACCGTTGTGTTAGTAGTGGTTAGTATTAAAAACTGTGTCATTTCTAGATGTGTGTCATTTCTGCAGCATATATGGGGGGATGTGTCTAAGAGCAGTTGATACCAAAATGAAAGAGTATTTCTTTTCCTCATTACATCCCCCACCCTTTTTTTTCCTGCTAAGAGAAATATAATTGAATGTATACAAACAAGGTCATAGCAAAGTTGAAGTGGGTCCTGGGACAGGACATGAAGATGGGCAACTGCGCTACCCACTTTCTTCTTCCTCGACCCCATGTGTTTGCAGCAGTAGATATAGACATGATGAAAAGAATCTCAGCACACCCTTCTCTTGCTAATATGGAAATAAATAATATCACACAGTCCCCCACACTCTAGTTGGGAGCTGCTTGCTTGCCAATGAGTCCGGAGGCAGGAGGGCAGATCTTAAAGTGGGCTGTTTCCCAGCCCTCGCCCCCTGCTGGCCCCTGGGACATATGTTCCCCATCCCTTATTCAATTATAGCTATGCCTCTGTTTACATATTACTTTAGCATGCCCCTGAAAAACCAGTTGGTAAACCCTCTGGAATGGTAACTGATGTGGTTCAGAGGACTGCAACCCTGGCAGGGAATTTGTAGAGACTGAAGACTTCTCCCTCAAACAAAAAGAAGTGTCTTATGCCACCCATTGTGTCTAAACTATATTTTCTACTAGCAATTGCAACACACAGGATTGTGTGTGTGTGTGTGTGTAATTTTAAAGTTTCTTGTTTCATGTGTTTATAAGAAGATACTTCTGTAATAGCCTGTTGGAATGATTGCCAAATATTTGTCTCACTATATAGGCAAAACCTGCTATGATCTTGGACTGTGAAGCAATGGGGCTTGAGGCTGAGCCACTAGTAGGACTAGGATTACCCAGTCTTCACCCACAGATGGCGCCTTTCACATTAAAAGCATCATTGCACCAAGAAAATATGCAGACACTACATTTCACACCATACTGCTTCATCTGTATCAATTCCTTTAGCAACCTCCACCTGCAGTCTGCTTTGGAGCGGGACTAAAACTTGGCTTGATCCCATAGTAGAAGGGGCTAATTAGAGCAGCTGTGTGGTAGGCCCATGGCTGTATACTTGGGAATGCTAAGCTTTTAGAGAGAGAGGCACCATTTCTGTGAGATTTGGCCACCATGAATAGAAGTGTCATGGAGCAGCCACAGAAAGAGCCAAGAACGCAATTCCAAATCCCTTTTTGCCTGTTGGGAAACAGGGAGAGTTGAAGCATGGCATGATGGGTCACTTCTTTTTTGGGGGGGGGGCTTTGTCTAGCACCAGCAAGTGCCATCACAAAACAATTGAGATAGGATGTACAGTATAGACTAAAGAGCCAATGAGAAATATAATTAAGCAGATTAAGCAATGTGGCTGATTAACTGATTTGCTATGTAAGGTTCAGAACTTACCATATCTACTAACAGCAAAATTGTGTTTGTGGGCGGGCGGGCAGGGAAAGAGCATTACTAGCACGAGTCCTGGATGAGGTATTCATAACTATTCTACTTCCATATGGTCTAATAGGCTAGGCTACTGTTTATTCTGCTTTGTCAGGATAGAAATATTTTTGAGATTTCTGATGGGCCACTTATGCTGTGCAGTTACAGAGGAAATTCAGACATAGAGCTCTCTTCCAAAAAATGATAACATATTCAATTAACTTTGTCAGCTTTCATACGTCACTACTATGGATGCCCTTTCATAGGACCTTGCCTGGCATATTAGAGCACTCATGCTATGAACAATTCCATTTAAGTTAATGTTTTCAATTTCTGCTTAATGACTAGCAAACATAATTTAATTCATGGGGCTAATTCATGAATAATATAATAAGAATGAATCTGTATAAGCAGTTTTGCCTAATGCTGCTATGTATAATTTGTAAAACTATTTATGAATATAGTACGATCAAAATAGAATGCATTGTTGTGGGCCTATAGGTGTCAATTTGATTTTTCTTTAGATACTAGAAGACAAAAAAAAAATCCTCATTCTTTCTTCAGGGGGTCAGTTGAGACAATACTTTGTCCAACTAGCCTGTCCCATGTGATAAAGATGTCCTTCACTAATACTGGTAAGTATTACTAGCACTAGTAGTAATTGAACTACACGTAGAACGATAATTTGGATAAACTACACTCCCACACAATTAAGTAATAGTGCACTGACAAGAGACATGAGCACTCATTCCTTTATTACATTGGATGGGCTGATCAGGCACACTGCTGTTTTCCTTTTAACGAGGAAATTAATCCTTCCTTCCTTGCACTGGGGCAAGGGGCGATATTTGCAGATCTTGTCTTCCTCCAGAATTGCCCTGCACCATCCAAAAATAGGTACCTGAGAGCTGAATGACCCTTAGGGACATAGTTTCAGGTGACACAGGGCACTTCCAGGGGAAGGAGAGATCTACAAAATAAGTACTGTGGAGCTGAGAAAGCTCTCTGTTGTGGATATACTTCTTCCCAGTGTACAGTTGCATGATTAGTGAGGATAGGTGCCTGAATGCTGAACTCTGTGTGAATGTTTTTAATAATCTTAATCCAAAGCAGGAACACCATATATTTATCTATGGGCTCAGTTCAATTTATTTGTGGTCACTGACCAGAAAAGTGTATACATTCAGTCCAAACAATAACAATAACTAATCCAGATGTTCATAAACCTCATGAAATCTAACTATACAGGATTCTAATGGCAACAATGCAAAATTTAGAGACTGCAGATGCAGACTTCAAGAGGAACTTCTGCTAATGCTGAGCTCTGTGCAACGAGCTTCAGGAGCACACGTTCCCCTCTCCCATCCCTGTGTAAGCATCTGATTCCTTTATAGGTTAGGAAAAGCTGAGTTTGGTCATGATGTCAATACCGAACAATCTCCACTTGTTCTAACCTACTTGCTTCAGATTCCCTGAAATCTGAACTCACTTCAGCTTTTGGCTTCAGATCTTGGGTTTTCTGAAGTTTGAATGAAGAGCTTGGTGCTAGCAGAAGTTCCACGTGACATCTGAACTGTGTATTATACATGTGTCTTGCAATAATGGCTGAACCATACACCATCTTTATTGCAGACACCTAAAACTGGGGATTATTTTGTGAGAGGGAGATATAAGAGTGAATGTATGGTGGAGATCACACTCCCTGCTACTACTAGCTGTTAATTATTTGGGTTAACATGACAAGCTATATCAATTTAGGAATATCTATATAATTAATTCCTATAGAGGGGATGTGTGGGGATGTGTCAAGCTCCACTCCCGCTGTAGCCGCGACCAATGGCAGGCCCAGAGGGGGCAACATATGCAAGGGCGTGAGGGAGGAGTGCGCGCCAGGAGCCGGTTGAGGTGGCAAGCAAGAGTATGACGGGTGGTGGGAGGTGGATGTGCGGTGGGCGAAGCTCCACCACCCTGAGGAGGAGGACAGTGAGGTGGAGGAAGGCTGTGGGGCCACCCTGAGGAAGAGGGTGAGGTGGAGGGAGGCTGTGGGGCCACCCTGAGGAAGAGGGCAAGAGGGTGATGGGCGGCGGGTGAAGCCCCGCCGCCGTGAGGAGGAGGACAGCAAGGTGAACGGAGGCGGAGGGAGGCAATGGCAGTGGGACGGCCTGGCCCTGGCCCTGGCCCCCTGGGGTGAGATGGCGGTGGCGGCATGGGGCAGGGGACGGCTGTGCCCAACTAGAGGTGCAGATGCTCTGTGACTGGGCCCACTAGTCAACTATGTTTTTTTTGTCCACTTCTATTTATTTACCCAACTCCTCTTTTAAAGATAAACCCAATATTTAAAAAATGTTTACCAGACCTCCTAAGAAAATGTTAATATTTTGTTTATGCATACAAATTACAGTGAGCCTGTTTTCTCCATCTTAAAGCAAATGTCAAAGAAAACTTAGATAAGACTTTTAATATGGGTTAGGGTTTTTATTGTAATACAATTAGACTTAAATGTGTATATAAAATGTCACAGTGACCTTTCATATTCCCATCTTTCCCTTAGAATAATCTGTTTATCTAACCCAGGGATTTTTCTTTTCTTTTGCCAGACATAGACATTCAACCCCTTCTCTCAGCGAAATGATGCATCACCACATTATGGTGTCTGCTACCCATTCCAACCTGGATCTCCAAAAAATGTTTGCCAAAGCTACCATTTTAGTAGGCCGTGCTTTGAACAGAATGAAAAGTCCCAATTTTGAATAGATTCCAGGATAAACGTACTGGCTGACATCATTAACTAATGAACTGAGGGTGCAGTGAGAGGCTGTGTTCTTCCAGCCGGACGCTTCCCTACTTCTGCGGTGAGTGTAGGTATGGGAAGAAGCAATTTTCACTGATCTTCCTTCCCTCTGGAATTGCTCTGTGCCTTCCAAAAATATGTCCCATCAGCTTTCCCATACTTCTTCTGGAGGAAGAGTCACACCCCACCTGATAAACAAAAGTATGACCCATGTTTAAGTAGTATATACACGTCTTGTTGCAGCACATAATTTGGAGCAGCACTAGCCACCTGAAGAAGGTGGTTAGGGCCAGAAGGAGGGTTAATAGGGTGGTAAGGAAGTCACTGCTATCTACCCAGGGAGTTTATATTTTACATCCAGGCAAATGTTATTTTTTGCCTCACTTGTACAGAGGGGTCAGAATTCACGTGTCTGCTGGGGTTAGGGGTGTGCAATTCAGATTTTTGGTGTTTCTATTTAGATCCAAATCGAAACACCCCCGATTTGTTTTTGGATCCAAATCTGACCCATCCAAATCACCCCAGATTCAATTTGGATCCAAATTAATCCAAATCTGAACTGATTCAGATCAAAAAATGGGTCCCAGGGCCAAAAGAGTGGGTTGGGGTGATAGGGCCTTATGGGTGGAGGCTACCACCCAAATTGCACAGGAATTGGGCAAAGGGCTGATTTGTGGGTGACTTGTTGAAGTTTTAGTGTCTTTGGGGCAGTTTGGGGGCATAAAGTGGGATCTGGGGCAGAAGAGTGGGGTGGGGTCGTAGTGCCTAATGGTTGGAGGCTACCACCCAAATTAAAGAGGGATTGGGCAACGGGCTGATTTTTGGTGAATTGTTGAAGTTCTGAGTGTAGATTCTCTGGTAGCAAATGAGATTTTCAATACAAACCATGAATCCTCCACTCCCATTTGCTATCAGATATTCCACACTCAGAACACCTCTGAAACAACAGAACTCTGTACCTCATGGGTTAGAAACCCATGGGGGTGGCTGGCACCCTCTGTTCACTACACCACCACTCACTCTGGGCCACCCCAGCGCCCCCCAATTGCAGTTATGGGGCTGCTGAACATGATGGAGAAAAACCTTAAAGATGCGTAAATTCAGCAAATCACCAAAAATCAGCCCTCTGCCCAAATCTTTTGAAAAAATTCTGGTAGCTTCATTGCCCCCCTTGGGCAGTACCACCAACCCCATAACGCTCCAGGCCACCCCTTTCCCCCCCAAGTGAAGCGATACACCTCCATTATACCTTATGGGGAAAACCCTTAAGGATGCGTAAACTTCAAAAATTCACCAAAAACCAGCCCTTTGCCCAATCCCCCTGCAATTTAGGTGGTAGCCTCCACCCTTTAGGCACTACAACTCCACTCTTCCACCCCAGATCCCACTTCATGCCCCAAATCTGCCCCAAAGACACTAAAACTTCAACAATTCACCAAAAATCAGCCCTTTGCTCAATCCCTCTGCAATTTTGGTAGCCTCTACCCATTAGGCACTTAACTTAAACTGAGTAGTACCTCACTGCTTTGCGGGTGGGAGTGGGGTGTTGTTGGTACATGGCAGTTGACAGTTGGCATTGTCAGAAAGACAGAAATGAAGATGTGTAATGAATCCTCATAAGGATTCATTGAGTGAAAGTTACTATACACCAAATAATCCAAACACTTGAAAAATAATGACCACACATTTTGCTCCATAACTCCACTTCTATAAGGGCTAGAGCTTAGCTTTTTTTGAAAAAAATGAAAGCTGGCAATCTGGGGGAATTAATAGGAGGGATACGAAACTCGAATCAATTCGAATCGATTCAGGCACAATTTGATTTATACCTGAATCTAGCCAATGGACCAGAGGGATGATTTGTTTTGTCTCCAAATCACCTGAATCAGCTAGATTCGGGTACAAATCGATTTTTTATCCGAATCACTTTGCACATCCCTACTGAGGTATATGATCTATTCATTCAAGATCTGCAGCAGGACATGAAAAATATTCTAATTAGCAGATGGAGCAAGATTTGTTCCCTCTATTGGCAATGTTCAGTGCAAGCAGGAAGGAAAGTTACAAGTAGGCTATGCTGGTGAACATCCTGAAGGATCAGCTTAGTGAAGGGTGAGTTCCCTTACTCCCTCTCAAGGCCAATTGGTTCAGGGGTATAGGGTGGGGTGATTACGCTTGGCCCTTGGCTCACTCATGGGATAGGGCCCTCTCAGCTAAACTTTGAGGGAGTTAGCAGTGAGTAACACAGATCTGTTCAATGGCTGATCTACTGCTTTAAGCCAGCGGGGTGTTGCCCATTCTGGTAATTTCTCTTTCAGCTCCCACCTTTAAGTGAGGAAGCCTGCACCTAATCAGTTCAGCTCAGTGTGGATGTTACTGTTTTCCTGCAGCAGAACTGTGTAGTTTAATAAAGTGGTGGCCATACGATGTCTCATGTCTTCATCCTGGGATGATTAAACCTTATGTAAGGTTTATTACGTACTTTTCTTAAGAGTCTGTATTGCCTCAAGTTTCTGAGAAGCAGTCAGCATCTGAATTCCACTGAGTCCCTGTGTGCAGCCTGGCTAAAAACTACATCTCTGTGACTGTGTCACTCTTAGTGACATGCAATGCTTGTGTGGTGAGAAATGCTTCTCTCTCTCTTTTAGGTTTAATGTAATAGCCCTTTCTCTGCTTTCAACAGTTCTTAACTCTGTTCACTCCAGTCTTTGCAGCGAAGAATTACAGGTAGAGATCTAGGGCAGTTAGATCGGATGTATGCCTTCATGGCACAAAAGGCATACAAAGCATTGGCAGGGCACAGAGCCCTTCATGCTCACTCAGAGTCTGGGAGACTGGCAGTGGTGTAGGTAATAGGAGGTGTCTTCATTTGTCATGGAGAAGTATAAACTGGGCAACTTGAGTTAGTTAGGAAGGCATAGTGAACTCTCTCACTTTCAGTGGTCTGGGACTATTCTGCCTTCCCACTGGGATCAGACAAAATTTATAGGTGTTACAATAATAAGGTTTCTTGTGCAAGTTATTGTTCACAACTCTTTGAAACTGATTATACAAGTGAACTCTGGTATTGATGGGGGTTCCATTCTCTGCTACAACCACAGATAACAGAACCATGGATAGCGTGTTATTTAGTCAATGGGACTTGGGGGTGTTGGGTTCCTGGAGGCTCTGAAAAAGGGGGGGGGTGACAAAGGATCCTGTTTTTTTAAAAAAAGATTGCCCTACCACGCTCTGCAGGTCTCCAGGTGTCCATCAATGCCCCCCCCCCCAAGTCTCACATTTGGCATTTTTTAATGAAAATAATCACCTTTTTGTTGGTTTTTGAACCACAAAATGGCTCCTCTCCTCAAAATAGAAGACGGAAATTACCTTGGAGGTCATTTTCAGCCACTCAGAACCCGCTCATACATGAAATTAACCCTTTGCAAACTTTTTTTCACATTTGCAAAATGGCTCCTCTCCTCAAAATGGCAGCCGGAAATTACCTTGGAGGTCATTTCCAGCCACCCAGAACCCACTGATACATGGAATTAACCCTTTACAAAAAGAGATTTATTTTTATCTCAGTATCTGAAAGATCTCCAAAGCCACTCAGTGGAGACAATTCTTATATGCTTATTAGAAGACAGGGACCCAACAATATCCCTGGCGGTTGCTAAATTTTGTTATACACTGACCAAACTAAGAGAAGCTAGAGCACAGCAATCGGTTACTGTCAAAGATTCCTGATTTTATATATTTGATGACATTTTAGACTTTGTTTCCATTATTTTCTTTTTACTGTGTATATTCTGCGTATATTGATGTTTGATCTAAGATCGTAAATAAACAACAACAACAACCCTTTACAAACTTTTTTCATGTATGGCAAGGTCAGGTGTCAATTACCCAACCATGGATATGCAAAACCACGGATGCTGGATATATGAAACTACGGATGTTGGATCCGCGAATGGCGAGGTTCACCTGTACTCTTGATTTGATGAGTTTCTATTTTACATTGATTCTCACTACATGCACTTTCTATATAGCACTCAGCCAAATGTGTCCTTTCAAAGATTGGCTTCTGAAGGTGACTCTTTTTCTGATAGGTGAGAATGTATTCCAAAACTAGTGCACATTTGAAATATGGTTGTTGTTGTTTTGGTGGGGTGGATTATTCATTTTAAATAGTATTTTTTTAAAAAAGAAAACACAAATAAATGAATCATGGAAAATTATATATTCTCTGTGTATCAGATTGTGTTTTCTAAACTGCCTGGGATTAGAACTGAAACAAAATGGGAAGTGGTATGAGAATATTGAGTGAATTGGTAGGTGCTACAAACTATGAATATTTATATATCACTTTTTGACAAAATTTCCCAAAGCGGTTTACATCGAGAAATACATTAAAAAAAAATAAGTAGAATGGATCCCTGTCTACAAAGGGCTCACAATCTAAAAAGAAACATAAGATAGACACCAACAACAGCCACCAAAGGGATGCTGTGCTGGGTCTGGATAACGCCAGTTGCTCTCCCCCTGCTTAATTAAAGAGCATCACTTTTAAAACTTTTAAAAGGTCCCTCTTTTCTTAGTTAGTGGACTAAGCCTAAGGTAGGCTACGGTTTTGTGTAGAACACCACATTTCATGTTCTTTCTTTTCAAACCAACTGACTGAGAATGATATAGAGGACAATGTTGGGAAACAAAAATAGCAGGCCATTTACTTTGAAGCACACACTCAGAAAGTCAGCCAAGGCCTGCAGAGTTGGAAGAAAGAGCCAACAAAAAGTAATATTGCATAAAATCAAAGTGATATTAATGAAAAGCTCCAAACACTGATATTAGGGCTGTATTAGCTTTAATCATCTATCCTTCTACAAGCACAGATTCAATATGTTATAGGGAAATATAGGGAAGTGGCCACTGATGCTTTTGAGATAGCCCAAGCACAGTTCTAAATCATGTAGATTGCCAAAACTGAGAAAATGTAATTAAGAGGCCTCTATGACTGTCTTCTTTCAAGAATATCAAGTCAATATTGCTATTCTGTATAATCTTTCCTCACAAGCCAACATTGTTGGCTAAATATGTTTAGGAAGAGGAACTTCTCGAGTAAACCAAGTTAATTATACTCCAGCTATGATGTACAATTCAGAGATCCATCTTCCTTCCCCAAACTACTTCAATGATTTTTATTATAGGTAGAAAGATTATTTTACCTCCAAGATAAAGGCTAACACATTGGTTCCTAACAATGTCCTCTTGTTAGTCAATAAGGCTGACATGTTGTTTCCTAATAATGCCCTCTTTCTCTCAGATTGCTATCTTCATTGCTTAAATAATATGATAGCATATGCTGGAATTACCATCTGGTTGACCCTTAGGAGATGAGGAAATCCTTGCTCATTAGGACATTCAGCACAGTTGTCCTAGGTTGTGAGGAGTTTGATTCAGGCTCCTTCCAGTTCGAACCAGTCCCCAGAGACCATGTTCTGTTGTAATGCTTTTAATGGCTTCTTTGCAGACAAAATCTCTTGTATTCGGGCCAACTTGAACTCCACTGTTTTTGCAGAGTCTACTAAGGTGGTGTCCAGCAATCCCTCCTGCAGTATTAGATTGGATCTGTTTCAGTCCTTGATGCCTGAGGATGTGGATAAGCTGCTTGGGGCGATGCAGCCTACAACTTGCTCTCTGTATCCTTGCCTGACTTGGCTTCTTCTGTCTAACAGGGAAATTTTTGGAGGTGGCCTAGCTAATATCATTAACTCATTGCTGTGGGAGGGTAGAATGCCTCCTTGTTTGAAGGAAGCAATGATTAGACCAATTCTTAAGAAGCCTTTCCTAGATTCCTCAGTGATTGTTAGTTATAGACCAGTCTCCCATGGCTGGGCAAGGTGATTGAGAGAGTGGTGGCTAACCAGCTCCAGGCAGCTTTGGAGGAAACTGATTATCTAGACCCATTTCAAACTGATTTTAGAGAAGGCTATGATTTTAAGACAGCCTTGGTCAGTATGATGGATGACCTCTACCAGGGAATCAACACAGAGAGTGTGACTCTGCTGGTTCTTTTGGCTCTCTCAGTGGCGTTTGATACCATTGACCATGGAATCCTTCTGGATCACCTGGGGGAGTTGGGGATAGGAGGCACTGCTTTGCAGTGGTTCCGCTCTTATCTCTCAGGCAGATTCCAGATGGTGGAACTTGGTGATGGTTGCTCTTTGAAATAGGAGCTATTATATGGAGTCCCTCAGGGCTCCATCCTGTCACCAATGCTTTTTAACATCTACATGAAACTGCTGGGTGAGATCATCAGGAGATTTGGTGCAAGGTGTTATCAGTATGCTGATGGCATTCACTCCCTAAATGCCTGCCTATAGGCTGTAATTGGCTGGATGAGGAACAACAAATTGAAGCTGAATCCAAGCAAGACAGAGGTGCTCATCGTGGGGGTTGGGAATTTGAGGGATGAGTTAGATCTTCCTGTGCTGGATGGGGTTACACTTCCTCAGAAGGAACAGGTATGCAGCTTGGGAGTGCTCTTGGATCCAGACCTCACCCTGGTATCCCAGGTGGAGGATATGGTCAGGAGTGCTTTCCATCAACTTTGGTTGATTCAACAGGTTATGTTATTATTCCTTGATGAGAACAATCTCAAAACAGTGGTGCATCAGCTGGTAACCTCCAGGCTTGACTACTGCAATGTACTCTATGTGGGGCTGCCTTTGTAAGTAGTTCGGAACCTTTAGTTAGTTCAAAATGTGGCAGCTAGACTGATCTCTGGGGTAACCCGGAGAGTCCATATTATGTCTGTTCTCAAACAGTTGAATTGGCTGCCAGTATGTTTCTGAGCAAAATACAAAGTGCTGGTTATCACCTTTAAAGCCTTGAGTAGCTTAGGTCTGGATTACCATAGAAAGTGCCTTCTTCTATATGATCCTCATTGCATGGTGAGGTCATCCGGAGAGGTCCATCCAGTGTTTCATCTGGAGAGGTCCATCTCCAGTTACCATCAGCATGTCTGGTGGTGACTAGGGATGTGCAGAAACCGATGTTTGGACAGATCAGTATATGTGTGTGGCAGTTACCTTTAAGGAGCAGGGAGGGTGCTCATCCCCCCACCGTGTTTCCCCTGCCGGTGCTGTTGCCAAAACAGCTGGTGGGGGCTGCTGCATACCTCCTTGCAGCCCCAGTAGGCTACCTCCCTTAAAGGTAACCCTCCACCGCCAAACTGTCCAAATGCTGGACCTCCAGACCGGTTTGTATTCAGACCTAGTGGCTACAACGGAACCGGGTCTTCTCTGTAGCTGGTCCGGGCTTGTGGAATGCACTCACTTTTAAATTGTTCTAAAGAGTTTTAATTGGTTTTAAATGACTCTGAACTGTTTTAAATTAGTTTTTACATTGTTTTAAGCAGTTTGTTTTAAATGATGTTTCTTTTTTTTAACTTGTGCACCACCCAAATCTCTTGGATGGAGTGGTATAAAAATGTAATAAATAAATAAATGAGTGGGAAAGGACCGTGGCCATGCTTGAACTAATCCATCTCCTGTTAGTCATAGGAGATATAGCCTGAATAGGGGATGAAATGTTTGAAGAACTGGACACCCTCTTCCTCTGTTTGTAATACAATTTTGTTCTTTTTGCTTGCAAACAAATGGTGATAGTGTTTGTGATGGTTATAGAACAGATGTGTAGATTAATTTAGAATCCTTTAATAATACATTTTGAAATAAATATAAAACATGCAGTAGATATGACTATTTATAATGATTCATACTATGCTTAAACAATTACTGGTTTTTTTTCTTTGAATGGCTTATATGAAGATTTCATTTCCATAATTAAAAGCAATCTAATACTGATTTACTGACTTCTTTTTTGCTTTAATTTTCTATTCTTAGATAGAACAAATGTGCTTAAGAAAAATATAGGTTTGCTGCCACAGTCACAGTGTTTGAAGAATAATGAAGTGTGCAAGTAATAAGCATATTAATATGATGATAGCCTGGTTTGTGTATCACAGTATCAGATCTGTTGTATCCAGGAACTGGGTGCACAGGGTAGCCAGGCCTCCTGGTGCCAATGCACTCATAGCAGTGCCATTTGCTCTTTCTGCATTCAATGCTCGCCTGCTGAGGAAAGTGCTCAATGCAGGGAAAGATTCTCCCTCTGATTAAGAAACTTCAGGTGACCAGGATTCTGAATCAGAGGTAGATCTCTCACTGTGTTCTGTAGACAAGCATTACCATGGGTAGAGCAGGAAGAACAGCTATTGAGCATGTTCTTGTCGGGAGGTATGGGGATGACAATACATCACTAAGGTTATGTTATTATTTCCTAAAATGCTATCTGGGTATATGTTAGTATAATAACAAATACTGGCCAACATCCTGACAAAAGCATACAGCTGTTTCCCTGCTTCTGAAGCACAGGCACTCCAGAAGCGCTCTTTGAAAGCAGAAACATGTCCTGAGAGTTGGCCCAAGGCCTATTTAGTCCAGCATCCTGTTTCAAACAGTGGTCCACCAGATGCCTCTGGAAAGTCCACAGGCAGGGGGTGAGGGCTTAGCCTCTCTCCTGCTGTTGCCCCCTGCAACTTGTATTTAGTGGCATCTTGCTTCTGAGGCTGTAGGTGGCCTATAGACACCTGGTGGCTAGTAGCCACTGATAGATCTGTTCTCCATGACTTTGTCTCAGCCCCTTTTGAAGCCATCCAAGCTAGTTGCCATCACTGCATCCTGTGGCAGAGAATGACATAGGTTAATTATGTGCTGTACAAAAAAGTACTTAATTTTGTCAGTCCTGAATTTCCCGACCTTCAGTTTCATGAGATGACACATGGTTCTAGTGTGATCCTTGCTCATGTCACCAAAAATCAACCATGAACCGAATCACCCGAATTTTTCGGGTCCGAAATTCGGGTGATTCGGCTCGTACCCGGAAAAATTCGGGGGACATCGGGGGTGATTTGGTTCGGCCCCGAATCACCCAAAATTGTTCGTTTCGGGCACAGATCGTTCTGTGCCCGAAATTTTTTGCACATCCCTACCAGTTACCAATCCACAGATGAACTTATCCCCTTATCCCATGACTGCTAGGTTTATACAAGAGCCTTCGGTGGGGAGCTTTGTCAAAAACATTTTGAAAGTCCAGGTATATTATGTCAACCAGATCACCTTTGTCCACATGCCTGTTGACACTCTCAAAGAACTCCAAAAGTTTAGTGAGGCAAGACTTTCCCTTGCAGAAGCCATGCTGGTCCTCCTTCAACAAGGCATGTTCTTCTGTGTGTTTAACAATTTTGTCCTTAAGTATGATTTCCATCAAAATTATTTTCTTTTGACAGAAGCATGCATGCACCATTAGTCAGGATATCGTCCACTGTATCTGTATTTATCTTGTCTGTCTCCATCCATCCATCTAATTATGTAATTAAAAATATATTGCATTGCAAGTAATGTGCTCACACTTCACGTCTAATCATGTACAGACATTCTTTGTAATTACTCTAAAAGAATAGTAATTACTGAGATTGAGATGATATTGAAAATAAAATATCTTTAAGCTCAAAGTAAGATCAGGATAAGATATTTAAGATAAAAAGAGATTTTATAGAATATTGTAATTTGACTGACGAAGTTTTTGTTTGCATCCCCCCCCTGCATATACCGTATATACTCGAGTATAAGCCGAGATACCTAATTTTGCCTAAGAAACCAAAAAACTGATTGACTCGAGTATAAGCCTAGGGTGGGAAATGCAGCAGCTACTGGTGAGTTTCAGTAATCAAAATAAATGCCAATAAAATTACATTAATTGAGACATCAGTGGGGTATATTGTGACCAGTATGTATGGTACTTTATTACAGGAGGACATTGTAGCATGGGCAGATAGATGACTCGAGTATAAGCCGAGGCTGATTTTTTCAGCACATTTTGGCTGCTGAAAAATTTGACTTATACTCGAGTATATACGGTATTTATTTGGTTATAGAAATTGTATGAATGCATATAGGCTTTAGCAGATATATGAGTTTTCTTGAAAATCTTGACTTCAAAATCTCCCTTCATTTGCATAATATTTGCATTATTTTTTATTTAAAAAGATATTATGCAATTGTTTCTGATGCATCTTATTTGACCTATTTATATAGTGGCGGGGGGAAACCACCACCATTTTTAATTTTCTTTCATGTCTCAAACACTTTTCATGTAAGCAAGTAGAAATTTTAGAAACTGAAAAATTTCCACAGGAAAACATTGTTTTCAGAAAATTTTCAAGTAAAATTTCCATTTTGGCAAATTTCCACCCCACATCTCTAATCTTTAGCATGTGCTATTCTAAGTGCTATGAAAATCGTTATTTATTTATTTATTTATTTAACATATTTTACACCACCCAAAACTTACATCTCTGGGTAGTTTACAACAAAAAAGAAAGAAAGAAAGAAAAAGTAGAACATTAGTTAAAACAAAAACAAAACGTTTAAAACATTGCAACAATTTAAAAATATTAAAACAATATTTTAAAACAGCATTAAAACCATTAAAACAATATTAATTAAAATCCTGGGTGAACAGATGCGTCTTTAATGACTTTTTAAAAGCTGTCAGAGATGGGGAGACTCTTAATTCACTAGTGAGCGCATTCTAAAGCAGCAGTGGAGAAGGCCCGTCCCTGAGTAGGCACCAGACGAGCTGGTTTCAACTGCAGACACACCTCTCCTGATCATCTCAATGGGCGATGGGGCTCATGAAGTCATGATGAAGAAGACATTCTCTTAAATACCCAGGGCCCAAGCTGTTTAGGGCCTTATAGATAGGGAAGTGCACGGAACTGCTGCTAGGTGGTTCAAAGCTGGCAGGGGTGCCTCTTCAAGGGTGGGGAAGGGTCCACTCACCCCTCCCGCCACTTCCCCCCTGCCAGCACTGGTATTTTTAGTATCCCGTTGGGGTGGCAGCGTACCACCCTGCTGCCCCGTTGCACTCCTTTTCCAGACATTACCAGAAGGTGCTGATGCACCCCCACATGCTGGCATGGGTGCACGCACATCACGCACGTCTGTGCCGAAAGGAGAGAAAGAATGAAAGAGGCACCCCTGCCGGCTTTGAACTTCGAGCCAGTGCTGCGTTCAAACCGGTTCGGAGGCCTGTAAAAGGGCCTCCGAACTGGTTCGTGCAGATTCCTACTTACAGATTATAACCAACACCCTGTATTTTGCCCGGAAACATATTGGCAGCCAGTGTAGCTCCTTCAGTATGGGAGTAATATGGTCTCTCTGAGATGACCCAGAGACCAACCTGGCTGCCACATTCTGGACCAACTGTAATTTTCAGACTACATACAAGGGCAGCACCACATAAAGAGCATTGCAGTAATCCAGTCTAGAGATTACCAGCAGATGTACCACTGTTTTGAGGTCATTCATCTCAAGAAATGGACGCAGCTGGCGTATCAGCCAAAGCTGATTGAAGGCACTTCTGGCCACTGCCTTAACCTGGGACACCAGGGAGAGGCTTGGATCCAGACGCACCCCTAGAATGCATACCTGTTCCTTCTGGAGAAGTGTGACCTCAGCCAGAACAGGTAGATCAAAATTGTCTCTCGATTTTTGATGCCATACAATGAGTACCTCCATCTTATCTGGATTCAGTTTCAGATTGTTATCCCTCATGCAGCCCATCACCGACTCCAGGCAGGCATTTAGGGAGGTTATACCCTCTCCTGATGATGCTGGCATGCAGAAATAGATTTGGGTATCATCACCGTACTGATAGCACCCTGCACCAAATCTCCTAATGATCTTTCCTAGTGGTTTCATGTGAACAACATGGAGCAGTTTGATTTAATGCTCAAAACAGCCACAGTGATAAAATGATTGATAGACCTGAATACCACTGTGCAAGAAAATGTGGTCTTCACACTGTGGTTTGGAAATCCAAGTAGATTTCTTTACTGATACCAAGATAGTTTCAGCTGAAAATGGGTCAGAGAGAGCCCGAGCAGGTTACAAACCCAACCAGACACCAAAGACAACTTGCAAAGTACATCACACAGTCTTATCAGGTCAAAAGAGGAAGTTACATCATTTGTCTTAGTTTACTCAAACACTGCAATCAGTTAGCTGGACGGTTACACATGTATATTAAACAAGGATGTTACATCCACAGATCATCGCAACTCTGCATGATAGATTGCTCCAGCAAAGTGCAGCTGCCATCACTGTCTGCTAAAGCATTATTCAAATCTCTAGGGGCCTTTTCCCCGATATCTATTTCAAGCCAAACCCCATGCTTGCCATTTCCTGCCTGCACTGCTAAGCTAGTTGTCCTGTTTTCTCCTTTAAAAGCAATTCTGCTCAAACAGCTCTAGCATCAAACCAACAAGATGTCTTCGGTTTGGTCAAGCAAGCAAAGCAATTCGCACTATTTCCCCCTTTAGAACTTATCAGTTCAATATCTCCATCACATCTGCGTGCCCATTGATCTCACCAATCTCACCTTCTGATTCATCTTTATATGTTCTCTCCTGCTCAGTCTCTGGCAAGCACAAAGTGGCATAAGTGCTTTCTTCTGGGCTTAGGTCAAGCATAGCTATATAGTTAGGCCTTGTTATTTGTTCAGTCACCTCCGCGCCCTTCCTACAGAGGCACTGGATACAACACTGATTGTGAGGAACAAGCAAAAGGAACTGTGGCTGGGAGGCTCGAAGGCGGTGGGGGTCTATCTTTAAGAGTGGGGTACTTTCCCCCCCACCGGCATCTGTGTGTTTCAAAGCCCATTGTACCTCCCTGCTGCCCTGTTGCCCTCATCTTCTGGATATGACCAGAAGTCACTGGTGTGCCTGCATGTGTAGTTGCATGCACATGCTGGTGCGTTCAGGTGCATTGGCGACTTACGGTCATATCCAGAAGATGAGGGCAACAGGGTGGCAGGGAGGTACGCTGCCACCCTGATGGGCTTTGAAGCACATGGACATCAGCGGGGGGGAAGTGGTGGGAGGGGTAAGTGCACCCTCCCCCATTCTTAAAGATAGACCCCCTCCACCTTCCGCAAACCGGTTCGGAGGTTCATAAAGGGCCTCCAAACCAGTTGCATGCACATCCCTAACAAGCAATAGATCCAGATGAAAATGTCAACACCACACAATAACCAAGATATGAAGGTCCTTCCCCACAAACCAAACACTGAACAGAACCAAGAAAGGGGATTCCAATCTTCAGCTAGATGATATTAGCTCTCTGTCGTATCATGTATCCCTTTAATGGCTTTGGACGCATTTCCTGAGTTGACTGGCACCAAAACACTCAATTTCTGAAATCAGAGCTCTTTTGGCATGGTGAGACCAGTGGTAGAAAAAGGCATCCTTGTTAAACACCTTAGTTGTCTTTGGTCTCTTTGGCAAAATGTGTAAGGCTGAAATTACATAGCCTGGACAACAGGAGCCAACCTATTCGGGTGGTAGCCAAGGCCAGGTTGTTTAAGTCTGGAACCTGGGCATCTCTTTTGTTATAAGGACAGGTCCAATCAGGGCATGCGGAAGCCGCCCCCCCCCCCATTCTTGGGACCAGGTGAAATTGTTCTTTAATGTTATGCTTATGGCAGTTCTACAGGTATCTCCACAGGTCAAGTAATATTTGCATTTGCTACTCCCTAGCTGCACAACAGTAGGGGTGCTGACAGGTAATTCTAATTGTCTTTCACACACTATACCTTCTGGAGTCCAGGCCAGTTCCAGAGGGGTTAGCCACACAGATCCATCCCATATAGAGTATATGTTTTCTTCCATAGAGTTATATGGTTTGTTGCGTGTCTCCTGAATGGCTTCCTGAAACTTGGAAACAGTTTATAATCAAATGAAATGCTTTTGTTGCTGCCATAGCATGGGTGGCTGTCGTGGGATTGGAATGTTTTATCCCGTTTGTCATAATGGAACTTGTTAAGAGCTTCTATAAAGATACAAAATCATCGGGGCTAAAATATGAGATATTTTTGGAGGGGCGGAATATAAATAAAATAAGGAGGAGGAGGAAGAGGAGGAGGAATGACTATAAGAAGTATCCCAGAATGAGAGCTAGAAGGCAAGTGGGTTCAGACTCAGCAATCAGATTGATTTGCAAGTTGTGAGTCTTTATAACCTTAGAGCCACATACTTATTGTTTTGCAGAATGAGAAGCAGAGACAGTAAGAGGACTATCCAGCCACCAATGCAAAAGCTCCGACTGCTTGGGCTACTGCACTGCAGCCACTGCCTTCAAGCAGGGTGGCAGTCCTGCAGCCACAAGATCAAGAAGTGTGCTGTAGTAGATGACTGGACAATGCAAATCTCAATGAACCTGTGTAAAAACAGACTAAGAACAACCTTAGACTCATGACAGTAAAGAATTAATAGTTTGATCTGGAAGGCTAAGAGCAGGGGCTGCTTCCAATGAGGCTTTTAGGGTTCCAAAAGATCCTTTTCTTTCAGGGGTCCACTGTAACGGCTCCTGCACAGTAACATGAGTAAAGGCTGACAAGGATGTCCCATAGGCAAAAACCCACCAAGTCAGCTGACCTTGCCCACAGGTAAAAGCAAACAGGTACTGGGAGTCTGTGTGGACTGGAATACACTCTGAGAAATAGGTAGCCTCAGATGGAATGCAAGATGGAATAGTGATTGGGTTAGGAACCAAGGGGGTGGGGAGGAACAACTATAGAATTTACAGCTCTTAACATTTTGAACAAACCTCCAGGTGTCCTTGCCTCGCTTCTTATCAGGAAAAATTGTCTGCAGATTCTTACAAGTACCCTCTATTCCAACAGTGAGGCAATAACAGGTATTTTCCTCAGCTCCCAGATGAAGGGAATACTGTGATTTCTTCAGGGCAAAGACTTAGATGGGTTAACTTTAACTTGTACTGGGTCTGCTGTTTCAAATTCTGCCAACTTCATTGGCATAAGATGCCCAAAGAGACTCAGGGACCTGTGCCAACAATTCATGAATTTGCTGAGAGTGTTCTTCAACAAGACCTGGGAGAATTTGAGGCATCATAGGGTACGGATGGAAACAGGACAGTAATGGGGTACACAGTGTTCAGGTATATAAAAAAAATGCCATCTGGTGATCAATAGATGGTGCAGTTCCATTGCATAACAAATCTGTTTGTCATTTGCATAACAAGTCTGTCAGCTGAAGACAGATCTATGCTTGGCTTATCATGAGGCATGACCAGCATCAGGATACACGTGTGCTGCCCATCACCATTTCTCTCCCAGCTGGCAAGCCGTTTCATCACTGGTTGGACGTTTCCTTTTTCTCCATCACTTATGGGCATGGAACAGAGCCACAAGGAGCATGGCCAGCATTCACACACAGAAGCACTGCCTGATGCTCTCTCTCAGAGGCTGGTGGACTGTGCAAAGTTGGCAGGCAGAGCTGCTGCTATGATTTGCATTGATCTTTCCTTTTCTGTGTCTCCTGAAAAATATGTCCCTGAGGATCATGTGACCCTCAAGGACATGTTTTTGGAAGGCACAGTTGGCTTCACAGAGAAGGGTGAGATCAGCACAAACTGCAGTACTGCATTCATATTTATTTTGATATTTATTCTCTGACCGGCAGACCCTACAAAGGCCCTACAGGAATCAGCTAAAATGCAACAAACCCATTCAGGGGGAAAAAATTCATACCAATATTAGCAACATTAAACAATAATATATTTTTAAATAACTAATATCTAAGATCTGAGAAACAGCTAGGGAACATAAATTTAGTTTAAATTCACTTATGTATTTAAAAGATGTATGTCCTGCTTTTTGGACCCTAACATGATGAAGTGGCTTAGCTTAATAAAAAGAGAGGGGGGAAATAACAAAATCAAATGCCAAAGGTCTTAAGCAAATGCTGAAAATCCATCAATGGGGGAACCAGGCATGTTGTAATAGATCACAGAGTTCCATGACCTGGAAGGCACAACTGAACAGGCCCTTTATAGAAATGCTGAGCATTAACATAGTAATCGTTTCCTTGTTTGGCAGTGGCAGAGAACTGAGTTAGACATTATTTCCCCTAAGGAATTTATCACAGAGTGCTTGCTAGAGCAAAGGCTGCATGTATGGCTTGTACCATTTAAGAGCTCTTGAAATGCATGTATAGATGCAACATTTTTGTGCTGGTGCCAACACTGTTAAGTCTACAGCATTGTATTGTAAGCACTGTAGGTACAATGCTGTCGTGTCAGGAGCTTTTCAATATTATGTCTAAAGAGCTACGATGATTTTCTGTGAAAAAACACAAGAATGCATGCTGCTTGTATCCAAAACAGAGTTTTCAATGATTATTTAGAAGACCTGCCCTGGAACTTGTACTGTGTCATAATTTTCCTAACAGTGGCCATTGTGGGAGTGATGTTATAAAACAGTTAAAAAATCCTTTGATTACTGCTCTCCCCTTGCTAAAGAAAAAGAGGCTATATTTTAAAACATTTGCTAGGGCTAACTGTGTTGCACATTTATTGTAGTTGTATGGGAGCCAACCCTTAGGCCAGGTTGTGACTTTTTAAAAAAAGAATCTATAGTTGTTTAAAAATAGTTACTATGGTTACAATTATGCTTATGGATTATTCATTGTTGACTAGGAAGGAGTTATTCCTTCCTATTTATCTCTGAGAAATGCAAGATGGCTCTTGGGCTGTGTGACAGGTATTTGGCTGCAGGTTCCTTTGACAGCTCCTTTTATTGATCTCATTGCCTTCTGTCAATATTTTTGCTAATGACCAGCCTCTTAGGTGTTGATTAATCTCAGCTCCCTAAAAATGTTAGGACCAATTAGATAGGGCTCAGGAGAATTGAATTGAATGGAACAATGCTAGCCAGAGTACTTGCTGACCCAGATTTCATTTCCCCTAAAAACGCTCTCTTTTAGCCAATAGTTATTTTTAATTATGAAAAGTTCCCCCCACCAACATGGTCAATATGCTTCAAGTACTAATAATTCTGTGTCTTGTTCAGCTTAATGAGTAAGAATGACATTTGGAATCTCATTTGCCATCTGCATAGACAGATAAAGGTGTTTTGGGAAAACATTTAAAATGAAAATACTGTATGGCTAAAAGTATTTAGGTTTGTTTTCCTTTTAAAGAAATAAAACAGCTTGAAATGTGCACTTAGCAAGGTGATTTGCTCATACAGAAGACATTTGTCATTTTTCAGTGAACATGCATATGGACAATTGCTAACCCTAGTGTTGAGAGTTGATAATACGGAAGACAATTTCATTATAACATTCTGAAAGACCGCCTGTTTTCTAACTAGATGTTCTTCCAAATAGCCTCTAGCTGAAGAAAATTATCACCAGAGCCTAGTGAGATTAAAAATAAAGATTGCTGAATCATCTCCCACAGACCCTCTTGTATGCTGAGTAGAACAACATTGGTTTATGAAAAATAATCCCCTTAATCTTATATTGGGCTGGATCTAAAATTTGCACTGTGTGTGCTTACTGAAGCTTTTTTTGTTTATATATGTATTCCCCACCCCTAACAGGGAATATCATCCCTCAGTCTGCACTTGATAAAGTTATTTGTCCACATCATCTGCAATGTTATGAGGCTGGAAGAAGGGTTCTGCCCTTGCAGAGCAGCTAGGCGATAGGTGCTTTGAAGGCCTTTTCTCAACCCAGTGTGAATGGAGGTGGAGGGGGCAAGCACATTTTTCTCTCTCTCTCCTCTCCCAAAGCCTACCCCCCCAGGAATATGTTCCTGAGGCCTGCACGACCTTCAGTGACATATTTCTGAAAGTTAAAATGGCTTTTGGAGGGAGGAGAGAGAAGCAAAAATAATTTCCTGATCCCTTCCACCTGTGCTGCACTGTGAAAGAAGCCTTCAACACAGCTATTCTCCAGCTGCTTTGCAGACACACTGCCCTTTCCCCACCTTCATAGCACTGTGGAAGAAGTGGCATATTTGAATATTCAATGTTGGCTGTGCAAACATATTAAGTCCTACACATTGGTCTCACTATCACATTGCTGTCATTTCTCTGTTCAATGTCTCCTTTTCTTTCTTTTTACAAAGAGCAGAAAAACAAAATAAAGCCAACAGTCAAAACACTAATTTGGAAAGGGAAATATGCAAGTGGGATTTTCAGAATAAAAGCTGCTGATTTCCTGAGAGAGAGAGAGAGAGAGAGAGAGAGAGAGAGAGAGAGAGAGGCAGGCAGGCAGGCAGACTAGCCACAGCTAAACTGAGGTGGTTAGAAAAAAAGTTGGATAAAAACACTATTAATGACTGTGATGTAAGTGGCCTTTGTGTGGTGCCGTAAATGGCCTCCATGCATGCACGGTGGTTGGAACTGGGCCACACTCTGGCCCATGGTGTAGAGGGGGATCAAGAGGACTGCTCAGCAAGAGCCTCCCCCACCAACACCAGGGAGCCACTGCTGCGAGAGCTAGTAAGGTGCCCTCTCACCCCCCCAACCCCTTTTTAGATAGGCAATTTCCCTTTGCTTACAATGAGGAATCCTTACCAGATTCTGCTTTACAAGCAAGACAATTGAACAGAGCTCAGCAGCTTGAACTGAACCACCGCCAGTTCTAACCAACAGTTCTAACCAACTGGGCAGTTCAGTTCAAATTCAGTTTGAATTCGAACCAAACTGCCCATGCCGGTTTCGTGCACACCCCTAGTACTATACATGCTTGCCACTTGATTTTTTTTTTTACACATATAAATTCACTCTTTAAAATTATAAAAAAGAAACCTCTTCTCTGTCCACAGCCAGTGTAACTTTTCTCCAGCCCCTTCTTACGTACAGACCACGACTTGCATAACCAACACAATGGTTTTTCTGTGTAAACCGCCCTGAGCCATTTTTGGAATGGCAGTATAGAAACTGAATAAATAATAATATGCAAGCAAGCAGAAATCCTTAGTTCTTAAGAGATAATAACTCAGGCAAAACAATATTCATATTATTAGGAAAGTGAGACCAGCTCCATCCTAAACATGTGTTCTTAGAAAAGTTACTAAAATAGTAGTGGCATTGATTTCACTGCAGTTCACTTCCAAGCATAGTTTCAGCATAATTCTATTATGTTTACTTGGAAGTAAGCCCTGCAGAATTGAATGAGACTTGTTCTCAAGGAAATCTGCACAAGGATGGCAGTATTTCAGCCTGCTCAGAAGTACCCTTGTGTCACATTGCCTTGCCTTGGTAGGGGGCTATGCCTTTCATAACGCCTTGCTTGTTGGTACTGGCAATACTTCATTCATTTTTTTTCACTGAGCCAACTCAAAAGGCTAGTCAGAGAAATGGAGATTCACCAGTGGTGCTGGCATATGGGATCTCTGTGCCTCCATGTATGCACATTTGACTCCATACACTCCACCAGTGTGCATTAGATAAGGATGGGATCGTGTATGATAATATGAGATATATGCATAATAAAAGCCCCCAGCTTCATCCTACATCTCACCCACCCCCACCCCAACTATTCTTCAGGACTGTGTTTTTGGAATTCTGCCTCTTCCCTTTTGTTGCCTCAAACAATTGCTTGGCTGAATTGGTGGTTGAGACATCCTTTATCACACACTCAAACAATGTGTTATGATCAATAGCCCTAAATAATCTCTATATCTGCATTATTCAACTTTTCATCTTTATTAGTTTCATTAACATTTTAAGTCTTCTATCTTGTGTGTTGCAGCTGTTCCTCTATTTAATTACTAACTGGAAATTCAGAATAATTAACAGTTGGTGGTGGTTGTGTTTTTTGTTTTTTTTGTTTTTGTTTTTTGGCTTCTTTCATTTCTAAATGAATGCTGCAGCACAAATTTAGATACCTCCTTTCTTTTTAAAATACTGTGTTGTTGTCTGTTTAGAAACAGAAAGTTGATATTTAGTTACGCATTGCTAGAGATCTATAATATGAAATTACCAGTTTTGATCAACTTCGTGGCTAAAATGAATTTTATATTATGGGCCCATTTGAACAAAAAGTGAAACAGTGGGTAGGCTTACCTATGGTTAACCTCAGAAGGCAAGAATCATACCGCAATCTGACAGCTGCAGTTCCATTGACTCCACCTGCATTCCCCCTCCTTCTTCCTCTTCCACTGAGCACATCTCTTGCCCATCAACCGTTAGTTCTGATATGAGAGGGGATGTGCTTGCAGGAGGAGCTTCTGCAAAACCCCAGGTTAGTGATTTCAAACTATACAGTGGGGTCGACAGAGCTCCACTTCCAGCAACGTACCAAACTTCAAACTGAGGGTTCAATCTGTGATTTGGAGGTGGCAATGGAATTGCAATTGCGGCATTTCCCTACATTTGGACAATGAGAAATGCCAACCTCAGCTAATTGTAAGTGTCATCCGAACTGGGCCTATATAAAATTCCCACTTAGAAGGCATGGACATTGGGTTTTCTATAGATCCATCCAACAAAGCACCTTAAAATTAAAACCACAATTTAAAAAATAAGAACAGCATAATAATACCCTAAAGCAGTAACAAAAACAATACTCAGTATCGCACTGGAGCATCTTGTCCAAACGAGCTCCTCTCTCTCAAATGCATAACCTTTTGTAGAATTGCTTCTCTCAAGCATTCTTTGTGTTTTTACAACCTATATAATCAAGGAAACTTTGACTTGTCAAACACAGTTATTTCATGCCCCTTTCAAATCTGATACTTTTCTATAAGTTGCCAGCATATAGGTACACTGGTAAATTATTTCTATTGTATTATGACACACAGAGAAGGCGATTGTTAGAGTTAATTTAGAGCAGGTCTTAAAAATTTTGTTTGGATCTAAGAGGCTGCTCAGAAATTTTGGAGGGAGGCAATGGATATTTGACAAAATTATAGGATTTAGTGATGGACACTGTGGAGGGAGATGGCATTTTATCCCATTTACAAGTAGCATAGAAAGAACAGAAACAGGCCTCCCTGGCATAAATGAATATTTTAAAAAAAAACAAAACCCTCTACCATTGAATATCCTATCCTAGGCACCATGGTTCCCTGGTGATTGGGATTTGTCAAGCCTTGCATTTTCTGCTTTTTAGATAGCTTTTTTAAATGTTTGTTTTTGTGGCACGGGCACATTCATCTTTTTTGCTCTTTGGCTTTGAAACATGAACTATGTAAGCACTGGGATGTCCACTGCAGAATTCCACATGTTGATTCCAGCAAAATACCCCCAAACGTGATGTTGCTTGGCCATTATTATATTACATGTCTTTTGGGACCTCTTATAGTTTTGTTTTTTATCAGTACTCATTTGTTCACCGTAGTCAATTGTACATACAAGCCAGTCCACTTTAAAAAGGTCATGAAATCGTAATGCCCTGAACCACATCCTCTGTACTACATGGTGTTGGATGGCATTCTCATTATAGCAGCTGTTATTGCACCTGCAGGTTTTCAATCATTTCCTGATATTTGGTTATTTTTAGTTAGACAAAGGGGTTTAATTTCATAGACATAATTTTAAAACTGGCTATATAACTACTTTGCTGTTCTGTAGGATCTTCCATACATGGTAATTAATACTTGCAGTTTCTTAATGATCATAGTAAAACTGATAATAAATACGTTAGATATTGCGTGATGAATTTAAATGACTTGTGAAGTCAAACAATGTGCCAAACTAAGAATAAGAAACCATATTTCTGTATTGCTGATCCTATGTTTAAACCAATTTGCATAGCAAGAGGACTGTTAACGATATACCTTTGTCCTGTGAAATGTAGATCCTAAACAAGCTTCCTAATATGCTCAGGTAGTAGGTAGATCCTTCCTACTACACAAGTAGTAGTTCTACTACTACCAAAACAAGGGATTGTGGTAGAAACAGAGTCAGTCCCATCCTAAATAATAAAGGAGGAAAGCTACTTATGTGTGAATCTTTGGTGTTTGTAGATATTTATATTTGGTCTTTTTCAATGCAATTCATAATGGGTCACTCATCAAAGCAGACACCCAGGAACCTTCTCTGCTTTGTTGGCTTATAGTTATGATTCCAACTTAGAGTGGGAAAGATCTTGGAGATCTTGAAGGAGGTTTGCCAGGAGTAAGGAATAAGAGACAAACACAGTCCGAAGACTTCTTGTCCACTGTAACTATTTGCACAGTTATTTGAAGCCTGGCCAACTACTGCAGTGCTCCATCTGTACAGATCAGCAGATTGGATAAATATGACAAGTTCAAACTTAGGTGTGTTCCCTATGCATCTGTCTGTTGTTTATCTTACTAAGAGCAAACTCCAGGGTGCACTGAATGATATGTATACTCTAGATAACTGCTTAAAAGAATAAGCATACAAGGAGAGAATGAATACCAGGTTTTATTATAAGTATATGCATAAAGCTGGAAATTAATCTGTTGGTGAGAAATTGCAAGTGCATTGCATGAAATCAAGGTAAAACATTTTGTAAGTATTACATCACGATGATTTTAATATGTAGACTACAACTATTGCTATTTATCAGAGATTGTCCCTTTTGTTAAGATTTGTCTATGGCAGAGGCATCATTGGGGTGGCCCATGGGGCAAAGGCCCCCATGAATTGCTAACAGCCCCAAATTGCATCAGCTACCTCCTTCCTCCATGACCTTTCCTAGAAAGGAAGTGCAGCAGTGAAGGCAATTTCACCGAAGATGTGAGAGAGCTCCTAGCCTCACCTCTCTGCTTCTTATATTTTCATTGATGCTGTATTATAATATTAAAGACTTCTTTTTAAAAAACATATCTACTTATTCTTGTGTGGTGGTATGACTGAATTTAATTATTAGAAGAAGAGCTGTGGGCCCATGCCCCATATTTTTTTAAGTACCTAGCAATGCCTCTGATGTGTAGTAAACCAGTACCCCTATTCTGTCCCATTTTTGCCTTTTACGGATTACTTCTACTTTTCCCCAGCTATCTTCCCATAAAGTAAAGTTGTGCCGTTGAGTCAGTGTCAACTCCTGGCGACCACAGAGCCATGTGGTTTTCTTTCGTAGAATACAGGAGAGGTTTACCATTGCCAACTCCCATGCAGTATGAAATGATGCGTTTCAGCATCTTCCTGTATCGCTGCTGCCCAATAAAGGTGTTTCCCATAGTCTGGGAAACATACCAGCGGGGATTCGAACCAGTAACCTCTTGCTCCATAGGCAAGTTACTTCCTCACTATGCCATTAGGTGGTTTATCTTCCTATGGTCTCTAGACATTACATCTCCAGGTGAGCAGGTGGATGCATTGCATCACTAGCTCACTTGCTTTAAAATGGGTACACACTAGGGCACAGTATAAAGGAGGTGGTATCGAGTCTTCAGCCATATGTAATAGTGGGTAGGGCTTGATCAGTGGTATGAGAATTGTTTGTTATGTGTATATCCCTATTTTCATCTATGAGATATTGGAGGGTATAGTGAATTAAAGTTTTTGTCTCAGAGCAAGCTCACCTGAGAGAAAGAAATGCTGAATCATCCCTGCTGAGCTGCTTGGCTAGGCTTCTCCTAAAACTACCCTGTATTATCGGTAGGTTCAAAAGGCTGCTGCCACTACGCCTCCTTATCGACAGAGCTTTAACTTCCTGGGTCTTGGGGTGGAATCCCTGGGAAAACTCTTTATTTTGCTTTTGGATAAATACAAAAATCATTTTTTATTCAAGTACTGCAGATTGCTTCTGTCTGAGACTTTCTAGCTTTTTTAGACACAGTTAAGAATACTTAGTATATTGAAAAAATAGGTTGTCTTAGGCATGTTTGAATGTTTATAGAGTCTTTTGCAACACCCTAGATAGGATGAGTGTAGGCTAGTGTTTCTTATTTCAATTATGTTGCAGGTAAACTATAATAAAGCAGTATCAGTAATATACAAAATATACACACCAAAGAAATAGAAATTCTAATGCAAAGTCTGACTAAACAAACTTTCCCTTAGACTAAACTTCCCTTTCCCCTTGAACTCACCAAAGAACTCACCAGTTAAGAATTCACGTTTCCTGCTCTCATGTCTTTCAGGGATCTGGCAGAGTCATTCTCCTGCCACCATCCTCCATGGCCACATAACCTTCTCTAACCAAGAAACTTCCTTCTTCCTCACAACAGCTCTCACCCACCTGGTGAGCTGATTGGCTGAGCCCTGGAATTCACCAGCCTGTCAGTCAAGAAAGGACTAACTTCTTGTTAACTCCTTAGGGGGAGGGGAGTCTGATCACTTCAGAGGGTTCTCAGCTTGCACTTCATTATTTGAGTTCCATTTGTGGCATGCTTGTAGTCAACATTGTACGCCGCTCCCTGGTCATGCCCCTATACATTTTCCTTGGTGAAATGTTGGAGGAGAATGCTTAATAATATTTCAGCACCACCACATTGTTTCAGAGTAGAAACACTGGAATACTTAATAGTTTACATGTAATATAACCATTTAGTATCCAATTATGTTTGTTTATCTCTCAGCAGTTCTATATTCAGCAAGCTTGGTTTACAATTAAAATGTGTTGTTTTTCTGCATTTCACCTCTGTAAACTCAGTTTAAGTTTCAATCCAGAAGTTAGGGTAATTCCAGCTCAATCTCGTATGTCGAAACACATCTACTTAGTGGCACTTATACCAGCCCACTACCACTAATTTATTCACACAGATGTCTGTTACTTGAAATTAAGAAGGCTTTCCTATCCCTAGTACATATATAATCTACTCTTATCTTAACTGCCTTTGTTTTTTTTGCAATGGTCATTTTGATTTCTTGAACCCTTATACTTCAATAATCAATCTAATTGTTTAGCAACTTGCCTGTAAAAATGAACAGAGAAGATACTTCAGTAGTAATGTACAGAAGAACGTGATGATAATGTAGTAATCTATTTCCTTTAATTCTTTGTCAATTTAGCCTGAGAAATACATACTTGGTGTTAGACTATTCTGCAGGAATTCTGCAGGAATAGGGAAGAGGTTATTGGGATCAGGATTTGGGGTCCTGGGGAGCAGCAGACAATTCATTCACTCTGGTGCAGACAGTAGCTAAAAATGTCCAAGATCTAAGGTACCATGTACCTACAGTATTTCATAATATACTCTTGATTTTATTTACAATTGCATACAGAGAATAACTTATAGTACTACTATTGTATCTTGACCTGATCATAATCATGCTGATTGATTAAAGTGAGTATGAGTGTACTGAGGTTTTTTCCAGAATGCTTTTGAATCTCTGCATACATAGGTTCCTGTTCGGTTCCATGACAAGAAATGACTTTGTTACTTTTAAGTTATCTGTATCATCCTTCAACTATTCTTCTGGAGTGAACGACAAATTAAATAAATAAATGATGAGGTCATGTTCAGACTTGAGAATGCTTGTGAGGATTTAAGGTACAGTGAGATAACTGAAGCATTTTAGCAAGAAGGATTTGGGGATTAAATATGGAACCTAAAAACCTTGGGCCAATGTATCAGAAAAGCAACAGACTTGCAACATGCATACATGTTTTTTCAGTTTTACTGTATCAGGACCCCCTCGAGGTTCCTGTGTAAGTTATTTTATGGTAGGAATTGTATATAAAGGTATTCTTCAACTCCAAACTTACCTTATCTAGATCCTGCCCATTATTTTTCTGTTGTAAGCTGCCAAAGTTTATTCAATTAAAGAGCAGGTTGTACATAGGGATGTGCACAAAACTGGATTTGCTGGTTCAGCTTGAATCTGAACCAGATTCAAGCCAACCCAATGCAGCTCAGTTGCAGTTTGAGAACCTGGTTTGAGTTTGAACCAAGGCAGCTCAACCGCCTCTAAGCTATACTGGTAAAGGGGAATCTGGTGAGGAGTCCCCTTTATCATTTTAAGGACAGGGGGGCATTGCGAAGTATAGAGGGGGTAGGAGGGAGTAAATATGTACTTACAAGTACAAGTTGTGTCTGCCGAGATCAACAGTGGGGGTGGCAGCAGTGGAGGCTTCCCCACACCCCTACTGCTCCCCCCCTGAGTAGGTCAGGCTGGCGGCGGCTTGGTTTGGGCCTTTTCTGGCCCAGTTCAGGCCTCTGTATATGCATGGGTCCCATTTTACTGACCTCCATGCATGCAAAATGGCCATATGTATGACCACACAAACTGTGATCACGCAAATGGCCTCTGTGCATGGAGGTCAGTGAAATGCACCCCATGCAGGTCCGAACTGGGCCAGAGAAAACCTGAACCGGGCTGCCGCTGGTCCAGGCTACTCAGGGGGAGGCCAGCGAGGGTGGGGGAGAGCTGCCCCCGCCACTGCAGCCATGGCTTGTACTTGTAAGTACATATTTACTCCCCTCCCACCCCCTCTATTCTTAGCAAAGCCCCCTGCTTTCCTGTACTGGTAAAGGGGAATCCTCACTGGATTCCCCTTTACCAGTATAGTTCTGAGCCAGCTCGGTTCAAACCGGGCTCAGTTTGACCTTGAATCCATTGAGCCGAACTGGCTTGACATTTAGCCCTGCTTGACCCGAGCTGGCTCAGACACCCCTCGTTGTATATCTTTGAAAGAAATGCAGAGATATCAGAAATAACAGTTAATGAAACTATTGCATTCTTCTAACAGAATTGTTTCTTAACAGAGACTGTTCCTCAACAGAGGCAAATCCTTATTTACTCCCTTTACCACCCCACCCCCAACATGTTTTCTGCTGCTCAGGAAGCCTGTAGCTGCAGCACCTGGATCTGAGTCATTCTATGTAGGGACATATCATGACTAAGTCCCATTGAAATTAATGGTAGTGTATATACGTTTATCATGAGTTTGTCTCATTTATTTCAGTGGTGTTTAGCTATGACTAGCTTAGTGAGGATCCTACCCAGTAATCCCTACTTACAATGGTTGGCATCTAAGAGCGGTATCTTCACAGCCAGAGGCTTCCCAAGTGAATGTAGGAGAATGTGAGGGGTGGCACTCCAGAAATGCTCTTTACCTTTTAAAGATATGTCCCCAAGAATCATTTCTGAAAGACACAGGCCACTTCAGGAGGCAGGGGAGATCAGGAAAAATGGCTTCCCACTCCCTGTTCATGCTCTGTTGCTTGAAAAGCCTCTGGCTGCATTAAGACAAGGCTCTTTCTGCCTGAGATCACTGCTGTGGATGTCCGCCATGGTTTCTTTTTTGTTTCCTCAGAGGTTTTGATTTTATGTTATTTAGCATCACTGCATGCAATTTATATGCCAGAACAAAGTTCCCCATCCCAGGAAGTAATACTCCCTAGCATCATAAAATACTGTGTACCAACTACCTCCCTGCAATAATCCTAGTCTACTTGTTCAAGGGATCCTGTTGGTGTCTTCCTGACAATTCTTAAGCCTATCACCACCAACAAGTATGAATTTAGATTAGAAGAACTTTCACCACTTGGTGTTTCATAGGGCATGCCAGTCAGATATTAGCAACAGATAGCTAAGATTTTTCTAGTACCTTTGTAGGATGAGCAATTCCCTAAGAAAAATAAGTTGTTTAAAAAGAAACATGGTGTAACCCAGTGACAGAAACACTTCTGACACTTGTAGCATAATCAAAGCCTACTACAGTGCATAATATGCAGACCAGTTGCACAGCAGCATCCATCCACATAGATATGTGTTAGTGAAGCCAAAACATAAAGGTGATCTTATGCATATTCCTGTGGAAGTTCAGTTGGGCTAGCTCCTCCCAAGTAATGTGGTTAGGATTGCAGCCTCAGAGAAACAACGAACCATATAAAGCAGATACAAGAGAGAACCTTGGGATGGGCTGTATTTTTATTTATTTAATTAATTATTTAATTAATTAATTGACATATTTTATACCGCCCAAAACTTGTGTCTCTGGGAAGTTTACAACAAAATAAAAACAGAAAGTAAAACATTAGTTAAACATTAGTGTAGTTGGGATGTGTTTTTAGGGGAATACAAAAATGGAGATTGTATGAAGGAAAGAAAAATAAGTGAGTTAGATAGAGATGGTAGGGAACGAATGGTAGAGATTAAATAAAGGATGAGAAAATGCATTTTAAGATTCAGGAAAGTCATTTGCTACATTCTTCTAATGCAAAAACTAGGCATAAGGTTAATTAGTTAACAATAAATGGGAAGTGAAGACAAAGATTTTTTTGGATAACCACAGCTATCTGTTTTGACAATTTGAACTGCAATATTCTTGGATTCTGAGCAATAGACACTGAGTGTGGAGTGCACTAGTTGGAATGTGTATGCCCTAAGCTGACAACTGCTGTTGCTGTTAGCAGCCTTTATCATCATGAGCTTTAGTGGCATGCACCCAATCACTGCTATCATTTCTCCTACCTCATCACCAATTTCTGCCTCCAATTATGTCAAGCAGTCAGTGCAATCTGTGGAAAGTAAAGGGCTCATTACTTATTTTTCTTCCCAAATTCTTTACAAGTGAGCTGCTTTTGATCAAAAAGAGATAATTAAAGAATTAAGCAAGTTTATCTCTAATAGAATTCCTGCTGTTTTCCCACACCACGTTTTCACCAAGCAACCATCTACTGCACATCATTGTCCATTATGGTTATTAGGAAGTTAATTAAGCCAGTTCTCTTTTTCTGAGAGTAAAAGTAAGTAGGAAAGGTGTGCAGGTTTGACAAGACAAGTGTGGCACAAGCTTATGACCTAGTTGCTTTCATTTATCACATGCATCCACTGGCAATGAAAACTGGCATGTTCTCTGATGGTACTTCTTCCATTCCTGGTTGCTTTTTTGCTCTATGGGTGATTGGGCAGGGAGATAACTGAAGTTCTGGAACAGGCTTATTTCTCCTTGACAGCAGAAAAGGTGATTAGTTCAGCTTCCTGGTAGTGTTCTTTTCCGCAACCTAGCTTGACTTCTTCTCTTTTATGCTCCCTGAGTAAATTCATTGCTTGCAAAGAAATGACACATTCTTTTGCATTGGTGGATAAATATTTATGTCCAAGAACACCAGAAATGTTTCTTTTGGATGCTTTCCCATTTTTACAGTGTACTGGCTTTTGGTCTTATCTGTGTATTTAGAAAACACTGTGTATACCTGCATGCTTCTCTGACTCAATTTTGTATTGCTAATGGTTCTGCAGTTAGCATTCTATGAAAACCATAGACATTATTGTGCTGATCATAAAGAACACAACTGATGTCTAAAATCAATGTAGAAGACAATCTGTAGAAGACTGAAATGGATGATTAGGTTTCTAGGCTTTTCTCTGAGTTTTCACAAAGGCAAGTTGAGCTCCTACATGTTGTGCAAACCCAGCTGTATTGACGAAAAGAGAATTTTATTATGAAATGGGTTGGCATCTCCATACCCCACCTCCACTTACCTGATCTGTGTGTGCACATGTACACACAGAGAGACAAAATGTGATCCCTAAAATTGTATTAAGGGAATTGCTTTTTATAAATAAAAACAGACTAATCAGAACACTTCTATATCACATTGTTTGTCCGTAGGAGTGGAATATGAAGTAAAAACAGCATTTTTAGCAGCTGGTTCCTATGAAAGAAATCACATTTTAATGCTCGGTAGCTGAAAAAATTTAATAAAGGTGTGTTTAAGTTTGCTAGGATTGAAGTTTACCATAGGAATGTCACATTGTAATAATAATAGTAGGTGCTGTTCGGCCAAAATGGTTGTGCTGCTTTTACGTTTCATTGCTGTTGTTGGAAAATGCAATGTCCCAACACTTTTAAAAAGTGAGTGTAGCACTACTGCAGTTTAAAATAAAAGCCTGCGACTGGCGTTAACATTTAGTTTGCTTTACAAGGTGCTGCAGCCTGACATCTGAATCTTTTGATGTAGTAATGTAGTAAAGAATGTCGTGATCCAGTGGAAGATGGGTGGTGGTGTGCCAGAAGAAAACCCTTAGAGAAAGCATGCGCTGCCTATTGTCTGATATTTAAATGTGACTTTGTACCGCCTATAGGCTTTGGTTGCAATCCTGAGAATATGAACTTTAAAAAAGAATTTCTGACCTTTGGGCTTGCAGTGCTCTTATAAAAGGTTCTAAAGCTAATTGTTTCTTTTTCTATTCTTGCAATGTAAGTGTTTCTATCAAGATCCAATTAAAGACTGAAATTTCCTTTTAACCAGGGGCATATCTAGGGGAGAGGGGGTCTGTGTTTGCCCCTGTCCCCAGTGGCCTCTTGGAGTGAGGGAGATAATGAAAAAAATAGGAAGGGCTGGAGCTGGGCGGGGAGGTTTCTTTGAATCCATCTGTTCAATTATAGCTACGCCCCTGCTTTTAACCAATCTGATAAAAATGATAGTGATAACTAAAGTATGCACATTGCCATAATTTGCCAACATACTACTACAGATATTAATATACCTTTTTTCAACAAACATTTTGAAAGACATATACATATTTTAAGTAATGAAAAAACTTATTTTACTTATTTACATTTTTTAAAAATAATATGGTTCTCTGTGCCAAAAGGATTCACAGTCTTTAAAAAAGGATAAGACACATACCAATTATTTCCACAGTTATGGTTTGATGATCCAACAAGTTCTATACTATGCCAGTGCATACTTGCCAACATGTCCCTATTTTCCCATTCAGGTGAATGGGAAAATAGGGACACATTGGCAGGTATGTCAGTGCAGCCACCTCCCCACAATAAACATATAGAAACAGATATTACCACCAGTGTTGGCAGCTGAACTTTAGTTAATCCCACAGCTAGAGATTGCAGCTGTGAAACTACCATTGGTACATCCTTATTCCCAGTTGGAATATTTTGCAGCTGACTGGGAAGAGTCGCCAGTGGTAGCTTCAAGGACGCAGTACCTGGCTCTAGGATTTGCATTGTGTTTTCTCCACTAGCTGTGCTGGTCAGAGCAGCATACCTTCCAACATTTTACAGGATGAGTATCCCTTATCCAAACTGCTTGGGACCAGAAGTGTTCCAGATTTTGGACTTTTCTGGATTTTTGAATATTTGCATATTTGTAATGAGATATCTTGTGCATGGGATCCAAGTCTAAACACAAAAGGTTACTGTACACTGAATTTTTTTTTTTTTAGGTTTTATTTAAAGTATAAAAACGAATAAGCATTAAATTTACTATAACTACAAGTAGCTGTAAATGTAATGAAAACTAAGCCGCAACGGGTTGGTGCTGCGGGCGCACGCCATGGTGGTTTCTGTATTTTGGAGTATTTTGGATGTCCGGATTAGGGATACTCAACCTGTACTAATGAAAATAGGGACCTGCCTGAGAATGCGAGCAGGGATTACAAGGCAGATGGAATCTTCCTTGGCACAGGTGGTGGTGGTGCTTTTATCCGTACCTTAAGTGATGCCACAGATCCGTCTGATATCTCTGGATCTGAGTCCCCCCTCCCCAAAAAAGAACAGCCCCCCTAAAGAAAGATTAAGGACCTTTACTCTCCACACATTTGACTACAACCCCCCTCCTGCTCTGCTCCTATCTTCATCTTCTTGGCCCTCCCAGCTCCAGATACTTTTCCTTTGGAGACATGAGATAGAGTCAAGGAACAGGGATCAACTGCTATCTCTCCTTTCCCATTGCTATGCTGCAACTGCTGGAGCATTTCCACACAGGGCTGTTACTGCAGGTCTTCTTCGGCGGAGAGTGCGTGCGTTCACACACCAGCCAAACCTAACCCAAAGTCCATTTGAGGTCCTTGGAAGCAGTATTCTCTCTAATTTTTTTTCATCTGTGTGTGGAATTAATTTTGTTCTGGGCAGCAGTGTGTGTGCACATACATTCATAATGGGGCCTTCCTGATTCAACCTGAGCGGGATCTAAAATTAACTGAGTGGACTTCAAAAAATATGTAACTGTGCTCACACGCCTGAGAGGGAACACTGCATGGAAGCACTCCACACACAAATCAGGCTTTGTCTTCCGAATTCTAGTTTATCTCAATGTATTTCTGGGTTTTTAAAATGCTGGTTTTAAGAGAGTTTTCTGAAAATGCCAGAGCAAATAGGGAGCAGAACTGATGTAGAATCATTTACATGATAAGAGGGAAACACTCTTTAGGAATGAAGATATAGCTCTTTAGAAATGCAAATCGAGCAGGCTTGCCTAGCTGCAGGAAGCAAACTCTTTAAGTTCTAGTTACAAAAGCAAGACACATTAAACACATTATCTGTGTTTGCTCAAGTTGACTTTTTTGAACAATAGTAGTCTGCTTGATTAAGGTTTTTGATGGTTAAAACACCATACATGTGTTGGAAAAAATGGAAGAAATCTGTTAGTTGTATACAAATACTTCCAGTCTAGGATATGAGGTTTTGAAGGCAACATTGTGTTCCTACCCAAGGAGTGTGCGCTCTCTCTCTTTCCCTCCCCATTGGCTAGAAGGAAAACACAGAGGTGTGCAATGTGAACCTGAACCAAAAGAAAAGACAAGAGCGGAGGGGAGGGGCTGAATCCCTCATGCTGCGAGTGTAATTTGAAGTGGCTTCGCTCAACATTTACCCCCCGGAGCTTTACCTGCTGTGTGTAAAAGCCCCTGGCCGGCTTGCTCTCTGTCACCCAGGCCCCTCCATGGTGTAGAACTCCTTTACTCTTATCCTATGCCCCAAACTGCCACTGCAGCAGCTACCAGTCAGCTTCCCTGTCTCTCATCATTCTTCTGTTTCTTATATATGTCACTTCAGTGACCCCCACTCCCCCTCCAAAAAAAAGAAAAAAGAAAAAAGGACAGGAACATGTCAGGAACCAAACCTACTAGATGGTCTTGATGATGATGAAGGAATTTTATCTAGATTTCTAATGTGTCTTTGGAAGCAAGATTACAGCTAGAAATTTATGACTAATCACGGGCCTTTGTCTTGCATCTAGTCACCAGCTTCAGTTAGTTTTAGATGGAATTTGTAAAAGTGTCTATGTATGTAGCAATGAGCTGTATAACAATATCACTGTTCCCTGGAGTGCTTGTACATGGGATTTGCACCAATGCACACAAAGGACAATGACAATAACTACTACTACTACTACTACTACTACTGACACAATTGGCTATGCTAGTGCCTGTTAAAAACTGAGGCAGTTTCCCTACCAATTATTTTGTGCTACGTTTTTACTAACTGAAGAGATATAATGTGTACTTCAGTCTTACTTCTCTTGCAGACCTGAGTTTTCAAGAGTTCTCTTCAGACTTTGGTATTATTGCTTACTCAGAATGGCAGTCATCAACACTACTTCACTATTATTTAGTTTTATTGAATGATTGCATTTGTATGCTGCCTGTAACAAAAGTCTCAAGGTGTGCACAATCAAAATTTTAAAATGAACATTTAGGAAACATATACGCATATATTTGTTTATGTGGACATAAGTATTAAGAGCAGTTCTTAATCGTTCCAGTTGTAGCTGTGGATAATCAAGCTTCCCCACACAAAATATTTCCAGGTATAAACTCAATGATGTTGAGTTATGTTGTCTCCCTCACTGAGACAAGATTTCCTAACATCTAAGATAACCCCATCTCTCTCTCTCTCTCTCTAGAGAGAGATCTATATCTATATCCTATATAATAAAAGGCTAAGTGAGTGGCCGTGGCTTTGGAACATTGGGGATCTGCGTCCCTGCCTCCCTGGGCTGTTCTGGGCCTGCGCGAAGCGCAGGCCCAGAAGAGCCCAAGGGACACAGGACTGCAGACACCAGTGTCCCACAGCCACGGGCGGCCATTAGCCGGTGTGTGGCGGCGGGGGAAAGTGGCCGAGGTGGCGGCAGAGCCGCCGCCTCGGCCATGAGCTGCGGCACGGCAAGAGGAGGCCGAGGCAACCAGAAGCGGCCGCCCTGAAAAAGGCGAGGGCAATGGCGGCGGGGGAAGACCGAGACGGGGGACAGGGAAGCTGGGCGAGGTGGCGGCGAAGCCGCCAACGAGGCCCCCGCCCGCTCACAGCCGTCGCCCCCGCCTGCTCACCCGCCCTCCCAGCTGCCCAAAATCACCTTCCCCACTCCCCCCCAAAAAAGATTAAGGGCCAAAATGGCCCATGAGAAGGTCGCCGCCCCCGCCTATCGCCCTCCCGCCCACCCAGCTGCCGAAGACCACCTTACCCGCTCCAGCCCGAGGGAAAAGAGAGGAGCTCACGAGCAGAGCTCCTCTCTGTGCTAAGTCACTGCTCAAACTGCCGCTATGGACGCAAAGGACGCCTATTGCGTCCATTGCGACAGTATGGGCAGCAGCTTAACACAGAGAGTAGCTCTGTTCCCGAGTTCCTCTCTTCTCCTTCGGGCTGGAGCGGGTAAGGTGGGCTCCGGCAGCTGGGTGCGCGGGAGGGCGATAGGCGGGGGTGGCCACCTTCTCATGGGCCATTTTGGCCGTTATTCATCCACACACACACACCCCAAAAAAGTATAAGCAAAATAAGGAAGAACAAAAACAGAGACAACAACAACAACAAAAACAAAAAGAGAGAGGGGACAAGGGGAAAAAAAAGAGACAGAAAGAGAGAGAGAGAGACAGAAAAGACGGGATAGAAAGCTAGCTCCCGTTATCATAACGGGCTTAAAAATACTAGTCTATATATAATTCTCTAATGAGTACCCATGACTAATCCCATGCATGGCAGCTCTTGGCGACCTCCCATGGCGACCTCCCTCCCTCCTTGGCAGGCTGGCTCGGAGGGAGGCTGAGGAGGAGGAGATGTCGGCACCACTGAAAGCTGGAGGGAGAGCACATGCTGTCCCCAACCACCTGCCTCTTCATGTGGAGGACAGCTGAGCAGTCAGCAGGACGGAGGGAGGGGGGAGAGAATGAAATGGCTGAAGGGATGTGGGGAGGGGGAGAGTGAACTGGCCGAAGGGATATGATCAGAGAACAATGAACTGGCTGAAGGGATGTGGAGAGAATGGCTGAAGGGGTGGAGATGAAATGAAGACTGGGCAGGGAACTGGATCTGTTGTGGTGGGGGGACAAGGAGAACTAGGGGTGCAGATGCTCTGCACTGAGTCAGCTAGTAACTTCCTTATATCTTCACACAAACATTGAAAACATCAGAAATCTTTCAGTTCTTTTACTTTATTACAAGATTTCTGCCAAAAAAAAGGGGGGGGTATCATTTTCGAATTAAACTAACAGCCAGAATAAGGTTGGTGACTGAATATTCTGTACTTCATCTTTACATTTGGCAAGCATATTATATATTAAATCTTTATGGGACAACGTATTTAGTAAGGTTCATTTAAGGGAAAAATTGACAGTTACCAAAGCTACATGAACAGTAAGTATGGAATGGCTCCTCAGGGGCTTCTGCTGAAGTCAACCAAACTAATTCCACATTACATAAAGAATATTAGATCAAATCATTCCATTCAACCATCTTAGCACTCTTATTGAACAGCCCCTTTCCTGAATCCTTCTGCCTCTCCACCCCAGACGTTTTGTGATTCTAGCTGCATGAATATCACCTTTCATAACCTGCAGTGGGCTGTGCGCTTCCAAGAGAGACTTTCAGGGCTAAAAGCTCTGCTAGAAAGTCACATTCTAGATTTCCTCATTTATATTTGTTCTCAGCTTTGAAAAGGGGTTCTAATTTTAAATACTGTTGCTTTTTCCCCTCCCGTTAGCTCTTCAGAAAAGCTTTAATTTGCTTGGGTGCACCTCTAATTTAACTGCCAACACACTTCAGCCCCGGAATACACTTTGAACATGCAAACTGCTGCTGCCGCTGCCTCCTCCCATCCTCCTTTACATGAAATGGAATATGTAGCTAAAGGACTGTTCTTTATAAAGACATGAGAAATAATATGCTTGTCGAGGTCAGTTTTTGCTTTTGGCCAAGATGCTTATATTACATATAATACTTATGTTATCCTTTCCCTACATTTCACAGATATGATAACAACATAGCATGATGATCCTTCCCTGCACAAATGCATGTGCCTGCATTATATCTCCACAGAGTATAGAGGCTTTTTCATTCTCTCTCTCAACATGCATTTAGCACGTACCAGAAGGGAAAGCTATTGGACTCTGTTGTGCTCCACAGGACTCTTTCATGTGGGAGTTGTGCCTCTACATGGAAGAATTATGCCTTATGTTGTTGTTGTTGTGTTGTTGTTGTTGTTGTTATAGTTTGAAGGTATAGTATCACCCCCCCATGCACTCTTTTTTGCAGGTATAGAAATGAAGATGATAATGGGGACAGATTGCTTGTGTGTAGTGAAGTTGAAGTTTGAAATTGTAACTTTCTTAAGAGTGCTGAATTGTCAACAGCAAGAAATAAATTGCTTTAAGCTGCTCCTCAAACTTCTATCCATGCTTTTGTCCAGGTCCTGGACAACAATCACAGCTCACAAAAAGCTGTGCAAAAGCCTCTGACAGCTAATGTTTAAGGCTCCAGGGGATTGTGCAGCACATGAACTCCTGTTGTAGTTAGAACTAATGTTCGGATGAGACTCCTATCATTGACATAGAATAAGGGGAAGGTTTATGGATAATCTATAAAGATGTCTGCTGAAACTTCAGCTTATTTGAGTTGAAGAGCTTCTAGGGGCTTTCACAAGACAAGCTCAGGAATTCCGCAGGTTCCCAGCTCTTGAAGCTCAGGAGCTGTGTCTTGTGCCCCTAATTAAGGAACTGTAGAGATCCCTGGAACTTTAAGCATCCGTCTTGGAGAGCTTTTTCACAATTCAGTATGAATTGTGATTAGTGTTCAGGAACAAAGCATAGTTGAAACGTTGAGGTACAGCTGAAAGCTCACGGGACCATGAATACATTTTTGAATAACAAAGGCAAACTAAAAAGACTCTGAGGTTGTTCACATGTGCAGCCTAACCCTAACCCTGGGCTACTGTGAATGCCGAGATTAAGCCTGATCTCAGTGCTGCCCCCATGCCAACCCTGAGTTTTTAACCCGGCGTTTAGCAGAGGTTAAGCGAAACTATGGTTTGCTTAATCTTGGCCAGCGATTGTCTGGGCAGTCACTGCCAGTTTAAACGGCTTCACCCCAGCCCGCCACCATTTCCAGCAACGAGCTGGCTTTTCTAATGAGAGCAGCCACCGCAACCATGCCATGGGGTACCTTGGAATCTGGGAGGGGAGAGGTCCTCCTGCTGCCAGCTCCAGTGGGTGCTGTGCCACCGTTCATGTGGGCACATGGTGGATGGATGGATGGCTGCTGCTCATCTGCCGGGGAAGGCAGGTGAGCTTGTGCTTTACCCACAGTGCTTGCAGCAGCAGCAGCCTCATGTGAAAGAAGTCATGTGAAAGACCTCTGCATGTTATAAAATTATGTTACAAATTGAACCCATGACAAAAATTGTGCATCAGACCTGAAATCTCATGTATTGGATTAGTGAGGAAAAGACAGAATAGGGCATTGATGGACAGCAGGAAGATGAAATGCAGGGTTGAGAGAGTCTTGCTAGAAAAGAATTCTTTCTCTCGCTTTCCAATAATTTCCACTATTATTGGCCAATAATAATGATGATATATTAATAGAATTATTTATTGTTTAATTTATATACCGCTTTTCATTAAAAACAATCCCAAGGCAGATTGTTATGACTGTGTTTTGGTCCGACTGTCCACACTTTGAACCCTTTCTCTTAAGCAGTAAGAAAGGGCAAGAAGGGAAGAAGCCTCAAAAAGCTTCCCATCCCCACGGACCATCCAGGGCCCCATCTTCAGTGGGCAGAGCTCCCGCCCATATAATTTGAATGTTTTAAATTTTTAACTTGCTGTTTTTAACAGTTTGTTTTATTTTGTTTTTCTTGTGTTTATTTTTGTGAACCACCTAGAGTCTTTGGAGTCAGGCCGCATATACATTAAATAAACAATAATAAATAATAACTGGCTGTTGCCGGTAGCTTAGGGGGCCACCCGCCCCTGGAGCGCCCATAATGTACCATGCAAGTCTGCAGTGCATTATGGGGATCCCCTTTCCTCCCTGGAGCTGGCTGGGATCCCCGTTGACTGCAAGCAGCCCTGGCTGGCAGACAATAGCAGAAACGGGGTTAGGAGAGTGTTCACTCTCCTAACCACATTTTAGAAGGTGGCCGCCTAGGCGGGTTTGCTGCTGAGGCAATTCTAGGATCGGGCCCTCACCTGGCAGTGTGGCATGCGCAGGCAAAACCAGGCTGGGCTTCCTTAACCTAGTTTTGCCTGAGCGTGTTAATAGCTATGCTATTCAATTTAGCACGGAATTCAGCTTTCTCTTTTATTTTGCAATTTTTCATCTTTCCCTTACTCTTTATTTGAAACTTTTAAGAATTTGCTAGGACCCACAGATCTTTCAAAAGTTTTGCAAATTATAATATGGATTATTGTATTTCAGTTAATAGCTGACATCTAAGGTAATGCTGCATGTGTACTATGGACAGAGGCAATTTTTGCTGATCTCCTTTTCTCTCTGAAGCCCACTGTGCATCCTGAATATCTCCTGAGGGCCCCATTTTCAGGAAGCACAGTAGGTTTCAGAGAAAATGGTAGTTCTGCTAAAATTGCCTCTTCTCTGTAGAATGCCGGCAGGATTAATCTGGACATCAGCCAGAGAGGTTTTATTTTTGTTTGTTTATTCCAGAGGGCTCTAACTCAGGAAAAATTCTACTTCAGAGTGAATGACCCCCTCTGCTCAGAGCTATTTAGTAGATCATGCCTCTTTAGTCTGCATGAGTGGTCTTTTGAATTGTGTGTAGGATTGTCCTAAAAGTATAAGCAGAGCCACCTAATGGTGCAGTGGGGAAATGACTTGACTAGCAAGCTGGAGGTTGGCAGTTCGAATCCCCACTGGTATGTTTCCCAGACTATGAGAAACACCTATATCCCGATATAGGTGTTTCTCATAGTCTGGGAAACATACCAGCAGGGATTCAAACTGCCAAGTGCACCGATATAGGAAGATGCTGAAAGGCATCATCTTATACTGTGCCAGGAGATGGCAATGGTAAACCCCTCCTGTATTCTACCAAAGACAACCACAGGACTCTGTGGTTGCCTGGAGTTGACATTGACTCAACGGAACCCTTTACCTTTACCTGCCTTTACTGCAGACCCTTCAATCAGTAATAGGAACTTAGGAAGCTACATTATACCAATGTCAGACCAATGCTCCATCTAGGTCAGTATTGTCCACACATACTGCAAACAGCTTCTTCAAGGTTACAGACAGGAGACTCTCTCAATCCTATCTTGGAGATGGCAGGGAGAGAACTTGGAACCTTCTGCATGCAAGCATGCAAGTGTCTTCCCAGAGTTGCCCCATCCCCTAAGGGGAAGATCTTGCAGTGCTCACACATGTAATCTTCCATTCAAATACAAACCAGGGTGGACCCTGCTGAACAAAGGGGACAATTCATGCTTGCTACCACAAGACCAGCTCTCCTGAACTGCCTGGCTGAACTCTGTAATATTCAACAAATTGTCAGCTCCCTGTTCTGTTTATTCTTCTTGCAGTGTTTTCAAAGCAAATATGGCCTTTTATATTACAATGTACCAAGAAACAAAATAAACTAAAGCCAAATGTATTAGACTTATGGATCCTTCCATTCAACTTTGTAAAAGCCCCTTTGTAGAAGGGGCTGATAAATATTTATTTTCTTCATGCAGGTTTCCTGAGCAATTGAAAAACCTGGTGTGACATGTTATAACACAACATTTAGTGTTACTAGGCTGAAAGACCTCCCTAATGAGTCATTTTGAAAACAGCATCAAACTCTGCATACAGAGAGAAAGCGGGGAGGGGTGCTAAGTGACTGTGGCAAGTGTCCTTGAGGTCTTTTCAGTAATCAAGAATGTTGCATGGGTGTGTTGGTGGAGAGAATTTGGAATATACATCATTAACCCCCATCGTCTGTCTAACCTCAGAGCTCGCTTGAGCATACAGAAGGTGTTCAGCCTGAGCATGTTAGCAGAAACACTTTTTATTAGGCTCTGTCACAGGGTACCCACATGCCTATGAAATTCATTTTGCTGTCAAACAGCATGTGTAAGCAAAGTAGTATTTTCTTGCAAAGATTACTGCAAATGGATATGGATTAAGAAGTACTTCCTGTGAAGTAGAAATTAGTCAAAACAGGATTAAAACTATGTGTTGCTTTCATTCTGTAGAGGTGCTTCACTGATTTGTTAAATAATGGATTATTTGATGTACTGTCATCGGATTTATGTAGGTCACTTTCATTTTTGCCAGCCTTAGTCTTGTAGAGAAAGACTAAAATCTTAATACTCAATTTCCTAAACACCTGATAAAGTTTATGAAATTCAGAACAGAACTTTTGCTGACCCTTCTCATATTTTAGGTATTTCATGATGTTTAACCAAAGCTAACATGAGTTTGTGGGGAAGAGGTACATAAACAGCCAGTTTTTTCTCCACACCCTTTTTTACATCAACTAGCACTGCCACAGAGGCAAGTTCATAAGATCATACTACTGGCATTAGGTTAAAGGGACAAGAACATAAGAACAGCCCTGCTGGATCAGGCCCAAGGAGGCCCAAGCATCCTGTTTCACATAGTGGCCCACCAGATGCCACTGGAAGCCTACAGGCAGGAGTTGAGGGCAAGCCCTCTCTCCTGCTGTTACTCCCTTGCAACTGGTACTCAGAGGCATCCTGCTTTTGAGGCTGGAGGTGGCCTATAGCCCTCTGACTAGTAGCTGTTGATAGACCTCTCCTCCATAAAGTTATCCAAGCCCCTCTTAAAGCCATCCAGGTTGTTGGCTGTCACCACATCTCGTGGCAGAGAATTCCACAAGTCGATGATGCATTGAGTGAAAAACTACTTACGTTTGCTCATCCTAAATTTCCAGGGAATCCATTTCATGGGATGACCCCTGGTTCTAGTGTGATGTGAGAGGGAGAAGAATATCTCTCTATCCACTTTCTCTACACCATGCACGATTTTATAGACCTCTATCATGTCTCCCCGCAGTCATCTTTTTTTGGTTTCTTTTTTCTAAACTAAAAAGCCCCAGGTGTTGTAGCCTTGCCTCATAAGGAAGGTGCTCCAGGCCCCTGATCATCTTGGTTGCATAAGGCACATAAGAAACATAAGACAGACACCAGCCACAGCCACTGCGGGGATGCTGTGTTGGGGTTGGATTGGGTTAGGTTTGGAAAAGACCCTCTGCTGAGCAACACCCCAGCCATGATCCTGCCACCACCTCAGAGGCACCCTTGAGCACCGAGGCCCCCCACTCTGTGAGGATTCTGTCCTGTCCTGAAAGCCTTTGTGGGATGATGGGATTTGTAGTCTTAGCATATATCTGGGGATCCAAAGCTGGGAGCGCCTGAACTAGAATAAAGGTAAAGGTAAAGTGTGCTGTCGAGTCAGTGTTGACTCCTGGCGCCCACATAGCCCTGTGGTTATCTTTGGGAGAATACAGGAGGGATTTACTATTGTCTCCTCCTGCACAGTATGAGATGATGCCTTTCAGCACTTTTCCATATCACTGCTGCCAGATATAGCCTGGGAAACAGACCAGTGGGGATTTGAATCAGCAACCTCCGGCTTCGTCATTTTCCCACTGCGCCATTAGGTGGCTCTAAACGAGCTAATGCCTCGGACCCAATCCCGCATTACCTTTTTGAAGGCTCCTTGAAGACATTGTGCCCCATTAAATGTAAGCTCCTGGGGACAGGGTCTGACTGGTGATTTGCAGGTACTGTAGGACACCATGATGGAGGTTCTCACGTCAGGACTTGGGTCCCTTCCTCCCTGGACCCCCAACAGAGGGAGCTAGTGGTCAGAGAAGGTATTGCAGCTGATTGGGAAACCGAGAGGGGTCAGGCCTGGCTGGTTAAATGCAAGTGGTTGCCCATGGCTTGGCTCACAGCTGCAGAGACTTCCCTTCCCCAAGTCTCCCTCTGGAAACCTGAGCTGGCCAGGATACTTCCTTGCCTGCCTCTCCCCTGCCTACCTTCTCCATCCCTGGCCTCAACTGGCCATCCTTGATGCTAGCCGAAACCCGACAGCACACAGCAATGGGTAGGATCCTGCGCAAGCTCACCCACCCAGCTTGAAACAGGGAACAGTGCTGCAGGTCTCTGGGTGCACATTCCTCTCAGCGCCTTGCCCATCCCTGAGACCTAATTGCTGGGAAGTGCAGCCAGCCGCCTGGCAAGGAGGCTTGTAGGTGCCATCCACCTCCACACTGCGTGGGCCGCAGCCCTCCTGTGGCTAACAACACACCAGCCACCTGTCTGCTCCACAGGGGAGGACCAGGACCCAGCACGCGAGCACAAGTGTGGAGGCAGCACCTGCAACTGTCCGGAGTCTGCAGCTGATCTGCAACTGCTAGAAGGCGAGAGGAGGGCGGGCACGACCTTCAGAAGTCTGCAGAACACTGCAGAGAAAGGATCACATCTGCGACCTGACAAGGCAGTATGGCCCAGTGGTTAGGGGAGCAGCAGAAGACCCGGGTCCCAATCCCCTCTCAGCCAAGGTGAAGCTCCTTGGGTCAGTCACTATGCCTCTCAACCTTACCTGCCTCACAGGGTTGTTGGGAGCAGAGGCGCTCTTACCCCTGGACTTTGGGGCCAATGTCCAGGGCCTCCACATGCCCTGCCCCCCCCAATCATCTTTAGTCTGTCCAGGGTGGTGTGGTTTATGCCCTCAGGATCCTATATGTTGAAAACTTGCAGCATGGGGGGTGGGGGGGCGGCTTCAAAGGCCTTTAGCTCCAGGCTTCAAAATTACCTAGGTTCACCTCTGGTTGAGAGGCTAAAAAACCACAGATAGAGAGAGGTGGGGGGAAGAACAGGTGCATTGCCCTGAACTCCTTAGAAGAAAGGCAGGGTTAAGATTTAATAGGGAAGTGGGGGTAGGAGAAACCCCATACCCTAATTCAGGAACTCTGCACGCTCCCAATATTTGATTGCAAGGATCTGGATTGTCTAGCAGACCCCAGCTGGCTAGGAAGGTTCCCCCGCTACCTCGTTCTGAAGCTGGGGACGGGCCCTGGGTGGCGTGGGATTGATGCCCAGGTTCCCTGCCCTCCTACCAGGCTATTAACTCCTAGATGGGCAAAAATCGGGAGTGCCCAGAGCACCTGGGTTAGGGTAGGTGGCTCCTCTGACCCTAATGTTGATTGTGTGAACTGCCCCAATATATTTTAAAAGCACATCGGTTACTGAGGCGGCAATCCTGTGCACACCTACTTGGGAGGAAGCCTTTGGAACCCAATAAAACATGCCCGGCTTCCCACCTGTGGTAAGAGCATCTTCAGTGGCATCATCTCCAGGCAGGGCTGAGCAAGAAACCCTGTCAGAAACCTTGGAGAGCCGCTGCCAGTCAGGGAGAACCATATTGAGCTAGATGGACCAAGGTTCCGACTCAGCAGGAGGCAGCTTCCTATGTGGATAAAGAGGAGAACATTGTTCTCTTGGTTTAACTCTGTAGAAAAGTGTTCCCTGCAATATTCTGATTTTCTGCTAGTTGCTGATGGGTTTCTCTTAAATGGCTTGGTGCAAGAATGGAGGCTAAAACAGAAAAAGAAATGAAAGGATTAAGAAAGGATATGGGATGAGCTGTGAGCAGTTTTCATTTTTGTTATTTACTAGGCCTGTGCAATGCTGGATTTCCAATATTGGGAATATTGTAAATATCGTAATTTATTTTAATACAATACTAATGGGCCCCTACCATATCAGAATTATCAGAATCAGGGCTCTGTCAGAATTAGGGCTCAATCTGAAATCCAATAATAATCAGAAATACACCTATGGGAAAATTGACTATAGAAATATTCAATGACTATAGTCATTGACTATAGAAATAGTCAATGGGAAAATAGAGGGGGGAAATCAAAAATCAGGAATGGCTTGGAATAAGCCTTTGGAATAGGACACCCATGCAGTACAGGATGACAGGGCTCTTATTGAATTTGAAGCAAATTGGTCAATTTGTAAATTTCAGTGGTTTTTGGGAAAATTGCTAAAACCAACTTGTTTCATGGCAGAAAGTTCCAAACATTCAGGAACTTAAGATCCACACTTACGTGAAAGAATCTGCCCTTTCCCCCTGTCTTCATGGAAAAGGGGAACATGCCCCACTTTTGTGCTTTATAGAATTTTATATTTCTGGAATGCCTTGGCATCGACCTCTGAAATCAGGGACACATATAGTACAGGATGTCCAGAGTCTGTGCATTTAATCTGAAGCAATTTGGTGCATCCGTTGATTTTAAATTATTTTTTTACCTGTGCAGGAACAGCCAGTCAACTGCACTGAGCCTTACTCTAATCCCTTATTGGTTTATTGAAAGTGTTGAGTTAAATAAACAAACAAGCACAGCAGGCTGCTGCACTCATTATTGAATCTACCCACAGAGAGCAATGAGGAATTAGGAAAAAATTGTAAGTTGGGAATGGCAGGTCAGAAGACTCTGAAAACTGGCACACATGTAGGACAAGATGACAGGATGCTGAGATTTTAATTTGATTCAAAGTGATGCATCCCTTGATATTTAATGTGGCTTTTTTGTGGGGGGAACTAAAGTGCTGTAAAATGGGTTTGTTCCATGGTATACAGTTACAGAAACTTCAAGAATGGAAGCTCCGTATCTGAAAATCATTCCACCCTGATGTGGAATCTGTCCTTTGCCTTGATGTAAAAGGGGACTAGGAATGCCACCACCACACCTGTTTTCTATAGTACATTCTTTCTCTCTCTCAACTTTATATAATATACAGATATTATACACTCATCCCATTTCCCCAAATCCTAAATGAACACAATACTCTAACAGAGATCACTACTTTCTACAAAAGTATATTTCACAATGCAGCCAGCTCCAAGAATGGTTTCCACAGTACCTAGAATTCATCATGAGTTTCTCTCTTAAAAAAATAATCCAGATATATACATATGTTTTAATATAATTATTTTTTTAAAAAAACTGTACTCTTAGAGAACACTGTCCAGTTATGTAGGGAGCTATAAAACTCAGTCAATAAAACTATATCTGTATACGCACAACTTAGTCATTAAAATGTTCTCTATATCAAATTTTAAAAGTCCAGTAGTCCAAAGGTTCATCAATAAGATGGGAAAAGTCCAAATCAATCTTCCCAATGTCCTGTTTTAGCTGAGGAATAACATATAGTCATTAGCAGGAGAAAATCAGAGTGTGGAGGCCAAGTGTGTGCCAGTGCCGGGCTGCATGCAGACTGCTAGGGCAGTGCTGTGGTGGCAGGATAATGCCTGGAGTGGCAGTCATTTAGGTAAAGACCTGCTTACTTACTTTTAAAGGTGCCACTCACCACCATCCCCCACCTGGCTCCGCCCTCAAGCTGCCAAACTGGTTCATGGTTGGGCCAAACCAGTTTGCAGAATCACAAACCAGTCCACATTCAGACCAGTGCCCAAATCTCGGTTCGTGTACATGCCTATGAATACGCAAAATATTTATATACCGCTTTTCAACAAAAGATCCCAAAGCGGTTTACATAGATATTAATACATACCTAAAATGGCTCCCTGGTCCCAAAGGGCTCACAATCTTAAAAAAAGAAAAGAAACATAAGATAGACACCAGCAACAGCCACTGGAGGGATGCTGTGCTGGGGATGGATAGGGCCAGTTGCTCTCCCCCTACTAAATAAAGAGAATCACCACTTTTAAAAGGTGCCTCTTTGCTCAGCCATTTAAAACATCCTTTATTGTAGTCCTATCTGCATTAAGAGCCAAGCATCTCTAGGTTCCAGTGAGGTCCCCCTCACTTCCAAGGAATTATTAGCAGTAATATTCAACCGAGAATCTGCATAGTCACCATTAATGTGAAAGGGAAGGAAATACCCTGTTTCCCCGAAAGTAAGACCTACCCCGAAAGTAAGACCTAGCAGTAATTTCTGATGTACCGCTAATTGCCCTAGTTCAATTTTTGGGGCTAAAATTAATATAAGACACTGTCTTATTTTCGGGGAAACACGGGTATATAAAGATGTCAATATAAATAAGTCAATATAAATATATCAAACATGAAGCATTATGAACACTTGGGATATATACACTTGCTCCCTGCTGGGATACGAGCTGCCTCCCCATCTCTGGCAATTTTTTAAAAACTTCTGAAAACACATCTCTTCAACCAAGCTTTCTCAGCTTTTTAAAACTTGTTTTTAAATTGTTCTGATTTTTGATTTTTGTTTTATGATGTTTTTAATTGTTAGTTGTTGTTTTATGCTGTTTTATAATTTTTGTTTTAATTATTAATTGATTTTAATGGTGTTTTAATGTAAACCGCCTTAAGCCTTTTGGAAGGGCGGCATAAAAGTTTTAATAATAAATAATAATAAAATAATAAATAAACTTTTTTTTAAAGGAAAAGGCATTCATATTTAGCGTCTATGAAATCTTAGCATACTAAAAGTCTAATCCTTTGCCTTGAGATTAAACACAGATCCTAGCAGCTCTAAGAACTGCATCACCAGATGCCCCTTATATGTTGGTGGGACTCTGTTTTCCGGTTCCTAATTTCTAATATACAAGTAAGCATGATGTTGAGCTGAGGTAAATATTCATCAATTTCTGTTCACTGATCTTGGGAAATTTCAACATACTTTAATTACATGAATCCACCTTGGTGTAAGTCTTCTCCAGAGCTTCAGTAAAGCAGAGATTGTTGGAGCGGTGAGGGGGAGCTCTTTTCAGCATATTCTCTAGGCATTCTCATAGTAGTGATGACTGAAAGGTAGTGATACATATTTTGCAGTCAAAATTTTCCTGCTGTTTCAATGCCTGTGGATTTTTGCTCTATCAGCATTCCATTCAGTAGTGAGAATTGCAAACAAGGGACATAGCCTCAAAAGCTTTTACCTGCTGTAACATCCTTTTAAGGGGGTCTTGCATTTTAAACAGAAAGATTCCCTGCTCCTATCTAAAGGTATTTGGAAATAGGTGAGGAAATAAAATAGGCAGATCTTGAATTCTGTGTGCCTTGATCCTGCTTGTACGGATGTAACATATATTGTATTCTTTTAGGGCAATTTTGTAGGAGTTTACTGATGCATTTACCCTGAATTATACCCAAAGTGAATGAGTTAGTAGGGGGCTGCTTTGGCAAAGGGATAGATTCTCTCCAGGTCCTACAGTCCAATGAAGCTTACAATTCCATTATCATGCAACATATTAAAAGTGAACAATAAGCATGGAAAATCTAATATTTATGGTTTTAATATTTGACATTTGTATTATACATACCAGGTATTCCAAACCTTTGGATAAACTTCTGTATCCATTTGCCTACTCCAGAGAAAATCCAATCACCCAATCCTGTGCATACTCAGAAGAAAGTCATGATGGGATAATTAGAGCTTATACTCAAGCAAGTATAATGCAAGTAGAACTACAGTGGTCCCTCGACTTTCGAAGTTAATCCGTTCCGAACGCACGTTCGTAGGTCGAAATTTTCGTAAGTCGAAAAGCGCACCACGGAGGTCTGGAAACATTCGTAAGTCGAGGAAACCGCATCTAAAAATTCGTAAGTCGAGGAAGCCGCATCTAAACCGGCAACGACTTCCGGTCATTTTTGTCGTTCGTAAGTCGAAAACTTCGGATGTCAAGTAGTTCGTAAGTCGAGGGACCACTGTATAGTCAAGAAGGCAGTACTGGTACTACTGACTCTTGTGCAATCTTATGTCAAGTGCTGCTTCCATTATTTCAAACCGAATGATGCAAGAATCACTAGTACCTGCTTGCTGCCCTTTTGTGCAACAGCATTGCTGGCTGCTTCAGAGCCCTGCAGCAGTGCAGTTGGGATCTGTATTGCCTGTGTTGTCCTGTGCATAATGTCAGGCATTATCTTAATAATTTTAAAAATCAACACACCGAATCACATAAATCCTTATGGTAAATAGACTGGGGATGAATCAAGGAGAAGTGTGTCTTGCCTAAGACCACCTAGTGGTTATCTCAGCTAAGATCATATTTTTAGCCACTATGCTACAGCAGTTCTCAAGAGTCTAATTTGTTATAATCAGCTTACAAACTGCTTCAAACTTCATGCACCAGAGTAGCCTTGTTTGCTTTCCTATTGGTAATAAATAGGTCTTTGCTATTGATTTCAGTCCTCTGATTTAAAGTAATTATGACCATGATACATTGCTTGAAGTGTTTGTGTCATTGTAAAATATGTGCTTTGAGCAGAAGTTACAGAGCTACCAGAGGAATACTGATGTTTATTATGCATAACTACACCAATATATAGAACCACAATGGCTGCCCTTACCCTCAGGATCCATTAATGTATTAAATTATACAAGTTATTTTGTGAGCAAGGCAATACATTAAAATACCTCTGTAAATCTAAAACATTTCACTATATATATTACTTTAGAAACAAATGTGGTTAGCCACCACAAATTTGCCTTGTAAGCATTTGGTCATTTAAACAGCTGAATTATTTCTACATACAGTAAGTATCCCTTTTTGGAGCTTCCTTTTTGGAGCGACTTTTTTGCAAAAAGTAATTGCAAAATACTAGCATTTCACCAATAAAAATCCACACAATAAAGTAGACTGGGATGACAGTATGGATAAAATTTGGAGAAGAGCAAAAGGATAAGGAATGATGACCTTAAATATCTTTCTTTAAAATATGTCACTTTATAATTTCAACCCTTACTTGGCATTTTGGAGGACAGAAGTGCACTGGCAAAGGATTGTGATTGATAGGTAGAAGTAGTAGCTTTTGATACTCCTGACCAGGGGTGTAACGAGGGTGGGGCAGGCAGGGCATGTGCCCTGGGCACCATTGCAGGGTGCCTGCCATGTCCCGCTCCCCACCCCAACTGCAGTCAGAGAGGCGCTGCCGCCCCCCTCCCAGTGAGTACTTGCTATTTATTTCAGGCAGCGTTTGCATGTGATGTCAAAGGGGGCGTGGCCTCAAGCTCCGAATATCCTGAGCAAGCTCTTCTGCATCATTTCAGACAGTGCTTGCTACCTAAAAGCATCTATTCTTCCTTTCTCTCCCTCTCTGGAGGGAGAGAAAGGGGAATAGGTGTTTTCAGGCAGCAAACGCTGTCTGAAATAAATGGCAAGTGCTCGCTGGGGGTGGGGGGAAGCACAAGTGGTTGACTGTCTGTCTGTACTCCATGCTGCAAACATGTTAGAAAGGGACGAGCTGAATTTTAAAGCAGCAGTTGCCCCATAAATGGCTGTTGAATGCCACTCCTTTTATTTTTGCTGGAGCCAGACCCCAAGAGAAGAACTTGCAAAACTGAAAAGAGCAAACCATCCTAAATATGATGGGAGACTGTAAGCTTGATCTGCAGAATATGTGCTCCCATTTGGCCATTTCCTTGCATCAAAATCTGCACACAATGAGCAAAATTTGGGGGTGTTTCAGGTTGCCTTATTTAAGCTTAGCGAGGGCATGGCTCTGCTTTAATAGCTTCAAACAAGTGTAAGAGTGTGTGTGTGTGTGTGTGTGTGTGTGTGTGTGTGTGTAGCAGAGGGGAGGGAGGGAGGATGGAATGATACATAATTGAATGTCCAGTCTTTGAGGAATCAAGTTTTGATTTTATTTATTCGGTTTTTATACCGCCCTTCCAAAAATGGCTCAGGGCGGTTTACACAGAGACATAATAAATAAATAAGATGGATCCCTGTCCTCAAAGGGCTCACAATCTAAAAGAAATATAAAACAGACACCAGCAACAGTAGCTGGAAGTACTGTGCTGGGGGTGGATAGGGCCAGTTACCCCCCCACTCCCCCCACTGCTAAATAAAGAGAATTACCACGTTAAAAGGTAGCTCTTTGCCAAGTTAGCAGGGTTTGAATTCCAACTTATTTATTATTTGTTTATTTATTTAAAACTTTTATACCCCACCCCTCCAGTGCACTACTGCTCTGTGTGTGTGTGTGTGAGAGAGAGAGAGAGAGAGCGAGAGAGAGAGAGAGAGAGAGAGAGAGAGAATGTAATTGAAAGGGAATAAAATAAATAAATAAAAGACAAAAAGTGAACATTTAAAAAATCTGATTGATAAAATCCAACTCTTGAACCATTAGTTAAACACTGATGCACATGGATGTGCTGTGAATCAATGAATTTTCCTGTCAGTCATAAATCTTGTTAGATATGCTTCTGACGTCATAGGAATACATAACAAGTTTCCTGATTGACAGCTAAAGCCTGGTGCATGTTAATGTCTGTTATAAAAGGACCTCGTTCAATGTGAAATATATAGTGTTGATTTATTTTTCCTTATTCTGTGCCCTAAAAAACAAAACATTCTGTATTTGACATAACATAAACAAATTACTAGTGTCATTTTAAGCTGCAGTTTAAAATCTTAAAGGAAATGTGAAAGAAATGCAAATGTGTATTACTTACTAACTGTTTAATCTTTTTTGTTATTAAAAAGAGTAAGGTTACTTGGTTTATGCTAGCTGTTAAAGACAAATACATTCGACTCATTTTTATTATGAAATTACTCATATAATTGCACCTGATTTTAATGATTTATTGGGTCCAGTATTTACACATATACTCCTCATTCAAATTTTACCTACAGATTGGTTCTCTTCAGCTTGACTTAGCAATAGTTATTCAATGGATACTGAATATACATTCCCTGTGATGTTGTTATTGTTAATAGGCCTAGTATGTACACATTTACCAGCTGTGATAGCAATTAATCAAATCATCAACTTCTGTATTGCTATTATATGTAGCTTTCTTGTTAGCCACATTAAGGCAAGTGCATACATAGGGTTGTTCCTGGCCGGGGTGTAACTAGGAAAAATGGCGCTTAGGGCAAACACTGAAATTGTGCTGATTGCAGTTTCTGGACTGCATACAAAGGCACCCCATGTAGAGTGCATTGTAGTAATCAGATCTGGGGGTTATCACCATGTGCACCACTGTCTTAAGGTCACTTCCAGGAAAGGGTACAGTTGATGAACCAGCCAAAGCTGATAGTAAGCACTCCTGGCCACTGCTTCCACCTGAGGTATCAGAGAGAGGGTTGGGTCCAGAAATACTCCCAAACTGTAAACCTGTTCCTTCTGGGGGAGTGTAACCCACCCAGAACTGACAGATTTATCCCATTTCACAAATTGCAGCTTCCTACAATGAGCAGCTCCATCTTGTTTCGATTCAGTCTCCGTTTGTTATCCCTCATCCAGGCCATTACTGCCTCAAGGCAGGCATTTAGGGAAGTTATGTCATTGCCTGATGAAGATGACATGGAAAAAATAGATTTGGGTGTCATCAGTGTACTGAGAACACCCTGCACCAAATCCTCTGATGATCTCTCTCAGCACTTTCATGTCTATGTTAAAAAGCACTGGAGACGAGATGGAGCCATGAAGGATACCATACAAATGCTCTTTCTTCATAGAACAACTACCTCCAATTAACACCTTCTGAAATCTACCCGAAAGGTCTGAGTGGAACCACTGCAAAACAGTGCCCATACGCCCAGTCCCCCAGGAGATCCAGAAATATACCATGGTCAATGGTATCAAAAGTAGCTGAGAGATCCAAAAGGACCAACAGACTCACACTCCTTCTGTCACTTCCCCTTTGGAGATCATCCATTAGGCCTAAAATCCAGTTTTAAATGGGTCAGATAATCTGTTTCATCCAAGACTGCCTGGAGTTGAAAAGCCACCACTTTTTCACTCACCTTGGCCAACCATGGGTGTTTGGAAACAGGCCTATCATTGCTTAACTCTGAGGGATCCTGTATAGGCTTCTTTAAAAGAGGTCTAATAATTGCCTCCTTTAAAGTAGTATTCATGACCTCAACCAGGCACTCTCCAACAATCTCCAGAGTACCCTACTCTGGAGGAGGCCAGAGGGATGGAGGGAGCCACTACAGCCATCATTGAAAGTAAGTTGTCCTGACTGCCATCCCACACCCTCTAGGTATAGGAAGCTCCCATGCCCCTTTACTCATTAAGAGGAATGATCACTGGACTCTTCTTTACGAATAGACCTCCAAACCAGTTCGAACAGATCCAGTGGCCCAGTCACTGTGGCCCAGTTTGGGCCTTCTCCGGCAAAGTTCAGGCCTCTGCATGTACTTTGTCTCTTTTCTCCTTAAGGTCTATATACTTTTCCTGATATCTCCACTTTTGTTTCCTCTTGCTCTCATTAGCTCTGACATGCTCATTATACTGGCAACAAAGTGAAATGTCCTAAAAAACCTGATCTCTGTAGTGGTTTCTGTTGGCATGTCAGAGATCAGTTTAAATTTTACTTTGCTTCCAGTACACTAATTGAATATAGCAGAGCGGAACAGCGGGGGATGGAAATGGAGCACAGTGAGTCCTGACAAAGATTTCTCTCTAGAGGCAAGCATTCAATTAACATCCCTTGTTAGACAGCAAAAACTAAGTACCCTGAAGCCATCTGATGCTTATTTGTTTTCTTCCTGAAAACTAGGATTTCCACACTTTGGAAAATATTTTCTTTGGGGTTTTAAAATCCCACGTAAGCCATTTTGGCCTAGATTACTCATTCCAGTTGGTCAGCTGATTTAGAGATATGGAAGATGCAAGTCTTGAAGCACAACAATGCTATTCCAGATACTGTTTTATGGAAGCTTTAGAAATGGATATATCTGTGAATGCATATGAATCTGTAAAATCATCTTAAAGGCCCATGGTGGATGACAGTAGGTAGTATTGTACAAGGTTGGGATTAAGTCCCATTGAAATTAATGGTACTTCAGTTAGCCATGAGTAAGTTCTCTCAATGATTTATCTGGTACTCCCAACCAGGTGAGGAGTGCTGGTGTGAAGGAAGCAGGTGTGAGAACTGTTGGTATGAAGAAGCAGGCATCCAAGCTGCACACAGTTGGGCAATAATACCATGCATGGGCACCAGAAGATGATGAAAGAGGAACCATTCCTATTGCCTGAGCAATGGAGATGGTGGGGACAATGCAAGGAGGGCAGACTGCCTCTCAGAAATAGAGGATGGGGCCAGAAACCATCAGCTTCTAGATTTTCAGGAGTGATATAAAGGATGGGCAGTCCAAGGAGAAGATGAATGCAGAGTATCATGGCTGGGAAGGAGGAAAGTTATTGCTGAATCATGGGGAGGTACAGGATAAAATTGGTGATTCACCAACCCCTTTCTTCCCTAAGTTACCTGTCTTGCAGGGAGAGGTGGATCTTAGAAGAGGAAACTCTCGATACTTAGTCAATTAACTTTATTAGAATACAACCCATTAATTATAGAAGCCTTGTAAATACTGTACATATATGCACACATCCACATATACCAGCATCGTCATGATATCTTAATGAACTACATTAAGTTTCTTAACCTTTCAAAACATATTTGGGTATATATATATTTTTTTCCCCAAAAAAAATCTTCAAAGGTATTTCACATTTATAGGACAGCTACTAGTAACGCCTCTCTTAGTAATATTTCTGTCTACATTTTGCACATTATAGTAAAGACACAAAGGCATCTCCTGTCAGTTAAAAATTATGGGAGAGCATACAAAATCAAAACAGGATTTTTAAAAATAACTTTGCTCTGTAATAACTGAGTCACTCTTCAAAATTCTTTCTGTGTTTTTCTGTGAATTCATGGAAGGATGTATGAGTAACTTCTTGCTCACCAAGAGTTTACAAGAGCGATAAGAGATGGCTTAATTAGCCCAGGGTGTTTATCACACAGCAGGCTTTACTGCGAGTTTGAAGTTGCCCCCCAAAAATGATGGAAAAGTGGATTTTTTTACCCTGGATATAAATCGGACTGCACTTTAACGCTCAATGAAAAACCCAAATCATGTATGAAGTGCTCCCCGATAGCTCACAGGGACTTTGGGGTAAATCTGGCCGGTATGTGAACACACACCCTTCATTCTGAGAGTGAGCTCAAAGCCCTGAGTGAAAAATTCCCAGGCATGGTCAGACTTAAGGCTTCTAAGAGGAGTGGGGGGTTTTCCCCCCGGGGCCTCCCGGTTCTTGGGAACCTTGGGGTATTCCCACACAAAATAATGACTTAGGGAGATGCAGGCAGTCACAAAATGGCAGCTTGTACAAACATTTATATTTGACAGAATAGAGGATTTTGGTATTACAGCTGCTGAATTCCAGGAGAATTGTGTTTCAGGACTGGATAAGAGCAAGAAAGGTTGTCTTGTGGGGGAAGGAAATTAATGGGAGAGAATATAAAAGCAACCCCAAGCACCCCAAAAGAGAGAGATGAAAAATGGCATGGCCATGCCCCTACTCCAGCCAGCCAATCAGAATCAGACAGGCAGTATTGGCTGGAAAGGAAGAGAGGAAGAATCTACCTAAAGTCCACCACTGCTTTAGAATATGGTATTCTATGATATCTGACCATATTTCCATCTGGTAAAAAATGCACTGTAGCTAAAAATAGCATGCATGTTCCCAGACCCATTCTGACACAATAGTGCATGTGGAATTATTCCCATGAAGAACACATTAAAGATGTTATGCAGAACTAGAAATCCACATTTACTTTTTTATGATCAGAATTCACTAGAAATTTAGTATTCCTTAAAAATCCGTGTTTCTTTTTTTAACTTTTCATATAATAGGTTGTGTAACTATTCCTTTACCAGCTAGTGGAGTTCCTAAGCTTTTATGCAGAGCCCTTCCTGCAGTGCACCCTTCCAACTGAGCTGGGACCCAGATTAAGGCAATCATCTTCTAACAGTGTATTATCACTGACTGTTTCATTCACATACTTTGTCTTGGGTTTCTACTGCTTCAGAAGCACAAGGCACTTGTAGTTTCTTCTTACTTGCTCTCACCCTTGTGCCCCTACAGTAGTTCCACAGGCTCTCTTCTTTCGTTCCAAAATCTGCTTTGAAGTTCCACAGAAATCAGTAGAAAAGAACATCATTTTATATTTCTTCATATACAGATGCTTCTAACATTTGTTTTGTAACTAAACAGGAAAGAATATGTGTTGTTAAATTGATAAGCAGTCTAGCAGGGTAACAGATTACAGCTTCTTCCAATATATGTGGTATAGGGTCAATTACGATAGGGCGATTTAAAAATATGAGGATATGTTTTCGTTAGGTAGCCAATCTGCTTGAAAACCTGATATTCTTCATGAAAAAGCTAATTTGTGCAAGTGAGGGTTGTCATCTAGGCCCAAGGTTAAAAATATGTAGGCCACTTGAAAATGAAACTGTCCTCTTACGACAGCATCACCTCTCTGATATCTTCAGTGGAATACCCGGGTAACTCAAAGCTTAAGTCTCTGTACCCTGAATTACACTCTCTGAATTGCACTCTCTGTGTCTTATGCTTTTGAAAACATAGCCACAGCTTCAGTGTCTATATTTTATAAAAAGATTAGAAAACAATATAAACCAAGTATGAAACACAGCAAGATGCCCTTTTAGTGATCCCATTGATGACCATTAGTATAACTTAACTGTAAATAACTGAGGCCATATTAACTTGCCTTTTCTATCTGCACAGAAATACAGTTGTAAAAGATATTCCAGGCTTGCCATGTTTCCATGTGTCATAGTGAAATAGATTATCAGTAAAAGTGCATGACTGGAGGAGTTTATTAAAATACTGCAATCTACTTCATGTTTTTGGTGCCAAAATGTAATTAAAATATGTGCATGCACGCGCACACACACACACACACACACACACACTCTTTCACTTTGTCCATGTCAAATCATATTGCAAGGCACAGATATACTAAATTTCCATAAATAAAATGTGAGGATTAAAAGTGTCATGTTAAAGAATAAGACTTAGGCATATGTAGGATCCATTTAAATTACAGGTTAGTCTTAGGTTGATTGATTAGTATATTTTTGTGTAGTAAAGTGAATTCTCAGGATGTGCACGAATCACTTTGGTTATGGCCTGCCAAATCATTTTGGTGGGGTGGGGAGTGGTACCTTTAAGCACATGTAAGGTGATCCTTACCTGCTCCACCCCCTCCCCCCACTGCATTTCCTGGTGCGGCGCTGTGCTGCTCAGAAGTCCACGCATTTATTTTGAAGTATATCCAGTAACATGATTTTGTATACCTGGAAAGCCGTAGACCATGAGAATATGATGGTCTCATGGTCTATAGCTTTGCAGGTATACTAAATCATGTTACTGGATATATATGATTGTTATGGTCTACTGCTTTCCAGGTATACTAAATCATGTTCCTGGATATATATGATTGTTATGATCAGTCAGGTGCAGCTTTTCCTTTTCCCCTAAAGAGCGAACCAGAAGTGAACCCTGTCCTGTCCATCAGGCAGTGACCTCTAGGGATCAGCCACTCAGCACACGGTGACTGGGACCCAGGAGGACTTGAGCCAGGAAGTGAAGGGGTTCTTTGTTGTCTCAGTTGGAGCCAGGCAGGAGATGAGAGAGGACAGGCGGAAGGCTTAGTGGGGACTGGGAAGCAATGAAGTTTGCACCTCATGGCAAAAGCTAGCCTGAACCTCTCTCATGAAAGGACATCTGCAGATCCTTGGGAGACAATACTGCAGGAAGCTTGAATTCTCTCCTGGAGTTTGGGTTGAGTTTCAGGGGGGAAGGAAGCCGGGGCTTCTGGGCTTCTGAATGGTTTAGCAATGGAACAGTCTGTTGGCTTACTCGCATTAGATTTCATTCTTTTTGTGCTACTGCAAATCCTTACAACTGGTTTATTGTGTTTTTATCTGTAATGCAACAAGCTAAGAGCAATGCTAGCCTGAGCCCTTTCTTCCAACTATGATCAGGGCTCTATAGAAGTCTCTGTGCCCTGTAAAGACGCTTGCAATTGGGAGTGCTCCTTGAATGTTATTTGCAACTGGGTTACCATGATTTTAAAGTGTACCACTCCCACTATCAACTGGAGTGCTTTTTGAAGTATTCTTGCAAATACTTTGCAAGAATACAGAGTGTCTCTGTTACCTGTAACTGAAGTTGCTAGAGCTTCAGGCTGAAGCCGTCTGTAGTCTTTTGAATAATGTTTTCTCTTTTTATTCTTTGTAATTTCACCTGCCTCTGAGTGGATTTTTAACTCAGGAAAACGGGGTTTTACTCTGGTCCAGACATGCCTCAAGGTTAATTTTTCAGCAACCTACCAAGTTTTCTCACCACATGTAGGCTGCACGTGGGAGATTTTTGTATTTTCCCATTTGGTAAAGGGGAAGAGAGTCTCACTGGACACTCACCCAAATCCAGGGAGGAGTTAAATGCTGTAATTGGGGTGTGGTGGCAGCAAATCAGCTACTGAGGAAGCTTTAAGTGTTACCAGAGGAACAGCCTCTGTTGAGCAAACATGGAGATGAATCAGCATCTTTCTAACATCTAACTCCATGTGGACTTGCTCTGAGACAAAAGCTGGGCTTAAATCTGCCATTCACTAGTCGCAGTTCATTACAATGATATGTTACAAAATCATGCTAGTATGGTAGAGAGGCAGAAGTCTTTCATATGCTTGAAATACAAGGGTCATTGTTCAACAACATATTTCTTAATTTCTAAGTGCCAGAATGATTAAGCACATAATTAAACACAGAGAACATTTAGGACATACATTTTTATGGCAAAGGCAGAGTGCATGATTTTGACTCCTCTATTAAAAAAAGAACTCTAGAAAATGTCTACAGGAAACTTTACCTATAAAAATAAATGTATTTATTATGCACTTTATTTATTATGAGGTCTGATGACTGCACCTGGGCAATATACTGCTGCAATCTGGTCCCTGTTGTTCTAATCAGGTGGCCACCCTTTGCAACCATATCAGCCCTGTTTTGCCATAGCTGTCAATTTCAGGGGGGGAAACGTGAATGCACAAGCTGTTGGCTTGATTACTCTGTATGAAGCTAATATTAGCCGCTGAAACATTAGATATAGCCAAATTTACGACTGAATTTATTTACAGATGGAAAATCTAAATAATATTGCTCATTTACAGATGGAAAATCTAAATAATATTACTCATCTACAGATGGTAAATCCAAATAATATTGCTTTAATCTTGTTCCCTTACCCCCCCCCCCCAAAAAAAAAGTAGTGACATGCTTCTGAACTAACTTGGAAAATCTGTTAACACATCAGACAAGTCTAGTGCAGCAAGCAAGTCTATGAGGGGGAAAATATACATATCTTGAGAAATTAGTGTTCATCATGAACTTCTGTCTCCTTCACCCTATCAGTTCCTTGGCTTTGTATTTTAAAGGAGGGTCTGGGAGCAGATAAAGCTAACATAAGGTTCCTCTTCATAGACTGCTCATTTCCAGAGATTGATCTTGTTTGCTGACTCTGCTGTCCTTCCCCTCTCCCCTTCTGAACTTGTGGATGCTCTTTTCATTAATGAGGGCAGTGTTTATATATTTATTTCTCTTAGGCATACCCGTCACTAATCCCATGCGTGGCAGCTCTCACGGGAAGCTGCTGGACTAGCAATGGGACGCAGAGAAAATGGCCACTGGGATGAGGAGGCAGTGGCAGCCCAGCCACCAGAATGTGGCAGCCGCTGGGGTGAGGCAGCGGCAGGCCCAGCCCAACCCAGCTGCTGGGGTGAGGAGGTGGCGGCAGGCTGAGCCTGACTGCCGAGGTGAGGGGGAGGCGGTGGCTGCCGGGGTGAGGAGGAGGTGGTGGTGGGCCCAGCCACCGGGCTGAGGAGGAGGTGGCAGCGGGCCTGGTCCGGCCTGGCCACTGGGGTGAGGAGGTGGTGGTGGCAGGCCCGGCTGCCGGGATGAGGAGGCAGCAACAGAAGGGGATGGGCCGGCTTGAAAGCTGACCAGAAACTGGGGGGGGGGGAAGCAGGCCGGGCGGGCCATCAGAGGCGCAGATGATCTGCGCCCATCCCAGCTAGTAGTTTCTTATCTACCCTGTCAACAGCTCCGACATTTAGTTGTAAAGTACATTTCCACGATTATTAAAATGTGCAGAGATGCATAATGGGCAGATACATAAAATTCAAGTTTATTGGACAGACTCATGAAATACAAGCTGAACTTTGTATGATTTTTCTCTTTTATTTTCTACAGCACGCATTATAAAAACAAAACAGTGGTGTGAAATGCTTCCATGTTTAGAAGGAGAAGGCTGTGATTTGCTAATCAATAAATCAGGCTGGACCTGTACACAACCAGGTGGGCGGATAAAGACAACTACGGTAAGTTGCTTCTGTTCTTTACATCGCTTTGTAATTCACTAAAACTGTACCTTTTCAAGAAGCAAAGGCATGAGATATCTAACAGGAGTAGAGCCTTGATCATAAACACACACAGATTCATTATATGCCTAGATACTTATGCATTTAGATAATATCTGTAACTTACTTTTTGTTGCTATCATGTATGCTTTGGCAACTTAGCTGTTGTATTGGCTGTATTTGGGGCTGCTGCCTCTGAAGACGATTCAGAAACTTCAGTTGATCCAGTATTTGACAGCAGGACTTTTAACCAGGAAGCACATTAGAAACTAGTGGACCTCACATTAAACTGGTATATCGTGCTCCCAAAGGCTTAACAGGGCTTGTATATGAGCTCTACTAGTTGATGATCTGTTTCCAGGAATTTTCTTGACTTTCTGCTTTAATTGTTGGTGTTTAAAATGAAATTATGTGTTTGTGGCTTTGCTGTGCTTTTTTATTTTGATTGTAAGCCACTTTGAGCACCATCTTGTGGAACAGTGAAAATAAATAAATAAAGTTCTGTTTCTGGATAATTTAGACCAAAGCCAGTTTTAAGAAATATCAGAACAACAAAAAGGGGAAATCTCTTTGATATATCCTTTTTTTTAAATTTCAGTTTGCTGACTTCACTAATTCCATGCCATGGTTTGTTCCAGAACAAATAAAAGAACACTGGTCAAGAGAAACTAGCATCAGTCTCTAAAACCACAAGATCTTTCCTGTTAATATACAGGTCACAGCAGGTCAAAATCAGGGGCCAGACAAAGAAGGTCTGGTTTGACCAGGAATGCAGGCTTAAGAGACAAGCCTTACAATAACACCAGACCAGAGTTAGGATGGAAAGATCTGACTTCTCAATTCAATCTTTAATACAATTCCGCTCTGAATAGAAGCAGTTCTTGGAAGTTAAGAAACTTTCCTATTATAAAGATCAATGGAGAGATCTGGGTCTCTGTATAATCCAGAAAAATGATAGGAAGTTCTGGGAATTGGTGGCAACTGGCATTCAGACTAATTCCATCTCAGTTGTACATATCCCAGCTGAGACCTGGTTTCAATAGTTCTCAGCCATCTATGGTAGCACTCAGAATGAGAAAACTTATGAATACCCAGTACCTGAATCTGGCCCCTTCCAGAGTGGCCTGCAATAACAACACTAGTGTGCAAGTAGTTGATTGGTGCCTTGTCCCTGGGGAAAGCCACTGGAGAGGACATGGTGCCTCCTGAAGTATTTAGATTGAATGCCCACTGGTGGACTCCCATTTTAATGAGGCTTTTCTCAAAAATTGATGATATCTGTGTGGTTCCTCCAAACTGGAAAAGAATTATTTATCCAATATACAAAAATGCTAATACGTAGGAGCCTTCTAATACTGTCCAATCAGCCTCCTGGATATATCCTCGGAACTATATTCTCGATACCTTTTAAACAAGTTGGGGGATTGAGAAGATATGATGAAATTGTTTTACCCAGAGCAGGCAGGTTTCCGTAGTGGTCATAGCACAAAATACCACTGTATCACTTTGAAGGCCTTGATCCAGAAATATGCTAACAGTCATAAAAAACACACCTTTATGTTGCATTTATTGATGTTTCATCAGCTTTTGACTCCATTGATAGATCTAGATTGTGGGAAAAGCTTAAGGGGACTGACATTGAGAGACAGCTTCTCTGGTTACTGATTGAACTACACTGTAATCTCAGAGCACGGGTGAGAGTGGGCCAACAAGGATCACGATCCAACCCCATTTTATTAAACAGAGGCATCAAACAGGGCTATCTATCCATTCCCTTTTTATTTAATTTTATATCAGTGATATAGTACAGGCTATGGAGTCTCAGAAAATCTTCTCCCCCACATTTAATGGGCGCAAAGTCTCGATTGTGATGTATGCTGATGATATGGCATCTATCTTGTGTTGAGAACGGGCTTAGAAGAATGATGGTCAGTTTGGCTAATTACTGCAAGGAGGAGATGTTGATTACCAACTATGATAAAACTACTAAAAGTGGTAGTTTTTGGTACCAGTAGAATCAAACACAGACAGACAAATAGCACTCAGCAAATAGAGCAGTGCCCCTCCTTTTAAGTATTTGGGTGTCTCCTTTCAGAAATCTTTATCTTGGTCAATCCATCTTAATGCAGCCGTATTAATTGCACAACATACAGTGGAGATCATTTTAAAATTCTTCCTCTGCAGGTGTGGGGGATAATTAATAGCTCTTGCACTCAAAATATTTCAGGACAAAGTAATTCCACAGCTTTTGTATGGGGCAGAGATTTGGGGGTGAAATGTGAAAGTGAGTGAGAAATTAGAATAGTCCAGAATAATATACTGAGGGAAATTCTGAGCTTTCCCCCCAGGCACCCCTATGCATCTAAGAATGGAGGTGGAGGTGTCCTCAATCTCTTTTAGAGTCCATCTGATACTGCTAAAATATTTTAAGAAATTTTAAAACCTTCCAGAAGACCATCTAGTTAAATTGTGCCATCGGCACTACCAAGTGGGGTATCAGTGGGCAGATATGCTATCCCATAGTTTACAAATGTACTCTATGCCTTCACTAGAGGAACAAGTCCTGGGGTAGGGGAAAATCCATGATTGGTTCCTTGAGTGGGATGCCAGCCAAGACACTGGTTTGGTCCAACATTCAAAAGCCTAAATAACGTGTGAACCAGCAGGCAAACACTGCAGGTGCTTTCCAGTTATCTTGTGTTTGCTGAGTGAGGCAGGCATCACAAACAGGAGGGATGTGTGAGTGGCAAATGCATAATTTATGGTTGGTGGACTGTGTTTTGTTTGGTGGACATGTGCCATTCCTTTTTCTTTTTTTAATGGGAAGAAACCTTCTGAGAAAATTCTCCCATGTTTCTGTTTGGGAGGAACTCAGAAATTCTTCTCAAAATTTCAGCTTCCCCTTGGCATAACTTTGAAATTATATTTCAAATTTCACTTTGGAGAAATTTTAGTTCCAGCCCAGTGTTATTAAAACATATAACTCATTAGCAGTATGTCTTCCCAATGGGTTTTCAGTTATATCTTGCATATATTTTCTTTTTCTGCAATTCAGTCAGTGGTGTTATTAAAAACAACAATAAAGCAAGACATAGATAAGTCATACCACCAATAACAAAGCAGTCTGGCCTTAATACTATACTGAAATCTGGCAGTGCCATTATTCAGCATCTAATTCATTGAATTATTTTGTTAGTTTCTTTCAAAACAAATTGCCTATATATTATCTCTCCCAGGGTAAATGTGGTAAAAAAAAGGTAAATTGTGTGTGTGTGTGTGTGTGTGCAATAAATTGTACTCTGTCTCAATATCTCTACTGATATGTTCTTATTATTTATATTGCATACTTAATTTCCACACATTATACCAATAATGTGTTTCTCTCATGCTAATTGTATCATGTGTGAATATACAAAATAACATGAAAAATAGATCAAGTTTATATTCCAACCAATGTAGAATTTGAATTCCCAGGAACGATGGTTTATTTGCAAATTAATTTATATATATGAAATACTTATGTGAGATTCTACTACAGCTTTATTTGATTGTGGGATGTGTGCTTCTAATTCTGTACAAATTCCTTAAAGGTCCTAATACATAGATGTATTATTGATACATCTATGGAAAGATGAACATTGTCAGACTGGATAGTGGTTGAGGCTAACTAGTAATAGGCAAGCACCTCTGGCTCTCTGGCTGGACAAGTATAAGATAATTTCCCAAGTAATCCAAGGCGCAGAAAATTCTACCCCTCTCCCCAGTTTGTTACACTTTAAAATTCATTTCCCTATACCATGTACTTGTGTTCTCCAGGTCAGCCAACAGGAGACAGGACAGAGAAGCAGTGGCTTCTTTGCCTCCGTGGCTTCTCTTTTCCGCAGAAAAGAAATGGCAGCAGCCCTTCTTTAACAAAAGTGCTTCCTGCCTATTTTGAAGGGGAAGGTATGAGATCCTTTGGCTTAGTACTCTTTTATAGGAAGAGAAGCTGCTGCTGCTGCTTCTGCTCACCTCAGTAAGGACAATAAGCAAAGTATAGCGGAGGATGTTTCTGGCAAACTGTTCTGGACTGAGGTACTAGAAGAGCTTTTCTGTCCTTTAAGATTAGCTTCTCAAAGATCCAAGATTCCTTCCCAAGTCCTGGAAGCCAGTGTTATCATTGTAAGGCCCAGGGACTAGTGGCAGCTCCCATCATGTTTCTGTGGCTCCCTGATTGTTTATTGGGGCTGTGTGAAACTATGACCAAAGCTGAATACTCTGCACAGTGCATTTTTCCCCTTAGCTGTCAAGGAGGAAGAATGTATTTGACAACTGTGGTAGTAGGGACATAGCTAGGTTAGAGTGGGCTCTGGCACAAAAAGTGAAGATGGGCCTCCATCCCCACCTTCTTCTGTAGAGAAGTTTGAAGGAATAGCAAAGATCAGGCTATCACCCAGCTAGTGAGCCCCCCTCTCAGGGATCCAGGGACATTTGTTGCCTCTTGTTTAATTGTAGTTACACCCCTGTTTGGTAGCCCCAAGCCAGTGGTTCTATGTGCAAGCAATAGGGCAGAAAATGCTGGTATATCCTGGTATTAATTCAAACTAGCTGGCCTGGGTTCAGAGCATCTGTGCCTCTAGTTCTCCCTCATTCTTGAGCCCCCTCCCTTGTTCTCAACCCTTCCCTCTTCCCCCCTCCAATATTTTGTTCTCTCTGGTTGGCCACCTGGCCAGCCACTTTTTCCAGCTGGCCACCGCTTTCTCCCCTTCCCCCGCTGTTGCTTTTGCTTCCTCTCTGCCCCGCCACCGCTACTTTCTCTCCCCACCAGCCTGCCCATTCACTGGCCTTTCCTTTGGACTTATGTTCCCCACCACCCTCACTTTCCTCTCCCTTCTCACAAACTCTCCTCTTGCAAACTGTTGCGAGAGCTGCCACACATGAGATTAGCGACTGGTATGTCTAAGAGAATCATATATATAGAAGATTGTTTCATATTACTCATACTCCATTACTCATATTGTGGAGGGGAATTCCAGTTTTTGTTATTCCTGACTTTTACCCATCCACATCTTCTTCTGCAATGCTCTCACAGCAGCTTGCCGCAAAGATCCCAAGTGTGCATGAAAATTACACCAAGAAGGAGTGGTTTGATGCTCTCTACCCACCAAAATGAAGAACAATCAAGGCTGTTGTCAGATGAACTGGTTGGGGCAATAGTAAGAGGATGATGACAAATCCCAGGCAGAATTATATGATATTAACCACTGCATTACAACAATTAACTGTGCCAGTAGAATGTGAAGTGAGGAATTTAAATTCATGTTAAAATTGCTGCTTTGTTAATCTTGCAGTCATTCCAAAGAGAAAGAGAGGGGCAGTTTCCTTTCAGTAATTTGCATAATATGCTGAACTGTGTCAGTTTCTAATCAGCAACTGTTCCGTTCATGTTTCGGTATATAACTTGCTAGTGTATAAAAGCAAAAAATGCATTATTCTTTTGGTGTTACAGGGGAGATTAATTTTAGCACCAAAGTGTATATATGTTGTCAATGATCCATCACTACTTAATTGTTAATTAATTAATCCCTTCTTTTACATTATGTGATTTCAAGGCATGGACCTTAACAGAACATTCATGCTCCAGTTCCTCAGCAGCTAACCTTTTTAAACTTCTGTGATTTTACTGCTAAATTAGCTGAAGTGGGAAATGAAGGAGTATGAAGAAGCTGAGAGAGAGAGCTCACAGTGAATAAAGGGTGTAATTACTCTGACATAGAGCTCAGTGCTTAGCTAGTAAAATGTACTAAGGATCTAGTTTCATCAAGGGATGTGACTGCCTTAATAGGGTTTACTTCCACACAGAGCAACTTAGCATTCCCCACCATTAATATAAATGACATGCTGACTGGGTTGGAAAGGTAGTTTCTTCCTCATCCTGAGCTATTCTGCATTATAGGTTTTCTACTGGCAGAAATCTGTGATGGGTTTTTCCCTTTTATTCATGCAATTTTTTTTCTCCATATATAAATCTGTCTCTAGTCTACGTTACCTATTTTAAAAATTGCTTCTATCCTTTCTTCTTCAATCACTGGTGATATTTTATCATATTATATTCTAGTTGAAAGAATTTAGAATGAGTATTTATATATTTATCATTGCATGTTAAAATAACCACTCTTATGGAAACGGAAGACTATTGGGACACATCTTCCAGCTAATTATCTCACCATAGAGATGAATGTCAGCAAATCCTCCTGAACTATAATACTGGCTCCTCTGAGACAAGTATTGTGGACAAGTATCAGTTTCCCCCCACCATTTTTTAGTACAGTTGTGCACTGCATGGATTACCTTTAAGGAATACTGGAAATATATTATACCATTTTTATATCACCTGATAAGGCAAATTTTCAGTACTTAAAGTTTATTGATTTTCAGAGTGCATCAACCAACTCTAAAAGAATGTGAGCCAGGAACCTGCTATTAAGAGGCACTTCTCAAATTAACAAGATAGAATGGGATGTTAACTTGAGCAGCTTGCTAGTCCTGTATGTGCATCTGCATTTCAGGTTCAATCTAAAAGAGGAAGAAAATTTAAAGCGACATAAAAAAACCACCATATTCTGAAGATCAGCAAAATGCTAACCCAAGTCAAGGTTCTTACATTATGAGGTATTAAGACCAGATTTGCACATAACCACATGTTGGATTTTTTTTGCCTTTGCTAGAACACATTTACCCCAGGCAAGAAGGTTTTGGCCAAGAGCCTCTGTGTATAGCTGGTCTGCACCTCTTTAAAAGATTCATACTCCGCTGTGTCAGTTTTTATTGCACATATGTGGACTACTTTCTTTAAGTTATCCATTAACAACTTGCTATTGAAACACGCTTCTGACCTTTTAAAAATTTCTTCTTTCATGCCCTGAAGCCAAGTTATATAAATATTTAAGTTAAGTAATTACCTGGTAATTGAATATTAGTTGTGTATTGAAAATACTCTTTAACACTAATGCAGAAGGAGGGAAATGGAAAAGGAACCTACAACTTGCTTTGTATATAGTTTATTGTAAGGTTATGCATAAGAACATAAGAACAGCCCTGTTGGATCAGGCCCAAGGCCCATCTAGTCCAGCATCCTGTTCCGCACAGTGGCCCACCAGATGCCGCTGGAAGCCACAAACAGGAGTTGAGGGCGTGCCCTCCTGCCATTACTCACCTGCAACTGGTACTCAGAGGCACCCTGGCCTTGATGCTGGAGGTGGCTCACAGCCCTCCGACTAGTAGCCATTGATAGACCTCTCCTCCATGAAGTCATCCAAACCCCTCTTAAAGCCATCCAGGTTGTTGGCTGTCACCGTGTCCTGTGGCAGAGACTTCCACTAGTGGATCACGCGTTGTGTGAAAAAGTACTTCCATTTGTTGGTCCTAGACCTCCTGGCAATCAATTTCATGGAGTGACCCCTGGTTCTAGTGTTGTGTGAGAGGGAAAAGAATCTCTCTTTCTCCACTTTCTCCGCACCATGCATGATTTTATAGACCTCTATCATGTCTCCCCGCAGTCGTCTTTTTTCTAAACTAAAAAGCCCCAGGTGTAGTCTTGCCTCATAAGAAAGGTGCTCTAGGCAACGGATCATCTTGGTTGCCCTCTTCTGTACCTTCTCCAGTTCAACAATGTCCTTTTTAAGATGTGGTGACCAGAATTGTATGCAGTACTCCAAGTGTGGTCGCACCATAGTTTTGTATAACAGCATTATAATGTTAGCCGTTTTATTTTGAATCCCCTTTCTAATGATCCCTAGCATGGAATTGGCCTTTTTCACAGCTGCCGCACATTGAGTCAACACTTTCAACGAGCTGTCCACCACAACCCCAAGATCCCTCTCCTGGTCCGTCACCGACAGCTTGGATCCCATCAGCATATACTTGAAGTTGGGGTTTTTCATCCCAATGTGCATCACTTTACACTTGCTAACATTGAACTGCATTTGCCATTTTGTCGCCCACTCCCCCAGTTTGGAGAGATCCTTTTGGAGCTGCTCACAATCCGTTTTGGATTTCACTACCCGAAAGAGTTTGGTATCATCTGCAAATTTGGCCACATCGCTGCTTACCCCTGCTTCTAGATCATTTGTGAATAAATTAAAAACCACCTATCCCAGTACAGATCCCTGGGGGACCCCACTTCTTACTTCCCTCCATTGTGAAAACTCTCCATTTATACCTACCCTCTGTTTCCTGTCTTTCAACCAGTTAGCAATCCACACATGTTCTTGTCCCTGTATCCCATGACAGCTAAGTTTCCTCAGGAGTCTTTGATGAGGAACTTTGTCAAAAGCTTTTTGGAAGTCCAGGTAGACTATGTCAACTTGATCACCTTGATCCACACACTCGTTGACACTCTCAAAGAAGTCCAAAAGATTTGTGAGGCAAGATTTACCTTTGCGGAAGCCATGCTGGCTCACTCCCAGCAGGGCCTGTTCTTCTACGTGCTTTACAGTTTTATCCTTGAGGATGCTTTCCATCAGTTTGCCCGGAACGGACGTTAGGCTAACCAGCCTGTAATTTCCCGGATCGCCCCTGGATCCCTTTTTGAAAATCGGTGTTACATTTGCTATTCTCCAGTCCTCTGGTACAGAGCCCGATTTCAGGGATAAGTTATATATTTTAGCAAGGAGGTCGGCAATTTCACATTTGAGTTCTTTGAGGACTCTTGCATGGATGCCATCCGGCCCTGGTGATTTGTTAGTTTTCAGTTTTTCCAGACAGTTTAGAACATCATCCCTTGTCACTTCTATCTGACTCAGCTCTCTAGCCTCCATCCCTAAAAAGCCTGGTTCAGGAGCAGGTATATGCTTAGTATCCTCTGCCGTGAAGACAGATGCAAAGAACTCATTCAGCTTCTCTGCAACCTCCATATCCTCCTTAATAATCCCTTTCACTCCCTCATTGTCTAATGGTCCAACTGCCTCCATGGCAGGTTTCCTGCTTCTGATGTACTTAAAGAAGTTTTTGTTATTCCCCTTGATACTTTTGGCTAAATGTTCCTCAAACTCTCTTTTTGCCTCCCTTATTGTCACCTTGCATTTCTTTTGCCAGAGTTTGTTTCTTTCTGTTCTCTTCGTTTGGAAAGGCCTTCCAATTTCGGAAGGAAGTCTTCTTCCCTTTTATGGCTTCCTTGACGGTACCCGTTAGCCATGCTGGCATCCTCCTGGACTTAGTGGTACCTTTCCTCCTTTTGGGTATACAATCTAACTGGGCTTCTAGTATTGTGGTTTTGAGTAAACTCCATGCACTCTGGAGCGAAGTGACTCTTCTGATTTTCCCCCTCAGCTTTCTTTTCACCATACTCCTCATTTTGGAGAAGTTTCCTCTTCTGAAATTCAAAATATCTGTGTTAGACATCCTTGGTGATTCTCTCCCCACATGTATGCTGAAATTGATGGCACTGTGGTCATTGTTCCCTAAAGGGTCGATAATACTGACATCACGCACCAGGTCCTGGGTGTCACTCAGAATTAGATCCAAGGTCGCCTTCTCTCTGGTCGGTTCCATGACCAACTGTTCTAGGGCACAGTCATTCAGCGTATCTAGAAATTTGACCTCTTTGTCCTGACTTGAATGTGAATTTACCCAGTCTATGTGTGGGTAGTTGATATCACCCATAATTACAGCCCTGTCTCTCCTTGACGCCTCCCTGATTTCCTCCTGCAAGTCCCAGTCACTGTCAGCATTTTGATCCGGAGGGCGATAGTACGTCCCCAGTAGCACATTTCCTTTCAGGCCTTGTATAGTCACCCACAGGGTTTCTGTGGAGGACTCCAGTCCACTTAGGTTTTCTAGTTTGTTAGATTCTATCCCTTCTTTAACATACAGTGCTACCCCTCCTCCAAGGTGCCCCTCCCTGTCCTTTCTATAGAGTTTATATCCAGGGATAACAGTGTCCCACCGGTTCTCACTGTTCCACCATGTTTCTGTTATGCCCACTATGTCTATTCCTGCATTAACAACCAAGCACTCCAGCTCACCCATCTTGGCTCGGAGGCTTCTGGCATTGGCATACAAGCACCTATACACTGAATCTCTCCCCTGATGTATGCTATTCTTTTGACTCTTTGACCTGCTGGCACAGGCTCCCGTCTGCTCTTCATGCAGTTCTGCTCTGTCCCCTTCTGTTTTATTTGAATTCTTTGCAGCCTCACACTTTAAAGGATGGTTTTGCCAAACAGGATACTGCCCAGCTCCCATCGGCTGTTCCCCAAGTGTCATTTTAAAAGCTGCTCAGCAACCTTTTTGATTTTAAGCGCCAGTAGTCTGGTTCCATCATGGTTCAAGTGCAGCCCGTCCCTTTTGTACAGGCCTTGCTTGCCCCAAAATGTGTCCCAGTGCCTAACAAATCTAAACCTTTCCTACCGGCACCAACGTCTCATCCACGCATTTAAGCCCCTCATCTCTGCCTGTCTCACTGTACTTGCGCGTGGAACAGGTAGCATTTCTGAGAATGCTACCTTGGGGGTCCTTGACTTCAAAATGCTACCTATCAGCCTAAATTTGGCTTCCAGATCCTCCCGACTGCATTTCTCCACATCGTTGGTGCCGGCGTGCACCACAACAGCTGTCTCCTCCCCAGCACTGCCTAGGAGCCTGTCTAGACACTGCATAATGTCTGCAACCTTCGCACCAGGCAGGCAAGTCACCTTGCGGTCAACACACGGGTCACAAACCCATCTCTCTATCCCTTTAATGATCGAACCACCCAATACAAGGAGGCCCCCACCCCCCAGAGGAGTATCCCCTGTGCGAGAGGATATGGGCTCATCATCCACGGAAGGGGTCCCTTCTAAAGGAGCATTTCCCTCTTCCTCAGACCGATGTCCTCCTTGCCCAAGCCCTCATTCTCCCTGACAGCAGAGGAGCTACCAGCCCTGGAGTGGGATTCCTCTATCACATCCCTGAAGGTCTTGTCCACATGCCTCTCTGTCTCTCCGAGCTTCTCCAGATCTGCCACCTTGGTCTCGTGGGAACGGATTTGTTCCCTGAGAGCCAAGAGCTCCTTGCACTGAGCACACACCCATGACTTCTGCCCATGGGGCAAATAGTCGTACATGTGGCACTCTGTGCAATACACTGGGAAGTGCCCCTTCCCCTGCTGACCTTCTATATTCATACTGTTTTGGTTGGCTGTTTACGGTATTTAGGGAGCTTATTATCCGTTTATTAGATAGTTTATTAGGATAGGTCTCAGCTGTAATGGTCAACTATTTAACTGTCCAAACAGTCTTTCCCAAGAATATGAGGGATACGAGGGAGGGATATATACTTACGTTCTCTTCTCCACCAGGCTCCTTGTGATCATTGTGATCGCAGGGGCTTGTTCCAGGCTCCCCCGCACACTTCCTGCTAAACTCCTGCAAAACTCCTGCATCCTGTTTGCTATCCCTGTTCACTATGCTCTCGGGCCTTCACCTCATATGTAGAGTAGCCTTTCAACTGTCACACAGGATGTGAGTCACAGGTAAGGAATGTGGGCCTCTCCCAGCCCTAGCTGACTCCACCCCCACCACTGAGTAAACACTGCCTTTAGGTAACCCTAAGAACTCCTAGCCCTGTGATATCTTAACCCTAACAAGTAACCCTAACAAGTAACACACACACAGATAGAGAGACTAAGACCTACCCCTTAAAGAGAAACAGCTCCTGCAAAACTCCCCTCTTCCTGTTAGTTTGTTTGAAGGGGGAAAGGCTAGATGTTTAGAAAGGCTTCCTCACCTTCTCAGCTGTGTCTGCTCTTCCCAGAGTAGCCTTCCATAGTTTCCCATTTGTTAAATGGGCACGGGCTAATTAGGACTACTCGTAATGTAATGAAGAAAAGCTCGTGTATATGTTTGCATACATTACTTCACAAGCTCTTGGACTAAGTTATGACCTTGAAAAGATGTGCTGTTAAAATAGCACTGAGATTGTTTTTCTTTTTCTTTTTCTTGCTGGTCTGTAATAAAATCATTCATTCATTCTGTAATAAAATCATTCATTCATTCAGTTAGTCATGTGCTGGAATTAAAACTGTCAAGACTTTCCTTAGATTAATCCCTGGTAGAGGAAGGGAGGAGAGAAATTCCAACATTCCATTGTATATTGCAAGGCTTGACAAATCTCAGGCACCAGGGAGCCGTGGCGCCTAGACTAGGATATTCAGAGGTAGAGTTATTTAATAAAATCTGTATTTACCCCAAGCAGCCCTCTTTCTCTTCTCAGTATGAGGCTATTCTGACGATCAGCCGAAATTGGGCTAGGGGAGCCTAGCACGATTTCGGCTGGCCGTGTGAGCCACCGGGCTCGCAGACGAGCCCGGAGGCTCCCAGGCGGTTAACCCGCCTAAATACCCCCGCCCTAAAAATGCAAACCCGGGTTTTTTTAATCGTGAGTAGCCATGGCACGGCTCCACACCATGGCTACTCACAAGGGGACCCCCGGAGGGGAGTCGAAAAGCCGCCTCCCAGCTCCGGGGGTCTCGCCAGCATGCCCTACGTGCTTGCGCTGAGCATGCTGGAGCTTCCTGGGGCCAACTGACCCCTGATCCCCCCAGCCCCCACCGGCTCCATCACGGTGCCGGCAGCTCCCCCACTGCTCATGTGCGGGGAGAGCGGGCTTAGTCTGCTCTCCTTTCTCACTCTCCAAAACCAGGTCTCACTGATCGTGAGACCCGGCTCTATGTTTCTCTTCTAAGAATGTTAGTTGTGAAAGAGATAAAGAGAAGACCATTTACCTCCCCACCACCGTAAACACACTTTCCATCACTAAGTCTGGTAATTTTGTTAAGTGTCCATTGTCTGGATCCTAAATCCAAAGAAAATTTCTCAAGATCTGGCATATTTGATATTAATACTTCTTCCTTCCTTCCTTTCTTTCTTAAGGTAAATTCTGTCAAAAAGGGTTTAGTTTTTATTTGACTTCATATACTATGTGGAGATACACTAGCAACGAAATCTGTTATACAAAGCTGGAGATTATTTTTGTTTGTTTTTCACATTTAGCTTGTTCGAGGCTTTCCTAGTAGTGTTTAAGTATTTTTGAATTCTCACAACCCAAGAAGCTTTGCTTCTGTGTAGAAAAGGTAGTAGAGATGCACCAAAAAAAAAATGTTTTGACACTGAAACGTTTCAACTCGGAACAAGCTGTTTTGAGTGTCTCGAGCTCAAAACAAAACACCCTTTAAATAAAGGACTTGTTTTGAGCTCATAACAAACAGCCTCATTTTGATGTGTGGTCTTTTGACATTTCAAGCACCATTTTGGATGGAGGCCTCTTTTTCCCCTTGCTGATTCGTTTTTTGGCATTGGCTTCTGATTATCTTATGATCTCCTTGTTTCTTGGTTGGCTTGTTATGATACAAATGATAGCCATTTCTTTTGTGGGTTGGGTAGTAAGAAGAACCCATCATGCCCTACCACACAACCCACTAGGAGCTACCCAGGGGGGACAATGAGATGTTTCAAATTTCCCTATTGTTCCCTATGGCCGAAACACTTGAAACATTTCAAGGTTTGTGCCATCAAAATAAAATACAAAATCTGTTTTATGCACATACCTACAAGATAGTTTGCACATGCTCAGAAGTCCTTGTGTCTTTATAAGTTCCAGGACAAGCCCTGATTCTCAAGACAGGTTCTAGTATTGACCCCAGCAGCAAGTTCTGGGTTTAGAGTAAGCAATGAATATTGAGAATGAAGATACTGAGATAAGGATTCCTTCAGCTACAGAATCCTACTGTGAACAATTTGTTGTCAGTAGATTTTCTTTTTGAACAATACAAGCAACAGATGACCATGTGGTCATGTTATGAGTTATTTCCCACTTTTGAAAGTGGCTGATATATGCTACTTATGTGAATACACACAACACACATTTGAAAAAATATTGCTTGTATATGTTGCACATGCACAATAAGATGTGATGTTCCCATAAAGCAGTGATATGTGTATCTGGAAAGGTTTCAGCAATTCAAACATAAAATTTTATTCAATCATGATTATTAGAGTCTCTAAGTTACATCAGTAAACTCCTCCAAAAGGCTTAGTGCTTTGTAGGTGTGTGCATGGAACTGATTTTGGCAGTTTGGTTTGAATGAAAATGGAATTCAAATTGAACTACTGGTCCACAAACCAGTTAGGTTGAACTGGCCAGCAGTCCTGTCTGTTCTGTCAAGCCAAGTTGAACTGGTTCAAACCAGTTTGACCTGGTTTGAGGGGCTATGTTTGTAAATGGTTTGAGGGGCTTTGCTTTACAAGAAAAGAGGAATCCTGCCTTTAAAATGGTTCTAAGAGTAGCTGGGTGGGGCAGCGAGAGGGCGCCTTACTGCTGGCAGCTCTAAACAGTGCCAGCACTCCCCACCCCCAGCAGTGCAGCCTGCATAGCAGGCCAGTGGCCCGAAACTGGGCTGCCACATAGACTGCACTGCTGGGAGGGAGTGTCAGTGGGGTTTAGTGGAGCCACTGTCACCGTACCACCTATGCCACTGTGGCGGTAAGGTGTCCTCTTGCCACCCAACCTGGCTGCACTTAAAACCTTTTAAAAGGCAGGATTCCCATTTGCTTCTAAAGGGGAATCCTCACTGGATTCCACTTTACAAGCATAGCCCCTCAAACTGGGTTGAAATAGTTATATTGGACCGGGTCTGGTTCGGTTTGAAATTGGACTGGCTGGCTTTTTTTGAAACCGGTTTGGTTCACATTCAAACCAGTTGAACTGGGCTAGTTCAAATAGAATCTGGTTTGATTCAAACCAGTTTGGCATACCCCTAGTGCTTTGATAGTATCAAAAACTGAGAATTGTGTTTTGATTGGAAGGAACCTTATTTCCTCTTCTTTCAGCAGCCCAGCAATTCAGATTTACTTGACTTGTCTTCCATTCAGTTGATTATGAGGTTGGGTTTCATAGCTAAATTCAGCCATAGGGTTTTAAATTTTTTATTTTTTTTTTTGCTGTCATTAAAAATATCCTCCACTTTATCCTGTGTATTCAGGCAGTTTGGTATGAATACAAGTGATCTGTGCATAAACAATGAATGCGTAAAGGTAAAGTGTGCCGTTGAGTCAATTTTGACTCCTGGCACCCACAGATCCCTGTGGTTTTCTTTGGCAGAATATAAGAGGGGTTTACCATTGCCTCCTTCTGTGCAGTATGAGGTGATGCCTTGCAGCATATCCTATATCGCTACTGCCTGGTATAGTACCAGCGGGGATTTGAACCAGCAACCTTCTGCTTGTTAGTCAAGCATTTCCCCGCTGCGCCAATGAATGCTTAGAATGTCAAAACAGGCATTCCCAAGCCCAAAAGATCTTGTCTTCCAAGACAAGGGGGAAGTAGACTATGCAGCCAAAGCCTTTTTCATAACTTAATTTGGAAGATGGTTTTAAATATTAACATCTTAAAGGAAAACTGGATGCTTGCATACTACTGAATGTATACAGAATGTTAGCTTGATCTATGTATCCAACTCAGATGTTCCCATGAAAGAGTTATATAAAAAAGTCTCATCATATATTCAAAAGTAATTATTCAGCTAGTTCCTCCAAAAGGCCATGTGTTTTGATAGTCTTTCTCTCTCTTTTAAAGGTTGTTTGGTGGCTTTTAAAATCTCTGTTTTCTATCAAAATTCCCAAAACCAGCTTTGATAAGTATTCATTAGGTAAGGGTGTATGTCACAAGAATGCCAGAGCTGATTCTTGAAAGAAACATAGCACCACAGAAATCCTGCCACCTTATCATTTAGAAATGTTGCTGAGATTTGTAATACTTGGCTTCAGATAGAAACCTTGACGACTTGTACAGCTTGCCTTAAAAACAAATCCAGCATTATAATCCACCCAGTCCTTCTTCAGCTTGGATTTTAATCCTAGGTGTAGAAGAACTCTCTTCTGATTCCTTACTTATCTTATTGGCAGCTTCTATAAGTCTGGCTAGGAGGGAGGGGAAGAGGGAAGGGGATATCTCTGGTTCATGGTCACTTCCATAAGTGTTCACAGCACCAGTGACCTTTTTCCTAACTGCTTACCAGATCAGTAGCAACTGCCCCAGATAAGAAGGTTGGTCAGATATTTGGGGGGTGGAGGGGTGCAGGCTCATGACATGGGGGATTGATCAGAGACACTTCCTCTGGAATCATCAGGAACTTAAAAGGGGGTCCCAAACAACTCAGGAGGGAGCTGTGAGGAGGTAATGGGCCTTACCTGACTTGTCCAAGATGTGTAGACAATCAGGGACAATGGGAGGCAGATGAAAACAGAAGCCAACAACTATTAGTCTCCTCAACTGCTCACAAAGCCTTCTTTGGCTGACAGGTCTGAGGACAATTCCCTCTTAGGAGGCACTCGCCAGAGCTCATCTAGTGAGTGGCTGAAGAAGTGCCTTTGATGTGCTACCCTTAGCTTTGTGAGCAGTGGAGGATCTAGGTGGTTTTCTGCTCCTATCCACCTGTTGTCCTCTTCATGCCTCAGAGAAGTTGGAGCAGTTCTTCACTTTATGTTCTCAACAGTGTCTCTTCCTTCATTTTGAATTAGTGTGCAAGCTGATTACAAAGAATTAAGTGAGAAAGCTATGAAAATTATGGGTGTGCAAACAGGTGCAAATCTGAACAGGTTCAATATCAAACCAGTTCAGCTCAAAGATTTGGGGTTGAACCGAACCACACACACACACACCCGGTTTGGCTTGACCGTGGCATGCCCCTCTGCCATTCAGGGGTTCATCGAGAAATTTCTTTCTTTCTTTCTTTCTTTCTTTCTTTCTTTCTTTCTTTCTTTCTTTCTTTCTTTCTTTCTTTCTTTCTAAAAAACCCTTTTTGTTATAACTTACCCCCTTTGGAGGGCTTCTCCGAGGTGGCGGGGGGGTGTCTGCGGAGGCTCCCCCTCCCCCTGCTGGACTTCCTTTATGCAAAAATCGCCTGGTTTGGGTGTTCTTTGGCACTTTCCGGGAGTACTATGAAAGAGCTCTGCTAGACTAGAAACATGCTTAATGCTCAGCAATGTATTTTTCGTCTGTACATCATTCGTCAGTATGCCAGCTAGTAGCTTTAAACATGGCAGTGGGGTTTATCTAGCTTTATGTGTGTGTCATTTTAGGGGGGTCACAATAAAGTTTGAGAATCCATCCATCCATTCATTCATTCATTTATATGCTGCCCTTCCAAAAATGGCTCAGGGTGGTTTACATCAAAACAAAAACAATTAATATCAACAAACCATTAAAATCAGAACTAAATTAAACGATTAAAATTATTTAAACATGAAAATCATTCATGTTAAAATCATTTAAAACCAATGACAAAAATTTAAAACCGTAAATCTAACTAAAAGTCTGGGTGAATAAATTTATCTTCAGTGCCTTTTTAAAAGATGGGGAGACTCTTATTTCAACAGGTAGCACATTCCAAAGTCCAGTGGCAGAAATGGAGAAAGCTCATTCCCAAGTAGCTGCCAAACAAGTTGACAGCAGCTGCAGATGAACCTCTCTAGATGATCTTAACAGGCAGTGGGGCTCATGGTGAAGAAGACATTTTCTTAAATACCCAGAGCCAAGGTGTTTAAGCCTTTATAGGTAATAATTAGCACCTTTTATTTTGCCTGGAAATGTTTCAGCAGCCAGTGTAGTTCTTTTTACAAAGGAGTAAAATAGTCTCTCCTAGATGACCCAGAGACCAATCTGGCTGTTGCATTCTGAACCAACTGTAGATTCTGGACTACATACAAAGGCAGCCCCACATAGAGAGCATTGCAGTAATCCAGCCTAGAGGTTACTAGCATATGTAACACTGTTTTGAGGTCATTCATCTCATGAAATGGACACAGCTGGCATATCAGCCAAAGCTGATAAAAAGCACCTCTGGCCACCACCTCAACCTGGGACACCAGGGAAAGGTTCGGATCCAGAAGCACCCCCAGACTGCATACCTGTTCCTTCTGGGGAAGTGTGACCCCATCCAGAACCAGCAGATCAAAATCATCTCCCGAGTTCCAACCTCACACAATAAGTACATCTGTCTAATCTGGATTCAGCCTCAGTTTGTTATCCCTCATCCAGCCCATTACTGCCTTCAGGCACGCATTTAGGAAAATTATGCCTTCTCCTGATGAGGTTGACATGGAGAAATAGATTTGGGTGTCATCAGCAGATTGATAACACCCTGCACCAAATATCTGATGATCTCTCCCAGCGGTTTCATGTAGATATTAAACAACATCAGAGACAATATGTAGCCCTGAGGGACACCATTTGAAAGTTCAGATTTTGAAGAACAACAGTCTCCAAGAGACACCATCTGGAATCTGCCCATGAGGTAGGAGCAGAACCACTGCAAAGCAGTGTCTCCCACCCCCAATCCCCTCAGATATTCCAGAAGGATACTATGGTTGATAGTATAGAAAGCTGCCAAGAGATCCAAAAGGACCAACAGAGTCACACTCCCTCTGTCCATCCATAATTGGAGTTCATCCATCAGGCTGACCACGGCAGTCTCAACATAATTGCCTGCCTGAAAGCCAGTTTGAAATGAGTCTAGATAATCAGTTCCCTTCAAGACCACCTGGAGCTGGGATGCCACCACCTTCTCAATCACCTTGCCCAGCCATGGAAGGTTGCAGACAGGCCTATAGATCCCTAAACTTCAAGGGATCCAAGGCAGGCTTCTTCAGAAGCAGTCTAATAATTGCCTCCTTAAGACAAGAAGGCATCCTGCCTTCCCTCAGAAGAGAACTTACAAGAAATACTCTCTTAGGAGCCATAAGAGCCCCTGGTGGCGCAGTGGTAAAACTGCCGCCCTGTAACCAAAAGGTTACAAGTTCGATCCTGACCAGGGGCTCAAGGTTGACTCAGCCTTCCATCCTTCCGAGGTCGGTAAAATGAGTACCCAGAATGTTGGGGGCAATATGCTAAATCATTGTAAACTGCTTAGAGAGCTTCGGCTATAGAGCGGTATATAAATGTAAGTGCTATTGCTATTGCTATAAGCAAGCCATTCCCTCCCAGATGCCCATGGAGATAATGATACTGTCCATAATAGTAAGAATAAAAATATAATACATGTGAGGCTACTTTGTCTACTTGAAAGCACCATTTTGCAGCCACCCAACGGCCTCGTGCTGAGGAGTGGTGGTTTGTTCCACCACGGCCCCTGGAGCAGGCAACATGGTGGCAGCCCATGGGGGTCCTTCCAGGTGGGGGCAGAGCTTCTGGGGCTATTTGCCCAGCATGCTCCCTCCCAATGTCAGTCCTGTTCAGGCAAGCTTCCCCTCCCTCCCTCCCTGGTTATAGGAAAGGTTCTGGCAGGTCATTCTTTTGTAGGCAAAGAAGGAATTTGTTTACACCACCCAGTTGGCCTTGTATAGGGAGCTGTTTCACCGACTGTGTGTTCTATAACCTTGGTAGTGTTGGAGTTAGGACCCTAGTGTTGGAGCTAGGACCCTGGCAGCATAAGCTCTCATAGTGACCACTGAAGGGTTTTAGGTTCATGGATAAAAGTGCTGGACTCCTCCCCTCTTTTTTCTTCCAGTGTTAGTCTCCATTTTGTCTCTCCAGAGATGGCTGTTTGTTTTGGTCTCTCTCTTCAACCATGAGCTACAGCTGAAATTAAGCTTCAGGCTTTATCACATTTGTTTGTAATCTTTTCTTTGAATGAATGAATAAATAAATAAATAAATAAATAGCTTTATTACAATCACTGATCAGTTATATATACAAACAGATGATACTACATTCAGATAAAAAGTAAATCATACAGAATATACCAACATAGAAGCCTCATATAACAATGTCTAGAAAGAAGGTCTGGAGGTTAGCTGTTGACGGATCTTAACATCAGCTGCACAAAATTTGACAACCTTGTGGGTGGTAGAAGGTTTCTTATCTGCTAGGACAAGTATGGTGTAAAATTCAGCAGTTCGGCCGGGAAAGTGTGAAAGTAAAGGAGAAATAGGACTGCACTGGCTATCATTATAAAAAGGACAAAACAGCAGCACATGGTGGACAGATTCGACCTCACCTGAGCCATAGGGGCATAACTGACTGGCCAGAGAGGTTTTCAAAAACCTTCCAGATAAAACCGCTGATGGTAAGGCATCATATCATGCTCTGAGGAAAACCCTGTGATGGCTCAGTAAAGAGAGGGAAAGCTAGCGGGTTCCTGGTTAAAAAGTCACCAAGGCACCCTCTTATTGTCTCTAGGATGGAGCTTAAATCGATCTGATGTTCAGTGTCCAAGACCCTCTGTTTGAGGATCATCTTGGCCCGACTATGTCCTAATAATGACAAATGTTCAACAGAAAGGCTGATTGATAACAATTTACCCATCAGTGCTCGTGTCCAGGTGGATTGAAACCTATCGGCCAAAACATAAGATGGATCAATCCCATAGGGGAGAAATGTATCCTAAGCCAATAACTGAGGATTAAAATCCAGGCTTTTGTTTCCACCCTCTTGAGGCCCATTTCCAACCTCAACACTGCACTGGAGATACATCAAGGGGCCCTAAATACTGCTCTAATAAAATTGGACTGGATTATCTCCAGCAGCCTATAGTTTTGGTAAGGGCCCAATTGTGTGCCGTACAAAAGTTGGGCCAATGATTTAGCAGCAAATAACTTTAACACTGCAGGGATAACCTCTCCACCTTTGGAGCAAAAGAACCTTAATGTTGCTGAAGCACTTCTTTGTGCCTGTTGGGCAACATAGTCCACATGGGCCTTCCATGACCCAGTGGCATGAAAAACAACACCCAGATATTTAAAACTATTGACCTGCTCTATACGATGGCCTTCTATATGCCAGTTAAATCTTTTAGGCCTCTTGGCAAAGACCATCACTTTGGATTTCTGGAAGTTAATTACCAAGTGGTTTTCCTTGCAATAAGTGGCTAAGAGCATAAGCGTTCTCCTAAGGCCCACAGGAGTTAATGAGAAGATAGCAGCGTCATCTACATACAGTAGGATTGGGATAGCTGTGCCCGCAATAGTTGGGGAATGTAGCACTGGATCGGAGAGATTATTAGCTAGGGTATTTATGTAAAGATTGTTCACCCTCATGAGAGGGTGCCCAAATTCACACTTGTTTAACTCCTTTACTAGTGGTAATAAAATGTGAAAGTGAGCCTTGAGGGTTACATCTCACTCTTACACTGGTGTTATCGTAGAGCTTCTGAATAAGAAAGAGTAAGAACCTATCGATATTTGTGTCTCTTAGTTTTCCCCAGAGGCTTATCCTCGAGATTGAATCAAAGGCTGCTTTGAAGTCTACAAAGGCCACATACTAGGAGTACTTAGGTTTGTTGCTATATTTCTCAATCAGATGGCGTAATACAAGGGCATGATCCATGGTTGACCACCCTGTTCTAAAATCAGCCTGTTCATCAGTCAAAATACCTTCATTCTCCATCCTGTCTTGCAACTTCCATTCTAAATGCCTCACGTAAAGCTTACTCACAACACTCAGCAGGCTAACTGGGCAATAGTTGGCAGAATCATGTTTATCTTCCTTTTTATATATGGGCACTATTATGGCTATTCCCCAGTCTTCAGGTATGAGCCCAGTTCAATCTATGCATGTAAAGAGGGATGCCAATATTTATTTATTTATTTATTTGATTTGTATACCTCAATACAGGTGCCCACAATTTGCATTGAACTTAATCATTTCAGAAGAGATACAGTCATAGCCCAAGGTCTTGCAAACTTAAGGAATCAATAAGCTTCTTAACTTTGGCAACTGAAACAGGTGGCCATTCAGGGAGTGGGTCATTTCTAAAAAATCTACTGGGACTATTCCTTCCTCCTGGGCCAAATAGAGAGCTTTAAAGTGTAATTCCCATGTCTCCATAGGGACCTAGCTAATCAAATGAGAGGAATAATGCTCTGAGCAGCCAGTTGTTCAATACTAAAGAACTGTCTCAAGATCTCTTGCTTTGCTGCTTTCTCACCAAACTGGTTTTGCTTTGCTATTTGGGGACTGGACTGCATTCTTCCCCTACAAAGGGTTATGTGCCCAGAAGCCAGTAAATAAAATAAAATAAATAAAAGAGAAAAGCCTAGAGATTAAAATAGAGAGCAAAGCCAAGAGGAAAGCTTTGAAAATAGAGACAGCACAAGGATTCCAGATGATTGAAAATTTGCAAGGTCCTGAGTATGAGCTCTGGTCTTTCAAGATGGAGATGTTCCTCAAGAGTCATGGACTTGGCAGTGTTCTGCACATCCAGTGTCCTGCAGATGTAGGAAAGGAGAAGAAAGAATGGTACAGAGCAGATGAAAAGGCATCAGTAATGATTTGCTTGGCAGTAAGTGACCAAATCTTAGTGCATCTAAGAGACAAAGAAAATGCAAAGAATATGTGGGAAACTCTGAAGGGATTATATAAAAAGTTTTCTGGTTTTCAAAGTGCATCGAGTAAGAAAACTGAACAATAAGAGAGGAGAAAGTCTGTCCAAGCACATAAATGAAACGTTAGAAATATCTAAGCAATTGCAAGCTCAAGAAGTAAGCATGCCAGATGCAGTTTTAATAGGATTGCTGTTGTAAATTTTACCACATTACTATTATAGTGTGACTAGTGCCTTGGAAATCAAGGAGAATGCAGACTTACCATTTGTAATTAACCATCTAGAGAACTTTGATTTGTGCAGAAGGGATGATAAGCAACCAAAGGAAAGTGAAGAAAATGTATTTAGAACCTTGCAAAGAAATAAGAAATGCTTTATTTGTGGAAGCCCCAAACACTTGCAGAATAAGTGTCCCAAGAATAAAGAGTTTGCAGACAAAAGATAAGCAAAGCAAAGATACAAAAAGAGAGTGAGTCATCTGGGAAAACAGAATACAAAACTTACAAGCAATCAGGGACTAAAGCTAATAAGCAAAGGATATATCTTGCAAAAAAAGATAACAGTTTTGGAAGCTAAGTCTGAGAAATGCAGCAGTGTCAATTGCATTGACTCAGGTGCTACAAGCAACCTGGTTAAGGAAACATTTATAGACCTAGATACAAGTTGTAAAATCTTTATATATTTGGTAGATGGAAAACTGATATATGCAGAAGGGAAGGGATCTGCACATTTGCTGTGAAAACTGGAGAAAGGAGAAACCATTGGATTAACAATGGAAGAAGCTTTGCATGTTCCCACTCTAGAAACAAGTCTTATGTCTGTAGAATATGCTACAGAAAGGAGCTACAAAGTAAAATGTAAAGGAAGGCACTGTTTCATTATTCATAAACAGGATTTGCTTATGAAAGCAGTTTACAAGAGAATTGACTGTTTGCAGTAGAATATGTGACTGAAAAGGCCAAAACTGTGAAGGAATGCACACACAAAGAATGTCTAAATTTGTGGCACAGAAGGTTAGGACATAGAGATGCCAAAATGATATGTCAGGCTGAAAAGTTGGACGTGGTAAAGGGTATAAAAATAGCCCCATACAGCACTGTATCAAAGTGTGCATATGTTATAAGAGCAAAGGCAGCATGGCCTGCTTTTCTTCCACACAAAGAAAGAGAAAAACAGCATCCTTTGTATCTGGTTCATAATGATGTTTGTGGACCTATGCAAGTTAATACATCAGGAGGAATAGATATGTTCTTACTTTCATTGATGACTATTCTAGATACACATATACATAACTGTTAAGTGAAAAGAGACACTTTCTAGAAAGATTAAAAGACTATCTTGCAAGATTGAGCAACAGGTTTGGGAGAATGCCACAGATCCTCCGCACTGACAATGGTGGCGAATACTCTGGGGAAAATGTCATAAGGTTCCTAAAGGAGGAGGGCATTGAACACCAAAAGACTGTTCCTTATACTCCAGAGCAAAATGGCGTAGCAGACAGAAAGTACTGTTCTCTTCTGGAAATGATGAGATGCGTGCTTGTAGATGCTGGTTTGGCTACTAAATTTTGAGGAAAGGCAGTGATGACTGCTACTTACCTGCAAAACAGATTGCCAACAAAGGCCACAGGAACAATGCCACATGGGTTATGGCATGGCAACAAGCCCACTTTGAGTCATATAAGAGTGTTTGGATCTAAAGCACACACCTATATAACAAAAGCCCAAAAGACAAAACTCAACTGTAGATCTGAGGAAGGAATACTTGTTGGCTAGTCCATAGGATGTAAAAGATATAGGATTTTAGATCTTGCCACAGAAACAATTAAAATATGCAGTGTAGCATACATCAGTGAAAATGAAAAACCAACCACTACCAAAACCAAACTTAGAGCCCACTCAGTTGGAGAAAGAATCAAGGCAATATGATCCAAAGGAAGGATCCACTGTATGTTTTACACCTGGCAGCGATTCAGCAAAAGAGGATTCTGATGACAAACAAAGAGTGCAGCATTTAGCACAAAATAAATACATAAAGGAGTTACATCTAGGAAGCTTTGCTACATCGCAAAGAGAGAAAAGTTTCAAAAACCAAGCACATGGAAATAAATTGATAACTTACCTACCACTGAAGCACAAAACTGGAAGGAAGCTGTGAAAGAAGAAATGGAATCATTACACAAAAATAACACAAGGACACTCACAGAGCTACCTGAGGGAAGAGAAAGACTGTGGGGTGCAAGTGGATTTAAAAAATTAAGCAAAATGCAGAAGGAGATATATCTGTGGCAAGATCTCAGTGCTACAAAGCGATACTGATGGCAAAGAGATTCTTGCAAATATATGGGGAAGATTATGATGAGACATCTGCTCCCATCGTAAAATACACCTCACTAAGGACATTCCTAAGCATTACAGCAGCAAAGCAAATGCAAGTGGATCACATAGACGTGAAAACTGCATTTCTTCATGGAGACATCAAAGAAGATATTTATATGGAGCAACCTCCAGGATTTGTGGAACCTGGTAAAGAAAAACTTTTACAGTGTATGTAATCTGCAGAAAAGTATTTATGGACTAAAGCAGGCTGCAAGAGGCTGCAATGTCAAATTAAACCAGTTGCTAGTCAATGAGGGATTTACCCAAGGAAAGGCTGAGCCTTGCCTGTACTCGAGGTTCAAAGACAACAGATGGGCCTATATACATACTTAAGTTGATGATCTGATAATTTGTTGTGAAAATAGAGAGGACAGCCTTGAAACAATGAAGCACCTGAATAGTGAGATAGAAGTAAAAGAACTGGGCCTGTTTCACACTATCTTCTCTCACACCGAAGAAAGAAGAGGATGGAAACTATTTGCTTAACCATGAACAGAAAATAAATGATTTACTAGAGTACTTGAGACTTACAGAGGCCAAAGAAACAAGTACTACTATGGAAACAGGTTACATAAAATGGAAGGAGACTGAACTTCTGCCAGTCAACAGTGAGTATAGGACAGCAATTGGAAAACTTTTATATGTAGCCATGATAACAAGACTGGATATGGTTGCATCTTTGGGAATCTTGAGTAGGAAAGTAAGCACACCCAGCAAAGATGACTGGACTGTGGTAAAGAGACCAGGCACGTACCTAAAAAGGACAATTCATCTAAAATTAAAGTTGCATGCTAGTAGTGTACCCAAATTAGTGTGTTATATGGATGCAGTCTGGTCTGAGGATCAAACAGACCAGAAGTCAACCAGAGATTATATATTCTTTTATAGTGGTGGAGCAGTCAGTTGATGTAGTGGCAATCAATCAATAGTTGCTCTCTCATCTACCAAGGCAGAATATGTATCTGCCACTCAAGCATGTCAAGAAGTGGTGTGGGAGCACAAACTAGTGTCAGATTTCAACATAGACAAACCAAAACCCACTGAAATGTTTGAGGATAATCAGCATCTGGATCTCACAAATGGAGAAAATTCAATTTAGAACAAAACACATTGAAACAAAATATCATTATGTTCAGGATGCACAAGGAAAAGGACTTGTACAATTGATGTATTGTCCAAGTGAACAAATGGTAGCAGATGCGCTAAGCCATTGCCCAGGATTGTTTCAAAACCTTGAGAGAGAAGTTGGGACTTATAGACAGCAGCACGGGCCAATGAGAAGGAGTGTTGGAGCTAGGACCCTGGCAAAATCAGCTCTAAACTGTGATGCCCCATAGTGACCACTGGGGGAGTTAAGGGTCATGGATAAAAGTAATGGGCTCCTCCCTTCTTTGTTCTTCCAGTGTTAGTCTCCATTTTGTTTCTCCAGAGATGGCTGTTTGTTTTGGTCTCTCTCTTCAGCCATGAGCTACAGCTGAAAATAAGCGGCAGGCTTTTCCACATTTGTTTGTAACCTTTTCTTTAAAGTTCTTCAGTACTAAAGAACTGTCTCAGGACCTCTTGCTTTGCTGCTTTCTCACCAAACTGGATTTTCTTTGCTATTTGGGAACAGAACTGCCATTCTTCCCCTACAGGTAGTTAGTTAGCTAGGCGGGGCAGTCCGGGATAGTGGTATTCAGCCGAAGTTGGGGGTTTACACCAGTGAGCATCCTGGGGCTATTTAAATCAGGGCAGTGTGCAATCTGTTCTTGGAGGCTTTGAGACTCTATATTTCACACTCTCACCTGCTTCAAGGACTTCACAACTTCAAAGGCTGTATGGCTTGGGGGTGTGAAGTCCAAGTAAGGGCCCTGACCCTTTGGGTTCGCCATGAGGGACAGGTATCAGCACTGATATGATGCCAGGTTCTCAGCCACAGTGTGTCACCCATCTGACTGGGAATGGGCTACATTCCAACCTCAGCATAGGTTAGTCTTGGACTGCCTGGGGTGGATTTTCCCCCAGCAGCAAATCCAATTTGAATTATCAATAAGGTTGTGGCCCTTTCTCCCAAGTCTTGTTTTCAGTGTATTCTGGGTGCCAGGCTGGTGGGTGTGAGACAGAGAATGGCTGTTCTTTATTGTGGTTGTTATTACTACTATTGTACAATAATAATTAAAATAAATAATTGCATAAAATATATAGAGGATGAGTGATGTGTCCCTTCCTTTTTAGCAGCAGATGGATTGTGTGGGTGACACTGGAGAGTACTTCTGTATGGATGTACACATGTAGGTGTTGGAAAACACAGTATGTCTTATTCTTCTGCATTCCATTGCATGCCAGGCCACAGTGTGAATCAGCCCAAACTGCTGCTGCAGAACTGCCTCTACCAAAATAGCCAAGATTTATTATAAATTTATTTTAATCATTCTACTTCTTCTTTCTGTGCTTAAGGTAGTGTACACCCCCCCCCCCCAAGTATCATATGTAGATTTGAAATGCAGCAATTTGAAATAATGCAACCCCCCTACATTGTGTTAATAACTGAACCCAGCAGTCACTCTGCTCACTATTAGTCACCAAAAACTTTGTAACACAGGATTGACATTCCTTTATAAAAGTCAGGCAGAAAGTACAGAGGCACACAGCTTCTGGGAGATTATTTAATAGCCATGAGGATAGCCCTGCCTCTTGCTGGTAGATGTTATTGCAAAGAATGAACATGGACCAGAGATCTACGGGAAATCTCCGTGGGGCTCATACAGAGAGATTGAAAAGAGCTTATAACCATCAGAGAAAAACTTTAAATCCAGGATGTTCTTTTACCGTTACACCTGCTACAATTGCTTTTTGAGCTATTCTTTTCCTGGAGAACTATAGTTCATTTCCTTCATTTGTTCATTCAAAGGGATCCTTAGACTATAAGGTAATCTAAATTCTGGATGCATATTATGCATATGCGGATGTGCATTGTGCTGTAGGTTCCTTGCACAAATGTAGAGTACATTCATTATAGTTCTAATGACTTAAGGAATTGTCACATATCTTCATGAAGAAATGATAATATATGTGATTAATTTAGGATTTCATTTATAGGTTTTAACTTTGAGTATAATTAAATATTATATCTCATTAATTGGCCTCTCAATTAGGCAGTTGTATATAAGGTTTAATATTGACAATAACCTAATCAGGAATTAGGATGCTGTATGATAAACCTGATAGTTTTAATGACTTAAGGAATTGCTACATATTTCTGTTTTTTTTGTTTCTTTTTGTTTTTTTCTCTCCTTTTTATGGAAGAAATGATAATATCTCAAGAATGGGGGAATTAGGGAAGAATGGAGAATATGATTAGATATTTAACCTTTAGAAATAAATGGATGCAATATTGATAATATTTTTAAATTTAATGAATAAGATTATTGGCTATATTCTATTATATGACATTATAGTTTTAAAAGGATTACATATTGAGATATTCTATTTGGAAAGTTCAGTGTCTAATTTTTTGGCATTCTCAAGTCTTGGTTTGAGCATTTTTGAACAATTAATTGAAGTTAGTTTTAGCTTCTACTTGAAATCTAGTTTCAATTTTTCAGAAATATATATCTTCATAATTCTCATTTCTTTTTTCATTATTTTTCTTTTATTTTTATTTTCCCCTATGGCCTTTTATTTTCCGTTATGTAAACTTTATAATAGTACTTTGAAAAGTTTAACTGTTGAATGAACTACTTGTGATGCAAACAATTGGAAGGAAATTGGGAAGGATGATATGTATGTATGGGGAGAGATCTTAGTGTCATAGCTTGATAGCCTATTCTCCCAGTTGTAAGTTACAGAGATCAGTCTCGGCTGAAGTTAGTCTTCCTCTTCATGAAAGAATATCTTTCCATTTATCTCTCCGGGTTGTTGTATGTGTGTTTTTGTCTTTTGTTTTGTTTTGTTATGTTAAATGAAGAGGAGGACTATTGAAGGTTTAACTGATTTCTGTCATTTACTTTATTATGGCTTTTTGTACACCTGTATGGGACAAGATAGGAATTTTGATTATAGAATATTGGTGGATATGTGGTTTTGTGTTTACAATACATACACTTTTTCTATTATGGCTGAACTAGTGTTTTTTTCATTTTCATTTTCTTCTCCATTGACTAATCTTGTTCTGAATCATTTGATTAAGTCCAGGGGGAGTGTTCTGTGATAGGTTTAAATTTAATTTTTTTCTCTGCCAATAGATCTACTCTCTTCTTCTAACAGATTATCTTTACTCATTTAAGTATATTAAATATTATTACTGTGTTTTCTTCTTGTTTTCTTAGTTGTGGATAATTCATTGCTCTTATTCATGTATGACTATGTCGATCTCAGAGATGTAACCTGTTCTATTTCTATTACTAATAAAACCAAAAATTCTTGGGGGGGGGGAGGAATTGCCAATGGTTTGCCTGATACATTTAAATCACCACCAGAGAAATGACTGTATGTGTCCATAAAGTGTTTTTTTAAAATTTAATATCACTTTTCTGAACTGTTAATATGGTAGTTATAGAAAAACTAGTAGTAATCCATGACTGCTCCAATTTATCATTCTTTATTTGGGATAAGGAACATCTACCACCATCACTATTATTCTTTTATGAATTTGCACAATAGTATCTTTAGTTTTTAAGCTTTTTCTAAGCACAGCTGTACAAAATGTTTAGGATACCAAAAACAAACTTTCCCCCAGTCTTAACGGTAAAATAACAACAATATTTGTTAAAATTGAATAACACGGATGACTTGAGAGATGTCGTGAGAGAGGCACAAAAAAATAGCAGATACTGGACATTATGTCATGGACAAAGGAAATTTGATACAACCTTCAAGATGCTAGGCAACTGACCTATATTGAAAGCTATAAGGGAATGTTATGAATCTGTAAAATAATCACATACAACAGTCTCCTTACATTGCAATACCTTATAACAAATTTTAACAATGCAACACTTACCTAAAAGGGTTAGAATAGCAATAATTTAAGACAGATATTTTGTTGTAGACTCTCTTGGAAACTGAAAAAAGAAAAGAAAAGAAAAATGGATTTTAGAAATGAGAACAATTTCATTTATTCGCAAAACAATCAATGGCAGGCATTGTTCTGTTTAACGATTGCAACAAAATGTGCATCATGCCTTAAGGTAATGTTCTCTGGACCAGTGGCTACATTCTGTCCCTTGTAATTTGCTGGCTGTAATCTGAACTTCTTTTTCCACTGTCTCTATCACAGACTCAGCATTGACCTGTTTTATTGCCTAAAATCTAACCTATTTAGGGTTCCAGCAATAGTTCTCTTTAAAGCAGATTCCAGATGTAGGATAGAGAACACTACCATTTGCAGAAACTTGAATGTTCTCTTTTCAAGTGATTTCTCCCTTAATAGCTGAAATTATGGTTTGGGATATGTCAGTGGATGAAATCAGATGCCCATGGTATCAAGAAGCACTAATAGCATTTCTACAAATGCTCACTTCAGAATGTGTGTGTTCAATTTTAGTTTTTCTATAATAGTGTAATAACAACAAAATAATGTGCTGTATCATGCTCGACAAATATTATATGATATGCAACTAGTATTCTATGGTTGATCTGATAGGTGTCTTGCATGTTCAGGATGGTTTAAACACCCTGAGATTTTTTTTAAAAAAATTGTTAAATTTCTATACTGACTTTCATTAAAAAAATCTCAGGGTGGTTAAACCATCCTGAACATGCAAGACACCTATCAGATCAACCATAGCATACTAGTTGCGTATCATATAATATTTGTCGAGCATGATACAGCACATTATTTTGTTATTACACTATTATAGAAAAACTTAAATTGAACACACACATTCTGAAGTGAGCATTTGTAGAATTCCTATTAGTGCTTCAAATCACTAAGTAAAAAACATGTTTCATGGCATCACACAGCATTGGTAAGGTTGGTGGACAGGACTAATATTTTTAGTATTAAAGACTGTGGCTGATGATGTCCAAACTAACATTGTGTGTGCCAAAAAACATTTTGCACATGTAATGAGGAAAGAATGATTTTGGCCAATCTCTGCAGCCCACTATGGTTCCTAAAAATATGTTCCTGATGGTTGTAGTACCCTGGGCAGATTTTCAGGAGGCACAGTGGATTTCAGAGGGAAGAGGAGATAGGCAAAAATTGCCAATCCACTATCACATGTGCAAAACCTTTTTCAGCACACACAAATTAGTCTAAATGTCAGCCAGACACCTCATTTACACACATTTACACGTGAGTACAGCCTCTGACCTGGGTATGCATGGTACACACCCACCCACTCACCATTCATACCCAGGACAGAGGCTGTATTCAGGTATACATGGTCGTGTGAATGGGGTGACTGTCTACTGAGTGCTGAAGGATGCAAAGCATTCAGTAGGAATAAGCACTAATTGAGGGTGTACAAATAACACAACTTTCTAATAACATGTTTCCAGTACTTTATGACTGATATGATGAGTAAAATTACTCAAACAAATGCCTACCTTTAATTTTAATGGGACTACTTTGAGTAATTTTCTTCACCATATAAACAATGTCTTTAATATTGGGTTACTTGTTAGCAATTGCCGACAAGCTATAGTTTGCATAGCTTTTGTTGCCCTTTCTTTCTTTCATTATAGGATATTTTCAAAATTGTTCTTATTACCATCAAAAGAGGTTTGCGCAAGAATATGTGTCTATTGCTATTGCTATTGAATCAATCATAGGAAAGGATACTTTAAAAATATCTACCTACATTCATATGAATATATCCACAAAGGATCACCAATGAAAAATGGCACCATTTGCCATTTTTAATATATTTCAACTCTATATTTAGATGTCATGGGAAGGAATATGCCTACAGGGAGACAAATGTAATTTTATTCTTCAGTTTTTTCAGTTGCATCTTAATTGATGTGATGGATTCATTTTCTGCTATTAATGTTTTGTACAAAAGAATACTAAGGTGTGTGAAATTCACTGTCCCTTCCTTCCTCCAACTTTTGGCTCATATTTCATAAAACATAACTGCTTGAAGCTTTCATTGCTTTGGCTTTCCACTTTCCGCTTTTCATTCCACTTTCCGCTTTTCATTGCTTTGGCTTTCCACTCTTCGTGAACTCCTATACTTCTGTTTGAACTTGTTTCATCACCATTGTTTGATATCCCTTCCTATTTCTAATCCTGTCTCTTCATATAGTTTGTAATTACATAGTTTGGAATTCAGATTTATCTAGTTCTTAATTTTCAGCTGCATTGTGAATCAACCTATCTGGCTCAGATTGTTAAAAAAAAAAAAAAAAAGATCTGGGAAAATAATGTACACACGACTTGCATGCCTGGGTTGGCAGAGGGTTGGCTCCTGCTGCCTCCCCACACATGATCAATATTTTGTGACAGGCTTTGCCGCTCTTTCGGCCCACAGGCTACACTGCAACAAGCAGCAGAGCATGGAGCCAGAGGAGGAAGTCCTCCAGTATCCCTCAATGCACCATGGCAGGAGTGCAGTGCATTTATTTATTTTTCTTGTTAAATTTATATACTGCCTTTCATTAAAAACAATCCAAAGGCAGTTCACATAGAAAAATTTAAACAAAACTGTAAGAATTACACAAATTAGCGTGATCTCATTAGCTATCATAGAATCCACACTCAGAATACCTCTGAAACAACAGAACCCTGTACCCCATGGGTTAGAAACCCATGGGGGTGGTTGGCACCCTATGTGCACTACACTACCACTCACTCTGGGCCACCTCAGCACCCCCCAAGTGCAGTTATGGGGCTGCTGAAAGCTCCATGTATACCCTATGAGGAAAAACCTTAAAAACGCGTAAACTTTAACAATTCCCCAAAAATCAGCCCTCTGCCCAAATCCTTTGAAAAAATTCAGGTAGCTTCCTTGACCCTACCTGGCACTACTACCAACCCCACACTGCTCTAGGCCACCCCTTTGTCCCCCACGTGAAGCTATACATTTGCTGACACCTCAATGCTTCTCTATGGGGAAAAACCTTAAAGACGCGTAAACAATTCCCCAAAAATAAGCCCTTTGCCCAATTCCCCTGAAATGTGGGTGGTAGCCTCCACCCATTAGGTACTACCAACCCACCCCACTATTTTGCCCCTGGGACCCGTTTTTCTTACCCAAATCGATTTGGATTCAGATTTAATCTGAATCCGAACCGAATCAGGGGTGATTCGGGTAGCCCAGATTCGGGCACAGAACAGAACGGGGGTGATTCAGTTCGGGTCCCAAACCGAATAACTGAAAACCCAAATTGCACACCCCTAATGTAAAGCACATTACAGTAATCCAGCCATGTAGTGACTAAGGCATGGGTAACTGTGGCCAGATCTGCATTCTCGAGAAAGGGCATGGGTAACTGTGCTGTAAGTGTAGCTGGCACACTAACCAAACCAGTGCAAAGGCTCCCCTGGCCACAGCCTCCACCTGAGCTTCCAAAAGCAGAGCCGGGTCCAGCAATAACCCCAAGCTGTGTACTTGCTCCTTCAGGGGGAGTGCAACCCCATGCAGAACCGGTAAAATCTCCTCATCCTGATTAGCTCTTCTACTGACCAGCATTAGCTCCATCTTGTCCAGATTCAATTTCAGTTTATTAGCCCACATCCAAACCATCACAGCTTCCAGCCCCCGATTCAGGACATCCACCACCTCCCTAGGATCCGGTGACAAGGAGAGATAGAGCTGAGTGTCATCCGCATATTGCTAACAACTGAGTCCAAGTCCCCGGATGACCTATCCCAGTGGTTTCATGTAGATGTTGAACACCATGGGGGACAAAACCAGACCCTGCAGGACCCCGCTGACCAATAGCCACATAGCCAAGCAATAGTCTCCCAGCACCACCTTCTGGACCCTCCCTCTAACAAAGGACCAGAGCTACTCCAAAGAAGTACCTCTGATTCCCATACTCAAGAGGTGTATCCAGAAGGATACCATGGTCGATGGTATCATACACCGCTGAGAGGTCCAGCAGAACCAACAGGGATGCACTCCCCCTGTCTAGTTTCCAGTGTAGGTCATCCACTAGAGCAACCTTGACAGCTCTTGTGAATCTTGGGCTGTGTGCAGCCTGAGCATACATACAACCACAGTGCCAGGATAAAGATTGGATTCACGCCCTTAACCCTGGTGAAAGGCTGAGGTAAAAATTCAGGTTGGATGGGATGGCAGCACCAGGGTCTGGCTCAATCCTGATGCTGCATGTGAGCAGCCCAACCCAGGCTGGGCTGCCCTAGCCTGGGTTAGGCTGCTCATGTTAATAGGCTCCATATGTATGTGTGTTCAGCAGCAACAGCAGAACAGGCACACAGTGGCTGCTGTCTTATAGGTACCTATTCAGAAGTTTCTTTTTGTTTAAATAACTTGCTTTTCCTTTTCTTGATTCCTGTGAAACTGCATTAACTAAAAAGCCAGCAACTGTGTAGAACTAGAGCATTTTTAATGTTTATCCCTTACTCTTAAATCCAACTAGGTAGAGCACCTGAGAGGACAGACACTGTTGGCAAGCACCTCTCTATTCCTGTCAATATTATGTTTCTTCCAAATATTGTATATGCTGTCATTAATAAATATGTGGGGTGTTTTTTTTGGGGGGGGGGTTGTCACAGGAGATGGAATTGTTATGGACAGCACTCAGTTTTAGGTGTCTGATCGTATATTGGCTAAAGGGCCTGAGCAGAGCCATTTTCACCCAGGAAAAGCCGTGTGTGTGTGTGTGTGTGTGTGTGTGTGTGTGTGTGTGTGTGTGTGTTTTGCAGCCTTGGTGTGAGACTCTGTTTTTGCTGAGAACAGCACCTGTTGTTGTGCACTCTGCAGTAAAAACAAGACCAAGCATGAGACCATCAGCACTTGACTTCTTGTCTTGAATTGGGAGGTGGGAAAGCGAGAGCGAAACCCTTTAACTAAGGCTTGAAACAGTGTGTTGGGGCAGAAGTGAAAAGATCTGGAGTGGATACAATTGTGGCGTGGAAACATCTAGGATGGAGAAGTCACCTTTGAAAGCTTTTTAGCAAGCCCTCTGCCAGAGAGAGTGCTTTATTCTGAGGCTTGCCTTTTACATTTGTTGTTACTATTGTCTTTTTGCAACTGAAGACCTCAGCTCAAGTGTGTGCCTTGACTTTATGTCAATGATTGTGCTCTGCTTTTGTTACTCTGTTTGTTATTAGCAATAAAAGAGATATTGGGAGGGGGAGAGTCCCTCTTTTTCATTTGTTTGGGCTATCCTTGGCCTAACTCAGCCAAGGGTCCACTTTGCTGGGTGAGAGGCCCAGCTGGAATAAAGTATATATTCCCAGTAGACACACACCTCTCCATCTTAGTGGTGTCATATACATGACAAGTTGGCAACCACGAAAAGACTTCCCTTCTCTCTTTGTTGCTTTTTTTTTTTTTTAGTCAGCTCAGATATCATGGGTGGAGAGAAATTCCTAGTACCTCATTTTTCAAGGTGAGAAATGGAGAGAGATTTCCCCACCTTTGCAGAAGAAAAATGCCTGCATTACTGTATTTAAAAACAGAAGGAAGAGATAAGCCCTTCTGGTAAGTCTTCCAAGGCACAGACAAGCCTTGAACAAAAAGTTAATGTACCACAGGCATAGAAAGAAGCCTGTTGTTGAGAAGTTTTTTCAGTTTTTGCAGTAGCAATCATGGCTGATGTACCTAACACACAGCTTTTCTAAGCTTTTAAAACTGATTGTGACTGCCATTCCACATGGATTGGTTTTTTGGACTTTGACTGACTTGATTCCTGGACTTGATCATTTTTGCTCTGTATGGACTTTGCATGGAGTGAAAGGAATGGCTGAAAACTACCCTAGAGGGGTGTCTAGCTTGGCATTTTTATCCCTACCAAGTTCTCCAAAGACCACTTTTGATTGACTTATACCCTTTTATGGATTTGCAGACTCGGCTATGGAGAAGGATGAGTCTCCACAGCTCTGGCTGTGACAGAGACCCCATGGATGCAGCAAAGGCAGCTTTTTTGGGTGGGGGGAGTTCTACAATTCCAGCTTGTGTTCATCTACAAGGCCATTTATGAAAGAACCGGGAAGATATGGAGGAGATGACCGAGCTGTGTCTTTGCCAAAATGGCCTAGCGAGTTTTTAACTGACGATGGGAGAAAGCAGCTGGGAAAGGCCACAGAGGGAGCTAAGCAGCAAGCTACAGCCTCAGAAGAAAACAGAAGCCCTACCTAACCAATACAAAGAAACATGAGAAGATTAAACACCTTCCCTGTAGATAAGGAAGAAGGTGAAAAAGAATGAACAAAGTTTTCTTTTCTCAGAAAACTAACATCTTGGCCTTTTACAACAGGGAAAAATATAAATGGAGGATTGACAATCATTACACATGAACAGGTTAAATGTTAAAATTATCTGGGGGTGGTATTTCAAGAATCTGGGAAGAAAACCACTCAAATTGGAAGAGCATCAGCAATTCTCAAATTCCACAGATGGCAAGGAGGGAGGTTTATTCCAGTGCTAACTATACCCTTTTGGAGCGGGTCCAAGCTAGGTTCTTTAGAGCATTATTTCTGACCCCTAAATGTATTTCTAATGCCATTCTGAGACTAGAATCAGCTGTCATCTTCATAGAGGCCAGAGCTTGATATTTAATATTAATAACCTGAGTAAGAGTCAATGTAACTCCCTCTGGCCTTCTTCCCTAACTATTATCAGATAGGCACTGTTTGAACTGGTGGGAGAACTGTGCAAGGAAACTCCGTACCTATGGTCTTTCACCAGAAGCAATCCTCTCTGTGCCAAAGAATTGATTAAACAAAGGATCTGAGATATTGAGTTTCAGAATGATCAGTCAAGGACATCTAGGGCATTTTGCTTGCTTAGCGGTGCTCCAAGAGCTTACCCAGTAGATTATCTATTCTTCCTTACCTCTCTAAACATAGATGGGCCTTCTTGAGGGCACATATGATTGTCCTCCCTTCAGAACTATTAACTGGTAGATACAGGAGAATTTTGATTGAGCAGAGATATTACCCCTGTGACTCTGATGAAGTCGAGTCGGTTGTGCATGTGCTCCTGCAGCGTTTGTCTTTTACATAAGACTACTTGACCCTTGCCAGGATGAATTTTATGTTAAATATTTCCTAGTAGAAACAAATTCATCAGTACACATGGTTGCAAAATTCTGTTCTGCAATACGAGTTCGATGTACTTTGCTCAGTGATAATTAGAACCAATGTACAGATATAGATGTGTTCAATTGTACAATTGTTTTAGGTGTTTTGGTATGGTCAAAGACTGAAATAAAGACTGACTTATATGTAGTGTATACATATTTTGATAACTAATTGGTCTTTCATTAGTTTACAGTTAAATAAAGGAAAAAGAAAACTAATTTAATTGGCAGTTGTGAACCTGCCTAGCAGTACCAGAGTACCAAAAAGAGAGATGGCTTTTGCCTGATGATTTATTCTAAGGAATTGGATTTGTCTGTTGTATGAACATAACTCAATGCACCTTAGTTTAGAAACATGTCCTAAGCCTTCACGACATTTGAGTTTCTATAAGGAATACTAGGCCTGTAATGTAGTTTTACTACAGGGTCTACTTTGCTGGGTGAGAGGCCCAGCTGGAATAAAGTATACGTTCCCAGGAGGCACACACCTCTCCCCATCAGGGGGTGTCATATATATGACATAATTACTGAACTACATTTCTCAGCGCGCAATATGATTAAAGAACATAAGGTCATGCACATGACCTTACATGGCTGCTGGGAGGGTGGGCGGAGGAAAGGCAGGAAAGCACCTACCTTTCCCCAAGGTGATCTAGCACCATTCCAAGCTGTACAGCTTGCTCACCCACTCAACAGGCACTGCCATCAGCCGCGCGGCTGCCTGGAGGCTGGGAAAATGAGTCATGGCCTCCAGGAATCCCACAATGCACTGTGCAATTGCCCTGGGGGGGGATCCTGGAGGATTCCCCCAGGAATTGGGCACCTTAGACACACAATTCAGTGTATGCTTAGGTTGTGTGCAGCCCAAGCATACACACAACCCCGATGCTGGCAGCCTAACCCAGACTTAGCTGCCCTAGATTGTGTCAGGCTGCTTGTGAGAATAGGTTTTATATATGCTGCACTATTAGCACATATACATGAACATACACACCAGGAATATTTTAACTAAATGTTCTCTTCAAAACACACCTGGCAGAGAGATAATGAGAGAACAGAACTGATTCACGGAACAGAGTTTTAATTAGTTAAAGAATGTAACCGCTAAGGAACAGAAGAGGGTTTTCCCCCCCTGTGCTCTTTTAACTGATGATGGGTGTGTATGCCAAAATGATTTTATTGATGTATACCAACTTCTATTTTTGTGCAATAAAGAGTCTTTTGAAGAGAACTGAAGTTTTAATATGTACATTGCATCACTGATGTATCAACTTAACTAAATGGGTTTTAAAACAAAATCAATTCATACTCAAGTTTTTATGTGTATTACATAAATTTAGGGATGGGTGAGCACTTCCATTAACTTAGAAATGGTCCAAGATGTCTCCCTAAATTCAGATCACAAATAATTTGTTTGAACTAATCCAGGGCCCAGAAAAATTACCCAACTCTCAGCCTTTTAATTTCCCACTATTTAATGTAATGGTGCAATGTAGTGAAAAGGAAAACTCCACAAAGCCTAGACTGGGAGGGGCTCCCACATGACTTCTAGATTAGTAGGTACTGGAAAGGATTTCAAATAAACAACTCTAGCAAAAGCAACACACACACACACCCCTCGAGCAACCCAAGACAAACACAATTTCACAAAGTCACAATAATATTGGGATAGATGGTCGATGGGATGAGGACACATCAGAAGAAAACTGAACTTCTCATGATGTGATGTAGCAGTGGATTTGGGAGTAAATAAGCCAATGTCATTGCCATCGATCAGGTCAGAGAGAGCAAGGTCCAGAGAGACTACTGGTGAGGTGGCAGTGGAGTGGTATGACTGTGCCACCTCTTCCAGTCTGCTGCTTCAGACCACACCACCTGGTCTTTTTGGTTGGCCAGCCTTGGAGACATATTTTTGAAGCACAATATAATGAGATTTTCTTTGCTCTGTCAAGCCAGAGGTAAATCTTGTCCAGGACTATCTGTAGCAGTGACCAACCAGAAGACTTTGTGAAGCAGGGCACAATCATTCCTAGCATGTAATATTCTTCTGTACAAAGGATATTTTTCTTGAAGCTTTTCAAACCACAAAATTTCTATCTGATTGACCACAATTTGATCTCCATGTAGTCAGTTAAGCACTTTAACTTTTCAATTTCATGTTCCCCAGATTTCTCTCGCCTTTACTGCTTTCTATTAGCCTTGTATTTTTCTTAGCAATTGTAATAACATTCATTGCATTATTATTGGATGGGAAATATAATCCACTGTTGTATTTGTTGTACTACAGAAGAATACAGGTTGTTTCATTTTAAGCATGAGTATTTTGTTCACCATTGCAAATGTTAGCAAATTAATACCATTCATACTGCATATGGTAATGGTATTCTAAAATATTCTAATAAGTCTTTCTTCTGTCACATTTTATTTTTGTTTGTGTTTGAAGAGATATGAACGCTAAATACAGAAATGTCTAAAATTGTAATAAGATAAAAATAAACAATAAAAAATAAAAATAGACAGATAAAAAGATAAAAATAGATAAAAACCAGATAAAAATAGACATACAAATGCCTATAAATGGTAAAACTCTGATAAAATCCCTGCAAGGTCAAGAAAAGTTACTTACAAGTGGTCTTGTTTTAAAGGGTTACATACTGGACTCAGAACCATAAATTTACCATAAATTTAGGATGGACCAAGATTAGTTGAAGAATTTCAACCTCATTCTTTATAAAAAGATTTATCTCCTTCTTCTCTATCTCATTTGTCTTGACAACAGATGTTGAAAGTAATGGAAGGACCATGGCAGCTGCTAACCTAAATACAGAAGACTGTGTTCAGAAGTTGTGCTATTTATGTGAAGTCACAACTAAGATAACATTTTCATAATATAGGTTTTCAAAATAATCTGCTTTTTGCCCATTAACAGACTTCAAGCAACGTTTTTGTTTACACAGACAAGATAATTAAAGGATTGTCCTCTTCCCACCACAGATGCTTTAAAAGCATGTCTACAGAAATGTTCTCAGTATAATACATTAGCGGTTCTATTTCATTCTTGATTCATTAAATCAGCACATTCCCAAAATATACTATAGTGAATTAAAATCAATTTTCCACTCTGTCTTTTGAGATTGGAGAAATCTACACTTTATACATGGAAAAGCCACTCTAAGTTTGTAAATTATCTATTATTTTACAGGTGCAATCAATAAAATAATATTCAAGGCATACCTAATATGCTAGAAAATATCAATCTGGCAAAACATTTTTAAAATATGTTTAAAAACATGTTTTGCTCTTGATCCCAACCTGGCTCTGTTTATGTTCTTCTAAGTTTCATTCTGAATTGATTTTTGGATCTTTTGAATTTTTGAAGGTTTCTGTCTTAGTTCCAATGCTATAGTTAGATAAACAAAAAACTTCCTGTAAAATTTAAAGCTCTTTACTGGAAATGAGAAATATACAACTCAGCTGCAGTAAATCACTGACATCCTGTCAATTGAAGTGTGCATGTAAGAAGTGTGCACAGGTATGCAACAGCACCCCTCGCTTTGTCCTCCTGCATTTGTGCTGCTAAGCAAGAGGGCTAAGCACCCTGCACTCTGGTAGTGCTTAGTGTAGAATCCAAGGGAAAGAGTTGTGGTGTGCAAGGACAAGGCGGTGGAGTAGAATCAGAAATAGTCATCGTTTAATTAAATAGGTATTATGTACAGAGAGATGTGCAAATTGTTTTTCACTGCTCTTGCTGCTTGTTAGCCCCACCTCTGTTCTGGGACTGGAATACACATATCTGAAACCCCATTCAAAAGCTGGCCTGGATCAAGGAATGGATTAACCAAAAACACTACATCCCTCTTTTCCACCCAAATAAAAGACGAGTCCCATCAAAATACTGACAGAATTAAGAACACAAAACTATACATATAAAACAAGAACACAGATCAAAAGATTCATGACCAGCTACTGCTATGTAGTACAATCCTGCAAGTAGCTTGGAGCTTGGCGATTAATTTTTTGCGGGTAATGCGAATGACACTGCTCAGGATCACACAGGGCTGCAGACACTGGTGGATCAGGAGAGCTGGATGGGGTGACATTGTCACTCGGTATGGAGTCGTCGTCATCTGAGCTTCTGTTCTTTACTGGTTTGAAGTGAGATACATTTCTTGTGACTTTGTGATTACCCCGCTGGGCTGTGATCATACCTTTTCTCTGCATTATTTTATATAACACCTTTTTTTTCAAGGCCAAAGGTTATGGTTTTCAAGGCCAAAGGTTTTTCACTAGAACCATGTCACCCACTTTCAATGGTAGTACAGTGGCTTACCTGCATCGGTCAGTGTACTGCTTCATCACACTCTTTGTGTGTTCATCATGTTGACGTAAAACACTGTCCTGACATGGACTGTCAAGCTGAGGCAGTTTTGACCAAACTTTTCTGCCAAACATAAGGGGAGCTGGTGCCTCACTGGTAGAGCAGTGGGGAGTGGACCTGTTGCTGCAGAAGAAAGGAAATAATTCTTGTTTCAGATTGGCACCCTCTGCTGTGGCAATCTGGAAAACCTTCTTGAGTGTCCTCATGAACCTCTGAACTTCCCCATTGACCTGTGGCTAGAAACTGAGGGTTTAATACTGGCTGCACAAGAACAGGCACTAAGAACAAATGCAATAAGAGCAAAAGTCGAAAAGTCAACAACAAATAGCAAGTGCCACCTTTGTAAAGAAGCAGATGAAACAGTGGACCACCTAATCAGCTATTGTCAAAAGATTGCACAGACTGACTGCAAACAAAGGCATGACCAGGTAGCAGGGATGATACACTGGAACAGCCGCAAAAAATACAAGCTACCTGTAGCCAAAAATTGGTGGGACCATAAAATTGAAAAAGTTGAAGAAAATGAAGATGTAAAAATATTATGGGACTTCCGACTACAAACAGACAAACATCTGCCACACAATACACCAGATATAACTGTAGTTGAGAAGAAAGAAAAACAAGTCAAAATAATCGACATAGCAATACCAGGGGATAGCAGAATAGAAGAAAAAGAAATAGAAAAAATCACCAAACACAAAATCTACAACTTGAAATTGAAAGGCTGTTGCAGAAAAAGACCAAAATAATCCCAGTGGTCATTGGCGCCCTGGGTGCAGTTCCAAAAGACCTTGAAGAGCACCTCAACACCATAGGGGCCACAGAAATCACCATCAGCCAGTTACAAAAAGCAGCTTTACTGGGAACAGCCTATATTCTGTGACAATATCTATAACAACAGCAGCAACATTGACAATAAAATTCAGCCATCCTAGGTCCTTGGGAAGGACTCTATGTCTGGATAAAACAAACCAGTCAATAACACCTGTCTGACTGTGTAAACAAGAGAATAATAATAATAAATACCATCACTGACAATGAGCACACCTAGGAGTCCATTTAGTACTTCACAAATTGTATTCTGAAATATTTCTTTAGCAGAAGAAATGCCAAATTTGAAGCATTTGTAGCAGCGAAGGCCCACATGAGTTGAAAATGTCATGATATATCTGTAATCAAGGTGGAGTTTAAGTTGATTACCATCAACTTAAAGGCAGTGAGATCAAGCTTCGAGAAAAATTTGGTTCCATTAAGATCAGCAATGATGTCATCCACAGTGGGAGTAGTAATATGTTTCTCCTGCTCGATGGCTCAACTGGGGAGGTGCATGTCCACATATATATTGATTTTGCCCAGCTGTTTAGGTTTTTTAGCAACATCGGGGGGGAGACCCCAGATGTTTTTCAGCAACATCGGGGGGGGGGCATCCATGCTCTCAATGATATCAAATTCCTCCAAGTGTCTCAACTCTTCTTCAAGCAGTTTCCTAATATGGAAAGGAATATGGCTATGTTGCAGGGCAACTGGTTGAACTGTTTCATCAATGTGAAGTTTTATTGCTTTCTTTTCAACTTTCTTATGCCTTGAAACATGTTCTCATATTGGTGGAGGTTTAAAAGACACGGATCAAGGAGTATAATCTGGTGATGAATCCCAGGGCATTGGCCGTGTCATCGGTGTTCAAGTCATCACCACTAGGTGCAACATACATGGGATGTATAACAGATGTGTCCTGGAAGGTGGAAGGTGCCTGGAACATGCCACACAGAGGCAAAGGAGTTTTATAGGGGTAGACTTCCATGGTTGAGTGTGCCAGCAGCGGTTTCTGAGGAAGTGCATCATAGTCACACTTGGCCATCACATTTATAGCTTATTTATTTTTATTTATTTTACACATTGTTATATCACCCAAAACCTATGTCTCTGGGTGGTTTACAACAAGATAAAAACAACATTAAAACATTAGTTAAAAACAAAAACAAGAAATTTAAAACACAACAATTTAAAATTTGTAAAACAATATTCTAAAACAACATTAAAAGAAAAAAAACAGTATCAGTTAAAAGCTTGGGTGAACAGATGTGTCTTTAAAGACTTTTTAAAAGTTGTCAGAGATGGGGAGGCTCTTATTTCACTAGGGAGCGCATTCCAAAGCTTCGGGGCAGCAATGGAGAAGGCCCGTCCCTGAGTAGCCACCAGACGAGCCGGTGGCAAATGTGAGGTAGACACAAGGAATTTTTGACAGTACAAGGCTGTTTTGACTTGAACCATAATGCTTTTTGTTTACAAATGAAGAAAAATATTCTACACAGTTACATGTGTTTTCTTCTATACTACCTGTTTACTTCAGTACCTCTGGTGCTCCTTAAACTGTTGCTTGGATAAATCCTGTAGTCGCTCATGGCTGATAGAAGAACTGTTTTGATTTTTCTCCTGGCTTCTAAGGCTAGAAGGGAAGAGGAAAGTGGCAAATAGAAGGCTTTATTGCAAATCTCTATTCCCCTGTGAATACAAGAAAAAAATATTTTGTTTTTATATGACATGCCTTTCCTTTTACCAGTTTCTGATATTACTGATATTATGTCATGTGCAGACATAATATCTCTCATATTCTACATTGGGGTACACATAAACTGTTCGACACTGAACCGGTTCGGTGGCTTGATAGCTAAACAAACTGGGGTCACACATCCATGGAAGCCAGAACAGTGCTGCCTTCATATAGACAGCTTGCTAAAAGAGGCATCAAACATGCTTGGGCAGGCAATGGGCTGCATGGGGGGCGGGTAGTGGTGGTGCCAGCATGCGCAACAGGGATAAGACTGGGTCTCATGATCCATGAGACCTGGTTTCATGCAGTGAGTAAGAAGAGTGGGCTAAGCAAAGAGGAAGCCCTGGGCAGCCGAATTGGCCACGCACACGATTGCCGAGATGGAGCCAGCGGGGGCTGGGGGGAGCGGGGGCCGCGCGTCCCCCGGAAGCCCCAGTATGCCCTGTGCAAGCATGCAGGGCATACTGTGGAGACCCCCAGAGCCGGGAGGTGGCTTTTCGCCTCCCGCTTGGGGGTCTACTCATGAGTAGCCGCAGCGCGGAGCCATGTCACAGCTACTCATGAGCAGATAGCCTGGGTTTGCAGAGCGCTCGCTCCTCAAACCCGGGCTAAGGGGCGGGCTACAGGAGCGGGTTAGCCACTCCAGAACCACCAAGCTCGGCTGTGAGCCTGGTGGTTCTGATGATCAGCAAAAATTGGGCTAGCAGAGGCTAGCCCGATTTTTGCTGATTATCAGAATAGCCCCACAGTCTATCTTGCCACCTCCCAATGCCAGCCCTTAGAGCTTCCCAGGACCCCTTCCGTTTTACTTGTAAAGGGGAATCTTCACTGGGTTTCCTTTTACAAGCATAGCTACTCAAACCACCAAACTGGTTTGGTCAAACACACTGGAGCAGTCAGTCGGTTCGACCAAACTGGTTCAGCAACATGCGGTTCAATTTTAATTCAATCTGAATTAAAACCAAACCAAATTTTTTAAGAACATAAGAACAGCCCTGCTGGATCAGGCCTGAGGCCTGTCAAGATCAGTATCCTCTTTCACATAATGGCCCACCTGATGCCTCTGGGGAGCCCACAGGCAAGCGGTGAGGGAATGCCCTCTCTCCTGTTGTTGCTCCCCTGCAACTGGTATTGAGAGGCATCATGCCTCTGAGGCTGGAGGTGGCCCACAGCCACTAGACATTGAGAGACCTGTCCTCTATGAATTTATCCAAACCTCTTTTAAAACCATCCAAGCTGGTGACCATCACCACATCCCATGGTAACAGATTTCCATAGATTAATTGTGCACTGTGTGAAGATGTACTTCCTCTTGTCGGTCCTCAGTTTCCCAACCTTCAGTTCATAGGGTAACCTCTGGTTCTAGTGTTCTGAGAAAGGGGGGGGGGAATCTCTCTGTCCACCCTCTTCACTCCATGCATAGTTTTATGCACCTTGATTATGTCTTCCCTTAGTTGCCTCTTTTCCAAGGTAAAGAGCCCCAGATGCTGTAGCCTTGGCTCATAGGGAAGGTACTCCAGGCCCCTGATCATCTTGGTTGCACTCTTCTGCACCTGTTCCAGTTCTACAATATCTCTCTTGGGACAGGGTGAGCAAAGCTGTATGGGGTACTCTAGATGTGGCCACACCATAGATTTGTATAAGGGCATTATAATATCAGCATTTTTATTTTCTATCCCCTTCCTAATGATTCCTAGCATGGAATTAGCCTTTTGCACAGCTGCCATACACTGAGTTGACACTTTCAATGAGCTGTCCACCACGACCCCAAGATTTCTCCCCTGGTCAGTCACCAACAGCTCAGATCCCATTAGTGTAAATGTGAAGTTGGGTTTTTTTGCATCATTTTTTGCATCATTTTGTATCATATGCATCATTTTACACTTGCTTACATGGAACCACATTTGCCATTTTATCACCCACTCCTCCAATTTGGAGAGATCTTTTTGCAGCTACTCACAATCTGTTGTGGATTTCACTACCCTAAATAGTTTTGTATCATCTGCAAATTTGGCCACTTCACTGCTTATTCCAACTTCTAGATCATTTCTGAACAAGTTAAAGAGCACTGTTCTCAGTACTGATCCCTGGGGGACCCCACTTCCTACTTCCCACCATTGTGAAAACTGTCCATTTATTCCTGCCCTCTATTTTCTGCCCTTCAACCAGTTACCAATCCACACATAAACCTGTCTCCTTATCCCATGACTGCTAAGTTTGCTCAAGAGGTTTTGGTGGGGAACTTTGTCAAAGGTTTTCTGGAAGTCCAAGTATACTATGTCAACCGGTTCACCATTATCCACATGCTTGTTGACACTCTCAAAGAACTCCAAAAGTTTAGTGAAGCAAGACCTGCCCTTGGAGAAGCCAAGCTGGTTCTCCTTCAGCAAGGCCTTTTCTTCTATATGTATAACAATTTTATCCTTAAGTATGCTTCCCATCAATTTACCTGGCACCAAAGTTAAGCTGACTAGCCTGTAATTTCCCAGGCCCCCCTGGATCCCTTTTTGAAAATCAGAATTACATTGGCTACTTTCCAGTCCTCTACAATCAGTCCAGAGACTGATTGTAGCGACAAGTTGCATATTTTTGCTAGGAGATCAGCAATTTTACATTTGAGTTCCTTCAGAACTCTTGAGTGGATCAGCAATTTTACATTTGAGTTCCTTCAGAACACTTGGGTGGATGTCATCTAGCCTTGGTGATTTGTTTATTTTTAGTTTTTCAAGACAGTTTAGAACAGAGATTCTCAACGTTTGGTCCCCAGATGTTACTGGACTTCAACTCCTGTAATCCTCACCCTCAGGGCCCTTTAGTTGCAGATTATGGGAGCTGAAGTCCAACATCTGGGGACCCAACATTGAGAATCCCTGGTTTAGCATATCTTTCCCTGTCAACTCACTGGCCCAGTTCTTCGGCTGCTAAACCTGAAAAGCTCAATTTTGGAGAGGGTATATGGTCAGTATCCTCTGCTGTGAAGACAGAGACAAAGAACTCATTCTCTGCAATTTCCTTATCCTCCTTAATAATCCCTTTCACACCCTCATCATCTAAGGAGCCAACAGCCTCCCTGGCAGGTTTTCTACTTCTGATATATTTTAAGAAGTTTTTGTTATTCCCCTTGACACTCCTAGCTATATATTCCTCAAACTCTCTTTTTGCATCCCTTATTGTCTCCTTGCATTTCTTTTGCCAGAGTTTATGTCACTTACTGTTCTCTTCATATGGGCAGGACCTCCATTTTCTGAAGGAAGTTGCCATCTCTGATCGGTTCCGCAACTAACTGTTCTAAGGCACAGTCATTTAGCACATCTAGAAATTTGGCCTCTCTGTCATTACCTGAATGTGAATTTACCCAGTCTATGGGTGGGCAGTTGATGTCACCCATTATTACTGCCTGTCTCTCTTTGATGTCTCTCTTATTTGCTTCTCCAACTCCAGTTCATTCTCAGAGCTTTGATCCAGAAGGCAATAGCACCATAGTAACACATTTCCTTTTACTCCTTTTAATGTTACCCATAATGATTCTGTGGAGGACTCTGGTCCACCTATGTTTTCTAGCTTATTGAAATCTATCCCTTCTTTGATATACAATCCTATTCCTCCCCCAATCTGCCCCTTCTTGTCCCTTCTGTAGAGTTTATATCCAGGAATAATCGTGTCCCACTGGTTCTCAGCATTCCACCAGGTTTCCATTACACCCACTATATCTATGTTTTCATTAGTAACCAAGTACTCCAGTTCATCCATCTTGGCTCAGAGGCTTCTGGCATTGCTATATCATCACCTATATGCTGAGTCCCTCACCTGGTGTTGATGTGTGCTATCCCCTTTACCATCATTTGACCTATTTGGCAAGCTGCCATGTGTTTCCTTCTGCACAACTCCTGGCTGTACTCTGTCCCCTTCTGGTTAATCCAAAACATGTGAACCCTCACACCTTAGCAGATTTTGTGGCCAAAGCAGATCCCACCCAGGTCCTGCCGGCAATCCCCCAGGCATCATTTTAAAAGCTGCTCTACGACCTTCTTGATTTTAAGCGCCACCAATCTGGTTCCATCTTGGTTCAAGTGGAGCCTGTTCCTTTTGTACATGCTTCTCTTTCCCCAAAATGTATCCCAGTGCCTAACAAATCTAAACTCCTCCTCTCAGCACCACTTTCTCATCCACACATTTAGACTAATGTCCTCTCTAATTTTTTTCATTTGTGTGCGGAATTAGTTTTGTTGTGGGTGGCAGTATCAAGGCAGTGTGTGTGCACACGCATTCAGAGTGGGGCCTTCCTGATTCAGCCTGAGCAGGATCTAAAATTTACTGAGTGGACATAAAAAAACTTGTGAGTGTGCACACGTTTTCACGCCTTAGAGGGAACACTGATTGAGACCCCTCAGCTCTACGTGTCTCGCTGTCCCTGCACGTGGATCAGGTAGCACTTCAGAGATGCTACCTTGAGAGTCCTGGACTTCAGTATGCTACCTAGCAGCCTAAATTTTGCTTTCAGGACCTCCTAACTGCATTTCCCAACATCATTGGTGCCAACATGCACCACAACAGCTGACTCCTCGCCAGCACTGCCTAACAGCCTACCTAGATGCAGTGTGATGTCCGCAACCTTTGCACTAGGCAGGCATGTCACTGTGCAGTCTACATGCGGGTCACAGACCTATCTCTCTATGCACCTAATGATCGAATCCTCCACTACTAGGAGGCCCCAACCCCCCAGAGGAGTATCCTCTGTCCGAGAGGATATGGGTGCATCATCCAAGGAAGGGGTTCCTGCTAACGGAGTGTTTCCCTCTTCCTCAGACTGATGTCCTCCTTCCCTGACACCTTCACTCTCCATGACAGCAGAAATGCTGTCTGCCTGGGAATGGGATGCTTCTGTGTCATTCCTGAGGGTCTCATCCACACTCCTCTCTGCCTCCCTAAGCTTCTACAGGTCAGGCACCTTGGCTCCAAGGGAATCAACCTGTTCCCTGAGAGCCAGGAGCTCTTTGCACCGAGCGCACACCGAGAACTTCTGCCCCTTGGGCATATAGTCATACATGTGACACTCTGTGTATTACACTGAGAAACACCCCCTCCCCTGCTGGCATTCTACATTCATAACTCATTTTATTGTCTATTCAGAGTATATAGGACTTGTTGATTTGAAGCTATGTACTGAGTGCAGTTGGCAGCTAATTAAAGGTTATTTGCTATGTCCGCCAAGAAAATTACAAAAGCTGGGTATCATTAACCTTATTCTTGCTCTTGGTGTCACCTCTGTGATGCAGGGGGACCTCTTGTGTGCCTCCCCACAGGATTCTAATACCAATCTCCCACTAAACTCCTTCTAAACACCTTCAATATCTGTCTGCAAACTCCTGTTCACAAAGTTCCTGGGAGTAAAGCTCCTCTGGTCTAAGCCTTGTATTCAAGATCAGAAGGCAAACTGACTCTCCTCAGGAATGTGACCCCTCCTGCAGGCTGAGGCACTCATCTGGTATGAATCTCCCACCCAGACTACTTCTGCCAAGCACACAAGCACTTCCAGCCAGCCAGAAATCAAATCCTAAAAAATTACCAGCCCTAATAAACTTATATTCTCCTCGCCCTTTAGTTTTCTTTATGATTTATTTATTTTTAATTTAATTTAATTTAATTTAATTTCCTTGCTGTGTTCCCTTGCTTGATATATTTTTAAGGAGAGAAATACAGGCTCGTTACTTCCTCCTTCTTCAAGATCAGAAGGCAAACAGACTCTTCTCAGGAATGTGATCCTTCCCATAGCTAAGGCACTCACCTGGAATGATTTTTTTTTGGTTCATGAACACCCTTACTGTACACCTGTTGCTACACTTTGTTTGAACTATTTCAGTTAAAATAAGGTTTTCCCCCCCTCATAAAACTAATATCAAATGGATGGAAAGAAACTAAAGCCGTGAGACCTTAAATACAAACCTGCCTATATCTGACATATGGAGCTATCACTAGATTGTTCCATCTCAGCACCCCATAATGTATGGCTTACATTAATTTGGTTCTAGAAGTATTTGGAGGGCCAGTTTGCATTTATGGGATGCTCTATATATATCTTGCAGACATCTGCCTGGTGTTACCACTTCTCTATGAAGTATTACATTTAAGAAGACGTATTGGTGTTTAGTGTTTCATTGTTTTATTACTTCTTGACAAGGGCCTACTGTGGGAGGAAGTGGAGTAAATTGGTACATGTTAGGATGAGAGTATATAAAGCACATTGTTGCCTTTGTCTTCCCTGCTTCCTCCTCCTCCACCACCACCACTTCCTTCTCCTCCCGCCTCCGCTGCCTGTCCTCTGCCGACTCCTGGATGAGCTGGCAGTTCAATTATTTTTCTCTCATGTGCAAGTGAAAGAAGAAGCAACCTGTCCACCTTATTGCTGGCAAGAGCCAACAGGGAATGTTGAGGAGCACACACATGCCACTCACCATTCTGAGTCAGCTCTTGCCAGCAAGAGGGTGGATAATTTGCTACTTCTCTTGCTCATGCAAGAGAAAAGATAGCCAATCTGCCTGCTTGCTGGCAGGCAGTGGAGGCAGAAGGAGGTGACAAGGCAGGGGCGGTGCAGAGGGGCTGGAGTCTCTCCAAAATACTGGAGTATCACACACAACCATTTCCTACACTCTCACAAAGAACAAATTTTTAGCATGCATATACTGCGTATTGAGCACAATTAGTCAAGGGGAAAAAGCTGATTAAAGCCACTGACTGTATGAATGGCACTGTATTGAATTTGCTCTAAATCCCTCCCACATATTAACTCCGCCCCACTCTAAGGGTAGCAAAGCAGGAGTAAATCACTGGGAAACCTCTTGCAGAGTACAGTAGGGAGGTGTGAACAGGTTCAATGTTCGACGCATTTGACGTCAAACCTGTTCGTTTCAAAGGTTCAGGATCGAACTGAACCATCCCTGTTCAGCCCGCCCCGGACTGAACACCCCTGACTGTTGGGGGGTTTGCGGACCATACACACACACACACACATACACACACCTTACCCCCTTCGGGGGTTGTTGGAGGAGGCGGGGGGGTCCGTGGAGGTTCCCTCTCCAACCTGCCAGCCTTCCCTACAGCCCAAACTGGCTCATTCAGCCGGCTCTTTAGCCCTTTCAGGCCTTCCCCCTCTGGTGCAGCAGCCATTTTGGAGGCCAATTGCAGGCACGGCAGCCTCCAAAATGGCCACCACGCCAGTGGGGGAAGTCCCAAACAGGCCGAAGAGCCAGCCGAACGGGCCAGTTTGGGCTGTAAGGAAGGACGGTAGGGGGAGGGGGAACCTCCACTGACACCCCCCCACACACTGCCTCCAAGAAAACCCCAAAGGGAATAAGGTTAAAAAAAATTTTTAAGGTCCACCAACCCCCCCAGACTGAACCAAACTGAGGGGATTCGAAGGGGTGCCGGACCGAACTGGCTCAGTCTGGTTCAAGTACAGATCAGACTTGAACCAAACCATGCCAGCTGGTTCTGTGCACACCCCTGGAGTACGGTGCATAGAGAATTGATGATATGTCATCTGTTTTCCCCTTCTGGTCTAAGTGTTGACTGATGAGATTCCAGGAAGGAGAGACTGCTCTCTCTTATTACATGACAAACATACTGCTCTCTCTTATCACATGACAAACAGCAGTTGTTACATCTCCAGTGAGGCTGAATTTTTTTTCTCCATTTAAGTATGTCTTCCTATAGAATTATTATCCTTTGACTTCATTCTGCAGCTGTACATTAAGTAGAATACAAATTATTAAAGTAGAATACAAACACATGGGAGGGAAATATGGAATAGAAAACCTGCTGCTCGCATGGTAAACAGAGTTTCTGTTCCCAAGGTTAGGTGATCAAAGACAGTGTCTCACACTGCTTATTATCCAAAAAATAATACATACCTAAGAAGACAGCAATGCAGTTTTGTCTCTAGCCATATCTCTTTCATGAGGTTTCCAAAATGTTATTTCCCCTGGAAGATAAATAGTACCACTGTCTTTAAGCAATTATGCATTCATGTGTATAAATAAGTAACAAGGAAATAATAAGCTGTCTGATAAAAAGAAAAGAAATCTTCAGTCATGGGCTTCTGCAAGCCATGGTTCTAAATAACAGACTTCTGCATTACCAAGAGGTTTGTGCATCAGATATTCCTACTGTAACATTAAGTTGCCATGACGGCTGCCTTTTTGTTACTATTTTATCTATGTTGTTTAATTAACTCATTCTGTGAGGACAGCAGAAAAGGTAGCTAGCTGATGATGCTTTCTTTTCAGCTAAGAAGAGCAGGTGAAATAATGTATGTGTAGTCATGGCTTTTGGATTTCTACTTTGTATGTCAGTGATATTGCCTTTCATTCTCAAAGACACAATCCAGATATAATTAACCAAGTGTTTCTGTAGAAGATGTTTTTTTTAAAAAAATTCATCTATAGGGAGGAGATATTTCCCTAGCAATAAACCTAAGCCTAGCTCTTTATCCCACATTATAGCATACAAATATTACTGTACACAGGCTGTAGACAAATGTCTTTTCTGAGATGGAGACAAAAAGTCATTATATTGGCATTTTGAAAATATGCAGATTCTCCAGCTTGTGGGCTGTTGGAGCTCTGTGCTGGGTGCCCTGGCCCATTTTAAAAGAAAAACATAATCCTTTGACATTGCTAGCCTTTAGCAGGGGTGAAGTATAATATTTTTTGTGCAATATTCTCTTTGGGAATATTTGGCTATTTAAAACACCACATATTAGTATAATATCACAATGACTAAAAGTTTAATAGGTAGATTAAACAACTAAAGCTTCAGGTGTATGTGTGTGTGTTTGTGTATACGCTTGTAATTTGTTCAGTGGGTCTACATAAAAGAGTACACATTTTCTTTTCAATTTATTTTGGTTCTGGTGTGTAACTGTAAGATTTAATAAATCAAATAATATAATAGGGACTTATTTCCTTCTTAAAATGAGAGAATACCAAGAAATCTGTTCTTGGCATTATAACTTTATAATTTGTGTTGTGTATTGTGAGTTGATAGAGTGCCTTGTATCATGATTGTATTTCATTCCATATCTATGGCAGTAACAGGTGGAGCACTGTCACTAGACTTCCTGTGCTGAGTTGTGGGTTCCACCAAGACAGAGATTTGTGTGCAGAAAGAGTGTGCAGACCTGTGTGTGCAGACCTCGGAGCTCCTAGAAAAGCACAAATCAGGCAAAAGAGTCAGGAATTTATGATGGCCCCAAACAGAAACAAGGTACTAGAATATTACAAAGATATGATGGCTAATTCACTTTTGTAGAGAATCAACTCAATTCAACCACTGAAGCTTATTTGGATGTTGGGAGATCCAAATTGGGAGACATCCAAACGAATCTGAATCAAAGCAAATGTGGCCATATCAGGCTGAAGCACCTTGGAACTGATGTGTCACACTGTGACTTTTTTTCTGTTTATTTTTACTTGAAATATTGTTAGATTTTCAGCCAAGCGGGGTGGGAATTATCTTCCATATTTAAAAAATATACATACATCTTTAGCTGGCCAATGACTTTGACCTGTTTGTCTGTTTCCTTTCAAACACAGAGTGTTGAAGCAGAGACATCGTAAGAATATATCAAACTGTGTCTGCTGTTCAAAATGCCCTTCTGAGAGTTACTGTCTCACTGAGCAATAGTATTTGAAAGGAGTTGTGGAGAGAGTTACAGCTTGTCAGTGCTTTGCTCATCTTTTTTGTACATACAGATCTTTCCTTAACCTCTTTATTATGCATTTCAAGTTGACCTTTCCTAAAATCTGTATTTGTTAGTACCCATTAGTGCTAGTGCCTGTCCTTCGAGTAACATATTCTATCTTCCCCCTCTTACTCCTGAAAAAATGATTTCCAAAAATCTGTTTTTCCATTTTACTGTCTCTTGCCTTTGTTTGTGACTTTGAGACTGAGATGGTGTTTGAAGTACACTACTGTGTATATAATACAGACTATTAATTCTTAATCATAGAGGCTGGTCTCACAAACAGCCAAGACTGGGCTAGGGCTGCTAAGCCCAGGCTTTGGCTGCCCATGGGAACCGCCCATGGAAACAGAGAGTAGGAATAACTGGACAGTTTTCACAATGGAGGCAGGTAGAAAGTGGGGTCCCCCAGGGATCAGTACTGGGACTAGTTGCTCTTTAACTTGTTCATAAACGATCTTGAAGTTGGGGTGACCAGCGAAGTGGCCAAATTTGCAGAAGACACTAAATTATTTTGAGTAGTGAAATCCACAACAGACTGTGAGGAACTCCAAAAAGATCTCTCCAAACAATGGGAGTGGGCAATAAAATGGCAAATGTTGTTCAATGTAAGCAAGTGTAAAGAGATGCACATTGGGGCAAAAACCACCAACTTCTCATATATTTTTATTTTATTTATTTATTTATCAGATTTGTACACCACCCCAAACTATGTCTCTGGGCAGTTGACAATAGCATAAAACAAGTTTAAAACATATACAAAAAACTTAAAACAATTTAACAATTTAAAAATAAACCAGAGATTAAAACCTTAAAAAATTAGGAAGCTGAGAAAGCTTGGGCAAAAAGATGGGTTTTCAGGTGTTTTTTGAAAATTGCCAGAGATGGAGAAGATTGTATCTCAGCAGGAAGTGCATTCCACAATCTTGGAGCAGTGACCGAAGGCCCGTCTCTGTGTAGCCACCAAACTAGTTGGCGGTAACTGGAGATGGACCTCCTCAGATTACCTCAGTGGGCAGTGGGGCTTGTAGTGAAGAAGATGCTGTCTTAAATACTCAGGGCCTAAACCGTTTAGGGCTTTATAAGTTATAACTAGCATATATAACTATAAGTTATATACAGTGGACCCCCGACTTACGAACTACTCGACATCCGATGTTTTCGACTTATGAACGACAAAAATGGCTGCACGCTTATGAATTTTTCGAGCTACGAACGGAAACCATTGGCGGTTTAGATGCGGTTTCCTCGACTTACGAATTTTTAGATGCGGCTTACTCAACTTACGAATTTTTTCAGACCTCCGTGGGTGCGCTTTTCGACTTACGAAATTTTTGACCTACGAATGTGCATTCGAAACGGATTAACTTCGTAAGTCGAGGGACCACTGTATGCTGATGGGATCTGAGCTGTAGGACTGGCCAGGAGTTTGTAGTGGACAGTTCATTGAAAGTGTCATCTCAGTGTATGGCAGCTGTGAAAAGGCTAATTCCATGCTAGAAATCATTAGGAAGGATATTGAAAATAAACATGCTAATATTATAATGCCCTTATACAAATTTATGGTGCGGCCACATCTAGAGTACCCCGTACAGCTTTGGTCACCATATCTTAAGAAGGATATATTGTAGAACAGGAAGAGGTACAGAAGAGGGCATCCAAGATGATCAGGGGTCTGGAGCACCTTCCTTATGAGGCTAGGCTACAGCATCTGGGGTTCTTTACCTTGGAAAAGAGGCAACTAAGGGGAGACATGATCAAGGTGTATAAAATTATGCATGGAGTGGAGAGGGTGGACAAAGAGAATTTTTGCTCCCTCTCTCACAACACTAGAACCAGGGGTCATCCCATAAAACTAAAGATTGAGAAATTTAGGACTGACAAGAGGAAGTACTGAGAAACTTAAGTATGTAGTACACCGCTCTGCGTTCCTTGGAGCGTGATATAATTAATAATAATAATAATAATAATAATAATAATAATAATAATAATACTACACTGGAACATCTGCAGAAAATACAAGCTACCTGTAGCCAAAAATTGGTGGGACCATCAAATTGAAAAAGTGGTAGAAAATGAAGATGTAAAAATATTATGGGACTTCCGACTACAAACAGACAAACATCTGCCACACAATACACCAGATATAACTGTAGTCGAGAAGAAAGAAAAACAAGTTAAAATAATCGACATAGCAATACCAGGGGATAGCAGAATAGAAGAAAAAGAAATAGAAAAAAATCACCAAATACAAAGATCTACAAATTGAAATTGAAAGGCTGTAGCAGAAAAAGACCAAAATAATCCCAGTGGTAATTGGCGCCCTGGGCGCAGTTCCAAAAGACCTTGAAGAGCACCTCAACACCATAGGGGCCACAGAAATCACCATCAGCCAATTACAACAAGCAGCTTTACTGGGAACAGCCTATATTCTGTGACGATATCTATAACAACTGACAATAAAATTCAGCCATCCCAGGTCCTTGGGAAGGACTCGATGTCTGGATAAAACAAACCAGTCAATAACACCTGTCTGACTGTGTAAACAAGAGATAATAATAATAGATTAAGAAGCAGATGAAACAGTGGACCACCTAATCAGCTGTTGTCAAAAGATCGCACAAACTGACTACAAACAAAGGCATGACAAGGAAGCAGGGATGATACACTGGAACATCTGCAAAAGATACAAGCTACCTGTAGCCAAAAATTGGTGGGACAATAAAATTGAAAAAGCGGTAGAAAATGAAAATGCAAAAATATTATGGGACTTCTGACTACAAACAGACAAACATCTGCCACACAATACACCAGATATAACTGTAGTCAAGAAGAAAGAAAAACAAGTTAAAATAATCCACATAGCAATACCAGGTGATAGCAGAATAGAAGAAAAAGAAATAGAAAAAATCACAAAATACAATGATCTACAAATTCAAAAGGAACGGCTGTGGCAAAAGAAGACCAAAATAATCCCAGTGGTAATTGGCACCCTGGGTGCAATTCCAAAACACCCTGAAGAGCATCTCAACACCATAGGGGGCACAGAAATCACCATCAGCCAATTACAAAAAGCAGCTTTACTGGGAACAGCCTATATTCTGCAACGATATCTATAATAATAATAATAACAACAGCAACAACATTGACAATAAAATTCAGCCATCCTTGGTCCTTGGGAAGGACTTGATGTCTGGATAAAACAAACCAGTCAATAACACCTGTCTGACTGTGTAAACAACAACAACAACAATCCCCCAGTGAGGCACTACCTTGGTGTGGTTGTGGGGCTTGTGTGCTCTGAGGAAGGTGAGAGCTATGCCAGTGGTCCAACCATACTGGACAGGTCTCACCAGAGGAGGCAGGCGAAGAGTGCCTCTCCCATCAACAATATGGTGAGACATAACTTTAATAAATTTGTTCTGGATCGGTCATGCCCGGGTCAACAAGGACTGCGCAAGGTGCTGGAGTCCGTGGACATCTGATGGCAAGTGGGCAACAGGACTCAGGATCTTCAGTTGAGCAACCAGGGCTGGAGACTGCAAGGTTACTGGAAGAAACGCCGCTTAACCGGAAAAAAAATATGAAAAATGCCAACAAGGAAATAATGATCTGCTATCACAAGTCTAGTCCAACTAGAAGAGGTTATTTAAAAAGAATGTACCAAATTTGGAAAGAGAAGCATCCAGATATAGTAATAACAGAACAAAGGCTAGCAGACCAGAGAAGATTCATAATAAGAAATAAAGTATTCACAGGAGTTGATCTGGAAGAACTGCAAAGAGCAACACAGGCTCAAGATATGGAAGAAGAATTACCACCAACTGAAGCAGTTGCTTAGGTGCAGGTGGAGGAGGTGTTGGAAATCGAGGATGCCACTGTTGCTGAGCTGTTTCAAAATCAAAACCAGGCAACCTCCCCTTGGCCTTCACCTCAAAAACCCGAATGCCATTTAACAGAAAAGCAACAAGAACTAAAGCAAAAAATAACTGAGCACATGAACCAAACAACCACCAGGGTTCAACTTCCAGCTCTAAAAACAGTTGCCAAAAAACAACTTGCTCAGGCATTAAAAGATGTCAATGCTGCACTTGCAGAAATAACAACCAATAATTTGCAAGAAACAAACCAACTAATGTACAGTGCAGCAACAATAACAACACAAGAGCTCAGATATAAGATCAGTGGACCTGTCAAAAAAGAAAGCAGTACATCACCTAAATGGACGATTAGATTAGAAAATAAAATCTCCAGGCTTAGATCAGATGCTAGTAAATTGAAAGATATGAAAGACAAGAAGCTGAAGAATGAAAACACCAAACAGTATCTGATCCAAAAATACCACCTAGATTCAAGGAAAATTAGAGAAGTCCTGGAAAGAATAAAGCAGCAAATAAGAGCAGTGTCAAAGAAGAATAGCAGATACGAAGCCAGAATTACACAACACAGGCAGAATCTCCAATTCCCGTCAAATCAGAGACGTTTCTACCAATGCCTAGAAGGAGAAACTGCAAGAAACATAGAAACACCAAATAAAGAAGAAACAGTGCAATTCTGGGGGAATTATGGGACAATCCAATATATTATAATAAAAAAGCAGGCTGGATGAAAGAGGTCGAAAAATGTAACCAACAAATGCAAGATCTAATAATAACACCAGAATTAATAAGTGAAAGAGTAAAGAAAATTAAAAATTGGACTGCACCAGGCGACGATGAACTGCATGGCTTTTGGCTTAAACACCTAGCAAGCCTTCATAAACAACTATCAAAACAGTTCAATCACATTTTGCAAGGAGGTGATATTGAACAATGGCTAACAACTGGCAAAACCCATCTCAAAATGAAAGACCCAGGAAAAGGTGCAGTTCCAAGTAATTATAGACCGATCACCTGCCTGCCAACCATGTTCAAATTATTAACTGGAATACTGGCAGATAAAGTGATGCAATACTTATTAACTAACAAACAGCTTCCAGTTGAACAGAAAGGAAATTGTCCAAACACCAGAGGCACAAAAGACCAGCTGCTGATTGACAAAATGATTTCAGAAAATTGCAAGAGAAGAAAAACAAATCTAAGTGTTGCATGGATTGACTACAAGAAAGTCTTTGACTCATTGCCTCACACATGGATACTAAAATGTTTAGAAACAACTGATGTCAGCAAAAACATTCAAATATTTATTTTAAAAGCAATGAGCATGTGGAATATACAGTTAACAATCAATGATGAGACACTTGAACAGGTTAGCATTAGAAGAGGTATTTTCCAAGGGGACTCAATATCCCCTCTGTTGTTTATTTATTTATTTATTTTTGCATTTTTATACCACCTTTCGTTAAAAGATAGCCCCAAGGCGGTTGACAAAAGTTAAAAACATACAATAAAAACACAATAAAAACATCATGCTAAAGGTATAAAAACATATAAAAAGAGGTATAAAACAATACAACAGATAAAAACACCCAGAAGCAGCAGTAAAAACGATTATGTAAAAGCCTGGGTAAAAAGCCAAGTCTTTACAAGCTTTCTAAAAGCTGTGATGGAGTCCGAGGAACAAATGGCCACTGGGAGAGCATTCCAGAGTCTGGAGGCAGCAACAGAGAAGGCCCTGTTTGTAATCGCCATGACTCCACTTTCACAATTACTAAACAAAACAGGCCTCAGATACCAAACATCTAAAACATCAAGTCAAATAAACCATCTGCTTTACATGGACGATCTGAAGTTGTATGGAAAGTCCCAGTCAGAAATCGAATCACTGCTAAACACTGTCCATATATTCAGTAGCGATATAGCAATGGAGTTTGGACTAGACAAGTGTGCTGAATTAGTAATGAACAGAGGGAAAATAACAAAAACAGAAGGAATAGCACTGCCCAATGGAAGCAAGATCAAAAACCTGGAAGAGAAAGAACCTTACATATACTGGGGCATTCTCCAGGCTGATAACATTGCACATGCTGAAGTTAAAAGAAAAATTGGAAGTGAATACATCAGGAGAGTTAGAAAAATCCTCAAGTCCAAACTCAATGGCAGGAACACCATACACGCCATAAACACCTTGGCTATACCTGTTATCAGATACACTGCAGGAATAATAGACTGGACCAGTCAGAGCTGGGGACGCTAGATCGTAAGACCAGGAAATTCATGACCATCAATCATGCTCTGTACCCCCACAGTGATGTAGAAAGACTATACCTCCCTCACAGCTCAGGTGGAAGAGGAATGCTTCAAGTCCATCAAACAGTAGAGGAGGAGAAAAGAGGCCTTCCAGAATGTATAAAGGACAGTAAAGAAGATGCACTTAAAATGGACAATAATGAGAAACTATTCAACACCAATGAAAGAAATCAGGCCTACAAGAAAGAACAAGTCAAGAACCAAGCAGAAAAATGGAAAAATAAGCCCCTGCATGGTCAATATTTGCACAATATAAGTGGAAAATCAGACATCACCAAGACCTGGCAATGGCTTAAGAATGGCAACTTGAAGAAAAAAACTGAGGGTTTAATACTGGCTGCACAAGAACAGGCACTAAGAACAAATGCAATAAGAGCAAAAGTCGAAAAGTCAACAACAAATAGCAAGTGCCACCTTTGTAAAGAAGCAGATGAAACAGTGGACCATCTAATCAGGTGTTGTAAAAAGATCGCACAGACTGACTACAAACAAAGGCATGACAAGGTAGCAGGGATGATACACTGGAACATCTGCACAAAATACAAGCTACCTGTAGCCAAAAATTGATGGGACCATAAAATTGAGAAAGTGGTAGAAAATGAAGATGCAAAAATATTATGGGACTTCCGACTACAGACAGACAAACATCTGCCACACAATACACCAGATATAACTGTAGTCAAGAAGAAAGAAAAACAATTTAAAATGATCGACATAGCAATACCAGGGGATAGCAGAATAGAAGAAAAAGAAATAGAAAAAATCACAAAATACAAAGATCTAAAAATTGAAATTGAAAGGCTGTGGCAGAAAAAGACCAAAATAATCCCAGTGGTAATTGGCACCCTAGGTGCAATTCCAGAGCACCTCAACACCATAGGGGCCACAGAAATCACCATCAGCCAATTACAAAAAGCAACTTTACTGGGAACAGCCTATATTTTGCGACGATATCTATAATAACCAGCAGTATTGATGATAAAATTCAGCCATCCCAGGTCCTTGGGAAGGACCCAATGTCTCGATCAAACAAACCAGTCAATAGCACATGTCTGACTGTGTAAACAAGAAATAATAATAATAATAATGAATCTATGGAATTCTTTTCTTTGGGATGTGATGATGGGCACCAGGTTGTATGGCTTTAAAGGGGGCTTAGACAGATTTTGTGGACAGGTCTATCAAAGGATACTAGTCTGGTGGCTGAGGGTCATCTCCATTTTCAGTGGCTTGATGCCTCTCAATACCAATTGCAGGGGAGCAACAGCAGGAGAGATGGCATGCACATATCTCTTTCCTGTGGGCTCCCCAGAGGCATCTGGTGGGCCACTGTGTGAAACATGATGCTGGACTAGAAGTGCCTTGTGCCTGATCTAGCAGGGCTGTTCTTATGTTCTTATGATATGCCTGGAGCTGATTGGCTCCCTGTGGTGCCTCAGCAACAGTCTGGGCATGTCCAGATCCCCCACCCACATTGTCAGTGAGGAAGGCGAGCTTCTGCTGCCTTCACCGTCATCTGCCCTCAAGCTTACTTACATAATCATGAGAAAGGGCTCATAGTGTAACACACACTTATTTTAGAGTCCTATAGTGTCTGCACGCAAACAACACAATGTTGAAAAACACTACACACTAAACACAGTAAAATAGAGTAGACTGTATGTTGGCACAGTGCTTTCTGGAGCTCAGTTGCATCTGATTATAGTTTGAATATCCAGCTGTGAGGTTTTAGACAGTAGGGATGTGCAGAACATTTTGATGTTGAAATGTTTCAACTTGAATTGGGATGTTTAAAGTGTTTCAAGCTAGAAACAGAACACACTTTAAATAAAGAACTGTTTCGAGCTTGGAGCAAACCAACCCCATTTCAACTGAAAAGTTTTGACATTTCAAGCAAAATTTTTCGACATTTTGAGCACCATTTTGTAGGCCTGTTTCTAGAAACAGAACACACTTTAAATAAAGAACTGTTTCGAGCTTGGAGCAAACCAACCCCATTTCAACTGAAAAGCTTTGACATTTCAAGCAAAATGTTTCAACATTTTGAGCACCATTTTGTAGGCCTGTTTCTCCCATGCTGATTAGTTTTCTGGCACTGGCTTTCGTCTAGCTTGCGATCTCCTTGCTTCATGGTTGGCTTGTTGTTATACAAATCAATTACTGTAATCGGCAACTGTGCCCCCATAAAACAAAAAAAGTTTGATTTTGTGATTTTCTTTTCTTAGCACTGAATATAATATGCTGTTCTATTACTTCTATAACTATCTGGTTTTGCTGGCTCTCATATTGATAAAGGCAGAACTTGCATTCCTGCCTTCCTTGCATTGTGGGTTTTTTTGTGTGTGAGATAGTGTTGTGGTGAGAAATAGACAGTGGCAGAGGGGTGTGTGTGTGTGTAATATTTCTTGGTGATTGTTGTGATGAGCTCCATGTCTGGTCTTGAGCCTAACTTGTGCTTCATTTATTGCTCTGCTCTGCATTCTGCATTGCAAGTTGTACTCATTCAAAATGTGGCTGAAGATGGTCTAGCTGAGCTTATGGCTATGCTTGCTGCTAAGTAAGGGTGTTGCTGTGGCAGCTGTTGCAATGTTAGGAAATAAGGAGTCAGAACTGTGTGTGAGAGCAACTTGTGCCAATGATGTTACTGCAATGCAAGCAATGTGGCTGGCAGTGGATTCTGGGTCAATGATTCTTTTTTGGCCATTTTTGGACTGTTTGAAATGTGTTTTCTGTGTTGGGAGGAACAGATTCCCTTTTACTGTGTGCTTCTGCAGTGTTTTTCAAGTAAGGGTTGTGAAATGCATTGTCAGCTGCAGTGCAAAACTTGTGTGTACACTCTGTGAATGCAGCTTGTTCTGGCCATAGTGAACAATGGGGAAAATCAAAACACTGCATTGTTCCCCATGGGTAGCTCCTAGGGACACCAAAGTGGATTGTGTGGTAGGGCATGGTGGGTGCTACCTTCCACCTAACCACAAAATAAATTGACAAACAGGCCATTTTTAACCTTTCCTTGAAACCCCATAGGATCCTATGGAGGGACCTCAAATTTTGACCCTCAAATTTTGTCATTAGCCAAACACATTACTTGTACTGACCCTCCCCTTTCCCCAGATTTTGTGACATATGCAGAGTACTTGTTAAATGGAGACGTGTTTGCTCTTGTGACAGCATCCCATTTGGCCAATGAATGGCAATGAAAGTGAGCCCAAGTTCCTCCTCTCATGCTTCTTATAGCTCCCCACTCTCCCCTCCCCTGCTGTCAGCAAGAGATGGAAGGGGGGCCCCTCCCCCTCTGTTTCACAATTGGTTTCCTCTCTCCTGAGCCCCTCCTCTATCACTTGTTAATGATTTTAAGTATTATTATTATTATTATTATTATTATTATTATTATTATTATTAATTCAATTTCTATACCGCCCTTCCAAAAATGGCTCAGCACAGTTTACACAGAGAAATGATAAATAAATAAGATAAGATGGTTCCCTGTCCCCAAAGGGCTCACAGTCTTTAAAAAAACATAAGGTAGACACCAGCAACATTCACTGGAGGTACTGTGCTGGGGGTAGATAGGGCCAGTTACTCTCCCCCTGCTAAATAAAGGGAATCACCACATTAGAAGGTGCCTCTTTGCCAAGTTAGCAGGGGTACCATCAACTTTTACTGTTAAAATTGTGTGTGTGTGTGTGTGTGTGTGTGTGTGTGTGTGTTGTTTGAATAATCTTAACCTACAATTATATAACAGTTATCCTTGATCTTTCATTTTACTTTTGTTACTTTCCAGATCAGGTTTATTCAAGGTTTCTTTAAGGTAAATACTTTGAAAGTAAGTCCATAGACACTTACAGGAAAAATGAGAATGAGTGGAGGAATCAGGAGATGCTCAGAGGGAGAAACAAGCAGGAGAATGGTAAAGAGCTCCTGAAAAGAGCTTCTTTCTCTCCCACCACCCACCACTTCTCCTTCTTGCTCCATGCATTCAGATTGTTTCTTTGAAGCTTCTGTGGACTTACTTTCAATGAATGAATGCTTTATTACCCTCTTTGACCCACAATACAAAAAACAGTGCAGAACATAATATAAATAGTACAGATAGTACAAATACATAATATCAGAGACTGCATAGTACTACTAAGTATAATTCATACCATCTAAGACCTAAATTTACATGCAGGCACACAGAATTTGGCCACATGCATTGTTATGGGTACATAGCAATCAGCTAAAAGAAAAGAGGTGTATTCATCATCTGTTCTATAATGTATGTTTAGTAAGAGAGGGGGAAAACAAGGTAGACAACTTATTTTCAGAGCACCATGTCCTTTCCATCTCTGATCACTCCCCCACTCATTAGCTACTCTGCATCTCTCCTGAGCACTGAAGGTGTGGGAGAGGGGAGTACAGGCATGAAGTCTGCCAGTATATGCTCCCCAGACAAAAATATGTACTCACTGTTGACAAACAGGCTAGAGCCTCTATCGATGACTGGTCTTTGTTCTTATATCAGCTCAGTTTATTAACATAAAGAGTTTTCTTCTACTGATAAAGACCATGCTAGAAAAAAGCTCTAAACTACACTGGGATAAACCTTGAAGAATCATTTAGCCTAGGCCAATCTTTTCCTTTGGTTCTCCACCTACTCATTGGATTGTTGATTGAAGATCCAGCTGTGGGGTTTTAGATAGCCTTTTGGAACATGCCTGTATTGGTCAAGTAAAGCTGGCATGAAAAAAAGTTTCATGATTTGTTTTTGTTAAAATTAACAAAATCTATATAAAGCTTACACAGGAACATAGGAAGTTGCCTTATACTGAGTCAGACCAGTGGTCCATCTAGCTCAGTATGGTCTACAAAGAGTGGCAGCAGTTTCTCCAAGGTTGCAGGTAGAAGTCCCTCTCAGCCCTATCTGGAGATGCCAGGGAGGGAACTTGGAACCTTCTGTGTGCAAGCATGCAATTGCTCTTCCCAGAGCGGCCCCATCCCCTAAGGGGAATGTTTTACAGTGCTCACATTATTATAATGTATTTTAACCTTATTTTTAACTTTAATTTTTAAATTTATGTAAGCTGATGAAATCTTTTATTTAGAAATTAATGGATGGATCTAATTGTCTCATTTTCTAGTTCCACCTTATTCCATCCTGAAAACTCCTAAATATTTCTACAGTTCAGAAATAGATAAAGAGATATTAAATATCCATGTGGTGTTGCATTTTAAAGATTGGAGAAATAAATGAAGATGTAGGATTGGAAAGGCATGCCTTCAGAAGTGCTGGTACATTTTTAAAAAGATAAAGATTAATTCAAAAGTTTTTTACAATTCAAAAGCCTTTTACAAAAGGGAGGGGAGGAAATAAAGTTGTTTTAATCTGTTTTGTATGCTTAACTATTGAGAAATGTGAACTCACCAGTTATATAACTAAAACTGAGGCAAGTTAAATGTTTGAAAATCATTTCTGTGTGAGTGTACATTTCCTCCACTCTCTTTATTTGTGCCCTTGATATTCGGGTGTGTTGTCAAATGGTTACTGATATGTAGAGATTTCCCAAACTTCCATAAAGAAAACTACTTCTTGTTTCAAGAGCCAGCATTGTATTTTTCAAAGTAAGTAAACAGTGCCACCCCAAGAGGCAACTGAAACAATGGTAGCCATTTGACACAGAACAAATTCTTGTTGCTTGATATTCCGGAGGTCAATGGCTCCTCCCTTCAATGGTAACTCTGACATTCCCATCCAGGACTAGTTCATATTCTTTGCCACAACTGAATGTGGACCATATCTAAGTTTTAGTTGCATATTTAATTACATTCTCTTGGTTGTCAAAACCAGAAAGGAGTAAGTAGCTGAGGACAATCATATTATATTACTTACCTGGAAGTAAGTTTCATAGAATACTATGGGGCTTGCTTCTGAATAAGTATGCCATGATTGCACCACTGTGGGAGTGTTTATGTAAGGTTCTACAAAGATGAATTGCAGAAAGTCAAACTAAAATATCATATAGTGATTTCAGTTAATCAGCAGCAGCCAGTTATTGTTTTATTCCCTTGTCATCTTTTTTTTTTAACAATTAGAATGGACTGGTCAATTCTGTTGGGTAGTTAGATCATTAATTCAAGAAAAGGTGGATCTACAGGAAGATCAGCTTCATGAAAAATAAAGAAAACGCTGTAAATAACTCAAATTACAGCGTTACTTGCATCTATATATATTTTTTAAATGTGTCAGATAATTGAGCATCATGAAAATGGTGTGCTTTTCAGGAAAGAATTTAAAAATGGATTGAAAAATTCACATTATTTTTTATAACGGGATAAAGCTGTACCAGAAGAATATTGCCAGTATAGTCCCAAACACTGTTTACAGTAATTGCACAATAGTCTCAACTGTTTTAAAGCCATATTTTATAAGAGTATTTTAAATGCATAATGATAAATAATTGAAATGAAGATTTTACATAGCTGTTCATTCAACAATAGATATCTTTTATAAGCTACTTAACCTCTTAACTTCATCTCAGAAATGGTAGGTGCATTCTTGCTTGGATAAATTATATTAGTGTGTTTGGAAAGCTCTAAATATTAATTTAGAATTGTACATTGATTGGCATCAATAAATCCATTCTTGCATGCTTTTCTTTAGGCTTCAAAGTAGCAAGTTCTCCATTTTGCAGAAGAGGTAACTAATTTAACACATTGAATAGTATGAACAGTAAAAGCGCATGAATGAATAATAGTACATACATTGCATCTCCATACCATTTTGGTGTGTTGTAACTGTGAACTTTTAGAAGCTCTTGTTTCTGAAGTTTTGTAAATTTATGTTGGAAACACAAAACCATTCCAAAACTGCAAGTATACTTGGATGGATGTTGCCAAATAGACTTTCTAGGAAAAGGCTATATTAGCTTCATCTTTTCTTGGGTTTGACAAAATAAAATACACAAAGTACTTCTGTGGCCTATAGATAATAGTTTTAATCTCAAGCTTGCTCCTTCTCCCCAGAAGTATGTTTCTGACACTCATGCTGCCAAAGAAGCTTTTATAAACATTACTATAAAACTTCTAAAAGAATAAAACCAATGTGACAATGAACAAGAAGCGCAATGACATATATATTATGGGTGTAATCCACACCTTGACAGCATTGTGCAGGCTTGGCACGATCCCCCCACCTTCAGAATGGGAAGCTAAACACCAGCTTCCAAGCTAAACACCAGGTCTAAACACTAGACCAAGCATACAGGACCCTAGGAATGGCTGGGCTTTTGTGGAGACAAACTAAAAAAGAGACAAATACAAAAATTTGGAATTAATTAGAGCTATAACTTTATTCATTATCCATAGTGCTAGCATGTGGCTTGGTGCATAACCACACAGTCTGCAACAAAAGTGGCTCCTTCAATATGCTAACATCTTGCGTCTGAACTCTCCTAAGAAACTGGCTACTAAACCTAACCAAAGGTTAGGAGTCGGTTAGGAGTCTAAGAATGTGTAGATCAGCTGTAGTATCTGGCTTGTAATATTCTGCTGCCACCATCAGTGCTGAACAAATGGTTCACCACTAAGCTAACATTTTAAAAGCAGTCTCTTAATTAGATCAGTAGCTAAGTAGCTGTGTGGTCTCAAAGATAGTCATTTCCTATATGTATTTGGAAGGATCAAGGTGGATTTTCATATCAAAGGGAACTGCACGTAGAAAATATTCAAATTCCAAAGATTCATCTCCTGTTTGTGCTGACAATAGAGTTTAAAGGCTGAAGCAGCTTGCAGAGATATCTCATTTCAGAACTCGAGAGTGTGTAAAGCTTGGACAGTCCAAGTTTTGTTTTTAATTTACTTTTTGAAATAATATTGTGTTTTTCTTAAATATTTGTTGCTTAAAACATATAGTTGTTTGTTATATACTGTATAGTTGTAATCTGTTTTTTTTAAAAGACGTCAAAATGGTCTCTCTGCTATATTGTGTCCAATAAACATCACTTACTAGTAGCTGTTATTTACTGGGTTTTTTTTTTAAGTACAGCTTTTAAACTACTGTTCAGGTGGCCTCCGCTAGCCCGATTTTCTACAACCGTGAGAACCACCAGGCTCAGCTGTGAACCCAGTAGTTCTTAAGTGGGTCACCCGCTTCTGTAGCCTGGTGCTTAAACTGAGTTTGCAGAGTGAGCGCTCCACAAACCCGGTTTTTGAAATTGTAAGTTGCCGTGGTGCGGCTCCACACTGCAGCTCCCCATGAGGAGACCCATGGCCAGGAGGCTAAAAAGCAGCCTCCCAGCTCGGGGGTCTCTCCAGTATGTCCTGCATGCTCGCGCAGGGCATAGTGGAGCTTCCAGGGGCCACGCAGCCCCCGATCCTCCCAGCCCCCGCTGGCTCCGTCACGGAGCCGACAGTCGTGTGGGCCTGGTCATTTGTGGGGAGAGCAGGCTTAGCCCACTCTCCCCGCAAACCCAATGGAGGCAGGTCTCCTTGATCATGAGACCCACCTCTCAGAGTGGCTTACATGGAGTCTTTCATCCAGGTGTGCCCTTGTTTGTTTCATCAGTCATCAAATATTTCCAGACCATTACAGGTATAGAACTCTTCAGGGTTGGGTTGTGTATGCTTAAAGATGCTTGGGTCATTAATATAGGCATCACTCCAAATGATGACTCCTTCAGTCTAACACATCTAACAGTTTACTCTTTGCATAGGGCTTCAGAATAAAGGTATAGGGCTATTGCACTATTTTTGTTCTGTCAGGTAGCCAAAAGTTGTTGCTCTCCTATTCCTTTAATCCAAAAATGAAATAGAATTTTGAAGATCCACATCAGATAAAGCATACTGAATACTGAGCTGGAAAATATGCTTAAGGAAGCTTTTTTGTATTGCTACAATTTACAGATTATGCAAGAACTACTTTGCATGCAGCCACCTAATGGCGCAGTGGGAAAAGACTTGACTAGCAAGCCAGAGGTTGCTGGTTTGATTCCCACTGGTATGTTTCCCAGACTATTGGAAACACCTATATCGGGCAGCAGCGATATAGAAAGATGCTGAAAGACATCTTCTTATACTGTGTGGGAGATGGCAATGGTAAACCCCTCCTGTAGTCTACCAAAGAGAACCACAGGGCTCCGTGGTTGCCAGGAGTCAACACCGACTCGACAGCACACTTTACCTTTAGCTTACTTTGCATGTAGAGCTTTATGTTGCATGTCCATGCTACAAGTTTTAGAATTAGTCCTGTTTTGCTGGTTCTGTACTTAAGAATCAATTGGTCATGCAAGCTGCAAACAAAAGAAGCCATTCTGCTTCTATACAGAGTTTGATCACTCTCAAGATACTTTAAATTAGGACTTCTAAAGGTGAAAATAACATACAGACCAGAATTCCCATCATCCAAATTTCCTAGAGGCCATATACCTCTAGCTCATGATATTACTTAATTATTAATAGCTTTATTTATTGTCCATCCCCCCAAAAAAATTGTTCTCTGGGTGACTCACAAAATAAATCAATAAGACATGCAATTAAAAACATGAAAACTACAATAAGATACATCTTTTAAAAACAACCAAAAACCTTTTTTTTTAAGCCTGGGTCACCAAAGAGGTCTATATTTGGGATGATGGTGCCAGGTGAGCCTCAGTGGGGAGGTTATTCCATAAATGGGGTGCCACCACTGAAAATGCCATGCCCATACTAGCCACCTAACTCACTTCATTTTGGCAGGGGCACTTGGAAGAGGGCCTCTGAAAAAAATCATAAGATCCGGGTAGGGACATATAGGCACTCTTTCGGATAACCACATTCTTGCACAGCTGCGAGGTTTCCTCTGGTGTCGGCGCCTTTTCCAGAAGAAGCTTCTGCCCATGGTGCTCCAGAGCAGGATGCGATGGAGGTTGCAGGAGGTGCTCACCTTCAAGAGTGCGGGAAAAGAGATAGCGAGCTGGGTCCAGCAGACGTATTGGGTGCAGGGGACACGAGGCGCAGGCCACCTTTCTCCGGCATGTCCTACTGGCTGGACTTCTGGCTCTTCTTCCTCTTTGACCTGGTGCTCTTCGTCTTTGTCTATCTGCTGCCCTGAAGTTGGATGCAGCCCTGGCGGGTGAGTTGCTGCTGTGGGAAGGAGTGAGGTGGGCCAGTTCCTAGTTTCCTAGTACATTGAGCCCCTGGTGGTGCAGTGGTAAAACTGCCGCCCTGTAACCAGAAGGTTACAAGTTCGATCCTGACCAGGGGCTCAAGGTTGACTCAGCCTTCCATCCTTCCGAGGTCGGTAAAATGAGTACCCAGAATGTTGGGGGCAATATGCTAAATCATTGTCAACCGCTTAGAGAGCTCCGGCTATAGAGCGGTATATAAATGTAAGTGCTATTGCTATTGCTATTGCTATTGCTATTGCTATTGCTAGTTCACAGCCTGGATCTGCCAGGAGTGGTTCCCCCCTGTTGTGCAGAATGGTGGTTTTTTTATTCCACATCATTGGTGACAGTTATCTGGCACACAGCCCTTCTGTTGTGCTTTTGATCAAGGCTTCCCAACTTGTTCAGCAGCATCTGGAGTATTATCACAGGTTGGCAGAGGTTAGAGTATTCAGAGCTCCTTGCGTGCATTATCCTAGGAAGCCTTACAACAGCCCTGTGAAGTGGACCAGTGTGATCATGTTTGTGTTGTGGAGGAGAGCTGTGTTGTGTTGTGTTGTGTTGTGTGAACAGAGTTTTGTTTTGGAGAATAACTGGTCTTGTGGTAGCAAGCGTGAATTGCCCTCTTGTATTTCACAAAGTTGATACAGTTGTATTATTTGGTTCTGCTGTTGTTTACACCTTGTAACTGTAGTCTCCTGTCCTATGTTAATCTGCTACACTATATTACATGTGTCCAAATTTCCAAAATGATGTTCTGCAGCAGAGACATGGGGCCAGGAGAAGGAGAGGAAGGCAGCGAGGGGCCCATTTTAAAATCTCATCTCTGTGCCCACTCAAACCTTGGCATGCCCCTGGATAGGAGAAGAGATGTTTAGAGTTGGAGAGAAAAGGGGGAATGGAGTTAGGAGAAGAAGACTTCAGCTGAAAGTTATCTATCTCTCCTTGTGTGTGTTTGTTGCATGAAGTTCGATCTGGCGATCCTTGAGGAAGAGGGTGCATGGTGTGTGTGTGTGTGTGTGTGTGTGTGTGTGTGTGTGTGTGTGTGTGTGTGTGTAAAAAGGGATGGGCAAAAAGAAAAGGGATGAGAATCAAGAGACAGAAACCATAGCTAGCCCCATAGTGGCAGCAAGCAAGCTCTCTGTCTTGAGCATGTCAAGGGTTGATATACCTGAAACTTTGCCTCTGGGTTACAGAAGGGTCATCAAGTGGCTATCTTTCGCCAGAGGGCAGGAAAATAGAGACGTTGCAATGATGTCAGTAACTGGGTTAGGCTAATCAGCATGGGTTCACATTCCGTTGCAACATAGAATGACAAAAGGGGAGAAAGATGAGTCCAATCTATTCATGAATAGTTACATGTTTGATTGCCTTACTAAAACTAGGCATGCATGGTGTGTATACAGAGTCCTTTGTTTAGGATCAAGCTACCTTCCTTATCTAGCCACCTCCTTTCCTTTACTTAATGAGGAGGGAAATGGTTGCATGATTGCCCATCTTGGCTGAAGCTCTCAAGTGGCCTTACTGCTAAAATAGTTATCCTGCCCAAGAGATAGCTTTTAAGATCTGTCAGCCAGCAACTTCAAAGGTCCAAGCTGTTTTTAAGACCCTTTTTCCCACAAGCAGTATTTTGACTTTTAGGCATGTTTCCAAACTTGCCTTTTGCCAGCGACACAACCATGCAAAGAAGCATGGGTTGGAAGACTGCTGAAGGCTGTTCAGCCATGGAACCGGTGCTTTGTGATTTTGGGGGGTGGGGGTGCACCTCATGTGCCCTTTAAGAACATTATTGGCAACAGTATCCATTTAGTGTTCTTTCCCACCCCATCCTTATTTTGAAGGTGTGGAGAAAAGAACTATAGGTCAGTTTAGACAGAATTTAACTTAGCATTATTACTGAAGGTTTAAAGACAGAAGTTTGGGCAAAGAGCTGTTATCTTAAAATTTCCCACATCACAAATCTCCTGGGGCATAGCAGGAATAACAAACTCTTTAAAGTATGCTGAATTATAGTATCCCTGTGAATAAATGTTTGTCACTTGCAATATTTGCTGTACCTGAACAGAGGTATGGCAGAACACTTCCTCAAATGCATGGTATCTGTACCATGTACCACCCTCTAACCGAGGTTAGTGCAAATCTCTAGTACCTGGCTATAGACTCCTCAAATACATGGTTCACAACAAAATATTTCCTACTGACATACATTATTCATATGTGCTTTTAAGGGAAAGAGCTTTACTGAATTAGACTCGCAAAACTAATCAAATGCATTTTTTCACCCGCATGTCACACGTGTACCACCCTTTCTTCAAGTAATTTAGAATGGCAAACATGGGATATCCCATTTTAAAACTTCTACTACTTATCTGTGAGTCAAATTATGTTGAATTTGTAACTTGCCTAGAACACCCAATGAGTTTTGCTTGGGCAGGAATCCAGCCCAGGTCTAAATCAAACAGTTTTGTCTGCTACACCCCACTGGACATTCATCCCACTGACATGAATACCATGGGTATTTCTTCCACTTATACATACAAGACATAGTAGTGTAATTTAGCTTAGAGTGACAGGAATTGGGATTTAAGAACTAATCGGTATAATTCTGACACCAAAGAAAATACAATTGAGAGTGTGCTACTATTTTAAGCATGACCATGCCTCCCTACTGCTTGCTTATGTTCTTTTGTTGGTGTCTGCTAGTGGCAGAGGTGTTGGTTGAACTGCTTTAGCATGCAAAGTGTCAGTTTTGCCCCAGGATATTGATCCACAGTAAAAGATGAAAGTAAATCTGATGCTTTTCTGTAAAGGGGGTCATAACAGTCCATTTTGATCTAAGGAGAAGTGGTTTGCAATATTTTTCTTTCTCATGAAAGGATTATTCCAGTAGTAAATGTCAAGGGCCTTTCTTGCATTAGAAATTTAATTTGTATTAGTTGCAAAGATACAGAAAGTGAACAGAATGTACTAAGATGACATTAAAATGCACACACTGTCACTGTGAAGCAGATATAAATATACTATGCAAAAGTGTGCCTTATTCTCAGAGGAGCAGTGTTGAGTGTCTGACCCTGTGAAGAATCCAAGCTGTCCAGCTTTGAAGTTTCTTTTTTCTTTCTTTTAAAAAAAGGTTTGAACATATTGGGGCAATTTAATCTATAATGTAACTCAACAGGATTACATTTGGTTTGCGTGTGCTGAAGTCTCTCTTGTAAACAATTTTAAAAAATAGATAGTTGCTGTCTTTGCAGGCAAAAATTCTGTGCTGCTACACAGCAAGCATAGGGAATTTATTTAGCTAACCAAGCGCAGCGCCAGTGCTGTGCTGACACTGAGATCTATGCAGGTGCAATGCCAAAAGGATATGGGAATGGATACACACACACACACACGCCACAACACAGAGAGAAAGACTCCAATGAAAACGAAATGCTTGCCAAATGGAAAAACAAATGCATTTTAAAGCATCTGATAAATTATTGCAGAAAGGGAGCAAAATAAAATGTACATTAAATGTTCATTAAAATGTAATTCACAGTGTGATTAAAATGTACACTGTTGCAGACTACCAAATTGAATCACTTAACTAAGCAAACAAATAAGGATGATTGTGTGTGTGACTTTCTTCCTCTAGTCTAAAACATTATGGAGTCATAGAAAGTAAACTTTGTCATGCTTTAAAAATCATTCCAAAACCTGGTTTCTTTTCTTCTTGCCATAAATAAGCTGATGTTACTCATAAAAGTCATATGTAGCAGAAGCATCCCTGCCTTGTTAATTCTCTCAAAAGTGGGACTAGTCTCCACCTCCTGGCCCAGTAGCAAAATTGGTACCTGCAATTACCCTGGCCTCCTTAGTGCACTCCATTTTAGATACTCAGAAACCTAGCTATAGATTAACTAATATGTAGATGAGATCACCATGAATTTATAACCACAACTCACTTCCATCAGAAGTCCAATAAATCATAACTGTATGTACAAGGCCATTCATGATTATTTTTAAAACATTTGCTCATTATCGACATCAAGGACATTTAAACATAGCAAGAACCATCTCTGAAATCATGCTCATTCACAAAGTGATAAAGTATTTTGGCATAGTTCCCAAAGCATTGCAGAGTTGGTTGGTGTAAAAGACATTGTCCCATGGAGAGGAAGAAGAAGGCTGAATCACTGCATTTAATTCTTAAAAGTAATTTTTTCTTGTGTGGTCAAGAGGACACATGTGTAGTGGTATTCTTATTTATTACTGACTGTTACAGCCCTAGGCAGTTGGCCTGTTTCCATTAGTCATCAATAGTCAATACTTGTAAGCTGTTATTTTAAATATAGTACCAACTTAACCAAACAATGATTATATACTGTATAAGTATCCAGAGGCGCACTAACCCCTGGACCTTGGGGACCCGGTCCAGTCCTCCAAGGTCCGAGGGAGCCTTCAAATGGCCGGGGCTGGGATTCTCCAGCAGCTGAGCCACGATGGGCCGTCATCTCTCCTGCTCCCACTCCACCACTGCCAGGGGAGGGGGAAGAAGGGAAAAGGACTGCTCCGTATCCCTCACACACACACAGCCACTCCTCAGTCATGGTAAGACTTTTTTTTTTAAGCAGAGCTTGGGCAGGGCAGGCCTCCCCAGGAGGTTTGGGGGGCCTCACACTGGGGGGGGGCTCGTGGCTGGGCAGTCTGGGCACCTAAATTATCTTGGAGCACCCCTTTAAGTATCAACATTAAATAGGTTTGTCCAAAGTGGATTTATAATCTACATTCATAGAATTGGTTGACAGGATCTGAAGGTTACACAGTCACTGTAATTACTGTACGGTCAAATACTCTAATACCAAAACATTCCTGATCAGTTGTATTTTCTCCTTTAACGATTCATTATTGAAAACACTTTTGATCTTGGCAAAATGGTGATCCGTTTCTAGTTCACTGTACTTGTATCTTGTGAATGCAAAATATGGAAAGGAAAGGAAAAAAGATAATACTTTCAAAATGGGAAATTTCCACTGACAGATTATTATTCCCATTACACCACACCAGTTTATATAACTAAATATAAATCTTCTCAAGTAGGCCAACTAAGATAGGAGCCTCTTATCTGAAATGAATGAGATGACCAAGCTGATAAAATAAAACTCTGCAGTTCTTCCTTCAACGCATTTATCTATTTCTGAAGAGCAGTGATATCTATGTCATTTTAGGTTTCAGTAGAGGAGGAAACCTTTCAGCAAAGATTGAGGAACCTTCTTTTTTATCATGCTGTGGTTTATATATGAAAAACATTATCCTTCTTGTGTAAAATCATTATCCCTCGTGTGTTCCTTAGTAGATTATCAACAGAAGTGTTCTAGCAAGCCATGTGCCCCATCACCAATGAGTGGCCATGCCCCCTCCCCCACCACATTCTTAGGGTACAGTCTTTGTCTGTGGAAGGCAGCACTTAAAACAGGACCACTTTCTCCTAGGGACACTTTTTCTCTGTAATTTGGAACACGGATGTGCCAATGTCTTTATTTGGGGAGAGAAAGAGAGAGAGAGTCTCCAAGTTCGGGGCTTCCTTCCTCAAACAAAGGCTGTGCCATTGACCCTGGAAAGGGATATAATTATGGGAAGAGAAAATGGATCAGTAATATGCTACTATGCAGTCCAATCCTATTGATATTATTTCTCAAGGAACAAAAAGTTGTTGGACAATAATATGGTTTCATTAACCCAGATATGGGGGGCCATTTTTGCTTGGGTCAGACTTGCTGCAGTCCTAAACACACTTGGCAGTATTCAGACCAATATTCTTTTCAAAGAAATATGTTCAGACTGTACAAAGCAGAGGTGATTTTCACAATCCTCCCTTCCATCTCCCACATATGGTGTTGAGGGTTGGGGGAGCCCAGGGACATATTAGAGGGGGATACATAATGACAACAACAACATTATTTATATAACACTTTTCAACAAAAGTTCCCAAATCAGTTTACCTAGAGAAATAAAAATAAATAAAGATAGATAATAAAGATAGATCCTAGTCCCAAAGGGCTGACACAATCTAAAAAGAAACTAAGATAGACACCAGCAATAAGCCACTGGAGGGATGCTGTCCTGGGGTTGGGTAGAGCCAGTTGCTCTCCCCTGCTCAATAAAGAGAATGACCACTTTAAAAATCTGTCTTTTTTGCTCAGTTAGTATTGTTCTGGAGGGGTTCATGAGAATCCAGAAGGATGGGTGATCGGAAAAATTGCTCCAGTCCCCTTGCGCTAGTGGAGCCTACTTCCCTAAGTAGAACACTAGTCTGTCACATGGTGCCTATTGACTAGAAAGTAAACCACAGTGGGGGTGGGGATTATTTCAGAGTAAGCATGCTTAGGATAAACATATCCCTGCTTACTGGGCAGAAGTTTATGGTTAGTAATATATCAAGACTGTTCTCATGACCAGCTGCAGCAGGGCGGGAGCGTACAAACCTGGGTTGCAAGGCCCATGTGGAGCCTTGGAACCCATTCCTTCCTCGCTTCTCCAGAGCAGGGCTACCCTGGGAATTAAGCCACCTTCTAACCCAGGTTAAAGGGGCAAAGCCCCATCCTACCAGTGCAGCCCTGATTGTGTGTGCGGTTGGGGCTGTGTGGCCATGGGCATCCTCTCAGCTTCCTGCACCAGATTTCCTCCACCAGATCCCCAATGCGGAAAGCTCTGCTGCACCGGTCATGTGTGCGTGTGGCATGGCAGAGCTCTGGCAACCGTTTGCTCATGTGGGGAAGGCAGGAAGGTTCCTGCCTTGCCCCTAGCCACCAGGGACTTTGGTTGTGTGCATGACCTCATATTATATTTAACAGTCTGTATCCAACCTGAGTGCAGCATCCTCCCCAGTGGCTATGTTGGTTTCTGTATTGCATATATTTTTAGATTGTGAGTCCTTTTGGGTCAAGGAAACATTGGACCGGGTCTCACGATCAGTGAGACCCAGTTCCTATCAGTGAGTGGGAAAAGAGGGCTAAGCCCGCTCTCCCTGCTCACGAGCAGGCAGGGAGCCCTGGGCGGCCGAATCGGCCACCCACACGATGGCCGGCTCCAAGATGGAGCCGGTGGGGGCTGGGGAGCTCGGGGGATGCAAGGGAGGCTGGCGGAAGGAGGAGAAATCTCCACAGGACCCCCCACCTCCAACACCTCCCCTGAAGGAGGTAAGTAACAAAAAATAATTATTATAAAAGTCTGCGAACCCCCCAAACAGTCGGGGGGTGTTCGGTCTGGGGTCGTACTGAACAGCGGATGGTTCGGTTCAACCCTGAACCGTCGAACCGAATAGGTTTGACATTGAACCTGTTTGCACATCCCTAGCAGCAACCGGGCTAAAGGAACCCAGCCCAGTTTCTGCTGCTCTTGTGCTGCACCAGGAGCTACACAGCTCCTGGCAGCCAGCACTCCTAAATGTCCCCCACCCCGTTAAAGGAGGTTTGCACAGTGAGCGCTCTACTAACCCAATTTTTTCGATCATGTGTCACCACAGTGACTCATGAGGAGACCCTTGATGGGGAGCCTACAACAAGCTTCTCAGCATTAGGGGGCTCCCCAGAATGTCCCCATGCACTTGTGCTGGTCATTCTGGGACCTGGGACTTCCAGGAGCCAGGAGGTCCCCAATCCCTACCACTCGAACCAGCTCTGTGATAGAGAACCGATCCAGCTACCCAGGGAGGGCTCAGCGATCATCTGCAGGGAGAGTGGATCAAGCCCACTCTCCCCGCTAACCCCCTTATGGCTCTCCACACTGCTCATGTGGAGATCCTCATTGTGCCAGTACATCAACAAAGGCTTTACTTTCAAGTTACTGATGTGACTGTTCAGAAATAACAAAATTCTTTAGACATTCAACACCTTTACTGGGATACAACCCTCCTGGCTATATCCTGTGTAATCAGCCATTCTCTACCAGCATTTACATTTAATAGTCAAGCTTGATCTACAGAGGTCATGCCTGGTGTGTAAAACCTACCTACCAACTTCCCAGTTCCACCCTCAGTCCTGCACAAGAGACCCTAACCAGAGATCCTGTCTCTAACCATAACTGTCCGTATCTGAATCTGTCAATTAACTCCAACTGAATTTTATAGCAACCTGTTCACTCCATTCCAAAGTCACTCCCTTAGGAATTCTCTCCAGAAGAGGTTCCTAAGTTTAAATAACTCTTGACTGACAGTTTTTCCTCTCCAACCACCACACTGTCAAAATGTGGTGTAGGTGAATAAATGTTGGCTCAGTTTATCAGCCAGACAAAATATTTTACTCATCAGATGGTTCCTCAAGATATGTTGGTACATTACTCATCAGGACTTTTTCACTCATCAGTCATCATTTTTCACTCATCACAGACTAGTACTTATACTGTAAGCAGGAAAACATGCTCATTTAGTCAAGCTAGAAACTTTCTCAGACATAAACTACTATTTGAAATATGGGAATAATAATACTGACCCATTTTAAATGGATGTGATAAGTATTATAATAAGACTAGTATTTGTAAGCCCGTTTTAATAACAGGCTCTAGTGGGGGGGGTGCTGCTCTTGGAGCCCAAGTCGCGACGGGGAGAGTGGAGAAGGGGAGGCTGCCACAGCTCACAGTGGGTATAGATGTTGCCCGCAGCCGCCTCACCTGTACTGTTGCCGCGGCGGCGGCCACCGCCATCAGGACCAGTCGCCCCTCCGCGGCCTCCGCCACCTCGGCCCGCACTCTCCTCTGGCGTTGGCGGCGGCTGCTTCTCCTCAGCCCGCCGCTTCTCCTCCTCCTGGCCTTCTCGCCGTGGCGGCGGCCGCCGCCATCGGGGCCAGTCACCCCGCCGCGGCCACCACCACCTCAGCCCGCACTCTCCTCTGGCGTTGGCAGCAGCAGCCTCTCCTCGGGCCGCCGCTTCTCCTCCTCCCAGCCCTCTTGCTGTGGCGGCGGCCGCCGCTATCAGGGCCAGTCACCCCGCTGCAGCCACCGCCACCTCTGGCCGAGGCCACGGCTCCACCGCCGCCTCGCCAGCACTCTTCTCCACTTCTCCTGCTCCAACATGGCCGCCCATATCTGGGCGGCTGTATCTTTTTGGGCCGATCTGGGCATGCGCGGAGCGCATGCCCAGAACGGCCCAAAAAGACACGGGCAGCACGGCCGCACACTTTAGCCTTTTATGATATAGGATAAATGAAAAATCCCCCCAATATTCTCTGAAATTTCTCAGGGGGAGAATGTTGGAGGGAAATTCTGGTGTATTAATACAAATTTTCTCTAAAAAATTTATTAGAGTCTTCTTCTTCAGCACAGCAGCTGTCTTTCTGGAAATAATTTTTCCCCAGCATGACTCTCATTCAGGAGAAGAAAATGTAGGAAAAAAAGTAGCAGACAACCACCATTGGAGGTGGCGGAGAGAATGGAGACATCTTGGATTGTTGCTTGCTTTTTATAAAAGGACAAGACAATCACTTCACAAGTACTTTATAGGATCTATTTAATTTTATAACTAAGTTTATGAACAGAATCTCATTTTTTAAAGATCAGAGACTCTAGATTAGCAAGATAAAAAATTTGCACACTATGAGAGACATTTGTTTGGTGAAATAATAAAATAGATTCTGTCAACCACTTTCTTGCTTAGGAGAAACTCTGCCAGCTCCACAGTGGTTAAAAAACAACCTTATCTCCCACCACATTTCTCCAAGGAGCTCTGGCCCTGCCTGGCAGCCCTCTAGCGATGTCCCATGCACATGTAATCACATGCATGGGGTGTGGCTCTGATTCCAGAAGAGCCCCAAGAGAACTCTCCATGCCTGGGCTCCACAGAGCCCCGAGTGAGTCATTTCAGGTGCTGCCTGAAATGACAGGGGAGGACTCACTTGGGCTCTTTGGAGCGGGAGACCAAACCCCCTTTGGCCTTACATCATGTGCAGAGGGGGCATGGCCGTAAGCTCCAAAGAACCCAAGCGAGTTCTCCCCTTTCATTTCTGGCAGCGCTTGGTGCCTGACAGCATCTGTTTCCCTTTCTCTGCCTCACTGGATGGAGAGAAAGGGAAATAAAGGCTGTCAGGCAGCAAATGTTGCCTGAAATGACAGGGGAGAACATGCTCGGCCTCTCTGGAGCCCAGGCGTGCGGAGTTCGCTCTGGGCTCTTCTGGAGCCTGAGCCACACCCCCGTGCAGGCTTTGGTTGCCCGGCTTCTTTGAACCCTTTCGCACAATGGCGGCTCCACCCCTGATGGATGCACAAGTTGCTGCAGAACATGCAGGCCTATATTCTGTGGTAGTTTTCCAGCTTGCTTTCCAAGGTAAACATCTCCTGTCAGCCAAAAATATGTTTCTGTATCACAACATCCCCACATTTTAAAACTGTTCAGTTTGCTACACATGTGTCACTTGAAAGAACAGCATCCCTGGAAATCCATGAACTGCTTATCAACTGTTAGGCTGGATCCAGGAAAGTAGTACTGCTGCAGTTGCTGCACAGGCAAGGTTCAGATACAAATTTGTTAATCACTCTTTTTTCATGCCATGTGAGTTTGTCATTGTGATGAATTAAAATAGTTTCAGCCTCATCACTGCACAGAAGTAGGGATATCCTTAACATGCTGCCCACAGTTGCTGCAGTTCCTTCATGACTGGCATGAAACATAATCAGGATTAGCCGGCCAGATATGCTTCCAGTTCTGTTTAAGGTCTTCTGAATTGTTGTCCCTGGATGTCTTTTCATTGTGCTTTCATTGCATGAATGCACACTCATCTTCTTGATTGATTTCTCAATCATGGCTATACTTTTGGATGTGTACCGAATGCAGATGACACTGTCTTGGAATAGGGATGTGCACAAAACTGGTTTGCCCTGTTCGGTTGCATCACCATGACACAAATTGCTCAGCATGCACAGCAGCTGAAAAAATGGCCACTGCATGCATAGAGGGCTGAAATGGCCTTGGGAGACTCAGGGGAGGCTGGCAGGGAGAAGGGGAGCTGTGGGAGACCCTCTCCCAAAGCCACCACATCCCCTCCAAGGCCACCGCAGCCCTCAGTGGCAGTAAGTCAACCTGTTTTAAAAATGATTTTAACACCACTCGGTATCCCCAAACCAGCCCAAGAAGTTCATCTCGAGGTTGAGCCCTCTTAACCAAGCTGGTTCGAGCTTGAACTGGCTTGAAATCGAAATTGAGCCCATTCGTACATCCCTATCTTGGAGGGGCACAGCTGGGAATGTGGTAGTTTGCATGGCTACACTACATTTGCCCCCATACAGGGTTAATTAAGGAGGTGTTTTCAGTATTTTGAAATACAATTGGATTAATAAAACATTTCAATATACATTTACTTTGTGCTGTTTATTAGTTTAAAACATGTAAGCATGCAGTGGATCCCAGTCATGGTGTTTTGTATGAAAATACTTTTTTTAGAATCCCAATTTGTTTTTCAACCATTTCATTTTGCTATGTAAAATTAAAACTGAAATCAATTAAACTGTTGGCCTCCTAGAGTGGAGGAGTCACATACAAAATACCTTTTTCTTTACAATACATCTGAAAATTTTTACTAATTACCAGAGGGAAGCATTTTCCATATTTTTATTTTTTTAAAAAAAATCCTTAATACACGTGCAAAATCCTTAATACATGATTTTTGCGAGTAAGTATTTTAATGGGTTTTATTATTAAAGGGCTTTCCCCAAAATATTTTAAGTGCTCACATTGTTCACAGAAAATTCCCATTTGAAGGGAAATCCTTGGTTATTGTCTAGTAAAGTCTCTATAAATCTTGAACTGAAAGCATGTTTAGTAATTAAATCATAGTCACATTTGGCTACAGGATTGGGGAACACAAAAACCATTTGAGTCTGTCGGTACACTCCTGAAGAAACAAATTAGTCAATGTGTTCTTGGTATAAAGATAATTATTATATATAAAGTTCAAATTACCCAATGTCAGTGATAATTACTATGTAGAAGATGCTCAGTTAGCAGTCATTCTAAAGAAACAGCAGCAATTTTCAAGAATCATTACATTAAGAAATAGACTTAACTGATAGTCTAACATTAATTGAGATGAACTAGCCTAAGCATTTCCCTCCACTTACCAGGAAGCCTATGGGCCAGAGAAGGGACTGAATAATTAATTTTAGAATATTCAGTAATTTGAAGGTATCTTTGTAATTTACATCTCTTCCATAACTCAGCAGAGGTATATTACGTATATTTTATTCTCATGAGCAAGACAGTGAGGTTGTTCACACGACCGGGCAGGGGGAAGGCTTGGCTTCACTCACCTCCCACCAGACAACTGGGAAAATGTTGGGAGCACCATCCTCACTCCCACACAATCCATTGTCGGAGAGCTTGGACGACATTCCATGGACTCCGGGTATCCCACAATACACCGAGTGCAGTGCACTGGAAGATTCCTCCAGGAAGATTCCTCCAGGAGATGGGTGCTCTAGGCCCCTGTTCCTGTGTGTGGCTGGGCTGGAAGCAGCCCAATCTCACACACAGCCTGGAAGCTTGCTCCCTTAACCTCGGCAAAAAGCTGGGCTAGGATCAGGCCTGATCCCAGCAGTCGAGTTTAAATGTTAATCAAGATTAGCGAGTCACAAAGCGCTGATTGTGAGAACCCAGGATTTCATTTCAGTTGTAGTCAAACTGCTCCATTTGACTACCAACATTTTACCAGGAGACATAACAAGCATTGAGTTTCCCAATATAATTTGGCAACCCCTGAGACTGTTCTGAACTTTTTTTAAAAAATGTAGGGAATCCAGTCATAGATTCAGCTTTTCATCTAGTCTAGTCTAAGTATGCAAAGGCAGAATGGGGAAAAATGAAAGGCTATTTTAGCCTACTTTCTGAAGGAAATAAGACTCCTAAGATTTCTCTGTCTGTGTGTCTTTGTAGATAAACAAGTCCAGTTTCCATGAACAGTAATCCAATACCATCAAATGTATTAATTTTTGTGATTTAATTCTATAAAACACCTAAAGATATGTAGTTGTTGTGGTATACAAATGTGCAAAATAAATACATGGATTTCTTTCTAATTTTTTTCTTCTGAGAAGAATCTGAAATTAGGCTCCATTAGTTCGATTTACGACGTCTGTTTTTAAATCCTCAAAAATCCACGCGGGAGCACGGTGCATTTGCCGCAACAAATATGTATCACAAGTCTCACCCAGAGGCTTGCATTTTGGGTGGTATATAAATAAATAATAAATAAATAAACCAGGGTGAGATCCTAAAGTCTTACTAGGTGTCTTTCTTTAGAAACAGGATACAAATGGCTTGTTCATTTTCTTGTCTCTGACTCAGCTGCAGGAAGTAAGCTAGAAAATAGAGTAGGGTTCCATTGACTTTTCCAATCTTTCCTTCCTATGTGAGCAGTTCTGTGTGGCAACAAAAGCAACTGTATCTATATCCTCTCGTTTGAACTAAAGCACCATATTTGAGGTGGAGGTGGGGGAGGTCCAGTGTAAATGTTGTTATGCCATAGCAACAGTAGAATTCCAGCCCACAATTCCTACTGGATCAGTCTGTTGTCTCCCTGAGCGTATGTCAATACACAGCACAACAGAGCAGGGGAAACTAAATAAATAAGTGTGACATGAGGTTTAGCACAATAACAGCAAGGGAGAAGGCAGGGCATTTCAATTAATAATGGAGCGCAGAGTTCCTGATAGAGCTGTTCTTTAATAATGTTTAAAAGAGCTACAAGGAGCCCTGGGAGAGGCTTTACAGATAACTGCAATGGGCACTTTGCCCAGCTCTGCCCAAGAGGCATAGCTCCTCCAGCAGAATAAGTTCAAAAAGGAAATGGAAATTGCTTTCTTTGAAAAGAATGGGTATCTTTTGAAGCAAGGTTTCAGTCAGTCTTTATGCCAGAAAAGGGTGGTCTAGTACTCTTGCATTTTGAGAAAAGAAACATGCAAATTTCCTTTTTTGAATTAAGAGCTCCATCAAGAGGGACTTGATAGGAACGGAATGTCCCAGGTACTCTAAGGCTCTGAGTGGACCAGAGAGATTAGTCTCCCCTCTGGTCTACCCTAGAGATGTGCACAAAACTGGTTTGAGCAGTTTGGTTCAAATTATAATTGGGCTTGAACAGGGTGCCCTGGCTCGAATACCAGTTTGGTGGAGTCAGCCTATGGTTTGGCTCAAACTCAAACCATGCTTAAGCTGGTTCTAAAAGGTCCACCAAATGGAATAATGAGGATTTGAACTGCCCCATTATTCACCATGAGCAGCGCCCAGGGCACCAAAATGGGTTGGGTGATAGGGTCCCATAGATGCCCACTGCAACCCAATCCATGAGGCATTAGGGCACAGGTAGTTTTAAAGGAATTTTTGAGTGGTTGTTTTTTTTCCTGCCATAGGGAATAATGGAGATATGAAACGGCCCCATTATTCCCTGTGGGTAGTGCCTAGGTACTCCAAAGTGGGTTTGGGGGTAGACCATCATAGGTGCCAACTACCACCCAACCCAAAAGTCAGTGGGGCACTCAGGTTGTTTTTTAAAGGAACTTTTATATATTGTAGATTCTCTGGTGTTAACTTTTCCTCATAGGGAATCCCTGTAAAGAAGCTATGTAACAACCAAGAACTGATGCCCCCCTGCCAGCCCAGTAGTATGAATATCCCCTATATATACCAATTCCTGGAAAGGGGCACAAGGGCAAAGTTATGACCTGCTGCAAGCTTTTCAGAGGCATCTGTTTGGCCACTATAGGAAACATGATACTGGTCTAGATATAATTTAGGTCTGACTTAACAGGGAGCTTCTTGCTGTAAAAATTACATCTTTGCACCCAGAACAGAACAGAACATACTTTATTTCGATCATTGACCAGAAACATTATCACACACAACAGAACGTAATTTGCATAAAATATAGCAAAACTTAGCCACAATGTTGGTGTATTTATGATTAAAATTTGACAATAAATTTTTTGAGAGTGACTCATCTGGATAACCAGGAAACATCACAAGATACGGCAAGATAAGTGTTGATTGATCATTCTTGTAGAGGTCACAATGTAAAATAACATGTTCAGTAGTCTCAATATCGCCTGAACCGCAAGGGCAAAGTCGGGATGCATAAGGAACCCCCCTAAGCCTCCCTTGGAGCACCGCTGTAGGGAGCGCATTTAATCGAGCTAAAGATAGTGCCTGTCTGAACTTGGAAAAAGAAATATTATTTAAGTATGCAGCGGGTTTTGTGTTAAAAAGCTGCTCTCCAAGGTAAACACCTTTTGGGATTTTGGCAACTTCTAACTGTAAATCAGTGTCAGAAATATGTTGTTTAATAGACTTCCTAGCACAATCATAACCCAAACTAATAAGCATATCCAGTGAAAACCCATAAAATTGGGATTTTGTTTTAACAAGACGTTTCCAGGTAGAATCGAAATTGTCAATTAATACCAAGGGGGCAAGTCCAGATTGAGAAAAGTCTAATTTTAACCAAAATGCAAAAATGCATTTCCAATACTCCGCTTCCAAGGAGCCAAGGCCCACCTCGTGCCTAATGACAGCATTAGGAACACATCTGGGAAGCTGCAATATAGATCTAATAAACTTTGTTTGGATAGCTTCCAGTGTGACGAAATTGCCAAAAGGGCCCAACTGAGCACCATATAATAATAAAGGGTAGACCTTAGCATGAAATAGTTTAAGAACGGCTGGAATACAAAGAGCCCCCTTTGTAAAATAAAAGGATCTGATTAGGTGGGCTGAGGCTTGGGCGTTCTGCACAATATAATTTAGATGTGCCTGGCACTGACCCGAGGAATGGAAAACCACGCCCAGGTACTTAAAGATTTTAACTTGTTCCAAGTGATGACCATTCATTTGCCATATGTGGCGTTTGGGGCGCTTGGCAAAAACCAACACTTTAGTTTTTTGATAGTTTATTTCGATAAGCTCTTCAGCACAAGAGGAGCTGAGCAATGAAAGGGCCCGTCTCAATCCTACCGGTGTCAGGGACATAAGGACCATATCATCGGCATACAGCAAAATGGCAAGATGTTTATGGGCCAGTTTGGGGGGGTGGATCGAGGGGACACTCATGATGGAAATGATAGAGTTGCTATATATATTAAATAGAATGGGGGCCAAAATACAGCCCTGCCTTACCCCTCTGGAAGTAGGAATTTCAGCTGAGACTTGGTCCTGTGCGCTCAGGCGGACTCTTAGGCGGGTGTTCTCATGAAGCTTATAAATCAGCATTAACAAGTGCTTATCCAAAGATAACTCATGCAGCTTTGCCCATAGTCTTTCTCTGGAGATCGAATCGAAAGCGGCTTTCAGATCTATAAAGGCCGTGTACAGGGCAGAGCCTGGCTTACTAGAAGATTTCTCTACTAGGTGCTGTAGTATAAATGCTTGCTCCGTAGTGGACCGCCCTTGGCGAAAGCCTGCCTGTTCAGGGGCGAGAACATTATGGGCTTCCACCCAGTTGGTAAGCTTAGCCAAAAGGTGTCTGGCATATAATTTTGAAATAATACTTAATAGACTTATAGGTCGATAGTTTGATGGATCAGTTCGACACCCTTTTTTATAGATAGGAACTATTATCGCTACACCCCAATCTGAGGGGACTTTAGCAGTTCTATCTATGTAGGTGAACAGGGAGGCCAGGACCCACCAATCCAGGTTTTGACGTATGATCTCAATATCAATACAATCGCTGCCTGGGGCTTTAGCAGGTTTAACTGATTTTATCAGCTCCCAGATTATTATTGCAAATCGCAATCAGTTCCTTTTGGAGCATAGTGTCCAAGTGGGTGACATTCATTTTTTGGATCAATTTCAGCCTGCCTTCCAGGGCAGTCATGAAGCTGAAACTACCTTGGTTGCCCTGACCAGAAGCCTTGACTGGAAGAAAGATAGAGAGAACTGAGCCTTTTTATAATTATTCTGGACTGTATAATGGCTTTCAGTACTACCAGTCATGGTTTCCTTCTAGATTCTGTCAAGAAATGAAACAGGAGCTTTTACACCCCTGCTTCTGAAGCGCAGGTGTTCACAAACAGGGAACACTTTTCCCTGTTCTTCTTCCCCCAGAAGTGCTCTGTGCCACCTTAAACATAGCCTAGGATTTCTCAGATGTATCTAATGTTGTTTGGGATTATCAGATACAGGTGTACCTCAGTATTTGCGGGTTTCCGTTCTCAGCAATTACCACAGATAGAGAGACTGTGAATACTGAGTCATTGAAGTCTATGTAATTGCAGGGACTAGGCTCATGGAGGCCTGGAAATCGTTTTCAAAACGTTGAAAAATGGGCAGAAAAGTAAAGCCTCCTACCATGCTCCACGAGCCTCCAGCAGTCCAGCAATGCCCTCTAGAAGTCCAAATGTTGCCATTATTCCGTGATTTTTCATTGGGGAAGGGAAGGGGCTTTTTAAACTGAAAGAGCCACAAAGGCTCCCGTGCTAAAAATGGCAGTCAGAACTTACATCCAAGGTCATTTCTTGCCACCCATCTCCCTCAATCTGCGCATACATTGATTTAACCCCTTTTCACCTTTTTTAAAATGTGTGCCGAGGTTGGGTGTCAGTTTCCCTACTATGGATACGCGAAACCACAGGTGCTGGATCTGGGGGTAGCAAGGTACTGCTGTATTTATGTTTTAAAACACCTAGTTTTAAATAATGTATTTCTGGTCAGATGTCCAACTCTGGTCATGCCTATGAGATTCATAGTTTGACACAGGCTTTCCTTTTCTTTTACAGAATATGTAAGGTTTGTTTTTACTATGTGGCAGAACCTTAGTGCTTAAGAGCTCAGAATATTGTTACATTCAGCATATATTTGTGTGCCATGATGCAAGATATATTGAGCATTAATACTTCAGTAGCTTTCTAGCCTGTGAGTATGATGGCATTTCACACGTTAAATGTATGAATGAGATTCATACTCCTGCATAGGTCATATTCTACGATGGAGGTTTTACACCCAAATCCCATTATTTGTGCGCTACTCTAACATATTGCCCTGTGTCACAGAGACTGGCATTTTTATTGTTCGTTCCTCTACTACTAGTTAGCCTTATAAATTTACTGTAGCTTTCATCCTGCCTTTTCATCCTGCATACTGTTATGCACAATGACCCTGAGTTTGAACTCCAAACTACATATAAATTCAATTCACTAAGTTCTGTTTGAGGAAAAGGTGCATCACTTACATTCACTGTCTGTCGTCTTCTTCTTTTTTTGCTTTATAAAACATCGTATATGCTGTATTCTCTGTAATACATAATGTATGCATATATTAAAAATAAAAATACTGCTAATACCAGAATCATAGTTAATTATCTGCAAAGCAAGACTTCCACCTGTGAAATCCAGCCTTGGTCCTGCTTATTATGAGAAAATAGAATATATTTTGTATTTTTCCAGAATCTTTAAGATAATCTTCTCTCTCATTGGGAAGCATCTTCCTATGCTGCCTTCTTAGCTACTGTGCTTTATAGTGCTTTGACCACATAAAAGGTTAAATCAATATCCTATTCTAGCAAGGTAGTTTAGTCAGACTACATCTGGGGACTCGTTTGAGAACGCCTGCATTAAACAGCAGACTCAGAATGACATACCAAAGACATGCCTAAACAGCCAGGTCTGAAATTGATGACAGACAGAAGGCAGGCAGAGTGGGAGCTAAATATATCTCCCTGGGCTGGGAGTTCCATATCCTGGGGCCTACAATGAAAGCTCTCTCCATTTACACACTTTCCAGACCCCAGAAAGTTTCAAGGTCCATTGTTTTGGAAACAGAGGTAGCCTTTAATCACTTACTGCAAGAGTATTTATTAGAGAGGAAGTTTTGGAATTGTCTGAGTTTTATTTTATTGAGTTAAAAATCTATTTATGAGGATTGGTTATTTTATCATATATAGATATTGATATAGATATAGATAGATAGATATGAAAAGTTATTTTCAGTTATTTCTTTCCTTGGTTAAAATGGCTGTGAAGCAGAAACAATTTTTAAATCTGGCTCCCAAATGGATCTTATTTCTTTTTTCCCTTCTCTCACTACTGGCAGAACAATACCAAAATGAGAAATGGGTGGAATAAGTGGGAGACTTACAAATGGTGGAGGATGAACTTCTGGTAGGAAGGAGGAGCTGTGTTCTGCTCTGATAAATATCTGAATTAGAAGAAAAAACTTGGTCACGGTCATGTTTGCCTTGTATATAAGGTGACCACTGTGTGTTACCAGGTTCTAATGTTGAACAAAGGAGGAATACAAACTACATCCAACATCTCTATGTAGCTCTGTGCCTACATAGGCACAGAGCTACATAGAGCTCACTCACTCCAGGTTGGAGCACCATACTGCTTGCTAGCATAGGATATTGATTTAACATGTGATCAAAGCACACTAAAGCACACTTGTTAAGAAAGCAGCATGGGAAAAGGCTTCCCAATATGACAGAAGATCTTCTCATATTGGGAGAAGATTCTGGAAAAGAAAATACAAGATGATTCCAACCAATATGAGGACACAGGAACCTATGAAGACTCCCCCTTAGTACAATACAAGGAACTGCCTTGGTACTGACTCAGAGCATCAAGTTCTGAATCAGCTGTAGAGCCCTCTCTCACAATTACAGAGAAAGGGCTCAAGGGAGAGTGGGGAGGAAGCCTTAAAATGGGGAGGAAGCCTCTCCACAAACTATCTTTGGTACCTTGCTGGGTGGGCAGATTGCCCACCCAAACGATTGCCGGTTTCTGCCGGAAACAGGGAGGTTTGGGGGGACAGGAGGCCACCAGCAGGGGTGTAACTATAATAGGGCAAGGGGAGACAGTTGTCTGGGGGCCCACTGCCTTGGGGGGCCTCTCAGAGGCAAGTCACATGACTGAATCCCCCAGCCACGCACCCGCCCGGGCTTCCTTCAGTTATATTCATCCTCCAAAACTGATGTGAGTGTTAAGATCTGGAGTGACCAGAACAGCCTGTCTTGCATCATCTACAATTTACAAAACTTTTTAAAAAATCATTTAAGATGATGTTTGATTGTGGGACACACACACACACACACACACACACACACACACACACACACTTACTTTACTATGCTTTTTGTGACCACTATTCAGCCTCATTTAAGATTTCTTTACTTCATGAGCTGAGTTTCAGTGAGGGGGGGACCCATTTTAAAATCTTGTCTTTGGGCCCTCTCCAACATTGCTACGCCCCTGGCCACCAGAACTCTCATAATACACTAATTGAGTGCACGGTGCATTATGGAGATCCACCCAATGCCGGCTGGGAGCCCCGCAGTCTCCCAGCTCCGACTGCAAGCAGCTAGGGTTGGCAAACTATCAGGGAAAATGAGGTTACAGGAGCACTTTTTCTCCCTTAACCTCATTTTGAAGGCGGGCTGTGGAGGTGGGTTTGCCTCCGGGAGCTGAGTGGTTTCTGCTCCCTTGAAGTGTATCCATACTGTTGACTTAAGCTGTTACAGGCAGGAGAATGCCTCTAGCATCCTTCTTCTGTCAACAAATATATATAAAGACAATGACACCACCACCAAACTAACTGCTTTTTCAATTACAGCTCTAAAGCTGAAAACAGCATGCTCTTGGGTGGAGTGCTTTTCTTCAAAGCTATAGATCAGGGGTTCCAAACCTATTGTACTCCAGATATTGCTGAACTACAATAAATTGTACTTGGGGATGATGGGAGTTGTACTTCAGCAACATCTGGAGTACCATAGGTTGGGAATATATAGATAATATATTCTGCGATAGATAATTTGTCAGACTAGCTGCAGCTGTCTATAACCACTCAGTCATATACCAAAAAAAATTAAATTACACTTTCCTGTTTTTTTTAAATGAAAGTAAGTTGGCTACATAATGGGGCTATTCACATGTACAAGCAAAACTGGGCTAAGGAAGCCCAGCCAGATCTTGCTGGTGCAAGTGAAATGCTGGGAGCCATGCGGCTCCTGGTGATGTGGCAGCAAAACAAAAACCACTTAGGGAGCCTGCTGCTTAGCCTGGGCTTGGGGCATGACGGCACCCTTAACATGGGCTAACTGCTCATGTGTTGGTGCTGCCCGGCTCCACAGGGTATCTACATGCAAGTAACCTCCTGGCCAGTGCCGGGAGGCTCCCTATAATGCACCGTGCTCTCACGTGGTGCATTATAGGAGTTCCAGGGCTGGAAAGACTCATCCTAGCCCGCTATCCTCCATGCTGCCAGCAGTAGCTGTCAATTGTCTGGGCAGGGGATCTGCTTGCCCAGGAAGGAGCCCTCAATCGTCTGCCAAGGAGGTAAGCATTTTAAGGCTTCTTTCACTGCAGACTGGAGCCCTTTCTCACTGATCGTGAGAAAGGGCTCAATTATGTTTATGCATTTTTATTTTATTTATTTATTTTACATATTTTTATACTGCCCAAAACTTACGTCTCTCAGCGGTTTACAACAAAATAAAAACAACATTAAAACATTAGTTAAAACCAAAACCAAAAAAAATGACAATTTAAATTTTTTAAAACAATATTCTAAAACAACATTAAAAACAATCAAAACAGTATCAGTTGAAAGCCCGAGTGAACAGGTGCATCTTTAAAGACTTTTAAAAAATTGTCAGAGATGGGGAGGCTCTTATTTCACTAGGGAGTGCATTCCAAAGCCTCGGGGCAGCAACGGAGAAGGCCCATCCCTGAGTAGCCACCAGACGAGCTGGTGGCAAATGCAGACGGACCTCTCCCGATGATCTCAATGTGCGGTGCGGTTCATAACGAAGAAGACGTTCTCTTAAATACCCAGGGCCCAAGCTCTTTAGGGCTTTATAGGTTATAACTAACACCTTGTATTTTGCCTGAAAACATATTGGCAGCCAGTGTAACTCCTTCAATACAGGAGTAATATGGTCTCTCCTAGATGCCCCAGTGACCAGCCTGGCTGCAGCATTCTGGACCAAATGTAGTTTCCGGACTACATACAAGGGCAGCCTCACATAGAGCGCTTTACAGTAATCCAGTCTCGGGGTTACCAGCAGATGTACCACTGTTTTGAGGTAGTCTATCTCAAGAAACGGACGCAGCTGGCGTATCAGCCGAAGCTGATAGAAGGCACCTCTGGCACTGCCTCAACCTGGGACACCAGGGAGAGACTTGGATCCAGAAGTACCCCCAGACTTCCTACCTGTTCCTTATGGGGAAGTGTGACCCCATCCAGAACAGGCAGATCAAAATTGTCTCTCAATTTTTGATGCCGTACAATGAGTACCTCTGTCTTATTTGGATTCAGTCTCAGTTTGTTATCCCTCATCCAGCAACTCATCCCTCATCCAGCAATAATGACTTGTCATTCCATGTTAGTGTTGAATGAAATAGCACATGGCTATCTCATAACTAATGATAAGGAGTTGGGAACGAGCTGCAGGACCACAAATTTCATTCCTTGCTTGTATGAAAATTCCTATTTGCCTTTTCCCTGTCAACCTTACCTACAGATCAGCAGTATATGGGCAGTGATATCAAGCATGTTAATGCTAACCAAGATTCTCTGTTAACTAGAGTTTGAAGCTGGAAGGCAAACCCTGGTTAAAGGGGAAGTAGGTTAGCATTAATGCTAGTGGTAATGTAATGCTTTACTATAGTTAAGAACAGTATTTGAGTGGGAAGGTGTGGAGCACATGTTCTCTTGCTGCTCCAAGTGTTAAGTGGTTATGGGAGAGTCTGTGCTTAGTGGCTGATGTGACAGCCTAACAGTGAAGCACTGGTGCTCCATGAGATGCTCTGCTCCTGCAGTTTGAATTGAGTAACTCAGCACAGGCACTTGTGCCAGCAGGAGGGGAAATTTAAAGAATCTCCCCTTCCCCTGGAAGCCCTCTGTGTTACCAGTAATAGGTCCCAAAGGGTCCTCAGGGACATATTTTTAGTTACACACAGGACTTCTGAGAGAAGAATTGGTGACTGAAATTCACACTCCCTATTCCACCCATGAGCTCTAGATTTGGGTTAATCTGAAACTCATCCACAGCACTGGTGCATCTCATGGAGGGCTTGGACTTAGGATGTTGGCAGTATCGTCCATCAGTACTTGTTGAACTCTTTTTTGCTAACAGACATTTTCTGTATTGATTTCCACAAATGTAGACATATGTACGCTTGCACATTTTAAATATAGAAAGTAAAGCATGCATGAACTCATCAAACATTATACTATACAGTTTTGAAGAAAACCAAGTTGACAATCTGCCAAAACAAAAAATTTCCAAAATTCATCATGTTTTACATTTTAACCTCTTCATATTTTAAAATAACTTCTAGCATTTTAAAGTTCTGTCTTTGTGTTTTCTAGTGTGACATTGAATCTAATTCTTGTAGTAAAGAAAGAAGCTGAATTGTAGTGTTAAAAAAGCAGTAGTAAAAGCAGTAACAGGACAGTAAAAATAAACTTACTATAGTAATACAAAGTGCTGGCTTGTTTACAGTTAGGATTAAGAAGAATCTACTTTCTAAATCTGTTCTTAACTCAGACAGCTAAATCGAAGACTAAACTGAGCAAAAATACATTGTTAACACAGTTTGAATTATTGGGGGGGAGATCTGTACAATTTCAATGAGTAAATGAATGTAAATTATTTCTTCTCAAAGGGTAGCTGGCAATTAAATTTCTGGTTGGCATGGTGTACTAAGACTTTCAAGAGAAATCATTTATTGGTAGCAAAACTAGTAAAGTGCATGCTTGCCTTGGGAGGGAGTTTATCTTTTAAAATGGAGTGATGTTTATTTTTATTATTTTTAATTTAGCAAAAGTGCTCATGATTGGTGAAGCATGGCTTTTAATGTCAGTCTTCCATAAGTGCAAAAGCTACAGAGAGATTTGTATTTTAGATGTCTCATTAAGCCACTATAAAACTGACTAAGATGCTACTTTGACAGTATCCTGGGCATCAGATCTTGCATATTAAAGTGATAGCCAGAGTTTCCCAGGGTTTCCCTGAATGTGCAAGAAAGTGGTTTACTGAAGGACTAGTTATTACGGGTGTCAATGAACATGTTGAAATGTGTGATGTGAAATCTAGGATCTCTTGCAATTCATTTCTCAAATCTTGCAGTGTTAACTGTTTGATGGGGTTTGGGGCTAGGTTTGGACCTGCTTCCCTTTTAATAAAGGGGGTTTTCAAATTCCTTTTGTTTCCACTTTCTATAGTTTATTTAAACTAACTGTCAATTCTAATTAAATCAGTAAAATTCTTTATTTATATTGACCTTCCCAAATACTTGAAACCAAGTAAATAATAGATACCATCATAACCTTTCCCATCTTCATTATTTCAGATATAAATTATTCAATAAAAATAAGAATTATTAGGGTTCTGTCCCCCAACATTTGACACCTAAACTACTCTTGATCTTATTACAGGTACTTGCTGGTGGAACAAATGCTGTATGGATGAGGGTTGCTGTAGAATTGCTGGGAGGGATGATGGTGATCTGGTGGTGATCTTCTGCATGATCCTCATTACACATTATGGTCATAAAGAACAGTCCGTCTCCAGATGCCACTAGCTTGTCTGGTGGAAACTAGGAAGCTAGCCTTCTCTGCAGTCACTCCGGGGCTGTAGGATGCACTCCCTATAGACATTTGCGGTATTAAAATCTTTACCAGCCTTTAAAAGTGTCCTTAAGACACATCTTTTTAGCCTGGCATTTAGTAATTGTTGAATGTTTTAAATTCTTTTAAATTAATTTATTACAATAGCTGTTTTCTTCTGTTTTTATTGTATTAATTTGTGTGAACCGCCTAGAGCCTTTGGAGTCCGGTGGGGTGTGTGTGTGTGTGTGTGTGTGCACGCGCGCACACACACACATATCTATATCTATCTATCTATCTATCTATCTATCTATCTATCTATTAATTAATATTATTGCGTTGTCATAGCCGGATCACTACTAAGGTTTAAACTTATAAAGGCCTAACGTTTATAATTTTGGGGCACAAATTAAGATGCTCTAGGCACCCATCTCTATATCAGCACGAGCTGCCCTTAACCTTTGGTGCTGGGTTTGGTGCTGCAGCACCTCTGGGATCCATGCAGATCCCAGAGGTTCTCATGGGCAGCCAAGCCCAGGATTGGCTACTCATGAGAACAGCCACAAGGATTCAGATTCCTTACTGTAGGTTCTGGCATTTTCCTCCCAATAAGGCTAACAGTTCTGATGAGGCTCAGAACAATGTCAGGAATGGAGGATTGAACTGGGCCATTGTCACAACTGCTCTCCAATATCCTCTTCCCAGCTGTAGAGCCAGGATGATCACATGGTTTTCCACAGACCTGCTGGCAACAAAGTGATTGGGTGGACAACTAGAGCAATGGTGGAGGAAAATGTGCAATAAATCTGGCCAAGCATGACCTAGAATGTTACATCTCTGCCACTATTGCATATCCAGAGAATCGTCCTGATGAGTGTTTTCAGGTGGAGGGGGCTTTTTTCGCATGGTGTGGTGGTTAGAGTGCTGGACTAGAACCAGGGAGAACCGAGTTCAAATCCCCATTCAGAGGATATATATATATATATATATCCCCACTTATTTATTTATTTATTTATTTATTTATTGGATTTATATACTGCCCTTCCAAAATGGCTCAGGGCAGTTTACAAAGTTTACTTGCTGGGTAACTCTGGGCCAGTCACTTCTCTCTCAGCCAAACCTACTTCACAGGGTTGTTGTGAGGAGAAACTTAAGTATGCAGTACACCACTCTGGGCTCCTTGGAGAAAGAGCAGGATATAAAATGTAAAAATAATAATAACAACAACAGTTGGAAGACACTTTCATGACACATTGTGACCAATTTGCTAAGTAATTTGCAGATAAGATTTGCTCTTATCACTGTGAGTTGGATTCTACTTTATCAGGATCAAATTATGTACAACTGGCACTTGTCCATCCAGTTTCTTGGATTTGTTTCAGGTTGTGGGCAGGAAGATGTGGACAGAATCTTTGAGAGTTTGTAGTTATTCACATGTATGTTTGACAAGTGTCCATGGTTGCTGGTTAAGGCAGCCAGGTAAGACTGGCTAAATTGGCAGGGACATAGATTAAATTAAAGTGCATTTGCAGGGGATATGGTGCCATTGGACCTAAAATTGATATCAGTCTTTCCCCTGGTGAGTAAACCATCTTTATACCCTGAATTTCTTAACAACCAGTCTCCAGCTTACCATTTTTAATCAAGGTGTTCAGTCATGTAACTGATTATTTGGACCCACTTCAGTTTGGCTTTTGACATGTTTTTGGACTGAATCCTCCTTGATTATTCATGTGGATGACCTAGAATCCCAACAGGGGAGTATGGCTCCGTTAGTTTTCCTGGACTTCTAAACAGCTTTTGATACCAATGACCATGGAGTCCTCCCAGAACTCCTTCTGGGAATGTATGGCAGTATATTTTTGGAGTACCTTTGCATTTTCCTGTAGGATAGATTCCAAAAAGTGGTGTTGGCGAACTCCTGATCAGTGCCTTGACCATTGGCCTGTGATATTCCATAGAATTGTATAGTATCCTTTGTGATTTTTAATATGCAACTGCTGTGTTGTGAACCAAGCCTGATTTGTATATTCTATATGCTCAGGAGCTAGCATATGAAATTAGGCTGGCTTCACCAGTGTAACAAAGTGACCAGTTCTTTTATACAATGACCATGTATAGTCTGGGTGCAAAGGTAGAAAGAGTACCAAAACACTCCTAAATAATTCAGTGGGCTTTATTATAGAAAGTTGCTCATCAGGATAAAATTCAAATAGGTAATCTAAATAAAACATGGCTCTGATTCATGCTGTAATGTGGTATGCCTAGCTATCATAGGTGTGTGCAATCAATAGTTACAGCTGTCTAACAAATCCTAATAAAGCACTTAGAGAGAAACAGAGAGAGAAGAAAGAAGAAGGTAAGGTTTAGGAAGGGGGTGGCAGTGATTAGTAGGGAGGAAGGAAGTGAGGAACAGGCTAGGCTGTGCATTGAATAGGCATCTCACCAGATTCACAAAGAAGGCTTCAAAGGAATTGTTCATTGCTGGAACTTGAGAGCGATGCAGGCCTCAGATGGAGGAAAAATGTGGGTGCTGGAGAATAGGAGCCTGGGGTGCAAGCTTCAAGCAGTCAAGCAGGCTTGTGGTAGTTTGCTCAGAGCGGGGCGGAGAGTGAGAGTACCATGGCTGGGGAAGTCTTGACCTCTCACTATGCAGCAGAGGTCACCGACAGTTCCTGTCTATGGAAAGAGTTCCTGCTTTTAGCCCCATGGCTTTAGCAGCGAACTCTGGGATGGCTCTTGAGCAAAGATCTGCATGTTAGGCAAAGCTTGCTGCGAGTATCATGGCTGGGGAGTCTTGACTTCTCACTGTGCAACGTAAGTCACAAACAGTCCCTTCTCCCAGAAAAGAGTTCCTGCCTTAGCCCCGTGGCTTTGAGCAGCAAACTCTGGGATCGCTCATGAGCAAGTATTGCTTGTAGGCAAAGATTGCTAGCTCTCTGTCCAGTAAGCCTCATTCTTATAGTTATATCTTCCTTTGATCTCCATAGAGTCTATTCAAAATGTCCTCATCCTTCCTGGGTCCCCAAAAGGTGACAATTTGCTGTTACTCTCTGGATAATGTCTTTTAATAATTCAGGATATTAGCTCAGTCCAGGGAGATCTGAATCCCATCTTCTGTTAGCTGCTATCTTGGGGAAGGGACGTTCTTTTTTGCCCAAAGCAAATCTTCATCTCTGAGCTGCAAATGGGCATCATCTTTTGTCCCCAGATTTCTCATGCCTGGTCCCAGAAGGTGTTAAAAGGTGTTAATAAAGGAAGAATTAAATCTATAGGTGTTTTCTTTGTGTGCATCTATCTAGAGTGGAATTTCTATAGACAGCAATTGGGTATCCCCTTTGGGCATAGCAGAGCAATCATTAACAAGGATTAACATAAACTTCTTGCAGAAGGAAATGGAGCTCAGCTCCTCACCTCAGACATTATCTGGTAGTAAGTTAAATTTTAGCATTTGGATAGCCCAGCCTGGCCTTTATGTTTCTTTTGAGTACCCCTTTCACAATACAATGCTGGATTGCCTCTTTCTTCACAGAACAATTGACATCACTCTCAGAGGCAAGTCATGTACTGGTCAGTTCACCTAGACTTCAGGCATTAATTGATTTAATAAAATGAAATCAGACACATGCCTGAATTCCATATGATTCTGGGTTGGTAGCTCTGGGTTGAATGTTGGGGTCAAGGTGTCCCCAACAGCTGCCAAAAGCAGTTTGGCATTCGATGCCAGCATTATATTGATGACATTGCACTTTATATATTGGTGCTGTCCCTAGCTGGTGTTTGGAGGTAAAGTGGTATAACAGAAACCTGGTGGAATGGTGAGAACCAATGGAACACTGTTATTCCTGGATATAAACTCTACAGAAGGGACAGGGAGGGGAGAATTGGGGGTAGAGTAGCACTGTATATTAAAGAAGGGATAGATTCCAACAAGCTAGGAAACCTTAGTCTGGAGTCCTCCACAGAATCATCATGGGTGACAATATGAGGACTGAAAGGAAATGTGATAGTAGGGACGTGCTATCACCCTCTGGATCAAAATGCTCAGAGTGACCTGGAGTTGCAGAAGCAAATAAGAGAGGCATCAAATAGAGAGAAGGCAGTAATAATGGGTGACTTCAACTACCCACACATAGACTGGGTAAATTCACATTCAGGTAATGACAAGGAGGCCAAATTTCTAGACATGCTAAATGACAGTGCCTTAGGACAGTTAGTCATGGAACCAACCAACAAGATGGCGACCTTGGACTTAATCTTGAGTGGTGTGAGGACCTGGTGCGAGATGTCAGAGTTGCAGAACCATTGGGGAGCAGTGACCATAGTGTAATCCAATTCAGTATATATGCAAGTGGAGAATTGTCAAGGAAGTCCAACACAGATACATTGGACTGCAGAAGAGGGAACTTCTCAAAAATGATGGGACTGGTAAAAAGGACGCTGAAAGGGAAAATCAGGAGGATCAAATCACTCCAGAAAGCATGGAACTTATATAAAACTAGAAACACAGTTGGAATGTATACCAAGAACTAGGAGAGAATACAGGAGGACACCCTCGTATCTAACAAGAAGAGTCAGGGAAGCTATAGGAAAGGAAAGAAGACTTCCTTCAGAAAATGGGAGTTCTGCCCAAATGAAGAGAACAAAAGGAACATAAACATTGGCAAAAGATATGCAAGGAGACAATAAGGGATGCAAAAAGAGAGTTTGAGGATCACATAGCTAGAAGTGTCAAGGGTATATATATTTTATATATATGGTATGATATATTTAAATATATCAGAAGTAGAAAACTTTCCAGGGAGGCTGTTGACCCCTTAGATGGTGAGGGCATGAAAGTATTATTATGATATGGATATTGCAGAGAAGCTGAATGAGTTCTTTGCCTCTGTCTTCATGGCAAAGGACACTGACAATATACCCTCCAGAATTGAGCTTCTCAGGTTTAGAGGCTGAAGAACTGGGCCAATTTGAGGTGACAAGGGAAAATGTCCAAAACTGTCTTGAACAACTAAACATTAATAAAATCACCAGGGCCAGATAGCATCCAAGAGTTCCTAAGGAACTCAAATGTGAATTTGGTGATCTCCTATCAAAAATATGTAACTTGTCCCTACAATCAGACTCTGTACCAGAGGACTGGAAAGCAGACAGTGTAACTCCAATTTTCAATAAGGGATCCGGGGGGCAGATCTGGGAAATTACTGGCAGGTTAGCTTAACCTCGGTGCCAGGTAAATTGATGGGAAGCATACCTAAGGACAAAATTGTTAAACATATAGAAGAAAAGGCTTTGCTGAAGGAGAACGAGCATGGCTTCTGCAAGGGCAAGTCTTGCCTCACTAACTTTTTGGAATTCTTTGAGAGTGTCAACAAGAATGTGGATAAAGGTGATCTGGTTGACATAGTATACTTGGACTTCTAGAAAGCTTTTGACAGTTCCCCACCAAGGGCGCTTGAGCAAACTTAGTGGTCACAGGATAAGGGGACAGGTTAATGTGTGGATTGGTAACTGGCTGAAGGACAGAAAACAGAGGGCTGGAATAAATGGACAGTTTTCACAATGGAGGGAAGGGGTCCCCCAGGGATCAGTACTGAGAACAGTGCTTGAAAAAATGTAGCTCACAGCTTGCATGTATGTGGACCCAGCAATACACCTGGATATCCATCTTTGGCTGGTGCACTAGTTGTGTCTATTTCTGTTTTAATTTGACCAGGCCATAGTTTACCACACCTTATATACATCATGACTGAAATGTAATCTTTATTGCAACGGAAGAACCTTCATAGACTTTAGCTGGCCCAGAATGCAGTTGCAAATGTCTTGACCTGAACAAGGCTCTTGCAAAAAGGCTCTGTACTTTTTCATATACATAGGTTACTAGTCTGTTTTCAGTCAGATCCAAGGTGCTGGTGATGACCTTTAAAACCCTAAATTGTTTGAGGCATGGTACCTTCTCCCACATGAATATTGCCTACTATTAGAACTCTTAAAGAAGCTCCCTTGTACGCTGGCTTGATTGGAGGCAAAAATTGCCTCTCTTTTTTTGGTGGCCGCCTGTTCTGTGGATCTCCCTTCCCTGAGAAAACCAACTGGAACCTTAATCTCTCCTTTAATATTTTGATGGTTTGTAAAAATTTGGCTTTTCTAGCAAGCCTTTTTGCATGTCTCCAAGTCCAGCGTTTAATGTGTTTTAGAGCTGTTTTTCTTTCATCTAGCATGTTAATTGTATTCTCATATTTGTTATACATGATTATGTTTTTATTATTGTTAATAGCCAACACTCTACACAGTATTAAGAAGGAGTCAGTAGACTATAGTTGTATTACAGGCTTGCCTCACAGCACACTATGCAGGAAGGTTTTCACTTCTCTCCTCTCCTCTTGCAAATGCTCTGTTTGCTGCCAGAAATATGTCCCTATGACCTGTGTGACCCTTAGGAACATATTCTTGGCAGTGAACAGCTTTTTCAGGGAGGGGAGAGAAGCAAAAATTGCATCCCTGTTCCCCAACTCGCACACTGTGCTGCAATGCAAGCTTGCAGTACAGCTAGCCCACCAGCACCCTACAAGGGCAGAGCTCTTGCTTCTGTCCTTGTATGAATGTTAGATATTGTTCTGTTTTCTTTTAATGTAAGCGGTCTTTAATCTGCAGCTAAAAAGTTAGGGTAGAAAGTTATATAATACAAAATAACTGGCCCAAGATGAGACACCTCCATTCGCTTTGTCTTTGCCACTGCTCTTGTCCTAGCCTTATTAATTGTTAAACCTATATTGTACCTGAATTGTACCACTTGTGATTGCAAGCAGGCTCACATGACTCAATGTTCTTTCAGGCAAAAAAAAAAAAAAAAAAAATCCCACATAGAAAATTAACATGTTAGGGGGAAGAATTCTAGCCAAGGAACAGATTTACCAGCTAGAAAATCAGCTTAGAAACTAATTAATAAATATGAGAAATGACAATAAAATAAGGTTCATGGACAGTGTTTTTCATCTTTCCAACATGTTTTTAATTACCATGACCTTTTCTGTCTGAGTCATCAGCATTATGCTTATTTACTGTTAAGGTTGTACACAGCTTACAGTATAGTTAAAGTGAGAGACATAGGGGCTATTCTCACGATTGAAGAAAATCGGGCTAGCCTCCACTAGCCTGATTTTCTGCAATCGTGAGAACCACTGGGTTCGGCTGCAAGCCCGGTGGTTCTAGAGTGGGTAACCCGCTCAAGAACCCCGCAAACCTGGTTTTGAAGTTCATGAGTAGCACCTCGCCTATTCACGAGGAGACCCCGGGGGGAGGCGAAAAGCTGCCTCCTGGCTCCGGGGGTCTCACCAGCATGCCCTGTGTGCTCGCAGGGGCCCCCACTCCCCTGTAAGCGAGTGGAGTGAGCAGGGGCCCCCACTCCCCACCCCCACTCCGATTGGCCCCCACTCCCCCAGCCCCCACCGGCTCTGCCAGGGCTCCATCTCTGCTCGTGTGTGGGGAGAGTGGGCTTAGCCCGCTCTCCCTGCTCACTGCCCCAAACCAGATCTCACTGATCGTGAGACCCAGTCCACAGTTTCACAGTTGCCCAATCTGTGGGCAACCAGAATAGCAGTCTACCCAAGAAGAAGATTTAACAGTCAAAAAATGAGACATTCATAATGCAGGAACTATTTGTTCCTTGCTCAGATTGATTTTCTCTGATCCCAGATCATGAATTTGACAGCCAACTGCTTTTAGATACTTCACTGGTACTTGATTACAGTGCTGCATATATGGATATTTATTTGGACAAAGGCCAGACCATCTGACTGGCTGCCACTTTCTCTGACTAGTTGTATTGACTGCCACATTCTTCCTGTCCTAGGTACTTGCTAGCCCTTGACCACTTGACAGAAGGCACATATTATGAAGAGGGTAATACATGAAACTTTCCAATATTAACAAGTTGTTCTAGTAAGAACTAATTATCCTTCTTTCCTTCCACTGTCTCTACAACTGGACTAAATTTGGTGCAAATCGCGGTCCACAAGTTAGATCTCTTGCACCTCAGATGTTCATAGGTCCACTATCTTGGATCGGGGCGGATGTCATAATTACAAACTGCACCACTGAGGTGTCCCTGTGTTTCATTGACTGCAGAGTGACACTCTGTACTATTCCAAATTTGGTTCAAATCAGTTAAACAGTGCTCAAGTTAGTGCACTTGTCCCTCAGAAGTTCATACATCTGCCATCTTGGATCAGGGTGGGTGACATCATCACCAACTACACCATTGGGCCATTCCTATGTGTCCATTCTGATGTAGCAAATTTGGTGCTAATCGGTTAGACTGTCCACAAGTTAGTGTACCTGTGCCTCAAAAGTTTGCATGTCTGCCATCTTGAATTGGGGTGGATGACACAATCCTCACCATTGAGATGTCCTTTATGTGTCCCTTCAGCTGCAGCAATTTGATTCCATATGGGCATCCCTATGTGCCCCTGCAGCTGTAGCAAATTTGGTTCAAATTGGTTAGGTGGTTCACAAGTTAGCCCACTAGCGCCTCAAATGTTTATGCATCCACCATCTTGGATCAGGGTGGATACATCATCACAAACTACACCACTGAGGTGTCCTTATGTGTCTTTATAACTGTACCCAATTTGGTTCATATTGGTCCAGGCATTGCAAAGTTGATAGCGGGGGACACACGGACAGACACACCCACTGAATGCCAGGTGATCTCATAAGCCTACTGGAACATAGGCTAAAAATAATACTACAGATAAATTCTAAGTCTTCTTAAAAACAGCCATCCAAAATAGAAAAATCTCAATACTGTATCACAAGGCCAATAGGAAAGGGGTCAGGCTGGTCTGGGGGTGGCAGTGGGGTCTGGGGGTGGCAAAGCCTGTGCTTATTTCTTTGCTGATAGCATTCCATTTAAATATTTGTCTGCTTAATCGATTTTAGGGATGTGCGAACCAGTCCGGGGGTCCGGTCCGGGGGTCCGGTCCGGGGGTCCAGGGTTGAACCAAACCACACACACCCCGGTTCCGTTGGACTGGAACCGGACCACCAAGTCCGGTCTGCGAATTTTTTGTTTAAATTAAAGTTAATTATAAGTACCTTTAGCCCCTTCAGTGGGCTTGCTGAGGCCGCGGGGGGCGGGGGTCCATGCGGGTTCCCTCTCCCCCCGCCGGCCTTCCTTATCAATGCTGCGGCTTGCTGCAGCCGGGTAACTGATATTTTTGGCCCCTTTGGGCCTCCGTGCGAGCATGCGGCCACCGCGCATGCGCCAATGCCCTCTGCAAGGCAAGCATTGGCACCTTGCAGAGGCCATTGGCACTTGCAGAGGGTATTGATGCATGCCAATAAGCCTTGCAGAGGGAATTGGCGCAAGCGCAGCGGCCGCACGCTCGTATGGAGGTCCGAAAGGGCCAAAAATATCAGTTACCCGGCTGCGGTGGACCGTGATGGTGATGAGGAAGGCCGGCGGGGGGAGAGGGAACCCACGCGGACCCCCCCTGCAGCCTCAGCAAGCCCCCCCAAAGGGGCTAAAGGTACTTATAATCAACTTTAATTTTTTTTTAAAAAAAATTGCCCCGGACCGGACGGGGGGTGGGGTTTCGATTGGGGGCTGGACCGAACTGGCCCGGTTACGTTCGAAGCCGGTCCAGCCTCGAAGCGAACTGGGCCAGACCATTCCGTGCATACCCCTAATCTATTTGTTCACGATCCATTAAAACTCCTTCTTCTCTCCCCCCCCCCCCATATAAGTGATGCTTTCCTATAGGTAGTCAATTTACAGCCATTAATATACCACCTATTTATCGAACTACTAGAAAATTGACCTCAGGACACTAGGTGGTGACTTGATTGACAGTACGTTCTCTAGCACAGGGTTGCACAACTTCAGTTCTTCAGCAGTTTTTGGACTACAGCTCCCATCATGCCCAGCCACAGTGGCCAATAATCAGCTGTGATCGGAATTAAAGCCCAACATCTGCGGAAGGATCAAAGTTGTATAGCCCTGCTCTAGCATGACTCTAGCCCTTAGTAAAACATTTAAAAAGTCATTGGGCATGCTTGGTTCAACCCTAATTGAACTCTCATAAATGATCAAACCAGTACTTTTGTGCCTTTTCAAATTAACCGACACATTGCATTCAGATAACAAATATGGTGCGATGTTTGTATTCTGTGGGTATAATTTTGGGCTTTGGAAGGAGTTCTTATTGCCTTCTATTTATCTTTGCCTTGCTCTAGTACTCAGTGTGAAGTGAACTCTTATTAGCTGTTTGCATTTGCTGCAGAAGTGTCACTGCCTTAAGAGAAAATTATCTGGCAACTGTTGGCTGGAGTTTATTTGAGGACTATGCAGGAGAGCTTGTAGTTATTGGTGAGTAAGAAAGGCACTTTACTAATGTTCACAAGCCATCTGTCACTTCACATATTCCTGGGCTGAGCCCTAGGAACATAAGCAAGGTCTGGTCTGATTCTAGGAAACTCTGACTCTATATAAAGCAGAAGATGAGGTGCGGGTTAAGGCTATAGATGAGAAGGTGAGGATATAGATGGTCATCTGTAAAGCTCTGCACATAGATTTGTTTGTGGATATTTTGTAAATAGGTGGCAGTTGGAGGGGGGAGGATTAGAGAAGGTGAAGGTGAACCAGCAATGCAGACATAGCCATGCTAATCTATATGTTCCTTTTGTGCTTCTTTAAAAGTACAAAATGTAAATTTTCTCCTTTTAAGTTTTGGTCCCTTATTTTTAAATTTTATAAATCCCAAACAGCTTTAGTTTTTACTCATGTTTTCTAAAGAGATTAGATGCAAGATGAGTGTTTCCCCCCCCATAGAAAGTCATTTTTGCCTTAATTCACCAGTAATGGAAGATAGTTTACTTTAGTAGTTTATTTAGTAGTTTATTAGTTTATTTATTCGTGAATTTATTTTTAAAACAGGTAACTCCGGCTATAGAGCGGTAAAGAAATGTAAGTGCTAACTGTCTATAAGTGAGGAGACATTGCAACAGCTGACGGTAACATGATGTTGTACCAATTTCCTGCACTGAGCAGGGACTTGGACTAGAAAGCCTACAAGGCCCTCTCCAGCTCTATGGCCCTGTTCAGACAGAATGTCAAACCAGAAGTAAATATGTGATCATTTGAAAATGTGAAGCCACGGTTTTTCCACCCAACCATGGCTCTGTTTTCACTCCCAAACCTGCATTAGAAGTGAGTTTTGCTGCTGAAACATGAGAAAAGAAGGCAGCATTGAGTCATCCGAATTCTGCAGCTGCTATAACCTGGGTTTAATGTGCAAGCTCCTCCCGCGACGATAGAGAGGCTGGCTTAGAGCAGCCCATAAATGTGTCAGGTCTAGGGCAGCTGCATTTCTCCCTGGTGGTCTTTTGGAGTTGATGCCCCATCCTCTGCCATCTCCTTGCTCCTCCTGTCACTGCTTGGCAACAGGGATTGCCAAGTCTTTGCAGTTCCTGCATTTACAGGTACAGAGCAGCACTGGAGAAAGCACACTTTTAAGTAAAAGGAGGAAAATAGAAACACATGCAGAGAGCCCTTTCATCGACCTAATATCCGGTCTAGCCCTGGAGTTCTCAGATCTTATCAGTGGAATGTTGTTTCTTTGGTCTTAATGGACATGAGGGTGGACAAATACTGCTGAAAAGGCACAATCGTGCCGAGCAAGCCCCCTCTAACATTGTGGCCAATGGTTGCAGCTTCACTAGTGTGTGGATGCCTTGCACATACGAATGGAATGTCAACACGAGCAGAACAGCGCTTTCTGGGATGCAGTCTGGACAGACTAGGAGGAGGAAGAGGTTCCCCTGACTAGAAGCTAGAGGTTGCCAAAGCAAAGGTGCCAGAGATGAAAGTTTGGATGGTATATAAATTAGATAGATAGATAGATAGATGGATGTCAGTCATTTCAGCATGATGCCCAGCTTCACAGATAAACTACAGCTTTGTCTACCCATGGGTTCACGCTATGTCTGAATGGGGCCTGTGTGTCTATTATTTCAGAGCACCATGTTGTTAAATTTGAATTGTTGAATGTTTAACTGCAGCCTGCTTTTTTGGCCATGAATCCAGTCCTAACACAGAGGGAAATGATCTATGGCAAAACAGTAGTTTTTGGTTTTTTTTTTCCATCCTCTTCAAATTAGAGACAGCTCAGGAAATTACAGCTGTCAGATTTCTGACTCATTGTAATGCTAGATTTTGACCCAAGTCCCAGGAGCAGGGTGGGTAGAATTCTGATGTTCAAAGTCTTTGCCAATCTAGTGTACTTTCAATAAAAATTCAAAAGGAATGCCTTTATAAATTATGTTTTAAAAGGCAAAGTATTTCATTATATAATTGTTAACTGCCCAGTGATAAAAGTTTGGGGCAGTGTACAAATTTGATAGATACATAAATAAATAAATTATATATTTTGTTGTGTAAGAATGCTGACATTTTTATCAGTTGACGAATCCATGCAGTTGGGCCATAAGGTATGAAACTTATTTATTTATTTATTTATTCATTCATTCAATTTATATATATACCGCCCTTCCAAAATGGCTCAACTTAAGATGGATGCCTTAATTACATAGAAAGAAATTATATTGGCTTTGTCCAATAAGAACATACTAAACTTCTTTAGCATATCTCTTATAGACCTAACACAGCTTTAAATCTGTCAATGCCTTAATGATGAATAACCAATCTGAAGTAGACCATAGGGTTGTGCAATCTCTTTTCTAGTTCAACTTCTCTCTCCCATGCCATGGCTCCTCTCCTTTCCCTCCACATTCTTCAATACAAATACAATTACGATGAATATTTATATAGAGCTTTTCAAAGCAATTATGTAGAAATAAATAAATAAATATAAATGAATGAATGAATAAGGTTCCCTGTTCTCAAAGGGCTCACAGTCTAAAAAAGAAATATACAATAGACACCAGCAACAACTAGAGGGATGCTTTGCTGGAAATGGATAGAGCCAGTTGCTCTCCCTCTGCTTAATAAAGAGAATCACCACTTTAAAAGGGTGCCTCTCTACTCAGTTAGCATAATCATGGTGTAGCATTACATCTGCACCATGCTAATGATTATTCATATTAACCAGAATTTGCTTTAACCTGTATCTGAAAACTAGCAACATATGCTTTTATTTCCTGAAATGGCCTATTGACACATATTTTCCCCTGTAGATGGAGATTAGCTAGTGAGCTCTTTTTCATGCTTCCATTATATGAAGATTGTTTAAGCACAGAGTCCTGGTTTATATGTACTTCTCCTAGCTTTTTGTTTGAAAGAGCATATAAGATGTAGGAATCAAGTGCTAGAGGTGTTTTGTTTTTAGGGCTACAAGAGTTCGTGCTGGATGATTGTTGACATAAAATATTGATAATAAGTAAAAACAATACTTGAGTAATAAGTATAAAAGGAATAAGTAATTAATAAGTCATTCTCCATGTCCCTGTCCCCTTTACCAAGCCTGCTTAGGCTTATTGGTTCCGGCCTCAGAGCAGGGATGGGGAGGGGATTGAGCATCACCCTGAGCCTCCCCTGCCCCAGGCTGCTTGCTCCTTGTGTCCACCCCTCTCCAGGGGCCCATGACACTCTCCACCAGCCAGCCTCTTATCCCCGGCCGGCTCCTTATATGCCTTCTCACAGGCTATGCATCACCCACCCCCAATTATGGGACCAACACCCCTATTTATTCCCTGTAATTGACTATCCTTTACAGCAGTTGCCAATGCCTCTCCCCCTCCTCCCTCTTCCTTCTCATACCCCCTCCCTTTGGAAGGTATGCTGCTGATGTTATGTTCGCATCTCCTTCAGCCTTTTCAGGGCTCTGCTCCTCCACTGCAGCCAAGTCCATGCCCATCGACAGTCTTTCCTCCACTTCTTCCCGGCCGCCACCTGTCCTTGTCACCTTGGACCCCCTCACCACCCCACCCTCAGAGGTATGGACAGCCAGTCTCACTGGACAGTAATGAAATAATTAATAAAAATGGATACAGTTATGATACTTTTATTTCAAATTATAAATTCTCAAACCTTTGCATACAGACACGCACACCCCTCATTGGCACTTTAAGATGAATCCAAGTTTTTGTACTGTTTTTAGTTCTCTTACAACATGAGAACTATATTCTGTAGTGTTTTCGTTGTAGATGTTAGGTATGACTACTTACTTCCAGCTGCTATTTCACAATGTGTTTGCAAGAAGATGGCTGCACCTTCTGTGTATGTTGAGTGGGGAAGCAGAGCTTCAGGTATTCTGAGCATGTGTTTTCTCTTGAGGCAAAACTTTATCAGTGTCATGTGGATGGAGAGTTCTGAGTTTTCACCTATTCATGCCATCTGGACTACAATTAACTCTTCAAACTTTGGCCATTTAATTTGATGGCATTTTTTACAATTCTTAATACTCAGTGCTTGCTATATTTCTCCTGAGAGTCACCCTTGCTTGTAACATGCAAAATGTCTAGAGTAAACAACTTGTCGTTGCTTCACAATTTGAAGTGTTTTAAATCCTTCTCCCGCCCCCCCCCCCCCGCCCACCTTTCCCCAAAGCTGGAAGAGGAGTTTATGCATTTTGACTGGCCTACGTAGCCAGCCAAAACACAACCTAACTGATTGAATGATACAATTGGGGGAAAGGACATACGGAATGAATATATAAATGTAAACTAAAGTCCTATAAACATAATGATAAGGATGGATCATGCGAGGCAGAAATGCTAACAAAACATAATACATTAAATGACAATTGATCAAAAAGAAGAACTAGGTAGCCCATTATTATCATAATGAGGCTATCCATGTGCAAAACTGGGCTAAGGAAGCCCAGCCTGGTTTTGTATGTGTGTGTGTGTGAACCACCAGGATCAGGCCTGATCCCAGCGACAACACGGCGGCAAACCCACCTGTGAAGCCACCCCTTAAAATGGGGTTAGGAGAGCGAATGTGGTGCATTATTGGAGCTCCGGGGAGTGGGGCAAGGCATCCCGGCACTCTGCCCTCCAGAGCTACCAACTGGAGCTGGTGCTCATCTGGGTAGGCAATCCACCCACCCAAAGAGGCAACACTGCTTGTCTGCGGGGAGGGTAAATATAACCTGCTCTCCCCGCACACCATGCCATAGCACTCCTCACGAATCATGAGAAAAGGCTTTATGTTTATATGACTTTATATGTTTATATGACTTTACAGTTTACAATATACTTTACATTCATATATTCATTCCTTTTGTCCTTTTTTCCAATTGTATCATTGGATCTGTTGGGGTGTGTTTTGGATTCTTAGTTTCACATTCTATTATGCTATTTGTGTTGTGCTAGGTATGGTGCAGTGGGGAAATAACTTGCCTAGGGTGCAAGAGGTTGCTGGTTCAAATCCCCGCTGATACAGTATGTTTCCCAGACTATGGAAAACACCTATATCAGGCAGCAGTCATATAGGAAGATGCTGAAAGGCATCATCTCATACTGCGTGGGAGATGACAGTGGTAAGCTCCTGCTGTATATCAGTCATTTTCCAACAAATGTGCACCAGATTTGAAGGGGAGGTGTCTCTTGTCACCTGGTTGTGTGATTGAAGGGATACTTTTGATTTTATAAGCAATGGGATATTCAGGGCTTTTAATGGTCAAATGTTGAAACAACTCTTTATCTCAACTATACTGGCATGATTGTGCCAGTATAATCTTCCAGTGAAAGAACAAGTCCAACAGGTGATGTGCACAGAAAACAAAGCTCCAGTTCTGGTTGTAAAAAGATGTAACATCTTAGATTTTGTCAAGTGAGTGTATGTGCTACATACACCATTGGTCACACTGAAGAACATTTTCTGGTATTTTAGAGGAGGTAGGTAAACTAGCCACTATAAGTAAACATGAAGTTCTGGTAAGAACTAATCTACCTACTTTCCTTTTACTATAATCTTAATTGATAATTACCATCTTCACAAGTTAACCCACTTGCACCTCAAACCTTTATGCATCTTGAATTGGGGTGGATGACATCACAAACTTTGCTATTGTAGTGTCCCTATGCCTTTCCAAATTTCCAAATTTGTTCCAAATTTGTTTCAATTTTGGGAAGGCAGTTCACAAGTTTGCCCACTTGTACCTCAAATGTTCACACATCCACCATCTTGAATTGGGGTGTATGACATCACCACAAACTATGCTGTTGCGATGTCCCTACAGCTGTTCCAAATTTTGTTCAAATTGGTTTTGCAGTTCACAAATTAGTCCACTTGCCTTCATGACATCATCACAGACTATACCATTGAGGTATCCCTATGGCCCAGTTCAGACATACAAGTTAAATGGAGTTAATCATGGCCAAGGTTTTAATTCTTAACTCCAAATCACACCACAGGCATTCACCAAACCATGGCCAGCCAAACTCCAATTGAAGGAGAGGGGAGCCCCTCCCTGCTGATCTTCTGCCAAGGCACATCATTGCCACCTCTGTGGCTGGAGTTTGGAATAGGCATGAAACCGTGGTTCTAGATGAGTCAGCATTTGGGCGTAATGCTTTGGCAGCAAAACCTCAGTTGTCAGTGAAACTTAGAGATAAGTTTGTTGTTATCCTGTATGTCTGAACTCAGCCCATCTGTCACTACAACTGTACCAAAATTGGTTCAAATTGGTTGAGGCATTGCGAAGTTGATAGCAGGGGACACACACAGAGAGACATACAGAAAGCTGGATTATCTCATAAGCTTACTTTCCTGAAGGAAAGTAGGCTAAAAAAGAGAACCATCAGAACCCAATTGATCTATTATACATACCCCCACTGAAAAGGCTGAAGAATCTTCAGACAATCACCTTTATTAGTAATAATAGATGGAAACTTTATTGTGTCTAGATCCAAAACAGTTGATCAGCTATATCAAAAGTGAACCATCTTCCCTGTTCACTAAGAAAGATATTTGTAGGATCATGACTACTGCTAAATCCATTCTCAGTACTAGATACATCGGGTAGTAGAATTTGGAAAAATCCAACCTTTTAATCTTTTAATCCTACAGCCTTTTGGAAGACACTGGGTAGCATCATCAGGTGAAGTCCCATAGCAACATGTGTCAGATACTCAAAGGCATTGAAGATTAATATATTTATGTTCTTGTTTGACTGAAAATATTGGGGAAACATAAACAAAAGCTGCAAAGAGCTTTGAAAATTGCCAGTGCAGGAAGTCTACATTTGAATAAGCAGAGATGCAAATTTAGTTTTTAGAAATTTACAGATTACAATACAGTTAAGTATATTATATGATATATACTATGTAATTATACACACAACACAACACAGTATTATGTCAAATAATATAGTTAACTGAAAAATGTTGTGTGTATAGATGCTAACAGAATAGAGACTATCACAAATATAATACTCTTAAGGAGGAACTGCAACAATTATTTGTAATTATTTGCCACATCCATTCTACACACTTAATGTAAAAACAATACAATGAGGTCATTCACACAATCAATAACTGTTTTCTACCTGGGTTTGTGAGCTGTGTGTGCTCCCAGTTTTCGGTTGTATAGAAACAAGGTAAGAGCAAAACCTGGGGAGAAGTGATTGTGTGGAAGCAATGCAAGAGGAAAAGCTGTACGATGCTTCCACACAATCACTTCTAACCAGGTTTTCCTCTTACCTTGCTTCCACACACCCCAAAATTGGGAGCACACACAGCTCTCAAACCCAGGAAGAACACAGTTTTTGGTTGAGTGAATGACCACTGTATATATGAAATTCTGCTAAATGTATTCAGTAGTTTCACACTATGCATATAGTTGACAAGAACTTTTGCTATAAGATCCCTATATACAGATATTTCGTGACATGACTCACTTCATATAATGGAATAACTTGTAAAAGAGATACTTTAAAGCCACCTACACATGTTCTAGCAGTCCTTGTGGAAATTGCTTCAATTAGATACTTTGATTTTAATAAAAATGTTTCTAGTAGGTTAGAGAAATAGCTATGAGTTCTCCAGTGAATCCAAAGTCATAAATTTGTAGGCAGCAGCTTTTAGAAACAATGGCATTGTAGGGTGGGAACATATTGAGGATATTTTTATATTAAGGAGTGGAAACATGCAAAATTAGAGTCCTTTTGGGGGGAAGGAACTTGCTATGGCTTCCCATTGTGTTTGTATGCATGCATATGTGCATGCACAGTGTAAATAAATACTTTATTATTGAATTAAGAGGCTATTCACATGCATGTGCAAAACTAGGCTAAGGGAGCCCAGCGCGGTTTTGCACATTCGTGTGAACCTCTGGGATTGGGCCGATCTCGGTGGCGCCACTGTGGCAAACCCACCTATGAAGCCTCCCTTTAAAATGGGACCCCATTTCCCTGCTTGAGCGTCAGCCATGGCTGCTTGCAGGCATGGCTGGCAGACTTGGGGGGGGGAATCCCCATAATGCACCACATACTCACATGGTACATCATTGGAGCTCTGGGGGGTGGGGCAACATGGGGCTTTGCGTCCTGGCACCCCGGCCCTCAGAGCTGCTGGCAGCAGCTAGTGCTCGTGTGGGCGGTGATCTGCCCACCCAGGGCTGTCTGAGCGATCATCTGCAGGGAGGTAAATGCTTTCAGGCTTCTTCCTCTGTATTACTTTTAACTGTGTGACATGTAAAGTATCCCTGATTATAACAACCAAAACTGAAACTTGGATATTTTTATTGAATTTTTGTGTTTCTGGTTTTCTTTTGATGCATACCACCTGCTCATGGTGTAAATACTGTATTCTATTGGGAAATGCTGGTTTGTTAATTGTTGTAGGCTAAAAATTCTAAGTTAAGCTCAATGGAAATTATTGTTCATATTTTCATGGGATATCCAGCTTTGCTATGTATTAGTTGCATATCAATTGCATGCTACTTTTTACTAGAAAACTTTCTTCTCTAAGCTTTCTTTACTTTGTGTAGAATTTTTTATAGAATTCAACCTGGGGAAATGATGCTTCCTTAGGAAAATTATTCACTATAGCTACCAGCTCCTGGGTCAAGGACGTGAATTCTAGGGATTCCAGTTTGCAGGTTTTCCTTGTAAAAGGAGGTGGAGACCTTTTGTTCCTAGGGCTGAGCAGGAGAGACTCTAGGTCGCAAGGTCAGGCAGAGTGCCTAGCAAGGACTGAGCTCTGGTCACCCAGGGAGGATGCTCCAAAGGATCTCCCAGGGAAAGGAAGCAAAAGCAAAAATGACCCAGTGAAAGAGACAAATCTCTATGTGCATTTGCAAAAAATGAGATGCCTTTGGAGGGGTGGCAATAGCAAAACAAGCAATGCACTGTTCCCAAAAATCTTCAATATTCCTGTCACAACCAAGTTACAAATACCACCACCTCCAAGGCGGGGTGGCAAGATGGGATTTTTATAGCTTCAAAGTAGCCTGGAGTTATGATACTGGGTGGGTCCATTGTTCTTTGGAAAGGTGAGGACAGTGGCCGGGCTGCAGGTGCTCTTAGACATTTCTCTTAAAACAAAAGGCTGAATGGGTGCTCTCCTGGGGAGGCAACTGGAGAGGGAAAGAGGACACTGATCTTCAGTATGACTGACTTATTTGGCTCGAAAAGTCTTATCTATGGGAGGGAGTGTGCCCTTGGTTTCTTGGCTTATCTAGGTATTTGCTCATTAAGAGAAAGAAATGACATTCTCATCTCAGTATTCCAAAGTGTTGCCTATTCTGACACTTCTGTGCATACTCAGGAGCAGTGGCTGTCAGAGTGGTATTTCCTAGTCCCTTGTGATTTCACTAATGACCTGGGGGCACTAAGAAAACCTTGCCAGAATGACCCATGTCCTTTTCCTTGAATCCAAAGAATGTACTCAGTCGGAGGCTTCCTCATCAGTAAAACTTGTGATACACTCTTCACAGATAGCTGAAATTTGATCTGGGGTACACTGGGATGCAATTGGGAGAGGCGGGCATGACAACAGCATGCATAACAGTTGTGCAACCTGTTTGTTTTAAGCAGAACTTTTGTACAAGAGCTCAAGAGCACAATTCTGCAAATCTCTGTTTTTAGTGCAACTATGATCTTCTTGTGTTTGTGCAACTGTGATGGTATGAAAACATTTTTATAGGATGTCAGCCAGTATCTTGTAATAACTTGATTAAACATATTTATGCAGATACATTTGTGCATATTATGTAGTAGGCACAGTCAGTGGCGGCCCATGAACGCACATCTAGGGGGGCGATCGGAGGCACCTTTAAGAGTAAATTAATTCAGTGCTCACCTGCACCGCGGCGGCACCTGAATGCTGTTCGGAGCTGCAATGTGCCACTCAGCAGCCCCTACGGTGGGGAAGCGCCTCCACCATTCACCTGGCTTCCATGGATCTGAGCCCCTGCCAGTGGCCAGGTGAGTGGCAGAGGCACTTCCCCACCGTAGGGGCTGCTGGGTGGTACACTGCAGCTCCAAACAGCGTCCAGGTGCCACCACGGTAGAGGTGAGCACTGAATTAATTTACTCTTAAAGGTGCCCCCCGCGGTGCATTCACGGGCCACCACTGGGCACAGTTCCCCTTCTTCTTGAGCAAGGGCTTCTCTGGGAAACAAGCAAACAAAGCATCCAGAGCAAGGAAAACTGAACGCCAGTTGTGTGTGGTCTGGAGGCAGGTAGAATACTTGAGTATCATAATAATAGGCTATCACAGTGTTACTCGATGTGTTTAGGGATGCAAGAGACATTAGTATCAAGCAAAATTCCAAAAAAGATCAATGTAGAAAACACTCAAATTATTGTGATTGTGGATGTTATATGGCAAGACATGGTGACATAGATAATCCTTTTGTATTAGGTACTGCTTACTATTTTTTAAAAGGTAATTAAAAGCAACGCATCTGTAATCCATGTTGTTAATATTGTGGCTAACTGCTCCCTCAAGAAATCTCTTATGTATTTATTTGTATATATTTTATATACTAGTAAAATGACTTGCAGTTTGCAAGCATTTTAACAAGAGAGACAGCGTGGTGTAGTGGTTAGAGTGCTGGACTAGGACTGGGGAGACCCAGGTTCAAATCCCTATTCAGCCATGATACTAGCTGGGTGACTCTGGGCCAGTCACTTCTCTCTTAGCCTAGCCTACTTCACAGGGTTGTTGTGAAAGAGAAACTTAAGTATGTAGTACACTGCTCTCGGCTCCTTGGAGGAAGAGTGGGACATAAATAACAACAATATCTTATCTCACTGTGACTCTAGTCTTTTCCTAGTTTTATCAGGGTTATTCCCCATGCTGTCCAATGGGAAGATTTTCCCTCATTTTACAGGAAGTAAAGATTGTACCTGGGGTTTGGGATTTTTTTCTGGTAGTCTGAGCAAGGTCTGGAAACTTCCTGTGAAAACTGCATGTTTCTGTCTTTCATGGTTTGATCTGGGAGTTTCACGTCAGACAGTCAGCGAGGCCCAAGCAGCTTTATATTTTAGATAAGTAGTTATAGTACAAGGGAGCAAGGGAGTACCATTGGAGCTCTTCTCACGATTGGTGAGAAGAGCTACTTCGAGGTCTGCAGGGAGAGTGGGTTTTGCTCAGCCTCCCCGCAGACAATCACTTCCCCTTAGCTGGGTGGGCAGATTGCCCAGACAGACAAGTGTTGGCTGTCCTGCGGCTCGCCCATGGCTTGCCCAGCAGCTCTGGGAGTCAGGTGGAGGGAAGGACCGCCATGCAGTGCCTGCCTCCCAGAACCCCAATAATGCACAGTGTGAGTATGCAGTGTATTACTGGGATCCCCCTGCTCCCCAAGTGTGCCCACCACGGCTGCAAGTAGCTGCAGCAGACACACAATCACAAAAACAAGATCAGGGGAGCACTCACTCCCTTAACCTCATTTAACTAGGAGGCTTCACAGGCGGGTGTGCTGCCATGTAGTCACTGGGATCGATCCCAATCCCGGTGGTTCACACAAACGTGCAAAACCGGGCTGGGCTCCCTTAGCCCAGTTTTGCAGACTCATGTGAATAGCCTCCCTAAGTGAGATGCATGCAGCTTGGATGTCATGTGCTGCTGTAGTAACTGACCAACTCATTTTACAGGCTTGGAAATCCCACCTGCCATCTAATATTGAATACTGGGTAGCAAAACTTCTAGAATTAGGATCTTGAGATCAAATGACAATCTATCTATCTATCTATCTATCTATCTATCTATCTATCTATCTATCTATCTATTTCAGTCATTGACGAAAAACATTACATTACACAATAGCTAATCGCAATTTACATAAAATGTGACAAAACGTGGCCACTACATTTGTATACTTATAATTAAAATTTGCTAATAAAAAGACTAAATAAAATTCATCTGAATGTCCTGGAAACCTCTCAAGCAAAGGAGCAATAAGATTTAAATGATCATCCTTTTAAAGTGCACAATGTAGGATAACATGCTCAATAGATTCAATAACACCCATTCCATAAGGACAAAGGCGAGATATATATGGCACTCCTCTAAACCTCCCAAAAAGTACCACTGAGGGTAGCACATTTAAACGTGCTAAAGACAAGGCCCGCCTAAAGGTAGGGAGAGTGATGTTAATTAAATAAGTAGCTGGTTTACTACTGAAAATCTGATCTCCTAAGTACAAGCCTTTTGGAATTTTAGCAACTTCAGACTGTAAATCAATGTTGGAAATACATTGCTTGATAACTTTCCCTGCAGTATCATGCCCCAAACTGATAAGGATGTCAAGTGAAAGCCCGTAAAATTGGGTTTTTGTTTTGACAAGGCGTTTCCAAGTGGAATAAAAAGGATCAGTTAATACCAAATGAGCAAGTGCGGGTTGAAGAAAACCAGTTTTAACCAGAATGCAAAAATGCACTTCCAATACTCCGCTTCCATCGAGCAAAGGCCCGCCTCCCGCCTGATAACAACATTAGGGACACATCTGGGAAGCTGTAATATAGTCCTAATGAATTTTGTTTGGACACCTTCCAGAGATACAAAATTATTATAAGGGCCAAGCTGAGCTTCATGTAATAATTGAGGACAAACCCTGGCAGTAAACAATTTAATAGTGGCTGGGATGGTCAAATGACATATATACAAAGGAATACTTTGCACAAACCTAATGGCACATGAGATCCCCTTTTTGGAGTGTTTTGACTATACTCCAGTATTGCCCCAAATAAGATAGTTATATTCTGGTATTTTGAGGCCTTTCTCAGAATACCTATCCTTCCTTTCCACCTCTTGCTTCCTCCCTCTTTGTTCCTTAATTACATTAATTAATTACTCAATCCTACAGAGGCCCAAGGCTGTAAAAACTAATACATAATTTAATTATTATGAACCTCTTTTCTTTCTGATAGTTTTGTACCATTCAAAGGGATGATATACGTGTTTTCAAAGTTTTAGAGTTTTATGTTACAATTAAATTAGAGATGCTCCATCTCTATTATGTTATTATTTTTATAAATAATGACAAATCTTAATAATTGAATTTGTGGCAGATAGATCTATTAATGGCCATACCCAGGGTAGGTGAATGAAACCTCTGAGGCAGTATATGAGGCTATTCACACACACGTGCAAAACCACACCAAGGGAGCCCAGCCTGGTTCTGCATATGCGTGTGAACCACGATCATCGGACCTAATCCTGGTGGCTACACGGTGGCAAATCCACCTAAGTAGCCTCCCTCTAAGATGAGGTTAAGGGAGTGACCACTCCCTTAACTTCATTTTTCTGTTTGTGTGTCAGCCATGGCTTCTTGTAGCCACACCTGGCACACTCGGGCAGCAGGGATTCCAATAATAATGCACTTGCGCGGTGCATTATTGGAGCTCCAGGGGGTGGGGTGACATGCAGCTGCATGTCCCAGCACCCCAATCCACTCACCCAGGAGAGAAACAGAGATCGTCTGCAGTGAAGGTAGGTTAAACCCAGCTTCCTCACAGACTGCCCTGGAGCAATTCTCACTGATTATAAAAAGAGCTCTATTATCTGACTGCCAGGTACTGGAGATAGGAATTAGGCTGGTATTCAGTTATGCCCTGCTTATGAATCTCCAAAGGCAACTGTTGCAAGTGAAATATTAGGCTAGATGTATCTAATGTAATCTTTAGCTGGTCTGATCTAGAAAGGCAATTTTCATGGCTGACATCCAGCGCAATGTTAGGAAGGTGGAATACAGCTGTGATGTGGCAGAGAGGCCGCTTCAGAGTTCAACCAGCATGCTGCTGAGCAGCAGACTGTGTGCACAGGGGCAGGACGGAGCTATTTCCACTGTGCTCTCCTCCTTCAAAAAGTACTTCCCTCCAAAAGCTGTGCAGCTGTCAGGAACACATTCCTGGAACCCAAAAGGTAGAGCAGTGAAAATTGGTGCCCCTGCCACTGCACATGTGCTCTGCTGCTCAGCAGCTCTCTGATTCAGCTCCAACATAGTCTCTCTGTAAGAGCACAGTTCCTGCTACACTAAGGGTGTGCATGGAACCGTCTGGCCTGGTTCGGTTCGAGGCCAGACTGGCTTCGAAGGGTACCAGGCCAGTTCGGTCCGGCCCCCATCAACCCCCCCCCCCAGTCTGGTCCCAGACCAGCCCACAAACTTAAAAAAAAAAATTTAACGTAAAAGCAAGTAACTGTAGCCCCTTTGGGGGGCTTGCTGTAGCCGCGGTGTGTGTGTGTGTGTGTGTATGTGTGTGTGTGTGTGTGTGTGTGTTTCCATGCCAGTTCCATCTTCCTCCAGTCAGCCTTCCTCATCACAGCTGTAGCCGCGTAAATGAAGCCTTTTTGGCCCTTTCGAGCCTCTGTAAATGTGAGCGGCCACTATTGTGGTGGCCGCCGCACATGAGCAAATGCCCTCTGTGAGGCTGTGGCCAAAATGGCGGCTGCTCGCTTTTATGGAGACCCAAAAGGGCCAAAAAGGCTTCACTTACCCAGCTGTGGCTGTGATGAGGAAGGCTGGCTGGGGGGAGAGGGAACCCACGTGGAACACACACACACGGCTACAGCAAGCCCCCCGAAGAGGCTACAGGTACTTGCTTTTACATTTAAAATTTTTGTTTTTTAAAAAAAGTTCGCCGACCTGCCAGACCGGACCCAGTCTGGAACAGGGGGTTCGGCTCAATCACAACCCCCCGAATCCCTGGACTGAACCGTCGGACCGCAGACTGCCGGACCGGTTCCATACATCCCTATAGTCCACCCATTTTTGGACTAGAGTAGAACTTATATTCTCCTGTTATGCTAAATTATATGGCAGAGAAACCTTGCTTGTTAATAATCTATGAGCCATTCAAAATTTGCTTTTTAGGAATTACTTTTAGGCTTGCAACATTTCCTGTGTTAACATAATGCAGATCTAAGCTTTATCTCAGGCCTAAAGTACACATGAAGTTAAACATATCAATGTGTAGTTACTAATTTAAGTTTAGTCATGAGGTGAAGGTCCGCAGGACCATAATTTGGATATGGATCATAGTGTAGAGATAGGTGATAGTTCACTCTTTACCTCTGCACTATTTACTCACTGAGGCTATTCTCATGAGATTTTAGCAGAGAACGGAACCCCCATGGATACTGGAGTTCATCTGTACCACCAAACACAAATGTCTCATGGCGGTTCACCATTGGTTAAGTACAACTATAAATGACAAAATCAATAGTTTAAATCAGATGATTAAGATTAAAATAAAATTTAAAATTTAATTTAAAATGAAGGTTAAGTGGAAAAACAACACGGAGGTAAAATACCCCCTGCCTTTGTACTGTGGTCCCAAATTGAATCACAGTCTCATGAAGCAGCTACTTATAAGTAAATATTAGGGATGTGCACGATAAATTTTCGGCACGGCGGGGGTAGAGCTTTAAGGGCGGGGGAGAGTGTACTCACACACCCCCACCGCGTTTCCCCCGCCGGCGCTCTCCAAATTTCAAGCCCCTCGGGGCGGCAGCGTTCCTCCCTGCTGCCCCGTTCCCCCCGTCGGCCAGAAGTGGCCGGAAGTCCCGAGCGCGCGTGCGCCCATCGTGCGCACGCGCACGGCGGGCGGGCACGCGCGCACGATGGGCACACGCGCGCTCGGGACTTCCAGCCACTTCCAGCCGACGGGGGGAATGGGGCGGCAGGGAGGAACGCTGCCGCCCCAAGGAATTTAAAATTTGGAGAGCGCCTGCGGGGGAAACGCGGGGGGGTGAGTACACTCTCCCCCGCCCTTAAAGCTCTACCCCTGCCGGCGCCGAATCGCCGAATCAGCCCCCACACCCGAAACGTTTCGGAGGCCTTTACAATGGCCTCTGAAACGTTTCGGGCACAAGCCTAGTAAATATATCCCTGTAACTACATATTTAATGTCATGTATAATTTGGCCCTAAGACAACAGAAATAAATTAGTTGGTTATTTACCTAAAAGACTGAGAAAGCTTCACGGTACATTGTGTACGTTAGATACGCAACTTCATTTTCTTGCTTCAGTTATGTTTTGAAAAGTTTCTTGCCTTAAATTGGTCAGAATTGAGTAATTTAACTGGACACAATCCTGATTTTTAGAAATTACAAAGAAATAAGTGTTTCAAATTATAGGGTTAGTATTTATCCAGATATCGGGTTGGAAACAAACTGTTTATTCCATGAAAAGCACTTCCATTTTCACAAGTGTATTTCTTTGCTGATTCCCCTACTTGCTGTAGCTCCAAACACATATTTCTGAGGGTTGGGGTATTCTCTAGAATAGGATAACATGTGGTATGTGAGATTGCAGATGGAAGGGATCAGCAAAAAGAAAGGTGAATTTCCATCCATTTACCTCCGACCACGTCAGAAAATAAGCCCAAACTTTTTTTTAAAAAAAAAAAGTTTGGAAATAATTCATCTAATTTTCTAAGCCAAGTCAACTTGTATAGGTTGTTCACCGAGCTCTCCCACAAAAAGTAATTCCTTCCTGTCCAGCCCCTGATATCCAAAGTATTCCCTTTCAACACAACTTCCCCTGTCCGTGGTAGCACAAGAAAATAGAGGGATTGGGATACATTTGTAAGGGTCATCAGAGTTTTTCTTCCTGAGGCTCATAGGGAGTATTCCAGAAAGAAAAATCTTCCTCTTCATCCATTTAGACTGCTGCTGCTCCCCAGACATGTAAGTCGTGTTGAAATGGAACCGATACACATGAAGCATTTTCAAGATTATTGATTTCATATGTTTATGTACCAGTTAGTGTTGCTTTTAATTTTTATATGAAAACTAAGCGTGCAATCCCAGGAGGTATTCCAGAAAAGCTCAGAAAATGGGTAGGTTGACCTAACTTTTCACACTTCAGTACTGATTTCAAAGATTAATGCATTTCCCCCTCAGTTTAGGCTAAGGACACTCTGTGAGGATGCTGTAATATTAAAATTTGGTTAAAAATTCTACCCAGGCAGGACAAAATGGAAGAATAATGGGGACAAAAGTCAAATAATGTTTTCTTGCTAAATGTGTATACATAAACCAGGGAAATATCACAATAATCAAACAGGTTTTTTGCCTTCAGCCTGTCTGAGGCCATGTGTGTTGGAGTCTGACCACTAGTCCGAAAAGGAAAGGCTGTTTGCAAGAGTTCTGGGGTGTGTTTTCCTGGAAAAGGTGAGAGGCTAAAAACAGAACTCTGTCAAATAAACCTTGTGCCTTATATGAGACTATACACAGAGCTATTGTTAGAGGCTGATATTCTTTTCATTTACCTCTCAAATGGGGTAGAAAAATCTAAATCTAAATTCTGTGCCCTGCTTGAACTGAAAAAATTGGGTCCTGTTCTCTGTTTTGCTTGCTAGTATTTGCTGTTTCATATTTTCTAGTCCATCAGTCATAAACATTCTAAATATCAAGGAAACATGAAACATGAAAATGAATAAAATACTGCTTAATATTTTAATTCAGGTTTGCATGTTGCATCTTTAACCTATTGCAGTACCAAAGCACATTTTTTACACAGCTTACCTTTTTACCAAATAAAAATAAAAATCTATAGACATTTAAATATCTATAGTTTCTGTTTTTGTTTAGCGTATGCATATTTCTTTTTTGCTTCTTCCTAGGGTGGGTTTTGTTTTTTTTGCCAGCTTCTCTGCAATTGTATCTCTTTTTTTATTATTATAAAACATCAGTTTTAGCTCTAGATTCATTTTACATTTTTGATTACCTTTTTTCTCATATATTCATTTCTATAATTAAAATCAATAATTATATTGATCATAAATATCTGTTCAGTAATGGTATCACTAGAGGGCAGTATTGATTAAATTATTAAATTGATTAGTGTGCTTAATAACAACATGACCTTGTTTCTTAAAAACATGGGGTAAATCTGGTAAACCAAAATACTTTCTACTGTATCCAAATAATTCTGAATTTCAAGGTTTCCCCTTTGTTTATACAATATGTATATATTTTTTCTTTTTTAAATATATATTTCTTTGCACATTTAAGGCATAGAAAATGTTTTCTAATGTTCTTGGACATCATGGTAGTGTGGTCAGTAAATCGTTAAAAGTTATTTTTAAATATTCATTGATGCATTTTAAAGTTAAGATGTTGACTCGTTTGTTCTTATTGACTTACAGGTCTCCTGACAAATGCAACAACAGAGAAGCCTTGTAGGAGTTTTTAGGCTCTGTGTGGGCTACATTCCCTAGTCAAGTTTCACCGCTGTGGATCATCATCCATTATATGTCATCAATTCAACTGTCTATTTCTCTGTATTTCATCAAAGACAGCATAATTATGAGCTGAGGTCTGTTCTACCATACTAAAGTGCACTGGAATAAGGAAAAAAGATGTAAGAAAAATGCTTGGGCATTAGCAATACAAAAATTAAAATAAAAAAATACCACAAACCACCCACCAGTTCATGGTCAACATCTCATCTGCGTTATGCGTATGCGCCACTGCTGGACTTGAACTATGGTCATGTTTTAATCTGAAGAGTCAACTACACTGGAGAGTATTCATCCCAATCAGCCTTAGAGAAGACTGTTTTGTTTACGGGAGGACGCTAAGGTGCAGAAGAGAATGTCTTCTTGTGCCCTAGACTGCCTGAATTGCTTTTATTTTCTTATGTTTCATTATATACAATAGACCAAAGAGCAAAATCTATTTTAAAGTGGACACAATGTTACTGTTAACAAGGTTATTTGGGTTCAGCAGTATGGGGACCATCCTGCACGAATATGACTCACCCAGTGCTGCATTGTCGCTGTCCAGCAAAAATCTGTATGGAACACTGCGGAAAAAGCTGGAACTGCTCTTGGAAAAAAGTACATTAAACATCACAAGGGAACATGGAGAGAAAATGACCGTTCTTCAACAAGCAAACAGAACTTTGATTAAAAACAACACAAACTGTCTACGCACCACCTTTACTCCTCTGTGCTTAGATTGACTTCTCGTACTAAAATCATTTTGAGTTTAACCTGTTCAACATGCCTCTTCTATGGTTCCATTTTTGATTGTTGAAAGTTGGATAATACAGTATTTGCAAAGAGCATGTTCGGTCATCTGTGGCCTATGTCTCATCTGATACACCATTTAGCACCCGAAAGCAAATCCAAGGGGGGGAAAGTAACACTTGTTTGAAAGAGATCATTAAATGTATTTTGAAAAGCCTAAAGTTATATATTTAACAGTTTTTATATGTTGTATATTTGTAGAAAATCCTATTTAACAATTAACGTGGTAACTCTGACAGTCATGACAAAAAATGGTTCAGAGTTAAGTTGTTGTTTTATTACTTCAGTTGTCTCTGAAGTGACTGGTGTAGTTTGCTTTCTTCCATTGGGACATTCTGGATGTAAAGCATGACCAGAGAGGACTCTGTAGAAAAAGCAAAGAACAATGTTGTTTATATTACATAAATGCATTCAACCATTGCACTGTTGGAAGGCTTTCTCTCTCTCTTCTTTTGTTACTTTTTTTTTCCTGAGGGGGTGGTCTTTTATCTACCAGTAAAACAGTGTAAAATATTTTAATCATTTGCTTTCCATATTATGTTCTTCTTCTTTGTCCTTGAATTCGATATAAAAGTCAATTTGCAGCTTGTTCCTTGAACTAGGTGTAGTTTGGGTTCAGGGTTCCTTTTGTTTGGTTTGGTTTTTACCTCATCCTTTAGAAAGTCCCCTTCTTCACCATGATAGAGTAGTGAAAAATTAAAGAAGAGTGCTATTTAAGAAACAAAAGGAAAGAAGATAGAATAATGCAGTACCTTTTTGTCAAAAGTCTGGCTGATAGTGGTATAGTGAGGTCAACAAATGGGCTGTTCTCCTTCCTGACAAATATCTTCCAATGTTAAACTTTTTCCAAATGTCCACTGTAGTATACTACCTAAATACTCCAATTAACTTTTAATATTATGCTAGTTCTATGCTACTAAAGAAAAAAATATATAGAGATTGTTTGAGCAACCATAGATGAGAGGTATGAAAAAGAAGTTCATTTATTTAAGACCTCTTCTGATTTTCAGGATTATTTTAATACACAGGTTGAGGAAACCATGAATTATAGGTGACAGTGTCTATGAATAAAACATGTGCATAGATAGTCTTATTTCATTATAAGGGTTTTGATCAGTGTCCAAGTAGCAATTAAAGCCCAGCCATTTTAAAGGTATTATGAACTGACTGCACTATAAATGACCAATGCCTGATTTAAAGTGTCATGCAATAAATGATGGTAGATACTTCACCTGTATTACAAAAACTGGAGAGCCAGATCCCTCACTCCACTGACTTTCTCTTCTGTTATGGTTTATTTTTGAAGGGAGTGTAGTAGCCTTATTTAGTAAATACTGAACAAAAATTAAAATGTTTCAAAAATTTTGTTGCTTTACAGTATTCAGTTTTGTGTTGGTTCAGCTAAATTATGAAAAAAAAATAAAGAAAATCCTTTTATAAGTCAGACTTTTGTTCACTGCTCATGACATGAGACAAGTACTTCTCTAAAGGAGGGAGGGAATGAGAAGACAAGGGTGCTGGAAGGTTAATGAAGCATTGTTTTATATGACGGAGTGGTCTGGTTTTGGGGGGCGGTGGTGGGTGGAGATTGATGGTTGGTCAGGATCATTCTTCTGTGCTATGCTAAAGTTGAGAATCCAGCCATCTCCTTTAAATGAATCTCAAATGACATCTGGGAAATGTACTCTTTCTGGTTTTCTAAAATACAATATGAAGTGATTAACTAGTTGGCTCTGTTGTAGCGGAACTGACAATTATGGACATTTAAGTCCATTTGATTGCAAAGTTCACATAACCATGGGCCACACTTTAGCTGGTGTCAAGGATGCCATTAATGGCTTTTCTGTACTTACCTATGATGAGAAAATATTCCTCATGGGCCCTGTTGTGTATTCTGAAGAACAAAGGAGTTTGCATAATTTAATTGTAATTCATGTAGATCCTGCCCAGTGTTTATCAGATCAAGCCCTTTTGAATCATTTGGATCATCATAATAGAATGATATTACTTTTTTACTTCAGCTCATTGAACACAAGTTTATTTTTTAAATAACACCTTCTGTATGTAACTGAATGCATTATTTGGACTATATACCTTATACACTGGGTAGTAATATTGTGGGCATTTCTCAGAGGTTCTCTCACAGATCACTGTTCCTGCAAGTGTAGAAACGTGTCTGTAAATCTAACAAATAAACCAAACATCATTCATGGTAATTGGGCAAAAAAACATCCATGGTTCTTCTATCCCAAGTCTTCAAGTCTGCTATCTTCTCGATTCCAAAGAAAAGACAATCCACAATAACCAGTTGGGCTGAGATGCAACATGCTCTAATTAGAGACAGATTTCAGCTTAGTTTCATATGACAGGAGCCTCAGGCAAGTTCCAAAGTTTGGCTCCTTCCAAACTGTCTTTCCAAAATGTACAATTCTGGATGAACAATGTATTTGCTTGGCTATATAAATTGAAATGTGTCCTTGCAGAGCGCTGAAGTGTTTTAATGAACACTTATTATTTATACGTATTTATATAATTTATGCATTGAAAAACATTTTTGCTTCAGATACTCAAAGATGTCCCTTTTGATAGCCTTACTTTTTATAAGCTTGTTGCATTCTGAATGTCTTCACAATATGCAAATAAGAAAATATTTTGCAGTGATTAGAGTTGTTTTCAAACATAAGAGTGCTTCGAGAAACACACTACTAGACATAGACATAGACAAAAATAAAAACTACTACTTTTTTTGGCTAGCAAATTGAGGTCTCATCTGCACAATGACCTTAAATTTATTTATGTTACAAACAATGAGGAAATCATGTTATAGTTATAATAAAAATAGACAGAAATAAACAGTGCTGTGTCGTTGGAGGCTTAAGAACACAAGAATTGCCATGCTGAATCAAACCAAGCAGGCAAGGCTGTGGCCCACTGTGGCCAAGGTGGCATAGTGAGCCACCATCCACATCCCCACAGTAAAGAGAGCATGCCATGTGCCAATCTCCCCCACATCCACCTATGGTGTGCAGAGCATCCAATGTGCCCATTCCCCCCTACCCCCATCTGCACGACCCTTTAATTCATAGTGGGGACCTTTCATTGAACATCCACGGATGACGTTGCATCCAACATAGGCCTATCATCCAACATCCACTCCGATCTCCCCACCTGCATGCCCTTTTAATTAGTAGGTGGGATCTATTCAGTGTCCACATATGTAGCATACCGGGGGGGGGGGATCATCCAACAATCCCCACTCTGATCTCCACCCCCCACATGCCCCTTTAATTAGTAGGGGGACACCCTTTGCCAGTTGGGCATACTGCATGCCCCTGCACTTGCTTTTAATTAGTTGCAGCTGCCGCTGCAATTTCTTCCTGTGTTAATCTGTGTTAATCGCAATGCAGGGGTTTTTTCAAAATGCAAGAACTGGGGAACTGAGCAGGAGGAGGATCATTGTCACTGTTGGCATGTAGGCTATGGAAGGCGTGGCTGGCTGCCTGCCTGCTGATTGAGTAGATGAGGCAGTAGATGAGGCAGACTGACACAAGCAGCTAGTTCACCACCTCTGCTAATCCAAAACCTGAAGCAACCATTTCAACAACCCTCATTAGCAGACTGGCCTGATAACAAGATCCATCTAGCATAATATTCTGTTCACAGCAGACAAATATGCCTGGGAGCTCTGAGTTTTCAACAAGTTGAAATCGTTGTAATCATTATTTGAAATATTAATGAAATACACAAACTTTTTTAAAGAAAGAAAGAAAGAAGCCTAACCTAACAACACCATCCTATGCATGTTTACCCCAAAATAAATACCACTGAATTTAGTGGAACTTGCTACCAATGTATAAGATTGCAGTCCTAGGTGTTAGTCAACTTAAGTGCTGCAGCGGGGAAATGCTTGACTAACAAGCAGAAGGTTGCTGGTTCAAATCCCTGCTGGTATGTTTCCCAGACTATGGGAAAGACCTATATCGGGCAGCAGCGATCTAGGAAGATGCTGAAAGGCATCATCTCATACTGCGTGGGAGGAGGCAATGGCAAACCCCTCCTGTATTCTACCAAAGACAACCACAGGGCTCTGTGGGCACCAGGTGTTGAAATTGACTTGATGGCACACGTTACCTTTATATATGTGTGAATGCTTTGACTATGACTACATTTTGTGATTAAATTTTAAATGAACACATGATCTTATATAAGCATCTACCTATATAGATAAAAGGCTACGGTTGTACGTGACAAGCTCCACCCACACAGTGCTTTACCATTTGGAGGTAAGAGAGCAGAAGCACCGTGGTGATTGAGAAAGGGCCCAGTCAACCATCACCACTGCTCAGAGCTACGGGCCCAAGCCTGTCAGCGTCCTGAGGGGAACTAGCAGCTATGGTGGCAGCAATGAGGAAGGGCCTGGTCAACTGCTGCTGCTACCCCTGCGGAGAGGAGCAGGAATGGGGCTCGGGTGAGGGTGGGGAGGTATCTGGGGTTAGGGGAAGTTTTGCATTCTGTATAGGGATTAAAAGGAAATAATAGCTGATTATATGAATATACAGACATTCTGATGATGTGTTCACTGAGGTTATTTTGAGAGGAGAGACATTGTATTAAGTAAAAGGAGAGATACTATTGTTGCATGTGTCTCCCTTTTATGATTTCCAGCCCTTTTCTAAAGCATAAGAGACTATTGAAAGTATATTTAACAGAAATTGAATAAACACACATCACAACTGAAAATGAAAACTATCTATAAAAATATGCTTTCTACCCAATACATTGGAAATGTTTTTGAAACTAACTGTTACATTACTCTTGATAAAACATAATAGAGCCTGACACCTGAAATGACCCTTTATTGGTTGCAGACTTAGGAATAGAAGGATGAGTAGAGATGCAAAATCAATTAACCTTAGTGTTGTGTTCATGACAGCTTTGACAATAAACACAGAAAAATATTAGCCCACACACTGACACAGAGTTATGAGTAAATAAGGTAGCTCAAGAAAGTTTTTCACCCAGCTAAAATTATTTAAGCCATCTGGATAATGCTCAAGTCAGGTCATAATATTCATAACATGATTTGTTTCAGAGTCTTTAAATTTCTTATTCATTTTCCAAGTTGTAAATGTGTCTGGGCTTCTGAATCCTGAATAAAAATAACAAATAGACATGAAGGAACACACTCTTGTGGATGGGGGGAATAACATGACATGTGATTGCCTGGTCAACCGAAAACCCAGACCAATGAACCAGCTGCTACACACACGCTGTCCCTCTCCCATGCACAGAAACCTTTCCCTTATGTCTTCTTGACCCTAAGAGATCTTTTAATACGTTGGGTTTTTTTAATCCACACAGCACCTCCCCTCCTACATTAAACACCTTGGTACTCATTGGAGCTATTGTGCAGTTACTACTGTGACAGTACACCTGGCTTTTCATCAGCATAGCCTGCTTTCATAAAAAAAGGAATGGTTGAAGGAGAAACCAAATCAATATTGGCAACAACCATCTAGATATATGTGGTATTGCTTCTTGGTAATAATGATGAACGATGCACGTCACATGAATCACTCATTGAGGTGATTCTCATTATCATCATGGGTGTGGGGGGCGGCTTTTACTTTACCTTACCCCCAGACAACAAGAAGTCTGTCTTCGACATAGCTCCCACACACCCACACATTCCCCATTCCACTAAGGAGAGCAGAGGGATCTCCTGCTGGAACTTGTTCTGGCTGCCTGCATCCCACAATGCAACATGCCATGTGCGTGTTGCATTGGGCATGCTAGGCACCCGTCTCTGTGTCTCCTCAGGCTGCACACAGCTTGAGGAGACACACGATACCCATTAGCCATGTTAAGGTTGTGAGCACACCCTTAACCTAAGCTAACAGCTGGGTTTGTTAAGAGGGTTAGGTGAGTGGGGAACAGAGGGATCCTTGAGGGTTAGGTTGGTCATGAGAATGGCCTCTCTGTTTTCTTAAGCACCACTTCAGACGAAACCTGTTTGGTTTGATGGTCCAGTGTCGAACTGAATCCCCCCCCAAGCCGTTCATGGGGGTTCATGATCGTTTCTGTATTTACTCCCTCCAGGGGGCTTCTCTGAGGCCATGGGAGATCTCCAGAGGTTCCTAATTTTGGAGGCCACCACGCATGCCCAATGGGCCAATGTATGGCCTGGGTCATGACCAAAATGGCCACTGCGACAGGGGTGAGGCCTAGAATGGTCCAAAGATTGCCCAAACAGGGCAATTTGAAATATAATTGAGGCTGACAGGTGGAGGGGGAACCTCTGGACCCACCCACCCCAGCCTTGGATAAGCCCCCCCCGGAGGGAGTAAGTATAAATAAATTTTTAATTATTATTTTTTTTAGGATCACAAAACACCCCCCTTCCCAAACTGAACTGAACCGGGGGTGGGGTTCAGGGTCCAGTTCAGGTCCAGTTCAGACCCAAATCAAACTTAGCCAGCTGGTTTTGTGCACACCCCTACATACTGGTACTTGCCAAAAGTATCATCAACTGACTAAAATTCTCACAAGGAAATTTTCATTTCACACATTACATAGAAAAGACCAAGTCTGTCAGCAAGTCAACAGGATCATCCAACTAGACCTGTCTGTCTAGAAAGTTTATTGGGATAATATACTCATTCTTCAACAATGAATTGTGATATTTTATCTGTTTTGTTAATTTGATCCATTTGCAAATAACAAATTTCTTGGAGGCTAGTACAGCCTTGTGGAGACTTGGAAAACCTCCTTTTTGCCTTAAAAGTGAATAATCAGATGACATGGATTAATTGAACATTCAAATGAATTCAACATACAAAACAGGAAATCTGCCAGGAACACAATGGATATCTATTATAATCTTGTGCGTATGGCTATATTCCCCCCCCCCCCAGGGAAAAGATGGTTCAAGCATCACTGTGGACAGGCAGATCTGTCACTGTGCTTGTTCAATGCACAGAAACAATCAGCAAGGCAAGTAAAGTGTCAGGCTACATCAAGAAGTGAATAAGGTAACTATTGGGTTTGTAGTGTCTACATCTAACAAGTCCCTTTACTTTTATGTTCAGCATGCTCTACCAATTAGTTTTGGCTTATTTGCAACAAAAACCAGTTTGAATGTTCCATTATAACCATTATGCCGCCCCAACAGAACACAGTTTGATCTGCTCCAACATAACCATTATGCCATACTTATATACTAAGTATATCCATTTCCTAAAATGTTGTGCTCACCCACAAGTACTCCTGCAAGTACTCTGTATGTCAGCCATAATAATCACAATTATTAAGAATATTTACATACTGCTTTTCAACCAAAAAAAGCCAAAGAACCATTATCAAAGCACTTTGAATTTTTTAAAAAGTATAAGAAGTTTCCCTTTCCTGTCAATGATGAGACACTTGAACAGGTTAGCATTAGAAGAGGTATTTTCCAAGGGGACTCAATATCCCCTCTGTTGTTTATTTATTTATTTATTTTTGCATTTTTATACCACCTTTCATTAAAAGATAGCCCCAAGGCGGTTTACAAAAGTTAAAAACATACAATAAAAACACAATAAAAACATCATGCTAAAGGTATAAAAACATATTAAAAGAGGTATAAAACAATACAACAGATAAAAACACCTAAAAGCAGCAGTAAAAACGATTATGTAAAAGCCTGAGTAAAAAGCCAAGATTTAACAAGCTTTCTAAAAACTGATGGAGACTGAGAAGCAAATAGCCACTGGAAGAGCATTCCAGAGTCTGGGGGCAGCAACAGAGAAGGCCCTGTTCCAAGTGCACTACAACCGAGCCTCCCTCATTGTCAGCACCCAATTGCCGGCCTCCCTCATTGTCGGCACCAGAGCAGAGCCCCCTCAGATTACCTAATCAAGTGGGCAGCAACCTTTGGGTGCAGGCGGCCCCTCAGATATCCCAGGCCCAAACCATTAAGGGCTTTAAAGATCAAAACCAGCACCTTGAATTGGACCTGGGGAAAAACTCTTTCAAAGAGTTTCTTTGAAAATGGGTGTGATGTGAACCCAACAGGAAGTTCCAGATAAAACCCTAGCTGCCTCATTTTGGACTAGCTGCAGTTTCCGAATATTCTTCAAGGGCAGCCCCACATAGACCGCGTTGCAGTAATCCAGCTGTGACGTGACTAAGGCATGGGTAACTGTGGCAGACCTGCCTTCTCGAGAAAGGGACGCAGCTGGTGCACTAGCTGAAGCTGTGCAAAGGCACCCCTGGCCACCATCTCCACCTGAGCTTCCAAAAGCAGAGCTGGTTCCAGCAATACCCCCAAGATGTGTACTTGCTCCTTCAAGGGGAGTGCAACCCCACCCAGAACCAATAAAATCTCCTCATCCCAACTGGCTCTCCTACTGACCAACATTATCTCCATCTTGTAATATGGTCTTCTAGACCATAATATGGTCTTCTAGTTGTCCAAGAAAACAAATAACCAAAAGGCCAAGCTTTCAGACTTGATGAAGCTAATTGAGAATCTAAATTTACATTTCATGTAACCTAACTTCCTGGGTGGAGTACCCAGCCATGATACAAAAGTGGTTTGAATATTCATTCATTCATTCATTCATTCATTTATAACACTCTAAAAAAGAAACTTAAGATAGACACCAACAACAGTCACTGAGACTCTTCTCAAGATCAGTGATAAGAGCCTGGATGGGGTTTGTGGGGAGAGCGGGCTAAGCCTGCTCTCCCCACAGACAAGCAGTCAGTCCGCTCCTGGTGGCCAAACCGGCCACTCACATGACTGCCGGCTCTGTTACG